>NC_137456.1:128547120-130947120 GCF_964235325.1 Thermobia domestica | reverse complement strand
GTGAAACTTAAAAATTAAACATAAAAATATAAATAAATTTAATTAAATAAACTTTATATGAAAAATAAATTTAAATCTTCCGATTTTTAAAAAATATAATACAATTAGTAGTGCCACAACAAATTAACTCGTACAAGATAAGTTTCAATATTTAAGCAGTTATTATTATTATTATTATTATTATTATTATTGCCTTGTAAAATCTTTATTTAACTTACGAAGTATATAAATGAAGAAATTTGCTCGAAATTATAATCAAAAAGGAGAAATTTACGCTGTGAATAGAAAAATTCACTTTAAAAGTTTTTAGTGTTGCCAAAATGTTGTGCTCTTGTTTTGTTGGGAGTCATAGAGTTATTATCCTTCTATGAGCTTGCATTTAGGGGCTGGCGGGCTCAAAGAAGTAAGAATCATCTCCTATAAATAGATTATATAAAAAAATATAATCATCTTAAATACGAAACAATGTAAATTTAATTCAAAAATGTAAAGCTGTAGCAAAATAAAGAATCTATTCATGTAGAAAGTAAGACTATTCTTTTTTCTCCCTAACAAGTTTTTTCCTTCTTATCCTTTAACCTAGTGATTCAAAACAAATACTGATTGTTAGAACTTGGATATACAAAAAATTACAAACTTACTTCCTAGCTGTATATTGTAGATGCTTGGCAAACATGAAACTTAACGAATCTTGTTTTTAACTATATTGTTATTAATTAGTGACCAAAAGCAGATACAGTTACATTAAATTAAATATTTGGTAACACATTTATGTCTCACATACAGGGTGGCCCAAAAGTAGGTATACACTTCTGCATTGATCAAGTATAACATTCTAGTTTTTTGGGTTTATTTGCTTCGACTCTTCCGAACTTAAGATATAAGTGAAAACATATTAAGAACAAATAATAAAGAAACTGAGTTTACCTGTTGGATATCAGTAAGAAATGATATAAAATGCATGAGTTGATCGGTATGATACTGTATACCTACTTTTGGGCCTGTAAGATGCTGAAAGTGACCGTTGTTCATTCCAGTATATTTCTGTGCACGTTGCAGCATCTTGAATGATATCGTCTGCACTAATTTTTCAATAGTGATTCTGTGAATAGTGTTCGCCTGATGATTTCCTCAAGGCTTTCGTATTATTGGCGTACATTCTGTCCTTTAAATTTCTCCAGATATAAAATCCCACATATATAAGTCAGGTGGCTACGATGGCCATACATCTTGCTGAGAGTTCATTCTTGTAAAAATATTTCATGAACCCGCGCCAGTGACACGGATGAAATGTGATATGTTGCTTCATCATCATCCTTTGTTTTTCGGGGAAGGAGCAATTATTGATTTGCCCTAATATTAGTGTATATGTAACTTTCAGCATGTCGAGGTGCACTTCGGTATTCACAGTTTATTAGCAGAAAATTATGCCGATTATTTATGTCCTGACACTGTGAATCGAATTCCAATCTTCTGGATATTTAGTGTCTCTTCATGACTAAAATGAGATTTTAAGAAGGCTACTTTCTTATGTTCTCTCTCGAGTTTTCGGAAAACCAGATTCTGAATGTACATTGAAAAGATCTCAGGGAAGGCCGCTTGCGTTTCTTAATTGATTCGCTCCACAATAATAAGACAACACTATTTTTCTGATGCGAAGTGAAGGCACAGATTAAAATGACATGTAAGTTTCTCTCACTTCATGTGATGTGAAATATAATATAACATACTAATAGAGGCGTAAATAACGACCTCGCAGGCCCCGCAATGCGAGGAGGGGCCACTAGATCGTAAAAAGTGAATAGAGTTGAATAAGTTATAAAGTCTTTAGTAGAGAATGTCAGTACCACCTGAAGTTTTATTAAACATTGTTAATATTGCTGTCATTATAGGTAAGATTCATGAGCTCTTCCAGCAACTACCCTGCTTTAGATGTATGAGTGCAGACATTAAAAGAACTTGTATCAGTGAGAGATCTTGCACGATTGAAAACGCCTGCTTAGCAAGTAGTCTGCCTGATTTAAATACTTCACTTTAGCTGCATTTACCTTTGCCGGTAACATCAGCAACTGCAGGTTTTTTTTTTTTTTTTTAAAGAAGCTGATATTAATCAAAACATTTTTAAAGGAATAAGTTTATAATGACTGAGTGTAGATCAAGGGTGCTAACTTTGCTAAGTATTGAAAATGAAGCGTATCGGAAACTGGATCTGGACTGTGTAATGAACAGATTTCTAATCGTGAAACAAAGATAATTTGGAAAATGTTAAACGTATGAAAGCCTCAGTAGTTCGACAAATTTTTTAAGCTGCAGGAAAAAGTTTGGATTTCTTAAGTGAAAAATATTTTATTAAAAAAACATTTGTTAATTTCGAGAAATCGCTTAAAAACTTTTAACGCTTCTAGTGTATTTGACACTTGGGTCTACGTGTGTGTGTGTTCTATGTATTTTTCTGCCGCACATCAGGCACGTAGCCAATGGGAGGGGGGCGGGGGTCCCAGAAATGAAAAAAATAAGGAAGGATGAAACAAAATGAAATGAGAAAAAGAAGGATCAGCGTTAAACATAAACTACAGGAAGCTTTTGGTTACTCTTTCGTACGAGGAAATTTGTATTACTTGCAATACATGGTTAGGAGGTGAGCGATATATCCTGGAAGAGTCAGGGAATTTGAAATTTCTAGAAAAGTTGCGGAATTCTCAGAATTTCTGCTACGAGTCAGGGAGATTTCAAGCTTTCGAAAGCATAGTGCCGTTGTGTAACAGCGTGGACATTTTCTAACATAATTTTTCGTCATCGCAACCTTGTAATATCAAACATGTTATTTCAGAAACAATTTTCTACTGCTCCTTTAACCTGTAATTTGAAACAGACAGTAGTTGACGGAATAATAAAAACAAAAATGTGGAAAGAAAGTTCTGTTAACATTTGATTCAACAGAAAAAGATATTGTAAAATATTTTACAAGAAATTATTGAGTATGTACTTTTTATAATAGTGAATATGTACTTTTTTGAGATCATAGTGAAAGGAAAATTTTACAAGATATTATTGAGTATGTACTTTTTATAATAGTGAATATGTACTTTTTTGAGATCATAATGAAAGGAAAATTGTTATATTTGAATAAACAGAGGAAGGATGTAAATATTGTATAATATTTTTCAATACGTTTATTTTTATTTTACTCGAGATTTCTTCATAGTTTATTAAAATACTTACCAACATATCCTCACAAACCAATATATGTTCATAGTAAAGTAGTCTAGATTGATCGAGCTCCTGGGCCTTCAGAATTTCATGTCACCCCCCCCCCCTTCGTTACGAAATCCTGGCTAAACGAACCAATATATGTTCCATTAACATTGTTTAGAATGATCGAGGCCCTGGTGTGATGACCACAGTATTTCATGTCACGGACCCCCCCCCCTTCACGAAATCCTGGCTACGTGCCTGCGCACATGAAATGACATTTATGTTTATGACGTTTGATATCTTACAATCAAATACAGTGTGAAACTATATAGAGTTCAATGCTGTATTCTGAAGCAGTTTATAACTAGAAATTATGCAAAAATGTGCATGCCTGAACTGTAACAGCATAAGCCTTCATATCGAACACATATCAGTATTTTTTTAAAATTGACTATTTATATTTTTGCTCTTGTATGACCGAAATAAATATTCTCTGTGTTTAAGTTTAGTTCCAAACGAGCTTTTGTGTATTTACAGAAAATCCTGGGAAACTGACAAAAACTGTAGAAATCGATATGATTTGTGGAACTGGAAATATTTGAGGATTTTCTAGTTATATACATGAACATACTCAAATATTTCCAGTTCTACAAAACACAGATCCTCAGTGTTTGTGAGTTTTCCGAGATTTGAGGTAAATGCACAAAAGCTGGTTTGGAACGGAGCGACTCATATAGGTATGACTTTTTAAAGCACATATTATAATGGTGGTTTCCGATCTATAGTATGAATTTCACAAGTCATTGTAGCATCAGTAAATTCTCCTTAAAAGTTACAATAATAGACCAGTGCCTCGTATTGTCTTTATAATAGAATCTTGGAGAAGGAGGAGCACCACTACCTACATGTGTACATAACAACTCTAACCACTGTTGCCAGACGAGTCAGTTGGAGAAGCAGGAGATTCGGAGATAAAAAACAGGAGAAAGCAGTAGACACATACAGTGGTGGCGTTTGAATGTGAATCCGGGGGGGGATAATAACTTTTGCCACTATTAAGGGGGCAGTAGTCAAAACAAGCAGTCCAGAATTCATTTCCGATGAACTACGTTGAGCAAATATAAGGGAAAGTCACGATTTATATTAATATTATTTGATACACATGTGTGAAGTAAAACGTAGTGAAAGAGCATGTAAATCTTACAGAAAGTCATAAAAACGCTAACCATAATGCATATAGAAGATGACGTACAGTTGTATTCTTCTGATCCATATTATATACAGTAAAGCTCTATAACTATATGCTATATAGAGCTTTGTGTATTATAACAGAGAAATTTCGTCTTTTTATGTGAGGAAACATTGAAAATTCAATATTATTAATAATATATTTCTTTAACTTCTCGAAGTAAGGAAAAAGCAGGAGATTGTTAACTTTTCATTTTCTTTCGCAGTAGATCAGTAGAACGTAGAAAAAGCAGGAGATCTCCTGCAAAATCAGTAGATCTGGCAACACTGACTCTAACTGAAGACAAAAATAATGTTCACAACACGAGCACAACAATGAGAGTAAAAGATTTTTGGGACGACAGCAATAAACAATCCATGTAAAAGAGGTAATGCAGAATTAGACTACTTCATGGTGGCGCACCATCCTGTATTTAATACACATTACATATTTCTTGTGGTTATAAGCAAAGTCTAATATCGTCGCTGCGCCTCGAAGGACCGCTATGTGTTAAAACCACAACTTAATTCAAGAGAAGCAAAAAAACATTCCAAACTTAAAAATTTGCCAAACACAAGGAAACACTTGAAAAATATAATAAAATTGGTTCTGCGTATGAGTATATTATACACTGGACATTGTTATAACTTGCTTCAACAATACTATGTTACTATTTTTGTGTTTACGTAGCACATGTCGGTTTATCTTTTGTGATTTTAAAGCACATAGAGGATCAATACGTACGTGATGAGAACTTGAAACTTTAATTTCAATCTATTATTATTTTCATTGTTGTGACAAAGCAATTGAATATTCACTTATCTCATTACAAGGGACAGCTTTCAGGTTTATTTGCACGGCATAACTCATTTTCGTCAAAAATGCCACAAAGCGTTCTTCGAGGTGCAGCGAAGATATGTTGTTTGTTTTAATTTAACAATCACTTTCACCTTTATGAAATCTAGACCTACAGTTTAACTGGAATCCAAACCACGTGAATTATCAACTGTAATGAAACCAGCATGAGCCTGAAAAAAAAAATATATTTAAAAAATGTAGTGAACCGTAAGAAGTATCTAAAAACATCATTCATTATTATTTACTTGACATCTACAAATAATGAAGGAGACACAAAAATTACACACATTAAGGAAATAACTTCTAAAACTAATGCTTTTATAAAATGGATTAAATAGGAGATAACATATTTTTTGGGAGTTGAAACGAAAAAATATGACTAAGGCTAAAAGCGTTGGGGGCTAAGATTTAATAGATAAACTACAAAATCGTGCCGAATGTGTTTAATCTCATTTCTTTATTTTTCTCCATGAATAAAATTATTTTCCTTTTTTCAGTGCATATCACGAAAACGTTTTTTTTTAAAGCTTTATTAATCGTTATTAGTTATCTTTCAGTCTTTATTTTATATCCTGCCATCAATTGTTTATGTTTAATTTATTTAACTTCAAAATACCACATAATTGCAATGTATAATCTTAATACTTCTTAATATTATTATTTTAAAAGGTCATCTTACAGTTCATAACGTTTGCATAATTCCTATCTATTTCGTTAAAGATCTCTCATAAACGTCTCGAATCAGATTGAACCCTCTCCCATCTATTGAATTAACTTTTAATTAATTGAGGTTTCCTATCCATATACGTACATGTACTTTAAATTCCTTCGCAACAAATTAGTTAATTTTACAGTAAAATGAGAAGCTAGAGATAAAGTAAAGTGAAAATGTTGTATTTCAACAGGGTTCACCTCCCTGTACAAACTTTCAGAGTTCGGAGTTAAAATGAGGAAAGTCTATGAAATTGAAGTTGCAAGATTTGACAATAACAAACAAACAAACAGAAAAGTAGACTAGTAAACTTATTGTAAAAAAAAAAAAAAGTGATAAAATCTTAAGAAATATAGTAGTGCTTTAGCTTCCATACTCGACACACATAGAAATCACCTAGTGCATTCAGTGCACAACGAAATCTAGAGCACTTTTGGTTATTATGAAAATATTTTTTCTTCTTCTTTAAGAGCCTAGAGCTTACAAGATTCATGTCCAGATATTGTGGATGATTGCTATAATGTAAAAAACAGCTAACTTTTCCATATATAAGTGCACTGTACAAACCTTACTATCTTTTTGTCACAACTTTGGGGACACGGTGGCTCAGTGGTAAAGCACTTACCTCTGGTGCGTGGGGTCCCTGGTTCGATCCCCACTCAAGTACGTTTGTGGTAGACAACATCGTGTTTGTTTGTTTTCTCGAGGTACCCCCGTTTCCTCTCACTTTCTCATTCCATCAATTCTTCCGTCATCATTTACTTGCCCTAATCATCCGTCTCCCTTATTCCAAAGGGCACAAACGTGGGATGTTAAACGGAAATATTTCATTTTATTTCTCAGAATTTTGGTAGTTGAACTTGATTCCTTTGTGCTCTGAACGCTCTATCTATAAAGATTTTCACTTCTACCAAGATTCTGTCGTATTGTGCATATTTCTACATCCTTTCTTCTTTTTTGTTCCCATTCCAAAATGATGTTCTATTACTCCGCCTATTTTCTTTACATTTTCGTCAGTGAACTGGAAATCGTGTTTTTGCTACAAGTTTCTAAGAATTCTCGTAGTTTTTTTTTTTTAAAGAATATGAAATCTTCCTAGTGTCTCCTCCATTCATTAGTAAATAAGTGAGTGGGCTGTATTATTTCCCATCTTCATACCTTCTTTACATATTTTTCTTCAAAATGCAATTGAATGTAAAATATGTAAAAAAAAAAAAAAAAAAAAAAAAAAAAAAGTGGCTACCCACCAAAGTTACAATAAAGGGAAAAATACTGGTATAACATAAAATGCATTCAAGAAATTGGCTCTCAGAAAGGCGAAACATAAGCAACATATTGGAGTAGTTTCATATATCAATAACCAATACAAGGAGCATATATTTGCATATAAGCAATATATAAATATAGGTAACAAGCAATATTGAATTTCTTGAGACTTCTTATAACAGCACATAGCAAGACCATTTTTCACGCTCTAAAAATTATGGCTTTTATATACACTTATTAGATTTATTTTTAATTCATATGTTATTGATGAAACCTGAAGTTTCAAGAGTTTCTATGTTAATACATTGAGACCAATCATGTGGATAGTAAAGTCTGTTTGAACTTTTCAAATGCGTATTATTAAAATGAAACAAGAAATTGTGACCCCATGGGAAAAAAAACTAAAAGGCATGAGTAACACAGAAATAATTTATCTAAATATCCCATTGGTGTGATTTTCTATATTGATTCCATAACACAGTTTGTAGTGAAGAATATATTAATATTAGGGATGGCCAAAATTTTCCGGAATCCGGATACCGGAAATTTTGTTTTCCGCAATCGGAAAATTTACTTTCCGGAATTCGGAAAAATTCCGGATTTCGGAAAAAATCCGGAATTCGGAAAATTCCGGAATTCAGAAAAATTCCGGAATCCGGAAAAGTTCCGGATTTCGGAAAAGTACCGGAATTCGGAAAAAAATCCGGATTTCGGAAAAATTCCGGAATTCAGATAAATTCCGACATTCGGAAAAATCCGGAATTTAGAAAAAATTCGGAATTTTTCCGAAATCCGGAATTTTTCCGATTTTACTTTCCGGATTCCGGAAAGTAAAAATTCTGGAATTGGCCATCCCTAGCTAGTAGCTGTTAAAAGAAACAATAATGAATATATATATACTGTATTCGTTTCTTGTAGTTGTATATGTCTTTATCACTTACGTAGACAATTGCTACTGCAGTTATTTACTGCTTTATGAGGAAGGTCTTATTTTCACACACAAAAAAGTCGCCGGTATGTCTCAAACATTATCGCGTTCCCACCTGCACCTGCTCCAAAGCACTGCAAACTACTTTTTAACCAGGCGAAAGGCAGTGAAGGAAAAGAAATTCAACAAATATTCTAATAACATTCGCTTATTGTCAACATACCTACAGTGAGCGCAGAAAGTGTTCGTACACCGTGCATACTTTATATTCAAAACAGCTAGCGTGAGAACGGGAGGTGGAAAATATATATATAACCAGAATTAAGACTACACATTCATACATTTTATTTCTATATACAAGAGAAAGGCCAAACAAACACAATCACTGTTTTGTTCAGAAGAAAAGAGAGAATTTCTTTTTTTGTAAACGCAAAAAGTAACCGTACACTTATGCTTGAATTAATGCTTATAAAGTATATTACGTTATTTAATATTTTGTGGGATTACCCTGTGCGTTAATGATTGTCTGTAGTCTTCGTGGCATTGATTTCACCTGTAGTAGTTCGTAGTTCTGTAGCTTCGGGACTGATTATGTCCCATTCTTCTTGAATAGCTTTTCTCAGGCCTTCTTTAGTAGAGAAGCTGTGCCTTCTGATTTTTGTCTCCAGAACAGAACATAGATGTTCTATGGGGTTCATGTCTGGGGATTGGGGAGGTGTGCGAAGCTGTTTCAAGGTATTATAGAGTAGCCACAATCGAGTATTTTCCGCTGTATGTTTGGAGTCGTTGTCTTGTTGAACAATAAATTGTTTTCTGCGCACTAGTATGGAGATTTTCCTTTAATATGTTAATATACACTTTGTGGATCATCACTCCATCGATAAAGTAGAGACGACCCACTCCTGAGGCACTCATACAACCCCAGAGGAGCACGGACCCTCCTCCGTGTCTTACTTTAGGGACGAGATTTTGAGGACTCATCTCTGTATTCACCTTGCGCCATACCATACGCCTCCCATTGGACTCGATAAGATTAAATTTACTTTCGTCCGAAAATATGACCCTATTCCAGAAAGAAGCCTGATCCCTTATCATTATACTCTTTTTCAAACTTTAGTCTCTTTATACGATTTGCCTTGTTCACCCAGAACTTTTTCGTGGCTATCGGATCATGATACCCTGCAAATATTCCGCACTGTACTGGCTGATACTTTAACACCGCGTGTTTCCAGATCCGTTGCCAATTGCACAGCACTACTTTTCGGAACCTTGTTTCTTTCCCTAATAATATAACGTTTATCCTGTTCACTGAGCACTCTTGGTCTTCCAGTTCTTTTTTTTTTTTTTTTTCGCACAGTGATAGAAACATTATACATCGCAATTATTGTTTGTACTGTTGAACGAGGCCTGTCTGCAAGGTTTGCTATCTTTCTCAAAGACTTACCTTTCTTATGCAATTTAATAATTACTTTTCTTGTCTCCTCATTTGTTTCTGTTCGATTGCTTCCCATTTTGACAGCCCACCGTGCAGTTTTTTCACTCCTATTCACAACTAAACTCATTCTGTTACTCGTCATGCTATACAGAGGTGTATACTCAGTTGAATACTAGTGAACTCCAGTTGTGATATCTTTGTTTCGTATTCGTACGTCAGGTGTACGATCTCTTTTTGCGTCTACTCTATACACTTTCTACGGAATTTATTTACTTTCTGACCATTAAACTTGTCTTTGTGGTTCTTTATTGATATATTCACAAAGCTTAGTTTTCATTATTCATATTGTGTGTGTTATTACACTTCTTAAATTTTCTGTTTCTTTTTCGCAGGCATTCTCGTTTCAATAGCATAGGTGTACGAACACTTTCTGCGCTCACTGTATGTACAGTAAATACAAATTTATAATTTTTGACTTTACGAAGTATACAATGTAATTGTTCAATAATTAACATAAGCAGGCATTCATTAATTTATATTAATATAATAATTAATAAAACTAATAAGCGGGTGATTGATGACTCAGTGGTAGAGTTTTCATCTATGTTATTCTAACCCAGGACATGTGGGTTTTCGATGGCTAATTTTGTATTCGAAAATTTTCCCGGTGGTAGGCCTACTCTTGGTTCCCTTTCTTATATTTGTTCCATCATCACTCATTAACGAATTTAGTTTATCAAAACTCTATAGCCATATATTCATTCTGTCCGTCAGTGAAACAAACAGTCTCAAGAACTATCTGATGGATTACCATCAATTTTGGCCACGATGTACAGAGTCAATAGTTAAGAATCGAGTTCCGTGATGAATGTAATATTCAAACCGGAAGCGGTACAAATCAACCATTTCCGGTTTTAACGTTAATCATTATATTCATGTAGATAGAATGTTACCCAATTTGTGCATCTTTTGAAAATAATGAGCTTAGGTATTTAGAATAGGAAGGGGGGGGTCTGTCACGAATTTCTGTGGTTATTTACCAGGGCTCAATCATTCTAAACTATTTTATTGGCAACATATATTGGTTCGTTTAGCCAAGATTTCTAATGGGGGGATGATATGAAATACTGTGGTTACACACCAGAGGCTCGATCAATCTAAATATTTTACTGACAACATACCCATATTGATTGGTTAGGACAATAAAATGAGGATATGTTAGTAAGTATTTTAATAAGAAACCGTGAAGAAATCTCGAGTAAAAGAATATAAAAAAGTATTGAAAAAGATGTAGTATTCCGAGGTCATTCGAACGATGTCGAGAATTTTGCGTCTGGGAAATTTGCGCCCTACCTCAAGAACAGGGAAAATTGCGCCTGCGATGTACCTCCACCGGGAAGTTTGAGCCTGCAAAATAAAAGAACCTATTGGAGCTTACGCATTTGCTCGGAGGGGCTGACATTACAGCATAAACAATCCTCCCCCCACAACCATGCCATTTGTGATTTATTTTCATTGTGGCTATATAAGGGGAGAATAAACTTTTTTCCGAATTCCGGATTTTTCCGAAATCCGGAATTTTTCCGAATTCCGGAATTTTCCGATTTTACTTTCCGGATTCCGGAAAGTAAAAATTCCGGAATTGGCCATCCCTAATTAATATAGTTTCTAGTTTTCTCTTTCCTTTACTTGCCATAAGTCCGTCGGTGATTTTATAATTATTTTACTGTATTCACCAGCTTCTTCCTTCAGCTTAATCTTGCCAACAATATTTTAGTTCAGTGATCATAACTGTCACGTGTTGAAAATGTAACGTCTCTACTTTAACGTTGCTGTTACGTCTCTACTTTTCACTGAAAATTCCCTATGATAAATTTTAACTTCAATATTAATATTGAATTTATCATCATATATTACAAATGTCATTCATTATAAATAACTTTGCTACATAATAATTATTTTAATATGTATTTTTTTACTAATCAGAAATTCATTATGAATTCTGATGTTCTTTCGTGTCGTTTTTTCTTTTTCTTTTTTTTAATGAAATGTTTCATATTTTAGTTGTGGAGAAATGCAGATATTTAAAAATTTAATGGAAACGCCCGAAAAAAAGCACAACCTAATAGATTGAGATGGCGTTAGACCAGAGCCGTAAATTGTGGGGGCAGAGGTTGCAACTGCCCTCCCCACCGTTTGAGAGGGACCCAATTCAAGTTAAAACTTTCTTACTCCATATGATACGATACGAACACGAATATATAAATGAAGCATGTAATAGCTTCATCATATCCTCAAGAGAATGAACACACACATACAAAAAATAAAAGAAAACTCTTAAATGAAGCAAAAACACGATTTGGACCTATTACAGTAAATGTCTACTGTTAAAGCCCCAGAAATAATATATATGTATATATATTTTTAAGGCTCTAATTGGTGTCAAGTGTTATCCGTCAATTTACCTTCTGAAACATGGAATGGGCCCACTATACTATTTCAAAAACAACTGAAAACAATTCAAGGTGCTGCTGCTGCTGTCCCATCATACGAACAAAATACATTTCCTTAAGATGTGGGCTAAATGTACTCTGGGTCCTACTTCAGAGAAACGCCAATTGGAACCTGTAGAAATAATAGAAATATTTATTAAGATTTTAAATTCTATTAAACATTCCGTGTGCAGTGCATTACTCAGTTCTGTGAGAGAAGGTGGAAGAGGAAATTTGCGCATGACTTGCGTCTCCAAAACGGACCACATAATGTTCAATTATGGTTAGGATCGGGAATTGAGTGGCCGAGAGGACGTGTTCAAATAATTTCCTATGTTCTTCAAACCAATCCACAATACCTTCACCTGTGTGAATAAGGAATATAGTTGGTATATAGTTTAATTGTCTGGAAACATCATATGGGACACAAGATGCACATAGTTTCCTATAATGGCGATATAATCACGAGCTGTGATGTGACTAGTGTTGTAAAATTTCCGGAAATTTTGAACCTGCTGGTAAAAAACATTTTTTCCGGTTTCTTTCCGGAAATTTTGGAAAAATTGGGAAAATAACAAAAATCTTTGTATTAGGTTAGTTTTACTAGTAATGGAACCGTTGTTTTATTCGAACGCGTAAAAAATGTAAGTTGAGAAATTTCAATATTGAGAATATATATATATATAAAAAAAACAAGCATTCGAAAATAAAACTGTAGTAATTATTCATAAAAATCAATAGTCTCCACTCATTTCCTTTATGTGAATTTTAGACGTTTACTTCTGGTTGTGCATTAGTTACAGAACTTTTACAATTCCATACACATCTATCATCATGAAGCGTTTCTGTAGCAACAAATAGGGCTCTTGATTGAAACTGAGTTCTTAATGTGCTCTTTGATCTAGTGAAACTTTGTTAATTTTAACCAAATTACTTCTTAAGGGAGACAGCAGTAGGCAAATTTCACTAATACTCACGCAGTAAAACATATAATTACTATTATTTAATATACAAACTTTAATATAAACTTTATGTATATACAAAATTTTGTTTGTAAACAAATACCTGTTTTCTAGTGCGACAAATTATCTATATACAATATATAAAAGTGAAGGACACTATATTTATAACTTAACAAATCCTGAAAAACCAGACTGATCTCAATAAAAAAAAAAAATCAACATAGATGAGGTTCGGGCCTGGTATATATTTTACCATTTCACTTTAAAGGTGCATATTAGAGGAAGGAAGTATGAAACAGATCTTTGTGTCGAACACATAGTTTTCGACGTTGCTGAGATGAACAGTGATATTTCCGATGAAGCTTAAATTCAAATTCAGAACTGCAATCGGTGGTACAGTAGATCGTTAATCTCTGGTGCATGGGGTCCTTGGTTCAATCCCAGCTCCCGCCAAGTGAGCTTTTATGAGCTCAGTTGATAAACACTGTGTGTGGGTTTTCTCAGAGTTTTTCCGTTTCCTTCCACTTTCTTCATTCCACTATTTCATTTATTTCTCAGCTTAGGTTAGGATGTCCAGTAAACCAACATTAATAACTTTATTAAATGATATACTGATATATGCAATCGTACAGTGCAAATGAAATATTGGATGATGTTTTCTGCCGACAAAACTAAGTCTGGCGCCACAAATAGACTATCAAGTATAGCTTACTTTAAGAATAATGACTTAGCTACAGTTTGAAAGAGCAGACACTGGCTTATCATTCGATGAGGGTTTTGTATCAAGCACCAGAGAGCGATGATGCAGTATGATGTTTTATTGAAACTTTCTATTCGCAAGACATCAGCGGAGAGGAATGGCTTAGTGCTTATCTTGTGAAGTATGGATTAACACTTACTTATGGTGAAGAAAAATAACTTTATAACAGCGATTATTGCTAGTAGACGGTGGATCAACGTATTCAAGTTGCACAACTTATTTCAGTTGTTTCAATTTCAGTTGTTTCAGTTGTTTCCACGACGTTATTTATTTCTTAGTAGCATTTATTCATGCCTTTCAAATTGACCACGTAGGCCATATTGGTTATTACTTCTATTATACAAGTATTTAGCAAACTACTCACAGAAACGTGCAAAATTATGCATACGATTATGAGATACTGTATGTAATAAAATGTTTCAAGGGATTATTTCAGTGCTTATATAAAGAGACAAGACTGAAACTCAACATGCCGAAACTTACTCGAGACGAGACCGAGACAGACACTTTCAATTCGAGACGAGACTAAAGCCAGTCTCGATCTCGTCTCGAATATTGGCAAACAATTACCGATTTTTTAAAGTCAAATTTCGTGCGTTTTTAAGTTACATGTAAGATAGTGGAACAATTGCCTTTGATAGCCACGGTCATAGGTGTATACACAGGGAAAAGAAGAGCACGCTTCTGATCATGGTGTGTCAAAAATATTTTCAGTAGCACAAAATCTTTAGTTGAAATTAAATATGTTTTAT
The DNA here is from genome assembly GCF_964235325.1 of Thermobia domestica. Lineage (NCBI taxonomy): Eukaryota > Metazoa > Arthropoda > Insecta > Zygentoma > Lepismatidae > Thermobia > Thermobia domestica. The sequence continues at coordinate 130,932,532 of NC_137456.1, read as the reverse complement.
TCTTTTTGCAGTAATTTTAATTAATCAATGATCATGTTGCTAACATTTTCTGAAACCTGATCTTGTGAAGTAAACATAAGATTTCAACAGCCCAAACACTATTTCTCCAAGCAGTTCTAGGATTATGCAGGGAAACATAGTAGTATTGATTTAGTATCATGACCATAAAAGAGATGCCGCGCCTTGATAAGAGATAGCACATATCTACTGTTTAACTATGGATAAGGGGACTATCGAAGGAGGTGATGAAATAGGGTCAGGTTTTTTTTTTTTTCCTGGAGATAGATGACGAAAGGAAAGGTTGAATGACCACTACGAAGGTCACAGTGGATGGTCCCTGTGCAGGACCACAATGGATGACCCCTGGAAATGGCCCCCAGGACCCATAGCCCCTATGCAGGACCTATGGCCCCTACGCTTCAATAGAAGCTACCTATTAAAAAGCAAATAAAAGGAAATGGTTTCCTTCCCTGCTTGCAGCTTATGTAATGGTTCGTAATATGTAAAATATTACTCATTGGTAAAAATATGGTCCCTGGAAATGACCCCAACCCATGGCCCCTGAAGATTGCCCCCCTGTGCAGGAACCATGGCCCCTATGCAGCACCCATACGAACAGTATGTGAGCATATATAATTGATTAGAAGCTACATGCTAAAAAGGTGGGAGTAGATAAAAGGAAATGGTCCCTGGTTTCCAGGACCCATGGCCCCTGGAAATGGCCCCCATACAGGACCACTGTGGATGACCCTAGGCCCCATACGATTAGTATGTGAGAATATTTTTATTGTTTTGTATGGCAAGCCATACTCCTTGCTAAAAAGGTGGGAGCAGATAAAAGGAAATGGTTCCCTTCCCTGCTTGCAGGGACAGTGAATGACAGCAGGACCCATGGCCCCTGGAAATGACCCCAACCCATGGCCCCTATGCTTCATTAGAAGCTACATGCTAAAAAAGGTGGGAGTAGATAAAAGGAAATGGTTCCCTTCCCTGGCCCCTGGAAATGACTCCCAGGACCTATGGCCCCTATGCAGGACCCACACGAACAGTATGTGAGCATATATAATTTATTAGAAGCTACCTGTTAAAAAGATGTGAGAAATCTAAAATAAGCCCCTTCCCCTCCTACAAGTATACTATGAAAAGGGTAATATTTATTATAGCATTTTTCTTACTTGCGAGTTGAAGACTGATGTACATAGACATCCTTCCTTGAGAGCCGTTGAAATTGAAATGAACGAGAGAAAATTCGTTTGGCGTGGCTTTAGTGACGTCAAGATTAACTTTGTACCGTATCAGAATGATAAAAGTGATTATAGACTTTACTTATTTACATGAATTACAGATTACTGGCAATTATCTACAAACATTTGTATGATTTGAACTTAATCAGAACTCTGAATAACAATCACGTGCAAGGTTAAAAACCTTTATTATTGACAACCATGAGTGATATCTAACAGAGTTAATCATAGATGGATCACGAGTTTATGTGTTTAAGTTTAAATGATATTGACGATAGAAAAAAATAAACCGATAATCACGAGAACTGATGGGTTATTGAACGCTTGCCCTATTACAAACTGAACTTGTATTTGTAAATATATATATAAACAATTTGGAAACGTTATTACTTAGAGATAACCAGAGAACGTCGAAAACATTTATTTTGTTATTAGAATTTAATACTAAAAAAAATAAAATAAACTGCAATTTTAGAGATTAATACCTTGAACTGCACAATTATTATTATTATTATTATTATTATTGTATAGATTTAATGTTTACGGTGAGAACATTGACCATGCACCACCTATATGCAATAAAGCACACGTACTTATGAAAAAAAATGGTTCCGCCTATACTAAATAAAGTACTTATATATAAATCCCTTTGCTCCCTTTTTCTATATATTATAATTGTTGCTACTGAGAGTGCCTTTTATAATAATTAATTGTGTGATTTTACGTGTGTGTGTTTGCGATTTTTAAAAAGTTTGGACGACCAGCGAAAACTGTAAGTTATTATTGTAGTTGATATATATATTCACACATATTCACTGACGCGCCTTTTGTACATTAATATTTAAACCTAGGGCTAACGAACAAATGTAAAATTGTAATTCACTTTAAAAGTATAACACATAATCGTTAACGTGCCACCACAGGCATTTACATTGAAACGTGAGAAAAAAGTGATTAATTGTAAAATATTTTTAGCATTATTGCCGCACCTATGTTTAAAATGCTATTCATGTTGCGCGCTTACACAAAGATTTATTTTTATTATAGCAAGCATTTACGGAAATAATTTTAAAATGCAATTGCACCTAACACATATTGGTTACGCCTTTGTTATAATTACACTTACGCGAAAGCGAAATAAAAATTAATGTGTTCACCTAACACATATCGGTCGCACTTTTTAAAATTGCACTAACGCGAAAGCGAAATAAAAATTACTGTGTGCACCTAACACATGTTGGTTGTACTTTTTAAAATTGCACGTACGCGAACATGAAATAAAACTTATTGTGTGCACCTAACACATATTGGTTACGCATTTGTTATAATTGCACTTACGCGAAAGCGAAATAAAAATTAGTGTGTTCACCTAACACATATCGGTTGCACTTTTTAAAATTGCACTAACGCGAAAGCGAAATAAAAATTACTGTGTGCACCTAACACATGTTGGTTGTACTTTTTAAAATTGCACGTACGCGAACATGAAATAAAACTTATTGTGTGCACCTAGCACATACTGGTTGTACTTTTTACAATTGCATTTATGCGAACGCGAAATAAAAATTAGTGTGTTTACCTAACACATGTTGGTTGTACTTTTTACAATTGTACGTACGCGAAAGCGAAATAAAAATTACTGTGTTCACCTAGCACATACTGGTTGTACTTTTTACAATTGTACGTACGCGAAAGCGAAATAAAAATTAATGTGTACACCTAGCACATACTGGTTGCACTTTTTAAAATTGTATGTACGCCCACCAACTTACATTTGAGAACGCGTTATAAAATAGTTCGTGTTATATAACTTTTGCGGACAAATTAGTTGCCTGGCACAAAATTTTAAATTGCCTATTTATTATTAAGCTAAGCTAAGATGGCTATACTTCCTAATGCGCCTTTACTTGAAAACCACATTTTTTTTTACTATGCTATTGTAACGTAACCGTCGCTAACGCGCCTTTACTTGAAAACCATATGGTTCCTTAATAAACTAACCTAAGCTGGATATACCTGCTAACGCCACCTATGGTATTGTGACCGTCGGTAACGCGCCTTTATTGTATAACCTAATTTAACGCAGCATTGTTAACCTATGATAATAATGTATTAAATAATTATTATTTTGTTTTAACTTATTGCTACGCGTTTGCTAATACTGAATAAATGCTTGGAAATGCACACCGGCTTTGCCCTCCCCTGAACCACATGGTTGCGCGTATGCTTTACCCTGCCCCGACCACATAAACGCACACACGTTTTTCACATGTACACCGACTGCTACATGTTTAGAACTAATAAATGTAATTATTGTACGCATGCTTTCGTATAAATGCAAGTATTTTTCCCGAATGGACTTGCACTACTACACATTAATATTAATAATTGTATGAATGCTTCCGTATAAATGCAAGTATTTTTCCCAAATGGACTTTTACTGCTACATGTTTAAAACTAATAAATATACGTATGCTTTCGTATAAATCCACGCACGTTTTTTTTTACGAATGGACACCGACTGTTACACATTAATATTAATAAATGTATGAATGCTTCCGTATAAATGCAAGTATTTTTCCCAAATGGACTTTTACTGCCACGGCTTGAACTATTTTTTGTACGAATGCTTTCGTATAAATGCATGCACGCATGGACACCAATTGCCACGCTTTTAATTTTATTTAATGTAATTAATGCACGCATGCTTCCGTATAAATGCACGCACGCATGGGCACTAATTGTTACGCTTTTAAAATTAATCACTGCTATATTTTTATGCACCTACATTAACAAATACTAAATATAATTGATTTTAAAACACGGAAAACAATAACAACCTGCGATTGGCTAATATTCATATGTTGGAAATACCTTTAAATAGTGTAGGCCACCATTATTTGCTTAACGCACATAGTGACGAATACGATTTTCATAAGTATTTATAAAATAAATGTAGAAAAAAACATTACCAATTTGAAATATATTATTTCTAGTACACACTAAATAATTTAATGCTAAAAATGATATTAAACTTACCTTTATATATAATCTTCTTTTGAATTCCATCTCGAAACCACATTTTGAACTTTACGTATTCTAATAAACGCGTGGACAGGAAGTGACTCAACTTCCTGTAGCAGTGTTGGTAAATCTTAATACTTGGTGTTTAGTTAGAGAATGGTAATGGAAGATTTTTGATTTAAAGAGATTAATAAATAAGAAATTATTATGAAATGGGGAATTGTTTTTGGTATACTTTATTTACAAGTGCGGAAAAAGTATATGTATTGCCTAGTTTGTAAAATAAAAATAAATGAAAATGCTTTAGGTCATTTTGTATTGTAGCCTGTAGGAATATGAGCCGATTCACTACCCTTTATGATATTTAGACTGCAAGTCGCAGACTATAATGTAACACATTTGCTTATTTTATGTACTTTGCGATGGATTATTTACGCAAACTAGAATGCGAAGACAATTTAGTAAGACACAATGTGTTAGTAACAGACAACTTACTAAGACACATTGTATTACTCAAAGACTATGCAGTAAGACACAATGTGTTAATGAAAGACTATTTAGGGGTAATCAGGGGTTAGTTATGGAATACTAAAGATAGGCAGGGGGTAATTAGGGTATACTAAAGATAATCAAGGGGTAGTTATGGAATACTAAAGATGGTCAGGGACTATTTAGGGGATATTAAGAATAATTAAAGGGTAGTTAGCCCTTAGTAAGGATATTTAAGGACTATTAGGGGATAATTAAAGGGTAGTTAACCCTTACTAAGGATATTCAAGGACTATTTAGGGGATACTAAAGGTAGTCAAGGGGTATACTAAGAATAAAAAAGGACTATTCAAGGAATATTCAAAGGATATTCAAGGAATATTTAGGGGATATTCAAGGAATATTCAGGGGATATTAAAGGAATATTTATGGTATATTCAAGAACTATTTAGGGGCAAGCTTAATTATAGAGTACAGAATGAGGGCCATTTGTTTTGCGATACTTAGTTTCAGAATAAATATTACGGTGGGGGAAGCAGTACAGAATGAGGACCTTTTATATTGGTATATTTAGTTTGAGAATAAATATTGCTGTAGGCTGCAGTACAGAATGGGGTCCATTTGTTTTGGTATATTTAGTTTAAGTATAAATTTTGCGGTTGGCCGCAGTACAGAATGAGGGCCTTTTCTTTTGGTATATATAGTTTGAGAATGAATATTGCTGTAGGCTGCAGTACAGAATGAGACCCTTTTCTTTTGTTATATATAGTTACAGAATAAATTTTGCGCTTGGCCGCAGTACAGAATGAGACCCTTTTCTTTTGATATATATATAGTTACAGAATAAATTTTGCAATGAGCAGCAGTATAGAATGAGGGCCTTTTTTTTACTATAATTAGATTAAGAATAAATTTTACGATGGGGCAGGATGGTCCTTAGCTTATTTCAGAATTGGAATAAGGCTACATAGATATGTACTGTTAACGCAAATGCGTATAAAATAAGGTCACATAGATGTGTACTGTTAACGCAAAAAAAAAACGTATAGATTGGGCTTTAGGATATTTTAGGATTGGAATAAGCCTACATAGATGTGTAATGTTAATGAAAATGCATGTAGAACGGGTCTTAGAGTATTTTAAAATTGGAAAAAGGCTACATAGATGTGTACTGTTAACGCAAATACGTATAGAATGTACCTTATGATATTTTAGGATTGGAATAAGCCTACATAGATATGTACTGTTATTGCAAAGGGATATAGAATGGGAATTGGAAAAAAATGCACAGAGACATATTGTTTTATAATTTCGTTTGCAGACGACCTAATACCATACTGAATGCTTTTGAATAAGACCGCTAAGTGGCAATATTTAACATATGATTGCGTGAAAACATGGGTGAACTTGTTGAATATAATGATATATATATATATATATATATATATATATATATATATTTATATATTATCATATTATTTTATTTGGCATTATTTTGTATGTCTAGACATATTTGATTACAGTACTAAAGACGGAGTTTTGTTTTTGTACATCCATTAACGAAGAACTTAAGACATGAACTGAGGTTTTGCGCGCGTTGAAAACCCGGATGAATTGACCTTTGTACGATTAGATAAATTTATTGAACGACGAAACATCATGTGACGATGTGTAATTTTGAACATTGATACATGACTAAACACCATGTGACGATGAGTAATTTTGTCCCTTGATACATGATTAAACATCATGTGATAAGTAATTGGGGTTATTGACGTATGACTAAACATCATATGATAAGTAATTTGGGACTACAACAGATGAATAAGCATCATATGACATTGCCACAAGTAATGTTGATTTTACATATTGTGAACATGTGATGGGAACGCTATGATAAGATATTATAAAAGAAACTGTTAACGTACTACAAAATAAGATAGATAGGGTATTGAACTTATATGATTAAAGATCCTTGTTATTAATTAAGATTGCCAGAGCGTTGAATACACAAGCGCGAGATTACCAATGATAAATAAAACTAAATTTATCATTATAGATGTTTTGAACTTTGAAAACTTGTTGTTTTGGAAATAATATTTGTTTAATAGGATGGTTTAAAATATCATGTGGTTTGACTACAACATGATAGCATATTGTTTTCGTGTTTTTTGTATATTATGTGCTTATGATTACGGGTTGTTTTTGAAATTATATTTGAAAAAATATAATGATCATGTGATATGACGTTGGTGATAAAATGTTTCCTTATATATTGGGGTTTGAAGAGAAGTTGTTCATAGAGGCATCAACGCTGTAGAGTCGATTAAAAGTTAAGTAGAGAGGCAGATTTGAGATGGATTCTAATATTGAACCGGCATTGAAGAAGTTTAAGTCTTTAGACGCTCCGGAATCTCCAGAAATAATTATTGAGGAGGAGATTATTCATCTTAGAGATGAACCGGTTTTAATTCCAACATCACCAGTGGGATCACCTTCATTATTGAGAGCATCAAATACTGGACCATTGTTTGGTACAACATTAAAAGTACCAGCAATGAAATGGACGCTGGATGCTGAGAAAGAAGAAGAAGCAAGACAATTACCACCATTGATATATATGGAGAATGAGGAAGCAAGACCCCCATCACCAGATTTATTTATTGAAGAGGAGGAAGAAGAAGAAGGAAGACCACTGGAACAACAACATCTATTGATACATGTGGAGGAGGAGGAAGCAAGACCCCCATCACCAGATTTATTTATTGAAGAGGATGAAGAAGCAAGGTTTCCATCATTATATGTGGATGCGGAGGAAGCAAGACCACCATCACCAGATTTATTTATTGAAGAGGAGGAAGAAGTAAACCCCCCATCGCCAGACTTATTTAGTGAGGTGGAAGAAGAGGAAATTCTTCGTTTATTTGAGGAATTGGACGAATGTAAACCTGATACACCAATTGCAAGTGTGACACCGTCACCACAAAAGGAACCAATGGATTTATCAGTGCGACGAAAAGAAAAGTGTGAGTGCGGTTTTGATATTGTGGACAAAAACTGTGTACATAAAAGTATTTTAAATTGGAAACCTGAAAGTGCATTATTATGTCATGGCTGCCACTTTAATTATTACAATCAGCTTGGACATCATTGTTTGCTGGCTAACCAACTGTCATTAGAGGCGGAAGCATGGCTTATTATGGCAAGTGAAAATGTAAGAAACGATGTATATATTATTTATCTGATTTCACATGCTAATATGTATGTTAATGAACAATTGTTTAAGAAACAATATAATGAATTATTGCAAAATCCGAATTATATTGAGGAATTACCCAATATATTATTAGAGAAAGACAGAAATGTAACATCTAAAGCATGATTTTTGTATATATATATATTTTGTTTTGTACATATATTATTTTTTGTATTATTATTATTTTGCTTGTATATATTTTTTGTTAGTGAAATAAATATTTAACCAAAATTTTATTTTTGATTTTTTTATTTATTATTAAAAACTTTCCTGAATAATAAAAATAGGTAATATACTATTATTGGGTATAAAAATTGGTATTTACAATGAGCTTTAATTCGAAGAAACTTATTTTTCAAATACACAAATTGTAAATTATAAAAAGTTATACGTTAATTAGAAATGCAATATGAAAACTAAAAAAACTTTTTGCATATACATATGGTATAAAACTTTTAAAACAAGTTTAAAACAAAATGAAAATATAAGTTTAAAAACAAAACGCAAACGAAAAAAAAAAGTTTAAAAACAAAATGCAAAAACGCAAACGAAAAAAAAGTTTTTTACTTGCATGCATTATAAAATGCACAAGTAAATTTTATGACATGTGAATTTTGTCTTGTTATATGCACATGTTAAAGTTTTTTTTACTTGCATGAATTAATTTTCACAGAATACTTTAAGTATAATAATATTGTAAAACGCATTTACACAAAACAAAAAACACATTTAAGGAAATAATAATAATCAAAAAATGAAAACAAGTAATGTACACTGATAAAATTTTATTCACAATAACATATACACACAGATACATTTGTATTTTTTAATAATGTTAACATTCTTTGATATATTGTTTAATACATTCAAGATTTATATTAGTATATGCACAATTACATATTGGACAGTTTTCTGATAATTTATACACAATGTTTTTATTATTTACTAATTGAATAACAGAAGAGTTTCCATTACAACTTTTTAAAATGCGGATTATATAGTAAATCTTTTTGTAAAAGTAATTTGGTAATTAATTCAATGTTGTCTTTGTTTAATAACATGTTATATAATGTCCATGTAAATTCCCAATCATCAATTTCAGTATCAGAATGCACTGTTGCAAATTGATCATATAATTCGTCAAAAGTTTGTGCGCTTACCATTGTACGCCATGCATTATAGCGTAACATATTATAGTCCGAAGTAATACAATCGTGTTCTTCTACTTTGCTTCTGTTTTGAAAACATCCGTAACACAAAAGTTCTCGATGTGGTTTCCAACGGGCAATACACATTAACACACAGTGTTCTTTTATAGAAAAAGAAGAACAATTATATTCGCATTCCTCATATCTATTTAGGAAAATACAACGATGTTTACAATAACGATTCTTGAAACACATTTTTGTCCTTTTCCAGGTATGCTTCTCTTAAATCAAAAATATGATAATCATTCAATGTAATTTCCTGATATGTATAGTTAAATTTGCTTATAAGATTTGGAATAATGTTGGTATTTATATATTTTACATGAATTTTCAAATATTGTTTTAATATTTGATCACGTGTTGATTTTTTAATTAGGAAATTCCACACAACAGTATTTAATTCCTCATCGGTTTCAGTTAAACATTTATGCACAGTTTTATTTTCACTACGATTTGCACAACCTTCACAAAGTAAAGGTTCAGAAAGTTTATAATTTTCTAGTAATTGTTTTACACAAATTTCACTTACGTTATTAGTAGTACAATTACACTTTACTTCGTTGAATATAAGATTATCATTAGAAATTATATCTTGACTTGTTACTTCCTCTTGAAATGGTATTTCACTTGATTCTCTGAAACTTCTTTTATACACTTGTTCGGGTATTGGCTCCTGTGTTGGAAATATTATGCGACATGTATCATCTTCTTCAGGAATTTCAGGATCATTTGGATTAACAAGTATATTTTTCTTTTGTTTTTCAAGTTGAAACTGTTTTTCACATGGTGAAATATACTTAGAGTCTACAGTATTACTTTTGGATAATAAAAGATTAGTTTGAATTTCACCTTTTTGTTTTTTATTATGAGAAGTTGAAAATGGTTTTATATGTAGTGATGTATTTCTTTTTCGTTTTGCACTAGGGGAAACAGACGGCCTTTGACTGTACATCTTATTACGGTAGAATCCGCTTTTTATCAGTATGAACCATGACCTCATTTATAATCATAACCCTGCGCAGAAGATTGAGCATATGCTTCAAGCATATGCTCAATCTTCTGCGCAGGGTTATGATTATAAATGAGGTCATGGTTCATACTGATAAAAAGCGGATTCTACCGTAATAAGATGTACAGTCAAAGGCCGTCTGTTTCCCCTAGTGCAAAACGAAAAAGAAATACATCACTACATATAAAACCATTTTCAACTTCTCATAATAAAAAACAAAAAGGTGAAATTCAAACTAATCTTTTATTATCCAAAAGTAATACTGTAGACTCTAAGTATATTTCACCATGTGAAAAACAGTTTCAACTTGAAAAACAAAAGAAAAATATACTTGTTAATCCAAATGATCCTGAAATTCCTGAAGAAGATGATACATGTCGCATAATATTTCCAACACAGGAGCCAATACCCGAACAAGTGTATAAAAGAAGTTTCAGAGAATCAAGTGAAATACCATTTCAAGAGGAAGTAACAAGTCAAGATATAATTTCTAATGATAATCTTATATTCAACGAAGTAAAGTGTAATTGTACTACTAATAACGTAAGTGAAATTTGTGTAAAACAATTACTAGAAAATTATAAACTTTCTGAACCTTTACTTTGTGAAGGTTGTGCAAATCGTAGTGAAAATAAAACTGTGCATAAATGTTTAACTGAAACCGATGAGGAATTAAATACTGTTGTGTGGAATTTCCTAATTAAAAAATCAACACGTGATCAAATATTAAAACAATATTTGAAAATTCATGTAAAATATATAAATACCAACATTATTCCAAATCTTATAAGCAAATTTAACTATACATATCAGGAAATTACATTGAATGATTATCATATTTTTGATTTAAGAGAAGCATACCTGGAAAAGGACAAAAATGTGTTTCAAGAATCGTTATTGTAAACATCGTTGTATTTTCCTAAATAGATATGAGGAATGCGAATATAATTGTTCTTCTTTTTCTATAAAAGAACACTGTGTGTTAATGTGTATTGCCCGTTGGAAACCACATCGAGAACTTTTGTGTTACGGATGTTTTCAAAACAGAAGCAAAGTAGAAGAACACGATTGTATTACTTCGGACTATAATATGTTACGCTATAATGCATGGCGTACAATGGTAAGCGCACAAACTTTTGACGAATTATATGATCAATTTGCAACAGTGCATTCTGATACTGAAATTGATGATTGGGAATTTACATGGACATTATATAACATGTTATTAAACAAAGACAACATTGAATTAATTACCAAATTACTTTTACAAAAAGATTTACTATATAATCCGCATTTTAAAAAGTTGTAATGGAAACTCTTCTGTTATTCAATTAGTAAATAATAAAAACATTGTGTATAAATTATCAGAAAACTGTCCAATATGTAATTGTGCATATACTAATATAAATCTTGAATGTATTAAACAATATATCAAAGAATGTTAACATTATTAAAAAATACAAATGTATCTGTGTGTATATGTTATTGTGAATAAAATTTTATCAGTGTACATTACTTGTTTTCATTTTTTGATTATTATTATTTCCTTAAATGTGTTTTTTGTTTTGTGTAAATGCGTTTTACAATATTATTATACTTAAAGTATTCTGTGAAAATTAATTCATGCAAGTAAAAAAAACTTTAACATGTGCATATAACAAGACAAAATTCACATGTCATAAAATTTACTTGTGCATTTTATAATGCATGCAAGTAAAAAACTTTTTTTTCGTTTGCGTTTTTGCATTTTGTTTTTAAACTTTTTTTTTTCGTTTGCGTTTTGTTTTTAAACTTATATTTTCATTTTGTTTTAAACTTGTTTTAAAAGTTTTATACCATATGTATATGCAAAAAGTTTTTTTAGTTTTCATATTGCATTTCTAATTAACGTATAACTTTTTATAATTTACAATTTGTGTATTTGAAAAATAAGTTTCTTCGAATTAAAGCTCATTGTAAATACCAATTTTTATACCCAATAATAGTATATTACCTATTTTTATTATTCAGGAAAGTTTTTAATAATAAATAAAAAAATCAAAAATAAAATTTTGGTTAAATATTTATTTCACTAACAAAAAATATATACAAGCAAAATAATAATAATACAAAAAATAATATATGTACAAAACAAAATATATATATATACAAAAATCATGCTTTAGATGTTACATTTCTGTCTTTCTCTAATAATATATTGGGTAATTCCTCAATATAATTCGGATTTTGCAATAATTCATTATATTGTTTCTTAAACAATTGTTCATTAACATACATATTAGCATGTGAAATCAGATAAATAATATATACATCGTTTCTTACATTTTCACTTGCCATAATAAGCCATGCTTCCGCCTCTAATGACAGTTGGTTAGCCAGCAAACAATGATGTCCAAGCTGATTGTAATAATTAAAGTGGCAGCCATGACATAATAATGCACTTTCAGGTTTCCAATTTAAAATACTTTTATGTACACAGTTTTTGTCCACAATATCAAAACCGCACTCACACTTTTCTTTTCGTCGCACTGATAAATCCATTGGTTCCTTTTGTGGTGACGGTGTCACACTTGCAATTGGTGTATCAGGTTTACATTCGTCCAATTCCTCAAATAAACGAAGAATTTCCTCTTCTTCCACCTCACTAAATAAGTCTGGCGATGGGGGGTTTACTTCTTCCTCCTCTTCAATAAATAAATCTGGTGATGGTGGTCTTGCTTCCTCCGCATCCACATATAATGATGGAAACCTTGCTTCTTCATCCTCTTCAATAAATAAATCTGGTGATGGGGGTCTTGCTTCCTCCTCCTCCACATGTATCAATAGATGTTGTTGTTCCAGTGGTCTTCCTTCTTCTTCCTCCTCCTCTTCAATAAATAAATCTGGTGATGGGGGTCTTGCTTCCTCATTCTCCATATATATCAATGGTGGTAATTGTCTTGCTTCTTCTTCTTTCTCAGCATCCAGCGTCCATTTCATTGCTGGTACTTTTAATGTTGTACCAAACAATGGTCCAGTATTTGATGCTCTCAATAATGAAGGTGATCCCACTGGTGATGTTGGAATTAAAACCGGTTCATCTCTAAGATGAATAATCTCCTCCTCAATAATTATTTCTGGAGATTCCGGAGCGTCTAAAGACTTAAACTTCTTCAATGCCGGTTCAATATTAGAATCCATCTCAAATCTGCCTCTCTACTTAACTTTTAATCGACTCTACAGCGTTGATGCCTCTATGAACAACTTCTCTTCAAACCCCAATATATAAGGAAACATTTTATCACCAACGTCATATCACATGATCATTATATTTTTTCAAATATAATTTCAAAAACAACCCGTAATCATAAGCACATAATATACAAAAAACACGAAAACAATATGCTATCATGTTGTAGTCAAACCACATGATATTTTAAACCATCCTATTAAACAAATATTATTTCCAAAACAACAAGTTTTCAAAGTTCAAAACATCTATAATGATAAATTTAGTTTTATTTATCATTGGTAATCTCGCGCTTGTGTATTCAACGCTCTGGCAATCTTAATTAATAACAAGGATCTTTAATCATATAAGTTCAATACCCTATCTATCTTATTTTGTAGTACGTTAACAGTTTCTTTTATAATATCTTATCATAGCGTTCCCATCACATGTTCACAATATGTAAAATCAACATTACTTGTGGCAATGTCATATGATGCTTATTCATCTGTTGTAGTCCCAAATTACTTATCATATGATGTTTAGTCATACGTCAATAACCCCAATTACTTATCACATGATGTTTAATCATGTATCAAGGGACAAAATTACTCATCGTCACATGGTGTTTAGTCATGTATCAATGTTCAAAATTACACATCGTCACATGATGTTTCGTCGTTCAATAAATTTATCTAATCGTACAAAGGTCAATTCATCCGGGTTTTCAACGCGCGCAAAACCTCAGTTCATGTCTTAAGTTCTTCGTTAATGGATGTACAAAAACAAAACTCCGTCTTTAGTACTGTAATCAAATATGTCTAGACATACAAAATAATGCCAAATAAAATAATATGATAATATATAAATATATATATATATATATATATATATATATATATATCATTATATTCAACAAGTTCACCCATGTTTTCACGCAATCATATGTTAAATATTGCCACTTAGCGGTCTTATTCAAAAGCATTCAGTATGGTATTAGGTCGTCTGCAAACGAAATTATAAAACAATATGTCTCTGTGCATTTTTTTCCAATTCCCATTCTATATCCCTTTGCAATAACAGTACATATCTATGTAGGCTTATTCCAATCCTAAAATATCATAAGGTACATTCTATACGTATTTGCGTTAACAGTACACATCTATGTAGCCTTTTTCCAATTTTAAAATACTCTAAGACCCGTTCTACATGCATTTTCATTAACATTACACATCTATGTAGGCTTATTCCAATCCTAAAATATCCTAAAGCCCAATCTATACGTTTTTTTTTTGCGTTAACAGTACACATCTATGTGACCTTATTTTATACGCATTTGCGTTAACAGTACATATCTATGTAGCCTTATTCCAATTCTGAAATAAGCTAAGGACCATCCTGCCCCATCGTAAAATTTATTCTTAATCTAATTATAGTAAAAAAAAGGCCCTCATTCTATACTGCTGCTCATTGCAAAATTTATTCTGTAACTATATATATATCAAAAGAAAAGGGTCTCATTCTGTACTGCGGCCAAGCGCAAAATTTATTCTGTAACTATATATAACAAAAGAAAAGGGTCTCATTCTGTACTGCAGCCTACAGCAATATTCATTCTCAAACTATATATACCAAAAGAAAAGGCCCTCATTCTGTACTGCGGCCAACCGCAAAATTTATACTTAAACTAAATATACCAAAACAAATGGACCCCATTCTGTACTGCAGCCTACAGCAATATTTATTCTCAAACTAAATATACCAATATAAAAGGTCCTCATTCTGTACTGCTTCCCCCACCGTAATATTTATTCTGAAACTAAGTATCGCAAAACAAATGGCCCTCATTCTGTACTCTATAATTAAGCTTGCCCCTAAATAGTTCTTGAATATACCATAAATATTCCTTTAATATCCCCTGAATATTCCTTGAATATCCCCTAAATATTCCTTGAATATCCTTTGAATATTCCTTGAATAGTCCTTTTTTATTCTTAGTATACCCCTTGACTACCTTTAGTATCCCCTAAATAGTCCTTGAATATCCTTAGTAAGGGTTAACTACCCTTTAATTATCCCCTAATAGTCCTTAAATATCCTTACTAAGGGCTAACTACCCTTTAATTATTCTTAATATCCCCTAAATAGTCCCTGACCATCTTTAGTATTCCATAACTACCCCTTGATTATCTTTAGTATACCCTAATTACCCCCTGCCTATCTTTAGTATTCCATAACTAACCCCTGATTACCCCTAAATAGTCTTTCATTAACACATTGTGTCTTACTGCATAGTCTTTGAGTAATACAATGTGTCTTAGTAAGTTGTCTGTTACTAACACATTGTGTCTTACTAAATTGTCTTCGCATTCTAGTTTGCGTAAATAATCCATCGCAAAGTACATAAAATAAGCAAATGTGTTACATTATAGTCTGCGACTTGCAGTCTAAATATCATAAAGGGTAGTGAATCGGCTCATATTCCTACAGGCTACAATACAAAATGACCTAAAGCATTTTCATTTATTTTTATTTTACAAACTAGGCAATACATATACTTTTTCCGCACTTGTAAATAAAGTATACCAAAAACAATTCCCCATTTCATAATAATTTCTTATTTATTAATCTCTTTAAATCAAAAATCTTCCATTACCATTCTCTAACTAAACACCAAGTATTAAGATTTACCAACACTGCTACAGGAAGTTGAGTCACTTCCTGTCCACGCGTTTATTAGAATACGTAAAGTTCAAAATGTGGTTTCGAGATGGAATTCAAAAGAAGATTATATATAAAGGTAAGTTTAATATCATTTTTAGCATTAAATTATTTAGTGTGTACTAGAAATAATATATTTCAAATTGGTAATGTTTTTTTCTACATTTATTTTATAAATACTTATGAAAATCGTATTCGTCACTATGTGCGTTAAGCAAATAATGGTGGCCTACACTATTTAAAGGTATTTCCAACATATGAATATTAGCCAATCGCAGGTTGTTATTGTTTTCCGTGTTTTAAAATCAATTATATTTAGTATTTGTTAATGTAGGTGCATAAAAATATAGCAGTGATTAATTTTAAAAGCGTAACAATTAGTGCCCATGCGTGCGTGCATTTATACGGAAGCATGCGTGCATTAATTACATTAAATAAAATTAAAAGCGTGGCAATTGGTGTCCATGCGTGCATGCATTTATACGAAAGCATTCGTACAAAAAATAGTTCAAGCCGTGGCAGTAAAAGTCCATTTGGGAAAAATACTTGCATTTATACGGAAGCATTCATACATTTATTAATATTAATGTGTAACAGTCGGTGTCCATTCGTAAAAAAAAACGTGCGTGGATTTATACGAAAGCATACGTATATTTATTAGTTTTAAACATGTAGCAGTAAAAGTCCATTTGGGAAAAATACTTGCATTTATACGGAAGCATTCATACAATTATTAATATTAATGTGTAGTAGTGCAAGTCCATTCGGGAAAAATACTTGCATTTATACGAAAGCATGCGTACAATAATTACATTTATTAGTTCTAAACATGTAGCAGTCGGTGTACATGTGAAAAACGTGTGTGCGTTTATGTGGTCGGGGCAGGGTAAAGCATACGCGCAACCATGTGGTTCAGGGGAGGGCAAAGCCGGTGTGCATTTCCAAGCATTTATTCAGTATTAGCAAACGCGTAGCAATAAGTTAAAACAAAATAATAATTATTTAATACATTATTATCATAGGTTAACAATGCTGCGTTAAATTAGGTTATACAATAAAGGCGCGTTACCGACGGTCACAATACCATAGGTGGCGTTAGCAGGTATATCCAGCTTAGGTTAGTTTATTAAGGAACCATATGGTTTTCAAGTAAAGGCGCGTTAGCGACGGTTACGTTACAATAGCATAGTAAAAAAAAATGTGGTTTTCAAGTAAAGGCGCATTAGGAAGTATAGCCATCTTAGCTTAGCTTAATAATAAATAGGCAATTTAAAATTTTGTGCCAGGCAACTAATTTGTCCGCAAAAGTTATATAACACGAACTATTTTATAACGCGTTCTCAAATGTAAGTTGGTGGGCGTACATACAATTTTAAAAAGTGCAACCAGTATGTGCTAGGTGTACACATTAATTTTTATTTCGCTTTCGCGTACGTACAATTGTAAAAAGTACAACCAGTATGTGCTAGGTGAACACAGTAATTTTTATTTCGCTTTCGCGTACGTACAATTGTAAAAAGTACAACCAACATGTGTTAGGTAAACACACTAATTTTTATTTCGCGTTCGCATAAATGCAATTGTAAAAAGTACAACCAGTATGTGCTAGGTGCACACAATAAGTTTTATTTCATGTTCGCGTACGTGCAATTTTAAAAAGTACAACCAACATGTGTTAGGTGCACACAGTAATTTTTATTTCGCTTTCGCGTTAGTGCAATTTTAAAAAGTGCAACCGATATGTGTTAGGTGAACACACTAATTTTTATTTCGCTTTCGCGTAAGTGCAATTATAACAAATGCGTAACCAATATGTGTTAGGTGCACACAATAAGTTTTATTTCATGTTCGCGTACGTGCAATTTTAAAAAGTACAACCAACATGTGTTAGGTGCACACAGTAATTTTTATTTCGCTTTCGCGTTAGTGCAATTTTAAAAAGTGCGACCGATATGTGTTAGGTGAACACATTAATTTTTATTTCGCTTTCGCGTAAGTGTAATTATAACAAAGGCGTAACCAATATGTGTTAGGTGCAATTGCATTTTAAAATTATTTCCGTAAATGCTTGCTATAATAAAAATAAATCTTTGTGTAAGCGCGCAACATGAATAGCATTTTAAACATAGGTGCGGCAATAATGCTAAAAATATTTTACAATTAATCACTTTTTTCTCACGTTTCAATGTAAATGCCTGTGGTGGCACGTTAACGATTATGTGTTATACTTTTAAAGTGAATTACAATTTTACATTTGTTCGTTAGCCCTAGGTTTAAATATTAATGTACAAAAGGCGCGTCAGTGAATATGTGTGAATATATATATCAACTACAATAATAACTTACAGTTTTCGCTGGTCGTCCAAACTTTTTAAAAATCGCAAACACACACACGTAAAATCACACAATTAATTATTATAAAAGGCACTCTCAGTAGCAACAATTATAATATATAGAAAAAGGGAGCAAAGGGATTTATATATAAGTACTTTATTTAGTATAGGCGGAACCATTTTTTTTCATAAGTACGTGTGCTTTATTGCATATAGGTGGTGCATGGTCAATGTTCTCACCGTAAACATTAAATCTATACAATAATAATAATAATAATAATAATAATTGTGCAGTTCAAGGTATTAATCTCTAAAATTGCAGTTTATTTTATTTTTTTTAGTATTAAATTCTAATAACAAAATAAATGTTTTCGACGTTCTCTGGTTATCTCTAAGTAATAACGTTTCCAAATTGTTTATATATATATTTACAAATACAAGTTCAGTTTGTAATAGGGCAAGCGTTCAATAACCCATCAGTTCTCGTGATTATCGGTTTATTTTTTTCTATCGTCAATATCATTTAAACTTAAACACATAAACTCGTGATCCATCTATGATTAACTCTGTTAGATATCACTCATGGTTGTCAATAATAAAGGTTTTTAACCTTGCACGTGATTGTTATTCAGAGTTCTGATTAAGTTCAAATCATACAAATGTTTGTAGATAATTGCCAGTAATCTGTAATTCATGTAAATAAGTAAAGTCTATAATCACTTTTATCATTCTGATACGGTACAAAGTTAATCTTGACGTCACTAAAGCCACGCCAAACGAATTTTCTCTCGTTCATTTCAATTTCAACGGCTCTCAAGGAAGGATGTCTATGTACATCAGTCTTCAACTCGCAAGTAAGAAAAATGCTATAATAAATATTACCCTTTTCATAGTATACTTGTAGGAGGGGAAGGGGCTTATTTTAGATTTCTCACATCTTTTTAACAGGTAGCTTCTAATAAATTATATATGCTCACATACTGTTCGTGTGGGTCCTGCATAGGGGCCATAGGTCCTGGGAGTCATTTCCAGGGGCCAGGGAAGGGAACCATTTCCTTTTATCTACTCCCACCTTTTTTAGCATGTAGCTTCTAATGAAGCATAGGGGCCATGGGTTGGGGTCATTTCCAGGGGCCATGGGTCCTGCTGTCATTCACTGTCCCTGCAAGCAGGGAAGGGAACCATTTCCTTTTATCTGCTCCCACCTTTTTAGCAAGGAGTATGGCTTGCCATACAAAACAATAAAAATATTCTCACATACTAATCGTATGGGGCCTAGGGTCATCCACAGTGGTCCTGTATGGGGGCCATTTCCAGGGGCCATGGGTCCTGGAAACCAGGGACCATTTCCTTTTATCTACTCCCACCTTTTTAGCATGTAGCTTCTAATCAATTATATATGCTCACATACTGTTCGTATGGGTGCTGCATAGGGGCCATGGTTCCTGCACAGGGGGGCAATCTTCAGGGGCCATGGGTTGGGGTCATTTCCAGGGACCATATTTTTACCAATGAGTAATATTTTACATATTACGAACCATTACATAAGCTGCAAGCAGGGAAGGAAACCATTTCCTTTTATTTGCTTTTTAATAGGTAGCTTCTATTGAAGCGTAGGGGCCATAGGTCCTGCATAGGGGCTATGGGTCCTGGGGGCCATTTCCAGGGGTCATCCATTGTGGTCCTGCACAGGGACCATCCACTGTGACCTTCGTAGTGGTCATTCAACCTTTCCTTTCGTCATCTATCTCCAGGAAAAAAAAAAAACCTGACCCTATTTCATCACCTCCTTCGATAGTCCCCTTATCCATAGTTAAACAGTAGATATGTGCTATCTCTTATCAAGGCGCGGCATCTCTTTTATGGTCATGATACTAAATCAATACTACTAAACATATGTTTCAAATTTCTTGTTGTTTTATTACAACCGCTAGTATGATTAATGGTATGGAATTGTCTTTAAAACTGAGGGTAAGATCTTCATATTGGAGAAGGGTAAAAATAGAAATTTTAGAATAAGATTGAATAAGATTATGGAAGGAGAAAGAGTACCAAATGAAACCAGAGAATTGGCTAGAGGTATCAACCAACACCTTTAATTAAAAATGTATAATAATGTGCACATCAATATTTCCAATAAATTACTAAGGCATAAAAATGCTACAAATTCCTCTACTTCCAAATTCTTATTATCCTTCTCTCAATTTCTCCCTGTTTACGCGCACTGTAGTTTGAGAGATACGATTCTAATATTTATAGTGAAATTATGGATCCCATGTTAGGGATCCTATAACTCTTTTAAATAAAATAATGTAATCCTCACCACATACGACTACTTGTACAGTCCTGGGAAGGCCCGTATCCACAGGGGCAAGGGGCCCGGGGCCTCCTAAATTTTTCTTGCCTTCCCCCTAAAATTTTCATGGAAGGCTTGGAAAAAATTATCTCTCGTTCTTGATCTTAATGTTAGTATTACATGTAGGACTATTAAAAGCAGTTATTTAGAAACGCGAAAATAAATGCCCATTTTCTAAATGGCTGGAAATTGAAAGCAGATAAATTAGTCATGATAACGGTATCTCACGCAAAATAATATTGTCTAGGGAGGTCTTGTTCCACTTTTCCATTATCTTTTATCTATTTGAAGATATCACATAATTATTGTAAACTTAGCGGTATTTTAATTTCGCAGTGATGAGGCCTCTTAAGGAAGATACATACGGAAAACAATTGGTATCACAGTGCGATTAATTTTCTACTTATGATGCTGTTACTTTATTGTCCCAATTTATTTTGAGCTCCTTCGTGGCTAAGGGGGGCGCGATGGTTCAGTGGTAGCGTCCACCTCCGGTGCTTGGGGTCCCGGGTTCGATCCTAGCTCGCGCCGTGTGGACTTTGTGATGGACAAACACCGTGCTCGTGGGTTTTCTCGGGGTTCTCCCGTTTCCTCCCACTTTCTTCATTCCACCATTTAATTAATTTCTCTTCATCACCGTCTCCTTTAACCTAACCGCCATAATCGTGGGACGTAAAACTTAAAAGATTTCATTTCATTTCATTTTTTCCTTCGTGGCTAACATGTAAGCGATTAGCGTACGGGCCTTTGGCGCGGAAGACCCGAGGCAGGAGCTCATGTGGTTTGGATTCCACGTTAAACAGTAGCAGGTCCGCAACCATAGGGGGTCTAGGGGGCCTAGCCCCCCTAAACTTTTCTTGGCCTCTCCAGACCTCAGTACAAAATGCACAATTTAGATATTTGTAAGAGAATTTTTAATGACTTGGCCTCCCCTAACATATTCATGGCCCCCCTAAACCTCTGTGGCTGGTTTCGGACCTGATCAGTAGGTCCCGTTTCATATAGCCTCGCTGCTGAAAGGGACGTTAAATTCAAAATCAACTCAACTCAATTGTTCCCATTTTCTTTATTATTCTCAGACATTAAGTGTTTTACATCGTAAGTGTAACAGCTATATAATACATGTGCAATAGCATATAAAAACAGTAGACCAAAGATTCGTTTTCTCAAACTATGGGCAACTGCTATTATCACCTAAGCTCAAGACAGGAACCAGGTAGCATAGTAAGATGGCTATCGCAGCAGCTAGAAATTCGATGATAAATGTAAGCCATTTTTGTGTAGATTGAACCTGAAACGAAACATGACCTTAAAAGTAAAACAAACCTTACATGTTCAATATTATTGACAATATTCTTAAAAATCCAGTACTGCCTCTGTCACTTGTTCTGCCTCTATCAATATTCTCTCTTCAATATAGACGGTGCTCAGTGCCAAAATTGTTGATAAAATGTAATCGCAATAACTTTTTTTTTTTACTTTTTATTACCATAAAATATTCAAAAATCCACAACAAACTGTAATTAAAATTATGGTTCGCTCAAAGAAAAAAAAAGCTCTCACCAGGCAACAATTATTATTTTAATCATTGTCAATATTTGTAGCCAGTCTCATAATTGTGGACAGTGTGTGAATGGATAAGGGGATGCCAGGAATTTTCCCCTTGACAAAATTAATCCCCCTTGGAAAAGAAATGTATCCCTGCAAGCAGCGCCGTAACTTAGATTTTTTCTGGGGGGGGCAAGCATTAATACGCGTATTTGGGGCCCCTAGAAAAAGATGTTTTTCTAATTCTTGGGCCCCCTCTTTCCATCTTTCTCTTACTCTTTATGAACCTCCCGGAGCCTATGGGCCTCTCGCACAACAAGGTCTGCGGGGCCATTAGTTACGCCCCTGGACCCGTTCCATACATGACAAATTAACTAAGGGGACAATATTGACAAATCTCAAAGCCATACGAATAAATATTATTTCTAGGTCCCTAATAGTAGACATATTTTACTGAAATGGGCCCACGATTCATTTTTGTTTTATTTACCTTTTATGTGCTTTTTGTTCATGTAATGTAGTGAACCTGTTTGATGCTTCATTTATAATTTCATGTTCGTATATCGTATATGGAATACGAAAATTTTGTCTTAAAATGGCTCCCCCTCGAACGGCGGGAAGCAACTGCCCCTCCCCGCAAGTTACGGCCCTGCCTGTAAGAGGTAACTTTTCCTCCTCTGATTTGTTTTTTTCGAATAGTTATGAATAAAATAGTAACAAGGGAAAAACTTTTACCAAAATAATTTATGAAACATCCCACTTTTCAACCTTTTTGTGGTTATTGGAATAAGGTAGTTAGGAATTTTATTTCTGAGCTATTGGTATCTGTAGCCGCGGTGGCTCAGTGGTAGAGCGTTCACCTCTGGTGCTTGGGGTCCCGGGTTCAAACCCTGCTCGAGCCAAGTAAAATTTGTGGTGGACAAACACCGTGTGCGTGGGTTTTCTCGGAGTTCTCCCGTTTCCTCCCACTTTCTTCATTCCACCATTTCATTCATCTCTCATAATCACCGTCTCCTTTAGCCTAACCGGCATAACCGTGGGACGTAAAACTCAAAAATTTCATTTCATTTTCTCAGCCACGCGTCTCAGTTTTGTGTAATATCGAACCAGATAGCATATTGCCAAGAACATTGCTAATTTCCATGAGAAACTCTACCTACTTAAGACAATAAAACACATTCGTTGTAGCTAAAAACGTAGTATCGTTATTTCCAATATATCTGGATCTCCCTGTCCGGAACAAGTCTGGAACGCCTCGTATTCACTAAAACTTTTGGCGCAGTATTGTAGTCCTTGTATACATAATACTTCTGTTCTCTCATTGCATTGTAGCGAAGGTTTCACTCTCTTGCCCATGTGAAACCCATGGTTCTGGAAATAAAATTATCTTAGCACCACGGCAATACGTTGAATCGGTGGCGTTATTTGCCGAAGTTGCCTTATTGTTAAACAAATATACGTCTGTATAATAAATAAATATGAGTATGTTTCGGGGAGGATAAGGTTTGTGTAATATATCATTTTTGAAAGTAAGGACATTAAAAATAAATAAATAAATAAGAATCTGTCAATATCAGTGAAACATATACGAGGGAGAATCAAATGAAAACCTTAAAATTGCAATACATTTTAGAATGTAACACTGAAAAGGAAATATTAACTTCTTATTTTTCAACGTAGTCCCCTTGACGTTCACTGCATTGGAAGTGCATGGTTACCACATTGGAAGAATTCATTTGGTCGAGATTGTAGCCACTCGTGCACCGCATTTTTCACCACTTCTTCACTATTGAAATGCTTGCCTCCCGTAGTTTCTTTCATGGTCCAAACACATAAGTCACTGGGAGCAATGCTAGTGAAAAGAGTAGATAAATGGGACACTCAAATTTGATGCCATCGATAGTCTCAACGGGCAGTATGCTATCGGACGTTGTCATGCAGTACGAGGACACAGAACAGAAGTCCTCGTCGTTTACGCCTGATTGCAGGGCGAAGTTGATTTTTCAGCTGGTTTGAATACGAGGCACTGGTTACTGTCAGTCCTTTTTCCATGTACTTTTTCAAAATTACTCCCTTTCATCCCAGAAGAGAGTGGGCATGACCTTTCCTGCTGATGGTTGAGTGTGTTTTTTTTTTTCTTCAAAGAGCTATGCCACCATTCCTTGCTCGCCTTTTTGGTTTCTGGTTGATAATAGTGAACGCAGATCTCATCATCTATAACAATCATGTCCAGAAATATATCACACTCGGCGTTGAAACGACACAAAAGATCTTCACAGGCGTCAACGCGATGATCTTTCAATTCACCAGTCAACTGATGCGGGACCCACCTTGCAGACATCTTATTGAAATGCAGAATATTATGCACAATATGTTGAGCCGAAGAAAAGCTAATATCCATAATTGTGACGATTTCTTTCAGCGCAATACCCCTGTTTTCCTTTGCAAGCTGTTCCACTAAAACAATGTTTTCGTTGGTCACTACGCGCTGAGCCTTTCCCGGTCGAGGAGCATCCTCTACAGATGTTGTTATGCCACTGTTAAACTTCTTACACCACTCGTATATACTTGCTGCAGAGACAAACACGAATCACCATATTTTGCTGCCATCCTGCGATGAATTTCAATTGGTTTCACACCTTCACTGATCGAAAACCGGATCACCGAAAGCTATTCTAACGCAGTACATGTGGACAGTGGGGCGGTCAACTTAAAAATGACGCTGCCGCGTTCGTCGTTCTTCCAACAACACTCTGTCACCTGTCCGTCATTAAGTGCAACTTAAGGCATATTACTGCCATGTATCAAAGCAACTGCCCAACTTTACGACATTTGATTGCATTTTTAAAGTTTTTCATTTGATCCTTTCTCGTAAATAACAGAGTAACTTTTTTTTCATTTCCTTTGTGCAAAACACACCGAAGAACAACGTCTTCGGAATTACCCATGTCAGTTGCCCGATCAGCTACCATGTCCCTTCTTGCCTAAATTTAGTCTCAAACGTCATCGAAACTGTCACCAATCAGCTTAACGAACCCGAAAACTGTAATTTGACTCTAATTAATATCCGTCATTTTGACATATTATTTTTCACCCCCACCCCACCCTCCAACTCAGTGACAATGAGTTGAACTTCAAAAACTATGAATTTGACACTAACATCGGCATTCTAAACATGTTATTTTCCTCACAATCCCCCCATGACAATATGGGTTAAAGATGGACTGGAACGGCGTTAAGAGTGATGCTATTCATCTTAGCGACACCGAAAACTATGAATTTGACAAAATATCGATCATTTTGAATGTTATATTTCACACACACCCAACTCTTTGACGAAGAGGCTAAAATTGTACCTGGACAGCATCGGAAGTGTTACTATTCATCTCAGCGACTCCGAAAACTAAGACACTATATTCAGCATCCCGAATATTTACCATCTACATTTATGCGTACATTTTACTCCCTCGTAGTTCCCTCGTCTGTGCCGAAATTCGAAGAAAGGTCCCCGTAGGTGATTAGATCTGGTGAAACTCTGTCCATGTATCAAATTTGGTGACCATAGATAGCTCCTTTCTATTTGTAAAGCTGATGACAAACAGATCGATACACAGGCACATTATATTATTATTATTAATGATTATATATATATATATATATATATATATATATATATATATATATATATATATATATATATATATATATATATATATATATATATATAATGTAGGTAACATATTATGTTCTAAAAGATAAGTATAATATGTAAACCGTTACTACATCATGCCTTCCAGTTATTCTACGTTCATCGGGTACATCACTTCGAGAGTAAAGAGTTATAAGAGCTTCAGAATCTAGCATAATCTAATCCTAAGTACATGCCACTACACTACCTTAATGTATGCTATCCTAACTGTCCTATATTGAATATCGGTACTTACCTTCTTGTAATTTATTTACCTGTTGACTGGCTTCTGAAGAATTTGGAGCTCAGACACTAAGGGACAGGTACACCTAAAAAGAAATAGTTGAAAATGGACGCCATAGTATAAGTGTTGAGGTAATAGAATAATGTATTTTCGTCTTTCCGACGAGATTAGTACTTCCTTATTGTTTCGCCCAGGTCTTCTTTGTAATTTTGGTTTTACAGCTCTGATGCCACTTTAAATGATTTATTCAACTTCTCGATAGCAGCTGCGTCTACAATGGATTTGGAACGCGTTATCTACTTGTGCGAATGTTTCTAGGGTTACTCTCCTTATGTCAACTCATATCAGGACCTTAGAAGAGAAAAGACGAATCCTGAAATCGGGCTGTTGGGAAATCAAGCTGAAAGTTTTGCAAGTACCGTACTTCAAGATAGCAAGGGCGAATCTTTGCATATCTAGAAACTGTGAGAATACTAAAGGCGAACCAGAGCAGAACGCAGTGTCTATATGTTGTCCAGACCTATTTGATGCGAGGAAAAAAGACATTTAAAAAAATCCTATTTTCGAGTTTGCCCTGTCTCTTCCAAGGTCCTGATATCTTGTGTCGTCAAATTTGGGATCCTACTTTACATTTTAAATAGTTAAGATGTATTTCTCGAGCGCGCACACATCCCTCTATTGCTAGAAGAAGAGAAAAGGGATTGTGTCATTATGAATAATAATTTCGTATATTTTGACGTCCAATAAGTAATATCAACATGTTCTTATGTTGCATTTTAATGTACCAAGGGTATTTTTTGAATGGGGATATGTAATTTTATTGTTGTGATAGGTCAATAGTACATCACCACAAGAATTGGAAACGGTGGAAAAAATTCAAGATTTTTTTCTGATCGTTCTATTTATGTTTTAAATGTGAATTAAATATAAAAATGATTTATCTGAAAATGTCAGACAGAATATTACAATTTATAGTACTTTAGATATGTAAAGTAAAAAAAAAAAAAAAGTATCTTAATATAATGCACGGGCGTCTCTGGCGGGCGGGACGAGGGAGACACGCTCCCCCCCAATATTTTGAAGTACAAAATATTCAATATTTTATTCTAATTTAATTATTTACTAACGATAGAATAACATATAAATAATAATATTTTTTTTATTTGGAATATAATATTCAGGTTGTGAAACGATTATAACAGAGTTCTTGATATATCTCAGGGGATCCGTGAAGGTAAGGAAAAGGAAAAAAAATGGAATTGAAGATAATAAACAGGTTGGACTAGGAAGTACCATTTAAATCAATTTCTTTGATGCCCCCCCCCCTCCAAATTTTACATGCCAGATACGTCAGTGATTTAATGCAGGCCTGGACTGGCCCAGGTGGCTAGGCGGCGATCGCCGTCCAAACAGGGCCCAAATCAAAATGGGACCAAATGAAAATTTTAATAAAGGGAGGAGATCAGGAGGAAGAGAAGAAAAATGTGAAAAACGTGTGCGATAACTAGTAGGCTATTCTTGTGAACAGCCAAGGCGACAATCTGTTATACATCAAGCTCTTTGAGCGTTACATAATATTTACCCTGATTTTATTTGGTCTAGGAATTAATTCGTGCGGTTGGTACGCACACATTGAAGCTGTAGTACAAACACAAAATACATAAATACCTTAAGAAAAATATTGTCCATCGCTAGCCACCACTTTCGCCCATCTGTCAGGCAATGTACGGATTCCGTGGCGAAAGAAGTCCTCATCCTTGGAAGCGATCCAGTCAGAGACCCATGTTTCGATATCTTCTGAAGAAGTAAACCGCTGTCCAATCAAATCGTTATTCATGCAATCGAACAAATAGTAGTCCGAAGGAGCAACGTCTGGTAAATACGGCGGGTGGGGTAAAACTTCCCATCCGACATTTTCTAAATAGGTTTTGACCGGTTTTGCGACATGTGGGCGAGCGTTATCATGTTGAACAATAAGTTTATCATGTCTGTTCTCCCATTCTGGTCGTGTTCTGGCCAGAGCTTGCTTCAAACGCATTAATTGTCGTCGATAACGTTCTCCATTCATAGTTTCACCCGGTTGCAGCAGCTCATAGTACACCACACCTTTCATATCCCACCATATGCACAGCATAACCTTTGCACAGTGAATATCTCGTTTTGGTTGTGATGGACCTGGTTCACCTGGTTTCACCCAGGCCTTTTTTCGTTTAGGGTTCTCCTAATGGATCCACTTCTCATCACCCGTAATAATTCGATGCAGAAACCCCTTTCTGCTCTGTCGTTGAAGCAGCAATTCGCAAATGGTTTTTCGTCTTTCAACGTCTCTGTCTTTCAATTCATGTGGAACCCAATGTGACATCTTTTGAATCATTCCCATGGCTTTCAAGCGTTTGGAGACTGTTGTTTGATCAACGCCTAATGCTGCTGCAAGTTGTTCCTGCGTTTGACACGAATCCTGCTCGAGCAATGCTGTCAATTATTCGTCTTGAAATTTTTTTGGCTGTCCAGCTCGCTCTTGGTCTGCCAAGCCGAAATCACCACTTCTAAACCGTGCAAACCACTTCTGACACGTTCGCTCAGCTAGAGCATGGTCACCATACACTTCCACCAAAATACGATGACTTTCAGTCGCACTTTTCTGCATGTTAAAGTAATGCAGCAGGACACCCCGCAAAAACACTTTATCAGGCACAAATTGCGCCATGTTCACTTAATTACAAATTGGTGTTGTTGACGCTTTAATCCACTGCCCTATACTACGAACGATACGCGATGACAGGGGTTTGCAACACATGTGTGGATACACGGAACTGTGGGACGCTCCGTTCGTTGCGCCATCTCTTGTCTACCCGCACGAATTAATTCCTAGACCAAATATATTATGATCTTTATGATGTAATGTACGGTGTGACTACTAAATAATAGTGTGCTTCTATTGTGGGAAAACAGTGGACAGTTGGGGTAATAGTGGTACCGGGGGGATTGAGAATTCGGGGCAACACAATATGTCACCCGCCGGGGCCAACTAATATTCAGTCCAACTCTGATGTAATGTTTAATTCTATTAGCTATAAATTTAGTCTATTTTCTCAAGAGTTTAGCTATATTCTATTCTAGCTACACCATTTTTAGCTTTATTCTATAGAACATTTAGCTACTTTCTGACAGATCCTGTTGGCAACACTGTATTATGGACTTCAGTGTAAAAGTGTTGATGTGGTTTTATGTCCCGTTATTATGTATACCATCAGGCACGTAGCCAAGGGTGGGGGCTCCGGGGGGTCCGCCCCCCCCTTTCGAGACCAGAAATAAAAAAATTAAGGAAGGATGAAACAAAATGAAATGAGAAAAAGAAGAATCAGAGTTAAAAATAAACTATAGGGAGCTTATGGTTACTCTTTTTATGAGAAGATTTGTATTACTTGTAATACATGGTGGCGAAATGAGCGAGATATCCTGGAAGAGTCAGGGAATTTGAAATTTCTAGAAAAGTTAGCGATTTTTAAGAATTTTTAGTCAGAGAGATTTCAAGCTTCGGAAAGCATAGTGCCGTTCTGTAACAGCGTGAACATTTTTTATCATAATTTTTCGTCATCGCATCCTTGCAGTGTCAAACATGTTATTTCAAAAAAAAAAAAAAATCTACTGCTCCTTTAACCTGTCATTTGGAACAGACAGTAGTTGGCAGAATAATAAAAACAAAAATTTGTGTGGAAAGAAAGTTCTGTTAACATTTGATTCAACAGAGAAAGGAACGCACATATTGTAAAATATTTTACAAGACATTTTTGAGTATGTACTTTTTACAATAGTGAATATGTACTTTTTGTAATAGTTGAGGTCATAATGAAAGGAAAATTGTTATATTTGAATAAACAGAGGAAAGACGTAATTATTGTATAATCTTTTTCAATATTTTTTATTATTTTACTCGAGATTTCTTCATAGTTTGTTATTGAAATACTTACCAACTTAGCCTCACCTTTTATTGTCCTAACAAACCAATATATGTTGATAGTAAAATAGTTTAGATTAATTGAGCTCCTGGGCCTTCAGAATTTCATGACCCCCCCCCCCCGTTACGAAATCCTGGCTAAACGAACCAATATATATTCCAGTAAAATAGTTTAGAACGATCGAGCCCCTGGTATGAAGACCACAGTATTTCATGTCACGGTTCCTCCCCCCTTCACGAAATCCTGGCTACGTGCCTGAATGACGGCATTCAGTAAGAAATCGGAATATATGAAAACGATAAATGTCGTTTAAGAAAAGTATTGTTGTAATTTTGAAAAAAATAACAAGATTATTTACATTTTGGAAAATAAACAAATATTTTTAACAATGAAGCGAGTAATGTTTCCATGAAAGTTAATCTAATTTCTTCCACAGATATTGTATAAAGAGGAAGCAACTTACTGGTTCTCTTTTTCGATTTTAAAATTAAAAACAGTTTAAGCAATGAATATGGGGAGAGGAGAAAATCTGTCAACTCTACCAACAAATCTCATCACAATATGGCCAAGGAATCAGGGCAAATGACTTCGTCGCAAACCAAGAACGTTTCAAGAACGTTTGTCTGAATAGACCACATCACGTTCTTCTGAAACAAACAGATAATGTGGCTGGAAGGGGCATGTCTTTGTAAAAATCTTACGGAAATGACGAGAGTTGGAAACACAAATGCCTACTCCTTTTGTCGAACGGCCACTTCAGCGTCTTCAGCAGATCAAGAGGGAATCAGCGAGTGAACACTATTTGCTTTAGCTTAATCAGTGTTTTCAGCACATCCAGAAAGAATTAACGACGGCTTGGCACAACACTTTCTTCTCTCTCTTAATCCAACAACAATTTCAGCGCCTTCGGTGGATCCTGGAGGAATTGATGAGAGTTGTAGACTCTCCATCGTACCCTCTTGACTCAGTGTCCGTTTCAGGGCCTTCAGCAGATTCAGGAGAATAAGCAAGAAATGGGAAAACTCATTGTTGTTCTACTGTTCGAATGTTTACTTCAGCGCCTTCAACAGGTCCAGGAGGAATTTAAATCTTACATCTTCCTGTAGAAGAGAACATGGTCAAAGACTCATCATGTATTGCGAAGCACTTTCTCCTGGTGCGAAAGAAATTTTGCTTTCTGAACAGATCTGGAATATATATTTACCTCGAGCATCAATTTTTGAAACTTCAAGTGAATACGGGAAAATATCTTGTGACACAGTAAGATCATCCTTTACAGATGTAGCAGCAAAGACAATCAAAGGTGGATCTTCTATTGGATGTTGTTCTATAGCAGCTCTTCTGTCAAGCGAACTACTATAGGAGGCTAATTTTGTTGAATTTTATTACCTGTCTGCTTTTACTATCAAAGAACAATACCAACCACAAATGGAAGTCTGTTATCTCTTCCTAATTATTTTTCGTGAATTTCCATTTCTACGCTAACTCAATTGCAGATGTTCTGTTTCGGAAAGCCTAACTGTAGCCAAACTTGCGGTAAACTTCTTTAACTCCTTCCAATCATCTGTATTGAATTGGTAAACTGGTTATTTTACAAGTACTTCAACACCAATGACGATTCATTGCTGTCATATAAAAAAAAATCCTTTTGTTAATTGTGAGAAAAGCGCTAATAGATTGACATCACAGTTACTCTTTTTCCGTTGTCTCTGAAGAAAATACTTCTCAGCTTTTATTTCCAACAAGGATATGGTATGTTGTAAATTTGGTGGAAAATGATCAGAGATGTTGTCTGGAAGATGTTACGACAAGAGAAGACCTGAAATCCTAAGCCTTCTATGCATGGTTTTTGTTGTACCTGAGATGTTACTAGGATATAGGAAGACAAAAGCGAGTCACAAACTGACAGTTACCTCTTCAAGCTATTTTCTTCGCAGCTGGTTAATATGGATAACAAATACGAAT
Source organism: Thermobia domestica (assembly GCF_964235325.1). Lineage (NCBI taxonomy): Eukaryota > Metazoa > Arthropoda > Insecta > Zygentoma > Lepismatidae > Thermobia > Thermobia domestica. The sequence goes on along the minus strand of NC_137456.1, from coordinate 130,900,280 downwards.
CTGTAAGAAAACTGCTCGTGATACCGACATTCAGACTTTAGTACTGCAGCTAAATAGCGCATGCCAATTGTCCGAACGATATCTATAGCAATGTAAGCTTTCTTTGAATTTAAGTCCATCTCATCTCAAAAACGATCCGTTAAACTTCCGTTATCCATTCCATGTAATGATATGGATTTTACAACAGCACATTTACCAAGAGATGAATAACATTAAGTTTAATGGTGCAGCTGCACTTCAGTTTAATATTCCAGCTGATAACAATGATTCCATTATACTACTTGACATAGTATAGCCGAGGAGGTAGTTATAGTCAAGAGTGAGGTCCATAACGTCACGAAATGAAGAAAACTGACTGCTTATTGTTGTCATCTTCCCGATGCTCTGAACACACTACAAGAACACTAAACACACTACGTCGTGTAACGTTTCTCTTGAAACTGAACCGAAAGATAAGATTTTGTGTGTCAGGGAATTTATAAAAATCCGAAGGAAGTAGCAAGAGTTGGAAACATCATTGAGTCTTCTCTTGATCTAAGGACCACATCAGCACCGATCCAGACAGAATTGTTTAAAGACTTGCGTAGTTCTGCGGAAGAGAACATACCGCTAGGGTCGTCACCTAAGCCTGCCAATCATAATCATCCTGGTATGAGAGGATTTGTGACAACTAAAAATATCATATAGAATCTCAACATCAATATATACGTGTAGTAAATCTTGCACCAATTTATGAAACAGCAAGGGAGGATGGTTAACTATCATCTAGTGTACTTTTTCGCGCTATTCTCTATAATTGCAGCAGCCAAGATACAAACTAATCGTCTACTTCTACAACAAGACATGGTTCTTTAGCACTTCTTCCTGGTGAACAACCAGAGAAAGACTTATTTTATTCATTTTTTAAGACCTGACATGGGAAGACTTGTAAAATAACATGGAACATGAGAAGACTTGTGAAATTATGATTTTATTAATTCAGTCTTTAGGGTAAACAGTCTTTTTCAAAAAGAGTGCGAGACTTGAAAAGGATGCTAACTGCAAGTGGGAGACTTTCATCTCTTCACAATCACGTTTCGCCGATTCACACTTCCACAGCAGTTCAATTGCAGATGTTATGGTTTGAAAAGCGTGGTACTAACTGTAACCGATCTTAAGATAAACTTCATAAAGTTGGGAGTGTCAGTATTGAATGGACAAACTGCTTGTCTACAAGTACTTCAAGATTAACAACGATTTATTTAGTGCCATATAAAATAAGTTTGTTTTAGTTATGTGGAACGTTTTGAATCACTTTTGCATTGCCATTTTTCTTGGATAATTACCGTAAGATTGCAACATTCTCCAGCCGATCATCATCTTCTGCAGAAACATCTCTATCTACAACGAGGATACTAGTTATAAATTTTGTGGAAAATAATAAGAGATTGTGTATTGAAGACATCAGAATAAAAGAGAAGTCCAATCCATCAGTCCATGGTGCACAACACCTTATGCTTGAGATGTTACAAGAAACAATGAGGACAAAAGCGAGTCATCAACTGACAGTTTCCTTCTGATATCATTGATACTAACTTAGGAATCTGTAAGAAAATGATTCTCGCAATTTCGGCATTTAGATGCGAGACACCGCAGCTGAATTGCAGGTAGCTGTATGATAACTACAGTTATGTATTCTGACGTTGAACTTAAGTCTATGTCATCTAGAAAACGATCAGTTAATCTTTTTTCATCCCAAGTAACGATATGAAGCCTACAACATCGAATTTATCAATAATCAAATAACAGTTGAAACTTGTTTGTACAATATAACCTCAGTTTATAAATCCAGCTACTGCTTGTGGGGCCACACACTATCTAACACGATGCAGCTGAGAAGCGCATAACCAAACGTGAAATACAAGAAATTCACAGAATGAAGAAAATAGCACAACTCATGTCATTCCCAATCCCTGGAAAGGAAGAAAGAGTAAGATACTGTTTTAATAAGTATAATTTCTTCTTCGGAAGGTTCAGAAAAAAAAAAAGCCGAAGGACAATTAATATCTGAGTAGGTAGTCAATTGCCTCCTCCCGGATATCCAAAGAAGACAATTGAAAGATGAATAGAAAATGCGTATTTTGATAGGAATTTGGATAATTTGTTTAAAAAAAAAACAAAAATTACTGCGAAGGAAGTTGAATTTGAAAATTAATGTTCTCATTCTCTGAGAAAGAAGTTTGGATCAAGATATCCAGAAGATTAAGCCGCTGAATGAGGTCATTTGTCAGTGTTATTGAACATCTTGGTTTCCCCCCCCCCTTCATCTTGTGGTTGGTACTGTAATTGGCTTAGGATTTGCTATACTACGTGGGGACTACATAAACATCAAATTATTTAAACACAAAAGCCACAAAAGTAGGGAAGAAAACAGTTAAAACAAAAAAATTAAAATAATAATCTTTTTAAAAATGAAAAATAAAGATAGAGCAGAATCAAAAGGAAGATAGATATGGGAAAGCGAAAAACATTTGTATTATATGTAAATAGTCACTGTAATTATTGTAAGTACAAATCCAATAATTTCTGTTGCTTTGCAAATAATGTGAATAATGTATCCTATATAATGTAAATAGTGTGTATATAATGTAAATAATGTATCATATATAATGTAAATAGTGTGTACCTAATGTAAATAATGTATCATATATAATGTAAATAGTGTGTGTATATAGTGTTCATAACGTTCATAATATATCTATACTGTACATAATTACAACAATTTAATTAATAGTGTATCATATTGTGTATATATGTAAATAAATATTGTACATAAATCTAAAAATGTTGTAAATGAGATGTTCAGAATTAAATTTAGTAACTTGCGCCAATGTTCTACAGTTGTACTGTACAACATGTGATAAGAATAGCCTCATTAGTCTAGTCGGTAAGGCGTTTACCTATCAAGAAGGTGGTCTGGGTTCAATTCCTGGTGGCGAAGGAACTCTTTCGCCAATTGACTGCAATTGCCTTTATAGATGATCTGATGATTTCTTGCTCGACTGCTCAACAACTCGTGTATGTGGTACAGCCACAAACTTTAGAAAGTGGAGGTTGGATATATAAGAAATGATAGCATTTTCCAGCAGCAGAACAGTTTTTACTGTATGCCTGATAGTTGGACAACCAACAGGACAGCAAATACATGCCCGAAAACATAACATACCAGGATATTACTCCATTCGGAGTAAAAAGTATTACTATCTGAAAGCATCATTTAGAGAAATAACTACGAGATGAATATGCAGAAATTCCATTCACGTTAAGTTCTGAGACATAGGAATTAATGCAAAGAAAACGAAAATAACAATACGCATCATGCAGAGACCGAAAAAGTATGGAAAGCTAAACAAAATAAGAAAAGAAGGAAAGAGGGAAAGGAAAGAGCGAAAAATATGGGAATAAATTAAGTTTTAACGCTTAAGGATAAACAGTCTGCGTCTTTCCCCCTGTGTCTGTCTTGGGTTTTTCTCCCTTTATGGGATAAATATCTTTCAGCATCAATCATGAACCTCATTTACAATTTTTAATTCCTTTCAAAAAAGTAACTCTTAACCCAAGCTGGGACTCAAATGACAGTCACACACGCTGTCCACTTAGCTACATAGGCATGTGATTTCGTAAATTTAAGAAACAGGTGTTGAAGGAGATGGTCGCAACAGTAATGACATCTCGTAACGTTATTACGTAACATACGCAGTATCAATAAAGCTTCAAAAAACCAAAAGTTGCAAGTTCTGCCGTGGATAATTCGGTAAGACGTCTGCTTGCTGAATGGAGTAACCTGGGTTCAAATCTGGGCTGGTACGTTTTTTTTTGTTCCGTTGAAAATACATTTCTATATGTTTTTATTTGTAATTAATAAAGTCAAATTTTTAATTGTTAAATCATTTTAGAACATATTAACTGTGTGGAGCAGAAGTTGTATCACAATCAGCTAAGGCATGCAGAAATAAAATGCAGTTCACCATATCTCACAATGCTCTGAAGTTTGGTACTGCTGTATATCTTATGTGGTGGCTTCGAGCCAGGAATAAACATGTAAGTTTCAGCTGTTGCGATTGCTACCATCAGAACCAAAATATCTGAATTTTCTCCCATTATTACTGACGAGTCAGATTTTGCAAGATTTGTTGCGATTAACACAACTAATGTGTCTGCATCTCCAGGTTATTGATATACAGTACAACTAGATTTCTCGAGATATTTCGTCAGAAGTGATATCAATTCGGATTTGTTCTTTGTGTTAGAAAGAAATTCCTGTTGAGATAAACGAACAACGTGGATGTTATCCTCAACGGTTAGTCCTTGAGCCAGACCCCGAAAAATGGGGTGTCTGGTTTCATTTAGAGGGAGTAAATGCCACCTGCATTTCTGAGTAGCTAATATTCGGAACTTTCAGATTTGGCATGATACTTCTCTTAAAGCGGTAGCTTTCAGGGGGTAAACCAATTTAGAATCTTACAGACATTTTTTACTTAACTCAGTGGTCTTTTGAAATACCTATATATCTGTCCACTTTAGTCATAGAACAATGAGTTATACCTCGTTTGATTTGGAATTAAATAGGCTTTAAAGTGATGTAACACACTTACCTATAGTACTGACGAAAGGGAAGTAATGAGGGAAAAATTAAGAAAAATTCCCTTTTTACAATTTTCTTCTCTTATTACGTGGCAACACTGCATGAAGAGTAAAGGACACCTATATTTCAGAGTAGCGAATACTATAAGCTTTTAAATATGGTATGATACTTCACTGTGGGTGGTAGCTTTCAGTTGCTAAAACCCCCTTTTTAGATTTCTAATGAAAATGGTAACGAAATCCCGTGGTCTTTCGAAATTCCTTTAACTATGTTCGTTATGATCACAGAAGTAAAAATTACGTCTCTTTAGTTTTAGAATTATATAGGCTTTTAGGTGATTAATACAGTTTTCAATAGTACTGACGAAAGGGAAGTAATAAGGGAAAATGTAAGAAAAATTCCCTAAAAATTCCCTTTTTACAATTTTCTTCTCTTATTACGTGGCAACATACTCTTTCTTCTCTTATTACTGCATGAGGAGTGAAAAACTCCTATATTTCAGAGTAGCCAATACTGTAAGCTTTCAGATATGGTATGATACTTCACTCTGGGTGGTAGCTTACAGTTGCTAAAACTCCCTTTTTAGATTCTTAAAGAAAATGGTAACGAAGTTCCGTGGGCTTTCGAAAAAGAAAGATGATCGTGTAGCCCTACCTGGAAATATTGTACCTGGTAAATTTACTCAACTTGCTTGGGATAACATTGATAGGTTGGAGGAGACCCTGTCTGGAGCGGGAACCACTCATCGTGTGAATGGAATAGCAATACAGTTAGAATCAAAGTCACAAATTAGTAGTCTGGTTACAACAAAAATGGCAGTAAAGACAAGACAACGAACTTTTGTTGGTGCCACGAAAGAGCTAACGCCTTACATTCCTGGGAAAAGAGTTGGTCCAGTTGTAATTGGGTATGATGATCCTATTTGTGAAGAGTTCGTTGCAGCGTCAAGGTCTAAGAATTTATTTTGGATTATGTTGCGGTGTATAGATTCCCAGAATCAGCTAATTCCAAGTTGGACTGGATTCAACATCAATCTACTGAGGGATCGTGAAATTCAACCAACAAGCTTAGCTACCTACCAACAATAAATTCGCCAGCAACCAGTATGACTACAATACATGGGATACTAAATCGTTCACTCATCATAAAGAAGCAACTACAACTTCAGTCTTTAGTTCTAACTGCAGATCAAGCTATTTACTCAAAAGCAAATGAAATTGTATGCAAGAATACTGAAAAGTACCGGACAATAGTTTTAAATCTTGAAGGATTCCATACTATTTGTAACTTCATGGGCATCATCGGTAGACCATTTCAAGATTCTGACTTGCCGGAGCTCTTATCCGAATCAGGAACTGTTGCAGAGGGATCCATAATTCGAAGTTTACAAGGGAAACACTATAACCGTGCTATTCGTATGCACAAGCTAGCATTTGAGTCACTGATGAGAATAATCCTCAATGAATTCCGGTTATGGTTACAGTCCGAGTACATAGATATCTTTCCTGTGCTGAGTCTAACATATCTCAATTGTTCGAGGAAATAGGAGACGCCACTACTGAGCAGTTATCTCAAATTTTGTCAGAACAGTCTTTTGTAACAATTTGGAAAATGTTTGAAGCATATCTGGACCATCTAAGGCACGAAAATGGTGACCTATGTTCCTTTTGGATATCCTACGTCGATATGGTAGATGTTCTTTTAATGACAGTTCGCGCAACAAGAGAAGGTAACTGGCCGCTTTATCTGGTAAGTATTCGAAAGATGATCCCGTGGTGTTTTGCATATGACCATCTAAATTATGCACGCTATCTTTCGGTATATTACAATGAAATGTTAGGTCTTGAGAAAAATCATCCAACTGTGTATGAAGCATTTCAGAGAGGCGAGTTCTCCGTCCAAATGGGGACAGTCAATCCATTTGGGAAAATTCCTGCAGACCAAGTAATTGAAGAGACTGTCAACAAAGATACCCAAAGGCCTGCTGGAATAATCAAATTTAGCACTCGGCAGGCTGCTGTTGAAAGGTACTACTTAGTTTCAGATGTAAGGGCAGAATTTCTACGTATCCTTAGAGAAGCCACAAATTCTTCGCTAAAAAAGTAAAATCACTCATCATGACCTTTCACCATCGAGAATCAAGAAGGATGAAAAAAATGTTTTGTCGATGGTTGAGATATTGACGAAGGAATGGACAAATCCTTTCAAGGAATTTAATCTGCTAAATATATCTTCTGGTATGGTAGCTTCTGTAGACATCACAAACGACTTACTTAATGCTTATGAGAAAGGTGAGAAAGCATATAAAAACTTTAAAGAGCAACGCCTCCAGAAAGGTGTGCAGCCAGGGGCATTCCACGCTCCTATGCGTAAGCAAGGATTAAAGACGTTTGCCCATTCAAAGAAAAGTAAAACTATTAAAGTTAAAGGGAGAGACGTTATTCTAAAAGCAGGCAGGGGTATTTTTGCCCAGATGGCTATAATAGCTCAAAAAAGGAATCTGAACATGAGGGAAGTGCTTGTTTATCCTCTTGGACCATTACCTTGGTCTCGGGCAACGCCACAGGGAACCATTAGGAAAACCGTCAAGTCAAAGCTGATGCATATGTTAAGTAGAAACTGCGAGTCAGAAACAATACCGGAAAAGACTTCAGCATACATTGTTGACGTAATGAGCCAGGTGCACAAATTAATGAAAGTACCTAAAACATTTGGCCTCCTAGCAGAAAAGTTACTTTCAAAAATATTACTTCATTCTGGTCGTTGCCCTCGTGTTGATATCATATTTGATACCTATGAAAGTAGCTCTATAAAAAATGCAGAAAGAATGCGGAGAGTCTCTGAGGACAGTATGTATATTCAAAACATCATGGCTGGACATCCAGTCAGAAACTGGAGAAAATTCTTGAGCAACACTAATAACAGATGTGAGCTCATTCACTTTCTGTGGAAAGAATGGCAGCTTTCAAAGTATACTCAAAAACTGGGTAACAAAATTGTGTTTTTAACATGCGAGAAGGAGTGCTGTCAACTGTCTTCAACATTACCAGTGACAAACATTCCAGAATTAAGGTCTTCACAGGAGGAAGCAGACACAAGACTTGTGCTTCATGCGTTTCAAGCTCTTAGATCAGGCTGCTCTACCATTATAATCAACAGTGAAGATGCAGATGTTGCAGTCAAAGTACTGAGCACCTTTGACGAACTAACAAAGCATGGAGGACATATTTTCCTGAAGAGTGGAACATTTAACCGTCTTTGTTACCACGTTATGAACAAGATATATCACGCAAATGGGGAAAACATTTGTGCAGCCTTAGCAGGATTTCATGCTATCACAGGCTGTGATGCAGTGAGTGCTTTTCCTGGTAAGGGAAAGTGTAAAGCTTTTACACTTTTTAAAAAGGGAGAGTTTGTATAGGCACTGAAGGAACTGTCAGAAAGTTTTGAACCCAAGAAAGAGACGATGGATATAGTAGAAAAGTTCGTTTGTAGGTTGTATGGTCACAATGTGAACTCTGTAAATGAATTAAGGTACTCGCTGTTCTGTGCAAAGAAAGGTTTAGTTGAATTCCATCTGCTACCACCATGCAAGAAGGCTCTTGAAAAACATATCCAGAGAGCTAACTACCAAGCAACCATTTGGAAGAAAGCACTGGAAGCGAATCCTGACATACCAAGTCCCAATCTTCATGGCTGGAGGACAAACGCATCGGGTGAGCTTGACATCGATTGGATGGATTGTCGGCCTGCACCAGAAGAAGTGATGGAGCTGTTGTCGTGTACGTGTGCTAAGAACTGTGTGCCATCCGATTGTGAGTGCATGAAACATGCATTAAAGTGTAATGACATGTGAAAAATCCAAACATGTGCCAATTATCAAGATGAAGAAATATGTGAATTGTTAGACGAAGTTGTAGACTCAGATAAAGATGAATGAATCAAAATAAAAGATATAAGTATTCAACAAACACTGTGAATATGCAATTGGCTACAAACTATATCATAAGACACGCCTATTTTTCCATGTGATTATTATTTTCATGGCATATTTGAATGATGATCAACATAACTAATGTAATGTAAATAGAATGTTATTTAGATCTTGATATGTGAAGAATATTTCTAATGATACTGTAAACATTACCATACTGAGTTACGAACTTCTCTTTAACTTACATACCGCCATGATATTTTACAATCAAAATATTTTCAAAGTTAAAATATTATGTTTTCGAAATGTTTATAAAGCATATAGATCTATTCTCTTGCACCATTCAGTTCACTTCAAACATCAAGCAATTTACGAACGGTCTGTGAAAAAAAAAAAAAAACTGAAACTGAAAGACATAACCCCCCTTCCTGCCTCCGCTTCTCTTTCCCTACAGAAACTTTAGAATTTTCTGATCTTTCATGGTCAGTTATTCAATTATATAAAACTAGGATCAAAAAACTTATTACAGTTTTTTTTTTTTTACATCAACTTTTCTCGAAATCATTACTAAATTTTCTGCCTCTCAAGGACTAAAGAATCTGAAAAGGGGGTTTTATTCCTTGAAAGCTACCGCCCACAGGCAAGTATGATACCATATCTGAAAACTTATAGTATTGGCTACTCTGAAATATAGGAGTCTTTCACTCCTCATGCAGTGTTGCCACGTAATAAGAGAAGAAAACTGTAAAAAGGGAATTTTTAGGGAATTTTTCTTACATTTTCCCTTATTACTTCCCTTTCGTCAGTACTATTGAAAACTGTATTAATCATCTAAAAGCCTATATAATTCTAAAACTAAAGAGACGTAATTTTTACTTCTGTGATCATAACGAACATAGTTAGAGGAATTTCGAAAGACCACGGGATTTCGTTACCATTTTCATTAGAAATCTAAAAAGGGGGTTTTAGCAACTGAAAGCTACCACCCACAGTGAAGTATCATACCATATATGAAAGCTTATAGTATTCGCTACTCTGAAATATAGGTGTCCTTTACTCCTCATGCAGTGTTGCCACGTAATAAGAGAAGAAAATGGTAAAAAGGGAATTTTTAGGGAATTTTTCTTAATTTTTCCCTCATTACTTCCCTTTCGTCAGTACTATAGGTAAGTGTGTTACATCACTTTAAAGCCTATTTAATTCCAAATCAAACGAGGTATAACTCATTGTTCTATGACTAAAGTGGACAGATATATAGGTATTTCAAAAGACCACTGAGTTAAGTAAAAAATGTCTGTAAGATTCTAAATTGGGGGGTTTACCCCCTGAAAGCTACCGCTTTCAGAAAAGTATCATGCCAAATCTGAAAGTTCAGAATATTAGCTACTCAGAAATGCAGGTGGCATTTACTCCCTCGAGATGAAACCAGACACCCCCTCTGGCTCAAGGACTAGGTTACGAGTATTCATAGTTTCTTTGTTCATGTCCAGTGTTTTATATCCTTTACTCTAGGTCTACCATCATAACCACCAAACACAATACATTATTTAATATAATGTTTTGTGATAAACCTCACATTTGTGATAAACTAGAGTTTTGGAGCTGTTTTAGTATAATATCAACACATATTCTAACAGGTTTAATCTTTTTTTAAAAAATCTTTAAGTTTGATCATTTTTTGTCGTAATTGCACTGGACTAGGGCTATTTATTCAAAAAGATAAAAAACCCGCAACTTTATATTTTGCGGGATAACATCAGTAAAACATATTTCAATAGATTTCATCTTTTTAAAACTTTATCTCAAATATTAATTTCAATGGACATATAGGCCTACATACAGAAAGATAGTGCAATAACTATACTTTCAGGGTTCTTGCGCACCCTGGCGACGACACTGTTTACAAACTATTTATTGAACAAACCGGACTTCCAAACTTGTTGATACTTACCGGAAATTACAATGAAAAGCCGTCTTAAATCACTAAATATCTTTTTCTTCATGTTAAATGATTAATTCATATGTTTCTACATAAATTGTGTGCAGCCCGATGATGTTTGAAGCTTCATTACGCATCTCTGGCATTGTACATAGTGACAATACATACATCGTTTTAAAGCTTATGAAATTTCCAACAACTTTTGTTCGATCACTTATTTCATATTTCAAATCTTTAAACTTGAATGAGGCAATAAAAGAATATATCCCCTATTGCAAATCTCAATTTTTCACTTTATACTAAAGTTATGCAAAAATGAATACTCGGAGAAAAGTGATAATAACTTAGAAGTATAATAAAGAAAGAATGATCCTTCTACGTTAATTAGTTTAGAAGTTATGTGGCATAAACTAAGTGCATGTGAGAAATTCAAGATGGCAGACTATATATTCAAATGGCGGAAAACCCGTAACTGGAGTTTTTGGGATTTTCTGGAGGTTAATGAGGAAGAAATCACGAAATAATTCCAGAAGGTCCCATCTTTTCTATTATAATTGTCTAGGTTTCGCACGTTTTATATATATATATATATATATATATATATATATATATATATATATATATATATATATATATATATATAATTTGACTGGACTAAATCTGAATAAGACATTGAAGAGGGGCACAAGCTGTGAATGCGAATAGTGTAAATAAAGGACGACACTGAAAGAGAAATCCGGAAATAGTTGGAAAACAGAGAAAAAAGAGTAAAAATTGTTGAAGAGGGGGTATAAAATACAAACGCGAACAAATACGCCGACAACAAAAACACTTATCAAGCAACGATCTTGATGTAGTGGTTGAGGCACTACATTGCAAATTCGGGGAACGTCAGTTCGAATCCATTGCAAGGAGTGCCTTTTATTTTTGTTAATCATGCATACAGCACATGAGAGGTGGTAAAAGAAAGCGCATTTCCCGTTTAATATGTTAAGTGAAACCGAGGTAAACTTTCCAGTGACATTTATTAGAGAAGTGAAACTATGAAAACTTTAAGCAGGTATATCTAATCAGGGGTATGTATCGGGAAGCGGTGATCGGAAAAACGAAATTTCCCCAATTTCGCATATTTGAGTCTCTACTATAGGAAAATTTCTTCAGAAATGTGCCCATTGCAGAGACCATTATATCAGAAATGCAGCAAAGTTTCTTATGCACTTTTGCTGATCATCACTCTCTGAGACGAAAACCATCCTCAGTTCGAAAGTTTCTCTCTTTCTGTATGTCTATCTATCTATCTGTGTAACATTAAGAATACCCATTTATGAGCCAAATTTGGTTCCTTATCTCTCTCTCTCTCTCCCTCTATATATATATATATATATATATATATATATATATATATATATATATATATATATATATATATATATATATATAAAGGAACCAAATTTGGCTCATAAATGGGTATTCTTAATGTTTGGGTGACTTTCCCTCTTTTATTGAAATATTTGTATGGAAGGACTTACCCTCCAAGGGCGCCCATCAGGGGGGGCAAGGTGGGGCGCTCGCTCCCCCTAGAGGAAATTGTACTTCAGAATATTGAAAACCGAGTAGAATTTTTACATTAGTTACAGCAAAATTTGAAACTATATTTGAAACGTCGCTTATACTTGCCCCCCCTTACAAACCACAACATGGACGCCCTTGTTACCCTCTTTTATTGATCACGTAAAGAAGGTTTGCGCCGTTCGCTACGGTCAGGCTCAGGTTTTGGGAGGGGAATATTTTCCTATTGGAACAAGAGAATTGTCAGTGATGATGTGAATTTACACATTGAAAGTGAAGTAACTTGTGAGACGATTTATTTGAAAGAATAGTATAATATATGTGCTGTCCTCTAACGCAGAGAACTATAAATCAAGTATTTCGAGTTCGAGAACGTGAATGGCGAAGAGTGTTATTTGATTTGTCTTTTTAGTAACACATTGCATTGGAAATAGTGATAGGCAACATTAGTGATAAGTAAAATAATAATAATAATGATAATAATAATAATAATAATAATAATTGTTATTATTATTATTATTATTATTATTATTATTACTTTTACTACTACTACTAAAAGGTGTTGTTTGTGGCAACGCTATATGTTCCTCAATTCTTCATCAAACGTAAGGATTAAAACGCCATGCCCCTTACAAGTAAAATATTAATAATTTATATGGAGAGAACGGAATGTGGTAAAGGAATGGGTGCAACGTTGGACACTATACACTCATAAGGCCCATCGAAAAAAAATATGTGTGGGCACCAGACTCCTGCAACCCGTTAAAATGCAAATAAGTGAAAATAAGCGATTTTAATGCAAATAATAACGAAGATACATTGTCATGCGGAGTCATGGGCAATGGCAGAGCCGTCTACAGGCAAGATGTCGATAATTTATATCGAGAAAACAGGGGATGGTAAAGGGATGGACCAACGTTGGACACTGTGAACCCACAAGGCGCATCGAAAAAAATATAAGTGGGCGCCAGCCCCCCGTAGTTATTTCCACATGATAATATAAAATTATATTGTGCGAAATATATGCACGGGTCAGCTAGTAATATTTATTATTGTTGTTGTAATTATTAACAGCGTGTTTCACTACCTGCGCATATTTGACATGAAACCAAAGAGAAGATCAATCATTCGTAGAAAGAATAAGAATAGACAGTTACTTAACTGCGGAGGATGACGAAAAATATGAAAAGAGTGACTACCTGTAGAGAAAAGAAACAATACTTTCTCTCAAATGGATAAAACAAAATAAGCTAAGATAGATTCGGACTCTGATGGCAAGCGCGAGAATCGAGTGTTTTGTCCACTTACCCACACTGCAGTAACAGCTATCAGTTCCGTGAATTGTATATTGTGATTACATGTTTCTTCTTTGCTGGAAGTCAACAATGATCTTCATGTAGTAGTTAAATCTACAAGCTATGTAATACCCAAGGTATTTAGACATACATGCTCTCCATGTAATGTAATAAGAGGGTCATGCTGGGAATAAGAAACAGAAGATTGCTGGGACAAAACGGAAAATATTAGCATCAGAAGAAATATTTATCTACGAGGCATAAGCAGTAACATAATTCGGAATAGTTACTGTTTAGTACACTAAACGAAGAAAGGAGTATAGAAAGCAACCATGCCGCGTCAACGAGGTCGATCAGAATTGACAGAGGCGGAAAGAGATGTGTAGTAATTCAACAACTTTGGTTAAATTGATATTTCGTTCTGTATCCTGGAATACACCGTATGTTATACATTACAATTTTACAGGAGAGTAGAGAAAGAAAAACTGTCTTAAATTGTGATCGTGATATATTGTCTGTATTTTCTATTTACAAACCTTATCATGTAGACACAAATGGATGTAACTGTGAATATCATAACTTGGATTTAACGAAAGCCATTTAGACATTCACCACCTTATGCAGAGTCGTTTTGATGTGTGATTAGAGTCATACTAAAAGCCTGACTACTGCAGGAAACAAATGTTAGTCGAACTCTTTAGTATGGCACTAATCACACGTCAGAACGACTTTGCATAAGGCCCTCAGTGGTTTGCAGGGTTGTATATTCACTAAAAAGATGACACAATGAAATTCTTCATACCTCAGCTTTCAGTAGCCAGATAGATTCTGATTAAATAATGAAACAAGTGGTGCCAGATTTTAATACACAACGTATTGCAGGATACATTATGCTTTGCATTATGAGACTTGTTTGTTTGTATACAGCGATTAGTTTAGTGTTCTCAAAGGTTGTGTGTAAACATTGTCCATTTCGATTAAGTTAAACTTCTGTTACGTTTATTGTGTATTTCTAAATTGTAAGCACAAAATTTGGTTAACGATCTCTTTATATATGAAAAATATAAGAGTAACCACTTTACATTCGTGGTGGTGGAACAAAATTCGGAAGTTGATAACTTTCTTAACAGTGAGCTCCTCGCTGGCTAAACGGTCAGGGCAATCGCCTTCTAGTGGGAGAGCGGAGTTCAAATCCAGCATATGTTACGGAAAAGAAACGAAGTCCCCTATTGAGAGTTTTCCTGGGTATTCTAATAAAAATGACTATCTCGCTTTTTCCCTCAAATATCTAGAAAATGGTTACAATCGTGGCCAAATCTCAACCCTCCCTTCAAAACAAACAGAAACCAATCAAATATCGCTAATTTGCATTTGTGGTGTTGTTACAAAATGTCTGGAACTGCCAACTCAAAACGAGTTTAGGTTTTATGATTTATATAATGGGTTCAGAGGCATTAATATCACAAAATGGGTTCAGAGCGATTGATATCAGGAGAAAGTCACAAAGAGAACTTATTTAACCTTAGACATACAATGGAAAAGTCAATTTTGGTCACACATTTATTTTATTTTACAGGTTTCAGTATTTTGTAAAATATCTGAATGTTTTACATTATTCGTTTTAACGTTACACTCAATTATGTTACTTTTCAGTTTTAATGTATCTATTGAAACTTTATGAAAAACTAACATGTCGTGCTTAGTGATTTGACTTTCATCTTTGTTTTACAAGAATTTCGTTTATCCGCAAATCCATCATAGTTTCCATTTTTGAAATTTATTATTCTTGTATGACATTTATACATTAAAGCTAACAAGAATAGTTTTCGGTGTTACATTATTCGTTTCCAGTTTGTTTGGAAAATGCAATCGAAAGAAAGACAATCTAAGAAAGTAAAACCAAGATGTGAAGTGTGTAAAGTTTAATTTGTGAACACAATTGCAGCAATAGAAAACATGTCATATGTTTCAAATATGACAAATAATAAAACTATATATCTTTGACATCCCTTGCTATACTTTAAGTAATGGATAAATTAATTTCATAAAGAAGAATAAAAAACAAAAAGGAACTAAAACAAAAAAACAAATATGAATAAAGGGTGAATCTTCCTGGTAATATTTCAATAAGATCTATTTCCACTCTCTCTTTCTCTCGGTTAATATGTGCACGATTCTTGCATCTCATCTCTAGATGGAGAACTTTGAACACAGAGAATTGATCATTCGCCTTCCGTGCAGCCGTTATTTTATACAAAAAAGTGTTACGTGGTGTGGAATCGAACCAAGGTTTTCCAACTGGAAGTCCACCACGTTATCGATACTCTACAGATTACTCTACCCAAAACTTGTTTAACAAATGGTGTAGTAAGATCAATAACATGAGAAGAGGACACTTCAGATCAATGAAGTTTTGAACTACACTGGTAATCCACTTAGATATTTGTCCTTTCCCAACCAAAAATCGTAAATCGTCTCCGTGATACCTTACTTCTACCTTCTTAAGGATTGCTCATTTAGTATGAGAAGTCACTCTTCGATTCTTCTTGATCGTTTTGTAATAAATAAAAAAATCTTTCTCTTGAAATGGATTTGTACCTTTGTTGATTAGCTGTCTTACTTACAAGTCCAGCACGTTTCCCCTATACTACCTTACCACGTAAAATTATGAGTCAAATATTTCTAAGTTCAGCCTTGATGTTCGGAATGAACCGGTAATGTTCTTCCTCTAATGATATTTACAACAAATTCCATGCCGAAATTCATATATTCGATGACCTGGAGACAAACTAGTGCCCACTAATAAACAAAATAACGTACAATGCAGGAAAAATTACAGAAATGAAAACATATTATACAGTAATTTCGCCGTGCATATTCAAAAGTACGCTAATAATAATAATAATAATAATAATAATAATAATAATAATAATAATAATAATAATAATAATAATAAATATTCGCCTTCACTGTATAGTTGTCACTTCAACGAATACTTATGTCTTCATGAGAGCGGACATTTGTTCGAGTCTGTTGGGGACTATTGAACACAGTGGTTTTTAACACAGTTTGGCACCAATTGTAAGTCCCGTCTTTAAGAGCCCAGCTGTTCGTTTTAGTATTTCGTAGCAATTATTATTGATAATGTTTAATACTGGTAATACTTTTTGTCTTGGCGTATTGCTTTTATTCTTCTCTTCATTTTGAAAAAGAAGGATATCCGAACAAATGTCACCATAATTTCTCATATTTTGAATTTAAACACCATTTGCAATTAGTAAAGGACAAAGATTGAACGTTCTGATGTACCTACAAAAAGTAAAAGAAAAAACAATGAAAGTGGTGGGGTTCGAACCCATTCTCATAGTCATGAAAAAAATAAACACGTGTTACAAACCACTCAATTACGATTTCTACGTTAAGTAGGATATAATTTATTCAATTTCTATGCTGCTCCCATTATAGCAAGTTTATACGAATGTTTTTCTTTGTTTTTTATCCATTTAAGAGAAAGTATTGTTTCTTTTCGCCACAAGTAGTTACTCTTTTTATAGTTTTCGTGGTCCTTCTCAGTTAAAGTAATTGTCTATTCTTATTCTTTCTACGAATGATGGATCTTCTCTTTGGTTTCATGTCAGACGTGCGCAGGTAGTGAAAGACGCTGTTGATAATAATAATAATAATAATAATAATAATAATAATAATAATAATAATAATAATAATAATAATAATAATAATAATAATAATAATTGACCCGTGCATATAATTCGCACAATATAATTTTATATTATCATGTGTAAATAACTAAGGGAGACTGGCGCCCTTCATATTTTTTCGGTGCGCCTTATGAGCCCACAGTGTCCAACGTTGGTCCCATCCCTCTATCACCTCCTGTTCTCTCGACATGAATTATCGGCATTTTTCCTGTAGAGGGCTCTGCCGTAGCTCCATGACTCTTCATGACAATGCCTCTTCGTTATTATTAAAATCGCTTATTTTCACTTGTTTACTTTTTAATCGAGTGGGTTTGATACCCAGTCATATTATTTTCGATGAGCCCTATGGGTGTATAGTGTCCAACGTTGCTCCCATCCTTCTACACCTCCCGTTCTCTGGATATAAATTATTAATATTTTACCTATAAGGGACATATGGTGAATAATTGAGGAACATATGGCGTTACCACAATCTGCTTTAGTAATAATATACAGGGTGAGTCAAAAGTCTTTGGACACCTGCATACATTTGAAAATCGACGGGAAAAGTAAAAAGTGATGATGGGAACAGAGCTTTGATGAGGGGCCGCAACTTTTGGAGTGTATGTCACTCATGGCCGCCATCTTGAAAATCGCCATTTTGGATTCAAGTCAATTTTTTAAATGGAAAGGGAGGTGTATGACACATCAAATAACACTAGCTTGTGCTCAGGAATTTGGCGTGTAATTTGTTTTTTCTATCTTGAACGTGGGAAATTACCTTGATACTGAATGCTACAACACATGTTCTACGTGTTGTCCATCCCGTGCAATGCACAACTGTAGTCGCCGCAACCACTCTGACTGCACACGGAGGAGAATGTCTCCTGAAATTTGGTCACAGGCTTGTTGGATGCGTTCCTCCAGGTGTCTCAAATCACGGATTGTCTCAGCATACACTATCTGCTTAAGATGTCCCCATAGATAAAAAGAAAAGGGGCGTTAAATCAAGCGGCCACTCCACGGGACCACGGCGACCAATCCACTTCCCTGACAGTTGTTCATCCAACCATTCACGGACACCAAGTTCATAGTGTGGAGGGGCTCCATCGTGCTGAAAATAAGATGGTAAAATGCCGTCAGCGTTCAGTGCGACAGGAAACACAAGGTCCTGCAGCAGCATGAGATGCTGTGGTGCAGTTAAGGTGTTGTAAATGAAAAATGGCCCAATGTGACGGGTGTCCCATATGCCACACCACACCATCACCTTTGCTGGACTATGTTCTCGACTCGGGTCAACCCAGTTCGGATTTGCGTCACACCAGTATCGATAATTATGTCGATTAACCTCCCCGTTCAAAGTGAAATACATCTCGTCGCTGAACAGTATGCCCTTGGCATACGCAGGATCCAGTTCGTGTTGTTCAGTAGCCCACATGCAGAACTCCAACCGGCGATCAGGGAAATCCTCGTTCAGTTTATGTTACATGTGCAGCTTGTAAGGATGCCACTGATTGGCGTGCAATATCCGGACAACGGAGGTTTGGCTTATTGCACATGCTAGGGACACACGACGGGTACTTCGTTTAGGACTTTTTACAAACGACGCAACAACCGCCGTTGCAGTTTCCTCATTGGTGGCAGTCTTTGGTCGCCCACTAAGTGTCCTATTTTGAACAGAGCCCGTCTCCCGGAATTTGGTGATCACGTGAGCCACCGTGCTGTGCGATACCGATTCTCTGTCTGGGTGCCGTCTGTTGTAGTCAGCTGCTATTGTTCGGTAGCTGAGTTCCCCTGATATAAGAATGATTTCGATCTTCTGTTCACGTGTCAGATCCATTTTAGATCACCTGGAACAAAGAGAGAACTGGGCCAGTATCAAGGTAATTTCCCACCTTTGAACATTAATAACTTATAAACTGTACAAGATAGAAAAAACAAATTACACCACTGAATTCCTGAGCTCAAGCTAGTGTTATTTGATGTCATACACCCCCTTACCGTTAAAAAAATGACTTGAATCCAAAATGGCAGATTTCAAGATGGCAGCCATGAATGACATACACTCCAAAAGTTGCGGCCCGTCATCAAATCTCTGTTCCCATCATCACTTTTTACTTTTCCCGTCGATTTTCAAACTTATGTAGGTGTCCAAGGACTTTTGACTCACCCTGTATATTATTATCATTATTTTACTTATCACTAATGTTGCCTGTTATGTTTTTAAAAACCAATAACACTCCTCGCCGTTGACGCTCTCGAACTCGAAATACTTGATTTATAGTTCTCTGTGTTAGGAGAAAGCACATTTTTTCAAATAAAACGTTTCACAATTTACTTCACTTTCAGTATAACTTCACATAATCACTAACAATCGTCTTGTTCCAATAGGAAAATATTCCCCTCCAAAACTCGAGCAAGACCGTAGCGAAGGGCGCGAACCTTCTTTAGGTGATTAATCGGTCCAATATTTCAATAAAAGAGGATAAGTCCCTCCACAGAAATATTTATATAAAAGAGGAAAAGTCACTCAAACATAGTGAATACCCATTTATGAGCCAAAGTTGGTTCCTTTGGAACTTTTTAAGAGTTTGATCGGCCACCATTTTGAACATTTTCATCTGATTATTTTGGCGAATGAAGTTATCCAAGATATTTCAAAATTAATGTTTGTGCCGAGTTTGGTCTCAATCCGCTGAAAGTTACGACTGTTACAGCGTTCACAAAAAGCGTGTTTCGAAACAACACCGACGACGTTTGGGAGATGATTCCTGACAGAAAGATAAGACAAAAAGTATACAGGGTTTGTCTGGAAAGTAATAGGACTGAGTCGATTTAAAAAAATTTATTGAGCCAATCGTTACAATTCTTTAAAAACTTTCAAAATAGGCTCCTTCTGCGTCGATGCAGCGCTGCCAGCGCGATTTCCAAGCACTGAAGGCGTCACGGAAGTCATTCTCCGGAATAGCCTTGAGAGCCGCGGTGAAAGCTGCTTGGATCCCCTCTGTTCTCAAAATGCTTGCCTTTCATCGGGCGTTTCAGGCGAGGAAACAAAAAGAAGTCCGGGGGGCACATCTGGGCTGTAGGGCGGCTGCGGAAGCGTTGGGATGCCGGCCTTGGTCAAGTAGCTGTTCACAAGAAAGGCGGTGTGAGCCGGAGCGTTGTCGTGGTGCAGCTTCCAGTCGGCTCCGATGTCTGGTCGGACCCGATTGACCCTTCGTTTGAGTCTTTT
The DNA here is from genome assembly GCF_964235325.1 of Thermobia domestica. Lineage (NCBI taxonomy): Eukaryota > Metazoa > Arthropoda > Insecta > Zygentoma > Lepismatidae > Thermobia > Thermobia domestica. Next base: position 130,879,992 of record NC_137456.1, on the reverse strand, counting down.
GAGCACTCCCACGTAAAACTTGGCGTTGACGGTTTGTCCAGGAGGAACAAATTCATGGTGGACGATGCCTTTGATGTCAGAAAAGACAATGAGCATCGTTTTCACTTTGGATTTGCTCATTATTCCCTTTTTTGGGCGAGGAGACGCCGGCGTATGCCACTCGGAAGATTGCCTCTTTGTCTCGGGATCATACTCAAAGATCCGTGATTCGTCACCTGTGATTACGTTATTCAAAAATTGGGGGTCACTTTCACACATGTTCAAATTTTCTTGGCACAATTCCACTCGCCGCAATTTCTGGTCGTCAGTGAGCACTTTTGGGACAATCTTCGCGCACACCTTGCGTATGTTCAAATGCTCAGTCACAATTTCATGAACCACAGTTTTTGGTAAATTTAACATCTGGGCAATTAAACGAATACTTAGTCGACGGTCTGAGTTCAAAACTTCGCGCACACGAGTCACATTGTCGGTGTTTGTCGAAGTCGAAGGTCTTCCAGCACGGTCTTCATCAGCGACCTCTTCCCGGCCCTCCGAAAGGGCCTTGTGCCACCGAAACACACCACTTCTTGCTAAAGCATCATCTGGGTAAGCCTGCTTGATCATATCAAACGTCTCTATCGCAGATTTACCGAGTTTAACACAGAATTTAATCGCGTACCTCTGCTCTAACGAACGCTGCATTTTCGGCTTGCACCACTCACAGAAACACGTCGCGCGAAAAAGCCTGTCCTGACTCTCCGTGTGCTCGGAGACAACTGACCAGCCGCTCGTTCGTTAGCTAGGAACGCCCTCTACCGGATCCAGTCGGTGCGCGCACGCTCTGGAGTACAGTCATGGCGGAATAAAATCAGTCCTATTACTTCCCGGACAAACCTTGTAGACCAACCTGGATGCACAAATGCTTCCTTTCGGAGTTATAGACTGCCGGGAACATGAAAGTTCCATAGCTTCAAACCTATAGGACATCTTAGTCGGGTTAAGATTTCACTTAAGAACTAGTATGTACCCTATCCAAATATTCATGTTTCAGAATCTTGTGGCACTTCGGAATAAATTTTCATAAAGATAGTTGGTGAGTACTTTAAATTATATGCTTGCAGGAAAACTACCTCTATAGAAATCATTGCGCAAGTACCTTAGGATTCTGAAACATGTATTTTTGAATGGGGCACAAATTAGTTCCTAAGTGAAGTTTTGACCCGACTATGGTAGGTCCCATAGTTTTGTAGCTACGGACCTTTAAAGTTCATTTTTTCATGTTTTTGGCAGCCTACAACTCCGAGAGGAAGCATTTTTGAACCCAGGTTGACCTATACTTTTATCTTATCTCGCTGCCAGAAATCACCTCCCAAACGTAGTCGGTGTTGTTTTGGAACACCCTTGATATATATATATATATATATATATATATATATATATATGACCATTCGAACTGACGTCCTTCGGATTTGAAATCTAGTGCCTTAACTACTTCACCAAGATCTTTGCTTGGTAAGTGTTTATTTATCGGCGTATTTGTTCGCATTTGTATTTTATGTCCACACTTCGACAATTTTTACTCTTTTTTTCTCTGGTTACAAACTGTTTTTTCTAGATTTCTCTTTCAGTGTCGTCCTTCATTTACACCATGCACTATTCGTATTCACAGCTTGTGCCCCTCTTCAATGTCTTATTCAGATTAGGCTTTTCTCCTTACCCTTCACTACACTTTTGATTTATTTAATTCTCATATTCTCCACGGTTAAAGCGCAGGAATGCCAGACTCAAAAAAGAGATGTACATTTACTTTCCCGACAAATAGTACATAGAAAACATTCTTTTTGCCAGTATTAAGGGAAGTTTGTAATACTTTTGAACCATCAAATTAATCGTGTTCCTAAAACATTAAACAATTATTATTATTATTATTATTATTATTATTATTATTATTATTATTATTATTATTATTATTATTATTATTATTATTATTAATTTATTTCATGAAAATGTCCATTATTCGTCAACAATTTTTCACTTTTTAAGAAATTGTTTTTAAGAATTAGTAACTTTTTAATTTTTTTATATTACTTGGAACTGGATGTATATTTTTATTTTTATTTTGTTATGTGTACCTATGAGACCGATATAAGCATTAAGATTTCTGTTCCTTCCATATAATCTATATCAATGTTTTTATATGCTATTTTGTGCCTATGCCAAGTGTTTGTACTTCTAACATATTTTACCCATGTTAAACCTACTATGTATAAGTATTATTTTACAGTTTGTATTTCATTTGGTATTCATGTGGTTGTGTGGGGTGATTATTACTAAATTTGTTATCATTTACTATTGCTACTATAATATGCAAATATGTATTACTTTTTCAAAATTTACTATTATTACAATGTTATCATTCTGAACTTTTTGTATATTTTGCATTATTTATATTGTTATTATTATTTTAATCTATTACTTGGTTTATGTATTATACTTCTGTACCTTCTGCATGTTTAGGTGACTTTTATTGTATTTTCTATGTATAAGTATGTTTATTTTTGTTGTATCCTTCTTGGCACATTTATGTGTGCCCAAACTGTTTCTGACCATATATTTTTTTTAACTTTACCATTATTATTATTTTTTTCTGCATGTAAAGGGCTTTGGTCAGCTAGATGCTACATCTTCCAATGGTATTATTCAAAGCTTCTGCTGTATAAATTAAGATGATTTAAGAGAGAATGAGAACACCTTCGAAAACTAAACTCACGACAAGGACGAAATGCAGTAATCGTTTCTCTATACCGTACCACATTCGATCTTATTTCTTAAGCACAGAAATACATTTTAATGAAGAATGAAAAATTATTTTGTTTGCTTAATTTATTAAAGTTCACTCTAACCTCACCAACACCGAGGCTATATGAGAAGTGAACCTACAGTTTAAGATGGAATTCGAACCACCATAATGTGTTCAATTTTTTATTAAGTATTCTCGCACTGAAAATAGAACCGGGGACCACGTACATATTACTAGACTAACGAGTCATGTTATGTATTCTTCCAAAGTTTGTTGGATGTAAGTCAAGCTAATAAATGAACTGTCTATTGCATCAAAGTTAGGATTAGAAATGATGCGTTCAGTGTATAACGGAATCAAGTGCACTTTTGGGTCATATTGGACATATTTCATCTTCAAGATCTCTATCTGAAGCTCCTTTTAGAGCAAGATTCAAAGGTTCAAAGATTCAAAGATTCAAATCATACATGCAAGATTCAAAGATTCATGTCCAGATATTGTGAATAAATCTTATAATGAAATAATAATAATAATAATAATAATAATAATAATAATAATAATAATAATAATAATAATAATAATAATAATAATAATAATAATAATAATAATAATAAACTTTTTCATTCATTTGAACGTACCATATAAACGTCATGTCTCTTTCTCCGAACATTGGTAATTGGATTTCATTTTCTTGGCTCTGCACTCCCCAAATGTTGCCTGTCGAAGTACCATAACAAATTTCACACGGAATTCAGTTGATAAAAAGAACATAAGAACAATATTGTGTAGGAATGAAAAGATTCTTTTATTTATTAGAAATGAAATAGAAAAAGAGTTCTTTTTCCTTCTTTTACTACCATTTCTTTGTATAATACAGATTGACGGCTATAACCATACTCGAACAGTCATATACACACGCGAGTGTACTTTTTTTTAAAAAAAAAAAATCAGAATCACAGAACCATTAATCTAAGATATATTTTTAACGTATGAACAAGCTTCTTTATTTTTGAACCGTGATAGTATTAAAGTTTTGTTTCTATTAATTTTCATCCTTGGTTTGCCTCAACGCACAGTATGCTTTGATGGTTACTTTTCTTCGTTGATGCTCACTTTTGTATAGCGTTAGTTAGGTCATTGATTTCTTTCAAATAAATATTTTCTTTCCCTTTTCCGCCGTATCAAAAGAACTTCTTTCTGGTAAAAATAAATGGTCCACGCAACTAGTTCATCACCATGAATAAACCTTGAGAGGGTGGTAAAATAAATGGCCTACAGGAGTAGTGGATCACCATGGGAGTCCGACGGATATATATATATATATATATATATATATATATATATATATATATATATATATATATATATATATATATATATATATATATATATATATATGTGTGTGTGTGTGTGTGTGTGTGTGTGTGTCTATGCTTTCATGTGTGTTTTCTTGTGAGGTTCAAGTAGTTCTCGCAAGCCGTTCTGAGATGATAGTGAATCGCTCCACTGCAACTGAGCGCGCGCTCTATAAAATTATTCAAAACTACTTCAACGGCAAACATCTTAAATGCCATTCGGAACAATTGGTTCTTCTTAGAACGTATTATTTAACTCAGAATTAACAACCCCGTTACGTATTCACTCTGAGAATAGGGAAAATTTATTTATTTACTTATTTATTAACTAAGCAGGGATACGCAAACTAACAGTACAAGTTCAACGGTTCAATATTAACGACTTGTGCACTGATATAAAATCACTGGTACTTCCGGTTAGAGTGTAAAGTCCAAACGGGCATATTTTTGTATCATTAAATCTCATGTTTTAGGTAATTGGAATTGGAATAAAAACTTGAAATTAGGTCTTCTTGTTGACAGTATTATCTAAATAAATCACGAAAAATAAATCTAAATGTTCCAACTTTAGTGGAGTTTTATGTGGAACTGAAAGACCTTCCCAATATTATTTGAATCGGATACCTTCTACATCCCATGATTATTACGCACTTCCGGTAGGAATATAATGATGAATTTTACCGTGTTGTAGCCTCCTGGGACTAATCCACAGAAAAATTGCCACGAATGAATATTTTTAGTATCTATGGGGCCTAAGGTGGAGGAGAAAAAATACCCATGTTTAAATAGATGTTCTTTTTTACATTAAATCCCATGTTTTCAGATATTTTGAGCTAAAACAGAAACTTGAAATTTGATATACTTGTAGGTTTTTGATAGCGTTATCTTAGTACATACGAAAAATAAAAAATTCCAACTTTAGTAGGGTTTTAAAGGAGAACTGAAAAAAAATCCTACAGTTATTTAAATAGGACACATTCTAGATATTATAATTATACAGTCATGTAAAAAAAAAAAAAAAAAAAACTTCTGTGCAACGGACCTCAAGGTATGGATTCCATGTAGTTTGTTACACACAATCCAAATTTCTAAACCCCAGAACGATGGACCGTTTCAATTTTTTGTTATGGGCCAAACACTTGAGAGATTTTGGATAGGGAGCCATAGAAAAAAATCTGACCAGCAGACTCCAAGGTATGGATTTGATGTATTTTGTTACACAGAATCCAAATTTCGAAACCCCAGAAGGATTGACTGTTAATTTTTTATGGGCAAAAACTTTGAGCGATTTTGTATAGGGGGAACAGAAGTTTTTCGACCATAAAACAAACTTGACACGATCGATCTTACTAGGGTTTCAAAATTTGGATTCCGTGTAACAAAATACATCGAATCCATATCCTGGGGTCCGGTGCACAGAACTTCAATTTATTTATTTATTTATTTATTTCTGTGTGGCTGTGTTATGGTTTGTCAAATTTCGTTGCAGTGACACAGTGTTACAAAGTGAGCCCCGAGTACCGACTAATATCACGTGCACATAAACTCCCAAGAAACACCGCAGAAGTGGATCATTCAAAAATGTTCGTGTCACTGGAGACGACTTAACCAAACACAATACCACTGTCGTTGGGCACCTCCGTGCAATCGGTGAGGTGGCAAAATTGGACTCATGAATGCCACACGAGTTAATAACGGCATACGAGAATTGTTGTCCTTTAGGGTGCAGTTCTTTCAGTGTAAGGAATAATCATAAAAGTTTCGGATGAAAATATGAATCTGCTGTGACAATCTTAAACGCTAAGGATAATGGTTCGATCGTGATCAATGTCAAAGTATACTCAGCAAATAATTAGTTTATATTTAATTATAACAAAGCAAAGCTTCTACTTATGGAAAATATCACAATGTCAAGGATGTTGTCCTCAACCACTTTTTCAATTTAAAAAGTTGTTGGTGTCCTAGGATGGGAGTGATCTATTATGTTTTTCTCAGGTGAGACGAAAACATCAATGCAGATGGTTACACTGCTGAACTCCACGAAATGCACCGCAATCATGTCCGCAAATATCCAGCTATGGTTAACAGATAGTGTGTTCTCATGTTGGGCAACAGTGCTTGCCGACACATCGTGAAAAAGACATAGGCTCTCCATGAATCGCAGCATGAAACCCTTCGTATAACACACCACATTCTCTTGATATCTCTCCCATTGATTACCATCTTTTTCGAGATCTCTATCACTTCTTGGAGGGGGGGCAGACTTTACCTGATGATCGAGTGGTACAGTGTTTAGTTGAGGACTTTTTCGAATCCCAAACTCCAGACTTCTATCGCCATGGAATCCAATTGTTGGCTCAGCGATATCAAAAGTGTGTGGTGACAGAAGGCGACCATTGATTAACCAGTTATCGTAGTATTCAGTTTTCTGGCATTTGTAATCTGTGGAGATGGAGCGGACATTTCATTTGCGCCAAGGTTACTTAACACTGAAATTTGTAAATTTATCTTCGTGATAGATTTTAAGAAATGAATGAATTTCATATTGTATAAAAATAGTGGTAAAAAAACAGCCGTTGTATCAGTGACGTCTTATTTTGATACGACAAACTCGGTGAAGTCACACAATTTCTAGAAAGAATGAAGTTATTTATATATAGTTTTTAAATTGTGAAATGTTTTGGATTTCCAAAGATATGATATTTTTCATGTTGATTTGCAGCCATTCTTTTGCCACCGGAAACTCGTTAGATGAAATTAACCATTTAACTACTGGTACCACTGATTCTTCCACTGCTTTAGCTTCAAATGACGACTTGACCTTTGCAAGTGTAGGGTAAGCGCTTCGTTTCAGGCGTTGAGCAGAGCTGGGAAGTGGAAGGTTCATAATAACAACAATATGAGTCGTAACTTAACTTGGTAAGTTTCTCGGTCCTGCAGTTTGGAACCATTACTTCTGCATCTCTATTGTAAAGTGTTGCCAGTCGAGTTTTCAACATTACCATAAGAGAATTGCCAGTGAAATTGTGGTTTAGACATTATATATATTAATCGTCTCCACCCCTAGAATTGGCGATTGTGATCTGAATGTGTGCACGCTGATTTGTAATATAAGAGTAAAATCAACTTCAGCTGAGAGAGGTTTTAATTAAGGATGACTGGCCAAGACATTAACAAATGGCTGGTCTGGTCACGCAAATATCTTGTGTAACTGCTGGTAGAACGTATTAAAGACCATATCCTTGCAGAAATACGTAGGATATTTTAACACTTAAGCTTATTAAAAACATGGTAAGATCAAATAAGATTCACCATCGATTAGTTTATTGTATGCATCTCCTCTACAGAAAACTCATGGGCATCACTAATTAAGGACAAAAGAGAGCAAATGCCTCCATTTGCCTTTTTTGTATAAAAGTAGATAATTTCCCTTACAACTGAAACTATACTTCACTACGAATCATTGAGGGATCCTAATGGTCGTTTAAGTTAAGCACATTGCTTGCTGAACCATAACTGTAGGATTGATATACGAAATACAAGTTATACATCAAAACAACACAAAGTAGTGTAATTTTCAACAAATAATACAACAAATATATAAGATAATTTGTAATTTTGTTGACAGCGTTTATACATTAAACTATAGGTATCGTGTTATTTAGCATCACTGCTGATAAAAAACGTAAATACAAATCAACCAATTCAAAAGCCTCACATATGGTTTTTTGGCAAAAAGTACTAAAAATTCTACTGCAATTTTCTTCTTCTTAGACAAGTTCCTAATTACGCATCTTTCGTTTTATATTTCGCAACCTATCCCTACCAGTTTTACCATACGGTGACACAAGGATAAAATACAATATTTTAATTCAAGGATTTAAGTCATTTTACCCTTCTTTCTACAACTGTTCTTACAAAGGATGAAGCCTACACTCATTCCTTTGGAGTTTAACAAGGTTGGGCCAAGGAAATCAGAATAGAAATATTCACATATCCATACGTTTTGGTTAGACTCTATCAGGTTTGTGTCACACAAATGTTAAAAAGAAAAACCGTATTTGTGTTCCTAACGAATTAATACTTAAAGTGGAAAAAATAAGCTTTTGAACGGGCAATTGCCCCTACCCTCCCTTACAACGAGATACTTTGTATAAAAATTGATAATTACTTGTATTTATCGGGCAGAAAGTGCTTCTACATAAGCACTATACCAAATATAATGTTAATTTAAAAATAACAAAAGAAGAATGTTTTCAAAATATATAAGATATATACATTATTGTATAATTAGTTGCTATGTAGTTGTTGATAGATACCTAACAAACATAAACGATTGCAATACAGTCTATGTACATATTCGTTCAAAGAGAATCAACGAATAAAATTGTTTAAAACGTATCATCGTTTTGTAATTTCAATATAAAAGGTGAGAATACTAGTAAATGTAATCACGGAAGATATTTTAATGTGTAAACAAATACTACCACTCAAGATCTACTTATATTATTAGCCGAACCAGGTTGACGACTACCTTTGGTGAGTCGTTGTAAAAATTTTGGTTTACCTCACCCGGGATTCTTGCAAATTCATATCCCGAAGTAAAGTAAGGGTGAATTTACTTTTGTAATAAGGTTAATGACTACGAACTTGACAAGACTTAGAAGTGGTAGAATAATCACACGAAAAATGAACGGTGAGGCAATGCAGAAAGAAACCAGTGATAGTGATAACGATGAACAAAATGCAGCACCAGGAATGACATTAGAAGACCGAATTTTATTAGTCTTACAGCGGCAAGAACAAAGCCGAAAAGACGATATGGAAGTCATGAAGCAGGAATCCAACAGACAATATGAAGGATTAAAGCAGATGATAGAGCAGAAGTCCGAGGAATCCAACAGACGATATGAAGAATTAAAGCAGACGATGGAGCAGAAGTCCGAGGAATCCAACAGGCGATTGGAGCAGAAGTCAGAAGAGACGAAACAATTTATTATTCAGGCAATGAATGACATCACTTCGCAGTTTGATGAAAAGTTAAAAAGAATATCTGAGGATTGCCAGGATAATCAAAACCACCTAATCCAAGAAGTCAGTGGTGTAAAAAGGGATTTGGAAGTAATAGAATCTTCTGTACAGCAACAAAAGATTCAGGTCATGGATAACTCCAACCAGATACGTGTGAATACACAGTTGATAGCTACCTTACAAGAGAAAATCAGGACACCACAGATCCAGGACAACACATACCACAACAACATGGATAATGATCGTGTAGAATTCCCTTGTTCACAAGAGATGACTTCGCCTTCACCCGTATCTGATGAGGACATTATTTTGGAAGAAATTCATCCGAGGAGTACAGATGGGCGGAAAAGAGATGGTGCAACTACACATCACGCCATAGGTAGGAATTGTCGCTCAACAAGAACACGGAATGATAAAAGGAAGGTAAAGTTAAGCGTCAAGATGAGTGAAATACGTGCTATGAGTAAGTTCAGTGGTAAATGTAATGAGAATGCTACTTCTTTCCTAGAAAAATTTCAGGACGAGTGCAATATAATGTGTATAGATAGATCACAATATATGAAACTAATCCCTCATTTATTACTCCCACCATGTTCTTTATGGTTTAAAGCAGTACGAGATCACGTTAGTACGTATGAGGAATTCCAAGCAGCGCTAATCGCAAATTACGAAAATGACTTTTTGCTTGCAAATAGAGATGCCACGATTAGAAACCAACATTTCAATCCTCGTTTGCACAAATCTGTTGTCGAGTTTGTTGTAAATACATACAACGAATTAAAAGTCGTAAATCCATTGCAATCGGAATCTAGAATCATAGCATCAATTCGAAATTTGCTACCGTTTAAGTTACAACAGATCCTATTTTCTACACAGTGTATGAGTTTTAACCATTTATTAATGCTTGTTCAATGTTATGAAACTCAATACCATGCTCTGAATCAACAATCAGGAATAGGTAAAAGTAAAAATAATTCAGATCATTTTGTACCTGTTCGGAATCTAAATATCCGTAGTGTGAACGATACGGAACACAATCTAAACCGAGTAAATTCAAGCAATCAGAACGAGCAAAATAGACAAAGCTATGTAGGGAATCCGCCTAACCTAATTAGTCGTGGCAATCCTTATGTAAGACCATATACCCAAAACAGGTTCAGAAATAGACGAAATACATGGCGAAATTCCAGGAATACAGTAAACTACGTGGATAGACGTAATCGAGGGTTAAGAGATGGCACTTCGCATCAAAATCCAGATATTGATGCAATTCCTGTACAGAACAGTAATACGGGACATAATCATGATTGTGCTGTACAATGTACTTTATTGGAACCATACACGAGTATGAATTTAAACTAATTGCAGCTGATGTGGTAGGGGTTAAACCCATATCAGCTATAGATTCTCATGAACATTTATCTTCAAATTTTTGCGATAACGTCAAACACACGTCAGCTATTGATTCTTATGAATATTTATCTTCCAACTTACATGTTCATGTTAATGATGAAAACGACCTTTTACATGACTTATCTGTAAATAATTATTCGGAAATAGCAGTTAATAGATGTCAGTACCAATTTATGCCTGTAGTAAATCGTTGTTGGTCCAAAGATGATACTGTCAATGATGGTTTTGATGTTGAAGAAAATTTTGTATTTTTAAAGTCATACAGTACAGCTAAAATACCTGTCAAAATCAATGGGTTAAGCACTGAAGCTTTACTTGACACAGGAGCAAACGCCTCTTTATTATCATATTCGCTATGGAAAGCAATTACTAGTAATTATTCGAATTCTAAGTTACAAAAGGTTGAGAATCTTATTATAGTTGATTTTACCGGTAAACATAAAAAGAGAGTAGCTGGAATTACTCGTGTGACAATAGCTATTCAAGGTTTTGAAATATCAATCCCTATTCTAGTAATAAAGGAACTGAATGAAAAATTAATTATGGGTTTAGATTTATTATCTCAATTGCGTGTCATGCTCGATTTTAGAAACCAAACGTTGACTATACCTGACATACCTCAGGAAATCGTTCAGAAACTGCTTCCAAAATTAGATGATATTGCTTGTCAATATAATAATGTTCCTAATGTATTGAATAATGTTTCTGTTAGTTCAGGAAGTGGTAAATTAAATGATCAACGAACGAAAGACACAAAAAATTTGATGGATTCAAAAGACAATGTATTGTTTTCTGAGCGTGTTAAGTCACTCGAAAGTAGTCTTCATTTTACAGATAATACAGTAAAAGCTGACTTTAAGGAGATCCTATATAAACATAAAAATGTCTTTTCAGAACGTCCTGGGCGTTGTAAGGATTTTGTTTATTCTTTTAAGGTTAAAACAGACAAACCCATTGTAACCAAGCCCTATATAATTCCATATAGATACAGGGAAAATGTACGTCAGCAAATTACTGATATGTTAAGAGATGGGATCATTAAGCCTTCACAAAGCATTCACCTTAATCCATTACATGTTGTTCCAAAGAAAAATGGATGCGTCTAGTGAAAAAGTTAGTCGCGCCTGACATTCTTGCTCAAATAAATAGGAATGAAGGAGACTAAGAAAAAAAATATAAAAGGGTGTCTTCTGTTTGTGTAGAAATAGATTTATTTTCTTCCTTTTGTTCGCTCGAACGTAGGTTGCGTTTAATTTTTGATTTTTATTCAATTTAATTTTCTTTGATTTTCATTAACCAACGATAATTTTCCAATGATTTTAATTCTTTCTTATTAATGTGAAGGATTATAATTTAATTCATGATTGATTAAACACAAAAATTGTTTACATTATATTAATTTGTGTTGAAACTTTATTGTCAAGAAAGAAGTATTAATGGAATAAAAGATTTAGTATAAATGTATTCATGTAAAGGAAACTAAATAATGTTATATATACATACGAGGGTTGATCAAAATGTATAGGACATAATTAATGGAATATTGTTCTTATAAACGGACCAGTGGTTCTTAAATATAAAAACCAAGCTCCCTTGTAACTTTTATATTCAGTCCCATCGTCGGGCGACATTTTTATACAACGAGATACTTTGTATAAAAATTGATAATTACTTGTATTTATCGGGCAGAAAGTGCTTCTACATAAGCACTATACCAAATATAATGTTAATTTAAAAATAACAAAAGAAGAATGTTTTCAAAATATATAAGATATATACATTATTGTATAATTAGTTGCTATGTAGTTGTTGATAGATACCTAACAAACATAAACGATTGCAATACAGTCTATGTACATATTCGTTCAAAGAGAATCAACGAATAAAATTGTTTAAAACGTATCATCGTTTTGTAATTTCAATATAAAAGGTGAGAATACTAGTAAATGTAATCACGGAAGATATTTTAATGTGTAAACAAATACTACCACTCAAGATCTACTTATATTATTAGCCGAACCAGGTTGACGACTACCTTTGGTGAGTCGTTGTACCCTTAGGGTTTGCAACTGCTATATAAGCAGTATCTTTGATTAAAAATGTTTTAAATCATACACAACTACTCGAATTAATTTTCTTGTACTAGATATTTGTTAAAGATATAACCCAATTTTAAAAGAAAGTAAACAGTCATATTTGAAATTCTCGCTTTTAAATGATATGGAGTCCTTTACCTAATTTGAGGACCAAGAAATTAGTTGAAAAACAACTTCTTACCATGAAGTTTCGGCTGCCAGAATTAAGACTACAACTGTACTGAAAGAATACAGGGTAATAGCAAATTCTTTTGGGGGGATCAGACGTAACAACTTATTAGAATAGAGAAAGAATGAAACTATAATAAAGCGTTAGTTGAAGTAAAACACATTATAGTGGAAATAGAACAATATCGCAACGATAAGTTTTTTTTTTTTTTTTGGCGATCACAGGAATAAAGTATTATGCAATGGATGATAAACAGAAAATTCAACTGCAAAATTGCACGTAAAACTCGATTAAGTGCAATCTTGCTGTTACAGTCCTGTTTAGAAGAACTTGATCATCCCTTTGTATCTTCACAACCGAACTTAGGAATATTGTGCTTTTGCTTGAAATAAAACCTTAAATGAATATATATATTTGTATTGCTACTGCTTGTGAGTCGATAAAGATATATATGGTTTTAAAAGAGAGATAGGTGGTCAGGATTTTGTGAAGAAGACTGTACAAAAAAAAGGAAATTATTCAAACCTTTATTCAAGACTAATATTTTGTATAGTCCTAATTAGCTTCTATGATGGTTCTTAATTTCCTTGATAAAGAGTTAACTAAGCTGGCGACATATCAATGTCTCTGTGCAATTTCTTCCCACACATCAAGACCTAACTCGCATAAATAGTCTCTCCTTAGTAGATTATAGGCCAATTGTCTTGTAATGTTCTCGTAACTTCTGCCCATAGATTTTCCATCGTATTTAGGTCAGGTGCTCTAGGAACCCAGTAGCTAACTCAAAGTTGAAACAAGGCATGAACCAAGTGGGGAATCGGGAACTGAGGTATGGTCTTGTTGAAGTATAATGCATTTCTTGAAATACATTTCTTACAACTGGGAGCAAGCCATATTGCAAAATATCCCGATACTTCTTGCTATTCAATCGACCCTCCATGCGGTGTAACTCATCTTCTGCATCCTTACATAACACCCCCAGCAGTGCCTCACTCGATGTGTGCGAAGCATGTATTACAAATCATATTGTTTTCCTACACGTCTTTCAAAGAGTCTTGGACCATCATTCGATGATGCAAATATCTCCTCGTCTGTAAATACTGTTCTGTCCTAGTTAGATTAATATTTGACACAGCAAATGCTAGTCGGTCGACTTTATGGATGTCTGTCAACTGTTCCTTACGTACAGCTCGACAGGCCTGAAGACCGGCGTGTTTGAGGCGTCGTCGAGCAGTACGAAAGAAACCAGGGAAACGAGAAGCCATCACTGTCAGGAAGTCAGTTTTTTTGACAGCTGATATTAATCACAGTCTCATCTTGGTTCTGAGTTGGAACGTTTTCAGGGCTGGTGTCGGCTTTTTGAACCACGTTACCTGTTTCTCTATACTTTCTTCATCAAGTGAATGCTGTAACACGGGGAACATAAAGTTGATCACCAGCTTCTGTTACACTCATATTAGCATATTCAATGAGAGCAGTGAACTGCTAACGAATCGTTTGACAACGAAATTCCATGGTTTATGAATGTCTGACTAGTAAATTTTGCAAAGAAGTTCTTTTCTTACCAACTATGTATTCATAGTATATCATCTGCTAATATTTTCCCCTCAGGACAGAAAGCAGGGCTACCGAACTCGGAGATGATTAGGACCGAATGCCTCAAAGCTTGGTTAAAAGCATTTATTTGATTGCTATCTTATCATAGATTGAAGAAACTAGAAAGCAGATATTTACAATTACTATATTATAACCTATTTTGTGAAATCGTGATTTGTTATAATTGTTATTTATCGGTTACATATCATCGATTGGTATTTTCTCAGTAAGTTCCGTCTGCTCTGGAAGGGAAAGTTAAACTCCAACCCGATGGATTAATATATTCACGTTTGAAAGTTTTCGTGATGGTTTATTACGAATAGTAGTATTATTTTTAAGTATAAACATCCAAAAGATTTACGAACGTAAAATAAAAGGCATATTTCGGTCAGAAATATGATAAAGCTCTAAATATTACAGGTATGCGAAACGGAAATAGAAGAAGGTAAAATAGAAATTAGAATTATTGGACTCGGTGAAATATAATACTCTCGTTATTGCTGCGAGGTCATAGCAGTTCACTTACATCAAATTCTCCAAAGGGTAGTTTAAAATATCGACCTGCCTACTGTTGTGACACAATGTATGTATTCGACTTCACTTATTTTGTTTGGATGGTTGGAGTTTAGTATATCTTTTCAGCACCGAGGCTATGTGAGATGTAGACCTACACTTTTAGGTAGAAACCGAACCACGGTAATGGGTTGAAATTTGAAAACTATCATGCCAGGAATTAAACTCATAACTTCGTGCAGCAAATAACGTCTCACGAGTATATTCCGAGAACGACTGAGTCTTCTACATAATTTGTAGACGTATTAAGTATCCCTTCGTGTGTAAGATAAAATCCAAAACAAAATGTATATGTGTTCAATATTTTAAAACGTTAAACGATAGCATATCTCATTCGTTAAAATGTTAAAGGATAGTCAGGGCCGGCGCTAGCAGTTTTGCCGCCCTGGGCGGTACTTTCACATGCCGCCCCTTTAATCCGCAAACCTTGTTTTGAAAGAAAACGTTCAAGAGTCACGATAAACTAATATGCCCCATTTAAAAACATGTATGAAATGGAAAAGTGAACAAAAAATTGAACTACCTCTCTCGAATGCTTTCGTAATATTTAAACGACTCCGTCCGTACATGACACAATATTCAGTATGCACAATTTCGTTGTATATCTGTGATGTGAAGCAGTGCACACAGAAAATACAATTTAAAAAAAAATGATATAAATTTAACGTAACAGAATGTAATTGAAAGAAACTTTTCTTGCTTTGATGTGAGCAAATTCCTTTATCACATTCGCGTAGTCCAATGTTTTAGCCATGGCTACACCACTCAAGCGTGTTTCAGGCATGGAAGAACGTAGATGGTTTTTAATAAGCTTAAGTATCGAAAAACCTCTTTTTCCATTTGCCACTGTTCCGATAAGATTAACAAAATCCTTAGTGCAACACTGACATTGGGAGCAAAGTTATGTTTCTTAATTAATTATGTTTATTAATTTTAAAGTCTGTTTTGGTGAACTTTTAGGCTTAATTATAGCAGATAACACTTTCAGTTAGTCTTTCGAATCCAATCATGTTTTCATCTTTCCATTCTTCGTATGTTAAAATGATGGCAAGTTTAGTACACTTTTCACACAAAAGTTCAAGTGGTATATCTTGAAAACTACTTATATCGTAAAGAAAATCGAAATACAGTACTAGCTGTGATGTATAAGTTGCTCAAACCTTTTTCTTAAAGCTAACACAATTACATCTAGAACTTTGTAATATAAATCGATCTTGTATCTGGTGGATCTTCAATAGCTTCATCCTCTGCCTCGTACTGAAACTGTCTCCTTTCGACTTCGAGCTTGCACTGAATTACCTATCCGCGGATCATCCATATCTAATGCTGATGTCAACTCCATCGCATCAACTAAGTAAGATTGAAACTTTGCATCATTTCTGCTCCTCTCAAAAAACTCAAATACATTTTCAAGAAACCTCACTGCATCCAACACGTGAGAATCAATGCTTTGGAGACTTTGCTTACTATGTTTATGTGGAGTAAAAAATCATATCAGATAACGAGTCGAGCAAAAGAAAGTAAAGTCAGGCAGCTGGTTTACTATACATAGAACATGGTGCGCGACCATTTTATCTACCTAGCTATTCTGTTATCGTTACTTATTTGAAGTAAGGCATCATAAACCTCCCCTACTTGACATCTAAGTGGAGTCAGAGCATCAATTCGGCTCTCCCACCTTGTGGTGCTTAAAGTGAGACTGCTATGTTCCTTTAGTATAGCCCAACGTTGAACTGACGCAGAAAAAGTCATAAACTTTTTTAAGTATACAAAAAATAATAATAATAATAATAATAATAATAATAATAATAATAATAAAATAAAAAATGAAAAGGGTACTGAGATGATGCGCCTGCATCGTTAATGACAAGGTTTAATGAATGACTACTGTAAGAAACATAGAAGGCTCGGAGATTTATTTCTAAAATTCTCTTCTGAATACCGGAATGTTTGCGTTTCATATTGGTACCAAATCATATCCTAGATTCCTCATGTCTTTGATAGGAATGTTCATTTCCTTTAGCTGTTTAATTATTACTTCTGTGAGTCCTAGACCAGTAGTGTCTGTTACCGGTACGAAACCAAGGAAGTGTTCGTAAATTTTACAAGGCATCCTCCATTATTGCTTGTAATTTGTACAAAACGAACGATTATTGCCATTTGTTATGTACTAAAAATATCTGGCGTACAGTGTAGTATTATATTATAATATTCTGCAGCTCTCAACAAAGATAATATTTTACTTTTTATTTGTTCACTAAGAATTTGAATAATTTCATTTTGGACATTTTTCCTAAGTAATTTTGGTATTTATTTTGTCCTGCGTTGGTTCTTTTAATGTGATGACGCTATCAAACTTTGCAGAGAATTCTACCAGTTTAGAAAATTATCATTATTACTTGCGTAAAGTTTATCTGATGTTCTGCGTAACGGTAGACATTGTTCACCTAAAAACTGTATTATTGCAACTAGTCCTTCAGTTACGTTCTTCCAATGTTGTGTTTCGGCAGTTAACATTTTCTAGTGTTGGAAGACCACTCTTCAGTCTTATCGAAAGCTCCATCCACCTTCTTTGCAACTCAAAGTGAATGGGAAAATGAAATGAAATCTTTGAGTTTTACGTCCCACAGTTATGCCGGTTAGGCTAAAGGAGACGGTGATGATGAGTAATGAATGAAATGGTGGAATAAAGAAAGTGGGAGGAAACGGGAGAACCCCGAGAAAACCCACGCACACGGTGTTTGTTCACCACAAAGTTCACTTGGCGGGGGCTGGGATCGAACCCGGGACCCCAAGCACCAGAGGTGAACGCTCTACCACTGAGCCACCGCGGCCCCATCAAAGTGAATGGGATACCTATCATGACTAACCAAAGCTTCAGAGGTGTGGCGCCATCAACTGTAAAAGATATTATACTCGTGGAAAATAATTTGCAACAATAACAAAAAACAGTATTCTTACTTTCGGAATAAACTAACCACTTTCTGAACACAGTTTCACCATTATATAATGTGTACTTGTAACAGTTAGGCCTATCTGTGAATTGACGTCTTAAATTGTCCCTGGAATGAATAGAAAGACACCTTAGTAATCTTACCCACCCTAGCTGAAAATTTTATCTACACCACTGTAAGGGAAACAGTGAACGAGATACATGTGACTAGTAGTTTGATAATTGAAAATGGAGGGGGGGGGTACTCTGAATTTCCTGAGTGAGTATTTTCCTGAATGTGAATGAAGCAAGTTCAATTATATTCTCAGGTGAACACAATTTTATTTTTCCATGTGGGCCTATTACGAAGCATTATATTTTGATAGTATTCTTTCCTTTTTCAAATTTTGAGCAGGCACGTAGCCAAGGGGGGTCCGGGGGGTCCGGACCCCCCCTTCGAGACCAGAATTAAAAAAAATAAGGAAGGATAAAACAAAATGAAATGACAAAAAGAAGGATCAGCGTTAAAAATTAAAAAGAAAACTACAGGAAGCTTTTGCTTACTCTTTCTTATGAGGAGATTTGCATTACTTGCAATATGGTGGCGAGGTAAGCGAGATATTCTGGAAGAGTCAGGGAATTTGAAATTTGAAGAAAAGTTATGGAATTCTCAGAATTTCCGCTACTAGTCAGGGAGATTTCAAGCTTTCGAAAGCATAGTGCCGTTGTGTAACAGCGTGGACATTTTAAATCATACTTTTTCGTCATCGCATCCTTGCAGTATCAAACATGTTTCAAGGACAATTTTCTATTGCTCCTTTAACCTGTCATTTGGAACCGACAATAGTTGACGGAATAATAAAAACAAAAATTTATGTTGAAAGAAAGTTCTGTTAGCATTTGATTCAACAGAGAAAGGAACGCATATATTGTAAAACTAGTTGAACATACACATGCTTCGCACAGGGGCTGTATTTTTAAGTCAACGCCTGTGGGAGTATCACCATGGATCTCAGCGACAGCGAAAACTATGGATTTGATACTAATATCGGTCATTTTGGACTATTTTTTACCTGTCTCTGTATCCAACCCCCGCTGACTCCCGGCCCGCATACATTTGTAACTAAATTTGCAAGTCATCGCTAATGGAAGTGTCACCATTGATTTCAGCGACCGCGAAAACTATGTATTTGACACTAATATCGGTAATTTTGGATTACTTTTATATGTCTTGGTATCTCACCCCCCTCCGGTGACCCCTGGCCCGGAGCCGAATAGCGTGAATTTGGAAGTTAATGCACGGAGAAAAATGCATAATCCAGTCGGCATGTAAATGCTGTTTTTACCAGGTTACGCGCGTCACCACATTAAGTAATGTTGTTTCATCAGTAGTACGATCTACACCACCGTCCAGCGAAAATTTTGTGCTGTGGGACCACCATTTCAAATCTAGAATTAACGCCATACCCATTCCGACGGTGGTAACTTACGTATATAATGTTGTTACTACCTTCCTACGAGTGTCCCATCTTGGTTCTTTCTAAATCTGTGACTCCCTACCTTACGAGAGTAATAGTTTTTAACACAAAATCAATCATGTGACTAAAATTATCCAATCACAGCGAGTCTAGTTCGACGCCGAACTCCAGACTTGGCATGGTGTTCCTACCTGCTGTACTTTTATACATGATATTACATTACTTAAGGAGCGCACCGGCGTAAATACGATGTATCCACACAGAAATCCTAGTCCTTTTTTTCTCAATGCGATCCGAGTTTCACCATTGATTTCAGCGAACGCGTAAATATGAATTCGACACTAATAGCTCAAGTGGTAGAGCGTTGGCTTCCTATTCGGGAGGTCGTGGCTTCGTATCCCGATGTCGACCATCCTGACTGAGGTTTTCCAGAGTTCCCCTCAGTCCTACCAGGCAAATGACGGGATGGCACCTACTAAACAGGCCCTGGCCGATATCTTCCCAAATCATTCCCATTGTTAATGTTGTTGGATATCCAGTGTAAAATGACCTCTGAGCTGTATCTGGTGATTGTTAAATAAATTTGCAAGTCATCGCTAATGGAAGTGTCACCATTGATATCAGCGACCGCGAAAACTATGTATTTGACACTAATATCGGTCATTTTGGATTACTTTTATATGTCTTGGTATCTCACCCCCCTCCGGTGACCCCCGGCCCGGAGCCGAATAGCGTGAATTTGGAAGTTAATGCGATCCGAGTTTCACCATTGATTTCAGCGACCGCGTAAATATGAATTCGACACTAATAGCTCAAGTGGTAGAGCGTTGGCTTCCTATTCGGGAGGTCGTGGCTTCGTATCCCAATGCCGACCATCCTGACTGAGGTTTTCCAGAGTTCCCCTCAGTCCTACCAGGCAAATGACGGGATGGACCCTACTAAACAGGCCCTGGCCGATATCTTCCCAAATCCTTTCCATTGTTAATGTTGTTGGATATCCAGTGTAAAATGACCTCTGAGCTGTATCTGGTGATTGTTAAATAAATAAATAAATATCGGTCATTTTCTACTACTTTTACATGTCCCGGTAAACGCCCCCTGAGACCCCCCTTGGTTCGAATTTCAACAAAAACGTTTAACTCTGGTCTGGAGCCTGGACCAAGGTATTCGTAACTAAAATTTGGTGACTCTCGGTCAATTTGTCTGGTTCCCAAGCCGGTTCCGGTAAACGCCCCCCTGAGAGCCCCTCTTTCGTAATTTAAAAAAATTGCTTCGTCTTGATCTAGGGCCTGGCCCAAGGTACCCCTGACCAAAATTTGGTAACTCTCGGTCCACTCGTCTGGTCCCCAGATCGCACACAGACAGACAAACACACAAACAAACTTTTTATTTTATTTATATTAGAAGATAGTTTACAAGACAGTATTGAGTATGTACTTTTTATAATAATTGAGGTCATAACAAAAGGAAAATTGTTATATTTGATTAAACAGGAGAAGGACGTAAATATTGTAAAATCTTTTTCAATACTTTTTTTTTTATTATTATTTTGCTCGAAATTTCTTCATAGTTTGTTATAAAAATACTTGCCAACATATTCTCATTTTATTGTCCTAGCAAACCAATATATGTTGATAGTAAAGTAGTTTAGATTGATCGAGCTCCTGGGCCTTCAGAATTTCATATCACTCCTCCACCCCTTGTTACGAAATCCTGGCTAAACGAACCAATATATGTTCCAGTAAAATAGTTTAGAATGATCGAGCCCCTTTTGTGATGACTGCAGTATTTCATGTCACGGACCCCCCCCCCTCCTTCACAAAATCCTGGCTACGTGCCTGTTACAGAGCTCCTTCGTGGCTAAGCGGTTAGCGTACGCGCCTTTGGCGTGGGAGACCCGGGTTCGATTCCCGGCGGGAGCTCATGTGGTTCGGATTCCACGTTAATCAGTAGGTCCACGTCTCATATAGCCTCGCTGCTGAACGGGATGTAAAACTCAAAGTCAACGTGCCTGTTACAATTGTAATTGATTCGAAATTCTGCAAATTTTGCTGTTGTTCTTGTTGTTACTAAACCAAAAAGATGAAGTAGAATTTTACAAACGTAAAGACCGTACTAAATTTTAATATTAATAAAAACTGTGACGAGGTTTATAGCTGAAAACTAAATTGAATTATCTTCAATTTTAATCCGTAAACGGCTATGGTCAACGAGATGGGTTTCAGTTATTTTAAGTGTGGTCAGCACATTGCCCTTTATCATCTTTATTTCTGGAACTAAATATAACTATAATAATTTTTTCTTTAGATATAAAATACTCATATTAATTCTAAACAAAACAGAAAGCGCAGTTCAAAATGTCACTACGCTACATTTCTTCATATAAATAAATGAAACAAATGAATATTATATATACGTGTAAATGTTGAAGATAATGTGACAAACTCTGTAATAAACAACAGTTTATAAAAAAAGTATTAAGTTTTATTTATTTTTATAGATTTCTTCCCTCCCCTAAGTTCTACAGTTAAAGTGATATGATAAAAGCTACCTCATATCTGAACCTCATCTATGTTGAAAATTTGGTTAAGATCGGTCTGGTGGTTTAAACGTGATGAAGTCACAAAGACAGTCACTTTTATTTTTAATGTTTCTGACATATATTTCCGCTCTTTCCCTCCCGTTCGTTGCATTGTAAAAGTGAAATGAAGAAAACATCCCAGGCCCGAACCTTATCTATCTATTAAAATGCTACAATAGCAATTAAGAGTGACTGAGATCCAACCTATAACTTTAGCTTTCAAAGCTTTGATTTACGGTTATTTGTGATTTCACGTTTATAGCAAAGACAAATATTTTTAAAAAGGTGTACTTTAAATAAATTACTTAAAGAGATCTTTTTTAGAAAGTTTATCCTTTTAAATTATTGTTCAAAGTCTTTGCATTTTAATAAGCCTTCTCCGAAATAAATGCAAATGAATTGTGCTGCTATCTCTGGAGTCTTTAAAACTATACGTTTGTGGACGTTTATATGTTTGTGGCAAACAGTGATGCCAATGTAGCCTATTTTAGGCTAAATCTAGCCTATTTGGAGATCTTTTAGTCATACAAATCTACGAAATGCTTATAGCCTTAAATATAGCTTATTTTATGAAATTCTTTTGCCACTTTGGCCTTTTTTATTAGCCGTCGAATTAATTCTAAAATTACTTTTTTCTTTGGAAATCAAGTGTAAAATGTTTTATTTTTAAAATAAACCTATCTGTCATTAAATATATACTCGTATTAATTGATTTCTCTTAACTGAGGTTGTTTTATTACGCAACAAACCATTGTTTCTTCTTCTCTCTCCACCCAAAGATTTACAGATACTTAACAATACTTGTCTACTCAGAAAGAATAATGTCGCTCCCGTAACGGTCCCGTTTGCTACTTTTTAATAATTTTCATTTTCACATTTCGTCGTAAGAGCGAGAATTTTCTAATACAAATTTAGCAACTGTTCGGTTCTTCAAGCCACGGAGATTGTTTTAGTTTATTAAAGGAAACAAGAATATCTAACTAGCATGGAAACACTCAATACAATCATAATGATTCGTGCAGATGTACCGTGAAAGGAGAAATTAGAAGCGTTGTAAAGACTATGACCTGCCGCAAGAAGTAGTACTGAAAATGAGGACAATGGCAAGTTACACAACCAACCCACAATCCAACGATGCTGCATCCAGTTCCAGTTCCAGATTGGCTAGCTGCGATATCATCTATGATGCCTTAATTCAACTGATAATATAGCTGTTGACTTTCACAAATCAGATGAGTTGATGGATTTTATTGTAATTTAAAGCCATATTATGTTGCTTATTAGTCTTCAGCGGATAAAATTCAACATTTCAAATTGTATTACAACTCGCTTATAATCCTAAACACACAAAAAAGGGGTTTAAAATCTGCAATATGGGTTATAGGTTAGCCGTTCAAAGTCTAGCAATTTTTT
Source organism: Thermobia domestica (assembly GCF_964235325.1). Taxonomy (NCBI): domain Eukaryota; kingdom Metazoa; phylum Arthropoda; class Insecta; order Zygentoma; family Lepismatidae; genus Thermobia; species Thermobia domestica. The sequence continues at coordinate 130,856,573 of NC_137456.1, read as the reverse complement.
TGGGTATAAAAGCTTATTTCTGAAGGTCATCTAGCCTATTTTCTTCAGAGATTGTTGGCAACACTGGTGGCAAATCCTTTCGACAGTGAGATCTCGGAAACTACAGGCTCTACAAAGATGACGTTTTCACTGAGCGATTGCAAATTTTGGGTAGATTGTCCAGTTCTAACTCAACATTTAGAAAACATGGCCATTATTTATTTATTACTTTTTTACGGGTACACTGGAAGTGTTGAAATAAAAAAAAAAACAAAGCATCATATCCTACCTATTATTAGAACACCATTAATTGTATATAGGAACTGCATACCTCTCAGGTGTTTGTTTCATGGCCAAATTATAATGAAAAACGAAGGATCATCATTTCTCCAGTCTAAGTTGGATCTTTATTGTTTGGAGTGTTTTGCCCAATGAACACCATATATCACTGACATTATAATTGATTATATGTGTAATGTATTAGCTTATTTTAAAATGTATAAAACGATAACCATGCCTGTTGTTCTGTATGGTTGCGAAATATGGTCTCTTCTCGGAACGAAGAACATAGATTGAAAGTATTTGACAACAAGATCCTGAGACAAATATTCGGACCCAAGAGAAACGGGAATAGGAAATGGAGGAATCTTCATAACGAGGAACTACATAATTTATACGGTTTATCCAACATTGTTAGAGTCATCAAATCTAGGAGGCTCAGGTGGGCAGGTCATGTAGCCAGGCTTTCAAAATCTGAACTGGAAGAACAGCCGGAAAACGACCATTAGGAAGACTTAGGCGCAGATGGGAGAACGATATTAAGATGGATCTCGCAGAGATAGGAATACAAAGTTGAAACTGGATCCGATTGACTAAGGATAGAAGTCAGTGGAGAGCTTTTGTGTAAATGGCATTGAACCTCCGGGTTCCATAGGCCATAGAGTTACTTAGTTTATGTATTTGTTTATTACATACTACATGCAAGAAGAAAGAAAACACAGATCATACATGAATTAAAAACTCCAACCAGAAGTAGGCTCAAATCTTGCAAACGGTACGAGATATTGAAAAAGTAATCGAAAAAAAGTCTCCCGTTTACGATATCTCTTGTCGATTTTTACCAAGACTTCTTTCACTTGTGTCTGTAAAGGGACATGTACAGATGTGAGGAATAACAAGGAGATTCATGCTCATATATGAATGATGCGCTGTGTAAAGAGCGCAGGTTCAGCTAATCTATGTTGAAAGTTTGATCGACATCGGTCGGGTGATTCAAGAGATATTAAGTTTTATTTATTTTCATATATTTCTCCTCCTCCCCTCCCACTTCTCTAAGATCTACTGTCAAAATGAAATGCTAAAAAAAACTTCCCAGGCTTGAACTTCACATATGTTGAAAATTTGACAGATCGATCGGGTGGTTCAAAAGTAATTAATTCACGAACTTAGTCACTTTTATTTTTATATTTATTGATTTTTGTATATCTCCCCCTCCGTCCCCTTCCCTATGTTGCCCCGTCAGAGTGAAATGATAAAAATGATCCCAGTCCCAAACCTTATCTACATTGGAAATTTGATCAAGATCGGTAGGGTGGTTCATGAGTTATTTATTGTTTTATTTATTTTTTCTATGTCCCCCTCCTCCCCTAAGTTGTACCGTCAAAGTAAATAACTAAAAATACTTCCAGACCAGAACCGCATCTACGTTGAAAATTTGATCGAGATCGGTCGGTCGGTTCAAGAGATTAAGAGTCACAAACATACTCACTTTCAATTTTATAATTTAGATAAAGAATTAATATACTGAACTTCAGCTCTCAAAGTCGAACGGCTTGTGAGATACTAAATTTTTCGCAAAAATTCGGACCCCCACCTTCCTTAGAATACAGTATGTAATATAATGAAAGAGATACGCGTATGATAACTTCCCAGTTGGGATTGGGGCCTAACTATATACCAAAAGCAGTACCGGATCTAGAAATTTGCCCCCTGCAAGAAAATTTGAAAGGCCCCCCCTCTATATTCAATACTTTTTTAGATACTACATTTTATTGAATGCAGTAGAGATTCAAATACTTACGTTTTAGAAGAAATCCTTCCTCCCCGAATTCATCTCCGCAAACTCCTGCATAAGATCTCTCTCTTCAATGGTCGAAGCCCTCTCATGGTTGATTGCCAACATTTCTATGTCGCCATTCTCTCTTGTGTTATGAAGTACCTTAAATAGCTCCTGATCCTCTTTAAGATTTGAGAATGACCTTTCACAAGCCACAGTTACGGGTAAAGTCAGGAATAAAGCAAGAATAGTCAAAACTTCAAGATAACTTGGGGCAATAGTTTTAAACTCGATATATACAATACCACCAATTCAAAAACAGTGTATATCTTTGAAATATGGTTTTTAATTCCAATAGTAGTGACAGACTTATGTCTTGGTGGTATTTCTTTTGTATCGGGAAGTCTATTGTAAACATTAACCCTGAAGGAAGCCTCGCTGTGTCCGAAAATCGACGATCTTCTACCAGTTCATCGAAGTGTGATATATATATATCGGGTGTTGCAAAATAAGTGTTACAACTCTTGGGAGGTGACTCCTACCACTGACACAAGAAAAAAAGTCCTCTTGAACTTTCGGCTATCGGACATAGTTTCAGATCTACGAGGCGCCGAAAGCGTGGGAAAATGACTTTCGGACGCCAATAGTTCGGAAACTATCCAACGTAAAGAGAGCGGGTAAAAAATTCACTGAAGAAGTCATACCTGCTCTATTGAATTTTGCATGTTTCACAATCCTACCATGCACGCGCAAGGGATTCCCCAAAGGAACGTAGGGAGTCCCGGATAATCTGCCAAATGAAAATTGGTCTAAATGGGTATGAATTGATAGGGTTTCTACCAGGTAACAATAATCCGTTTGTATTAAGTCGATATCTGGAACAAATACAAAATGGCGGACACCTTCATGCCTGTTGTGTGTGGTTGCATAATCGCCAGGTACAGATGCTGGCCAACAATGACGTTCTGAGTATTGAGAGTAGCGAATTTGTACTCAAATGCTTTAGAAAGGCATCTGGAGTGTCGGTAGAGCACAACAGATGAAGCAGGGTGATTTACAAGTGTGGAAACGTAACAAAAAATGTCCAGAAAAAATACACTCATATTAAATAAACGTGAGTTCAAACCGTCGGAAATGTAAGGAATAGCATCAAGAACATGAAAGCCATTGCCAATTTACCAATAATATTCCATTAATCCAATGCAATATGATGTGCATCGTTGCATACTAATAAGGATGTAACAACTGAGGCTAAGTTGAAAATATGCAAGGGGACTCACTAAGAAACTGGGTAAACTAACTGCATGTCACTAGTGGGATCGCATGATCGATATTGAAATGTGACCAATGTGTGTGTTGATATCAAGATGTAGCTAATGGACAGATGTCAACATGTCCCACTACTGTTGGGACACCGTATCACGTACGAAAACAGGGAAACTAAAGTTGTACATTCTGCTATTAAAACTGGTGCACTTTTTGGTAGAACGTAACTAGAACACGATTGTATCAATGTCCCTCTGTTTGGGACACTGTCCCACAGTCGATACATATGAAAATAAATCTTTTAATCCATGGTTCAAATTCAGATAGAGCGTTAAAATAACAAACTTTATCATGTCCCATGTCTTTTGGGACAAATGTCGTACTCGAAATATAGGAAAATACCTCCAGAAATTCGTATCTTACACACAGTGCACATGCCAAGACAAAGACGAAAATGAACCAACACTACAGTTGGAACATCATACATATGGAAAATAAAATGACATGAGAAATAGGAAGAAATGTCTTAAAGCTCTGATTGTTTACAACTGTGCAGTAGGAGTAACAAAATAAAACACACAAGCATGTCGGGAGGCTGTACAAGAGCGCTTGCCAAACAAAGTGGGTACTCCTCAAAGAAATGAATACAGAGAAAGCGAGGCTCTCTCGAGCCTCAGGGCTAGAGCGCTCGCTTTCGCTCGCGTGGTCGCAGTTTCCAATCCTGTTGGGACCCCAAGGCCTGAGATTCAAGACCCGAGTAGTTATTTTCCTATTTTTCCAAAGTAGGAGTAACGGTGTCCCAGGAGCAGTAGTGTCGCATGTTGACATTTGTCCATTAGCTACATGTCGATATCAGCACACACATTGGCCACATTTCAATATCGATCATGCGATCCCACTAGTGACATTCATTTAGTTTACCCAATTTCAACTTAGCCTCAGTTGCTGTATCCTTATTGGTATACAACCGTGCACATCATATTGCATTGGATTGATGGAATATTATTGGTGAATTGGCAATGGTTTTCATGTTCTTGACGTTAATCCTTACATTTCCGGCGCTTTGAACTCACGCTTACTGAGTATGAGTGCATTTCTGGGCATTTTTTGTTACGTGTTTAGACACATGTGAATCACCCTGCTTTATCTGTTGTGCTCTACCTACACTCCAGATGTCTTTCTAGAGCATTTGAGTACAAATTCGCTACTTTCAATACTCAGAACGTCACTGTTGGCCAGCATCCGCACCTGGTGATTATGCAACCACACACAACAGGCATGAAGGTGTCCGCCATTTTGTATTTGTTCCAGATATCGACTTAATACAAACGGATTATTGTTACCTGGTAGAAACCCTATCAATTCATATCCATTTAGACCAATTTTCATTTGGCAGATTATCCGGGACTCCCTACGTTCCTTTGGGGAATCCCTTGCGTGTGCATGGTAGGATTGTGAAACATGCAAAATTCAATACAGCAGGTATGACTTTTTCAGTGATTTTTTTTACCAGCCGACTTTTTTTCTTGTCTCAGTGGCAGCAGTCACCTCCCAAGAGTTGTAACACTTATTTTGCAACACCCGATATATATATATATATATATATATATATATATATATATATATATATATATATATATATATATATATATATATATATATATATATATATTGGGTTGCCTTTTGCTACGAACACAGGGTTGACTTTCCATTTTGTAACAACAGCTGTGGCCTCTTGTTTTATTTGATGATATTCTTCAATCATTTTCTTCAATTTCTCTTGGCTATCTTCAAGAGTGCGTAAAGGTGTCTCAGGTCAATTTGTTTAGTTTGGAAAAGTTGCGATGCGATGTTCAGTTCTGAAAATATTTTTGACAGCACCAGAGTCAGAAACACAAAATCCAAGGAATCCATTACTTTCGCCAATCGCTCTGCTTCTGATACCTCGTTAGCCTTCTTACTTGTCAGTGAAAGTTTTCGGAGAGTGTTCATTACATCAGCATACCTCAATCTTATAGTTACAATGGACTGATACCGTAAAGTCTATCTGATTGGATTGAGCTTTTCCACGTGACATCTGATTCTCCTGTCAATGATGACAGAATATCCCACCTATTTATATTTTGGCCAAAAAATATATACAAATCCTGGAGCGTTGTGAAGTAACTGGCAACTTCTTTTACACTTTTGACGGTATCATTAATGACAAGGTTTAAATTATGTACCTCGCAGTGAATAGGTCTATATATAGCTTGTTATTCAATTTCTTAAAGTCTCTTCTAAACATTTGAGTAAGCAGACTCATCACAGCAGCGCCTTTATATCTCTGCCCTCTGCATTTTTCAACGGCAATTCCAATTTCTCCAGGTGACTTAATACCAGAGTTGCAAGTCTGGATGCAGTTGGATGTAAAAATCCTAAAAACACTTCAGCAGTGTTAGAACTCTTGCAAGAGGCACAATATACGGATAAGTTTATTTTTAAACCCCTCGAAAGTAAGTGACATCTCGTGCGTCGTTGTCAGTCCTGGTAGCTCATTACTTGGTTCTCGTTAAACTATTCTGAAAATATTCTTTTTCAAGTGTTTTAAAAATAATATTTACAGGCAAGGTGCAGGGGGACCTTGAAACCCCTTGGGTCCCTTTGGGTTCGGGCCCCCCGCACCGCGGGGTCTTGCGGTTTATAGATCCGGCACTGACCAAAAGTTATTTCATTTGACTTTGCAATTTGGATGTGATAATCACGCACACATAGTTACATTCAATTTTTCAATATAATAATTCATATATTACACGTACTTAAAAAATCAGTAATTAGCTCCTCTAAAAAGTCACAGGCTACGTCTCAAAGCTAAGTGATAAGTCGTATTGCTATTATTACAATTGCAAATATCAATATTTAAAATTGTCTGAAGCTCTTTTTTCAATAGAAACAAATGAAAAAAAGAAGAAAAAGGAGGCCTTGAAAGTAAAACGTAGACGAATTCACCAGTGATCAGAAGCTGTCTACAATGCACTGAGCAGAATGGGTCGGTGAGTCGTAATGCATTAAGTCAGAGTGGATCGGTGGGTCAGAGTGGGTCCCAGTGGGTGGTGGATCGCAGTGGGTCACGTTCTGTTGACGCGTGACCCACTGACCCGCTCCATCTCTGGACTGCACATAGGGATAAAACCTGACTTTACTTAGCCTGCACTAATTTAAGATAATCTACAAAAAATGCCAGAAAGCAAAATGGTGCATCACCTGTGAATAAAACATTAAAACAGATCCAAGAACAAAATAAAGTAATGACCTTGTTTTCAGGAAATAGTATGTAAATGGAATTTCTAATGAAAATCGAAATACATCATATAAACACTCTCAAGGTGAAGATTTTAACAAAAAAAAAAAAAAAACATATCTTCTTTTGTATCAATAACAAGTGTACACATGTGTTTTTTTTTTTTTTTAACTTCAAAATTACTTTCAAACTAATATTAAGAACTTGCAATTTTAGAACAATCATCATCATTCGCTCCTTCGGAATCATCGATTAACAATTACATCAGAATCGTTGAAGGTTCATCGACGCAACCCTAGGACGACTATGGAGAACCTTCGCAGACTGTGAGTATGCCTTGTGCACTTTATTCTCAAATGATTTTAAATGTGTAAAAAGAGCACTGAATAGTATGTTATAACACGAGAGAACCAAAGAACAATTTCCTTACCAATACGAACTCCGAATTGTTGTACTATACTACCTGTATTATATTATTGCTTGTTACTATTTCATATAAATATTGTTGGTTTATTTTCTCATATTTCTTAATAAATTCTATCACATACAAAATGCAACTTAAAAAAAAAAAAAAAAAAAAAAAAAAAAACGATCCTCATCCTGAGAGATATACAAAATGCTTAATCATAATACAGGCGTAATTTAAGCATCTAAGCATAATTTAAGCATCATTATACAGTAAAGGGAGAAGGTTGCGTACAAAATACTGGGAAAAAATTAAGAACTGCGTCGAGAAATGGATGTTTTCAACAACACATCATAATCTGCTGATGATGTGGTAGCTGCTGAAGAAAAAATGTTCTTAGCATTATACAGATGTGCAGAGAAAGAAAATCTGGATTGTACAAGATTCTACATGTACAAAAAGATTGTATCCAAACAACACATTAGTGATACTTGCAACTTAGCAGTACTATCTCCAACAACAGCTGCTGCAAATCAGCATAGTCTTCATGTGTTCTTCAAGTCCAGCAATGGAAAAATCAAGAAATGACTCCAACTGAATGAGGCTGGAGAATTTGTGGTGATTGCCTTCTTCTTGTAACAACATTTGAACAACCTGCTCCAGAAGATTTGTTAAAGTTTATAGCATGCAACTGCCAGACGAACTGCGGAAACAATTATGTGTGTATAAGAAGAGAGCTAGATTGTACATCATTTTGTAGGCAGAGTAGTGAACACGGATGTGGTAATAGCACTACTTTAATTGAAGATGCAGATGAAGGAAGTGATGATGAAGCTGTCAACAAAACTAACTTCTTTGAGATGGAAGTAAACGAAAACTGTGGACATTCAACTGCAAAACGCTACCGAGAAAAGTAAGTCTCAAAGTACACTGGTATATTTAGAACTTTTGTTTAAGTTTATTTATCATCGCAAGGCTTTTTACGGTGCCATATACACTGATCAGAAGTTGAATTAGAGACAACAGAACTGTTGCAGAAACCGCCCTGGAGAGGCTCCACCAATGCATGTGAATGAAATGCATCGAGAGGGTACTGCTGCCGTGTACTTTCTCTCTCGGTATCCGTGTCAGTGTAGTGTGTGATGGGCAAGACGAAGGACCTGAGTACATTTGACTGTAGTCAAATCGTAGGGGCCAGACGACTGGGTGGCTAGATTTCGGAAGTGGCTGCGGCACTCGGATATTCAAAGGCAACTATGTCAAGGGTGTATCGTGAGTACATGGCTTTCGATAAAACTGCATCCACAAGGGAAAACTGCTGCGGTCAGAGGCGTGTCGACGACAGGGGTAGCCTCCGAGTGGCCTGCATTGTAATAGCCAATAAACGGGCCACAGTGCGTCAAATCGCGGAGAGGTTCAATGCAAGACAACAATGCCGTGTCAGCAGCCACACAATTCTTGATCATCTGCTCGCCAAGGGTACAAAACCCATCGACCCATGCGAGCATCCCTTCTAACAGCACAACACAGGAAATAATGCCTAGCATGGGCAAAGGAACACTGCATCTGGGCCGTGGAAATGTGCAAAAAGGTTGCCTGGACAGTTTCATATTGGTACATGCCGATGAACCGGTAAGGGTGCGTCGCCAACCGCAAGAGGAAATGGATCCATCGTGATAGCAGGGAACTATGCAGGCCGGTGGTGGTGGTATTCTCATCCTGGGCATGTTTACGTGGACTGAAATGGGTCCCCTAACACGTGTAACACAGTCCGTCATAGGTAAACGCTATCGCGATATTTTGGACGACCATGCCATGCCATTTTTTCGGCTGCTACATCTAGGTAGTGACCTCATCTTGCAGCAGGACAACGCGCCGATCCACCGCTCTAGGATGGCAGCAAATTGGTTTGATAAGCACTAATCTGATCTGGCAATACTGGGATACGGACAAAATCTCGCGGCCGAAACATCGCCGCCCAAAATCTCGCCGGCCAAAACCTCGCGGAACAAAATCTCGCCGGGCCAAAACCTCGCGTGGCCAAAACCTCGCCGCCCAAAACCTCGCGGGACAAAATCTCGCCGGGCCAAAACCTCGCGTGGCCAAAACCTCGCCGCCCAAAATCTCGCCGGGCCAAAACCTCGCCACCCAAAATCTCGCCGGGCCAAAACCTCGCCGCGAATGAAACTTTTCTTTAAAATTTACCCAATGTGTTTCTTAATATGTAATTCCACATTAGAAATAATAATAATAATAATAATAATAATAATAATAATAATAATAATAAGAAGAAGAAGAAGAAGAAGAAGAAGATGATGATACAAAACATTGTGTGCGTGGGCTTTCTCGGGTTATTCCCGTTTCCTCCCACTTTCTTTATTCGATCATTTCCTTCATCCTGGTCATCTACGTCTCCTTTAATCTATAGGACATAATCAAGGGACGTCGTAAAAACTCATATATTATTTCATACTTTCATAAATATTATTAGATTTTTGTTAAAATTTTAAGTTTTTGGATGTTCCAAAGTTCACGAAACTAACCTCGTTAGTTGTCATTGCTTTCCTTATGCAGACTTTCTTTCCCTATAACCAGTTTAAAAACATCCTGTCGCCCTACCTTCACATTGAAATCCTCTAATACAGAAATAGAATTTTCATATGGTATCGCGGGACTTGGTCAAATACCCGTGATACTTCTTCTGAAACAGCGTCTTTTATACCGTCATCCTTATCATCTGTTGGAACATTTACATTTTGGCCAGGCGAGATTTTGGGTATGGCGATATTTTGGGGCGCAAGGTTTTGGCCCGGCGAGATTTTGTCCCGCGAGGTTTTGGGAGGCGAGGTTTTGGCCAGGCGAGGTTTCGGCCTGGCGAGATTTTGGGCCGCGATGTTTTGGGAGGCGAGGTTTTGGCCAGGCGAGGTTTTGGTCCGCGAGGTTGTCGCCGCGAGGTTTTGTACCCAAACCGGCAATACTTCCCTGGCAACACAGCCATCAGACCTCAATCGGATCTAACACATCTGGGACGTCATGGAACGACGCCTTCGGCTGTGGACCCTCTTCCAACTAACTTGCAAGCTTTGCGGGAGACTTTGCAGCAGATATGGATTGAGATTCCACAACAATACTTCAGGCGCCTCGTGGAGTCAATGCCGCTGCGGGGCCGCCGTTATCAAAGCAAAAGGTGGTGTTACATGCTATTAGGTAGGTGCCTATAATTCAACTGCTGATCAATGTATATTGTCTTCCTTTTCATAACAACAATACATTTAAGTTTAACATGTTAGGAGATGCGCAGAATCTAAGCACAATTATAAAAGTTAGAAAGTATAGTGAAATAGTGAAAATCATGAAACAGGATATGATGGTATTTGCTGTAAATCGGATACAAAATTCATCTCAATTAATTCCGGTAAATATATTTTCCTTCATTTTTAATAATTACACCCTGTTTAAATCACCATTTTTATTTTTTCCTAAATTTACGTTTTCAAGCACTAATAGATAAAACTTTGAGGTACACTGAACGTTTGGTAACACGCAGGCCCATAACCAATGAAAGGAGCTCCTGACCTCCCTCCTTCGAAACCAGAAATGACACATAGACCTACATACACAAAGCTGGTGCGAAAGTCTTTCAGGGTTCTTGCTCACCCCTGGCGACGCCACTGTTTACAAACTGTTTATTAAACTAACCGGACTTCCAAACTTGTTGATACTTACTGGAAATTACAAAGAAAAGCCGTCTTAAATCACTAATTATCGTTTTCTTCATTTTAAATGATTTATTCATATGTTTCTACAGAAATTGTGCGCAGTCTGATGATGTTTAAAGCTTCATTGCGCATCTCTGACATTGTATATAGTGGCAATATAAACACCGTTTTAAAGCTTATGAAATTTCCAATAACTTTTATTCGAGCGCTTATTTCATGTCCCCTCATATGTCCCCTAAAGCAAATTTCAATTTTTCACTTTATCCTAAAGTTATGCAAAAATAGATATTCGGAGAAAAGTGATAACTTGTTACATTGCCTATAATATTAGAAGTATAATAAGAAAAAATGATCCTTCTATGTTAATTAGTTTAGAAGTTATGTGGCATAAACTAAGTGCATGTGAAAATTCAAGATGGTAGACTATTTATTCAAAATGGCGGAAAACCCGCAACTGGATTTTTTCTATTTTCTGGAGGTTAATGAGGAAAAGATCACAAACAAATTCCAGAAGGTCCTATCTTTTTATTCTAAATGTGTACCTCTAACTTATGTAAACTCTACTAATTAGGCTTTTCTCCTTACCCTTCATTACACTTTTGATTGATTTAATTCTCACATTCTCCACGGTTAGAGCGCAGGAATGAAAGACTCATAAAAGAGATGGGGGCCGCGGTGGCTCAGTGGTAGAGCGTTCACCTCTGGGGTCCCGGGTTCGATCTCAGCCCCCGCCAAGTGAACTTTGTGGTGGACAAACATCGTGTGCGTGGGTTTTCTCGGGGTTCTCCCGTTTCCTCCCACTTTCTTCATTCCACCATTTCATACATTACTCATCATTACAGTCTCCTTTAGCCTAACCGGCATAATCGTGGGACGTAAAAGTCAAAAAGATTTCATAAAAGAGATGTGCATTTACTTTTCTGACAGAGTACATACAGGACGATTGTAATTTCATCAAAAATGTCATGTAATGTTGTCAGTTATCGATAAATTCAACTCATGTTCGTTATTATTTATTTATTTATTTACTATTGTGATTCTTCTTAACTAAAACCCGTCTTAAAATATTAATTACAAATTTTACTTACATAAGATTTATACTTTCAGCAAAATTTTCGTATATTTTCGGTATAAAAATTTATGATCACGGACCTTGATAAATGCATTTTGAAGTTCAACATAAAATGTCAAAATATATTCTAATGTTAATTTTCATCGTGTTACATCAGACAAGGCTCTGAAGAGAAAATAAATAAATAAATAAATAAATAAATAAATAAATAAAAATAAGAAAGTAGGTATTTGCTTCCCTTTTCCGAAGAAAACAAGGAAAAAGAAATATTCAAATATGTGAATTCAACTATCAAGAGTTACATATATTCCAATTTCAACACAGATCATTTCAAAAAGAAAGAAAAAGTCGTTTCTCGGGAAAATAAATTCAAATTTACAGCGAAATGAAATTGCAAGAGAACTTTCGGTCAGGTGGCAATAAAAACAACAAAAATACTTATATATTCGGAAAATGGATAAATTCACTTACTTTTCACAGCTTTCTGCTTGTCCTATGTTTGTTAGTTACTTGAATTTTGCTTTCCCAGAGAGAGATGGAGAGAGAGAGAGAGAATATTTACGCTTCACAGGATAAGGACACCACATGGCGCCATCATCAACTTGCAAATGTTCAAGTGACATTCCGTTATTTCAGCTGCCATAAAAACGACAAATTATGTTATGGAGTGTTGGCCTTGCTGTCCATGGAAAGAGGTCAATCGTATCTAAGAATTGCACAAGTTGATCTGGTAAATGTCAAACAGCACTTTTCACATTGACAGCCACAATAGCAGGGGAAATAGACTAATCAACCGGGAAAGCGACGGATAAAAGGACATTGTTGATCTCTGTGTGGCATGCTGTTTCGTAACATTATTTTAGCTAGAGTATAGGTAACTTGATGATTAAGAACAATCGGAAAGGAACCCATAATTTGCAAATTTACACTAATGCTAGTTTTTTTTTTTTTTTTTTTTTTTTTTTGTCTGAAACCTATTGTTTTGTTGAACGTAAATGAACTGTCGAAGTTATCAGTTTCTTTAAATCAACTAACCATCAGGGATCAGCTAAGAATTTCCATGACTTACACCTAAGTTCTTACTATTTTCATTAGCAAGAAAATACTTTAGCTGTAGGTTCCTACCTTGAAAAAGTTCATTTAAAAACAATGAAAATCTTTAATTTAGTGACCAAGGTCATTCTCTTTAGGTTAAAAGAGACGGGTGATTAATGAAAATGAATGATTTTGTAGGAAGTGATGGAATGAGAATATGAAAGAAAACGGAAAAACCCTGGGAAAACTCACAGACACGATGTTGTCCACCACAACCCACATGATCTTGGATCGAACCAAAGGCCCTTCATAGCAGAGGTGAGCGCTCTTCCACTGAACAACGGAGACTCCTCATTCAATTTTAAATTTGAAATTAAGCTTTAAAGGAAGGGAAAGAAATACATATAAATGTTGTCTCAAAAACGGTGCTAACCACTTTTCTTCCATTTTGATGTGTTACAAAGAGATTTTAATTAACTGAACTTGAAAGAAAAACTAATTTCGCTATGATGAGTGGGGTGGATGCGATAAATTTATCTCCTTCATGCGATACTCAATCTTTTAGATGTTACTAGAAAAGCATACATGAGACAAAACCTAAGAATTTAAAAAAAAAATGGATGAACTTTATTTTGCTTACTCATATATACATCTTATTGTAATACAAACTTCTGTCTTTGCACTTCATTTTCTTCCATTTTAGGTCAAAAATCAAGAAACCCTGAAAACAAGTGTCTAATTACTTTAAATGAAAAGTACTTATACCAAATTTGATGTCTCTAACCCTCAGAGATTTCGAGTTATAGATATTTTACTATAATAATTGCTACTCTTCATTTCCTTCCATCCTAATTTTTATTTTTAAAAATCCATCCTTAGTAGTACTTTACGTCACAAATCCTATGCACTGTCAAAATTTGAAATCTCTCTCTATACGGTATATATATATTCTTATTTTATCAGATTTGATAGTCTTGAGTCTGCTGTAGTAGCCTTTTGGAAGTAGTGCAAACAGTAACCTTGTGTAGATTAATTTAGTAATAGGACCAGTGGCGGCCCGTGTCTAAATCCAACATGACTCACGCGGCGCAAAATGGAGTAACCATTTTCTTTGAGAAGTCCAAGCATATCATATTTTGATGGACTTCAGGATATCCCCGTGTCATATTTTTGTTCGGGTTGCCCTAATTAATGTAGGAATTTGGATACATTTACTTTGAGACATACCAGTGGCCATAAAACATGCTGGCTGTATGCCTTGTTAATTAGGGATGCGCTCGAGTCGAGACATGTCTCGAATCTCGACTCGACTCGACTCGAATTCGAGTCGAGATTCGAGTCGAGACACACTTTATAAAATTCGAGACGAGTCGAGACAAACGTATTTCTCGACTCGAATTTTCGAGTCGAGACACGAGTCGAGTCGAGACGGCTCTTAAAAATCTCGACTCGACTCGAATGTCTCGAAAATCTTTCTATACTTTTTAATATTATTTTGAAGAAAGTACTCACTCAGAAACAGCCTTGAAACCAATTCCAGCTTTTATTCCTTCAGAAAGGTACAGAACGCTTAAAATTAATAGTTAATCTTTAAAGATCAAGATTTAATTTTCAGCTCAATTCAGTTAATTAGAACTAATAGTTAATGTCGTTGTATTTCGTTGTACTGCAAATATAATGATAATAATAATAATAATAAGTGATTATCTAGTTTGTATAAAACTATTATCCGTAGTCTAAATCTAGTTTGTATAAAACTATTGCGATAAAGTGAACTTCATAAATTCTCTGAATGAGCAGTTGGTAGTCTATAGTAATTTAGCATAGTTATAATTATTGTGTTTTCGTTCCCATGAACGCAATAGGGTTACGTAACTTCTGGATTATTCGCTTGCCCAACTATTCTGAGGCTTTAATATGTTGCAGCATATCACGAGCTACGGATAATATTTAATATAGAATGTAACATTTATTGTACATCACATATTATGATACGAGACTATTTTACATAGTATATCTTATCTAATATAAATAAAATAAAGAGTTTGTTTGTGTGTTTGTCTGTCTGTCTGTGTGCGACCTGGGGACCAGACGAGTGGACCGAGATTTCCCAAAATTTGGTCACGGGTACCTTAGTCCAGGCCCCAGATCAAGACGAAGCGTTTTTTTTTTTTAATTTCGAACCAGGGGTTCTCGGGGAGGACGTTTACTGGGACCGACCTGGGGACCAGACAAGTTGACCGAGAGTTACCAAATTTTGGTCACGGATACCTTGGTCCAGGTCCCAGTCTAAGGCGAAGCGTTTTTGTCAAAATTGGAACCAGGGGGTCTCAGAGTGGCGTTTAGCGAGACATGTAGTAAAAGTAGTCCAAATTGATCGACATTACTGTCAAATCCATAGTTTTCACGGTCGCTGAGATCAATGGTGACACTTCCATCAGCGATGACTTGCAAATTCAGCTACTACTGTATGCGGGCCGGGTCTCAGCGGGTGAGGGATACCGAGACATGTATAAATAGCCCATATTGATTGATACTAGTGTAAAATCCATAGTTTTCGCGGTCACTGAAATGAATGGTGATACTTCCACAGGTGTTGACTTCCAAATACAGCCCCCATGCGAAGAATGGCTATATTAAGCTAGTATTACAATAAATGGACTGCTTGGATGCCAAGAACTAGTACAGATAAGTACCATTCACTTCTATGAATAGGTATTTTTTAAAAGGATTTTTGTAAACACTAAGTTATAAAACAATGAACTACATACAGTAGTTATGGTTTTGGTTCCCAACATAAAAGAAATATGGATTGTTCATGAGATATTGAACTTCAACTTTCACTCCTGGAAAATTTTCAATTTTGGAGTTAGGCCACTTGGCATCAAAGCAGTTCACTGTAAGATAAATACATTCCGCACATTAGTAACATAGTTGTTCAGGGGCCTTCGATTTCCATCCTCTCAAATGAAAGCTGAACGATTGCTTGATACATGCTGACTATATAGGAGAAATAGGTTATTAAGTTTTCGAGCTTTGGTGCGTATCCGTATTTACACTCTGATATAACTTTAAGTTCACACTCAAATCGAGCTAATTGTTTAATGCATTTCGAAAGCCTTTGTTTTTATGCAGCTCATTAAGGAAAATCTATTTCATAATCGTAACATTTATGTACTAAGAAACTATGAACGTAAAGTGGACTCGACCTAGCCCCGTGGCCGCTGTGACTCAGTGGCACAGCTCTCACCCTTGGTGTGTGAGGACTCTGATTCTGTGTGTGTGAACTCCGCGGCTAGTGTACGCGTCTTTTTGCCGTAGAAGACTCGGGTTCAATTCCCGGCGCGAGCTCATGTAGTTCGGATTCCACGTTAATCAGTAGGTCTACATTTCATATATCCTCACTGCTGAAAGAGACGGTAAAGTCAAAATCAACTCAACAATATATATGTGTGTGTGCTTATGTGAATTTCCTCGTGGCTGTATGGTTAACATATATGCCTTGATCGCGGGAGACTCTGGTTCGATTTACGGTGGAAGCTCGTGAAGTTGTTACCGGTATCCCACTTTAAACTGTAGATCCATGCCTCATATAACCATAGATATAATATATATACCTTTGATACACTTATTTTCCGACTTGGAAGCCATCGAAAATTTCCGGACACAGAGTCCCGTAGACCGAAAATGAGAAACATGGCTACAGAGTAAAACAGCCATAGAAATTTAAGCTTTTTAGGCTAACTTAATCCTTACATATAATGCAACTAGCTTAGCCAAGTTATAATGGAGGAAATGCTATCATTGAAACATTCTGAGAATAGAAAATGTTCGTCAGGTATTACTATCCCCCCTCTCCTGCATAATGAAAACCCTGACTAAAACTCAATATATATATATAAAACTATTTTGTGTAATGTAACAAAGAGTGGCGGATAGTATTCATGTTTCCTTGCAGAGGTTCTTACGAGGGTTCGCTTCCATCTTCCTCTCCCCAAGAACTAAAATAAATTAAAACATTGCTATTACTTGTTAATCTTGTACAAAGGACGCAATTAAAGTCCCAGTGTAACACCCCTTCACATTTAGATTTTTCCCCTGGAAGAAAACCAGTTATTATTGTTTCTTAATTTCTCAGTCTCACCTACATAAACATACGAATAGAATTACAGGATAGGACATGTTTAGAGTGCTTGCACGTGACATCTAACTATATTTCTCATCAAATGTGTCACAGATGAAAATTTCCGTTTGTACTGTCTCTATTTTCTGGTACATATGTTTCATTTATGTTATGTTGCTAAAATTCGTTAGGAAACAAGTACAGACTGCGCCTGTGTGCCTGACAAAACGTAAATGTACTGGATAATTATTTCTTCACTTTCTTCCAGAAAAAAAGTAACCCATCTCATGTCGGCTAACAAAAGGAGGTAGCGGACCAAAGATAGCTGTTGTTTACCTAAGGTCGTTACACAGCAGGGGTTTCATTCAGTCAGAGGGAAAAGAAAAAATAATTTAAGGTTTCTACATTTGTTTTGAAGTGCAATATACTCCTTCCTTTTATTTTAAGAATCATTTCCTTCTCATTTGTCTGCATCAGAAAAAAATGCAAAGAAATCACTAGAATGTGCCTATTTACTCAAAGTACGTACTAGATCACTAGTTCAATAGTAAAATCACTAAATCTAGTACGAAATCATAAATGTGGCATCCCTGGGTTGGAGCGAAAGTAATGGTTGGAGTAAAAACTAGTCCGTATTTCTACTGCGTTCTGTTGTTGAATTCACAGAAATATTCAAAAATAAATTCAAGAAGTAAAACACGATCCTACAAAAGACTGTTTACTTGCTCACTGGTTTTAGTATTGTGAACTGAAACTCAAGTGCGCAGTCATGTTGAATACTTCTGTCCCTTTCTACTTTACAACTTGAGGTGGGATGAGGGTCAGGATAGATCTAGTGATATACCGCTAAAGGAAGTGCTTCAGTACAGAGTCGGAAGCGGTATGTATTGTTTATACTACTTACAACGTTATTCCCCACATAAAATATAAATTCACCCTTTCTCCCTTCCCTTTTTCGAATACAATCAACCGACTCTTTTGCTGAAGAAAGATGCTAAAAGAAAATTGAAACATCTGTGTCTAAACTTTCTTTGAAGCGCAGTCTTTTGTATTTGTAAGGTTTTGCGAGTGTTTTCGAGATAGTCAAATCTTTTACCATGGACTCCTCCTGCGAACTGACCGTGAGTAAACACCCGATCTCGCTGTGCTCAATTTCTCTCGCACACGTGAAATGGGTTTGTTGTTTTCAAAACAAATAGGAAGTTACCTTGTGCTTTTGCATTTCTGCACGCACACAGGTCCATTGTTGTTTTAATGATCAGAAGAAATATCAAAACCATCCGATATATATGATACAAAACAGCTAACAGAGGGAGGCAAAAATAAAAATAGGCCTATACCAAGTTTTCCGCGTGGTATCATTATGGAGAATAGATATTTGATAAAGTCACGTAGATGCGCTTAAACCTATTCCATCTGTCCTTATAATTTTTCTGGTCTCATCAGTTTCTCAGGAGAATACGTACAACATATGTCCAAATTCCATATATACCCTTTCTAAACTAATGAGTAAACTCATTAAGAACACCAACTGATATCAATAAACAGGAAAGAAAACAATACTTTATATTTCTATCATTTGGTACACATCTCTATGAAGCACAGCTTGTTTCTTTTCGAAATAGCTCCTTCGTGTCACAGCTGTGGTTAGTTTTGTTTTGTGTTAGGATGAAAGAGAGAAATGCAACATTTGCTTCGCGGTAAAGTTATATATATTATTAAGATGAGCGGTGATAAGCGAGGTTTAACAAAGAGTGCCTTTCGGATGCACAATTTAACGGGTAGTTGCAGTCCGTGTTGAGAATCGAACCAAAGCTATGTAAGACATGTTAATATTGAGCTCTTTTGTGGTAAAAGTGAACTTCAGAAACACACAAAAGACTTGAAACATCAAGCTAATGTAAAGCAATTGAAAAATAGCCTACCTATCGCTGCATCTTTTTTGTGGCTAGGAACATGCAGTGTGTAGCAACAAGAATCGTGTTAAGGACTTTTTTTTTTCGAACATAACATTCCCTTCCACACCATAAAAGACAATATAATGTTTGTTAAAAGAAAGTGCACATAATATTTTTAAATTTTGTTTGTGATCCTATCATGCATAATTATAAATAATGCCTTTCATACTACGAGAATGAGTTCAACTATACTCTAAAGCGGGGCCGCGGTGGCTCAGTGGTAGATCGTTCACCTTTGGTGCTTGGGGACCCTGGTTCGATCCCAGCTCGCACCAAGTGAACTTTGTGGTGGACAAACACCGTGTGCGGGGGTTTCCTCGGGGTTCTTCCGTTCCTCCCACTTTCTTCATTCCACGATTTCACTAATTTCTCATCATCACCCCTCTCCTTTAGCCTAACCGGCATAAACGTGGGACGTAAAACTCAAAGATTTCACTTCATTTTTTCCCTCGAAAGCGATATGTTTCAAAATTATTTATTGTTAGATTTTGTAAATTTACGGTATCTATTTTAGTGGACGGGAAATTTTGCATCTAATAGGATAATTTCATGGCTTCTAACAGGAATTCGCAGTTACGAAATTTGCATCACTGTCTTTTGAAAGGATGCCTAGAAAAAATACTACTAGAAAATAACTGAAAACACAAAATTGATTTGATAGCCAAATTCACGTCATCTTGGTGCGTCATCATTTTCCTTTAAATATTTGTATTTAGTATTAGATTAGAGTTTAGTGTCCCTTTCAGCATCAAGGCTATATGAGACGTGAACTTACAAATTAACGTGGATTCAGAACCACAGGAGTTCCCATCGGAAATCGAACCTAGGTCTCCCGCACCAAAGACGCGTACGCTAATCATATGGACAAGGGTGTTCGATAATTAGTAATGTGTACATAAAGTTGTGAAATTGCGCTTGTATAATGGAATGCAATTCCTTCTACTGACATAAACCTTCACAATACTTAGCTGGACAAAGTATCTTTAAAAAGAAAGTGTCACTCTTTATGTTTCAGTTCCTGGTTCGACTGAAGGATGGAACAAATTGCAATGAGCGTTTTTGGATCCTACTTTGTGTAGTTGATTCATCATAAACTTGGTATTTGATACGGATATGAACTATTACACTTATTTGGTGTTTATTTCTAAATAATAAGTCCTAATACAACTTCATAAAGTTGTAATTCTTCTTTAGTTTGTATCACTTTACACAATGACAAATCCAAAAGGTGTGTTGTATCGGTGCAGTACCAGTTTTTCACGTTTTTCAAAATGTTCCAAAACCAAAGAATAATCTTTAATTTCTGATATTTTAGTCGTCACAAATTACAATTTTATAATGTAGTCAATGTTTATAATTACTGGGCAGTTGGGCGTTTAAACTAATGACATCATAATAAAGTCAAAACCATAATTTTGAGTTGAATTGATTCTGAGTTTAACGTCCCGTTCAGCAGCGAGGCTATGTGAGACGTGGACCTACTGATTAACGTGGAATCCGAACCACATGAACTCCCACCGGGAATCAAGCCCAGGTTTCTCACGCCAAAGACAAGTATGCTAACCGTTAGCCACGAAGGAGCTCCACCATAATTTTAGTGGGCGATAAGAAATATCTCGCCAGTGCTTTTACAATAAATAAAATTTTATAAGTATTAAAGAATAGTGGTAAGAGATTTTATAATAACTCTTTTATTTATGAGATATGAGTATTTTGAAAAAAAAAACAACTAAAGAATAGGTTGGAGGAACCACAAAAGAATCGTAAAATAAACTTTCTTATAAATACAAACGCACCTTACTCACCTTTTATAATTGCTATGCTTACGTTCTCCATAAAAACAGAAATTATCTTTTAGTGATACTTTACACAAGATCATGAAGTGGGTTCAAATTTAATTAAAGGCAAAATACAATACAATAATCCTCAAATATTGCCTCAAGTGAGTTTAAAGATTTCTAAACACTAGTGCGAAACCGGGCTCTGCCGTTGCGATCGATTTACAGGTCTTGAGTCGAAAGTAAGAAGGGACTTACGCACACAGTAAGTAAAAACAATTAATATGCCTGTAACTTTCCCCCAAATGGGTGTATCTTAAAACTAACCTCACCATTATTTTTCTAATTAAATTCTAGCCCGAAATTATGTATCATATTACCCTATTCCCATTTTGAAAACTTGACCTTAATTCAAAATGGCGGATTTCAAAATGGCTGCCATCAAGGTCATATCTACCATACGACTTCCCCCCAGGACTTATATGTATCCACATGGTTTTTCTTCACTTTTATTCATTAACGCTCCGTTTACAAAGGGTAGTAAGGGACTTCTGTAGTAATCTCTAATAACCACATCACAACTCTTAAAAGTTATTTTTAAAAAAAATAGAAAACATGCACCATGGCAAAAATTTGTCATCACAACTAATGATGCATACATGCCTTCTATCACCAAAAAAGGTTTCATTGAAATTGGAGCAGGACATTTGAGTGATGTCCCTTGTGGGATGTGATTGAACGTCACGTCAGAACACATCGCCCCCCTTTCCGGAATTTACGGGAATTAGGTAAGCTGTGTGAGCACATGTGGTGCCAGCTCTCTCCAGCGACCTATCAAGGATCATTGCGTGTATGCCAAGACGTGTCGCCGTTTTTATCCATGCCAAAAGTCGACATACTGACAATTAGGTAGGTAGTCATGATGGTCTGGCTGATGTGTGCGTATATTTTAACTCGTACATTTTGTCTCGACTCGAATTTCGAGACGTCTCGACTCGAATTCGAGTCGAGTCGAGACAGAGACTGTCGAGTCGAGACACGAGTCGAGACAGAAACATATTTTCGAGTCGAGACACGAGTCGAGACAACATTTTCTCGAGACAAGTCGAGACAGGCTTAAATCTCGACTCGACTCGACTCGAATGCATCCCTATTGTTAATATAATTCGAAAGCTTATGTTTAGCACTTTCTAGATACATATAAGTCATAGGAAATATATTTGTTCATTTGTCTATTTTCATGTCTGAGAGGATAGGAAGCCAAAACATGATTTTCACAAAATATACTTCAGCATAACTATTTAAATTCAGTCACAGGGAGAACATAAAACAATTTAAAACATTAATGAAAGTGAAAGGTAAATTAAGGCAATGTGAGTGAACATACAATAGAAGGTTGACTCCGAAAGTTCTGCCGTGGTGATTTAGGCTTGGAGGATAGAAAATATCACACTAATGTCGTTCTGTTCTTGGAGATTACGAATTGAAGCTGATCCCCGAAGCAAATCTGTGGAAAACGACACCAGAGGTTGCAGAGAAACTAAGCATTGGCCATTCGGCTGTAGCATGGCATTTAGAGAAACTAGAAAATGTGAAAAGGTGGACAAATTGATCACGAACCAAAGAATAAAATCGACGTTTCTCTACGCTGCTGATACTTTCGTGCTACTATAGCTATCCAGTTTACGAATATGTTCACACCGACAAGAAAAACTAAATCTTGTACAACAACCGACATATTCTATCAATGTTTGAATGAAGTTACGCATGATTAGTTGAACTTCATGCAAGGTTACGATTTTTGGAGGAGAGGGAACAAGTGACTGATGAATAAAGGGTGGAGCGACTTGTAACGAGTCAAACAGAAGAAATCATTTCCAAAGTTTGTCGAATTGTGCGTGCAAATCGGCGATTGACTGCAATTCATAGTAACGAAGTGAAAATTGATAGAGAAATTGTGCGAACTGAAGATATGGTCCGAAAAGATCTCACCGATGAACAAAACAAAGAAGGGTGAAAGTGTACAATACACGTTGGAGAGGCACGAAGAAGTTTCGGGCGGAATAATCATACGTGATGATACATGGGTCTTCGCGTATGACCCTGAAACAAAGTGATAAAATGTTCAATGGAAGACAGCTGACTCCCCACGACCGAAAGAGTTCTGGCAATCAAAATCTCAAATTAAAACTATGTTAATATATATTTTTTAAATATCTGTGGAATCGTACACTATGAGCTTGTATCACGAGCTCAAACAGTCAATCAAATGTACTATATGGAAGTGCTGCAAAAATAGTGTGAGAAAGTAAGATGCAAACACTCAGAACTTCTCTTGAGAAACTCACCGCTTCTCCATCATGACAACATATTCTCTCTTAACACTTTATTCAAACTGGTAGTGGCAGAAATCAACCATTTCCGATTCCAGTGTTGATCGAAATAGAATAAAAATGGTAATAGATAGCGAGAAGTGTTTTTGTAATCAATTTAGCATTTCAAAAATGTGTACTATCTCCTCTCTTAACCCTCTATTCAAACCAGAAGTGGCATAAATCAGCTACTTCCGGTTTAAACGTTGATTACTATAAGGTAAAAACGGTAATAGGTAGGAAGAAGCAGTTTTCTGTAATCAATTGTGTCCTAAGAATAATATTCCGTCTCGACTCTAATCTCTTTACTAAAACCATATCTGGTATAAATCTACCATTTTTGGTTTTCATACTAATTTGAAAAAATGGCGTGCTCCTCTTTATTGTCTTTACCAGAATTATTATTATTATTATTATTATTATTATTATTATTATTATTATTATTATTATTATTATTATTATTATTATTATTATTATTATTATTATTATTATTATTATTAAGGAAAGAAGTAAAGGACGGAAATATGTTCAGAAAACCAAACATATATTGATGGGATTCTTTGTGGCTAAGTGCTTAGAACTTTGCTACCCTTGCAGGAACCGGGTTCGATATCCGGTGGCAGATACTGTGGTTTGCAGATATACGTCCCATGTAGACTAATAGCGTAGGTGTTGAAATGAAGTTGAACTCTAAGTAACAAAAATATATAAACAAAGATATTGGTAAGTGCAAGAGTATTAGACCTGCGTCTAACTGCGTGCAATTAGACCTGCGTCTAACAAAAGAATATAAATTGAGAATTTGAGTTTATGTTGACTTTGGAGCTGCAATACCTCAAAAAATTGTACGGAAATAATATGCATATGTATGTATAGTCCTAATGATAGGATTGCTCTCATACAAATCCCCCTCTAAGGCAAGCCTTTTGGCAGAAAGAGAGCCGTCCTACGAATCCTCAGAAACCTCATTCAAACTGGTTCAGACCAACTGTCATCCGGGGAACCTAAAATATTCCCCTTCATGTCAGCATCTTCGGAACAGAGGGAGCCCACTCAGTTCCAAGGATTCAGTGCTAAATATCTAAAAAAAAATGTTCCGGAAGTCGGAACAATCTGGCCTAATTGCCTTTAAAAATGATAATAAATAAATTATATCTAGTAAAAATAAAAATGGAGCAACCTCGATAATTGAAGATTGCCACATTCTTTATCAGGAGCAGCCAACCTTTCCGGCTCCGTTCAAAAAATAACTAATTCAATTTTGTTTAGATTTCGAATAGTCGTCAGCCACTGATCGATCTACTATCAGTAGAAACCGTAAGTTTGTCTCTTAGATTCAGACAGAGGACAAAGGACATATTAGCAATAATTGGTACTTTGCCCAAGTAATATATATTTTAAGTTGTTTCATTTTGTCGTTGAATATTGTTCTGATTTAGGTATATTATCGTTCGTGGAAATGCTTCTACGAACTATATGAACCGGATAGTCGCCAAATGGACACTGGAATCTTGAACCATGAATGGCTATACATGTGTTTCTGCGTGTTCCATGTATTTTTATGCGTCCTGGCAACACCATTCATAATTTGGGCAATAAAAGGGGGGCAGAAAAGAACAAGAAGCATCGGTATCTGCTGTCGGTTGCCTGTCTTTTCACAAGCAGTGACGCAACTAAGTCACATCACTCAGTGACTGCGTGCGAAGAAGGCCTTAGTTTGGATCCGGGTTTGAACCTGTTTCTCTTGAGTTCAAGTCAGCGGTGTTAGCGACTGAGCTAGGACAACCTCAACTTATCCTTATAGTACCGGTATATCTTGCTTTAACGTAGCACAGCCTTTTATGACTGTTCATAAAAGATTTTAACTAAAAATAGATCAATCAAATATCGAGACTTTCCTGAAAACATAGGCTAATACTTCCCGCCATTGATATGCACCCACAGAAATTTTGCAAAGTCGGTGCCGTTGATCAGTCATCGTATGTTTTACAGCTCAGCTATACCAACACAGCACACGTTTATTCTTGTACTCATGTGTTTACGACTCGGGCGAACCGCCTGTTTTCATTTGAGACCGGATTGTTGAGAAGCTCCTCTCGCATGTGTTACTAAAGCGTTTTTCACAGTCCTTTGCACCTTTCAAAAACAAACCGCGTAACTTGTTGTATCACTGCGCGCACGACTATTTGCTGATTGGTGAAGAGGAAATTGTCTCGTCTGTTTCCCGCAATATTTTTGCTGCAGCACGTGCATGTATTTCTGCTACTGCGATGTGCATTACTCGTCTTACTCTCACACCATTGCCGTGATATAGGGCAAAATACCCAATACTATATAATCCCCCTCCTTTAAGAGCAACTGAACATTGTTATTTTTCTACAAACTGTAATTATAGATGAAATACAATGAGTTATGTCAAATTATCAACTGAACGATAAAGAGATGGCGCTGGTATGTAACAGCAAGCATATTTATCATTATGGGAGATTATTTCTTTTTCATCTATTACCTAAATCATTATGCATATCCATGAAAAACAGATGGTACTTTTCCCCCTTAAGTTCAATTTATTGATGTGCTTTCTTACATTGTATAGCATGCGAATGTACAAATACTAACTTCAGTACTAGAAAGTAAGTAAATAAATATTCTATGAGAACATGAAAATTAGCTATTATAGGTCTTAATTTTCTTCAAGTGAATTGAACAACGTTGATATCGTTTGATAAAGTATTTGCTTTTCTTTTGCACTTACGGATTTGCGTTGTTTATGTTTAACACAATAACTCGGAGCAGCACGTAACCTGCTGGCTTCCTTGGGCGACATCTTTAAATTGTGGCGCGCACTTCTTGTGTTTTGTCATTTGTTGTAACAGTTTTCCCTTACAAATTCGATTTTGGTTCAAGATTTCGATTCCATATAGGTACATACTTTGAGTCAAAACCTAAATTTTCTTACTGTGCCTTAACAATACATTAATTACCATAATACATTGCATTTGTTGTGTACTATTTGCTCATGGAAGAATAAACTGTTATTAGTCTCATTTTCAATGTCGCTAACTCATAGTTATTTTTCAGTTTTTCACAAAGAATGGTCAGTTGTGTCATTTCATGAAAATGGGCTAAGAAGATGAAAAAGAGAAATCACGTGAACTTGCTGTTCTTATTGTAGTTCCTTATAGTATTTCAGATCTTTGTTTGACCTTTCATTAGAGATGAGGAAATAGTCAATTAAAAAAAAAGAGAGTTTGCGTGAGGGAGATAGAGAGAAGTTAAAGAGGATAAAACCTGTTTTAGTGATTCATTACGAAGTAATATAAGGCTAATTTTTTCAGTTATAATTTGTATATCGCCTTTTTAAAATGCTATCAGAATAAATGACCATTTAAAAGATGCAAAAACAGAATATTCGGTGCCAGAAATGAAATAATGTACAAAGGAATCTTCAACATTTAAGAATTTTTATAATATTGGATAGGGATGTTCATAGCTTTTGAGTCTTATTTTTTTCTGGCTGCAGTGAAATATTAAGAGGAGGTACTATGTGCATGTTAAATAATGTGTCTTTTTCCTATGTAGAATCTAAAAAGTTTCTTGGAATTTGTTGAATAAGATGTCGATAGAGTCTTCATACTCTCAATACTGATATTTGTTTATGGCGTAACTTTCCTGTCAGATATAAAATGAAAGGATAAGTCACAAGGATTCAAAATATATTTTATAGGTATTTTATTACAAATAACAAAGGAAATAAAATAATAAATTCTGTATTCAATAAATAAGTAAACTCAGTAGTTTTCAAGTTCTTGCAGAATGAACAATTGTTTGTTCCAAACACTCGCTCCCCTGTAATGGAAACGTACAAGGAGCTCAATTTTGAAATGAAATGAAGTGAAATCTTTTTGAGTTTTACATCCCACGTTATGCAGAATAGGATAGAAAAGACGGTGATGATGAAAACATGAATGCAATGTTGGAATGAAGAAAGTGGGAGGAAACTGAAGGACCAGAGGAAACCCACGCACACGGTGTTTGTCTACCACAAGGTTCACTTGGCGCGAACTGGGATCGAACCAGGAACCCCATGTGCCAGAGGTGAACGCTCTACCACTGAGACACCGCGGTCCCCCAAGAGCTCAATTTTGAATAGAAGTCGTTAGTACAACTGCACATGTTTCTAGATCTGATAATTAACTCCTTTGTGGCTATATGATCCGCGTACTCGTCGTCAGGCGGGAGGCTCGGGTTCGATTTCCGGAGGAAGTTCATGTAGTTCGGATCACTCGTTCGACTGTAGGTCCAAATCTTAAAGAATCTTGTTGTTGAAGGGGACGATAAACTTTAATCCATCCATCCAACCACAGATCTCCTAGTAGGAACACTAAGTCATCATGTAATAGTGGCTCTGAATCCTAACATTTTAAGTAGATTCTCAGCTAGAGGAAACGTTAGGAGTGGGGATAGTAAGTTTTAGTTGTAATTTACACTGGTAGAAGAAATTGAACGTTCTGCCCTTCTTCCTCCTGATGCCTGTATGCGTTTACATAGTAGTTCAAAGATTCAGGAGAGAAGTGCATACGCCACTGCAAACGATAGAAAATGGTTCCTGATTCTCTTATCACAAACCTATGCCATTTTATTTTTAATCTCATTGTTTTTCCCCCTTCAATTTGTTTATTCATTTCTTAGCACAAAATTGCATATAACATTTTTTGTTTAATTAGTTAGAAATATTTCTGCACTACAGTCTGCATTGTTTACAAGGAGTGCAAAGCTTCGTGAAAATCAGATTACATCACGAAAAACTATTGTGCTGCCAAAATGTCTTGAGCCGTGGCAAAAATGCAAACTAAAGCTCACACCCTCACACACCCACGCGTTGAGCCAATAAGGGTTCAGCTATTGCTAAGCGAGAGAAAGCGAGTGGAATTACTTCAGCCGATAGCAGCGCTTGCAACCAGTGAAGCCATATCTAGCATCTTGGTGCTAGACCTAGCATAATTCACATGCATTTAGCATCTAGCACCTTTACTTTAGCATCTTGGCCAAATCTAACATAATTTCATTCTTCTCTCTGGAGAACAGAAAAAGAACGAAAATTTAGATGGTTCAAGGACCGTCGGGAATTAGTCTTTTTAGTTGAAGCGATGGTTGGAGCAATGAAACCAGTAGTATTTCCACGGTTGTAATTTATTGTTGAATTCAGAGAAATGTTCAAAAATAGCAAAACGTGACCCTGCAAAACACATTTACTTACCCATAGTTTTATTACTGTGAACTGAAACCTGAATGTGTGATCATCTTGGATGTTTCTGTACATTTCAATTTACAGCTTGAGAGGGGAGGGATATGAGCGTTAGGGGACAGCTAGTAATACACTAAAAGAAATGTTTCAGGGCTGTGTCGGAAGCGGCATGTTGTGCATATATTTCTTAAAATGTTATCCATTCCTAAAATATAAATTCGACTTTCTTCCCCTATAATGTGCCATTTACCAATTTATTTCATTATCATTCCTGACAGCAGCATATTAGTTTTGTACATGAATATAGTTAGAACATTTCATTAAAATAATGAAGATAAATAGGGCGGGTCTTTAAAATTAGTTAGGAAAGATAATTTGAAAATCTGGCATAATTTACAAAAATCTGGCATAATTCAGACCCGTGTTTGGCATCATCGCGAGTCTCTAGTGTGACAACCCTGCTTGCAACGGAAGACTAGGGATCAAGTCAATGTGGCATATCTTTAGTTACTGACTTTAATGTCAGGTTCTTGTAGAACGTTTCTCAATGGATTATGGTCCTATTGGTAATAAGTCCAAATTCGATTTTTGTTCATGTAAACAGTGCATTTTGTTGTGTGTGCCCGACACTATTCGCGTACAAACGAAAAGTTTGCCAGTATATTTCATACAAATGATTGAGATGATTTCCGGTTGAATCCGTGACGTGGTGGAAGGCAGTGATGATTTCAGATGATTTTCCCCGAAGTATTTTCAATACACAGGGGGTTAAAGTAATACTATGAAAATACTAGTATCTATCGCATGTTGAGTACAATCGGAGTTATACCCTGGGGGAAAATTCCTACGAACCACATCCTGAAATCATCACTAGAATGTGGACTGTCATCTAGACAGCCCCTCCATCTTGATTTCTGTTTGGTGCCGCCACTATTTCTGTAAAAACGAAAACTGTCCCTGTATATTTCTGTATAAACGATCGAAACCATTTTTAGTTTAGTCGGGCGTGGTTCTATAGAGGGCTAACATTTAGATAACCACCACTTCTTCTTCTTCTTCTTTTCTTCCGTCGCCACTATTTATATACAAACGAAAATTTTTCCTGTAGATTTCTGTACAAACTACTGAAACGTGACTGGAATTCTGGCGTATCCAGCTATGATACGTGAGTTCAAATCAATTTGTTTTATCACAGAATGAATGCCGTTACAGTACACCATACAATTGAAAGTATTCGAAGCCTGAAGTATCAACATATCATGATAATTTCTCCTTATAGACTTAACTAAAGCAATTATGTAAATATAGATAAAATAAAAGCTCTGCGAGTTTTAATAATTAGGATTTCAATTAGAAATAAAACTCAAACATTTAAATTTTGAATGGCACAGAAAACTTAAACAAAATGTTTGGTAGAGCTTAGAGATACTGTTAGGGATGAGCTTATGCTGTTTGGTGTAAAAGTTCTGTCGTGTCACAAAGGTACGTTGAGATCGATGGCATTTGTCAAGCGAAATCCGTAGGTTTGTCCTCCACGAAGTAATTCTGTCCTTCCACCCAGAGAAGACCCTGCAGTCCAGATTTGTTTCTCGCGCCTTTTCCCGGGTTCCACCCCCTCATCAACAAATTGCTCTAAATATGGCAAACGACGTCCAACAAAACATCTCTCATGACTTCACATGATGCTTGACGTCTTCTGGGCAGGTTGTCCACCTCCGAGGCGATGTCCTCATGAACCTCACTTGTCAAAATTCAACCCGACAAAAATTCGATGTCGAAGCAGGAAACGGAAAACAAAACCTCTGACTTTTCAAAGAAAACACGAAAAATACACACCTCAGTAATATTCACTTTCCTTGTTGCTGAACACTGAAGCAATCACTAAAATACAGCATTCAGCGTTTCTTAATAAGTTTGTGGATAAACAACATAATGATTAGTGCTGTTGAATTTTTGTGACATTTGCGGTTTTCGGTTTTTGAGAAAACCGATTTTCTGAAAACCGAAAACCGCAAATGCGGTTTTGAAAACCGAAACCGCAAATGCGGTTTTCAAAACCGAAACCGCAAAAGCGGTTTTCAAAACCGAAACCGCAAAAGCGGTTTTCAAAACCGAAACCGCAAATGCGGTTTTCAAAACTGAAACCGCAAAAGCTCTTTTCGAAAGCGAAAGCCGCCCGAGACCGTGTTTGCGGTTTTATAAGGATTGTCCTTTTCAAAGCAGAAACAATGTTTGTTGTTTTTAATTACACCTTTTAACAATTGTGAAAGCATCTATCGATCGAGACAAATGTATTGATGTATATGTGTGTTTTAACTTTTTTTATTTGTTCCAAGACTATTATGGTAATATGTGCAACACAGTGCGAAAGGGATAGTTCGATGGTTGTACAAGTCACAGCTAAATTAGGGTGACAAATACTGACGTTCGATCCTTAGCTTTTTTTTAGTTATTTCTTTGACGACACTTTCAATGTACTTCTCGGCTGCAGGGAAGCAAACTGGACCCCACCTGATTTTCATATATGTTGTAAATTAGACCACCAGGAACACGAATCTGATTTGACATTTCGAATGTCAGAACTCGAGATATTCGAACATAAATTGACCATGGAAGCAAACTGGACCCCACCTGATTTTTATATATTTTGTAAAGTAGACCACAAGGAACACGTATCTGAAGGAATTTTGACATTCCGAATTTCGGAACTCGAGATATTCGAACATCAAGTGAAAACGGAAGCAAACTAGACCCCAACTGATTTTTATATATTTTGTAAACTAAACCACGAGAAACACGAATCTGAAGGAATTTTGACATTCCGAATTTCAGAACTCGAGATATTCGAACATAAAGTAACCAGGAAGCAAAAAGGACACTATTTGATTTTTATATATTTTGTAAACTGGACCAAAATTAGCAATTATCTGAACGAATTTTGACATTCCGATTTCCCGATCTCGAGATACTAGAACTTATACAGTAGTTTTATGTAATATGTATAAAAGTAACGAAGAAAGTTCTGTCGCTTTTTGACCTATCACTTAGAGCATCGATATGTCACCTAAGACGTACCTGGAAGATCAAAAATAGTACCCATCAGTATCAATGACCTTCTGTCAACGTTCGGGAGGGGCATGGATTCCTTCGCGGTAGAACTTGGTTTGCCGTGAAGCGAAGAAGGTATCAAGTGCATTTAGCACCTCTACTACGGAGTTGAACTGGAGTCCTCTAAAGTGAGTGTCCAAGGAAAGGAACAGGTGATAACCGGACGGTATAATGTCCGGACAGTATGGCGAATGCAATAATGTTTCCCATCCAAGGTGTAGGATGGTGTCCCGGCTCATTCTAGCTATGTGGGGCATAGCGTTGTCCCGTAATGGGGAACCCCTTAGCGATTGAGAAGTGTTTGCTCCAGGGTTTTGAGTTTTTCTTGAACACGGCTCAGCTGCTGACAGTAGACAGTTGCATTGATGTTCTTCTCTGACCACCCGGTAGCAGTTCCCGATGCACGATGTCGTGAGCAGTCCACCAAACACACAGGAGGAATTTCTGCTGCATTACTGATTTCAGCTGTTTTGGAACCGGTTCATGGAATTTTAACCAATGATGACGGCGCCGTGGAGCTTCGTACAGGACCCAGTTCTCATCACATGTCAACATCCTGTCCAGAAATGGCTCCTTCCTCAGACGAGACAGCAAAGAATCACAAGTGTCTGCACGCGTAGCCTTCTGGCCCGGAAACAAATTATCTGGGACACATAGACCCAACTTGTAGTGCTTCCCAAATTAATGGAGGTGCTGGCGAATGGTTTCTCGACTAACATTGAATGTTAGCACCAGTTCCTCACATGTCTGTTCGGTTCAATTGCTACCTGAAGATCCTCATTTTGTACATATTGGTCTTCCGGCACGTGTGGTGCGTCTTTCGTGAGTG
Source organism: Thermobia domestica (assembly GCF_964235325.1). Lineage (NCBI taxonomy): Eukaryota > Metazoa > Arthropoda > Insecta > Zygentoma > Lepismatidae > Thermobia > Thermobia domestica. Next base: position 130,824,344 of record NC_137456.1, on the reverse strand, counting down.
TTTCGTCATCGTTCTTAAACTTGCTAAACCACCCTTGCACTGTCTGCGTAATCACGACACCCTCACCAAAGGCCTGAGGTATCTTCCGCCTTGCTACAGTGGCGTTTGATCCAAGTTGGAACTCGTACAGCATACACGCTCCTATGACGCTCTGTGGAGGTTCCATATTCACTCCGTCCTTACATACATTTACGTTGTAACTGAACTGCCACAACCAGGTAGAATGTCGGATATACCCACACCAACAACTGACCTTCGCCTTATCTCCATTCGCATTCAACTCACGGTATGAGGGTCAATTTTACACAGAACTCCACAAAAAACGACAGAACTTTCTTGGTTACCTTTATATATCTCACAGGACATAATATGTTTCGTATAGAGAATATTGTGTTTTTTTTCATATAGCGTCTATATTAAACTTTAAGTTTTAATATCTCGAGTTCCTGAGGTCGGAATGTCAAAACGCCTTCAGATTCGTGTTCCTCGTGATCTAGTTTACAAAATATATAAAAATCAGGGGAGGTCCAATTTGCTTCTCTGCATCCTACTTTTCAAACGAAACAGTTTTCCAGAGTATACATTTTGCTTCAAACTGAGTTCTGCCCTGGTTAAGAAACGTAAATTCGCTTCTATAAGTCTTTAAAGTTACACTTGAAATTGTCGTTCGGCATTCTTGTAGCTTGTGAAAGCATTAATAATTCAAGTGTTTGTTACAACATCTACAAACGAATATTCATTCGTATAGAACCTCCAATACATTACATAGAAAACACATGAACTATACAAAGAAAACCATTGTGCATTAGAGCAGATCTTTTATTAGCAAATGATTCTGCACACGCGCACTGCTCAGACAGTCCAGAGCCTGAGCCTGAGCGCGAGTCCAAATTTAACTCAATCGCGATTGAGATTGTCAAAGGTGTAGTGGTTTACGTTGAATATACCATACCAACACTTTATCAACTAAGTCCTCTTAGATTTTTCTCCAATCCCAAAAAGTGGGTGGTTTTTCGTGATTAAGATATGTTTAAGCGGGGGACGAATATATAACCTGAAAATCGGGTGGTACCCGCTAAAATAGGGTAATAAGCCAACACTAAGCTCAATAGAAATAAGGTATATCCCTATTTAAAATCACTACACATGCAACTCATGAAATTCAATTTGAAATATCATCCACTTAGACTGACATCTTTTGTATTATTATTACTCTTTCCCCATATTTTTAAAAATAGTACTGCCACTCTTACTTTTGTTACCGGTAACAAAAAGGCACCACCTCCCTTTCTTAATATAAAGAAAGAGAAAAGAAAGAAAGAAAATCTCTATCGCAATACACAATTTTATTGTTGATTTGTTGCCACTCCGATAAATGTGAATGTTGTGGTTTTGCTTGTGTCAACTGGCTTCTTATCGCAAGTCCCAGACACCTGCAATAGTTTATACTAGACGGAAACACCGATCATATTGTGTTCTGTATCTTTTTACTTCCCAATAACGATAGCGTGCCTCTTTGAGAAATTGCAACTTTTTTTTTATTCTGCCAATTGTAAAAGTATAGAATTTCCCTACACTTTAGGACATTTTAAGAAAAAATACCTTCTTTTCCTTCTGCAAATTTTGATCATTTTTTCCCTACGCCGCCGAGGGAAATTTCCCTCCATTTGGCAACTGTGAGCCGGTGTAGGGAAAGATTCTTTGCTGTTTTCTCGTCGTTACTTGATATTAGTGCTGTAGATTGTTTGTGACATTTGCGGTTTTCAAAACCGAAACCGCAAAAGCGGTTTTCAAAACCGAAACCGCAAAAGCGGTTTTCAAAACCGAAACCGCAAATGCGGTTTTCAAAACCGAAACCGCAAAAGCGGTTTTCAAAACCGAAACCGCAAATGCGGTTTTCAAAACCGAAACCGCAAATGCGGTTTTCAAAACCGAAACCGCAAATGCGGTTTTCGAAACCGAAACCGCAAATGCGGTTTTCAAAACCGAAACCGCAAATGCGGTTTTCAAAACCGACATTTCGGTTTTATGAAATTTCACTTTTTCAAAAACCGGTTTTCGTTTTTTTCAAAAACCTATTTCGACAGCACTAATAATGATAGCATAAGCGGAAATAAGGGGAAAAGGTAAAGGACTTAAAGAATGTTTGCCTCTATGTGCCGAGTTTAATGAATTAGAAAAAGAAAAAACGAATATTACAAAATGCTCTATGAGCGTTGATACTAAATGATCATAATTAAAAAAAAAAAAAAATTCTTCCAATGCTGATTCCAGTGGAGGTCGAACCCAAAGACCATATACTCAACAAATATAAAAAAGATTTCCGATTGAATATGAAATAGGAAAGGGGGACTATGCCCATCCGTCTGTCTACAGGTATCAGAAAAGAAACGATAAGAGATACAGAGAAGCAGTTTTTCGCAATTGATTCAGGTTCCAAGGTGTTTCTTCTTCTTCGTTAACCTTCTATTCTAACCAGCAGTGGCAGAAATAAACCATTTCCGTTTCAAGGTTAAACACCATAGAAAAGCGGTTCTCAAACGACCCACATTAAATAATAAAAAGTATGTTGTAGCCCACCTACTTTTATTCAAATACACATTGACGTATTCTATGTAATGGTAATATATTTCAAAGCAATTAAATTTTGTAAATGATATCTCTAATTCCAGTTCCTTCAATTTATTTGGGGATGTTGCGAAAACCTCGAATGACTACGAGTGTTACAAAGTATATCTCGATGCTTAAACTTTAATAAATCAAAATTTAGTTGGTTTCTTTTATGCCTATCGTAAATATCTCAATTTCAAATTAAATTGTGATGTAAATTTATGAATACAGCAGCCTCATCGGTAAGAGAATATCAGAAGGTGACGATCGAGTAAGTGTCAAGTGAATTTCTTTCTCAATAACTGTATCATTTAAAATTGAATGCTTGCGCAAAGAGAGTTAAAGTTTTTCCATAGAAAGCCACAGAGCTAACACTACTTCCGACGCAATACCCTACCCCGTGACAGATTTTCACTGACCCACTATCTTCTCTGTAAATTTCCTTTTCTTGGAGTGAACCGAGGACCACGGAAAATAATTTATCGCCAGCACGCGACCCACCGACCTCGAATTTGACATGATTGCTGTAGAGGAGTACAATATGACATATTTTATGCAATTGAATGACAGTGTCCTACGTGAAAAAGCTTCTTGAAATGAAATATGGTTCTCAAGTTTAAATAGAAGAATCGTGTTGCCAGGGCCGGGGAGACATGGCCCCAAAGCTCATGTGGGCCTCCTTTACATTTATGAATATTCAATATTTGGCATAATTTGAATGCAATTTGTCTTAAAATCCTCATATATATATATATATATATATATATATATATATATATATATATATATATATATATATATATATATATATATATATATATATACTTTCTGCATCTGAATGCCCCCAAAATTTACAGAGAAATCGGTGCCCTTGCATGTTGCCAGACTCTAGAATTGCCATTATGCGAAATGGTGGTTTCAAAATAGCCATTGTGGCAACGGCGCCAACTTCCCACTTCCCAGAATTTATATGGGTGCATATCAATGGCTTGACGTATTAGCCTATATGTTTTCAGAGAAGTCTCGATATTTAGTTAAAATCTTTTATAAACACTGTCAAAAGGGCTGTGCTGTGATAAAGTAAAATAAGTAAAATATGAAGTACTATAAGGATAAGTTGGGGCTGCCCTAGCTCAGTCAGTAACACGGCTGATTTAAACGCAAGTGAAACGACTTCAAACCCGAGTCTAAACTAAAAATCTTCCACCCACAAAATTATTTCTGTCAGTGCCGGAGCACCGCGGCATCCACGTAGTCGGCGCGCACGGACACTTTCCGTAACTAACGCAAAATTTACTACTTACTTAACGATAACTTATCCAAAATTTTACGTACAGTAATGAAACGCAAATAATACGAAAAGTCATTATTAATGCAATGCTGGTTATCGCAAACCAAATCTCAAATTTAACGTTGCGTTCACAAAAACCGTTACGAATTGGGGCCCTACTTCTTTACAAATTCTAGACCTGCTCAATTGAACTGTGCTCTCTTGGAGCAAGCAGCAAGGGCAGATGGAGAAAAGATGAAACAGGTGTATTCTGAAACAAAATACAAAGTCTGAAGTAACTGACTGAATATATAATATCATAGTTATACATTAATTACGAGAACTTAAGTAGAAGACAAGGGTAAAATCATTTTGTGCATTATCATATATAACTAATTAAGTATTTATATATTTCATTTTTTCTTTGCAAGAATGTAGTACAAGGCAAAATCGGAATTTTTTGGTGCACCTTATTAAAAGGGCATTACTACTGTATCGCCGGACCAATTTAAAAATCGAAAACAGTACCAAAATGTACTGCATTCGGTTATATTTGCTTGGATTACATTACGTTCCTTTAGATTACGTTACTAGGCGTGTAATTTTACTATACGGAACCATAATATAAGTAGTAGTAGTAGTAGGAACGGGTTAGAAGCCCCGCAGGGTTAGTTGGGTTCTGTTCTCTACATGAAATGGCAAGTTAAAGACTTGCCCAAATTTTTCTTGCCACTTTTACAATCTATGGGTCCATATAGTAAAACAAGTGTACATCTCCGCGAAATAGTCCATCGCCTCCACATACAGTGCTCCTTATAACATCAACAACAACCAAAAAATACGCACATTTTCTTAACTGTTACTATTCCCCTTACCTGACTTTCACTCATTCTTCCTCACAAACTAAAATAAATTCTCCAATTGACCCGGTAAATTTCCTAAAATTGGTCCGGCGATACAGCATATAACCTTTATGGAAAGAATACTAAAGAATTTTTTTTTTAATGTGTGTCATCTCATTAGCGAAACTTTCTTATAAAGGTGAATATTAGCGGGACATAAATGTATGAGTAGAAGCTTGTGCTTAGCAAAGAAAGACCAATGTTCAAGGAACTTAATTGTGCAAGTAAAATTTGGAACACTATTAGAACATAGACAAAAGTGTTATTTTTTTATTATTTTGGGTAAGAGTGCACTTTGTGCAGAACATTCGGGATAATTTTGGAACTTGGGGCACAAAATCAGGTAAAATCACCATGTTTACAGGAGAAATGAGTTGATGTTATGTAAGTGTAATTACTAACATAACAGAACTTAACCTAACCTACCCTAAACCATCAAAAACAGAAAATATGGGAAGAAAGTACGAATTTTAAGCAAAGAATACTGGCCCCCAAATCCAAATATCCTAATATAATCTAACCAACCTAAACCATCAAAAAATACAGAAAATATAGCAAGAAAGCACGAAACTTAAACAAACTATTTTGACCCCCAAGTTCCAAAAATATGCCACCGATATAATACATAACAATACGAGTAATTACACTCTGTTAATTTTAACAAAATAGATTCAAATTTCCCTAACCCTAAGGTAACCCGATCCTACCCTACTTATTCCTACCTTGCGTCATATTAACAACATGGTAAAATCACTTATTTTCGTAAAGTGCATTCTTGCCTTATTTTGTTATTTTCTCTATAGTTAGAAGTGATGTTTAGTTGAGGAGGCCAGTCTTTTTTTTTTTTTGATCAAAAAATGTTACAATTTCTCTCATTTCCGTTAATATTAGAGTACGTTTGGCTCCCTTCATCTGAACATTAACCATGATTCAAATTCTAAAATGTTTGAATACCACTCATTCTAGCTCTGGAACTTCTTGTATAAATTAACAGACAAATTCTCACCAAATATTAACTAATAAATAATATTATTTATTATTTACATTATTTTATATTATAAAATAAATTTATATTAATATTATTTATTAGTTAATATATGCTTTGGTCAGAATTTGTCTGTTAATTTATACTAAAATGTTTGGATTAATTGTCCTTCAATAGGAGTTTTCAAGTAAGGGTTTACTTTGCATTACATGCTCCAGTTCGTCTTCATGCACATCGAAAAGTAGAACTGGCGTAGAAGTATTTTGCAATAGGTTGTATTGCTGTATCGTTAGTGATAAGAAGGCGTGGTTGATGTAATTATGTTGACAAGTTCCAAAATAACCTGTGCTAGACTTCCACTGTATTGCATCTAATCGCGTCAGGGCAGGGAGAAGCAGGAGTGTCTCGCTGGAGTGCGTCCATAGCAGCAGAGGTGCAGGCTATATGCTTACAAAAATTGTATTTTTCAGAAACAAGATTTTCAAAATTAAGAAAACAAATATCAAATGTTACTTGAAAAGGGGAATATGTAACTCATCAAAATATATGAGAATCTTATCTCTGACACGCGTGATAATGTTAAAAAGCGTAATCGAAACTGTACCCTTAATAATTCATAAGGGTGTCATGATGAACTTGGTGCTTGGGGTCCCGGGTTCGATCCCAGCCCCCGCCAAGTGAACTTTGTAGTGGACAAACACCGTCAGGGTGGGTTTTCTTGGGGTTCTCCCGTTTCTTCCCACTTTCTTCATTCCATCATTTCATTCATTACTCATCATCACCGTCTCCTTTAGCCTAACTGGCATATCTGTGGGACATAAAACTCAAAGATTTCATTTCATTTTCATTTTCAATTCCATCTAAATGCATTTGACTTAATGTTAAGTCATGATCTGTAACGATAAGTCTTCCAAAAGTGTGAGATACGTAAGGCATAGCAGCACAATGTTTTTTCCACTATTAGTTTACACACACACACACCATGGTAATACGCCTGCTTCGTAGGACGCATCTTCGCATATGCCCATCTGCTCCACCCCTACGGTAACTCGATTAGATGCAAGTCGCGGTCTTTAGTGGCCATTCAATTCCGTCCACAAGAAATAATTGGTAGATTACTGGAAAAGCATTTCCTGATAAAAAAAAAAAAAAAATACAGATTATATGAATTCACATTTATTTTAATTAAAATAGAATGATACGAACAAGAATTTCAGGGGAAAAAATGGATCAAAAGATTGCGATCTTGGCCAATAATTAGTTTTTTGATCAAGGGCCACATCATTTTTAAACGGTCCCTAAATCGAGTTTTCGTATTTTCTACGGAATAAGCACATGATACTAAGTTTAGTGATAGTTTGGGTTTGGCTACATTATACAAAAGTATATAGTTCTCCAGATATACGGCCTACAAGAAAATTTTTGATTGAAATATATTGGATCTTTATTTCATCAATTCCTAATATGACTGTTTTTATAGTTGAAAGTAAAGCCATTTTTCGCGTCTTGTGCGAGGATTTCAATTAAAGCGAGCGATGTAAAATGACCCTCAAATAATAATAAATATGTAAAACTACGTTTGTACTCGTTATATGCTTGCCCCAATATACTTTATCTTGACAGGGGATAGGAGTGGTGCGCTTCAAGTACCGTGTTCCATGTTAGTATACGATTTGCACTATCACAATAAAAAAAATAATAAAAAATAATTAAAAAACGCTTGTTCCTGTAGACTAGAGAAGGAAGATAATTGCATCTGAATGGTAGTGGAAGAATTGGTGAAAAGCTTCCCTTTAAGTGATTATAGATAGTTGCGCCTAAACTTGATTATAGATTTGAGGAATGTCTGCTTCTTGCCTAAGCAGTCTTTTGATTGGTTCAAAAACATTTCGACTTTCCTGTCCTGAGTTCACTTTTCATTTCTTTGTAATTTATATGCCTTACAGCTTATATTTGTATTATTTTGTTCGCGTACTTAGTCTCTGCCTCTCTCTGGGTGTTCTTCCTTTTGTTATTCCCTTTGTTACTAAAAGCCAATAGTGTTATTTCTCTATGTTGCATAATTTGTCTAATAAACAGGGATGCAAACTAGTCAGTAAAAGTCAATATTTTTGACGAAGTCAGTATTTTGGGCTCTTTGCAACGATAAAAAAGAAAAAAATTTCATATATTCCAAAGTACATAAGTCATTTAATAAAATGTTCACAATATAAAAACATTGTAAGTGTTGAAAATTGACACAATGAAAGCAGAAGTACTGTTTGTATGTTCGGCTGTTTACTTATTCACTAAACGAGATACTTCCAAAAAGAAGAGCCACTTGTCCACATCATGCATCATATGCTCAGGTCCATAACAAGCACTCTTATGAACCGAATTTGCAAAACGTCAGCACACTTTTCTGTGCAAACATTCAGTGATGAGAAAAATTTCCTTCCTCTGCAAGAAATCAATTGCAGAAAAAGTGTAAAAGGAAAGTTGAGTAAAGCGCATGAAAAGCGTAATCTTTGTTGCATCAAAGAAGAAAACACATATGTTGTTAGTTGTAAGCATACTTTCAACAAGTCATCTATGGTTTCTAAGCCTCTGTTAAAACATTTGGAGTGTTGGAATCTTCAAGAAAGAAAGCAAAAGTGGACAGCTGGAAGAAAATTGTCAAAATAACAGAAGCTTTGCCTAATCCTTACAAAGAAGACACACTTGTGGATGAGTGGAGACTATTAAGGTTAGAAGACGATGAGATCACAACTACTGAGAAAAGAATAGATGTTTGTTGTAACTAACATTTTAGGAGAGCTTAAATTTCCAACAGTGTTAAAAATTGTGAAAACAGCCCTCTCACTTTCACATCGCTCAAGCGAAATTGAAACAGGTTTTTCAATCTCTCTATGCATTATGACACCTGATAGGGCTAACATGTCACAGAGGGTTCTCAATGCTCATTTGCACATTAAGGGAGCTCTATATGAGATATATGATGGGAAGGCACATCTTGTGTATATAGTATATATCTAAAGAGCTTCTGACACATACAGTTTATAAGAGTTATAGAGAGTTTTGTGAGCAGCAGAGGAAATTAAAGGAAAAACAACAGAAGCAGAGGATAAACAACAGGCAGCTGAAGAAGTGAAGAAAAAAAACAACTTTTAATTAAGGAAGGAAATTGAAGGAAAATTATGTGCTTTAAAACATTTAAGGGATGAAGAAGAAAACAAGAGACAAACATCTGATATGTTACTGAAGGAAGCAAATGAACAATTGAGAGAGGCCATTAAGAACAAGGATCTTGTTGGAGCCGATGTGACACAGGTAATGGTTGACAGTGTCACAAAGATGAAGAAAGAAGCTGATGAAAAGAAACAAAAGGCTGATAAAATTCAGAAAAATGTGGAAGAACAAAAGTCTTCATTAATTACTACCTTTTTAAAGAAAAGAAAAAAAAAACAAAAAGGAGTGAACATCATAATAAGGTTCTTAAGTTTGTATGAGTAAAAGGAGGCAAGGGAAATTGGCCTGAGCAGTTGTAATTATTTTTTCATCTTATGAAAATAAGTTTACTGCAATTCAGTTTTCTATGTAAGTAATTTTGACCTCAAAAGTAGTTTGCATCCCTGTAATCAATCTATCTCCCGCGAAATCTTTTTCAAGATTCTTCTTTTTAGTTTTCTTACGATTTCGAATACAAATTGTTTAATATCTTATCTGCTTATCTTGGGTTTCACCCTTTTTCTGTAGCACTTAATTTCGAAGCTTTCCAATCTTGATGAACAGATCCATATTTAGATGCTTTTATAAGTTTTTCGTTTCATGAGTTCTTCGTTGAGATTTCCAGTCAATCTTTTCTGAAAGTTATTTCTTCGTTTGGGTTTCCTCCATTTCTTTCAATAAATATTTTTCATTTTTCTTGTGGTATCATTTTTAGCACACCTCTTGTCCTGACCTTGTTGATCCCCATGAATATGCTGCATCTTCTGCATTACAATTGCTTTTTTTTTTTTCAGTTCTCCAATAGTACAACATCGACCGCATATCTAAGCAAAATCTATCTTGTCTGCGAACAGTTATTCCTAAGGCGTGGCTGTCTTTTAGAGATGTAGAAGCTCGGAAGAAAACATGATTTTTGATTTTTTGAAAAAAAAAAGTCTTTTTTGCTTGGGAAAGTTTAGGCTTTTTTCAAAATTCTGCTTTAAATTGACAAAGCAGACTTTGTTTCGCTTCTCTACGACACAAAAACTCATTTAATTAGCGGTTGTGTAGATAACAATATAAAATCTCGAAAATAAATCTGCTGCAAAAGAACGAGTATGACTTGGACTGCTTGAAGACTTTCCCAGGAGTTTCAAGTTGCATCTTTTTGTTACTAGTTTCTCCACTCTTTCGGTGAGTCGACGATTTCGCGCCTTAGTGTAGATGTTTCCAAAGGTTGACCAAACACGTACCGAATTTTCTGTTAGTGTATCATATGTGTAGTAAACTATTCATCTGAACGTGTAGTTACCAAGGCTCTAGAATATATAATCACCATCACGGTTTACCCAGTCCTGACTTTTTAACAAGGGAAATTTAACATTTCATTACTGAACTCTCGGTTTAAAAAGGAGTTACCATGGCACCGCATTTTTCAACTTTTTTGAAAAAAAAAATGAAATTTTGAGTTTTACGTCCCACAGTTATGCCGGCTAGGCTAAAGGAGACGGTGATAATGAGTAATGAATGAAACGGTGGAATGAAGAAAGTGGGAGGAAACGGGAGAACTCCGAGAAAACCCACGCACACGGTGTTTGTCCACCACAAAGTTCACTTGGCGGGAGCAGGGTTTGAACCCGAGACCCCTAGCACCAGAGATAAACGCTCTACCACTGAGCCACCGTGGCCCCTCAACTTTTTTGGGTTTAAAATGTAGGTTTCTCTAGATGAACTGTGTCAAACGGCACTACTTTTGATTTCTGGAACCGACCACTTGAAGATCGAATTAGGGGGGAAAAATGGTCAATGCGGACCAATGGCCGACTGGACGAAATGAGTGTTATTCGATTCGTATTCACATTTACATGAATAATTGATATGCGATTTTCCCGAAAATTGTGTTTTGAGCCCGAAATTAACGAAAATCCGGGATTTTGGGCAATACGGACCAGTGACCGCCCGGGACGAAATGGGTGTCATTTGATTCGTATTTACATGTACATAAATAACGGATATTCCATTTTTCCAAAAACTATTTTAACCCTGAAAACTAACGAAAATCTGGAATATTGGAGCATGGATTTTCGTTAATTTTCCGAAAATGTACATTTTAAACCCAAAAAAGTTTAAAAATACGGGACCACGATAACTCCCTTTTAACCAAAACTCTCAAAAAGAAAAAAAAAATCCCTACAGAATTCATTTAAGTCAAGTATAACTGCACAACAAACATGACTAAGTGGTTAGCTTTTGCTCTTCTATGGTGTAGTCCGGGATTCAATCCCGCATGGGACCATTCTGACAAAAATTTTTCTTAATTTCCTCTGTGAATGTAGAGATAGTGCGTGTACTGCTAGTGCTGGCCGACTTCCTTTTTTATTATTTTTAAATCATAGTTATTGCTAATTACCAGCAGTGACGGATTTGCGAAGGGGGTTAGTGTGTGGGGTGTCTTTCGGACTGAAGCCTCATCCCCGTTTCTAAAACAAACGAAATATTAGTTATGCTGTGCTTATAAACTTCAAGCTCCTCCTAAATAAAAATGAGAGATTTTTAGAAAAATCAAACATTAATCAGAGAAACTCCTCCCAAAATATTTTTTTTTCTAAATTGCTACTGATTATTTGTATAAAATGGTATTCAAGGTTGTGCCCAGAAGATTATTGTTAATTCATTGTACAGCTACAATATAAGCGAAATGTAAAGGTACGCTCTGACGTATATTTTGAAAAACATAAGTTTAACTTATGTGCTAGAAGCTAGAGTACTAAGAGATAAAACACGGATGACTAAAATGAAATGATCTAGAGAAGAAAAAATGTCGATAAGTCAGAAGTTAAAATAAAGTTAAATAAAACTAACTACCTAACTCTCTGGCCTGTGAAACCCGCAGGTTCAATGCCGCGTTCACAAAAGCTCTCCACTGACTTGTGTCCTTAGCCAATTGGATCCAGTTTCTACTTTGTATTCCTATTTTTGCGAGATCCATCTTAATATTGTCCTCCTATCTGCGCCTAAGTCTTCCTAATGGTCGTTTTCCGATTGATCTTCCAGTCAAGACTTTGAAAGCGTTTCCACTTTCTTCCATTCTAGCTACATGACCCGCCCACCTAAGACTTGATGACTCTAACAATGTTGGGTAAACCATATAAATTATGTAGTTTCTCGTTATGAAGTTTCCGCATTCCCCATTCCCGTTCCTCTTGGGTCCGAATATTCGTCTTAGGATCTTGTTCTCAAATACTTTCAATCTATGTTATTCCTTCCGAGTAAGCGACCATGTTTCATAATCATACAGAACAACAAGTATGATTATCGTTTTATATATTTTAAGCTTCAAATTCCTCGGCAGAATTCGTGACGACAGGAGATTTTGAACTGAATAATAACACGAATTCCCTGCTTTTAGCCGACATTTAATTTCTCGGTGAATTTGGTTTTCGTCTGTTAAAATTGTTCCTAGGTATTTGAAAGTATCCACTTTATCAAAAGTATTATTCGGTATTTTAACGCTTGCCGTATTACGATCCCGACGGACTTCCATGTATTTAGTTTTCTCTGCATTTACTTCTGAACCCATGTCCCTGCAAGCGTTTAATAAGACCTCTGCATTTCTTTCTATTGTTCTCCTATCATCTTCTACAAAATTTACATCATCAGCATATGCCATAACCTGGTGAACCCCATTCAACTGTAGACCCTGGTTGCTATCTTTGATTTTCCGTATAGCGTATTCCAGAACAAAGTTAAATAATAATGGCGACAACGCATCTTCTTGTTTCAGTTCATTCTCGACGTGAAAGCTCGTGGACAAAAATTTTCTTAGCCGGACTTTACTTTGGGATTCATTTAAACATCTTAATTAATCTAATTAGGTTTTTCGGTATTCCAAATTCTGTGAGAATGTTGTACGTTTCTCTCCTAACCGAGTCGTAAGCGTTTCTAAAATCAATAAATAGTTGATGAACCGGGGTATTGTATTCTTACTTGTTTTCGAGTATATGTCGAATTGTAAATATTTGGTTAAATAAAGTTAAATAACCTCTAAAATTGCTCTCAAATACTAAGTACTTTATGTTTACTTCAATTCATAAAACATGTGCTCCATCCATCACGATGGTGAATTCCAGAGCGAAATATAACATTTAGGTCATGAAATCTTATTTAACTATAGAGTATACTATGAGAAAGCTATTTAGATAGAAGAATCACGAAAAAAATCCAAAATTTCCGTTTTTTTCAACAAAGCAGGCTTTTTTTTTATTTCTACTGCCTTTATTATTTTTATTGCTATTTCAATGTATAGATAATACAAAATGGGTGACAGTAAGTGTCCTCTCCTAACTCTGTTGTGAAATGTTGCTTTTCATTCACTTGCTAGAACAGAGAAAAAAGAAATAAGTAGATGATCGTTGGAAACTTGCAAAGATTCAATGCGAAGAATTTTGATATATATGCAAAGTCTGATTACTAATCAGACAGACTAATCAGACCCCCGACAGACTATAGAGTACATCTTACTGTGGAATAATGTATTACCTTTGTACCGCGTTACTTTTTAATGCTTATTTGTTGTATATTCTCAATAGTTCGACCTTTTCGGGGATCAAAGTCACGGACATTTCAATTTTTGTTTGCTGGAGATCCACTATTTTTTCAATCTTGCGCTAGTGTGTACTGTCGTGTAAAAGAAAATGAGCCCCAAATATTCCAGAAAGCATAACGCTTACATAACTAATACCATATGTATTATATAACTATGTCGCTTGGACACCACACTTCCCGACCATCCCTGTAATGTTGATATTTAAAATATGCTGTCATCAAAAGCAGTAACGGCTTTTATGTGCTCGCTAAGTTGTTTCTTAATCTTGATGTAATAATGTAGTCATTATTTTCGCAATAATTTTCTCGCGACTCTTTATTGTTTAAATTTAGCATATTTACGATTTCTTACTTTGTAAATATCAGTGAAGCTAATATTTAAGGAAAAATATTGGTGATCATGACCCCTGACAGGATCGAGATATTGAGAATACTTAACAAATAAACACAGAAATTATCGGGGTACAGACATAAGTCCATTCTGTTATGTATGTAAAGTAAGCATACGAGTATATTGAGAACGATAAACTTGCAGGCTTATGCTGTTCATTAAGAAAAGTATAATTGCTATGTAGAAAAGAAAAGCTTATGCTAAACTCATTAACATACCTATGAGTTTAGCATTTCAATAGCACAAAGTAAGTCTAGGCTGAGATATTGTGTAGCCAGATTTCATCTACAATCAAAATCCATATTCGATTTTTTTTTCACTATACGTCAATATTATCTTTAAACCATATTCTTGTTTTTTTTGAAGGGGGGAGAGGCACGATATTAGAGCTCATAGCTCTAGTGCATGGGGTCCCTGGTTCGATCGACCCAAATAAGTATGATGCATATCAACGTGTTCGTATGTTTTCTTGAGATACACCCTTTTCCTCCCAAATTCTCATTACACCGGTTCATCCATCATCATTCACTTGCCTAAATCATCCGTCTTCCTTAGCCCAACGGACATAGTCGTGGAACGTTAAACTAAAAGATTTTATTTGTTTATTTGAATTATATGAAAAATATCTTCTTTCGACTTATTTATCACTATTATTCGTCCACATTTTTTTTTTTTTTTTTTTTTTTTTTTTTTTTTTTGAAATAATGTGTAGACCTAACACTTTACAAGGTAGAACCAAGGGCGCCTATGTTGTTGTTTCCAGAGGAAGGGGGGGTCAAATATAAGCGACATTTTAAATATAGTTTCAAATTTTGCGGTAACTATTCTAAAAATTCTGTTGGGTTTTCGATCTTCCGAAGTACAATTTTCTCTAGGGGGGCAAGTGCCTCACCTTGCTCCCCCTGATGGGCGCCTTTGGGTAGAATTAAATGTTTAATTACTTATAAAGCGTGTGGAACATTATAATGTAACGAATTAATTCTCACCTACTCGTGTTCCTATGTCAGTTACACCCAATATTTCTAATACTTCAGTTGAGCACCCTCTTTTAATTTACCACTATTTAATATAATATGTCAGCCATTCTTATATTTGCCATTGTGCTAATACAACTAAACATGTAAAGATCTTATATTGTAATAAATGACTTAAGCCTGTGTTTGTTCCTGAAGAGGAGTGCCCGAGTGAAGCATTCGAGATGTTGGATGTGATAATTTACATAGGAATACAAGTAGGTGACTATTCCGCTGTATAAAACTGACCAGAAATGCCTGATCATTTGATCAATAGCACTACCAGTATGTCTTAAATTCATTGATACCCAGACTTAGTACAATAATATTCTCAGCAAAACTCCGTAAAATTCATTTTATAGATATTAGTATTTTACATACGAGGGAGTGCTGAAAAGTCTAGCTTTTCTATAAAAAACAAGTCTCCCAAAGTCGGAGTATTATTGTGATGGATTTATTCAGTATACTCTCTTCAGTTCGATGCACTCTTTTGCTTTGGTCCTGCAGGTTGTTTGTTTAATCCCTCCCCCCCCCCACAAAAAAAATCTTTCAGTGTTTTTTTAAATATAGGAATAGGTGGTAGTCATGTGGTAGTCAGGTGAATAGGGTGGGTGATTCAAGTTTCAGATCCTAATATTCCAATTTGTTCATTGCTGTTGTGTGGGAATGCATTGTCATGAAGGTAGACAGTTTTCCATTGGTGCTTTTTTTAAGGTCTTATTTAAGCCTATCTAGTAATGATGCATAGTAAGGCTCGGTTATGGTGTAGATAATCAACAAAGACTACGCCATACTAATCTAAGAAAATACTAGCAAGAACCTTTGAACTACACTTTTATACCCGAAACTTCTTTGTCTGTCGGTGAACCACTGTGACGCCTTTCTTTTGATTTTCTGTTGTCTGTTGGTCATAGAAATAGATCCATGTTTCGTTCTCCGCAACCAAAAGTGCAACAAAATTAGTGGCATCCTATTCAAAACGTCTCTTGATCACCCTTGGCACCCTTGTATGCTTCTGGTATGAATGCAAACGTTTGGGAATCCACTCATGTCAAAATGATCACTACTAATGACACTAACGCGTACACGGGAGATGGCTAGATCCGCTGGTATCCTTTTAGCAGAAATGCATCAGTCTGAGAGATTCATTTCATGGAGTTTTTCAATTGTTTCGAACACAATCACTGTAGAAGGTCTCCGAGGCTCCCGGGGAGGGGCTCTGCTTCAACGCTCAAATGTTCTCTACTAAATTTGACAACCCAGCTCTTAACAGTGGCATAGCACGGGGCATGGACCCTCATTGTTTATAGCATCTCATCAGAGATGATCTTTGCAGACTTTTCTCTGAAGGAAGAGGGACTTGATGACTGCTCTAGTTTCATCATCATGAACTCCACTTGCTGACCCACCATCTTCACTCTTCACCTATCCCAGTGCTTTGATTTTGGGATACAAACATATAGAATTGCATAGCTTTTAAACTAAATAAAATGTAACTACAATACTTATCTATTTGTATTCCTTAATGCGTAATGAACCTTCCAATATTTTGATTAACATACACGAGTAACCTTTAACAAGATTTAATTAGGCCTAACAAATGTATGTTAATACGTTCACATGCCTATTGTTTTAGTTTGAACGTTTCAAATTTATGTATAAATTAATTATGTTCAGCGTGAAGAATTTCCCTTTCTATGTAAAGAATAATCCAAAAGTAAAAATACGTTATTTTGTATGAACGTAAATTTGAAATGTCCTCTGATACTAAAACAATAAGCATATGAAGATCTTAGTATACAACATGTATTAAGCTTCATTAATCCTCGTTAAAGGTTACTCGTGCATGTAACCGAAATATTGGGAGAAAAGTTAATTCTGCAAATACAAGTAGGATTTTGCAAATACAAATTCTGCAATTTTCCAAAAAAATGAAAGTTACAACTGAGTTCCTCTTTTAGTTGATGTCCCTTTCCTTATCTCAGGAGGTATAAATGTTTATGTCCACCGATACTAAAAATTAGTAATAGTGAAGTGAGACTTCAAAAAGGAAAAATACAAGAATGAGTGTCTGATAAGTGTACAAACACACTACATGGAACTTGTATAAATTTCATCCAGATGCGTGTAGATTTTAGAGCTATTTTATTGCTTATTTTCATTTAAACGTATCCTAAATAGCTCGGAACAAGGTAGAAGTCTCGACCACTGAAAATTTATCAGCGAAGCTGGTAGCGGCTTAGATTCAAGGTGCTTGAAATAAAGTAATTTATATATTATTTCGCTTGTTGTAATTGTGATTCTTGAAAGTACTTTGCAGACTTAGACTCTAGGGAAGAGTCAAAAGCTAGGAAGTACAAAGTATTTTTAGAAATCACAATTGCAAGAAAGTAAATTAATGGTTAAAATTCCTGAAAATGTTAGCATATTGTCTGTAATTTGTATAGTTTCGAATATGTGTCTTTTGCTAAATATTACAGAATGAAAAGTGAGGAATTATTTTACTCGATGTTTGCTTGACACGAATTTGTGAAAGCATGATGGTATTTTAAAACCACCCACTCCATTTCTTCATAATTATTAGTTTTAACCTTAGAAACACAGAAAATTCTGTTTCGCGAAATGCAATGTTAGAAAAGAATCACAGTTTACAAGAAAAATAAGTTCTTATCACTCGTGAGAGGATTCTTTACTCTCAAGCTGTCCCAAAGGGTATGAGTCTCCTTTTGAAGACTGAATCGAATACTTGATTTATTGTATGATGAAAGAGGATATTTTAACTCTGAAGGTAATTGTCATCCAGTTGTGCTGCTATATATTCCTTCACAAATGTGGTATGAAACAGAACAGCGAAAGCGAAATCTCACAGCTTTTACAAAATTTAGAAACAGGTTAAATTATAAGTATCTTTTAATATAATTTCGGTAAGCAGCAATTATAATCACAGTAATCGTGCCTTCTCAACAAGACAAAAGTAACCCCACAGATTGAATCTTTAATTTAAATATTCATAGAACTTAAGTGTATATATCAGCAACATTATTGCGGGAATAAAGGATGGGTAGGAACTATTACGAAAACTACTCTTGGTACTAAGAAGGAACGTTAAGCCTTAATCAATAAATATTGTAACAATCCCTACTTTTCAATGTGTATTACTTCTTCAAGCACATGTTATAATTATAAAACACATGCTATTATTTATAGAGCAGACGATACGGAAGAAAACAGGAAGACACGAAGCCGACGCGGTAAAATCCGAAGATGGACGAAACACCCAATATTACTTATAAAAGAAGATCAGGAAAGGACTAAATTATCAGTTCAAAACTGATCAGCTAACTCTCAACAACTGCTTCTGAGGTCGCACTGGTCACCTTACCTAATCCCTGGAGGTTGCCATGAGCAAAGGGGTTCCCGCACAAGACTAGTTCTATCCTTTATCATCCAAGGTCACATACATGTGCTAAGGACAAACATTTTTGTATATTACAAAAGAACTTTGTAATTTAATCTAGGTATAAAGAATTATTTTATAGTGAAATTGGTAAAGGGTTAAACCCGGACCATTATTGACTCTACCAAGAAGTAATACAATATATATTTACCAATAGCGACATGGATTATCCGTAAAAGTAAAGACTAAAAGCCAACAGGTTCAGCCCAACCCAAAAGTAGATTTTATCTATGGTAGCTCAATCAATCAGTGTGCAAGCAAGAAGCTGGTTTGATTCCCAGCACGTTTAGAAGTCTTTTCAAAGATATACTTCTAATATGCAAAATTAAATTTTTATTTAAATATTGCTTTTCATCAAAATTTATTTAAAATCTTAGTGTCAATGGTAAATGTTAAATGAATATTCAATATTTTTTTTTTTCTTGATTTCAGTTCTTCTTGCTTTCTTCCAGGTTCTGCACTCCAATCGAAAGATGTGAATATCGTCTAGTTAAAAGTAATAAAAATATTTATTACTGAAGCAAAGGATAACAGCCATTTTTATTAGCATTAATAATTTTAATACTATCATTCGTGTTACCAGTGACCAAGAATTTGTGGCAGTTATGTAAAAGAAGAAAACCGTCCTGATGCTTGCTAATTCAAGAATTATATTTAGTTAATATGGTCGTATATTCAGGAGTATTGTATTATTTTGAAATTAGTTTTGTTTATGGATAGTGAAAACTGTTGTTTGATACAAACTATGGGAATGTTGAAGAAGGGTCTGTGTTAGAATTAAGTATGCTAATATACATTTAAATAATACTGTTAATAATGTCCATAAGGTATTGGCGTTTTTATCTTTGATTTTCAAAACTTAAGAAATCAGTAAAAGTATTGAAAGTTTATATTGTGCAATTACATTTAAAGGCCAATATGTTCCGTAAGAGTTTAACTAGAATATGTACAATTTCACTGAGACACAGATCGTTTCATTACGACAATTCTCGCAGAAGTATATTAATACCTTTGGGCTTCATTGAAAACAAACTACACTCTAGAATTCTGTCTTCGCAGATACTACTTACTACAACATGTGGAAAGTGGAATAATAAGTTCCTCCATTTGTCAGCAACAAATTCAGCAAAATTGTTTGTAGAGAAAGAAAATCAGTTTGCATATTCTATCATGGTAAATAATTCCAAATATAGAGAAAGTCTAGTACCACAATTAAAGAACACACCAGTAGTTACAGAAAATGAATTTGAAACTCTTATGGCCTTAAATTGGTCAACTTTAACACCTTCGGATGTTGTTAAAAATTTCGCTCACGTCGCAAGTTACTGCGCACATGCTCAGCGTTGTATCACAGATGAAGTTTTTGATCACATATGTACAGCTGTGATAGAAAATTGTAAAGATGTAAATGATGATGAACTAGCGAAATTACTGCAGAGTTTAATTTTATGGAAACAGAATATAAATCTAGAATCTGTAAAATGTCGTAATTTTCATGAGGTGTGGAGTACGCTTGATAAAGAATGTATTAGCCGTTTAAAAGACTGGCAAAGGTCTAAGATTTTATACTTTGCAGACCATTGGTTCAATCTGGACCTAGGTCGTGTATGTGACTTCGTGTGGTTTGCTTTGCGGAAAATCAGTAGAAGGCTTAATCCACTGTCTGCCCAACAGTTAATACAAACAATGTTTTATTTCAATGTAGCCAGACAAACAGACTCATGCTTTAATATGTATGAATATGAGTACAAACTTGCAAAACATATTCATGAACTGAGTTGCGATGAATTAGGTATATTTGCAATGGGATTTTTCAAAACGCAGACAAAAATCCGGGATCCTAACTTATTAGCAACAATAATGAATAGAGTTTTCCGTGAAATTGAAACAGTGCAAGAAGTGCCTCTGTGTTCGTTGTTGAAAGTGTTTCGTTATAGTTTACCGATTTCACTGACGGGCACGTTGTATGAACTACTAGATAAGTTAGTGCCAAGAGTTGAGAATTTGAGTTGTGCGGCGGCAGCACATCTTGCGTTGGTTGGAGTCAACACTCAAGTGTTCCATGAGAAATTAATTCAATGTATTACACACAAATATGCTGCCAACTTGCAAACTACAAGATTGAAAGACTTGGAAAAAATACTTTTTGTAATGACGTCTTTTGATTTTGACCCTGAGACAAAACCGTGTTTGTTTCAAAGTATTGTTGAAGAGTTGAGGAGTGAAACTAGAAAGGATGAGATTGAGAATCATCCCAAATGCTTAATAGCTTGCATTAACTACCTTACAATGAGGAATATTTTTCCTGAGGACTTAATAAACAAGGTGTTACATTCAGAGTTCATCAGAAATGCATACGGTGAGTAAGATGTATTAGTTAACTTTTTTACAATGTTGTTTGTAAGATTTAATAATAATTTTTGCATCTGACCTATATACAGAGGTTGATTCATTTATGTTGAGCCGAATTTGAAATGCCTAGGAAATGCCGTGTTTCCACTGCCGGTCGTGTTCCATTAGTAGGGCATCTCTACTGATTACTGCCCGGCATCGGAATTTCCATTGCAGGAGACTGCGTTGCAGTTGGACCGTGGGTACTGCATCCCACTCCTCTTTACAGACTTTCTACAGGCCAGAGATGGTGCGGACTCGACGATGGGACAAACACCGCTTGAGAAGTCTGGAAGCACAATAGTCCACTGGGCTGGCATCTGGACTCTTGACAGGGATGTCAGAGAATTGTGTTACCGAAATTCCAGTTTCGTGTTCCATACGACGATAGAATTCCAGCGATGTTTTCGCCGTGTAGTTGGAGACCTTCGTCTTCGTGCAGTTAGTTCTATCTGGTTCACGTCTTGTCCGTACAGTGCTGGGATTTCATGATACTAGTACATTTCAGTCAGAACATGAGTCTGGTAGTACGCAGCATTGATTTTGACATTTCGCTACACCCTTCGGAGACACAGTTTGCCCTTGTATGAGAAACCGACAACGATCATGAACCCTTTTGGAAAACTCTCTACGCACTGGCGGAAGAACATTCTTCGACCATTTTCGTCAACAGGTCTGTATCTAACGGCACAAACTTTACCACAGTCTATGAGGTAAATCCACGCCTCGTCATCATGGGTAACAACGAACTTCCACCGATCACGCCCAAGACGACGTTCTTACAGCTTCTTGCAGTTCCTTTTCTGGCTCAGCCACATAACATGGTTTCAGAACGTGTACACTGCTTTTCCGAACGACCGTCAGACATAAATCCCTGTGAATGACGCAGTTCATTACCATCTGCAATGTGCAGCATTTGCTAGTCACTGCACGCCATGTAAGGGGATTTTCGGAGGTCGCCATACGCTGAATCCCATTCAATACCGGCGGGATCATCTTCAGGGGAGGCCGGGTTCTAGCTGCTCGCGTCGGTGTGGTGGGCCCAGGACTCTGTACTGCATATTTACTCAACCTGTATGAAAATTACGCACTTGACA
Organism: Thermobia domestica; assembly: GCF_964235325.1. Taxonomy (NCBI): domain Eukaryota; kingdom Metazoa; phylum Arthropoda; class Insecta; order Zygentoma; family Lepismatidae; genus Thermobia; species Thermobia domestica. The sequence goes on along the minus strand of NC_137456.1, from coordinate 130,802,437 downwards.
CATTTCTACGATGCGCGACGCCATGAAGTTTATTGAAGATCCACAATAAACCTCTCCCAGAATCTGTTCAGTTTCGGAGGCATCAGAGTGCGCTCGCCTACACAGCTCTACTGCGTGACCAACGGGATACTGTTGCTTGCCTCGTGGCAAACTTACTGCGATGTGTTGCGCATACGCAATATCGTTGCACATTGACTTCGGCTTAATATAAATGAATCAACTGTTGTATGCAACAGAAAGAATATTGATTGTCGATTTATTGTCGTTTCACTGCTCTTCTCGTTTTGAGATCGCGAAGTAAGAAGATCTAAGTATAGTCAGTTCCTTTTCTCTGGTGGTACGTAGTACCAGCATCTTTTTTTCTGAAGTTTTATGAAAAAATATATCATTTCATGTCATAATTACAAAAACAAAAAATACTAGAGAAACAGCAACTTTTAAAGACTGAAAAAAGTCAGCGTGAAGATGATGATGCTTTTGTTCAATGTTCTAACATGGGAACCTCACGAGGTGAGAGTAAGGTGCCGAAAAATCAATTAGCTTGTTAAATAGCATTCGTCATACTAACTATAAGATGCAAAAATCCAAACTCTTCATCAGAGTGTTTTCGAGAATATTGACGTTATGCTTTCTGACAAATGAGACAAATGATGTATAAATTAGCAATCAACGCTTAATCAACAATCAAAGTTTAGATGATTTCCAGCGAACTACTTTTGACATAATCACCTTCGAACTTTATCATCTGCAACATCCACATAAAAATATTAGTTGTACAGTTCGTGGCTTAGAAATCGTTACAAAAATTTTAAGTTCAAATTAATAATGAACTTTCTCTTATGCATTCAGAAACACACGTCTCATCGACTATATGCTTCTGGTATTCAACTCATCCCTTCCTCCAGCTCTCCTTGTTTAAAGCAGTGTGTGACGTAGTATACTCTTCCCATTCAGACAGAAAAAATAAGAACCATGTTTCCAAGGTTGATAGCTCTAAAACCATTTCTTTCATTCGTTTGTTCTGAAATGCCTTTTTAGAGCCTGAATAAAAATGTCACAGATTGTTCCCATAGCTTCTTAAACGCCTTTATTTGCATTCTTTTACTTCAAAGACTGCAAGCTAAGAAGATGCTCCTTGTGAAATCTATGGAATTGTCAATCACGGCAGTAGGTTTTGTGCTTCCCAAAGTCTATAATGCGGGCGTAAAGCTTTAGAAACTACTGACAGAAACAAACGTTATTCGATGATTAATTTCATTTTTTGTCAGTAAGTGCAATCAAATGTTCCAGGGGTGTCATTTGGACAGGACAGAATAGTGTAATTCCCCTTCCCTAGAGCTTGAGAAGTACATGAACTCTCACCAGGAATAGAACCCAATTCTTTCGTGCCAAAGCTCTACGCTACCCATATAGCAACGAAGGAGCTCTGGTATATGTTATTTGTAAGATACAAACTGACACGAAGATCATAAGTAGTCATTGGATTAGAAATGTGTGTTACGATCTATAATAACTGTTTCTTCAAAATACACTTATTTTCTGTAAGTTGACCACTTTTCAATGAAACCGATGGTGGATTATATAAATAGGTTTTACTGTATATATATATATATATATATATATATATATATATATATATATATATATATATATATATATACAGATAGATAGTTCGGATCTTGTGTGAAGCTTATGTCCACGTCTCATATAATATCGATGCTGAAGAATAACTTAGTCTTCAAAACTTACGAATCATGACACAAAATTACTTCACAGAGAAAAATAAATACAAAATCTCTTATACAAATATATATTTGTATATATATATTTATATAGGCGTGGACATAAGCTTCACACAAGATCCGAACTACATGAATTTCCTCCGGAAATTGAATCCGGGGTTTCCTGTGCCCAAGGCGGATATGCTAACCATATATGTCATGTTATGTATCTAAAAGTATATATATATATATATATATAGGGGGCCATTTTAATCTTTCCACGGAAATATCTCTAAAATGGTTGAACATAAATGAACTGAACAAAAAGTCAAATAGGAAATACCATGGGGTAAATCGAATGGTGATGTCGCGCTGCCCCCCAGGGCCGCTCTTCAAGGGGTCCCGGAGTCCAACTTTAAAATTTTAAATGAAAACATGGTGCGACTGACACATCGTTCGATAGATTTCTAAAAACTAAAAAGCGATGTGGCAAAAGATTTTTCATATGCGTCACCGTATTCAAAATGGCAGCAAAGATATGTTACCTGTATGAGATAAACGTCCAGTACCACTAATATGAAAACGGTTGAACAAAAATGAACCAAACAAAAACTCAAATAAAAAAGCCATGGAGCAAATCAAATTATGTCACGGTGCCCCCCAGGACCGCCTTTGGTGGGGGCCCAGGCCCAACTTAGAATTTTTTTAACGAAAATATGGATAAAGTGATCTATCACCTCGTTCGATAGATCTTCATATGCTAAACAGCGTTGTGGCAAAATATTGTTTATATGGGTCACCGTTTTCAAAATCGCCGCTAAGACATGGTGCCTGTACCAGATAAAACGTCCAGTACCATTGATATGAAAAGGTTGAAGATAATAATGGATGAATAGAATAAAACTCCTATAGGAAATCACAGAGGGTATTTATCATTTCACGGCTCGAAAATATTACAACAGAGGAGAATATGATTAGAGTAAATGTGCCATAATGCAAAGGAGGAAATCTAATTCATAGAAAATCATCGTTCCAACGTCCTCCGTAAGTGGGTGAAGCGGGACGGGAAGGAACGGTGAAATTGCAAATAAAAATCTTAGCTTTTGCATATTGTATCTACACAACAGAATTATCTGAAATATGTTTTTATAAGAGATAGATGTCTGTAATGGAAAACAAAGTAGGTATAATTCTTGTTAAATAGTACATTCCATTTTGATTGCAGGCAATGATTTGTGCAAAAATGAATCAACTGAAATGCGAAACCAATTTGTTGAACAATGCAATTTTAGAACAATGTGTACAAACATTGGTTTTACTCAAAAGTCGTCTGCGCAATATCGGTTCATTATAGTACCAGTCACTGGTACACCCAAGTGTTTCAGACAAACCATACATATTGCAAGTAAAAGTGGGGTTCTCATTTGAGATTTTACCATTCATTCCCACTTCACCCACTTACGGAGGGAGATCGGAAAGATAATTTTCTAACAATTAGATTTCCTCTTTAGCATTATGTCACTTATACTTTAATAATCTTCTTCTCCGTTGGATTATTCTCGAGGCGTGCAATGATAAATGCCCTCTGTGATATCCTGTACGAGTTTTATCCTGTTCATTTATCTCCAAACGTTTTCATATTAGTGGTACTGGACGTTTTAACTGATAAAGGCACCATGTCTTGGCGGTCATTTTGAAAACGGTGACCCATATGAACAATCTTTTGCCACAACGCTGTTTAGTGTATGAAGGTCTATCGAACGAGGTATCACTTGACCCATGTTTTCGTTTAAAATTTCTAAGTTGGTCCTGGGCCCCCATCAAAGGAGGCCCTGGGGGGGGGGGGTCACCGCGACAACATCATTCGATTTTCTCCATGGCTTTCCTATTTCAGTTTTTGTTTAGTTCATGTATTTTCAACCGGTTTCATATTAGTGGTACTGGACGTTTATCTCATACAGGTAACATATCTTGGCTGCCATTTTGAATACGGTGACGGATATGAAAAATCTTTTGCCACATCGCATTTTAGTTTTTAAAGATCTATCGAATGAGATGTCAGTCGCTCCATATTTCCGTTTAAATTTAAAGTTGGGCCCCGGGCCCCCTTAAATAGCGGCCTTGAGGGGCACCGCGACATTACCATTCGATTTGCCCCATGGTATTTCCTATTTGAATTTTTGTTCAGTTCACTTAAATTAAAATGGGCCACCCTGTATATATATAGTATATATATACTTACAGCATTCATTTAATTACAGGACAGTCGTTTTATAATATGGGAAGAGAACCGTTTGTAATTGACGTCAACTTGGAGGTAGACTGTCCAGAATATAAAGGTCAAAGACTGGAACCCAAATTAAGGAAGTTTTTGGGAAAGGTGGGTGGAGGCTGTCTTCCAATGTAGAATTATTTATTTTAAGTATGAATGTTAACATTAGTCAGTCCACATTGCTTTAAAAAATTAGATATCAGTGGCAATAATTATATTCTTTTTGCTAATCAGTCTCTTTCTAGGGTTTTTTCTTTTTTAACTGATTGTACCATGTTCCCACCTTACTTATTCAAGTCTGGAAAACCATACCAAATGTATAATTGTTCTATAATATTGTTAAACAATATATATACTAAAGTTGAAGCTTTTATTAATTGAATAAAACATTTGCTTATCGAAACTAGTGTAAGAATGTGCTAAACATAGCAAGCTTATAAATTTGTAAACAGTTTTCAATGAGTCAGGTAGTTTATTGTATGGTTCGACAAAATCACATCAATGTAGTTACTCTGATTTCAGTATCTGTGTATTTTTTCCCCAAGAAATGTAATGTAGAAGTGATTTAAAAGAAAAAAGTCTTTATTTTAAAAGTGTGCGTGTTCAAAATACTTAGAATATTTCTTCAGTTACAGTACGAAGATTTTTTTTTTTTTTTTCTGGTGATTACTAGTCTATATCTCAATCCCACGAGTCCATGATCACAGGAGGGGGGAGAGAGAAACGAAATAAATTTGGAAATTAAATTTTAATATGAATTATAGTCCATGGTACAGGATAATATTTTGATTTCGAATAATGCACCTTACAGCAAGCATTAGTAAATGTGTATATTATATCATACATGGATAAGTAAAGATCAGTAAGTGTATTAGTGACCGAAACTTTCCATTGTACAGAAGAGCGTTTCACATTTATGGTAACAATTTAATTACTAGGTAGCAGCACGTGTACACACAACAAAGAGGTCTTTGCGAGTAATTCAAAAGTGCTGTGTGTCAACTCGCAGGGAATATGGCTTTGCTGTTTGTAGGAGCTCATATGGCTCCGAAAATTGCTGCATTCTGAGAGAACTACTCTTGTATAGAAAACGGGAAGAAAAAATATGTTTGTTTATTGATCTAAAAAGAAGGTTTTTGACCAGTTAAACTGAAAGCTGTTGATAGAAGTTCTAAAGAAGGTTGTATTGAAAAGAAAAGATCGAAGACACATAAGGAACTTACATATCAATCAAAACATAAAGTGTTAGAATAGGAGAGAAAGTATTAGAGGAGACCGCAGTTGGAAGGGGAGTTCGACAGAGATATTGTCTTTCGCCAATGTTATCTAATATATACGTTTCTATCGTGTCACGTGAAGATGGTTGAACAGTTCAAAATAAATTTTGAAACATAATACTTACCTCGAGCTAGGTTTTTATCATATCATTTTGATTCAAGGACGTTTTGTAAGGAGGGAGTAATGCAAGGATAAAAATTTGAGCCAAAAATAGAGAATTTCACAATTCATTCAAATTTGAACGATGGAACTCGGTAAATAAATGCCTTATTAAAAATAAGAGCACGTATCCCAGCGTTTCCATAATTCCATGAGCAAGTTCTATGATTGTTTTCGCTACATTCAGATCGACGTCGTCTGTTGTTTGTGATTGGATCATGGAAAAACGGATAACATGTTTGAAATGAATTTCGAAACGTAGTTAATACCTGTCTCAAGCTTGGCATCTACCGTGTCACTCTGCGTATCCTAAGGGAAGTAGGTGTTCAAACTTGATGACAAAAGTAGAATATTTTATCGGCGAAGAATAGGCATCTCAGCTAGTTTAATATATATCTAAAAGAGAAGGAGGACCTGTATAACGAAGATGGTATTTCGGCAGGAGGTAGAATGATTAGATGTATACGATTTGTGATACGCTTGTTGCGAAATTTAAATAATAAGATTTAGACAAGTTAAGAAGCTGCGAAAAACATAAGACGAAGCTAAACGTAAGACAAAAATAATGTTGATTGGAACGAAGTGATCAGTGTCAAATGAAGAAGTAGGGAAGAAGAAAGTAGAACAGGTGACTAGTTTTCGATACCATAGTAAGAACATGAAATCCGAACGTGCAATGAAAGCAAGACTAGAAATGGTTGAAAAAACATGTAGGAAGAAGAAAATACTATTTTTTGGGACCTCGAATAAAGAAAAACAACTAATGAAATGTTTCATGTGGAGTATTGTACATTATGAGTGATATTATGCAAAAACTATCGATTGTCGAAGCGTGAGTGTGGAGAATTAAGTGGGTAGAACGGAAGATGAATGAGGAAGTGATAGAAATAGTAGAGGAGAAGAGAATAATTTGGTTCGGAGATTGGCTGAGAAAGAACTCTATCATGAAGGATGTACTGAAAATATGTTGGCAGGAAAGAGAGAAAGGGAGCAAAAGTGACTGCAGTTGATGGACTTTATTAAAACAGGAAATTGCTACATCAAGACAAAGGGGTTAGCTGAAGACCGTTATGCAAAGAAAGTTCTCAGTTTGCGCAAGTGATTTGAAAATAATGTCAGAATACTTATGATGTGTAAATTAAAGGAATGAACACAATGTTGAATCGTAACAAAACGAACACCCCTGATGTGCAAAACGGTGTTACGAGGTGAGAATCCGCCCACTTAAAAGGAAATAGTAAGACATTAGTGAAACATTCTCCCGCGACAATAAATCACATGCAGCGTCTGACTGGGTACGTGAATGTGCCGAGTATTTCGCACACGGAGTTGTGGTTGCTGATAATTACTGCTGCAACAGGAAACTTCCTCTATATGCAAAGTGGGTTAAAAAAAAAAAAAAGCTGAAGTTAATACAATCTGTATTCAGAACATTCTGAATGCTCTTTTTCACAGTGATATTCTGTACTTCATGGCAGCAACACATCTCGCATTGATAGCCACGAAAAGGCGTCCAGTCATACGGCAAAGTCTGCGGAGACGTATATGTATGGAATTGCACGTGTGACGGGAATTCATGCAACCCTGTATGCAGACATTACTGTAAAAACTCCTGATTCCTCCTCTATGGATTTAGATGGGTATCCATTGTTGAAACGAACTTTGAGACATCGTCAACCGCGCACACTTGATGAGTTTTAGAAATTTTGACAAGAAGAATGGAATAAACTTGATCAAAGTGTTTTTAACACTGTCTCATTCAGTGGATATTTAGATGCAAGCCGGTAACTGCCAGACGGAGCTTGTAGTCGATCGCAACTCTTAGAGTCACAGAATTTTTCAAGGAAATACGGGTGACAGTTTTGCATAAACATGAAACGATCTTCTGTATATGTTGCATAAATTAATTATAACTCTTAATTTAACGTAAGTAAAATGTAAGTTTTAAAGAGTAGTGGCTGATTCTAGAAAAGTGATATTATCATGATACATAATGTAAGATTTTTAAATAAGGTTTATCTTTTGCCAGTGTGACTTTCACGACCCCCAAAAATATTGGAAAACTTTCACAAAGACATTTGAATAATACTAGGAATTTAATCTCTGAGTTGGCGAGGACTCGAATCCCGATCTCTCACTCACCCTGTTCTGCTAATTGACAATCTATTGACTGAAGTGACCAATTTTCTGTTTCTCATGCTTTAGTCTTCAAAAGCTCTGACCAACCAACATCTTCTGTCGGTTATTGTTACTTTATTTGAATGCATGTTACCTGTAAAGTGTTCTTTTTAAACATTTGTATCTCTATAACGAAGCTATGAACCGAGAATTCCTAAAGCGGAAAATTAAAATGAATAAACCCACTACGAAGGATATTTTGATCGAGGATGCCATACTGTGTATCAGCCGTTCTAGTCTTTTGTAGTTTTTCCCTGTTGTCAACTATTTTTCACAGATTGTATCCCTATTTAGATATAACATTTTCATTTAACAGATTACTCTTGTGTAGTAAAGAATATGCTAGCACACATTTCAGGCTGGTATTTGTGTTATACTTACCGTATATTGAGGTTGATCAGTTTATATCCGAACGATTTAGCAACATTGCTGTTACCTGTGTAGTTGCGCCAGACCCATGAAACCGATGTCCTTATCAGTGTGGTGCTTCAACTTGTAGATACTGGAGTGCCGTGTTGATGCTAATAAAACACCACTGAAAGTGAATCGTTATTTGGTACGGTATATAATGGCATTTCTTCACGCACATCTTTCGTAAAAGAGGATGGTGAAGCAGTGTCGGGGAATGATTTTAACCACTTGAGTGATCACAACTAAAGATATCATGGACAGGAAAGAACAAACAGAGTCCATGCAGAAACGTTCGCCAACAAAAGGGAGCAGTTTTTGATTACCAGTGTAAGTATCGCTTAAAGTGCTTCGTGGAATTCGTCGACTGTCTAAGACTAGGACAATCCATCACCCCAACGTGACATGACCAAAGGATTAAATCTGGTGCAGTTCATTGTTAGGCACGTCATTTGTAACAGTCTTGGCCCATGGTGCATACATACAACATAACGTAACACAAAGTGCCGCAACTGTACGAAAGCCACTGGACTAGGTCAAAATGGAAAACAGTTGTCACATTGGATAATGCCTACATTTATCTCACGCGTACGCGTAATCTCTGACCAGAATTAGAAAAAAATCACGATTTTTTTTCAAAAAATCTTTATTATTTGTACAGTACATTTAAATTACTTGTACTTGAATTTTTTAATAAACAGGATACAATTTAAGGTAAAATACGGGAGTTTCAGGTTTCTTTTGCAGTGTGATGTTAGAATAAAAACAACATCGGAGATTTCCTGACATTCGTTTATTCCAGGGTGTTTTTCCCGCGTGACAGTTACTCAGTAGCAATACATTATTGTTTTTCCACACACTGATCCTCAGAATTCGCTTCACAATAATTGAACTAAAGAAAGATAATTACGATAATCATAGTACGCATTTCTTTTTAAGCGTCTTATTTAGTAAAAAAAAAAAAAAAGAAAAAAAAAAGAAAAAGAAAGAAAGAAAGAAAGAAAATAAAAAAAACAAAGTGAAATATGCACGTGTAAAATGTGCTACCATTTTCGAAACTACAAAAGTTTTGCTAATATATATATATATATATATATATATATTAGCCTTTAGCTAGCTGGGGCTCCGCCCCCAGATCCCCGCGTTTGCTCGGCTTACTGCCTCGCATCTCTTATGTATCAGATTTTTCATTTCTTTTGTATTTCAACTATCTAAAAGACAAGATTTTGTATGTCAAGAAAACGCCCATTTAAATAACATGGACATTTTTCATTTCCCCTTTAAACCCCCTAAAAACTAAAAATGTTCATTTTTGGCAATTTTCCTGTGGCTTAGACCTGGAAGGCTACAATCAAGCCAAATTTTATCATTGTAATCCCACCGGAAGTGCCTAAACATTTTGAGGTGTGGAAGATGTTCCATATAAATTGCGTGGGAAAGATTTTCAGTTCCCCATAAAACCACTCTAAAGTTAAACATTTTTATTTTTCGTGATTCACTTACGTAACACTAACGAAAACTTAGAAGCGCCCTAATTTCTAGTTTTTGTTCCAATTCTGAGTAAAATATGAGATTATAGGTAAAAAAAAAAAGGCCCATTTAAATAACATGAAGAATTTCTTCATCGCCCCTTTAGACCCCCTAAAAATTAAAAATATTCACTTTTGACAATTTTCCTATGGGTTACTTCCGAAATACTGCAGTCATTGTAGCTCTCAATAATTTTGGGGTATAAAAGGTGTCTCATATAAATAACATGGGGGAAGAATTTTCAGTTCCCCATAAAACCACTTTAAAGTTCGAAATTTTTATTTTTTGTGATTTACTTAGGTAATGCTAACGAAAACATACAAGCATACCGAATTTCTAGTTTTTATTCTAATCCCAAGTACCTAAAACATGAGATCATAGGTCCAAAAAACGCCCATTTAAATAACATGGGAAATTTCTTCATTTCTCCTTTAGACCCCATAAAAGTTTAAAATATTCACTTTTGATAATTTTCCTGTTGTTTAGTCTGAGAAAGCTACAATCGTGCCAAATTTCAACTTTCCACGTCAACTGGAAGTACCCGTTTACTTTTTGTTCGTTCTTTTATATATATATATATATAAATTACAACTATTTATACTCCTTTCATCATAAATAACTTTCACGTAATGAATATCAATATATTTTGCTTTAAAATCGTAATTATTCGAGATAACTTGCATATTAGCATGAATTGTGTATAAATATAAATATTTGATTTTAAGTTATATGTATTCAGTATGAGAAAAGTAGTGCCATGATCAATAAAGTCTTTTAATATGGTTTCTGATCAAGAATCACTATTTCTTTCTATTTACGCTATTAACAATTAGTTATAGTACCTATTTTTAGCACAGGAGGAATAGTTTATGGCAAATATATCAAAGGTATATTTCAATCCTCTTTCCCATCATCTTAGAATTCGGAGTTGAATTGAAATGAAAAGATAAAAACTCAACTCGGCCCAGGGAAGACCCAAGTTCGATTCCCGGCGGGAGCTCATGTGGTTCGAATTCCACGTTAATCAATAGATCCTGTCTCATATACCCTCGCTGCTGAAAAGGAGCGTTAAATTCAAAATAAACTCAACTCAAGCCAGGTGCTAACTATCTTCAAAAAATCCTTTCAAGTAGTGCGTCCGTTATTTTGTTTGCGAAAAATTTATGCCCCCTTCCCCTCCCTTTACAATACGTCTTTCAATCCAAGTGTAGAGCTAAGGATAAATACTCAAGTCAATCAAAATATGTAGCTAACGATAAATACTCAAGTTTAAAAATTTATTTTAAACGGTTCAATTGTCTTCACTTCCTCATTCTGTAAATACAAAATAGGAAATCCAAATATTATCTAAAACGCTGGAGTATATGGCCACTTATTTATGGTAAGAAGTTTATATACGAAGTTTCATTTTCCGAACACGAGGGGCTCATGAGATGCTCTATTTTTGGAATACACTTTTTTAAACTCTCTTTTCCATTCCCTTTAGGATATGCATGTTAATGAAAGTGACTTCTTAAAAATTGGTTCGTTCCAAGTGTTAACTATTTTCAAAAATTCATGTCAAACGGTTCAGCCGTTTTCCCGTGATGATTAGACAAATTCAATTTGAATATGAAAAAAAAAAAAAAAAAAGTATAGAAATTTTCCCCTTCCCTCTTAGAAACGGAATTTTCGAAAACGCTGGATCATGTGTCCAATTATTTTTAATGAATAATTCATGTACAAAGTTTCATTTTCTTAACTTGCGAGGCTACTTGGACACCACTTTTGACAAAAATTAGATCCCCAGCTTCTTTTCCTTTAGGGTGCAAATTTTAATAAAAGTGACATGATAAAAATCCACTTTGAGGTAGGTATGATGTTCAAAAATTCATTTCAAACAGTTCACCCTATTATATATATGGATACGTTCCATTTACGGTTTAAAAAAAAAAAGAAAAGCTATGATATGTATTACCACGATTTCTACAATTCTGAACTAAAAATTGTAAGTATTGCATGTTAAATGGCTTCAAGCTTCCTCCTCAAGCCTCATGTATAATATAGAATGATTAAATTAGTACATTATCAGAATTCTTGGCCTATTAATTGTGATCTAAAAAAGGATACAGCTTAAGATGCTAGTTTCAGACTTTCATTCGATTAGTGTCTCAGAATGGTCAGAAATATCTAATTTTGTTTCTGTTTTAAACAAAATAAATTTGATTTAAATTATAAATATAAAAAAGTATTCGATTTAAATCACTTTCACTTAAATCAGTCAACCCTGTATCTGATCTGGCGCGTAATAGTAACATCCGGGCAATCACGTACTGTGACATTTGTAGCAAGGAATACCGAGTTTTACTGCCAATGTCGAGATAGTTTACTGCAGGGAATCGTGATTGTCATCAGTTACAGTTATTTAGGGTTACGAGGGTTGCTTAGAGATAGAGATATAAGGTGAACAAAAATATGAAGTGAATGCTATCTGCTTTCAGGAATCCATCATGGTCTCCAACTATCGGAAAGACATCCTTCGTCTGTACTTGGGGTTCAAGAACAAGCTGCGGATCCATATGGACAAAGCGTCAAACCATACCGACAGACCATCGCTCTGATTTTATTATGACATGGAGCAGGAAACAGGAATCCTCATGGCATTCCTGTCAAAAGCACTGACAAGATCCATAGGGACAAAGGGTCTAACTATATTGCCAGACTATCCTTCTGATTTTGTCATGACATAGAGCAGTAAACAGAAATCCTCTCATGATATTCCTGTCAAAAGCACTGCCCCCATTCCCTTACTAGCCTGTGGGGACCTTGTAGTAAGGAGAAATAGGATGGAATTCCTACACTTTTGATCCAGCGTAGGTATGCTACAGAAGTTTGTTCCAGTGTAGTTACAGTATATTGAAATGCTCAATGTTGGGCAATAATCCACAATGCTGATGATTCGATAGAACACTATCGATAGTGGTGAGACTTCTTTTCATAGGACAAGTACACTTTGAAAATCGTTCATATACACCCCAATCAACATCCCAGACGGAAAAAAGGTCTAAATAAATACAATAAAATCATTCGGTGAAGTTGGCATATATAACTGTGTAATATGATTGATTGGAATGGGGATAATGTCAGTTGTAAGCTTTTTCCATTGAATTGTATTGAACTTGTCTATCTAGAAGAGAGAGTGAAAAAGAGTTTACATAATGATGATGGCATTTCGGTAGGAGGTAGAATGATTAGATGCATAAGATTTGCAAACGATATGGCGCTTCTTGCAGAATCTGAAAAGAAAATCAATAAAATGTTAGAAAAAATGAGAAAGGGCTTTGAAGAATATGGGATGAAAATAAATGTTAGAAAGACAAAAGCCATGGTGATTGGAACAAAGGGGTCTGTGTCAAATATAAAAGTAGGAGGGGAGAAAATAGAACAAGTGAATAGTTTTCGATATCTGGGTAGTATTCTTAGTAATAACATGAAGTGTGAACGTGAAATAAAAGCAAGGATAGGAATGGCGAAAGAAGCCTTTAGGAGGAAGAAAAGTCTGTTTTGTGGGACCTTGAATAAAGAGTTGAGAAAAAGACTCATAAAATGCTTCGTGTGGAGTGTTGTACTGTATGAGGCGGAAACGTGGACATCACGTAAAGGTGATGAAAATCGACTGGAAACCTTCGAAATGTGGGTGTGGAGAAGAATGGAAAGAATTAGTTGGGTCGAGCGGAAAACGAATGAGAGAGTGTTAGAAATGGTGGGTGAGAAAAGAACACTTTTAGATATTATTAGGTAAGAGGAAGAGAAACTGGTTGGGACATTGCCTAAGAAGATATTGTATCATGAGGGACGTCCTAGAGGGTATGGTGGCGGGAAAGAGAGGGAGGGGGCGAAGGAGACTACAATTAATGGATGATATAAAAACTGAAAGATCATACGTGAAGACGAAGAGGTTAGCGGAGGACCGTGGAGCATGGAAGCTTCTCAGTTGCGGCAAGTGACCTGCCAATAAAGGCAGAATACCTATGATGATGATGATGATGATCTATTGAACTTCCTCATTTGTCATTAAAACTTTTAGTCCGATTTTGATTGAGATATATTGTTTATATTATAGACAAAGTGTCAAGATATTTTCTGTCACGGTTGGTTATTTTTCGCTTATCCCAAGTAATATATGTACTCCAGGTTGGGAACCGCTATTATATTTGAACTTAATACCAGTAGATATTATACAGTGTTATATTAGCACTAAAGAATCTGATCAATAGACTGGAGATGCAAAAATCCAGGTATCGTATTTGCCGAGCGGATGCTGTCTCTGGAAAACAAATTGATCTTGTTTGTGGCTTTCAGTAGAGCATCCATTCCGTTCCACTGCTCTAGTTGCTAGCGTGGACTCTTTCGGTGCACGAGATCCAGGATTCGATACCTTGTTGGAGATCCTTGAAATATGAACGTTTTACGGTGATTCCAATTCTATCTTAAACTATAGGTAGAGGCACGAGTTTTTCGCAATGCGCGATAAAACGAAATGCGTCAGAATTAAGTAATTTTCAGTTTCTTGACGTTTTATGTTATTCTATGTGTATTTTCATTGGTTTCCGTTGTGCGATAAAGCGCGAAATTGGCAGCTTTGCGCGAACTTTCTAACAATACATGAAATAACGCGAAATTCTAAAAATAAGTTTTCATTAATTTAAAAACGCTAGTTTTCCACTGACGGAACGGTAGAACGTGGTATGAACGGTGCATTTTGGGTGATTCGGGCACAGCTGTAGAGAACATGTTGCGCGTTAGCTATCACCATCGCAGCTGGATGAGGAGTTCCAAAGTAATGATCGAAGTTTGGTGTAAATGCACTTACATATGTGTGCCTCCCAACAAGCAATGCCAATTGTGAGAGGTTTTTTCCAAGTATGAACTGGTGATAAGTGACAGACATACAACAATGAAGGAGGAAAATGTGGAAACATATAGCATGCTTATGTTTAATGCTTAAATGTACCGTGTGCGTATGTGTTTTCAGAAGACAGCAAAACATCCCTATTCATGGCAGGTTTAGTTACTGATTTTCGTTCAGTTTGATTTTAAAAATATGTAATTTTCTGTAAGTGAAATTGACAGTACGAAGTGAAATTCAGTGTATTTTGTTTTTAGGTAATGGTTTATTTTTATAGTGATCTATGAATAAAAGGAACAATTGTAAAAATGTCAGGGAATTCTTTTCCGCAAGAGCTACAAAATGCGAAACTTTATTTGAAAAATGCGACAAAACGCGAAATATGAAAAACGAAACGCGAAAATTTCAGCGAAAAACTGGTGCCCCTTACTATAGGTCACATAGCTTCGGTGCTGAAAAAGGAGCTAAACTCCAATTAATCAACCAATCAACTGGTAGAACGTCAGGCCAACAAGCGGATGATTGGGATTCAAATCTCCAATAGCTCAACGTCCAGATTTATCTAGATTATTCCAACATTGTTCTCTACCTACTGGTACTAGAGCAAATGTAATAATTTATATATATATATATATATATATATAATGAAGGTAGTTGATTGCCCGAATTTAGCCGTAGGAACGTAGTAAGTACATATTCTGAAATTTTTTGTGAAACCCTTTGCTTAATTGTGCTATTCAGTGGCTCAATGGTAGGGCGCTTACTTTTGGAGCAATGAATTCCTGGATTGCTCTAGTGCATAGGGTCCTTGGTTCGATCCCAGCTCGCGCCAAGTGACCTTTCTGGTGGGCAAACATCGTGTGCGTGGGTTTTCTCGGGGTTCTCCCGTTTCCTCCCACTTTCTCCATTCCACAATTTCATTCATTTCTCATCATTACCGTCTCCTTTAGCCTAGCCGGCATAATCGTGACGTAGAACTTAAAGATTTCATTTCATTCCTGAATTGATCCCTAGCCACGTGAGTTCATAGTGAACATAATCGCGACTGAGAGTTTTCTTGGAGTTCTCCGGTTTTCTTCCACATTTTCACTCCAGCAATCCTTTCATAATTATTCGCTTTCATGAATCATCCGTCTCCTTCAGCTTACAAGGCATAATCGGTAAACGTAGAACTAAAAACTCCATTTCACTGTAGTGCCTTAGTGGCAAATGCAACTGGCCCTTTTATATACTGTAATCCATCTTGTATTTTTGGAAACATACATTTTTTCATTCATCCGAATGTTGTTCCGTCGCTTGAAGTTGGAAAGTATATTCTGTGTAGATTGTACAAGTCACACAGTTCATTTTTTTAAAATTATTATACATAATAATTTGTTGATTTTAATGAATGTCGAATAAAAATTGAGAAGATATTTTAAACATATAAATTTCATTTGTACTTTCTTTTTACAGAATGTGTTAAAAAAAAAACTACGTAAAAGGCTTGTCTCGCCTGTACAAAATAGCAGAAACAAGTTTTATTCCGATCGCAAAATAATTTTCTTCATATAACGTTAATAGTTGTAAGTAGTATATAATTAGATGTTTTATTGTTATGTTTCAGAATTTGGATGCTGATATTTTTTTTTTAAGGTATACTTTCAGCATAGATAATCTGAAACATTTAAAATGTCATTTCAGAACTTTGCCAGTTGGATTCCTTCAAGAGAGGATAGAAGTCTTACTGCTGCTCAGGCGTTTCTGTTGGAAGTATTGGAGACTTTGCAAGATATCTTCGGAAAGGAAGAGATAATCCAGATGAGACAGGTATTGCCTCAATACCAAAGACAAGGTATGTTAAAATGAATATTTTAGCAAGTCTTAAATTGTAATCATACATGATTACCTTTAAAAATATTAGTAGTTATGTTACTGTATGCTATTTTTCACATTAGGCTTAGCATTAATACATTATTTCTTGTGTGCAGATTATGATATCATATAACTTACCCATATTCCTTGCCTTTGATTTGGAAATGATACCAGCGAAGGTGGCAAAAATTTGACTGTTTGTATTACCTGTGTACATAGCAGAAAGTTGTTTTGTTACTCAGCTTATGTTATTTATTTATTTATTTATTTATTTATTTATTTATTATTTTTATTTATTTATTTATTTATTTATTTATTTATTTTTTGCTTTTATAGCCTCTACATATAGCAAAAAGAAGTATAAATTTAACATTAGTCAAATTTTTAATCAGTGATAAATTTGTAAATGTCTGTTTATGTGTAGATTTAATTTTACATATTTCTAAACTGTTAAGACACTTTCCTTTGGTACTTAAAATTAAAAAACAATCTGCTTAGCGCTTATTATTTATGAGGGTCATGTTAACAGTAATTAGCAACAGTTTATTATTATTATTATTATTATTATTATTATTATTATTATTATTATTATTATTAATGAATTCAGTTTTGGTTGTATTAAAAAAATGCCTAGAGTTTACACTGACCTTGAAAGTCAGGGAACTAAAAATGAATCCGGGAAATTGTTATATTTAATAGATGATTTGTTTAGCCGTCCTCAGAAAATATGAAGATAGATTCAAAAGAATAAATACAGATTCAAAAGAAGTTTTAAAAAGGCTGGAAAAGAAAATTATCTTTAGAAATAAACTTGAGGAGCGCCGAAAGCTGTTAAAACTTCGAACTTTGAGAGAAGAACAAATTTAATCAAAAATTCAAATGCTAGAGAGAGAGAGAGAAAGAGAGAAAGAAAGAAAGAAAATAGGTTTGTTGGTTGTAGATAGAGAGAGATTTGCCAAATTATATGTTTACCGTTTATGTTTGAGTATATTCAGCAGATGCTGAGATATTAAAGATATCATTAGTTTATAATTATAGTTCGGTACTATTGTTTTATTGTATTCCTCATACAAGAAGTTTGACTCATATAAGTATTTAAGTAGTGTAGTCAAAAAATGAAAAGGAAAGCGTTGCACCGTTGTAGAGACGGTGAAGGCTGATTATAAAAATGAAAACCTTAAATGATAGTGATCGTAGCGTCGTGGATTAGGGAAAATTTACTTAGTCATGGAAAGTGAGGGAAATCAATATCAGAATTTCATTATGAACCCTTATTATAGGACATCTTAATCTACAGAAGTCATTTCCAGCTGAATGCTCCGTGATGGCATGGTTTGTTGTTCCCCTTTTCCGTAAACCACACGGAAAGAAGAAGGAGCTGATAGATAATCTAACATTGATAAAAGACAGTGGTGACATGCGAACAAGAATACGAATAGCATAGTAGATGTTTTCGCAGGCATAATATTCGTGGATCGATGATTTTGCGTTCACTACAAACACTTGCTCTCTTAACGTCATACGCTCGGTCATTTGGAAATGACTCATCTATTGCTCTTCTGTACTTTTCAACAAACTCTTCATTTCCTTTTACTCATTTTCTCACATTGCTATAGCTTGAGAATACAGTTTCGGCAGATCTTTAGCATCTACGTCATCTGGTAGCGTAGTTTCGTAACTGGTCCTTCACAAAACCGCACAGATGATAGTCAAAGGGTGCCATGTTGGGATTGTGTGAGGAATAAACCAGAATTTCTCACCCCAATTTTTCCAATGTTCTGCATTATCGTATTGAATGATGACTTGCTTTAAACTTTCTTTTCCTGCAAGGACCTTTAGCCTACAATGCACGATGGAGTTTGTGAAGTATTCACACATAACGGCGAACATTTATGGTTTCCCGTGGTTCAACAGTTCAACCAGAATTCAATCCTTGGCATTCCTAAATTCCTAAAGACGGTACAGTGGAAGACACCTTTTTTGCCAGCGTCGTGCAATGGCGTCATTCCATTTTTTGCCACTTGGTTTCTACTTCGTAATGATGGAATCATATTTCTCACCAGTCAATAAAAAATAATCTCCTTCCTTTCGATATTTCTTGTTGTGTTTGGCCATGAATGAACATGGGGCCCAGCGTAACCTCGAAATCATTTTCTGCACTGTACTGTGTTCTATTGCAAATATTACTACGATTGTATACACAGTGATCAGTTTATCTTCTTTAATAATGTTACCAACTCTTTCCATGTGCGTTCCGTGGAGGTAGTTCGTGGAGTACTGCTCTGAGGCTGGTCTTCGCTTCTCATGTTTCCATCTTTAAAATATTTTACCCATCTACTGACATTGCTGGCACCTCTGCGTAATTTAAAGCCAATTGTAAATTTCAGGAACAGAGATTTCCTCCAACAAAAATTCATTTGTTGTCAAAACGAACATCACTGCTTCAAATCACCAGCCATTTTGAAACATCGAAGCTGCTGATGTGAAACTTCTTCGATGTGTTCATCGAAGCTTGTAGATTGTGTGATTTGCTTTGTTGCATAAATGCATACGTATATGTGGGTTTTGATTTTTTCTTTTTAATGTTGCTAATTACTTTGAGTATGCCCCCCGTACATTATATTTAGCTGTCCATTTTTTCCGATGAACTTTCTCGTGCTTATTTAATAGTTTATCGAATTAATTGGCAGTCAATAAGCGATTTTTTCTACTTTGAACTTCAAAAATATGAAATACGTTGTAAAAGTGCAGCACACACTGAAAATGAATATAGCCATTGAAAAATATTAATGAGAGTCATTATTTGTGATTAGAGATGCAAGGGCTCGGAAAAAAACCGGCGTTTTTGGCAAAAAAAAAAAACTCGGTTTTTCTGCTTCGCTTTTTTGCTTGGAAAATTTTGGGCTTTTTTAAAAATTTTGCTTTAAACTGATAAAGCAGACTTTGTTTCCCTTCTCTACAACAAAAATACTCATTTAATTAGTGGTTGATGCAGATAATAATATGAAACCTCGATAATAACCATGAATTTCAAAAAGATTTTTTAGAATTCCTAACATATTTACATTATGAATTCCAAAGGATTAACCAATATATGTAATAATATTTTAACCTTTTATATACAATATGTACTTAGAAAAAATGATACACAAATAACTAGCAAAATTGTATGTAGTATTTTTACTTCAAAATATCACACACCCTCTTTTTCAAGCAAAATAAAGAAAAATATAAGAGAAATCTGCACATCAAGAACTTCGTTTGAGGTGGTTCTGTACATTCTTGAAATTTTTCAACTTTCATATACTGTACATTGTATGAATGTTTGGAACAATTTTTTCACTGATTGATCACATACGTAATAATCTGTTACCACCTATCAGGTGCTTCCGATCTGCAAAATCGGTAAAGCTTCAAATTCTGTAATGCACTGATTGTTTCTTAAGCTTGTTCAGAATCGGGAAAGTATCGAATTTTCTGTTCATGGATGATATACGTAATAGACGGTTCATCTGAGCGTATGGTTTCCTAGGCTGTAGAATATATAACCACCATCACGGTTTACCCAGTCCTGAAGGTATCTGAATTTTTAACAAGAAAATTCAACATATAGTTACGAATTTCTTTTTTTTTTCTTTTCTTTTCTTTTCTTTCTTTTTTTTTTTTTTTTTACAAAAAAAGAAAAACTATGGAATACATTTAAAAAGAGTGGAAGAATCAACCACTGTTCCAATTCACAAGAAAGACGACAAAATTGATTGTAATAATTATCGAGGCATTTCTCTTAACATTCTATTAATAAGATTAACCCCATACGCAGATGAAATTATTGGAGATTATCAGTGTGGATTTAGTCGAAATCGACCATATATTTACCATCCGACAAATACTCGAAAAGAAATGGGAATATATTACCCAGTACATCAAACTGTTTATTGATTTTAGAAAGGCTTACAACTCGGTTAGGAGGGAAATATTGTACAACATTCTTACAGAATTTGGAATACCGAAAAAGCTAGATTTAATAAGTGTTTAAATGAGTCCCAGAGTAAAGTCCAAGTAGAAAAATGCGAGCTTCCACGTCGAGATTGGCCTGAAACAAGGATATGCGTTATCGCCGTTATTATTCAGCTTTGTTCCGGAGTACGTTATAAGAAAAATCAAAGATAGGAACCAGGGCCTAGAGTTGAATGGTATTCACCAGGTTATGATATACGCTGATGATGTAAATCTGATAGAAGAACAATCGAAAGAAATGCAGAGGCCTTATTAAACGCTTGCAGGAACATGAGTAAATGCAGAGAAATCTAAATACAAGGAAGTTCACAAGGATCGTAATACAGCAAATAATAAATGCGTTAAAATATCAATTAATACTTTCGGCACAGTGGGTACTTTCAAATATCTTGGAACAGTATTACCAGACCAAAATCATACCCACAAAGAAATTAAATGTCGACTGAAATAAGGAAATTCTTGTTATTATTCAGTTCAAAATATTTTGTCGTCGCGAATTCTGTCAAGGAATTTAAAGCTTAAAATATATAAAATGATAATCATGCCTGGTATGCTTTATGGTTGTGAAACATGGTCGCTTACGCTGAGGGAGGAACGCAGACTGAAATTATTTGAGAATAAAATTCTGAGACGAATATTTGAACCCAAGAGGAACGGGAATGGGGAATTACGAAAACTTCATAAGGAGGAACTACATAATTTATACGGTTTACCAAACATCGTTAGAGTCATCAAGTCTAGGAAGCTCAGGTGGGCAGGTCATGTAGCCAGAATGGAAGAAAGTAGGAACGCTTTCAAAGTTTTAACTGGAAATCCAATCGGGAAACGTCCATTAGGAAAACCTACGCCCAGATGGGAGGACAACATTAAGATGAATCTAGCAGAAATAGGAATACAGAGTAGAAACTGTATTGAATTGGATAAGGACAGAAGTCAACGGAGAGCTTTTGTGGCCATAGAGAAAGAGAGAGAGAGAACACATTTAAGTTAAGCACAACTGCACAACAAACATGAGTGAGTAATAAGCTTTTGCGCTTCTATCGTGAAGTCCGGGATTCAACCCCGCATTCGACCATTTTGACAAAAGTTTTTCTTAATTCCATCTGTGAATGTAGAGATAGTGCGTGTACTGAGAGTCCTGGCCGACTTTCTTTCTAATCGTTTTTGAATCTTTGTTATTACTAATTACCAGCACTGATGGATTTGCGAAGAGAGTTAGGGTGGGGATGTCTTTCGGATTGAAGCCTCTACCCCGAAATTACGGAATTTCTAAAACAAACTAAATATTGGTTTTGCCTTTATTCATAAACTTCAAGCTGTCCTCAAATAAAAAATTAGGAATTTTTAGAAAAACTAAGCATTAAATATAAAAAGAAAACCCTTCCCAAAATACTTTTCTAAATCCGCCACTGATTATCAGTATAAAATGGTCTTCAAGGTTGTATCTGGAAGATTATAGCTGAATATACATACGAAACGAAATATTTGTTATGCCTGTACTCATAAACTTAAGCTCCTCTTAAATAAAAGTTAGGATTAAAAAAAAAAAAAAAAAAAAAAAAAAACATTATTCAGAAAAAAACCTCCCAAATATTTCTTAAATCCGATATCGATTATTTCTATCAAATGGTATTCAAAGTTATGTCCGGAAGATTGTTGTTAAATAATTGCACAGCTACAGTATAACGGAAATGTGGAAGTACGCTCTGATGAATATATTGAAAAACATAAGTTTAATTATGTGCTAGAAGCTAGAGTACTAAGCTCTATGAAGTGAAACACGGATGACTAAAAAGAAATGATCTAGAGAAGAAAATAATGTCGATAATTCAAAAGTTAAAATAAAGTTAAATAGCTTCTAAAATTGCCCTCAAATACTACGTACTTTATGTTTACTTCAATTCATAAACCATGTGCTCCATCCATCATGGTGGTCAATTCCAGAGCGAAATATGGCATTTAGGTCATGAAATCTTATTTAACTTTAGAGTATACTATAAGAAAGCTATTTAAACAGAAGAATCATGAAAATGAAAAACCAAAATTTCCAAAATTCCCTTTTTTTCCCCAAAAAAGCCGGCTTTTTATGTGCAAAAAACCATCGATTCAAAAAAGCCGGCTTTTTTGCATCTCTGTTTGTGATACGTTCGAAATTTCTAATATATGTAGCCTTGTCGGATCAAGTATTTGAAAGGAATAAAGGTATACTTTTTGAAGCGATGGCAATGCTTGAATACATTTAGAAAGATCGCAGTTATAGTTTCTTAGAGATAAAAAAAAGTTTTATTTATTAAAATATCATAAATATTTCTTCTAAAACTTTAACTTAATGTAGCTATACTTTCTCTGTCGACCCTTCCTGAACTTTGATCTTGAGAATCTCCCTTTATCCTTCTTTCTTGTCTTTATTTCAATTCTTTATTGCCAACCTCTTGATATCCACAAGCAGATTGATCAGTCCGCCTTTCTTTTGGTCTTCCAGTCATCATTCTACCTTCTATACTGTTTAATGTGTTTTCTTTTAACTGAATTCTGCTATGCTTGACAGGTTTGCTGTGCCAAGCCGAGGCGTGCTATGTTTAGCTAGCAAATGTAAAGAAGGAACAGTTGTACCACTCCTTTTGGTGTCCATTGCTTCGTTCCTGAACGCCTGTCGACTCTTGTAGGTCGTTTCCTTTTGGAATTCTTCACTCTAGACACAAAATTCAGTCATTTTGTCAAAAACGAAATTCAGACACCGGTCACTTAGGGGGTGCCTCCATTGCATCCGAATGCGATTATGAATGCCCCAACATGTGTCAATTAATTGGAGTGCTTCCAATAGTTACGAACTGTGAATTGCGAAAACCGACAAAAAGTTGAGAATCCAAATTATCCCAACATGCTGCGGTTGTTCGTCCGAACTCGTGTCAATGGAGCGTCGTCTGCAGTCGAAGAGATGCTTTTAGCGCGGGAAAATGCCTATAGAAGCATTGTTAAGATAAAATTACAACTATATGCAGTACAGTTATGCGTTTTAGAAAGAAACAATAATAGAAACGAGAGTTCGTATTTCCTTATATCTGTTTATTCAAAATGTTTCATTCTGAATAGAACACTGTATATATTAATAAGCAGCGGCGGCTGGTACTATATGTTGCATGGCTGTGCAACCGGATATTTTTTTTAATACTAAAGATATTTTTAGGTATTAAAGTAGTGTATCAGTAAAAAATAAACCTTTGCTCTTGAGCACAAAACAGTATTGATGCATTTCTTAAAAAAAATCAATAAAAAAAACTGTACACTACTGAAAGAAAGAGAGTGATTTACATTCCAGTTGCAGTGATCGTTGCCACTGGAAGCAGTAACATTGAGCATATGGCAGGCGAGCTCCTATCTCTTAACATGAGGAAGTGGATTTATTCCTGCTTCGCTGCTATCCTTCCGTATTACTCCCTTCCACTTGCACCTTTTTTTTTTGCCACTGGTATATAGTCAGCTTCTGTAATAGTTACGAATTCCTCCGCTTGGCAGCACTTGACTCAATTCATAGAGTGGATGAGATATATAGTCGCTTGGAAGAAAGAAGTTATTTACAAAACAGAAACTCGCGAAGAACAAATACGCGTCTGGTGGTAGCAGGGGCGGATCCAGGCTGAATGTTTGGGGGAGGGCGGTCGTTCGAAGTCAATAGGTTTTATTTTACATTTATAATACAAAGATGAAAATTCTTGTTATAGGTTTTATTTTTAAAATAAAAAAAAAATACCCTATTCTAATGGGAGGGAGGATCGAGTCTCGAAGCAGAAAATGTCTTACCACTGGTCTAATTCCTAGCTCTGTATCTTTCGTGCACATGATCCTGTGTTCGATTTCCGGCGGAGAGCATAAAAAATTAATCTCAAATCATTCACTTTCAATACTCATCTCTCTTCTTTAGCCTAAATTGCTGGAATGTTAATTTTTTTTTTTTTTTTTGTATTTTCTAAGGAAAAAAAATCTTAGATTTCATGCTTCTTTATACTAGAACAGCAGACAAAAATACGTGGTTACTGAAAATGGACTCTTTGTCCCTTATATTCATACAAAGAAATGCTAACAAAACGCACATTGTCGGAGGAGAGAGGTGTTTCTGTACCCTAAAGAAAATAAGCAGAAAATATTTGCGGTAGCGATGCTTTCTATTCAGAAACGCTTGGCGACCAGCATTTCAGATTTCAATGAAGTCATAGAAACATTTGAAGCTCGAAAAGAACGAAGAAAGATCTTCCATTTTAAATAATACATAGTTTACTTAATTAAATAATTTTGTTTAACTGCGTGAATGAATATATGCAATTTTCTTGCTTTTTTCTTCTTTTCGGGTTAACGATATAATTCATGGCTTACAGCACATGCTATATATTCGATTTATCTCTTGACATGAGTGAAGAAGTTTGAAAAAAAAAAAAAAAAAAAAAAAAGGAAATAGCTTATATTAAACCAATATTAGAGAATACACTTAAATATATAAATAAAGCTTAAAAGGACTTTCCTCTTCATATTTCCTGAATATGTTTTGGATAATACTCAAAAATGCTGGGGGAAGGGAACACTTGCGCGTACCTACACATCTTTGTTATTGCAACATTGCAACCGGTGCTTCTGCAGACCACGAACCGCTACTGTTAATAAGAAAGGCCTCGGTTGAAGATCGAACTCATTTGAACATATATGTGTTTAAGCATTCTGCTTATTAAAAGACCTAATTTTGTTTATATTTTCATTTTATATTATATTTTATTATATTATCAAAGTTCTGCAGGCATGTCATAATGTAAGGTAAATGAAAGAAGTGGCCAATAGCATCTTCATAGATCTCTAGAGGATACTTAAGCCTCTATAAACGGCATATAAATTCCTTAATCGGCAGCAAAATTAAATTTGTTGTGACAATAGCATAGTATAGCAGAAAATGGAAATTATTTCTTTCTAATTGATAAGTTGTAGTATATGGTAATTAGAGATGCAAGGGCTCGGAAAAAAAAACGGCTTTTTTGGAAAAAAAACTCGGTTTTTTCTGCTTCGCTTTTTTGCTTGGGAAATTTTGGGCTTTTTTCAAAATTCTGCTTTAAATTGATAAATCAGATTTTGTTTCGCTTCTCTATAACACAGAAAGTCATTTAATTAGTGGTTGATGCCGATAATAATATAAAACCTCGAAAATAAACCATGAATTTCGAAAAGATATTTCAAACAATTTTACTTCTCAACATATTTACATTATGAATTCCACAGGATTAACCAATGCATATAATAAGATTTTTTAACCTCCTATATACAAAAGTAAGCAGGGTTGGGAAGAACCATGGTTGTTTTTGAAAATACCAAAAACTCGTTTTTTTGGGGGGGGGGGGTTTAAACTAGGCTTTTTTGGCTTAAACCAGGTTTTTTTGGGGTTTAGATATTTTGCTTCATGTATTTATATTACATATTGACAGAAATAAGTTTCTTTCGGCTTCGTGTTATTATGCAACAACGGGGTTATGCTGGAAGAGGTCACATAAGCTTAAAGAAGTCCGGTCAGTACATTTCTTAAATTGGGAAACTCCCGTCCTAGCCATCGGGAAAATCCCGTCATTACTCTAAATGTAAAATAATAACGGAAAAATCCTGTTATTGCTTTCCATGTAAAATTTAAAGGTCAACGTATCATAACCAGTACGCTAAAACTGAGGAATTAAATTACAAATTTAGTACGTACATATCATTGAAAGTCCAATCCAAGCTAATGTTGGAAGCTACGTAGGCAATCGATAAATTATGCCAATTTCTATCAATATATTTAAGCAACCTTGGCTTCCTTATAAAACAACAGGCATTCAGGCATGCAGAAATATACAATTTGGTTTCGTTTAGTATGTTCAGGCTTAACATCCTTACGTAATATCGAGGTTATCAAGAAGAAGACTTTCGCCTAAAGTTACATCCGAACCGCTACTTTGTTTACGCATTAAAGAAGGGTTGTGGTTCAACCGAGAATTGAACATGGGACACCTTGATGAAAAGGAAATAAAACTAATGCAGATTGTTTGATGTGTGGAAACGTTACCATGAAGTTCACACGATTCACATTTTTCGTTCTTTTTATTTTATTTTATTATTATTATTTTTTTTTGGTTTAAACCAGTTGTTTATTAAAAAAAAAAAAAAACAGCTGGTGTAAACCAGCCAACCCTAAAAGTAAATACTTCTTTAAAGAAAATACACAAATAACTAGCAAAATTCTATGTAATATTTTTACTTCAAAATATTCCATACCCTCTTTTGGAACAAAATAAAATTACAATAAAACATAAGAGAAATACTTAGATTTACATAATACACTTAAAGGCTGCACATCTAGAGCTTTTGGTTCTGTATATTCTTGAAATTATATAGTTTTGTATAACCGCCATCACGGTTTACTCAGTCCTCAAGTTTTCTGAACTTTAACAAAAAGGATTCAACATATGAAAGGTGTGAAGCAAGAACATGGTAACCCACAACTTTACTATTTTAAGAAATTAGAGATTTTCTGGTGCACAATCCATTTTGAAAGTCGGAAAACTGATTTTTCACATAAGACTATACATGAAGGATTAAACGAAGCGGTATGCGTTGCCGTCTATCTGCTGCATAACTCAGCAATTGAAAATTTGTTAGTTACCATGTTCTTGGCTCACACCCTTCATATCAGGGTTAGCAAAAACCATTGTCTTTATTGAAAAAAAAAAAAAAAACAGGTTTTTTTGGTTTAAATAATTTACTCTATGTATTTATATTAGATATGGACAGACATTTGCTTGTTTCGCCTTGGTGCTATTATGCAACAACAAGGTTATGCTGGAAGGGGTCACACAAGGTGAAGCGGAATCCAAACCGTTTCTCCGCTTACATCCAAAAGAAATTGTCCATTTGGACACAAAACCGGGACTAATTGATCACAAATGCTATTGCCAACTCACTCACGAAGTATTCTTAATAAAAATACGTTGTACTGATTTTTACATAGGCCTAATTGTTAATATAATTGTCAAGAGTCATTTCAGAAGGACAAAAAGATAAACAGTTACACAAGTAAAAACCTTATACAGAATTATATACTAATCGGGAAACTCCCGCCTTAGCCATTGGGAAAATCCTGCTATTACTTTAAATGTATTTGTATGTAAAATTTTAGTCAATGTATCATAATCACTACACTAAAACTGAGGTATTAAATTACAAACTTGGTTTAAACCAGCCAATTCTGCTTCATATCATTACCGAACTCTCCCCACTCCACCACCACCAAAAAAAGGACTACGGAATATATTTAAGTTAAGATAAATACAACTGCACAACAAACATGACTAAGTGGAGCTTTTGCGCTTCTATCGGGAAGTTCGGGATTCAACCCAGCATTCGACCATTCTGACACAGCTTTTCTTCATTCCATCTGTGAAGTAGAAATAGTGTGTGTACTATGAGTTGGCCGACTTCCTTTCTTATTGTTTTTAAATCGTTATTATTACTAATTACCAGCAGTGACGGTTTTGCGAAGGTTAGAGGGGCGGTCTTTCGGACTGAAGCCTGTTCCCCAAAATTACGAAATGTCTAAAACAAAGGAAATATCCATTAATTATGCCTTTACTCATAAACTTTAAGCTCCCGTCAAATAAAAATTACGAATGATTAGAAAAACTAAACATTAGTAAGAAAAACCTCTCCCGAAATACTCTTCTAAATCCGCCACTGATTCTCAGTATAAAATGATCTTCAAGGTTGTATTCGGAAGGTTATCGCTAAATATATAAACGAAACGAAATATTATGCCTGTACTCAAGCTTCAAGCTCCTCCCAAATAAAATTAGGACATTTTAGAAAACGAAACAATCAGAGAAACCCCTCCCAAAGTACTTTTCTCAATACGCTACTGATTATTTGTATAAATTAGTATTCAAGATTGTATCCGGAAAATTGTTGCTAAATCATTGCACAACTACAGTATAACAGAAATGTGGAAGTACGGTTTGACGGACATATTTAAAAACGTATGCTTTTACGGATATATAGAAAAAACGTAAGTTTAACTTTTGTGCTAGAAGCTAGAGTACTAAGCTCTTAGAAATAAAACACGGATAACAAATTAAAATGATCTAGAGAAGAAAACAATGTCGATAACTCAAAAGTTGTTAAAATAAAGTTAAAAGCCTCTAAAATTGCCCTCAAATACTATATTCTTCATGTTAGCTTTAATTCGTAAAATATGTGCTCCATCCATCTTGATGGTGAATTTCAGAGCGAAATATCGCATTTAGGTCATGGAATGCTTATCTAACTATAGAATATACTATAAGAAAGCTATTTAGATAGAAAAATCATGAAAATGAAAAAAGCCAAAATTTCCAAAATTCTCGTTTTTTTTCCCAAAAAAGCCGGCTTTTTATGTGAAAAAAAACATCGATTCAAAAAAGCCGGCTTTTTTGCATCTCTAATGGTAATCGCTTTTCCAAAAGCTTAAGATACAAGTTTTCAAGCACAAAATTTAAATTGTTTTTAAAATAGATATGTTGATATAATTCGCATTCGCAAGTTTTTCATCCAATGTAGGCGGTTGAGTTCGTAGTTCGCATTCGGTTTCACTGAAGGCGCAGCCGCCCGCTCCTTACTCATGACGGTTTTCCGGCGACTAACTGCTTCTGCAGGCAAAAGAGGAAATGTGTTAAAAAAAAAAAAAAAAAAAAAAAAAAAAAAAACGCATTAGGATCACCTACATACGTGCATCAAGCCACCTACATTTGTTTAGCTAAATAAAAGTTAAAACCGAATACTTTTTGAACAAATCTCATGTATCTCAGGATTCGTTCTCCATACTTCTTGTCTTTAAGGACCATAAATTTTCCTTTCAGATATCCGTAGATTTTCGTCGTGTATTTTATTAAGGTTCAGCAGTCACTTCCGTATATCGTTTATATCCATATATCGTTTATATATATATATATATATATATATATATATATAAACGATATATGGAAGTGACTGCTGAACCTTATATATATACCTACTTACCTACCTACCTACCTTTATAGTTTGGTTTGCAGTAGTTTTTAAAGTTCGTAGGAACCTTATTCTCGTTGACAGTCTGTGTCTTATATTTTGTGTATTATTAAGTATAGTTCCTAAAGCTCTGAGGTCTAACCGATTTGCGTTCTGTATGTCTGGTGATGTAATAATCCTATGAGCTTGAATACTATTTCTTTACATTTTTTTTTATATCATTTCATCATCTTTTGTATTTGTCTCTATGGATCTATTGGACAGTCATAGAATACAAGTTTTGTTATGTATAAAAATAAAATCAATTGTATAAGTTTGATTTTCTTGAGTATCCAAGTCGTAAATACTCAACTATTAATCTATGAAGTCGCAAATAAAAAATTATTGGGTGACGCTGTAAAATGTAAAGGAGATAAATTATTATTATTATTTTTATAATGTTACTAATGTCTATTCTTAAACGCCATCTGAAAAATCATCCACCATACGATTTTGCTTCAGGTATAGTTATCAGATTATCATTAATAGTTACTTAATTACTCTTCTTTTACCTTGCTGTGTCGAGGTTGTGATTAATAATTTAATATTAACTAGCAGCGTTCACCCCGCTTCGCTGGGGTCACCCCGGAACGCAATAAACTTTGTTACTTAGATAATTTTTACTTTTTCGCTTTCAAGTGATATGATAAAAACCATAGAAGATTGCAGTAAATGTTAACATTATATCGCCTGTCATTTATGTTAACCCGCCGAGTGACACGGTCATGTGGGTTGCATATAAATACGGTTAGATTTAGCTATGATGAGCTAACAAAGGATTTCTACGTTATGGACACTTGAATGGTCAATTATCTCAAGACACTGGTAATTGAAAATTAAAGTGATATGATAAAAACCATCTAGGGTCCAAATCTTAATAACCCCCCAAAAATGAAAGAAATTGGTTCAGCCGTATTAGCGTGATGAGCTAACAAAGGATTTGTACGTTCTCTTTTATATATATAGATTGCTGTATGAATTTTCGTTTACCACTTGCAGTGAATGTGATATTGTTATTTTGTTTGTATGTTATTCCAGATATTGTGTTCTGTATGGGTGACGATAATAAACCAGTAGAACTGCCCCATACTTATCTTAAAATGGGTACCTCGAAAGTGAAATACCCAGTAAAGGAGGTTGGGGAATGGTATTGCGTGGTAATTGGAGCCCAAAATTTGTACATACGCAATTCCGGTCGGCCTGTTGGTAGTACGGTAAAAAAGATGCAGCAGCTTCAAAGGATTGGATATAAAGCTTTTCTAGTGAGTATTGTATATTCTTATTATCAAGTAAGATATGGCTTTTTTTTTTTTTTTAACTTTCTGGAAAATACACAAATACCGTTTTAAATCATGTTTTGAACAAAACATCACTCAAGTGGTGGCTCCCATTATTGATACGCAACTTAAAGGGGATGCACGCTGCGTTGCTACCGGTGACCCGCCATTTATATATCTATCTATTAAAATGCTACAGTACCAATTAAGAGCGACCGAGCTCTAACCTATAACCTTAGCTTTCAAACCTTTGATTTACGGTTATTTGTGATTTCACGTTTATAACAAAGACAAATATTTTTAAAAGAGTGTACTTAAATAAATTACTTAAAGAAATATTTTTCACAAAGTTTATCCTTTTAAATTATTGTTCAAAGACCTTTGCCTTTAATAAGCCTTCTCCGAAATAAATGCAAATGAATTGTGCTGCCATCTTTGGAGCTCTTTTAAATTACGTTTATATGTTTCTGGCCAATCCTTTCGACAATGAGATCTCGGAAACTACAGGCTCTAGAAAGATGACGTTTCCACTGATCGATTGCAAATTTCATGTAGATTGTCCAGTTCTAATTGAATATTTAAAAAAACATGGGCACTATTTCTTTATTACATTTTTACGGGTACATTGGAAGTGTTGAAATTAAAAAAAAAAAAAAAAAAAAAACTAAAGCATCACATCCTAAGCTTTATACATTCCAACACCACACTGTTGTATATATGGGTTGTATACGTCTCAGGCGTTTGTTTCATGGCCAAATAATAATGGAAAAGGAAGGATAACCATTTCTCCAGTCGAAGATGAACCTTTTTTTGGGAGTGTTTTGCCCAATGAACACCATATATAACTGACATTATAATTAATTGTGTATGTAATGTATTTGCTTATTACATACTGCATGCAAGAAGAAAGAAAACACTGGTCATACATGAATTAGAAACTCCAACCGGAAGCAGGCTCAAATCTTGCAAACGGTGCGAGATATTGAGAAAAAATAATCGAAAAAAGTCTCCCCTTTATGATACCCCTTGGTTTTTTTTTTTTTTTTAATCAATACGTCTTTCACTTGTGTCTGTAAAGGGACACGTACAGATGTAATGAATGATAAGGAGATTTATGCTCATATGCGAATGATGTGCTGTGTAGAGAGCGCAGGTTCAGCTAGTATATATATATATATATATATATATATATATATATATATATATATATATATTATAACAACAAAGACAGAATATTCTCCTGACCACGTGATGGTGTACACTGAAAACAGCACGTACACTCATGTCCAAAATTATTGTCGCATATCTTTAACTGTCTTCTTGTAAGAATATAATTTGATAATGATTTTGCAGGTTACTTTTAATACTGATACTATATATATAATCGGGAAATGTATATTTGTGGCAAATTTCATGAGAAAAGAATTATAAATACGATAATGAGTAAAACAAAATGTTGCTAAATGGACAAGAAAGTGTTATTTTCGTTTTATTGTTCTTATTTACTGCTCTTTTGACATGAAATTTACCACACTCATGCCTTTGCCGATTATACACATACTAACATTATAAGAAATACCGGGCGAATTCGTTGTCAAATTATATTCCTACAATAACATCTTTATAGACATACGACAATAATTTTGGACATAAGTGTACATTGCTGTTCAATGACACACACTCCATCCCTGTATACGTTCCCCATCCGAATATATATACCCCAAAGAGGAGCGTTCTTTCTGCAGCATGCTGTACATCTTAATTTGAAAGTTTAAAAAAAAAAAAAGTTACACAAAGTTTTTTTTATTAAAATTATCAAAAATCGCTAACAATATTTCGTACATTCCGCTTGAAACATGTCTATTTGTGAATCCTATTTATTTCTGGTTTAATTCTATTGACTGAAATGGCTACTCTCTGTTTTGAGGTAAACTCGTAACTTAGTTCCCCACAAACACTTTAAATTAAAAAAATAAGAATATATTTTATTACCTAACTTACGTAAATTAAATACCTTAAATTCATACCTAACATCATAAATGATTGTGATAAGTCTTCATATCATTCTGAAACTGTAATCTCCGTATACCATTCTGATGGACATCCTCTGTCCGATCAAGTGTAAGCTGGGATGGTATCTTCAGATATGTACCTGGCTTGGCTTACTTCCTTCTAAATAACTATGATGAGTTATCATAAAGAGCAGGAATTTACGTAAAGAGCAGTGGTACCGTAATATGCCACATCATTGTTATTACTAGTAATAGAATAGTTAAAATTTCTCTTTCCAGATTCCGTGGTTTGAGTGGACAAAAACGCCTGCTGCTGAAAGGCAAGACTATCTTCAACACAAGATTTTTGGTAAAATGTTGTTAGCAGAAAAACTTCAAGTTTGATAATAATAAATAGCATCCATCAGAGGAGGTTAATTTGTAGTTGGTATTTGATTTTTTTTATGAAACAATAAACATTTCAACGTATTTCATTTTGTGCATGTACGGTGTATTATTATTGCCTGCTAGTTGAACTGAACACAGTACCAACAATCTAGTTCTGCCTGTGAATTGTTTTGATTTAGATATTACCTTATAATTCACAATTACCCCGAGTAGCA
The DNA here is from genome assembly GCF_964235325.1 of Thermobia domestica. Lineage (NCBI taxonomy): Eukaryota > Metazoa > Arthropoda > Insecta > Zygentoma > Lepismatidae > Thermobia > Thermobia domestica. The sequence continues at coordinate 130,769,160 of NC_137456.1, read as the reverse complement.
ATCTTACGTAATCTCCAATATGTTTGCAAAATAAATGTACCGTCCTGCAAGCTATTGGAGCAGGTCCATTGCCAGAACGCTTTGACAGGGGGGGGCGTAGTAATTTTTGGGTACGGCTAACTTGAGTTCACCTTACATTTGTAGTTTCTTTATACATAAATGCTATTATTATGAGATACGATTTTCCTTAATGAACTACGTAGAAGCAATACTATTTGAAATACATTAAATAATTACCCACAGTGTAATGTGATTTTAACAGCTTCTGAAAATTGATTACAAAATAAATACGCAATTCTGTCAAGTGAACAAAGTATGCCTGCCTACAAAAGACAAAACTATCAGGAACTTTCATGAATTTAAAAGAAAATCCCCTCCTTTAACGATGCAAAGAATAGTGAAGTCAATAAGGACAGAAATCTGCACAATAACAGAGCGGCCAAATTATATATTGTCGCTTTCTCTCGGAGCAGAAATGTACTCAAATTTTAAATAAGGTTCTTTATTCCGTCTCATACGAAATCGGATATTTCTTTCCTTGCAACGAAATAAGCGATAAGAATTTCTTATTTTTGAACATTGTGTATCTCAATAAACAACTGTAAGTTTCAGGGTACGATGAAGGTGGTTGCATGAGAAGGACTCAGTTCCCTCTCCCCTAGATACGGACCTTAGTACCAATTGTTGTACAGAAGAATTAGTATATTGGGCAAATTTTCTTCCCTTAGATTGAAGTGATAAAACTAATTTTTACCGTTGTGACTCTTCCTACGAGTCACCTCTGATTCTAACCAATTCTATATCTTAGGAAATCTTAAGATATATCGGTGCAGGGACAAAAGTCTGCATCCATTTCCAACAGGATTATTATTACCCACCTGTCGAAGTTTGAGCTTTATGTTGCACTCTGATCGTCAATTGATTCTAAATTTATTGAGTGTTGAACGTGCCAATAGAGATTTCTGGAACACTAATTTACATTGCAATGTTATATATAACTTCTACTAATTTGTGCCGTTTATTTTCGGAAATTCCTTGCCAGACATCAGTGATGATAACTGTTATGTGGCGAGGTACGAGCTATACAAATTCGCAAATGGGGTGAAATACGTTTCTCTGTAAACAAGATAACTTTTTACCCATAACAGCTATGGGACTCAAGTTTGGTATATAGGTACCTCAGGTTGATACCGAGATCCAATAATCGAACCAGCCATCCAGGGTCATTGTCAAGGTCAAAAGGTCAAATTATTGAAAATTTTCTAAAACCTATGATAAGAGACCTACCTATACTTACGTTGACCTTAAAATGGATGTGTAAGCAGATGACGTACACTTACCTGCACAAAGTACAAACACCCATGGGTCACATTGAAGAGTAGGAAAATTATTTTTTCTAGGACATCATTATTTGTGCTTGAAAAGTTTTTTTATTTAGTGCCAAATATTAATAACTATTTACAATAACATAAAGGCAACGGATGATTTTCAAGTTAATTTGATAGCCAGAGAAATAGTTGTACAAAGAAGGAGTTTGATTTTGAAGAGAACAGGAGGTCCAAGTAATAGAGAGGAAAGAAGATTTTGAAACTACACTCATACCTCCTGCTATGGTTTTAATGCGGTTTTGAATCTATCATAGGAACCTCGCCATACTCGTTCCACGAGCGCCTAGTATAGCATATCAAATTTTATCTATGTTATCGGTAATTTGTAGCACTTTCTGTTGTTTTGCTGGGGCTAGTCAATATTTATTTATCAGGGCCTGAAGTATGGAGTGCGAAGTAGAAAAAAACAGTTATCTTCGACACATTCTCCTGTACGACTTCAACAAAGGTTCTGGTGCTGTAGAAGCATCTAGATATATCTATACAGTGTATGGAGAGGACGCTATTGTTGAAAGGATCACCCAGAAATGGTCTTTTGCCAAGTGGAAAGTTCGACCTGAACGATTCCCTATACTCTGGTCGCCCATCTCACTTTGGTGAGAATGATTTGAACGACTTATTCTCTTTGATTCACGTCAGAGCGTCCGAGAATTGGCCAGGGAGATGGGCAGTGCACAGGTAACTGTTGTGTGTCACCTTTAGCCCAAACAAAGGTAACACCACGTCCCAAACAGGATTTCCATCTCAAGAAGCAATGTTGTATATCTTAGGAACATGGAAGAGATTATCCACAGTGACCTCCTACTCCGTAATCGTTTCATAACTGCTGGTGTATATTATGATCAACTCCCAACATTCATGCAGCACTTCAAGGAAAAAGGCCGAATAAACGACACGGCATCGTCATCGACATGGAACAACGTTAGATCACATGCAGCACACATGACAACCTTTGCCATTCAGTGGCTTCAATGGGAGGTTCTTCCTCATCCGCGTATTCCCCAGATAGGGTTCTTACAGATTACTATTCTTTCCAGTCCCTGTCGAATACACTCCATGGCACATGAGTAGCTGCAAAATTTCAGTAATGACGTCTATGCGTCCAAGCCAGAGTTTTTTTTTTTTTTTTCAATAAAGGCATCCAGAAACTGCCTGAAAGTTGGGAACATATTGTGAATATTGTGGAGAGGGGATACATCAGTGTACGTATATATATATATATATATATATATATACACTCACGAACAACTGAATTAAAGATAGCGGCCCTTCTGGGAAATGCTGCTGGGTGCGGCCCGGCAAATATAGTAGAGTAAGGCATGTAACAGCGAGGATATCAGACTTCGTACAGGCTGTATGAGTAAATTGACTCTCAGCGCGTATAATCGCAGTCAAATTGTCAGGGCCTGATGTGTAGGCCACTTCTCTGACCTGTGTAGCCACTGAAATCTCTAAGGGCTCTGCGTACTGTGAGTAGGTGGATTCTTCCAGAACACCGTCTCCTTACGTCAACTGTCATGGTGTCTGACGCGTTAATGACAGGGATCGTTCGGATGGTAAGATTGGACCTTGCTATCTGCTGGCAATACCTAGTTATTTCATAAATACTGTCAGAGGTTTGGAAATGAAACGCAGACACAGCTAATTTAGTCACGTATTGCTACAGATGATCCAATGTGACTTGCTTCAATAGACATGAATAGCACCAATCAGTTCTCAAAATGCCTACCTTGAGATTGGATAGAGGCCCGGAGTCTAGCGGGCCACTCCTCAATGGAATTACAATCAGTATCGATGGAGAAGTGGGGTTATCTTGACCAGGGTGCGCTTCAGGGAGTCCACATTAAGGTGTTCCTTCTTGCAAGCTATTGATTAAAGCAATGACCACAGTATTTAGGAGAGCAGGTTCAGATCCGGTCTGCTAGAGGATCAGTCTGATGTGGAGATAAAGTCTGGTACATTGGACCGTAGCCACTCCTGTGTTGATCATACCTCGTGCGCGGGAGAAGAATCCTGTTGGAGGGTCCACTGTTGACTGAAAAACATGGTGGTACTCAATGATATTAAAATGGGCTCCAACTCTGTGGTTTCGAACACGGTAGCCAATATATTTACCCTTTCTTCACAAAAATGAAGCCGTATTGTGCTCACACCCCCATCACACAATGACTGATGCTACCTTTGCATTCTGGAAATACTTTCAGCAGCTTGCACTGATGATGCCTGCACACGGTCATTTAGAGCATTAAAGAACTGCTCAACTGTAAACAGCTTGTCTTTGGAAAAGGGAATTGTCCTCTGACCATTTCCCGCGTAGCGTTTGAAGAGATGTTTGGCTTCCACTGCTCTCTGCTGGCGTAACGCATCACACAGGAAGTAGTCTGTGCCAAGTCCCAAGTCCTGACTGGACACTTGTGACATGATTGGACTCGAAATGGAGGTCTCTCGGTGTATCACTGAGTAAATCCTGACGGGATTTCGCCGAATCCTTGCAGCTTCATCTTTAAATTTGTGTGTTACCCTTGCTGTGTGGGGTCTGCCACTACGCTGCCGATCACCGTTTCATTGTAACACTGGATGGCGCGGTAGACAAATCATTCACTGATTTGCAGGGGTTTCAAGGTGGCGAAGATCCGTGGTGGTGGCAATGCCCATCTTGTGTAGCGCTATGACTGCAACACGATTGTCGTGGTCACCCCACTCCATCATTACACATTCTCACTGGAATGAACGACTCAGGGACCCGCTTCGCCCAGAATACACAGATGGCAGCACTCACTCATACTCAGCATGGTCAGACAGCAGTCAAAAAACACTGATAATATTTATGAAATAACTAAGTATAATTTCCAGATTATCTTGTTGATTAAAATACATGCCCCATTGAATGTTACCAGATAAATCTTAACACATTTTCTGGATTAATTATATTTTGGAAATCCGGTTCCATTGGTTAGTATCTTCGTGACCCGTTAGCTCATCAGAATCATTTCTTTCGTTCTCCAAAATTTTATTAAGAGCACATCGTGTGTGCAAAATGTCTCTCTCTGAACATTTGTGACACACGTTTCCTTCTGTGGGACATTTATTCTTATCGTGCTTGTTAACATATTTCTTGCAATGATTCCTTTAATTATATATATCTGTGATTTCATTGTGTTAACCCTATAATGACTTAGCATCAATGTTAGCATCCCAATAGCCGAGAGAAAAAAAAAAAAAAAAAACTACCACTTCACTATCATCCTCAATTTTTGAAGTCTTACAATTTGTCCAAAACTTTCAAAGCAAGCTGAATTTTGTCTGTCTCTGTATCAGGAAGTTCAAACGCTGATACTGATGACATATCTACTACTTTATAGAAGTTCGTTCTTTCCGCAACCACGCCAATCTGTAATAGCTGAATTAATCACATATTGCTGCAGAAGGCTACTTGCTTCAATAGTCCTTTACTAAGTTATCCATATAATTGGTAACAATAGTGTACTAAGTATTGTTTCTCACAATTTATTTAACACCAATAAATAATCTACACCTTTGTATAATAAATATACTCAGTCGCTGCTTAGTTATAATCAATATCATCATATAAATACAGTATATAGGCTTAACTCCCCTTTAAAACTCTTGATCATAGAGTTAACGAAAATTAACATTATTTTTTTAAGCATTACTTCAACAATATAATAAACAAAGAATAAACAACTGTTTCCTTTTTCTTACTAGCAAATACTTAACACGATTATTCCCTACAACAGCCAATCTCCCGCCAAATTGCTTTATGGTGTACAAACAGCGTGCGTAGGTTTTCTCAGAGTTCTCCTGTTTCCTCCCATTTTTCATTTCAACTTTATCATCCATCTCATCATCACCGGCTTCCTTAGCTTCGGTGCATAATCGTGGGTCATTAAATTATTTTTTAAAAAAATGTTTAGAAAAATCGAAAATTTTGACCCCCATCGGGTATATTCCCCTTTAAGTCGTCACGAAAGTTAGAGAAATTGAATAAAATTCAAGAGCAGATAAAGAAAAAGCTTTCTTAGTTTCGTCATATAATAGGATTGCAAACTTTTTTATGATAATCAATATCTCATGAATGCTGAATAGCTATTTCATAGTCATATTGTGATTGTTTCATATTTTCATAATCGTTTTTCCGTTATTTTGAAAGCTATGAGAAAACCGAATCTAATATGATATTTTAAGGATTGGGTCAGTATCACTGATTTTCAATTGAAATTAGATTGTATTTTAATGTGCAGATAATTGTCGAGTTTCACAGTGTGAGGCTTCTGGTGAGCAACTGCTGGTTTATTATTTCGGAACTGTGCTGGAGTCTGGAGTCCAGATACGTCTCTTTTCTCTTCCTATATTCGAGACAACTTGGTGGAAGTAAGCTACAGTAATGGTAGAATATTTATGATCATGACATTCATAGTCTGCAAGTGACATAAGCATGGAAATGTATAGTGGGAATAAGGACAACAAAATACTCAACGTGGATGTGGTCAATGACACGAGCGCCAAGTGTGACAATTAGGTTAGATAGTTGTGGGAAAGAATTAGACATATCTTCATTTAGCAGTGAATTAGGAATGACGATCATACCTGCTATCATGTGTGAGGAAGAGAACAATATAACAATTGCGATTCCCAAATTGAATGTATCCTTGTGTTATTTATTTTGTTAATAACTTCATGATGAGTTAACAGATTTGGTTGATTGAGTTTAGTGTCCCGTTTAGCGCCGACGCTATATGAGACGTTGACCTAAAGGTTCACATGGGATCCGAAACACACGAACTCCCACCGGGAATCGAATCCGGGTTTCTGTGCCAAAAGCGTTACGCAAACCATATAGTCACGAGGGAGTTCAAACAGATTTGGGGATACAGTTATCTATAGAGTATAGATAACTACTGAAATTATTACATTCTCTTTAAGAGTAAGCAGTCTGCCACTGTACATAGGGACTTCACAGGCATATGTTCACTATAGAAAATCAAAATAATTAAAGGGGGTCATTTGGTACCAATCTCCGCAAAATTCTGCGTAATGCAAAAAATGTAATAACCACTATACCAAATATTTGCGTTGCGTGGAAACAAACCCTTACGGAATGTGCCCGATGATCAAGTCCATTTGGATGTACGGCATATTTTCTTTAATTTTCACATTCACTTCCAATACATCATATATAGAGCTGAGGAAAAGAATGGTAGATGTTAAATAGATAACATTCCTTGATCATGGTATCTAGTAAAATTCCAAAATGAAAGGGTCTTTCCTAGTAAGATAGTGAAATCGGCCCTTGATCCAAATTGGGTCGCTATTGACCCGAAAGTTTACCCTTGACCTAAAACTACCTGAAAAAAATGTTTGACCCCCCACTCCCTCCCCTTACCGAATTATCGTATCATACATGCTCAAAATTAAATATTTTTTAATTTTGGTGGGGGTGATCGAAAAATTTTAAAAGTTTCACATATTGGAGTTTTTTTTTTTTTTTTTTTTTTCAAAACCATCGATGCGTATTTTCTTTATTTCTTTGCGTGTTGAAAATTTCAAAAAATTGTAGGAAAAAATTTTGGGCGGGACACGTCGCTGATCTTTTGGTTAAAAATTTGTTATAACCTTATGTACAACATATATTTTTTTCGGGGCCTGAAAGTGATGGCAACATTGTCAAAAATAAATAAAACTGAAAACAAACGTGTTTTTTCGGGCTCAAAAAACCTCGCGTCGGCTCAACATATCTATCAGTGCTTGTTTCACTAGCCGCACACAGTGGCGCTATCTACCGCGAGCTGAGTGTAACTTTGTTGTGCAAGAGTCGTTGAAGTGGAAGCACTGCTACGGAGATATACTTGGTGTTTCTATTCCGAAATGAACCCAATCGAAGCAGCCGAAGAACAACAGATGCGGAAGGGTTGCAAAAGAAAGGAAAATTATCAACTTTGGCAAAGGATTGTTTGAAGGGGCCCTCACCTTCAGGGCAATAAAATGGTGGAAAAACTATGCGAAAAACACGTTTGTTTTCAGTTTTATTTATTTTTGACAATGTTGCCATCACTTTCAGGCCCCGAAAAAAATATATGTTGTACCTAAGGGATGACAAATTTTTAACCAAAAAATCAGCGACGTGTCCCTCCAAAATTTTTTCCTATAATTTTTTGAAATTTTCAACACGCAAAAAAAAAAAAAATAATAATAATAATAATAATAATAATAATAATAATAAATAAATAAAAATACGCATCGATGGTTTTGAAAAAATTCCACATTTACATCTAAATAGTATGTACAATATGTGAAACTTTCAAAATTTTTCGATCACCCCCACCAAAATTAAAAAATATTTAATTTTGAGCATGTATGATACGATAATTCGGTAAGGGGAGGGGGTGGGGGTCAAATTTTTTTTAGGTAGTTTTAGGTCATGGGTAACCTTTTGGATCAATAGCGACCCAATTTGGATCAAGGGCCGATTTCACTATCTTATTAGGAAAGACCCTTTCTTGACTTTTTAATAACCTTTTCTTTATCGAACCATAAAATTTCGCGACATTTAAAAAACTAATAACAGTACCTATATTCTTTGACACTTATATTGGTCTTACCTCTACTTTCAAAGGCTGTTCCCTGGAGCTATAAAAACTTGGTGTCTTCTCACATTTGATTAAATTGGTTAGATGCGTAAGTGGTTTTGGCGATGCGATGCGATTTGCATCGCCACTGCCTCAAGGATGCTAGCTGAAGGACAATCTCAAGATCGAAGGTCGAATTTTCATGCATGCGATAGATCCGTGCTTTGCTTGCGATTTGGTAGCGTCTAAAGCTGACCATAGACACTTTTGACGGTGAATTTTGACGTTTTCTGATTTCGTGACCGATAGACGCCCTGCTGATGTGTAGGTTTTAATTCACAGATTGAATAAAACTATTTGTTACTTACTTTTAAAATTTATTCAACTTGATACAGAATAACAGTATTCTTATAACAATCTGGCAGCAACGTATATATTTTTAACAGTTCTTTAATATTTTTAACAGTATTATATCTGTACATTTGTTACAATTTATACAAAGTATTCTACAGTGATTTGGTTTATTGTATCAACACTTCTTAATAAAACCTTTCGGCACTACTAAACACGTACACGTAATATCACAGTTTTTCCTAGATATGTATAAAAATAAACATTTTATTAGAAATCATCTATATACAAAATGTTTCCATAGCCTACTAATTGATATTGGTATTCCATACATATAAACACTCAGACCCAGAGTACATAATAATTATGTTTGATATTGTGCGTAATTCAAATTATAAGTTGCGAATGTTGAAAACCAACAACAATATCTGTCTCAAAGATTATTTTCGCCAAAAAAAAAAAAGTCCAAAAAATGAAGTGAAAAAAAGATACTTCAAATTCTTAAAATGCGAACAGTGCTCATAAGTTTTAGCCTCTAAGAAATCTTGGCTTCCTCGTACCAGACGACTTTAAAGTGGGTGAAGTGAAGCAGTGTCAATTCTGATTTTCGAAACCACAGTTCACTATTTCTTAATTCACGAGTGCCCAAAAATGTAAGTCTTGCTTGGTGTTTGCTCTAGTCGAATTATTGTCAACTTCGCTGTTATTTCTATTGCAACATCAATATTCTTAACAGGTAACTCAAAAAGTAGTGATTATTTCCTCAATATCATTCGAGTTTAACGGGAAAAAATTGGTTCATAGATGATATACAGAAGCACCTACCAACTGATAGATCTTATTGACCCGAACAAAATGAGTGAGTGCAAACCTTCACCCGTACTTTTCTAGAAAATGAAATTTAAAAAAAAAAAAATCTATGTAAACTTAAAAATTAATGCTGTATTACTGTAAGTGTTAATCCATACTTCCAGCAATCAATCATGACCACAATCTACTGAAAGGACAACCCTCGTTTGTACGGAGCCAACTAGAACTCACAATGTGTGGATTCCACGTGGATAAAGCGACAAACCATCCCTTCGGATTTTATCATGACATGAAGCAGAAACCGGGAAGCCGTGTTGCTCCCTTCATAACATTCCTGCACAAAGCCCTTGTGCCAACACAATTGACTTCTGCGCGTTTGGAATGTTAAGACGACTTCTACAATATCGCCTTCAGTGCCTTTGGAAGATCTGCAGCGAGGATGGGATGGAATTCCTATGCTTCAAAGTACTTATAGTTTGCTGCAGTGGAAGTTGTGATGTTAGGTAATAATCCTCAGTGCTGGAGGTCCAATAGAATACCACTGATGGTGGCGATGAGATTTCTTGTAAGGCGAGTGAGTACCCTTCAAAATAGGTTCGATATAAACGGAACAATCTTCTGTAATTGCAATTAAACTGTTCAAAAATACATTGGCACAGAACAAGAACAGTATTTTATTAATTAATTCTTGTAGAATATTTCATTATTATGTTTAACAATGACTATCTATACAAATAATGTATTTTACTTAAATAGATTTAGTCTACTTTCTGCACGAACAACTAGATTCGGTCTTGCGAAGTTGGATAGTTCAGTAACTAACATTTTTTGTAGTACACATCCCATAATAGATATTCTAGGCACGGTGGCTTAGTGATAGAGCGTTCACGTCTGGTGCATGGGATACCTGGTTCGATCCCAGCTCGCGCCAAGTGGGCTTTGTGGTGGACATACACCGTGTTCGTGGGTTTTCTCAGGATTCTCCCATTTCCTTCCACTTTATTCATTCCGCCATTGCATTCATTTCTCATCATCATCGTCTCCTTTAGCATAGCCGGCATTATCGTGGGACGTAAAACTTAAAGATTTTATTTCAAGATAGATATTCTATTGTCATCCGAATTAGTTGATCTACACAATAGTTTCAACAGTTTCACCAAATTTATTTTACAGAAGTATTTAATTCTCAATAAAAGTTACTTTCATCTCTAATGATGCTGCACGGACTTCACACAAACTGGCATTGCTACTGTCCGAAAGGATTTTTTTGACGTTCAGCAGCGAGGCTATATGAGACATAGACCTACAGTTTAACGTGAATCCGAACCACATGCGCTTCCGGCGGGAATCCACACCAAAGGCGCGTACGCTATCCATGTAACCGCGAGAGAGCTCAACTGTTCGAAAGAAAATGATAAGTTCACGCTAAATATAGTAGAAACTATAGTAGCTAACACATTTTCCCATCACTTTCCACTTTTTCACACATTAAAATATGGTTCACGTTTTACTCAACATCACCATATTAACTGGGAAAAGAAGTGAGCCAGCCCTAATGTGTGTTCAGTAGTACTGGTACTAAATATTTTTAGAAAATGCAATCGGAATTCTTGAACCTGATATCTTTAAATTACGACGTGAGAACGTTAATCGTTCATTTGCCATCCCTTTTTCAAACTGCTGCAACCATTCTGAAGCTGACAGTAAATTATATGAAAGGATATGCACTTTGGACTTGATTGTCTCTTTTTAAGGGCTATCACAGTGGAACTTATAGCAAGACAAACCGATCAAATCCTCAGTGAAACGAAGTTTGAAATGTGAATCTACAAGATATTACATTGACACGTCTTTCCAACAGGAACTGTAAAGCATTGCTGTATATTTAACTGTTTAATACTTAAACCGGAAGATTTTGTATTGCTCTAATACGACATTTTTTTAAAATGCATACATTTATATATATTCCTTTTAGAATAAAAGCTCTATCAAACACCTGCCAAAAGGTGATCAAGAAATTTCTTCGTAGCTTCGTATGCTAAGAATAAAGCACCTGAGGCTGGAAATGTTCTTACTAAAGTTGGTCTCAGTCCATTATATAAAGCCATAATGCCTGAAATAAAAAAATAAATAAATAAAAATAAAAACTTATATAGATGTCATTAGGATGAAGTTTAAGGTTAGATTAATCTCTAGTTGTTAAGAAAATTATACATCTGTAGGATTCAGGGTCATCACACACATTTAAAAGTAAGGAGAATGAATTCTAATCCAAGAAATTCTGGGAGAAGTTTCAGAACTATACAACAGGACAAACAGGAATTATCTGGAGAATCAATCTTCCTCTGTGCTTCGGAACTCTCTCGTGATATATTTTTGAAGAGTATAATAATTAAAAAAAAAAAAAAAAGTGTTCTACTTGTAGCAATTATTACACTACATAAACTCCAATCTGTTATCATATCTCTATATACATGGGTGAGTTAAGTCTTGCAATATTTTCACATCACAAACAGCAGGCGCGTATATACACTGTAATTGATCGTAAGTACAAGGTCAAACTGGCCCACGAGGTAGTGTGGCAATCGGACTATTTAAGACAGAGGTTGCCACTCCATCAGTATATTCAGTCAGTTTTTAGTGGCAGTGACAATGAGTGCTCAACAACGTTTGATATGTGAACGGTTACTGTATGAGTTCGAATTCGGGCACAACGCTGTGGCAGCAACCCAAAACATTGATTTGTCATGCAAAAGAGGAAGGTGCAATGAACCACAGCACAGCAACTCGTTGGTTCCACAAATTTCGTGCAGGCTGTAAATATGTCGAAAACTAACCGCTCTAGGGTAGTAGATTCTGAGATGATACGACACGCCATTGAGGAAAATCTATCCACCAGCACATGAAGATTGTCAAAGCAACTTCCCAGATAACTGTAATGCGTCACTTTCACGAACTCGGGAAAACTGTCAGGAACTACCGCATTTTCCACATGAGTTGACCCCCAGCTCAGGCTCAGAGGAGAGTAGATGTGTGGTGACAACTGCTCCAAAATCCACCGGATTTGCGTTTCCTGAAACGGATTGTGACATGAGACGAAAAGTTTTTTTTTTTTTTTTTTTTTTTTTTTCGAAGGTGCAAAAACAGTGGTTCAACAAGGGCTAACTTCCAGAACCATTCGTCAAATAGGGCCATTTCGAGCATAAAGTCAGTGTGTGATGGAACTACTAGGGGTAATTCATTTCGGGTTCATTCCTAACGGTCGTACCACCAATGCTGATCTTTATCCCGAACAGTTTTAGAAGATGTATCCTGCACAATGCTTATAAAAATCGTGCATTGGTGAACCGAAAAGTGCGCAGTGCTGCAACAGTAAACGCAAAACTACATTCGGCTCGAAAAACGCAACAAAAATCTAGGAACTTGACGCATCGAACTGATGACATACCCGTATATAGTCCTGACCTTGCTAGCTGTTTCGATCGTGACGCACTTCTTGAAATCACGACCCTTCACAACCAGCAGGGACGGATTTCTTTAACTCTAAAAACAAGACATGGAATCGATGAACTGGGAAGGAGGTAGCTGCAGACACCCCAACACGAGGGACTATATTTTTAATGTTAACCTCCATTCATTGCACTGTAATAAATACAGGTATGTTATGTACTAAAATATTGCAAGACTTATAACTGATCCTTGTAAAAGTTTGAGCCCTTAGTTAAACAGATGATTCAACTTCAAACGAACGAGAATGCATTTTCCCCTGCATAACTACTTGAGCTTCTAACAATTAAATCTTTTCTATTCTTCTTTGAATTTAAATATTTTTAGGTATTTTAATATCCACTCCCTTTTCTCTTAGGCAAAAATGTGTGTATATAGCAGTGTATTAACATCACAGATTACGTTGGGAAATAAAACAGGTTTGTCCCGATAACTTCTGTAGTATCACGGAGTTTTCAAATGACTCTCGTAATGTTTGTACACACGGGAAAGAAAGTATTTGACAGTTGACAAATTTTCTTTTGCTAATAACTCGGGAACAAATGAATTAATTTGGATCTTTTTGTTGCTATCTTTACGATGGTTATAACTTGATAGCTTGCCGAAGTCGGTACTCTAATAGGTTAATTTATTGTTGAGTTACTAGGATAAGAAATTGTGTCAACTGAAGAATACTTTCTTTCGTGACTGTACTTGCAACTACGTTCTCTAGAATTATAATACTAACATTTCCTGGCAGTAAAAAATTCAACTACGTTTCCTATTTCAATACAAAATTTAATACTACTAGTCGGAATCCTTGCCCTTTACTTTGTATGTACGATTTTAAGTATTTTAAATTTAAATAAATGGGCTTACTTATACAAAACTTTATGTTACGAATATCTTGGCAACTTGATTTGATCATTTTAATCCTACCTTGGATCACATAACAGAATCTGGAGGAAGGTCAGAAACTGCTGCGATCCTCAAAGTCGAACAAAACTGAACGTACCTTCATTCTTGAAAATTCGAAATGCAACTGTGATCATAGAATCCTTGGAACCTGCCACCTGAATTCTTGATTTCACAACATCTGCAGGGAATACTGACATCCAAAAGGCCATTCCTCCAATTCCACCGGCTATGATTGTCTTTACGGCACCTTAAAAAAAAAGTTATGTGCATCATTAAAGCAAAAGAAACTCTTTTTACGTTAGTACTCTTTGAACTACTTATTTCAACAAGTGAGTTTCGCTTCAGTGTGAAACTATTGTAGACTTCCAAACTAAGCAAATTCAATACTCAAACTTGACGTGATACATACTCGTTACAGTCGAGTAATAAAATTAAAGATAGAATCTGTTCCTGGACGCTGAACCATATCAAAAGCCATTACGTCTACTTCCTATTTTTGTTCTATGGCAATAAATGAAAATAAAAATTCCGCCATCCCTAGATAAAACCATTCTGATCGATTTTAACACCAGGATCTCGATACCTCTTACTGTTTTCGCACTGTGGAAATTAGTACTGAAACCAAAAACGATAGTAAATTTGAATCAGTTCTGGTTTTGGTAGAGTGTTTTGAATAATCATGATATGTTGCCTTGAGGCGCTTCTCGCTATCTGTTGCCGTTCTCGTTTTATGGCGATAAACGTCGAAACCGGAAATGGCTAGTTTGAACCACTTCCGGTCTGAGTAGAAGATTAACGGAGAAAATTTACATATTCTTGGGACGCTAAATCGATTGCAAAAAACTGCGTCTCGATGTTTTTTACCGTCTGTGCTCTGATACCTGTCGATAGACGGACAGACATAGTCGTTCTATAAGTCATCCAAAACTAGCGTGGTTTGGAAGTCTAAAAGCACTCTTTACACTAAAACTACTAATTATTTATTAAAGGAAAGAAGATGGTTTTATTTATAAAGTTAATGATACGACCTTGTAACTGTTGAAGTAGATGTAAAACACTACAATTTGATACCGTGCAAATATCGAGAGAAGAACATTGATATACCCTGCAATACAACCATTTTAACAGTGCTGCATTTAAAGATATATTGTAAGATAAAGATGTATTTTTCAATGGCACTACCTCAGGTTATTACGTACTTCAAATTACAACGATGAATCAGGGCACTGGTTCTTTAATACTGAGCCACATTAAATAATACTCACACTTCGTTTCTATTTGATTCCATTTTTTTATTTATATATTATTTATCTGGTTGCCTGCCAACCGGATATTGACAATCTTATTATTTTTTGACATATGAATATCTTTTTGTGTACTTGACAATTATATATTTGTAACTAACTTCTTCGAAATAACCTGGGTTAATACATATAAAGAAATACTCATTGCCCCAAAAATATAAGTATATACAACGTATCGTTGTATATAATGACGCCCGAACGGAATTTCCTTTTTTTATTCATTAACTTTCATAAAAAGGAAAAGAATTCTGGACCGTTTATATACATATGGATCATTCGAGTTTTCAAGTGCACCTCGTATATAAAAAAATACAATTCATATAATTATACATATATATATATATATATATCGTATTTAATTTTATAACAGTATCATTATCATATTTATTTATCATATTTATTTTAAACCTTATTATCATCTTCATATATTTATACATTTCATCGACGATGAGGTGCATTCGAAATTAGATTAAGAAGTTATTAAAGACCTTTTTCGGGTTCATTAAAAAGCTTTTACAATTTGTTTGATTCCTTTTCGGGGCCATTACATGCTTTGTTACAATTTAATAATCATTTACTTGGGCATCATGAAGAAGGTTTTGAAAAAGATGTATGTGATATTCATATAGTCGTTCTTTGAACGCCAAAATGATCAAATATAACATATAATTAAACAAAATATAAATTGAGATTGAAATATCGATAATAATCAGGACATAACATAAGAATTAACTTCAATATATATTTTCGCATTACGAAAATACTTTCAAATGTATTCCCGTAACATGGAACTCAAATAAAGCGATTATTATTGCATTTAAAATATATATAACATGAATAAAGAAATTGTCATCTTAAATAAAAATTTAAAGATTCGATGTCTTAAATTAAAACATAGCATTATGCGTTATACATTTCCACAACTCTTAGTTTTATCCTTTTGAAGCAAAATGCTATCTCTTATGTATCATTTACATTAACTTTATAGAACTCAAATAAAGTACGAACAACAAAGTCATAACGTTATTTAAAGCAAAATCAATTGAGTACGGTCCCTTTAGACGCCGCAACTCCAATCTAAGTTACATATCCAATAAATTCAGTCATGGTACACTGATAGTTACAAACAGAAACACAGCATTGCACGTTAGTTACCTCCTTAGTTCTACGTTTCTTACTTTTCTTATCATAGTTCCTGCCATCTGCGCAACGTTTCTGATAAATCGTATTATTTTTGCTATAATTAAGTTGCATCCTGTTATCGACAAAATTAGGTTCGGATACACAATCATTATCACTAGGATTAGGCTTGGTTACTTTACCGGTAAAATTAGGTTTAGTTCTTCTTCGTTTTAATGGTGACAAGATGTCATGTCTCCTAACATATCTGTACCTCTTCTTTCCATATCGGTACTTTGTCCTTCCACAGGTTTTATTTCTTCTGGGGTTAGGTTCAGCTGTATCACCAGTACACATGTATTTAACATCTTCCTGCACATTGGGATCACTCTTCCATCGCACATGAATTTGGTTTCGATCAATGTTAGCTTGGCTCATGATGCCATTATACTGTAACATTGAAGGATTTTTAAAATCTCTCACTGTCATGCTTAGATGACTGACATCAACGCACTGTGTCATGTTCCGTAAGGATATCGTTGGATTGCTCAATATTATCATATTAGTCTTGTCACTAAATGCACAGTCCAACTGATTCAACTCAATCGGGTAGTCAGAAACACACGTTTTCTTCCAGAATTTCACAAATACTGGATTCAATTTTCCTTTTGCCACATGAGGTACTGTCATGTACATGCCATTAAATGATTCCATTACCATTACTTCATGTTTAAGATTAATATTGAGACATGATAGATACTCAACATGATACTGGGAGTTCAAGTAATCAATAGCATTCACCAGACGAAAACGATTGTACCTTTTCACACTTTGATGCATACCGAAATCATTACAACTTGCATCCATGAGGCAATCAAAAGTATGCGACTAAAAGGAAAAGTTGGGATAGTCTGTTCCAATCAACACGGCAGTGTGTTTCCGTGAAGACTTCGCAAATTCTACCCATGTAGATTCGCAGTTTACCTTTTCCTTGGTTTCGATATTGCCTAAAGATTCAGGGAGTCTCTGCCCTATCTTGCTTATTACCTTATCCATTTGTTGTATCTGCTGCTCTAGGCGCTTATCAACATGTTGGGCTTGCTTTTCTAACTGCTGGTTCAATTTAGCAATTTGTTCTGTTTGTTGTCGGGACATTTCCTTCAAAATTTCCAACATATTGGATGAATTTATTGTTTGGCTGTCCATCGTTTCACCATCTATGTCACTCATTCTGCTCCGATATATAACTCGGCCGCTTCTTAAACAAATATAATTGATATCTGGCTCAATTTTGGTCGTTTTTTACTAAACTTCAAAAACGCTCCTTCTCAATTCCCGGGTTTCTTGTACCATTTACAACGATAAAATCAGGTTCTTTATTTACTGAGCCACATTAAATAATACTCACACTTCGTTTCTATTTGATTCCATTTTTTTATTTATATATTATTTATCTGGTTGCCTGCCAACCGGATATTGACAATCTCATTATTTTTTAACATATGAATATCTTTTTGTGTACTTGACAATTATATATTTGTAACTAACTTCTTCTTCGAAATAACCTGGGTTAGTACATATAAAGAAATACTCATTGCCCCAAAAATATAAGTATATACAACGTATCGTTGTAAAATCTATATGTTAAAAAAAAAAAAAAAAAAAAAAACTTACAATAGTACACTCGTTATGCAGTAGTGCAGTTAAGGACACTACAGTATCATAAACATCGAAAAACAGCATTTTGGTGGGTTCTACAACAGTAATAATGCAAATGAGATGGATGGGGCAACGTATATCAAAAATATCTTATTGTTGAATACTATGGTCATCAATCATATAAAGTGTTTCGAACAATAGAAACTAAGTTACAAGGGACTGAAAATTTGACTTTGTTCAAAGTACTTTATTTGAAACAAAAAATGCTTAGATAAGTATCACAACCAATTACGCAGTTGGTTTTGAACAGACATAAAGATCGTAATGCCGTTTACAGGAATTTGATATCTAAAACCGTTCTAGAGATATGATAAAAATTGTAAAAATTGCTATTTTGCTTATGTGAGTTTTTTTTTTTTTTTTTTTTTTTTTTAATGGTTTTGTTTTCTTTGCTTGTGTAACTTCCCAACAGCAGTTTTAGGCAGATGTTATTAAAGCATAATTTTGAGCAGTTTTGCAAATTTTACTAGTGTTTACTGTCTCCAGAATAGTTTGACATAGCAAAATTGTTGTAAACGGCATTATGATATTTACTTTTATTGAAAACTATTTGTGGTTGGATGAGGTACTTATGTAAGCAGTTTTTCGAAATAAAGGCTTTTAGAAAGAAAGGAAATTTTCAAATCCTTATAACTTTGTTTCTATTCATTCGAAACCCATCATTATCATAATCATAGAGTTAGGCACTAAAGTACTTTAGATGTGCATTGACCCGTTTGTTTTATTTGAGTATTACTGCTGTAAAGATCACCAAAATTTGGATATTTGTGATGCTGTAGCATCCTCAATTTGCAACACTGAATAACCTGATACTGGAGCTTTCGTTTAACATGTATATCTTAAATGTATAATAACCTGACTAGTGCTATTTGAAAAAACATAACTATGTTGCGTTGGCAACACTATTAACTTAGTGGTATCGCCGTGTCAAACAACGTTCCCCTGCCGATATATGTAAGTTCAAAAAATTTGAACGTTCTTTGTCTATTACTTTCAAAGTTACAGGGGCGTATTAAGATAAGTGGTCCGCCGTATATTTGTATATATTTAAAAATCTCAAACAACATTGAAGAAAGTTTACAAAACTCTTATCAGAAAGGGAAAAGAAAAAACCGAACATCGATTTGATTATCTTTCAGTTCTGGTAATAGAATGTCAATCATATAGAAAAATCTCCTGAAAAGTCCAAATTGGCATTTAGGATCAATCTCTAAAATATATACGAGGGCTATCCAGAAAGTAGATTACGTTTTCGTCTGTGTCCGCTAGGGGCGGGGCTAGCGCGGCCATCTTGGGGTCAGAGCGTTGCGCAGCTCAGTCGGCATCTAGCCGTGCTAGTGAGAGGTTCGTGCTGTGCTCCGTTAAGATACTGTGACGGTTTGAAATGTCTGCGTTAATTGAAAATCCCGCGAGCTGCGAGGTGCGTGCAGTAATAAGGTTTCTGACAGCAAAAAACTGTAAACCGATAGAAATCTATCGGCAGCTGTGTGAAGTGTATGGGGACAACATTATCACTGAAGGTGGAGTGCGACAGTGGGTCATAAGATTTAAAAATGGCCGAACCAATGTTCACGACGAAGATCGAAGTGGGAGACCCAGCAAAGTGACTGCCGAACTTGTCGAAAAAGTCGATGTTAAAGTCCGTGAAAATTGAAAGTTCACAATAACGGAACTTTCTTTGAGTTTTCCACAAATTTCGCGAAGTTTGTTGCACGAAATCATCAGCGAAAAGCTTGGTTACCACAAGTTTTGTGCAAGATGGATTCCAAAAATCTTGACAGAGGACCACAAAAATCAGCGAATGGCTGCAGCGTTGCACTTTTTGGACGCCTACAATAAGGATGGTGACTCTTTACTCGATCGCATCGTTACTGGTGACGAAACATGGGTGAAACACGTGAACTGTGAAACGAAATTGCAATCAATGCAGTGGGGGCACACAGGTTCTCCCCAAAAACCCAAGAAATGCATGCAAACAATGTCGGCAAGGAAGATGATGGCGACTGTTTTTTGGGACAGAAAAGGTGTGATTTTGGTGGACTTCCTGGAAAGAGGCACTACAATAAACGCTCAAAGGTATTGCCAAACTCTGCAAAACCTCAGAAGAGCAATTCAAAACAAGCGCAGAGGAATGTTGAGCTCTAAGATCTTGTTGATTCACGACAACGCCCGGCCCCACACGGCAAATGTCACGCGTGAAGTTCTTGAATCTTTTCAGTGGGAGTTGTTTCCTCATCCGCCGTACAGTCCCGACCTGGCACCGAGCGACTTCCACCTATTCCCAGCAATGAAGAAGTGGCTGGCTATGCAGCGTTTTGATGACGACGAACAGCTGCAAGAAGAGGTAACGAAGTGGTTGAAGTCGCAGGCGGCCGAATTTTTCGACGAAGGAATTTCCAAGCTCGTACATCGCTACGATAAATGCCTTAATTTGAATGGTGACTATGTCGAAAAGTAGTATTTGTGTGTGGCTTTCATCTGTATATAATAAAATTTGTTTCCTATACTTTGTTGATTTTTTATTCCAAAACGTAATCTACTTTCTGGATAGCCCTCGTATTATACTATACACCCAAACAGTTCTCCTTTATAATCCTCCTTACGTTCTCCTTGAAAGTGCATTGATTTATTTAAAATCGTTATGTTGAAAACTATTCAGTTTCATTTCTTATTTAATAAAAAGAATCAATCATCTTAAATTCTAAAATAGAATGAAATCTTTTAACGATTCACACTATTATATCTTGTGGGTGAAAGGAGACAGTTGATGAATGAAACTAAACTGATGGAAGTACTGTAAACGAGGCGCATGGCACGAAAACAAATAAATTTTAAAAAATTAAAAAACCGCTGGTATTTTTAAAAACCAAGAAAATGAGAAAAGAAAATTTTTTGTGGCTTATATACAAGTACATGCCTTGACTATTTTTCGACGTAGTCACCGTGAACATTTCTGGTAGCACGGTACAAGCTTCTGTATACCCTCTGTATAAAAACATGTCTCCTGAAAGTACAGTCAGTTCAGAACTGATGTCTTGAGCACTTCACTGTTGTTGAAACACTTTGATACAAGCCATTGGAACCAGGACAAGGTCGGAGCTGTAAGAGGGATGACTGAATAGTTTCCATCGAAATCTTTGAATTGTCTCAATTGCACGAGCAGCTGCGTGTGGGCGGGTGCTGTCATGAATGAAAATAATTCCAGACCGTAGCATTCCTCTCTGCCGATTTTGGATGGCATATCGTAGATTATTCAGTATTTGACATACGCACCTGTGGTAATTGTCCTGGTTCCAAAAATTCTACAAGAATCACAACCTTTTGATCCCAAAACACAGTTTCCATGATTTGTTGAGCTGGTTGTGTTTGAATTTCTTCGCTTTAGGAGAACCAGAGTACCCCATAGAATTAACGGCTGCTTCGACTTCCCAGTAGCGTACGATATCCAGGTTTCATCCGTCGTCACTATGTGAGAAAAGAGGCCATTCCCATCCTCTCCTAGCAGGCTAAACTATCAGGTGCAACTGTCATTCTTTGTGAGCGTGTCAGCATTTTTGTACTCACCTCGCACGCAGTTTGTGATAACTCATCTTGTCAGTCACAATTTGATGCACTGTTTTCTCACACATTTCTGGAAACTCTTTGGCGAGCTCAGTTATTGTGAAGTGGCAACTGATCATACTTTCTCGTTAACGCGTTCCACCAGATTGTCCGTCTGAACACTAGATCTTCCGCTACGTTCATCATCATTAGCACACAATTCCCGATAGATGCCAGCTACATTCTGTCCTTTGGCGTTCAGAAATCGTATCTCGCTTCAAATTTGGCGGAATTTTGTATTACGGCAAGCCATTTCACGTTACTGCTATTCGCACGTACGCAATTCACTCAGACGATTCTAGGACATGCTCCTGCGCATGGTCAACTTCATCAGTGGTGCCAACATCACGTAAAAATTATCGGCTTTTTTTGACGTGCGTCTCGGAAATAAAAAGTGGACTCTGAGGAACATTCGGATATGATGAAGTTAATTACAACTGGTCACGACCTGGAAACAAACCTCCGATCGTCAAATTATTTCATCAAACATAATCTGTATCAGTGACGTACGCCGAAGCAGATCGTAAGATGATCGCTCAACGACTAGCCCGAATCCGGAGAGAGTTGGTGAGTCAACTGAGGTGGATGTGTTAAGAGATTAATTATCTAAAAATGAAATTTTACAAAACTTCAATCACTCAGGATCGTAATTAAACGTTAAAAACTTTTTTCTTCAAGGTTTTGTAGTTATAATTTCGAAATTAAGGAAGATATACCGTGCAACTTCTTATCATAGATCATAACAGCACTTTTTACAAAGCAAAAGTATTAAATCTTATTAAATTCCATTTAATTGAAGAGTTCGGGGTAAAACAATGATAACCCTCATTTTAAAACCAAGTGAGTTAGTTACAGAAAAACAATAATAACACTCATGTCAGCTGAATTGCGGACACAATTCAAGATAGAGAAAATAGCATACTGAATATGCTGTCGTTTCAAACTTGAACTCTTTCGACAATTCAGCTCACATAAGTGTTATCACTGTTTTTCTGTAACTAACTCAATTGGTTTTAAAATGATGTTTATCGTTGTTTTCCCCCGAACTCCTCAATTATTGAAACATTTTACAACTTAGAAATCAGAAATTATATTTCTGAACTTTTCGGCATCTACGGTCATTTAGCCCGTTACGTATGAGGGATGATGTTCCTCGGTGATTACACTACCCGGGAAAATGGGGCAGGAAGGAATCGATTTGAGCCATTGTGTTAGGTATCATTCCATCATTTGTCTATGTGAATTAGGAAAACCTGACTAAGGACGGCTAGCCTGAAAATGCTTTTATACCTTTACGACCGAGTGTTCCTACCGGGAATCGATCCCTGGACAGCTCGCACCAATCCGATAGCGTCAGCGGGGTCACTCATTTTGAAACTAAACAAACGTATAAAACAATGTAGTTAATAACAAGCGAGTTTCGTTTTACAGTGTGAAACTACCAAACACGACTTTCAAACTATGGGAATTCAATACTGAAACTTGAAATTGTACATGTACTATAGTAGGCCTATATAGTACTGAAGTAGCTGTACTACATCTACTAGATGCAATACATTAATAAAGATCAAAGATAGAACCTGTTCCTCGGACGCTGAATCCGTATCAAAAAGCCATTACTCGCTATACCTTACTGTTTTTGTTCTATGCTGATAAAGGTTGAAACTGGAAATCATCAATTTGAACCATTCCGGATTGAATAGATAGTTAACGGAAGAGATAGAACCTACTGTTGGGAAGCTGAATCGATTGCAAAATACTGCATCTCGATATCTCTTACCGTTTTTGCTCTATGGAAATCGGTATTGAAACTGGAAGCTGTAGCAAATTTCAACCATTTCCAGTTTTGATAGAGTTGCGGGTTGTGATGGCATGTTTTCTCAATATCTTGAATAGTTTGCGGAAAACCGCTTCTCGCAATCTAATAGCACGTTTGCTCTATGGTGATAAATGTTAAAACCGAAAATGGTTAATTTTAAACTTTAGGTTTGAATAGAGGGTTAAAGAAGATGAAACCTAATCTTGGAACGAAGAATCAACTGCAGAAAACTACATCTCGATATCTCTTACAGTGTTTGATCTACAGAAACCAGTATTGAAACCAGAAGTAGTAGTAAATTTCAACCATTTGCGGTTTTGGTAGAGAGTTGTGGGTTCTTATATTATGTTTTCTTCAGGCCCTGATCGTTTACAGAAAACCACTTGTCGCTATCTATTACCATTTTGCTGTATGCCGATAAATGTTGAAACTGGAAATGGTTGTTTTGAACCACTTCCGATTTGAATACTCGGTTAATGGAGAAGATAGAACCTATTCCTAGGACGCTGATTCGATTTGCAGAAAACTGCATCTCGATACCTCTTACCATTTACGTTCTGTGGAGATCAGTATTGAAACCGGAAATAACATTAAATTTGAATCACTTCCGGTTTTGGTAGAATGTTCGGAATACGCATGGTACGCTGCTTTAAGACGCTGAATCGTTTGCAAAAAAAGAAGAAAAGAAAAAAGCGCTTCTCGCTATCTATTACCGTTTTCGTTATATGACGATAAACGTTGAAACCGAAAAAGACTGATTTGAACCACCTCCAGTTTGATTAGAGTTAAGGGAGATGAAACCTGCATCTCGACATCTTTTACCGTTTTTGCTGATACCTATCGACAAACGGACAAAGCCGTTCTATAAACTTCTGACATTTGTGCATAGCATAGTTTAGAAGTCTAATAATAATCCAAATAAGACGGCAATTTTATTTAAACAAAGTAATTATCACACAAATGCACTCCTTTATATGATTTGCAAGAACGAAATAAGTTGTTAGCACAAGACTTTTTGACACAATGATAATTTTGAAGACATGCCTTTTCTGATCTTAACAAGCTATACTGTTGCTTAGGTGACGGTATCAAACCGGATCATTAGCGAAAATATATTGAAATAGTCCGAAGTATTTAAGTCACTGAAATGTCTTACGAGTTAACGAATGCACTCTTGTAATCTGGATATCCTTCTCTGACAGTGTCAAATAATGCTGTCGATTCCCTAGAGACCTTCTCCAATTAAGAAATCAGCAAGAATCACAATATAGCTGATGCTATCAACGTCTCCTCCAAGTTGCTAATAATCATCATTATATTGCGAGCGGTGATAATGATTAGAAATAATGTAACTAAAAGGCTACTAGTCACCGCAAGAAGCAAACCTTATCTGTAGGAAGTACTTTCGAAGAACATCGTCTTCATCGTCAGCCTAGTCACACTTCAAAAAGTATTTAAACCATAAAAAGAATTTCAAAACTGTGCAAAGTAAAAATCTTCTTGTCACTAAACTTAGACATACTGATGATGACGACGACCACCACCACCACAACAACAACAACAACAACATCATATAATAATAATAATAATAATAATAATAATAATAATAATAATAATAATAATAATAATAATAATAATAATAATAATAATAATAATAATAGTAGAAACTTCGATAGGTTGATTTCCCTTTTACTTGTTAATCATCTTCACAAGCCCTATCGACTCGTCTAATCATAATTCACTTCAACTCTGTTCGAGTCCGCTTAAACTACCGCACTCTCATAATTTTAATAAATTTATACTCTCATAATTTTAAATTTATTTCAGTATGTTATACGAATGTTATAGTTACCAATTTCGTCCTTCTTTTTACCAGGCGGCGTCATAAGCGTTCTGCTGAGTTCATAGCCTCCGAAGAAAAAAAAGTATCCAGGCATTTCACGTGCCATGGTCGAAGTTAACCCACGAAAGAAACCAGGAACACCTTCTTCTCGAAATATTTTTTTTACAAGCACAGAAGTGCTAATGTCTACCTGTTCAAGAAAATGATAATAAGACATAAACAAATTCTACCTGTTCAGGAAAATAAGAAGATATATATATAAACAAATTAGAAATAGTCAATATTCAAAAGTTATTAAATTTTAACGTACAGCTTAGGCTATGTAACAAATGCAAGTAATAATAGTGACGTAATTGGTGGAATGATCAAGTGTAACATGACAAAACTTCTGCAAAAAAACATATAACCCAAACGGTTCTGTATTAACAATCCGTACCCTTTGTCTCATTCAAAGTGGTGTGGCGAGATCAAGAAGCACTGCGGAATAACAAGAAAAAATACTGCCCAAGATAGATGTTGCACAAGAGTTTGGGAGACTTTTATCCAGCAGTGGACTGACAATGGTTGACTATGATGATAATGATACATATGCACACACCAATCATTGAATTATGATCACCCTTTTTATTGAATGCTATTTAGAGAACTTTAGTCTGATGTCTGAAACACGAGAAACTGCACATTTATTTTGATAGTGAGATGATCGGTGTGTACGCAAATTTAAGGGAAGTAGTACTACCACGTATGAGTGGCTGGGCATACTTTTCAGGAGACAGAAACAAGTTTTATTAAGCTATATCAAAAATTCCCAGAATCCGTAAGGGTTCTAAAGCTACACTTGGATTTATATAAAAAGAATGGATTGAGAATATGATGCAAGGAGGTTCTAGAATATATCACAACATAATATGATTTCATGTAAAGCTTGTAGTAGTCAAGAACATTATCAAACTGTGATCCGACACTACGCATTCAATGAGTACCTTGCACAATGTGAATTATTTTGACTAATATGTGTGCTTTAAAAAAACGGGGGGAAAAACACAGTTAAGACAACTAATGAAAAGAAGTTGTATAAAGGAACTTCAGATTATGGATCCAAAAGGAGGAATGTAATCAGGACAATTAAAGATAAATTTCAGGAATCGTAAAATTTGTCTGTGAATAGAAATAACAATATACAAATGAATCAAATAAGTATGACACAAGAAAATTTATATTCAAAGAGATGCAACATTAAATTACTAAGAACTATGGACTTTGGAAATTTAAAACTAAGGAAAAAAACTAATTGTCATTTTATTGCGATTAATTCACTATATATTTCACTATTTATATTTTCATTTCATGTGTTTCGATAAAGCTGGCAACTCCTCTGATACATGACTAATGCTTCTAATCAGTAAAACAAATTACAGACAATAGACTGTGAATAATATCAGGTGGTCTACAAAGTATTGAGCCTTTGAATATCAAAATTGAGAATAAATTTATTGTGATCTGAAAATAACATTATAAAATCAGATATACATAATTTTATTTGATGTCCTTCCAATTTTTCCGGCAACACCATATTCCCGTCGCTATAGAACTTCTGTGGTTTCTGGTCAAAAAATTGAGATAGGTGGTTATCAAAGATCTCTGAAACTAACTAAACACCATTCAGGGAATTCTGCAGAGACCGAAACAAATGATACTCTGATGGTACTAGTCGCGGGCTATACGGCGAATGCATTAAAACCTCCCAGCCAAGTTATCTCAATTTCTGATGGGTTGTTAAGGACGTATGCAGTTTAGCATTGTGATGTGGTATATGACACCCTTTCTGAAGACAAGTTTCGGCCATTTTTATTTTTCTATTTATTATTTGCTAGGTCCACTTGCGCTGTCAACAGTACAGATCCGAGTCTATTGCTTTGATGCAGCAGCTCATGATGTACGATGCTCTTCCAATCCCACCAAACGCATAACATAACCTTCCTGGACGTCAGTATGGGCTTTGCCACAGACTAGGGAGATTATTCTCGCACATTATCAACTTTTTATCACTAGTGATCAACCGCTTCAGAAATGGCTTCATTTCGTTACATTTCAGCAGAGATTCGCAGATAGAAATTCAATCAAGTAAATGTTTTTGAATCAGATCATGTGGCTGAGTTTCTTTCTGTGACCAGTTTTCTCCAAATGGTTTAATGGTATTTGGTGATGGATGTTTAGATCATTTGGTGGTGTCATGGCTGCTTATATGGCGGTCCTGCTTGACTTTTGTCAAAATATCACGCATTTTTGCTATGTTCATCGCGAGGAGCATCTTGAACATAGAAAGAAAACGGCTGAACAATCTTCTGGCTGTTGCTTTTAATACCGTATCTTGCCCATAAACAGTACAAATTTCTTCACGAGCCTACGCTGCATTTGCGCCTTTATGAAATAAAAGAAATAAAATTGTAAGATGTAGCGCAGTTTTGCGGAAAGGTCATTTATCATCACGGCGCAAGATTCCAACACTTTTTGTACATATACTAGGTTGAACTGTCAGCTGTCAAGTGACGTTGGACCTGACTCGCTGCGATTCATATACTGAGATTTGGGACACTAACGTCATCTCGTGGGCACAAGGCTCAATACTTTTTACTCTACTTGATATGTTTTATATGCGTATTAAGGAAACACAATAGGCAGGTAACAAAGTTAAATAAAAATGGTTTACTATCCCATCAATAATCCTTGGTGTATCAAATTTTAAAACAAGTAATTGTAAAATGTAATTGCAAGGGGCCTTGATCTGACTACAAGTATAAAAATCACTTTAGATTTACTCCGTGCTACCCGCACACTTTATTTATATGTATTCCCAAAGCAATTGGATGATTATACGTTTAACTATTAATTCAAGGAAATATAATACGCTCACCTTTTGTTGGACTTGTTGGCCTAGTGACAAAGTTTGCATTTCTCTCATCGCTTGCAGCCTACATTTCACTAGTTCTGTTGGACAAAGTGTAAAGGACGACACAAAGGAACCAAAAAACCCAGCAGTAGCATTATGCAGCACAGTCAGTTCCCCAACATTCTGCAAATGAAATGTGCAATTAGACAATGTCATCACAACAGGAATGTTGGATTTTATTTACTTATTTTTTAATTCAAATTTATCGGTAGAATATGTTTTTCTCTTGAGAAAACTGTATTTGTATCAAATTTATATAAGATTATTAAAAGTGAAGGCACGAATTTTGAGATTCTTACCAAAAAAGATTAAATAGGTAATATCTTATTAAAGTAATAGTGTCATTTGTAAGAGAAAGGAAGATTTAAGTCGAAGGGGCATGAATTCACCCACTTGACCTATTTCACCCTCAAGCAATAGTGATGATTCTTAAACTCCAAGAAAACACATGCTATGATTCATAAAAATAGTCTTATTAAAAAAAATAAAAGAAAAAGAAAGAAAAAGAACAAACATACAACAATAATTTTCTTCATACCATAGTAAATCGAATGGTAAAATCTTACTTCAATCTTTAGTATAACACGGTTACGTCTTCAAAATAATGGAAACGTTTTAAAAAAAATTCAAGTGATCGATGACGAAATAAATGAAGTGACCTTTTATCATTCGACATATTGGTCGAAAATGCATGTGTATGCGTCTACATATTTTTGTTCTACGATAACTTTTCTAAAAGAAATTCCAGATTTTATTTAAAATAACACTTTTTTTCCCCTGAGAATTATGAGTCATCTCTTTTGCTTGGGATTAAATCTGTCAATGATAAAGCGTAAATTCAACTCAAACTTGGAAGTTTGCGCATACTGAAATGTCGAACATATTGACTGTTAGTAACGAAGGTTGGCATCTGTGTCTTCTATGGAGATGAACGTCAAGCATTTGCCTATATACTATATATACATAATATGAAAATAAAATAAAGTGTAATTGAATCTAATAGACTGCTGAATATACCAGAAATATAGTTATCTCGTTTTTACTGTGCTCTGTGCTTCTATTGGCCTTAATATTGCTTCCTCCAAAGTTGTTCCTTTTAACTCAATAATTCCAATTTTGCTGCTGCCTTGTGCTGAATAATAAAGATTATTTTTGAATCTTGTGACTACTGTATTTGTTAAACAAATATCCTCTTTGTGAACTATCTGAAACTTCTTGATTATTATGTTGGCCGTAGACTACATGATATAATTTTTTAAATTGTAACTACATACACGTAAAATCGCGAAAACATTAACCTACAAATATAAACACAGTTTAAATGACCGTTGCACTACATCTTCTGCTTCTATTCGTTTTCAGGATTGGTTACACCACACAACTTATAAATAAATGATCATTAATGTAAAATTTACCAGTCTATCTAAGTTACGTTCCAATCCTTTTATAAATACATAACAAGTTTTTTTTTTTTTTTTTTTTTTTTTTTTTTTTTTTTTTTTTTTGCTAATGTAGAATTTAAATTCATGTTTTTCTATTTGAGAAACCAATTTATGTAAAACATTTAATACCCTTAATTTTGTGATTAGTGAACAACTATTTTGACATGCCAGATACAGTTACATTTCTTTCTTTTGAATCTCTGGTATATTCTTTACTCTAGGTGTTAAAATCAGTATTTATTACAGATACAACAAATAAACTAGCAGTAATAAAATAAACTACTAGTAATAAATTAGTAGACAGGCGGTTAAACATTTTATAATGGGAAAATCCTTCCTTGCTTCTTATGGTTAAGTCCTATAAAATACTAATACTTCTTTAACAACGCATAATAATAATAATAATAATAAGCGGTGTGACATTTGCAATTTCTTTATATATTACAAACTCCATTAACTTTACTTATATTTTGCGACTCCATTTGCACATTATACACTTCTCAGCGCGACAACCCATGAACATATTTGTCAGGTTTAATAGTTAGAAACCTGTAGCTCTAGAACCAGGATGAGTAGCGACCCTGTGTTTGTTTAAAATAGAATTTAGATCTTTCTTCATATTTCGTACCCTACATTATATCCGTAATAGGCAAAAAGTTCCTCGCTAATTTTTCTGTTGTCAGAATATGTTACAGAGAGTAAGTGTCTTTCATCGATATTTATAACGTTACTCTTATTTCTGAAAGTAATTTACTCTATACATAGTCTTTAAGATATTTCATCATAAAACGTACTGAAAAAACAAACATTCTGTGCAATTCTAGATAGAAAATCAGAGTGCAAACATGCTCAATTTTTGTTAAAAAGGAACTCCAAATCTCTGTTAAACGCACAACAAAATTCGTCATGATGGTACCTTTCTTTGCTCATATTATTTGGGCAAGATTAAGGAAAAAATAAGAAGGAGCAGGCCAAGCCTATTCAGGCTCGCGCCTATGCAGTTGGAAGCAGTTTTCTTACTTGTCAGTCTAAAATATATATAGGAAACTAACTTCGTGAGATTTTTACATATATAAGAAATCTGCTCATTTCTATAAGATTAAGTATAATTTATGGTTGAATTTCTTTTTAAGAATATGTGAATTAGTATCAACTAAGAAAAATACAAAAAATCAACTAGAGAGCATATTTGAGTTAGAAGAAGCGAATTGATATCTTAGGGAAACTTTGGATAAATTAAAGAAAAAGCTTTTGACACATTATAACTCAAACTCATAAAGTTGACACGAAGTCTCAGGATAATTGGACATTCTTTCCATTTTGGCGTAAATTGTCATTAAGTCTCAACAAAAATTGCGAAAAAATCTTGGTTTCAAGATAGCTGCAAATTACCAATAAATACTGAAAACCATTTTTGAGATTACAAAGGTTATTTTTTTGAATAACACTGTAACAAGCTGGTGTTCAAGGCGACAGTTCTTACATTGCGATGACTAATAGTAATTTAGAAACTAGAATAAAAGAGCATATGTATAGAAGACTGCGAAGTTCAGGTTCTGCGGGTCCTGGATTATCAAGACACCAGGGATAACTAAATATAACTTAAAGGAGGCCCAAATTAGTAAGAAAACATCATTACCAGTAAAGATAAACGTGTTCGAGTCTTGTTACATACGAACAAAACATCCAACTTTAAAATCTGGACGAAGACAACTTCGACAAGAATTGGAATTAGTTATAAACAGCTTAACTCGAAAATGCAAACTTTTGTAGCTTAAAATTGTACAGGCAACACAATTTTTCTGATTTGTACATAGGTAATAACTTGAAGCAATGTTTCTATGGATTAGACAAGAAAAAAGCAAATGAAGCGAAATAAATATTTTAAATTGTATATGGCATGCGGATATAGTGTCTTAAGATTGTTTTATATTGGTTACTTAGTGATTAACGAAATAATTTAAGACGTTACTCGCGATTTTAGTGTTTTTTGTGTGTGTGTGTGTGGGGGGGGGGGGGGAAGGATGAAGTTAAACAACATGTAAAATAATTTGTGAAGCAGAAGCTCTTCGTATAATGTTTGGCCGTCAAAGGCAACGGAAATGGTTGCCGAAATCAAACCAAGAATATAAACATTTGATTAGGTTTCTCAGGGCACATAAAAGGTAAGTGTTAATTAGTTGATCCAGATGTTTAGTCTAATAAGACCAAAATATGAACTTTTCCTGAGTATAGTAACGAATTATATTTGGTATAAAGAGATGTGATGTTTTCTGCTTAAAGAGTCAAGTGTACATCGTTTACAGAATTATTGTTTTCTACTTTCATTATACATGTACTTTAGAATCTATCTTACTTAATACTGCAAGAATTTGTAATTACTTACAGTATTTGCTGATGAATGATATAGGATACATACTAAATGAATCAACAATAACGTACTTCTGTATGCAGTGTTGAGTATACTAAATATTCGTGCATATATCGGTCTGTCTAAGACCTTTCTCAACACCAACATTGGATGTAGAATTTGATTTTTATTTACATAATCACTGTTGAAAGTTGTTGCTCTGGAAAAATATCGTCAGTAATTGCTTTTCGGATAATACTGCGTTTTTATAACTATCCAGAGCAACAACTTTCAAGGATGATTATGTAACTGTAGTACTTGCCTAATTGTATTCCTAGAAACCGAAAAACTTCCCGATATTTCGGTACGGTAG
Source organism: Thermobia domestica (assembly GCF_964235325.1). NCBI lineage: Eukaryota > Metazoa > Arthropoda > Insecta > Zygentoma > Lepismatidae > Thermobia > Thermobia domestica. Next base: position 130,737,101 of record NC_137456.1, on the reverse strand, counting down.
CGACAATCCTTTTTCGAGAATCGTAGAGGCTTAATTCATGTTATCCAAAAAGTTCTGCACACGCTTTTAAATTCAGTATCAATATACACTTTGAATTCGTATAAGAAATAACAAATTTTGGAGAAATTATGTCTTCTTGAAAAACTAACTTCTATACCCTTTTAAAATTATACTGTGTGTGAAGTGCAGCTACACAACTATTATTTATTCCAATTTATTACTATTATTATTATTTTGAGGTGTATGTAAGTAATGAAATCTCCATGGCATTATTTTTTATATATGAGGACCGCGAAGACTCAGTGGTAGAGCGTTCACCTCTGGTCCATGGGGTCCTTGGTTCCATCCCTGCTCGCGCCAAGTGGGACTTGTGGTGGACAAATACCGTGTACGTGGGTTTTCTTGGGGTTCTCCCGTTTCCTCCTACTTTCTTCATTCTACCATTTCATTCCTCAGTATCACCGTCTTCTTTAGCCCAGCTGGCATAACCGTGGAACGTAAACTTGAAGATTTCATTTCATTTGTTACTGTTGATGTGGCCTTCAGCCTTGTACACGTAACCGTTATGGAGCAACAATGGTATAATTTTCGCTTCATACCTCACAATATACTTCACACATAGTATAACTTGAAAGGAATATAGAAGTTCTGGTAATCTTCCACTTAAAAGTTTCAATAATCGTCACAACAGTTTTAAATCTGCAAAATGCCTACACTCTAGCGACACTTATTGGCATCAGACAAACAGGCAGCGATACCTAATTAGCGTGATCGTTTACTTTTAAAAATTATGTGACGCTAAGATTATACTTGGAAGATTCTCTCGAGAATATCCACATACTACTAAAGCAATAATAATTTTAGCTTTCGGGACATAGTGTCTTGTTGTTAGAGCATAGAAAAAGAATAGGAAATTAACCATCTGGTCTTTGAGGCATGTTCTACTACATATGAAATGCCTCCTGTTCGAAAATGAATAGACTAAGTTTGAAACAAATAATTAGTCTCGAGAAGCCAAAGGCCAAAATTAGTGTTCCTATCTGTCGAATTTTAAATGATATTCCATGTCATAGGCAGGACACTCTTCGGTGTAGGATTAAATCTTACGTTTTAGGCTATCCAAGTTGGTAAGATCCTTGCAGTTTAAATTTTAAATACTTACCGATGCAGAAAAAGGAAACTGAAAACATGTTCAAGAAAATAATGAAAATACGAAATTGAATGTAAGAGTGCTTTGCAGTTGTCAAGCAGGGTTTGCCCAAGTGGGCCCGCCGGGTTTTTTCTGGTTGGACCCACCTGAAAATACCCACTTTAAAACTCATCTGGATTTTTGAGCTTTTTGTTAGTGTATTATTGGTACAACTAAGGTGATCACATTGAAAGTGATTTTTATCAGATTTTGGACTTTCCTTGGGCGAATTAGATGCTTTCATGTTAAAGTATACAACAACATTCAACGTTAGACCTTCATAAAGTTCTAAATGCAATAAATAAATAAATGAATAAATAAATAAATAAATAAATAAATAAATAAATAAAAAGCTTACCTTAGCTCTACGGCGCCGACTTCCAAAATTTATGTGGGTGCATATCAATGGTGGGATGTATTAGCTTATATGTTTTCAGGGAACTCTCGATATTTGATTGATTTATTTTTAGTTAAAATCTTTTATGGACACTGTCTTAAAGGGCTGTGCTGTGATAAAGTAAAATATACTGGTACTATAAGGATAAGTTGGGACTCCCCTATCTCAGTCGATAACACGGCTGACTTAAACACAAGAGAAACGGGTTCAAAAACGGGTCCAAACTAAAATTCTTGGGGGTACGGCGCACCCACAAGAATATTTGTGTGGGTGCCGGAGCCCCGAAGCACCCACGTAGTCGGCGCGCATGCCTTAGCTTGAGATAACTATAGAACAAATTAATGTATGGATTGTGTTTGTAGCCTATTTGAAGTAAATTATGCAATTTTATATTTTAGAAAATATTTTCCGTGAATAGTGTGCTCGACGCCGTGGAACGTTATCCCTCAGACATTTGACGATTTTAAGGCCATATGTGCCTGTATCACCAGTAAATATGTAAATACATTAGTAAAACTATTAGTATTATTTCATACATTTGATGGTAACACAAATATTCTTCAGTTACATTTGGTTTACAACAACAGTAGTTTAGTTCAGTCATTAGTTGCTACTCTTCAAATAAGCATTCTGTAGAATCAACACCAGCAATAGCGTAAAAATTCTTGTCAAATTTAAGAAGCTTAATGCTCGGAGTTCGAGGACTATGCAACGCTACTACTTCAAGTGCTAAATTTAAAGTTCCGTACTAGTGGAAGTGTCGATGCACAGCAAAGAAAGCTGCATTTTCGGGGAAAACCCGTCGTGAAAGAAGTGCTCGGGAAATTCCCGCAATTGAACGCACAAAGCATCGGATCTGGAAGATATTTAATTTCATTTAATACATTTTGAAACATTTATCTCTTTGTTAATTGTTTTAAATTCATTTTCGGAAAAGAACCGTCTTGCTACTGCTAGAGAAATTCCCGTAATGAACGCAAAGTATCGGAAGTAACTTCAGCAATAAAACCATTTATTTTACGCTGGAAAATTATTGCCATATAAGACATTTTGAAACATTTATTTTATAATACATGAATTATATCTTTGTTTTAAATTAATATATTTGGTATTCATATTTGGCGAACGTTACTAAGGCTCCTGAGATGACTACATTTGTTCGTTTGTCTCTGTACCACATACACATTACAGGGTACAACTTTCGGTATTTTAAGTTTATTATCAGGGTACAAGCACGAGACACACTAAATTTCCTATATAGATTTTGGCGGCATACCAACGTAAAATTTCAAAATGGCAGCCTTTAAAAAAAAATAGCGGGTATCGACGCTACAAAACGCAATGTTCGGTCTTTTAAATAGAAATTTTCAAAGTAGAAGCACGAAACAATCTAAATGAGCTATATATATAATAGCGCCGATCCAACGCAAAATTTCAAAATAGCGATCATTATTCAACTAGCGGGTATCCACGCTGCAGGGTGCAATTTTCAGACTTTTAAGTTGAAATTACGAGGGTAGAAGCAAGAGACATTCTAAATTTGCTGTATAGATTTTCTCGCCGATCCAATGTAAATTTTCAAAATGGTGGCCATTTTTTTTTTTTTTTTTTCAAAACACTGGTGAACAGAAAACTGTTTGAAGTTGTGACCATGACAATCTTGAAATATAAATCACATTTTAACACTTATACCCCAAAGACATTGAAATAATAAACACTTCTGACCAGAGTATATACACTTGTTTATTAAAAACTAAATTCCAGTGTAACAGTTTCAACAACGTAACGTTGTCTTCATCAGACATCTTCAGTTAGTGTCTGATGAAGACAACGTTACGTTGTTGAAACTGTTACACTGGAATTTAGTTTTTAATAAACATTGAAATATTTCGAAAAAAAAAACAATTAAACCCGAAAAAGTCCAATTAAACCCTAAAATACTCATATGGGCCCAGGTGGGTTGTTTTTTTTTTTTCAAAAATACCCGGGTTTTTTCAAACCCTGTTATCAAGTACCTTTTTTCCTGTAATGTACACCATCAACTTCTGACATATTCCATAACCAGCAAATAAAACAGAATTTTCTGCTACATTTGCAACTATAGCTGGAGTTGTTCCTGCATACAGTCCTTTTATCACGCCTTCCTTAAACAAGGTTTCACGGAAGCAATGAAGCATCCCATTGTACATATGCGGAAATGTCTGCATCTTCACTTTGACCGTATCAAGAGGCTGCCCTACATATACACAGGCGATCCCTCCTGCAAATAGGAAACAAGGCAATTATTACTTAAGAGAATACCAATGTTCGAAGTAGAAGAGAAACGCCAGGAAATGTCGCTCTCCACTTACTGACGTGCGTAATATGCATGCCCCTACTGGGCTCGGCAAGGAATCGTTCTCATTTGTTTACTAATAACAATCAAAGATCACATTTTACATTTTCCGGATCAAAATCCAATCATATGTATTGTTATGCTTGCATTTACCACTCCCTGTACTTCTCTAACAAGCAACGTTCTGAACCTATACAGGGTCCTTCAGGTTTTTCATGGTATTAGGAAGAAAACGAAACTGGAATTAAAACCAAAATTTAAAAAAGAAAACGGATCCATTCATGTTTCCTGTTTAGTTTTAACATTAATTTCAATTTTTTTCTCCTTTATTCCTTCAAAAACCTGAAGAATAACGCTGCGTAAGTTTGAAACGTTGCTGTCGGTTACAGAAATAAATAAGTGGTGAATGCAAGCAAAATTACGCATTTGAATACGGAACACCATTCAAACGGAATAAAATAATAAACTGAAATGTAATTTCTCCATTTATTAAGCTACATCGTTCATTAAAATAAAGAAAAAATCCTTTCTGCGTTACTGTTATAAGTAATGAATGAAACACCTGAACTATTGGAATGGAATGTATAACATTGTGTTAAGTCACATCTGTTTTATTTTCTATTTCTCCGAGTAGCATCTTTTCAACTGGTTAACAGTTATTATGGTTATCAAACTTCTTTAAAATAATAACAACTAAAGAAGACTTCTGAGAGGAAAATAATTGAAATAAGATCTAAAGAAGTTTACAAGAAATAACAATATTTGAGAATTTGATGTACAAAACTACTAATCTTATTTTTGTCGCAATCACGAATCCGCCGAAATAGAAGAATTAGAAAGACGCGGCAATAGTAGTCAGCTATCTGGGAATTAAAGATTTCGAGATTGGAGGGCAGATCACTAACAAGATGAAGTATGCAGATGATATGGTTATTATAGCTAGAACCGAAGTACAACTACAGGAGATGGTTGACAAAATAGCAATTTTCTCTGTGAGACTATATGGAATGAAAATCAACATCGAAAAATCTGAAATCATGAGAATATCCCGTGGAAACGCGTCCTTACGGGTCAGAGTAAAACAAAGAGAACTTGAAGATGTCGATATTTTCAAGTATCTAGGAAGTATTTTAACGAAAGTCGCTTATTGCACCGAAGAGATCAGATCAAGAATTGCCAAAGAATCATTCAAAAAAATATCACTCTTAACTAGCAGGCTTAATATTGGACTAAGGAAGAAGTTGGTCAGGTGCTATATATAGAATATTGGACTGTATAATTCTGACATATTACGGAAGTTAGAGAAGATAAAATGCAATGGACAGAGAGAGTAACAAAGATGTTTTAAAATGAATAGACGAGAAGAGGACGCTTTTAACCAGTATCCTTTGTAGGAAAGCCAACTGGATTGGACACATCTTGCGAAGAAATTGTCTTCATACCGCCACAGAAGGAAAGATAAAAGGAAAGTGAGGAGTTGGAAGAAGTAGAACATAACTGATCGATGATTTGGAAAAATTGAAGAAAATGTTGGGAGTTAAAAAAAGAAACTGATAAGAAAAACGTGGAAAAATCATTTCTAGAAAAAAAAAAATTAGTCCCAGCACCTACCAAAAGGCAGAATACTTAATAATAATAATAATAATAATAATAATAATAATAATAATAATAATAATAATAATAATAATAATAATAATCTCAACTATATGGCGAATTTCTCTTCTAGCATTCAGGCCCTTCTGACTGGTCTAGTGGCTAGCACGCTCATCTTTGGTGCACGGGGTTCTGGGTTCGATTCTCGATGCGAGAGCATTGAACGCATTACGGTGGTTTCAGATTTCTCCTTAAATTGTAGGTTCACGTCTCATAGATTCTGTGTGCAAAGGGACGCTAAACTTCAACAAACAAACAAACAAATATACTTAGTATTCCTAAATTCTCCAGGAGTAGAAACTTATAAGTAGCACATAACAAAAGAGAAAAAGGTGTTTTTTTTTTCCTACCTACAGGTACTCATTATATTGAATTTCTCTCAATACAAGCAAGTGAAGCAGTAAATGAAAGCCAAACTCCTGAAACGAAGGTAAGAATATACTTAAATTACAGTAGAAGTCACAAATGAGTGTAAACAACTGAAGGGGATACTCTGCTAAACTGCAAACACGTGTACTAAATAGTAAAAACTTAAAAAATAATAATAATAAGTATTCAACTGATTACTTATTGCGTCCACTGTAAATATTTACCACCTACAACTCATCATTAGTTAAGTCAATGTTAGTGATCACTGCTTGACTCAACGCGGAGTTAAGCCTGAAATTGTTAGCTACAAGTATATGTTTGCAGTGCATTTCGAAGCTGTTATTCTACTTCATAATCTTACAGAAGAATATTGGTCGTTTCTGAACGTTTCCCACAGGAAATAAAATTCCTCCTTCAAAAGTTTTTTTCACACAAGAAACCTAGTTACTACCGAATAGTGATTTCAGCCTTCTTCATCACTGTGTTTATCTTAAGTGCAAGATGACATTTTGAGATGTGAAATAGTTTTCCAGTGAAAGATTTTGATTAGGGATGGCCAAAATTTTCCGGATTCTGGAAAATTTCTTTTGCGGAATAGGAAATTTTACTTTCCGAATTTCGGAAAAATTCCCGGAATTAGGATAAATTCCAATTTTTTTTATGAAATCCGGGATTTTTCCGATACTTAGGTAGAGAATTGCTACTGCAGTTATTTGCTGCTTTATAAGAAAGGTGTTATTTTCACCAAAAAAAGTTGCCAATATGTCTGAATATTATCGTTTTCCCACCTGCAGCTGCTCCAAAGCACTGCAAACTATTTTTTAACCCAAACGAAAGGCAATGAAGGAAAGCAAATATTCAAGTAAACTTTCAACAACCATTCTGATAATATTCGCTTATTGTCAACATACCTACATACAGTAAATACACATTTATAATTTTTTACTTTACGAAGTATACAATGTAATTGTTCAGTAATTAATATAAGCAGGCATTCATTAATTTATATTAATATAATAATTAATAAAAGTATTCAGCGGGTGATTGATGGCTCAGTAGTAGGGTTTTCATCTATGGTATTCTAACCCAGGTCATGTGGGGTTTTGATGGCTAATATTGTGTTTGCAAATTTTCCCGTGGTTCTCTTGGCTTCCTTTCTTGTATTTCTTCAATTATCACTCATTAATGAATTTAATTTACCAAAACTCTATATATTCATTCTGTCCGTTAGTCCGTCAGGGAAACAAACAGTTTCAAGAACTATTTGATGGATTACCATCAATTTTGGCCAAGATGTATAGAGTCAATAGTTAAGAATCAAGTTCCCTGATGAACGTAATAGTCAAACCGGAAGCGGTACAAATCAACCATTTCCGGCTTTAACGTTACTGTACAGTAAATATGGTAATAGATAGAGAGAAGTGGTTTCCTGTAATCAGCATATATAATATTCATAGATAGAAGGGTACCTAATTTGTGCATCTGCTGAAAATAGTGAGCTTAGGTATTTAGGGAGCATTTTCCGATTTTAGAAAATGTGTGCTTGGTAAAGAATGTAAAGAATTACCTGGACCAAACGGAAAACAAATGAGAAAGTGTTAGAAATAGTAGGTAAGAAAAGAACAATTTTAGGTGTAATAGAAACGAGGAAGAGAAACTGGTTGGAACTAGGGATGGCCACATTTTCCGGAAAATATTTTTTCCGGAAACCGGAAAATTGAAAACGGAAGACGGAAAATTTTTCGGAAAAACGGAAGACGGAAAATTTCCCGGAAAAGCGGAAGACGGAAATTTTCCGGAAAACGGAAGACGGGAAATTTTCCGGGAAACGTAAGACGGGAAATTTTCCGGGAAACGTAAGACGGAAAATTTTCCGGAAAACGGAAGGCGAAAAATTTTCTGGAAAATGAAAATGTTCACTTGGAATAGTGACATTGGTCGTCTTACATTAAGAAAAATAACGAAAAATGCTACGCGAAAACAAGTAAATGAGGCAATGCTCTTCACCATCTAGTGCTATAGAAACGCAACTCAAACTTAACAGTGGATAGGAGAGGAAAGGTCGAGTAAATCAGCAACGAAACATTTCTTCATGCTACATCTATTTGTACACTTGCTTAATTATGTTCCTTTTTTGTTTGCGTGAGGGCTTGCAGATCATTCGTTTGCACCAGGAAATTCCGATCGTGCGTATATTTCGGGGAATCCCCGATTATGCGTGTACCTGAGGGCAGAACCCTGGCAGTAAAGAGAGCTGGCAGTGTGTTGTTAGTACAACTGGTATGTTTATATTCCAACCATTTCTTCATTGCTTATCGTGACCACGGTGATCTGTCAAGGTCACATCTTGGGGGGCCGGGGGCAAACCCCTCAAAGTTCATGTGGACCCCGCATTGTATTTATAAATATACAATATTTTGCACAATTTGAATTCAGTTTGTCTTAAAACCCTCATATATACCTTCTGCATCTGAATGGATCCCCAAAGTTACAGAGAAATCGGCGCCCTAGATTCTATAGAATTCACACCCAGTAGTATTGGCGGGAGTACACTACGGATTCCAACTGAGCTCAGGCGTTAGAACATCGGATTAACACTCAGAAGACCGATGTTCGATCCGAGCGCCCTACCGTCCCGACTGTTTTTTTTTTTTTTTCTGTAAGTTTATTACTCAGTTACATCCGACCTGTGCCATAGACTTTTTAACCCTAAGATAAATTCAATTCTACTGATGTAATTCAATTTTACACTTTACCCTATATTACTATCTTGCAACTATAAGCGTCACGAATTCCAAATACCGGTACTATTGACTATAAATACCATAGTATGTAGCACTACTTGAAACTAGAGCCAGCTATTCATATAATGATCTATTCCACATAATTCTCTTCGTAACTTTTCCCGCTAATTTCTCTTAAACTGAAGGACGATTCCACCTAGTCATCGATACATCAATGCTGACTTATTATCTATGTTTCTGTATGCATTTGAAAGTTTTACTTATTATTAGAGCAACCCAAAAGCATGCAAAGCATAAAAAGCATAATAGCTATTTACACATATGGTTGGTACCTTGAACATGGTTGTGGCTGTCTAAGGGTCCAGAAGAAACTAATTTTAAAAGCATAATAAAGCATAATTTTAGAAAATAAGGCATAAAGCATAATTTAAAAGATATAGCACAATTCTTTAAAAAAATCTCTTTAACTACAAGTTCAATATACTGTATTCATATTTTTAAGAAACAATATTTACAATGCAAAATCATTGAGAACATAACAATGCAACAATCAAAAGCTTATTTTTATTTCTGTAAACGTTTTGGTCTAATCTTTTGACGTGGAGAAAAGAATAAAGGACAAGAAGAAGAAAACTTCCGCCAACAATGAATAGTACACAAGAACTCCACACTATATTGTTATGTGTATCTCTTGAAGTTGAGCACTTTCTGTACTTTTTGGTGGCATCTTTAACTTTCCCTTTCTGTATATATGCACCTCTAAGGTGCACACAATTGATTAAAAAAAAAAAAAAAAAACTGACTCGAGCAGATATCTCTTTACAGTGCATTAAGTAGAAAGTTCGTTAAATATGAAAGAAACTGGTTGCATACAATATTAATAAATAGATCAAGATATTTAGAATATTTAATGTATAGCAAATATTATACGTTATACACGATTAATGTAAAACAATGATTGAAATTAATAATAAAGCATAATTTGGAAAAAAATAAAGCATAATTAAACAAAAATAAAGCATAATTAAACAAAAATAAAGCATAATGTGGGTTGCTCTATTTATTATTCTACATTCATGTTTTGTTACTAAATTGTCAACTCCTAATGCAATCAAAGTGTTTATTTTTTTTATTTCAGAAACGTAGATGATAATCTAGGTGCTGCTACCTCTATATCTCAGATTATCGCTTCACCTGGCGCACGCTCAAATGCATCTAAAGTAACAGAAAGATCCCAGAAAAAATGTTTTACAAATAAGGGAACATAGTAGTACGTAAGAAACAGAAAAGAATTCTGTCTTATCTCAGAGACCCTAAACCTTGTTCTTCCGCAAGAGCGGTGCTTGATAGTAAAATAAGTAATATGGTACCAAAGGATCTTCTCCCTTTGCCTTTCGTTCAAGCAATTCGCTTTCTTGAATTTATGAATGAAACAGAACCAAGTTACCACTCACCATCCAGGCAAACTGTGACTCGCCGTATTGAGGCCTTGTTTTCTAAGAAGTGTGGCTGCGGAATCGATTGATTTGACAACAGATAGCTGGGCTTCGCAGGCTACGGAAAATTATATTACAATCACAGCCCACTGTATGCTTCCATCTAAGTTCAATAAGTTCAGTCCTTCAAATAATTGAAATAGAAGTGAGGCACACAAGGGTAAACCTAACTCAGCACTTAGCACATGTTGCAGAGTAGTAGAACATTTCAGATAAAATACATGCAATTGTCTATGACAATGCTAGTAATATCACAAGTGCGTACGAGAACTTCCGTATGCAAGCATATGTTGTTTTGCTCAGACCCTACAACTCTCTATAAATAAGGGTCTTGCAATAGAAAAATCGAGAAAATGTTAAGTTGGATTTGGCAACGTCAGAACTGGAAAAACAGTAAAGGTCATTAAGATTGGCAGTACATTTCCTTATACAGCAAGTTAAAACTCGGTGGAACAGATTATCAGATAGAAATGTGACAAAGGCGTCAGATTGCAAGAAGTTTAACCCTTTAAGGATTTCCACTTTCTGACGTAAATTTTAGACTTTCACTCAAACAGCTACTGCTTCCTTACTATTTATCGCAGGATCATGGTTCATACCTCGTTTTTCTCACGATAGAGCATACTTACAACGGTACCACGTGTCCGTATCATAAACCTTAACCGGAAAAATCGAAAAAAAACGGAATTTTTCTGAAAAATCACCCCTTCGTAACACTTGCGCCCCTCAGGCACGGCCCCGGTTTCACGTAGGGATCTAAAAAAATTGATAAATACCCAAAGGTACACACAATCCTTATGCAAAGTTTCAATCTGATATCTTGAAAACTAAAGGCGTGAAAAAGTTTTGAAATTTGCCTTTCACGTCCCTTCGCATCACTTGGCGCCGCCAAGTTGACCATCCGGTTCCAAAACGCATCTTCGGTGTTCTTTGGTCCATCCTTGACTTTAAAAAAAAATCCCGGCTTAAATACCTGTTATAGAACCTAAATAAGCGGTCAAAGACGATAGTACGCCATGGTATATAAATATACCAGAACTCTTAAAACTTCCTACAGACTAGGGATGACCACATTTTCAGGGAAAACGGAATATAATTCTTCCGGAAACTGGAAAATTAGAAAGAAAAGACGGAAAATCTTCCGGAAAAACGGAAACGGAAAATCGGAAGACGGAAAATTTTCCGGAAAAACGGAAAATATGATTTCCGGAAACCGGAAAACTCTTTTTCCGGAAATGGCCATCCCTAGTTGGAACATTATCTTGAAAGCAACTGAGTCATGAAGAACATGCTAGTACATATGGTGGCAGGAGAAACAGGGAGCGGCGAAAGGGCCTACAATTGATGGATGGTATTCAAACACGAGTCAAGTAGTATAGGTTTGATTACTTGAGGGTGAGTCAAGTAGTGTGGGTTTGATGCGTATGCATTGTTTAAGACTAGCTGTGACTTATTATATCTATTGATATATGCTGAATTTTGACAACACCGAGGTGAAGGTTGATTAGTCTTATAACTTCAAACATGCATAGGAGTCGTCGCTTGCCGTACTATATTAAGTTTTCCTTGCCTGTGTGAATATGTTCGAAAAATGTATCACTTTTGTCGCTCATAAGTAACAGCAATGTAAAGCAGATGTAAATCATCGATTTCTTTGGTTCTCGGTCAATTCATTCATCTTTTCAGCTTTTCTAGTTTCTAAAAATGCCATACTATAATCGAAGCCTAGTTCCTTTGCAACTTCTCATATTGTCGTTTTCCGCAGAACTGCTTCGGGGATCAGCTTCAATTCGTAGTGTCCAACAACCGAACGACGTTAGTGATCTTCCTTATCCTCCAAGAGTAAGTGACCATGACAGAATTTTTAGAACCAACCTTTTATTGTATGTTTGCTTACATTACCATAATTTATATTTCACTTTCATTAATGTTCTCTGCGACCGAATTTAAATAGTTACGCTGCATTAGAGTTTGGAAAATTATATATTTTGGCTTCCTATTGTCTCAGGCATGAAAATAGATTAATACAAAGATATATATTTCCTATGACATATATTTCTACAATCTGCTAAACATAAGCTTTCAGACTATATTAACAAGGGATACAACCACATATTTTATTAGGGATTAGATTTCTGAGCCGTCGGCATTTATGGCCATTTAGCCCGTCACATATAAGGGTGACGTCCCTCGGCGAGCACACTATTCAAGGAAAGGAAAGGAAGGGGCTTGTATGTTAGGAACCATCCCAGCATTTACCTAGTGTGAATGAGGGGAAGTAAAGAAAAACTTCACTCAAGATGGCTGGGCTGAAAAAGCTGTTACATTTTTTCCGACCAAGTGTCCCCACCGGGAATCTAACCCGGGACCGCTCGCACCAAAGACGAGTGTGTTAGCGACTACGGCACGCGAGGCCAAAGCATATTTTATTATCACTGATATGTATCAAAATAAAAGTTCCCGAATTTCTACATTAATTTTGTGCAAACCAAGCGAATAGGACACAGAGATATCCTACAGTCCATCAGCATATTGTATCCAGATAGCTTCAAAGCAAATTGCTACTTCATTTTGCTCATATCATGCTGGGTTCAGAAACGAGCTGCCACTGGTCCTATTAATAAATTATTCCACAAAGACTGCTGTTTGCATTATTCTTTTAAAAAAGTCAAGTACAGTAGACTGCACTATCCGGCATAGTTAAGAGACAGAAAAAGAAAGAGAGAAAACTCCGTAATAAAATGAGAAATATTTTGTAAACGATCTACTAAACTTGTAACGCTTTCATAAAAACGTAACTGTACCAAGAAGAAACAGTCATCAATCAAGGACACTTTCAAAAACTAGAAACTATACATTTTGATCCATTTAGCCCCAGTTAATTTTGATCGCGGGCCGCTAACGGTGATATGTACTATTTACGGCAGTACGCCAGTGCAAAAGTTGAGAACTTCTGATTTATATTTTTTTCATGTTTCCTGCAAGTAAATCAGACATTATTAAATTTATTTTAAAATGTGTACACTACTTTTATTCTTTTTGACTTCCTTTTCGTGTAATATCGTTTAACACGATATTGTTACAATATTAACAAATATTTATAAATTACTTGTCTGTACTAAGTATTCACGTAATATTAATAAGACGGAATGTGATGTAAAAAGTGTGTTATTATGGTATGTGTGGAGCAACAAGTGATTAATCATAGTGCTTCAATGAACCCAGCATTTTTGTTATCCGGCTTGCCCTTCTGCAACATTAGACCGGATAGTCGGTAGTCTACTGTATATACATTTACGACAGACGAGATGAGACATTTACGAAGGGAGAGTAAAAAGGCTTGCCTAGAATCGATTTAAGACGAGAGAGGACCGCTTGGGAATAGAGGCAAGACTTTTACAAAAAGTGAGACGAAAAAAAAAAAATTCTCGTCTCGTCTCGCTACGTGGGTAACACTAATATGGACATTTTAAGAAAGTAATTGCCATCCCTCTTCTGCTACTGCCCCGTCGAATCTCCAAAAATTCTTTCCTGATGGTACCTCTATATGTCTTGTCCAAATTTCAAGTTTCTAGCTTAAGCTGTTTGGCTTGAACGTTGATCAGTCAGTCAGACACTCACTCAGTCAGGACTTTTTTTCAAATATAGAGATATATATGAATACAGGCCGCTACTAAGGGGAGAGGGGCATGCCCCCGGCGTGTAGTTGGAGGGGCGTCAAATTTCATGTTTGCCCCGGGTGACATAAACCCTGTATGAATAAGGAAAATATAATGTCCGTGAAGTTGACAAGCCACTTACGTCAGACCCCAATTTCGACTTTACACGTCGTAGTGATACGTTAGTATTCCACAGATACGTTAGTTCGATAGTGACGCAAATCGTTAGTACTCCACAGATAACTTGTACTTTTTAAATAATGAGTATGGGTCTTCTAACTGCATGACAACAGGCCCACATGTAAGAATGATCTCAAAAATGAGGTTAAGCATTAGAGCAATGTAAGTGTTCATTATTGCCATTAATATTAACGTTAATGTCTTCATCGTACAGCTCTTGGAGTAATAATATGACTTTAACAACTTTATACATACATAAGGCTTACCTTATTAAAAATAGCCAAACGAACGTGATAACACCATGCTCGTTGTCTCAATACGTCCCTCAGTTCTCGCGAACATAATGCAATTTGGATGTGCAGCCTGACGTGCCCAAGTTAGTTACTTTCTTGCAATTGTTTAACTGTTATTTATTGCTAGTCTGCAAAGTATCTATTACATTAATATGCCATTTTCTTTTATAGTGATTGAGTGATTATAGTGATATTAAATAGTGATATTAAAATTATAGTGATTCAGTACAGTAGTATGTGCATTATTGTTAGAAGATATCAAAAACAATACAAAAAATCTGCTACTTAGCGGTTTATATTTTTCTTTTACAGTACATAAAGTAATAATAATAATAATAATAATAATAATAATAATAATAATAATAATAATAATAATAATAATAATAATAATAATAATAATAATAATACTATTCCAGCATAAAACTTATCAATTGCATCACATTGGCAACAAGCGACGTATATTTTAACTTCATAAAAATTCGTTTTTCACGATTTTCTCGAAAACTACGCATGATAACTTATCTTCGTTATGTCATTTTTGTTATCATGGTGTGATATATGTCTTATCTATGGACAATATCACAGTAAAACAAAAATTAAATATTGGGCTATATCTCATTAACCGTGGAAAGATTAGTATTGTATACTTCAGGATATAAGTTTCAAGTTAACTTGCATCATACATTCTTAGGATTACAAAAAGGAAAATAATTTTTCCGAATTCCGGAATTTTTCCGAATTTACTTTCCGGATTCCGGAAAGTAAAAATTCCGGACTTGGCCATCCCTAATTTTGATCCGCCAACGAACGCAGGTGACACCGATGAAACTGTTCGGAAAAATCACATTAGAATGCAATAAGTGATAAGGTAAAATGCTTATAATTATTAAGATTATTCACATGCGTCAAATAAAAAAAAAATACTATTATGCTTAATTATCTACTTATAATCGTGATGTTCATATACCAAAATCATGGAGAGATGGATGTTTCCGTAACATCCGCAAACACTATCCCAACGATGGCAGTAGACTGTGGCCATTACTTAATCATATTGAACTTCTGTTCATTGATTCGGATTCATGCAACCAGCTTCGAATCATGCTTCTCATCGCTGTAATGTATAGTACTTTTTGTTGTCTACTTAAACTGAATTTATGTTTAGTAATATTTTATCTTTCTTATTACCTTAATTTAGTGTTTTAGTATAACTTGAAATAATTATCTTACCACAAGAACCTGCAATCAAGTCTATCACGGCATTCTTGACTTTCGCTCCTTGGGATGATGATCCATGAGACATGTCTTCTGAATCGATCTGCTAGAAAATTTGAACGAATTATAAATTTTTTGAATGGACTGTCCTACTGACATTATGACAAAAACATCTGAGATAATGAATGCAAGTACTACACTAAAATATTGTCACACTTTAAAACATGATAGTAGTACTTAAGAGTGTTCCACCGTTTGGTCCTCCATCACAAAGGAGTATATATCAATTAAACTCGTCCGATCTTGACGAACATGGCACAGTGACAGACTCTGACGGGCTTAGTGTGCATATGAAGTATTGTGGTATGCAGGACTTCGGTTTTTGAGTTGAGGGGCAACAATGTTGGAGCATGGATTTAGTAAAATGTTCGAATAATAATAATAATAAAAATAAAACTGATGATATGCCTTAATGGCACTGTTATAGGGATGAAGATAGAGCTTAAATACTATAATATTTAGTGTTATGAAGAAATGTATTTTATCAATTTTGTATTATCAATTTTAGTTTCTTTCTAATAAAAATGAATTGCTTGATACAGAAGTATGTTTCGCAATTTGAGTTTAATAATGTTTAATGTAGTATATATATATATATATATATATATATATATATATATATATATATATATATATATATATATATATATATATATATATATATATATATATATATATATATATATATAGGGCCCAAAAGTAGGTGTACAGGGTGGCCCAAAAGTAGGTATACAGTAAGGTACTGACCAGCTCATTGCATTTTATTTCATTTCTTATTGTTATTCATCAGGTACACTTAGTTTCTTTATTATTTGTTCTTAATGTATTCCTACTTTATACCTTAAGCCCGAAACAGCCGAAGCAAATAAACTCATAAACTAGAATGTTATACTTGATCAATGCAGGGGCTATACCTACTTTTGGGCCACCTTGTATAATATATAAATTATAATATATAATTTAGTAACTTGCTGTTGTTGATGACGTAGATGGCTTCTCTTTTGTGAACTTGACAATGGCTGGTTTTTGTAGATTGATGAATGAGACTCGACGCGAAGTTTATCGAATTTACTACTTACTTAGTACAACAAAGAAATAGGATGGATGGTAATTGAGAGTGTTATTTTTTATAAGATAGGATTAATTTAAAGCTAGCGTTACGGACTCGGCTGTTTACCTTTGAAAGCTTAAGATGTTGGTCTGTTAGTTACGGGTAATTATACTAGAGATCGAATTGAATAAAATTAAGAAGTCTTTGGTTTGTATATTACGAAAGAGATAGTATTGAAACGTGGAAAAGTACTAGCTGTGGTTTCAAAGTCTAAGATTTTGACGTATGCAGAAAAACGTCAGTTTCAGAGAAATATGTTCATCAGCATAAGTAACTAGGAAGTTTTTATAGTTTGTTACGATTTGTTGCATCCACAGTTTTACATGACACGGAAGTTATACAAAGGAGACAGACAACATAATTAGACGTAGACATAATGCTATATATATAGGCTTGTCTGGACAATTTACAAGCGAATAGAAAAAAAAAATAAGAAATATATGTACGTGAAATAAGCATAAAGATATTGATAAAATATTGATTTTTATCTTTATATTTTAAGACTACAGAACAAAAATACATGGAACAAACGTGTTAAACCTTGATTTAAAGCATAGGAAGTAAATTATGAGTCAGTTAGATTAGCTATGTTCTAAATGCAGTGTGTATTTATAATAAAGATATGATCTGAAAAAAGAAGAATCAAGAAGCACGAATTTTTCTACAATAAAAAAACTTAACTAGTTTTAAATATACTTTAACTTAAACACATTATTGGACGCATACAAGGTCTGTTCTGGAAGTGATGTCAGTAAGTTTATTAAAAGTCATTTATTGAATTTATCGTTACATGTGTTTAAAAATCTTCAAAATAGTCTCGTTTTGCGTCGATACATCGGCTCCAGCGGGACTTCTAACTCTCGAATGCATTGCGGTAGTCCTCCTCCGGAATGTCCTTTAATGCTGCGGTGCAAGCTGCTTTGATCCCGTCCACTGTCCCCAAAATGCTTGCCTTTCAGGAGTGTTTTGAGGCGTGGAAACAGAAAAAAGTCGGGGGGAGCCAAGTCCAGGCTGTACGGAGGCTGGGGGATCGTTGGTACCCCTGCTTTGACCAGGTAGTCGGTGACGATGAAGGTACTGTAGGCCGGCGCATTATCGTGGTGCAACTTCCAGTCGTATGCGATGTCCGGCCGGATGCGTTAAACCCTGCGTTTCAGTCTTTTGAGGACTTCCACATAAAATTTGGACTTGACAGTGGTTCTAGATTCTACAAACTTGTGATGAACCAGTTCGTGGATGTCAAAAAACACGATGAGCATGATTTTGATCTTCGATTTGCTCATCCTGGCTTTCTTCGGGCGAGAGGACGAGGGCGTGTGCCACTCCAATGATTGCCTTTTCGTCTCCGGGTGATATTCAAATACCCAAGTCTCGTCACCTGTAATGACGTTGTCCAAAAATTTTCGATCACATTTGCACATGTCGAGGTTTTCTTGGCACCTTTCAACGCGGCTTGACTTCCGGTCGTCATTAGGCACTTTTGGAACCCTTTTTGCGCACACCTTCCGCATGCCGATATGGTTTGTAACGATTTCATGAACTTGAGTTTTCGGAATCTTTAACATGTCGGCCATTATACGAACACTTAATCTTCTGTCTGAGTTCAACAATTCCCTCACTCGCGTCACATTGTCAGCCGTGGTGGTCGTGAATGGCCGTCCGGCGCGATCCTCGTCGTCAACCTATTCCCAGCCTTCCAAAAAGGCCTTGTGCGATCGAAACACTTGCCGATCTGACAGGGCATGTTCTTTGTAAGCAGTCTTGATCATAGTAACAGTTTTCGTAGCGGTCTTACGAAGTTTCACGCAAAACTTGATAGCAAATCTTTGTTCTAACGAGCACTGCATTTTCACTTGCACAAGATCAAAAAACAACCCTCACGGACAGATCCGTCCTCACTCTCCAGATGCTCAGAGCACAGTGAGCGACGAAGCGCTGCTTAGCTGGGTTTCCCCACTACCAGTTTCAACCGGTTGAACCGCGCTCCGACGTACAGTTGGGTCACAATAATTTCACTAACATTATTTTTAGGACAGATCTTGTATTATATAATTAAAAACTTACCTATGAGCGTTTTAAAAAAATATTGCAAGGTACAGTTTTGTCGAATTACTCCACTTCTTAAGTGCGAATAATAAATTAAAGATACTTAATCCGTCATATTGCGTAGTTGCTCCAATTAAGATGTAATTGAAAATATTGAATGGATGGATGCTTCATTGATATACCATACGCAGAGGAAAATAATTACCTTTTTGATTCTGAGACTTAAGGAAAATCGACGTATGTTTACAGTTGCACAAGGCATATTGTTTCTGAACGGTTACATGTACCAGTAGAAAAGTTACGTATATATAACATTAAGGACGTTCTTAAACTTGACCTTGTACTATAACTAATCGCTTAAGAAGGAGACAGGAAACAACTGCTATTTGTGTCATTAGGTAACTTTCAAGAAACCTGTTTTATGTGTCATTCTGAATGAAGAAACTTCTAGTCGAATTGACTTGTCTTAGATACTAAATAAAGTACCCGTTTTATGTTTCGGAAACGAAGCCAAGTAAATGGTTCAGTAGATAATGAATAAATAGTAAGAAGTACACAGTAATTTGGTATAAGAGTAACAAATTAAAAATACAGTGCGAGTTAATTCTAGGAAAGTAAAAAATAAGCCATAATCGGGAAAAATAATTCATGAAATGTATTATGGTATGCTATTCATTTGCAGAGAAAGTAGCAAAGAGAAACTGAAGGCAATTATAACGAAAAAGTGTAAATGGAAAATTGAATGAATGAATATGTGTGTATGTAAAGAGTAAATGATAAGCGTGTGTGAGTGGAAGTGTAAATACTTGTACATTGTATACTGATCCCCGCAACCCTCGTCCTCTTCGAAGTACTATCGCAGCCAAATACGAACTCCTGAAACTTTAGGTGGATTTAAGCTTCTCAAGATGCACAGTACTGTAATTTTGCAGCTAACAGATGAAAATCTCTTCAGCACTGTTGAACGTACAGTTAAAATTAAAACAGGAGAATAATCAAAGTGTAACAATTTGGAATAAAAGAAAGATCAACCTCGAAGTGAATGGGTACTTGATTTATGATGAAAACACTATGTGGTCTCCAAAAAATTAATATAATCTAATGTTTAGAGAATTATGCAACCCAAATTTATAACAAATAAACGAATAATAATAAATTTTATATTTTGTATTATTTTTTGGTGGAGAGTTTCTCAGCTGAAGTTTGATGGAGCTGCTGAGGATAGTGTCCCATCTGTTATCAAGGTTCTCCCCGTCTAAATTTTAGTTCTGATAAAGGAAAAAAATGAAATGAAATCTTTAAGTTTTACGTCCCACAGTTATGCCGGTTAGGCTAAAGGAGAGGTGATGATGATAAATGAATGAAATGGTGGAACGGAGAAAATGGGAGAACCCCGAGAAAACCCACAAAGTCCACACGGCGCGAGCTGGGACCGAACCAGGGACCCCCAAGCACCGGAGGTGAACGCTCTACCACTGAGCCACCGCGCCCCCTCTGATAAAGGAAGATAAGAATACTTCTCTTGCAGAAGCAACGAACTCCTATGAACTACTTCAACCTCTCTAATTTTGTTACATATTTGATTCTTAAAGATGTCTCGGCAATCTCCCTTAATGTCCTTGAAATGTTCTTTGATACTCCCAGAAATATTTACCGTTGTTAATTCTAGCTTTGGAACGATGTGTAACTTACACAAAATGCAAATACTTATTATTACTAATCTGAGTTAGAGTTTCGACAATATACAGATACATGAGACCTACTATGAAAGCACAATCTAAGGCTACAGCTTATATATTTGAGCCAATGAGATAAAGTCTAACAACCAATAAGGTTTCTACTTTCATTTTACGGTTATATATGTTTAATAAGAAGCTCAATTTTTAATTAGATTCAAACTTCCATTTTTTTTTTTTTTTCAAATCTTACCTTTAATTAGGCACACACCTGTGTTAAATGAGGGGAAAATAAAGAAGAGTCTTATTAGTTGCTAGCTTATATATTTGATAATGAATCTGATGAAGGCAATGGTATATACTGCCGAAACTATAAAACAGGTTAGTAATATTAAATGTTTTCTTTGGTCAGATTTTATTTCTCCTTATCATGCTGATGTAGAATTCATTACAGCTGGAAATTACTGTAAACTCTTGACATAGATAAATTATTACTGTAAACTCTTGACATAGATAAATTATCCTTGAAACAATGTTACTGTCTACTCAATGTTACAGGGAGCCTTAAATGCCAAGTTGAAGTCTGCTTTTTGGACAATTTTTTGTAGTACATGAGCGAATCCAGGCTATAAATTCACTTTTTCTTGACAGTCAAAAGATAAGTACGACTATCAGAATGTTTGTGGGTGTTCCATGCTTGAGATCATAATATTTTAGAAGTGTTTAAAACTTATAGTCATTTTTCTTCCCCAATTCTACTATATATTCACATTGTTTCAATAATTCTTCTTCCTGTGAAATTGTCTAAAAGATTCTAAAGAAAAAGACCTTCCAAACGTTTGATTTGAATGGGAATGAGATAGTTTTTGATGCGTAAATATTAGTCACGGCATTCGATTTTCTGAGATTAGAGGTCACATGTTTGTTATTGAGACTGTATATACGGGTGTCTGAAAAGTTTACAGAATGCAATATAAATTTACAAATTTACAAAATTTGAAAACCTAGGATGAAAATTATTTTACTTCAAAAATAAAAATGCTTATCTAAATAGTTGTTGTTGTACGCTTACAACAAATCAAAAATACCTAATGTATTTAAATTTAACTCCCTCGAGATTTTTTCTCAAAATGGTTCATTTTGATATTGATGAGGAGAGATGACAACTATTCATCTACAGCAAGACCTTGTGTCTGCTTATACACTTTCATTTGAAACATTAAAAAGTTATCAGATGTAGATACTTTTAAAATTTTAATGAACCCAAAAATTTTAGTCGGAAAATCTGTTGACCCTTACTCAATTCTAGGTGTATTTTATGGTAAGATAAGTTAGAATTGAATTATACCTATCTGTGCCTTCTATCGAAGCTAATTTGAGGTGTTCTGTATTAACTAAATAAACTGATAGTGAAAATCGATGATTTTCCTTATCAACGCATTTTTTTTTTTCAAATTCTACCACTTTTAATTCACATCCACCACAACGTCTTCGTATACATCGGAACAGCCTTAAAGGGCTCTTTCCCCAACCACTGCTTCTTTTCACCCCCACAACCCTCTGTAAGTCCTCGCGAGCATGTAAGTTGTCACTGCTCTCAGTGTTGTCGTACCTTTGATCCACTTGTGTAATTAAAGTCCGGCAAAATAAGGAGAAAGCTTCCCTTCCTATTTTCAGTTAACAACAATAAAAATTTTAAAAATATTTCAACTAGGAAAAAGGAAAGGAATTGAGACAACATTGGTTTTTAGCCACAAGGGATCACAAATCTCTACCACGTGTTGCAAAAACTAATAGCAGAAGGTTTAGAGGAGTGAACTGGGTTTTCAGAATTCTTGGAAAAAGAGCTCTCTAAGTATGACCGAGAGTTTATATATGCAGCCATATTGACAATACAAATACTCTTTACTTTCCCACAATGCAACCATTCGGTAAATTTAATATGTATAACAGAACACTGGTTACAATCAGGCTGCTTAGAATACCTAAGCATTCCTGAATTTCAGCTAAGAGCAGGATACTACAGAAGTAATAGAGATAGAGGGGGAGCCTGTATATATGCAAAGAGGGGTCTAAAAACGAAAGAATGCATTAGGTTTAAGTATTTAAATGTAGAAAAACACTTTGAAAGTTGTGCATTAGAAATAGTAGATTATAACCTTGTAATTGTATGTGTATATAGAACTCCTGACACTGATATAGAATTTTTTATAAATAGGATGGATACGATACTAAATTATTTTATGAAAATCAAGAAGACCGTCGTAATTGTTGGCGATATCAACATAGACTTTTTACAGCCTATAAAACACGAGGTAGAACTTCTTCTAGATTCATTTAATATGGACGCAATTGTTAAAGTTCTCACACGAATTACAAAATACTCTAAAAGTGCAATTGACCAGTTCATAGTGAGCAAACATCTTAACTACAACACAGTAGACGTCTTCAACAGTGGTTTTTCAGACCACCTTGCCCAAGTACTCGACATACATGTAACTCCTAATAAAAATTTTTGTAATGCAAAAGCATGTAGTGTAACGTACAAAAGAAAATTTAATGACGAAAATATACAATATTTTAATCACCTTCTCAGGGAAGAAAATTGGAACGAGCTTTATATACATAATCAGGTTAATGAAGCTTTCAGTTATTTCATTGACACCATAAGATTCTATTTCGATCTAGCATTCCCTGTTGTAAAATGTGTAACTTCAACAAAACAATCAAAACCCTGGGTAACACAAGGGATCAGAATAGCAAGTAAAAAAATGAGACTTCTTAACAAAGCTAAAACACAAGGAAATCTATCACCACATACAGAGACATATTACAAAAGATACAAGAACATATACAAACGGGTTCTGAAAGCAGCAAAAAAAATTACACAATGACACAATCATTAAAAAATCAGATAATAAGTCGAAGGCGTTGTGGAAACTAGTGAAGAGCGAGTTAAGTTTAAACACTCGTAATGATGACGGTGATTTAGAGGTAATTAAAAATGGTAACATAATAAAAGACCCTCGTATAATTGCTGACCTATTTAATAACTATTACACCAACTTATCACAAACGTACAATAATGATCCAGCATTGTCCACTTCGAAAATATTCTCAAAAATTTGCAACAATACAATGTATCTACATCCAGCTACTAATGCAGAAATAATAAAGGTGGTAAAGAAAATGAAAAGTAAATGGTCAGCTGGCGTAGACGGCATACCGCCAAGTATTGTAAAGAAAAGCATTAAATATATTGCTGACCCTCTGTGTTTCCTTATAAATATGTCGTTTTCAAGTGGAGAATTCCCTAGTATATTAAAAATTGCAAAAGTAAAACCAATATATAAAAAAGGCGACAAATCAGCACTTGAAAATTATAGGCCTATTTCGCTTCTCTCAATTTTCTCAAAAATCTTAGAAACCACAATGAGTGTCCGGCTAGCATCCTTTTTACTTAAACATGATCTAATAACACACGAGCAACATGGCTTCCTACAAGGGAAATCAACGGAAACCGCAATATATAACTTCGTGGAAAGTGTACATAAAAGTTTAGATAGTAAGGAGAAATGTATAGGTGTTTTTTTCTGGATCTTTCGAAAGCATTGACTTAGTGTCACAAAGAAATCTTCTCTCAAAGCTACAAGATTACGGAATAAGAGGCATTGCATCCAAATGGTTTCAATCGTATCTGAAAAATCGGCAGCAAGTAGTGGAAATTACATACAATAACAGGGATACAAACCAAGCTACACACTACATATCAGAGAAACAAGAAATAACATGTGGAGTGCCACAAGGATCCGTATTAGGGCCGCTATTATTTTTGATATATATTAACGACCTACCAAGTAATATTGCTCCAGCAGAAGCATCCCTTTATGCAGATGACGCTAATATTATAGTAAAAGGTAAAACAAATGAGGTTGTTGAAGGTAGTGCAAACGAAGTCCTTTGTAAAATCTCTCACTGGGTTAAAGAAAATAAGCTTAAATTAAGTATTGAAAAGACACAAGCAATCAATTTTCATCACATGCGCAACAAACATGCACAGCCTAGGAACATTGTAATTCAAAATAATGAAATAGAATATGTAAACTCAACTAAGTTCTTAGGAATTTGGATAGATAAAAATCTTTCCTGGGATGTGCAAATAACTAAGCTTAGTAAAAAATTAAACCAAATATATTTCGCAATTAAAGTTCTTAAAAATGTTTTAAGAGAGTCTACTTTAAAAACAATTTACTTTGGATTATTCCAATCGAATTTAACATATGGTATTATATTTTGGGGAAATACACACAAGGCCAAAGTAATCTTTACGATACAGAAACGAATAATAAGAATGATGGCAACTGCTAAACCAAAAGCTCATTGCAAACCAATATTTAAAAAACTTCGTATACTTCCAGTACCCTGTTTGTATATTTTAAATCTATTGATATTTGTAAAGAAACACCTACAAGGTATCCTTACGCGAGTAGAACAGCAACATGATCATGATACAAGAAACAAAGAAAACTTTTCTATTGTAGAACACAGAACAGTATTATATGAAAAAGGATGTAAATACGCGGGTATCATGCTTTACAATAAACTTCCGAAAGAAATAAAAACTCAGGACTATGTTGCTAAATTTAAAAAAGAACTTCAGAAATATTTATTACAACATTGCTTTTACTCGGTAGAGGAATACGTGAACTGCTAAGTAAATAGAAACGTTACAGGATGTACAGTAAATCAATGTCATTACTTGCTTTTAGCATTACATATATGTTGGAGGGTTTCTAAATACACTGCAAGTAATAATTGCTGTTTATTTTTAACAATGATGTCATGTAAAATGTATAGTGTAATAAGATGTAAGAAGTAAGGCTTAATTATTAACCTAGTGTATGTAATTTTCACTATTATTGTTTCTTTTACTTTTGTATTCATGTATAAATGACGTGTCCGCTTCATATGCATTGTATTACAGTGCTAAATGTATGAAAAAAGGACGAAATAAATACAATACAATAACCTTGCGTGAAGTAATTCTCTCCGCTTGCCAAATAGTGTGATGCTTACAATCGCTTTACGTTTACAATCGCTTTATATGTTATCAAGCACACAGACGAGCAAATTATCTATTCCTTCTCGGTAAATTCTCAAAATTTTGCTAGAAACGGACGACCAATTTTGGAACTTAACCCCTATATTTCTCTAACTTACTCGTTATAAATTTTAACGCACCTGCCCTATAAAGACTTCTAATATTCCATGTTCCAAATCTCATGTCCATTTTCTTTTGCTGAGGTCGTGCCAAGTTATCAATCCTGATCCAAAGCTTTATATATATATATATATATATATATATATATATATATATATATATATATATATATATATATATATATATATATATATATTCAGGATGAGGTTGTTAGCTTCATGCCAAACCCCCAAGCTGGAGGACCACTCCTTGTCGTCTGTCCGCGACTGCTTATTCAGTATATTCGCAGCTAACCTCTATATCTAGAGGACTTTTCGATCCGCAACCTGAAGATGTGCCAAGCCATGGTGACAGGAACCCACATTACAAAGTTGCAAACTACACACTATTCAGAAATAACGAAAACAATGAATTTTCTTATGTTTTCAACCGGCACTATAAATGACACCCAACTAGTACTATGTAAATAAACCTTTAGAAGGGGGATTGCAGGCACTCCTATCAAACACATGCTCCCAAGACATCAAAAATTATAAAACGTATACGATACTGCCTACCTGTACTAGGCTGCCACAGAAGGCGATACTTATATTCATACAACATAAAATTCTCTTAGCAGGAAATGCACTCTTACTGCATTGCATTATTGGGTGCAAATTGACTTTAGGAGGAACTACAGTGCGAAAGAGCATGGTATAAGAACTCAGTGCATAAACCACGAATTAAAACACAAATCAACTTGCGCTACGTGGCGACTAGAAAACACGAATGCTATCTAACCGAGTCAGGATAGGAGCGCAGCAAGGATTACTAAGCGATAGGAACGGGATGCGTCCGTTAGGAGGAGGCATGTCAGGGACGGTGGATATATGCATAAAAAAGGATAGCTGAGAAACACTTTATTTGGCATAAAACACACGACTTGTGTCTGTGGCACTGCTTTACGACACTTCTATGAACAATTTGTACACTGGCTTTATATAGCACTTCACTTCATTATGGAGTATTACATGAAGAACACACTTTCCATTTCGTATTTCGACCTTATTATATAAGTAAGAGTTAAGATCTCGATATAGTACTTTGATTACTTGTACAATCCTGCTGTGAAATCAAATAACAGATTTCTTCCGTAATTTTACAAATTTATGCCCCATTTCCCCACATTTTCTCCACATACAACTCTCCTTTTATTATCTTCCGCTTTATATTTTTGTATGTCTGAGAAAGTTAAGAAAAAGGTCTGGGAAAAGGTTTTAAAGGCAATGCATACAAAACGTCTAGTGCTTCTATTACTGCAGCATACACGTCCTACGTTAGTTAAAGAATAGTGTGTTTGAAGCATTGCTATATTATGCTGTATTGATGTATGGTAATATTGCATCAATACGCGAACGTTGTACACGATTTTCTTCTTGAAATTGGAGAACTTTTCAAGCCTCTGTTTTGAAGGTGACTTTTAACTCAACCGGAATGTATTTCTGCACAGTGTACAAAAGCTGTATTGTATGTTAACAAGTGAAGCGTGCAAGTATGAAACCATGACAAGTGCTACTGAAATTTTTATGATTGCCAAAACCCACATTTTATCACTACCCTCGCTATGCATATACCCACTGTCGCTGACGCGCCTGTTCCTTTTGGACACACGGGCTTACCAGCTTTGGCCTGTTCTGACTCGGTTAGATAGTATTCGTGCTTTTTAGTGGCCAGGTACCACAGGTTGTTTGCTTTTGCACAGGTAGTTTTTATGTCCCTAACGTAATATAACGTAACTTAATATAATCCAAGAAAATATAACCGAATGCAGTACTGTTTTTTTAGTTTTCAAATTGATCCGGCGATACGCACTAATGCCATGACCATTATTACCTTTTTGTTACTCTCATGCTGACATTTCGTGATTCCGTTCATTTCTCCGTTAAATTTTGGGTAATAGTATACATGAGCTGCGTTTCTTCTGTGTTCTATTACCACTTCTACATGAAATACCATAAATTTTCTACGTAGTGCAATAGTAAGAAGTATCCATGTGCACAAGGCATGCGATATGCGTTAAATTTCCCCTCCACACACACATAGTCATAGATAAAGTACAAGGGCACTACACATGCAGATATAATAAAGTACAGGTATCAGTCGATAAGTAAATAGAAGTCGCTTTGTTACCCCCTTTGTTAGTTCGTACATACTCAATGAATAATCCCTAAAAGTATGAGCGTCCTGCTCCTTCGGGAACTGATGCAGCTTCATGTATACTATATACGTAGGGAATTTCGTTTGGGGTATTTCTGCGATCATTTTCAACTTAGGCTGCCGGTATTTTAGTAGTACTTTTACCCCATTATTAAAATCCTCCGGGGAATCGTTTGAAATAATCATTGTTTGCTTACGTTCTACACGGGAATTTTCAAATGTTTCCCATATGATTCAACTATAACTCTATGTATTACCTGTGAAATGCTCCCTAATCTGCATATTCCCTTTGTACTGTTCTGTCCTGTACTAAACATACCAACTGCATACAATGGAGCTGCTTCGGCTCTATCTACAAGATAAATAGTTTAATATTCGCAACTATTTTTCTTCCTTTTTTTTTTCTGTATACAGTCCATTTATTTTCATTTTCAGACAAGCAAGTTCCGATCAGCAACTTACGAACTTAAACCACAGAGAAATAGATAGAGATGCTTGCCAATTGATAGACCTATTCTTTTCCGAAAATATACGCACATAAAATAAAACAAATAAAAATGAAATACTAGTTAAAAGTGAGTGAAAATATGATCCACTGAAAATAACTGCGTAGATAAGGCTCATAATTGTTTAATAGTCATCAATTTAAATCAAAGGTAATAGAGTTTAATAGAATTTAAATTGCAGTGCACAGTTGCCAAAACCAAGGCTCTTAACTTGACATTGTTGTCAGTTTAATAACAGCAAATTCCCTGTCAGAAGCCGTAAAATTTCCCGATTAGATGCAAAATTTCCCGTCTATAAATAGATAGACGGGAATAAACGAAAAGGATACGACCCCCTCGGAAGAGTAATACTCCCGGAAGTACGTTTTTCACGCGCTACCCCAGCCATCTGTATTACGCCCTACCCTAGCCAGCTGTTTTCAGTTGGTCTCAAACCGCCTTATGCAGAGTCGTTTCGAAGTTTGATTAGCTTCATACTAAAACACTGACTACTGCAGGAGACTTATGTTAGTAGAACTCTTTAGTATGGCGCTAATCGCACTTCAAAATTAATCTACATAAGGCCCAAAGTGTCTATCATGGGGGTCAAGGTCTAACAAAATGAATCATGAGGGGCTTCTATCCTGTTCCTCCTCCTCCTCCTACTACTACTACTATTTTTTTGAGTATTATTTTCATCTGATTTTAATGAAAAAAGTGTTATGAAATTTTTAAAAAATAAAACAAAACTTTCCTTGTTCCAGGTCTGAACCTACGCCAAAAGCGACTTCCGTTATTAGCCAGTGCTGCTAAGCAGTTGACATGAATAGTCGCTAAAAATTATTCGTGGTATTCCGTCTCATTCTCTCTCTCTCATATATATATATATATATATATATATATATATATATATATATATATATATATATATATATATATAGGGGAAACCATATAGTCGTTGGCACTCTGACAATTATTGGCACTTTCCTTAGTTTTTTCACTTTACTAAGGAAAAATGAATACGTGTTGGTAAAAATTTCCTCCAGCTGGCAGCTCTGATCCTCTCTGCCCGCGTTCCCGTTGTTTGTTTTGCCGGAAACCTGCCAGTTGGAGGTAAGCTCTAGTCGACAGTGGAAGCTATTTGGATTTTTCAATTTTGCAGGTAATTCTTATACTTTTTGTTAAGGATATCTATCAGCTTAAGAGAAATGTAATTAGTTTGCTATTGTTTAAAATATTCTAATATTTTTTGCACGAGAGGAATTGGGTCTACTAATCATTCCAATGGTACATTTTCAATCGATTTGTTTGTCCTGCGAGTGAATGCATGGGGTGCCAATAACTGAACGAATGAAAATATAAAATGTCAGTTATTGGCACTATAGTGCCAATTACTGTCTCTGATGCTGAAGAATAAAATAGCTTGAAAACTGTCCGATAATGCTTTCCATCTCCACATCTGTTCTTGGTCAAAATTTTAGTTTCCTACTCTAATAAGTAACAGTTATTGGCACAGTGCCAAGAACTGTATAAATGACCATGCCAATGACTGAAAGGATTTGCAGCAGAATAGGTTCTGGTAATGAAATATGTCTAATATGACTATTGAAATTATTTGTTCATGTAGTCGAGTTCAGGGGCAGACTGGCAAAGTTTGGCCCACCCGGCTGAGTTACAGAGTTAGCCCACCATCAAAATTTATTATAATAGTTTGAACTTTGAGTTACAGCAAGAAAGTATTTTTCAAAACTCAACTAGTCGGCCATGAAGTGCGCGTGGTCAGACACAAACATAGTTATTAACAATAGCGAGCTAGCCTAAGTCAATGTGAGTAACGGAGTAAAGAAACTCCGGTAAAGAAAAGTCTGCTGTGAGATTCAAAACGTTAGTCCCAAAGGTCTGGACCGTTATGGACATTGTTGGTTTTAGCAACTGGGCATTTATTTTCTACTTTCTTTTAAATGGTAGGGCCTAGATCAATGTCAAATTTAAATTATTTCATATAAAATTAATTACAAAACGTTTTCTTATTGTTGCAGAAATCGACACGCAATGCCAAAGATTGGAAGAAAAAGATATGCACTATAACAGAGAAGTGCTTCCCTTGAAGCAATATCAAAAATGTAGGAATAAAGACAGATTGAAGCAGTATGGCGTTCCTCGGTCTACATTACAATTCCATCTGAGAAATCAAGATGTGAAATCATCTTCCGGACCACGACCCATTTTAGAACAGGAAGAACCATTGTTGGTAAAATAGTAAATAAAATGTGCTGAAAAGAGTTTTCCCAGAAAGAAACAGGATATTCTTAAAAGTGTTCAGGACTTTCTCGTGAAACATCCTCGTCCTAATCCGTTTCTAAATAACATGCCGGGAGATGGATGGTATAAATCGTTCTTTCAAAGAAATCATAAGGTTGCGGAAAGAACGTGCGAATCTGTTACAGGTGCGAGTGCTTGTGTAACAGAAAACGACATAAGATTATGGTTTCGTAATATACAGAAGTAATTTGAAGCCAGTAACCTTACAGATGTTCTGCAGGATGCAACACGTGTTTACAACGGTGATGAAACAAACTTTTTGCTTTGGCCGAAAACTGGAAAAGTGTTAGCGAAAATGCAAAGGAGTCTTTAACAGTTTTTTATGTTTACTTTCAGTGCTGCAGGTGACGTAACACCCCCAATGATAGTTTTCCCTTATGTTCGTGTGCCTAATGATGTGGCTCTATCTGTGCCTACAGGATAGGGTATCGGTCGCAGTGAGAACGGGTGGATGAAAGCCGAAGTATTTTATGGATATATAGGTAATATGTTGTATCCGTAATTAAAATCGAAAAATGTCGAAGTTCCCGATTATATATTTTGTGGACGGTCATAAAACTCATCTTACTTACCAACTTAGCGAACTTTGCTGCAAGCTTCAAATTGAACTCATTGCTCTGTATCCCAATTATACAAGAATATTGCAACCTGCTGACGTTGCCGTATTTACACCATTGAAGGATGGGTGGAAGCAAGTGGTACGAGAGTGGCAACTTTATAATCAATTGCAGTCTCTGACGAAAGCTAAATTTGCTTCTCTGTTGAAACAAGCACTTGACACTTACATGTCGCCATCTATTATACAAAATGGATTTAGGGCATGCGGTTTACACCCATTTGATCCCAACGATATAGATTACACTAAATGCGTTGCAAAACCAATACAAACAGTTCAAGAAATATGCGGTGGTAATGAGCAAACTAAGGATGTAGTATTAACCAGAACCGAGTTTGAAAGTATAGTAGGAACTGATGTAATGAGAAGACTTCAGGAAGTTGACAATGAACAAGTCCTTGTAAATAAGAACGAAGAATTCCATGTACTGTATCGTTTATTTCAACATTTTATAGATAATAGTAGACCTAAGTCTTCGGTAGAGAGATGTGTTAATCTTCAGTCGGGGCAGGCGAACAATCAGGAAGGTTTACCTGTATCATCTGCATGTATCCAACTCAATGATTTCAACCACTCAGATACTGCTAGTGATGCTCATACTCTTTGTGAAGTAAACCCTAGTACACCTACCAATGGCAGTACTACAGATGCAAATGCTTTACAAAAATGTTCCGGCTCAACTCCAAAAAAGTTAAAGACCGAACACCCATTGCTGCAAGATGTTTTAGTATGGCCAGAAACTCCTAAGAGAAAGGGGAAACGAAATGTAGAAAGATTGCCGTTTGCAAGAACGTCTCATAAATATCAAGCTATTTTGCACGGCAAAAATGAAGAAAGCAATGAGCTGAACAAGAAAAGATCAGAAAGCAAACAAGGAAGATGTCTGAGAGAAAAGAATAAGAGTTAAAACGCAGAGGAAAAGCATCTGCAAAGAAATCAAAGCATGAGGTCTATCTCGATTATTCAACGCATATAAGCGGTCCTTCAACTTCTAACCATGAACAAGACAAAGGGCTGACTGAATCATTACAAAATGGAACGCTCACAAGGATGCTGAACTTCGATTCGTCATCAGCTGCGAGAAGCAACGTAATATCCTGCAAACACTGTATTCAGCCATTCTTTTCGTGAAGGATGGATCTTGAATGCGAGTTGTGCCACAGTCGTTGCATTCCATAGTACCATAAGGATCACATACCAGAAGACATAGAAGATGGATTTGTGTGTCACGGGTGCTACGCTCTAGAGGGTGACAGTGAATGTGGTCACAGATGAGGACGAGATTAATGAAACGGATTGACATAAATCATTGAAACATACAATTTTGATTGTGCATTTCCCATTTCTTCAATTTTAAAAATATGTTGTGCATTCCCCGGTTTCAATTTGTATTTACTTCATAATGTTCAAGGTCTAAAATGTCTGTTTCTTGTCTATTAATACATATAATAACTGATATTACTTCCAGTCAGGCCTACAAGCCTTATTTCTGTCAATCGTATCTTCTACTGTATGCTTTATAATGGTGCCAATAACTGTCCTCATTGGGTGCCAATAACTGTTTTTTGAGTGCCAATAACTGTAAGATCATTGTCACATTACAAAATATATTTTTATTGCCAAACTTTACATTTGTATTGTAATTTCTCCACATATTATTCAATTAGAGATTCCCAGAAAGTATATATTAAAAAATCGCCAGTATATGTTACAAAGTAAGTCTGTTATAAAGATATGAATGAAAACAAATCCTTAAAGTGCCAATAACTGTATGGTTTCCCCTATATATATATATATATATATAACTCTATGGCCTATGGAACCCGAAGGTTCAATGCCACGTTCACAAAAGCTCTCCACTGACTTCTATTCTTAGCTAACTGCATACAGCTTCTACTTTGTATTCCAATCTCTGCGAGATCCATTTTAATATTGTCCTCCCATCTGCGCCTAGGTCTTCCTAATGGTCGTTTTCCGATTGGTCTTCCAGTCAAGACTTTGAAAGCGTTTCTACTTTCTTCCATTCTAGCTACCTGACCTGCCCACCTAAGCCTCCTAGACTTCACGACCCTAACAATGTTGGGTAAATCATATAAATTATGTAGTTCCTCGTTATGAAGTTTCCGCAATTCCCGTTCCTCTTGGGTCCAAATATTCGTTTCAGGATCTTGTTCTCAAATACTTTCAGTCTATGTTCTTCCCTCAGAGTAAGTGACCATGTTTCGCAGCCATACAAAACAACAGGCATATTATCGTTTTGTATATTTTAAGCTTCAAATTCCTCGACAGAATTCGCGATGACAAGAGATTTTGAACCGAATAATAACACGAATTCCCTGCTTTTAGTCGACATTTAATTTCTTCGTGAATATGATTTTCCTCTGTTAATATTGATCCTAGATATTTGAAACTATCCACTTTATCAAAAGTATTATTTAATATTTTAACGCATCCATAATTTGCTGTATTACGGTCCCGACGCACTTCCATGTATTTAGTTTTCTCTGTATTTACTTCTAAACCCATGTCCCTGCAAGCGTTTAATAAGATCTCTGCATTTCTTTCTATTGTTCTCCTATCATCACCTATTAAATTTACATCATCAGCATATGCCATAACCTGGTGAATACCGTTCAACTGTAGGCCCTGGTTGCTATCTTTGATTTTCCTTATAGCGTATTCCAGAACGAAGTTAAATAATAATGGCGACAATGCATCTCCTTGTTTCAGGCCATTTTCGACGTGAAAGCTCGTGGACAAAAATTTTCCTACCCGAACATTACTTTGGGATTCATTTAAACATATCTTAATTAATCTAATTAGCTTTCTCGGTATTCCAAATTCTGTAAGAACGTTGTATAATGAATGTTTCTCTCCTAACCGAGTCGTACGCCTTTCTAAAATCAATAAATAGTTGATGTACCGGGGTATTGTATTCCCACTTTTTCCATACAAAGTGGTTGGCGTACCCGCTTTTGTCGCGGGAGACTCAGCTTTGGTTCCCGGCGGGAGCTCACGTGGTTCGGATTCCTACTTAGTAGGTCCACGTGTCATATAGCGTCACTGCTGAACGGGACATTAAACTCAAAATCAACTCCATGTCATACAAAACCAAGAGGGTCAATTCCGCGTTCACGAAAACTCTCTAGGAAAAAACACATGAAATCTAATCCTTTACAGAGAAAAAACTTAAACCCATACACAGTTTTCTCTAGCTTTTAAAAGTAATACTGCGTTATTTCTGCCTTTCAATGGAAACTCTGCAGGCTAAATGACATGGAAAGTTAAAATTGTTTTCCGTTAGATGATAAGACGTAGCCTGTCAGAAAACAAAGTAGGATTCTTGAGATATCACACGCAATATGGGCTGTATATTAATCAAACTCATTGACGCTTGGGGTAATTCAATTAAGTAAAAGGAAAACAAACATATAAAAACTGTTTTCAACTAATAATGCTTGATTTGTTCACATCACAAAAATCGCCAGATTTGTAAATAAGTCGCCAAATCGTCATTTAAAAATCACCAAATAAGTCGCTAATCAGAAATGTTATTTTTTGTCGCTATTCTGGAAGTCGAATTCCCTAGATTTAGCGACTTTTCCCCCAAATTGGCAACACTGCGCTCGGCCACAAGGGCCGATTACTTTAAGTGTTTCATTTCTGCTATATATGTGATACGTGGCAAGAGACGGATAACGTCAACCAATCAGAACCGTGTACTTAGTTGATACTTCCGAGAGTATTACTCTCCCGAGCTAGTTCTAAAATGATTGATATTAGGGCTAACTACATTTAACCCCTGTCAACTTCTCAACATAACAATGACTTATGAATAGGTTAGGTTAGTTCATGTAAGATTTGGTATCGTTCACTTAGTTAATACATTGGTTTGGCATGCAGAGGCTCACCTGAAGTTAATTCTATATTAGTGACAAATCTATAGTTTTCGGAGCCACGAAACTGTCCGGGTGCCGCTTAAGTCCAAGTTGAAAGGTAAAAAGGTGTTAGAAATGAAATAACTGACTGATAAGTGTTGAATCCTGTGTTATCAGGTTCGCTAAGCTGGTTGGTAACAATCCCGATGACATTTAAACCCAGGAACATGGAGGGGCATGTCAGATGGCCCGGAAATTGACAGGGCCAAGGCCGACGGTGTCACTCTTCGTTATTCATTTTACTGATTTCTTTACTTTAGATTGCATAAACTTTGTTCAATATTACCGTACGTGTCAGTTGGCCCGGAATCGACTGGCTATTTACTTCACTCATTTTTGTACTTTCAAATATTTTGTATAAACCTTATTTTCCCCTTGCAAAGAACGGACATTTCAGCTAGTTATAATAAAAACAAAAGTTCTTAAACTAAATGAAAAATAATACATATAGATAGTATAGTCTGAAAAGTTCTTTACTCTCTATAGTAACTTTTCATTATTAACCTTCAGTGGTTAGCTAAATATAGTACTGCCTCCGGAAGCCGAACGAAAAAATCGAGTAAATTTTGACCCGGAAATATATTTATTTAAAAACTGCTTAAGGTACAAGCTTGGCATACGGTATAGCTTTCAATAAGAAAAATGTAACCCAATATTTTGCTAATCTTTTTTTTAAAAAAAGCTATTAGGAAAAAGAGAGTCTCATCATATTAGGAACGCAGATGAAACAAGAGTGACCAGTTGTCACAAATCTTCAAGAATAATTGCTTAAAGAGGAATCAAGCAATAGAGAAGTCAACATCCTTTGGGAGAAGATTTTTGATAGCTTGTGTGTTGCGGAGCAAATATAACTGGAAATAATATTCTTTCTTTTTTTTAATTTTCCCAAGAGTGAATTTCAAAGATCATAATGCACATAGGTTCTGCAGCAGTGTACACATCTGTATGGATGAGAGTTGGCAAATTTGCCTTGTCATTTACTTTGTAATGGACTGGTTTGATCCATTACAGCGTTTTGTGTTATTTCTCTGTTTGTACCCTTATTCTTACCTAACTGATCTTCAAAGTAAAAGATGACATAAAATTTATCTGCACCATTGAAATGTTGGCAAAATTGATAGTGAAATTAATGCCTATTTTTATTCTTTTTCTTTGCATGACAATTGAAGTTTGATCTTTTTATGTTAAAAAGAAATAGTTTTGGCATATAGAGAAATAGGTGGTTGATGTGTTCCCTTTTAAAGTGGTAAATTTTATGTATTTTGTTTCTGGACGTAATGTAGTAATATAAATAATGTCCAGCTAAATCTAAACGTCCGGAATCCATAAGGATTCCATGAATGGAATATATTCCTTCCCTCTTATAATCACGTTCGATGCATGTCATATCAGGAACTTCATACCAAATTCTGAATTAGCTTAAAAATATGGCGATAGCAGTCTGTAATGTCGATTCTCAGGTGCGGATTCTATTGTAGGAGTATAATGCGGAGACTTTAAATTGATATCTGATGTGCTTCACGTTGTCAACGGAGATCATCTATGAGATATTCTGCGACGAAGATTATTAATTATAATTGATATAAATATTTGATGAAGTGAATAATTGAATAAAGATATGAAATAATATTGTTAGATAATTATCTTATATATAAAAGAGAACGTACAAAATCCTTTGTTCCCTCATCACGCTAATACGGCTGAACCAATTTCTTTTATTTTTGGGGGGTTATTAGGATTTGGACCCTAGATGGTTTTTATCATATCACTTTAATTTTTAATTACCAGTGTCTTGAGATAATTGACCATTCAAGTGTCCATAACGTACAAATCCTTTGTTAGTTATTCATCATAGGTAAAAATAAACGTATTTATATGCAACCCGCATGACCGTGTCACTCGGCGGGTTAACATAAATGACAGGCGATATAATGTTAACATTTACTGCAATCTACTATGGTTTTTATCATATCACTTGAAAGCGAAAAAGTAAAAATTATCTAAGTAACAAAGTTTATTGCGTTCCGGGGTGACCGCAGCGAAGCGGGGCGGGTTAACATAAATGACAGGCGATATAATGTTAACATTTACTGCAATCTTCTATGGTTTTTATCATATCACTTGAAAGCGAAAAAGTAAAAATTATCTAAGTAACAAAGTTTATTGCGTTCCGGGGTGACCGCAGCGAAGCGGGGTGAACGCTGCTAGTATTGAATAAATGATGATTCTCCTTAGGCAATTGATAGCCAATGACGAATATAAACATGATTTGTATGTCACGCATTTTCTTAAATGTATCTTAAGCGCTCACCTGTTATTATTTAATCATAATTCGTATTAGAAACTGCATACGCCCCTTAACCTAATTGGAGTTAAATAAAAGTGATCCGTTGTGTCAAAAGTTTGTTGAAATATTTTATTTTCATCTTTAGTAGATTTGCAACCATAAATATTCCTGATATGTTATAATGCTTTGTGTTTTCTTCTTCTGGTGTGGCTTTCCTGCGTGGTGCAACGTATCTGCAATCTACAGTCCGATGCTTGCAGCTGATGAAAGTAATCACTTTGTGATCTAACATATCATCAGCCAACAAATATAAGCACTCCTTAAAGTGTAGTAGTATAAAATTGGCGACCGTTGATCTAGGACCAGAAACTTGTGTGGAGAAGAAGTTTCGTGCACGGCGGAGTGAGAAGTAACCGAGGAGAAAACAAGACCTATTATTTGAGAGAAAGGAGATATCCAGAAGCGGATGAATTATGTGATTCTGGACAAAATATGTACATAATGGATAACACGAATGAACAGAGTAAGTTCAGAACGCATGCCTGCTGTGTGAATAAAACTGTATCAGCTAAGGAAGGACGTAAAATAGTAGCATCTGTAATATGTGCCACGTGTGATTGTAGTTACCACTGTAGTTGTATAAATATGACATACGAAACGTTGGAACAATTGATTTTAAAAGAAGAAGCTTGGGTATGTGATCGTTGTAAGAGTGAGAAAGTGAATGCCGATTGTGAAGAAAAAATTGTGCCGCAATTAGTTTTGAAAGACGTAGTACCACAGAAAGAAATGTACCCAAACCAACATGAAATAGAAGCAAGTTTTGAAACTATTAAGAGGCTATTAGCGATTCTAATGCAACAGTCAAATAAAAATACAAGTGAGTTTCGTGGTCCGAAGGATCAAACCCAAGATGAAAATAAGAAGTTGTGTGAAAACACTGAAAAGACTCTAACAAGTAGTAAAAATATTCTGAAAATATGGGACAGGTGAAGAATGCTGCAGACACCTCGCACATTGTACAAATGGAGGTTTCTCAGGAAGAACCTAAGGTAATACCTGGGAAACTAGCTGTTTGCTGTTTTTGTGGTTATACTTCAGCGTATTTGAATCATTGTCAAAAATGTAAAAGAAATCTTCCTGCAAAAGTGAAAATCATTTCTGAAAGTGATCGTAATGGTGACAAGTTAAAAGATGAAATCTCATCAGAGAATTGTTATAAAATGTCTAATAGGACGGACGAAAATACCAGTGAAAGTAGAGAGATAACTACGTTGGCTAATATAAAATCTAACCTTTCGAATCCAACCAAATGTACTCGAAGAAAAGCTCATGAGGAACCAATTCGTTTAACCCTCTCTTCAGAGCAAGAGGACTCAACTAGAGATGAAAACAATGAGTCAGGAATAAAATTTAATCCTTCTTTAGATAAAGAACATCCAGCGACTGATTACATCCATTACGATGAGCCAATCACTACGGATTATTGTGATGAAGCTAGTTGTACATATGAGCGACAGGAAGAAGTTAAAGGAAGTGGAAGAGAATTAGCTGTGGAAGGGATGATACATGGATCCGCGCCAAGTCAGTTGGATTTATTACAGTATCACAAAATACGAACAGGATCATATGAAGTAGTGCCAAACGATAGAGTGGTTCTGTCGCCGGAAAGTGTACACGCTACTAGGAATGAACATGAAAGCATTGGCAATAGTGTTGCTGTTGATGAACTCGATGATACTCAGAAACACAGTAAACTGTTACCCAAAAAATTACCAGAAGATAGTAAAGTTATTTTGAAACAAATATATGAAGCTCCTCAACTTGTCGAAGAATTCGACAGCAAAGAAGCAAATGAAATATTTGTAACAGCATCACCAAAAGAAGTACAACAGTTATATAAGAAAGCAAATAAAACGAGAAAAAGAATGGAACTAGTAGTACACCGAAAGAAGAAGAAAATGAAATTTTGTGGTTTTAAACGAACAAAAGATGGATGTATGTATCTGAAGAAACCAGAAATGGAACTAGTAGAGCATCGAAAGAAGAAGAAAATAAAATTTCGTGGACTTGAGCAAGCAAAAGATAGTTGCATGTATCTGAAGAAGCCTGGACGGAACAAAGTGATGATGATGATTAGAAATCCTAAGAGAAGAAGAAAAAAGAGGATAATTTTGTGGTGTAAACGAGGTAGAATGAAAGAGAAAATAAAGAAGAAAGTACGTTGGGTGAATACCTGCAAGAAAGTTCGTTACGTGCGCCAAGATGTATACAAAAGAGAGAGAAAGAAAGAAGCACGTGAATTCAGATGGATGAAAAACTGGACTGATGTGAAAGAACTCATGAACTGGAAATTTCGGAAGAAAATTTTGTGATGTTACTCTTTTGAGAAGAGGTGATCAACTCGGTAGCTAAGAGAGCAGTTGAATAATGTGTTCAACTTGCTATCCATTATGCTAATCATGTGTTGAATGTTGTGATCATATAATTCAGTTTCTTTGTTGTTTGTTAATAAGATTGATGCGACGGGTAAG
The DNA here is from genome assembly GCF_964235325.1 of Thermobia domestica. NCBI lineage: Eukaryota > Metazoa > Arthropoda > Insecta > Zygentoma > Lepismatidae > Thermobia > Thermobia domestica. Next base: position 130,697,079 of record NC_137456.1, on the reverse strand, counting down.
TAGGAAAAAGGGTACATTAGTGTTGAATAGTTGAGAATCGGTTGAGTGAGTTTACATAGTACTGAAGAACGTTTCAAATACATTTTTTGTGTTAAATTGTTGAATCGATCTACAGGTAGTTCGTTCAATTTTATTGCTTTAAAAAAATATTATATATATATATATATATTTATTTGAAGACGGGGCAAACTGTAATGGACCGGTTTGATCCATTACAGCTTTTTGTGTTATTTCTCTGTTTGAACCCTTATTCTTACCAAACTGATCTTCAAAGTAATGGATGACATGAAATTTATCTGCACCATTGAAATGTTGGCAAAATTGATAGTGAAATTAATGCCTGTTTTTATTCTCCTCTTTGACAGTTGAAGTTTGATCTTTTTATGTTAAAAAAAGAATAGTTTCGGTATATAGAGAAATAGGTGGTTGATGTGTTCCCTTTTAAAGTGGCAATTTTTATATATTGTTTCTGGGCGTAATATAGCTCAAATAATGTCCAGCTAAATCTAAACGTCCGGAATCCGTAAGGATTCCGTGAATGGAATATATTCCTTTCCTCGTATTCGTATATTTGATATGTAACCTATCAGGAACTTGCTGTTTAATTATAAATTATTTTAAACAAATGGCGATGGCAGTCACAGTTTTAATATTGATACTCAGGCTGATTCTGTTGTACAATGCGTTGGCTTTATATTAATGTAATTGCATGTCTAGTGTGTCTCATGCTGTTAAAGGAAATCATCTATGATATATCCTGCGACAAAGATGATTAATAGATATAAATATTTGATGAAGTGAATAAGTAAATAAATAAATATAGTTAGATAATTATATATTGAATACATAAATGGTGATTCTCCTTAGGCTTCTGATGGCTAATGACTAATGTAAAACATGAGTTGTACGTCACGCATTTTCCTAACTGTATCTTAAATGCCTCATCTACTATAGAATCATATGTCGCATCAGAAACTGCAAACGCCCTTAACCTAATTGAAGCTAAATAAAAGGTGACCCGTTGTGTCGTAAGTTGGTTGAAGTAATTTATTTTCATCTTTAGTAGATTTGCAACCATAAGTATTCCTGATATGTTATAATGCTTTGTGTTTTCTTATCCTGGTGTGGCTTTCCTGTGTGGTGCAACGTATCTGCTGTCTATAGTCCGATGCTTGCAGCTGATGAAAGTAATCACTTTGTGATCTGATATATCATCAGCCAACAAATATAAGCAGTCCAGAAAGAGAGGACTATTACAACTTATATCATTTAATTATTCTAAAAGTTGGAAATTGAGTAAAGTTTTGCTGCTGATAGGCACCCATGAGACTCACATATCCATTGCATCTATTTTTTGGATCAAAAGATCTAATACATTTCAGGAAAAAATTCTTGTAGGCATTATATTTGGAGAACTACATATAGTGTGGCCAAACCAAAACTACCACTTAACTCAGTATGATGTGCTTATTCCGTTATATATATATATATATACACGAAAACTGGATTTAGGGTGGTTTTAAAATTTTGTGGCCCCTGATCCAAAAAGTAATTATTGGCCAAGATCGCAATCTCTTGATCCATTTTTAAATCATTCCTAAAATTCTTGTTTACAAAGCAAAAGATAATGAAATCATCATATTAACATTCCTATCTCACATAGCCATAAACTTCAGTCATTGGATAATTCTGTCCATATGTACAGAAGGTCGATCCGCGTATATGTGTCCAATTTTGAAATATCACTAACCTTATGAAAATCCATGAGACCACCATAGGTTGGCCTCAATGTGATGGCCATGTGTTCTGGCAATAGCCCTGCACCGTAACTTCCACTGTAGAAGACTACAACGAAGTACAGGAAGTGGAATCTTCTCCCATTCCTCCCTGCAGGCTTTCCACAGGCCCCCGAGAATAGTGACACGACGAGAAGAAAGTGCCCTTTTCAGTAGACCAAACCCGCAGAAATCCATGGGACTGGCATCTGGTGATTTCACTGGTATATCATGAAATGGAATAGCACGAATACCGGTGTCTGTCTCCATCTGCTTCAGAAAGTTCTGGGTAGATCGAGATGTATGTGAGGAGGCCTTATCCATATGCACAGACATTTGCTTTATGGCATGCCCATACAAACGAGGCACATCTTCTGTATAAATTGGGGTCAGTATATGTTGCTGAAAGAATGCAGAGTTGATTTTACAGTTTTTAGGGACCTGACGAATTGTTAACATGCTCTGATAAGAGTAACCGGCGACAACCATAAATCCTTTCAAAAATGGTGCTTTGCAATGACGGATGAACGCAGGACGGCTTTTTGCATCTCGCGAAGTGTAAGTTATCGAGCGATTTTTGCCACAATCTGATAGATTCATCCATGCTTCATCTAGTGTGGCCACAAACTTTCACTTTTACCCAGATAGATGGCGTTCATAGAGGCGCCTGCTGTTGGTCTTTCTCTCACGGTGATGGGCCGCACTTAGGTAATGTCCATGACTTTTAAAGACCCTCCGGAGGTTTAATTTCCCACTCAGGGCGCGGTTAACAGTTGACTGTGGTATGTGGAGTCGAGCTGCCATCACACGTTGCGGAGGGGGATTTTCTTGTAAGGCCATTCGCCGCAACTTCTGAGCTACTTGTGGAGTCACTGTGGTACACACGCTCGCTTCCTCGACCCCTTAGTGGGTGAATGCTTACCTGGTATGTCTTCTTTTTTATACTGCTTGATTATGTTCTTGATAGTTGTCGAGCCCAATGCACAACCATTTCCTTTGCACTGCTTTTGAATTTTAGGAACCGAATATTTGGGATGGAAGAGTCCAATTACAAGTCCAATTGGCATGGAAAAGTCCAAAAAAAAAGCCCTTCCAAAAACGGTTCACCTTTGGAGCCATGATGCACACAGTACACAGTTTCGCTTGGCAGACGATAGAATTGACCTCCAGGTATAGCACACGCGTTTAACCACTTGGTTCGGTCGCTTCTGTGGTCAGGGGTACGGGTGTGAAATTGGACACATATACGCGGATCGACCTTCTGTATATATATCCAGGAAAAACAATTACGTAATTCTAAAATATTTTACGAATCCAAACAGGAGTAATTCTTAAACTTTATCTGTAGTAAAACGAAAAGTATATAAAATGGCGGTGTCGATGTAGATGTTCCAATTTCCTCAGATGAACAAAGTAGGCCTAGTTCTGATGCTTTCTATGATGATTTATGCTCTCTCTAGGTGAGCACAAGTCAGGAGACTATATCCAATTACGCTGCAGTTTTGATAGAAGTAATCCTCGGTTGCACTATAACGATAGTCAAATCAAACTTCCATTAAGTCAAACTCAACTTAATCGCGGATATATTATCTTCGTTCAGGGTTTTCTCTTACACCATCCAAAATCTGAGTTCAGTAGGCCTACATCTGGTCTGATTCAAGGGAACCAAGATTAAATTGTAAAATAGACTGTGCTTGTTTACTGTCTTTTGTTTTTGATCTGCGTTTGGCAAGAAAACAACTGAAGAGAATTCTGCGTGTTGATCTTTTCCTGGCAATTGGATTCCTTACGGGAAAAAGTTATAAAATGAAAAACCGTGGTTACCATGGTCAAATATTTGAACCCAAGCAATCCAACTGGGCTGTAGGGTTACCTACCATGATCCAGAACAACCTTCAAGCAGTTACGAAATATTAACAATTGCAACACTGTTGATTTGACCTCATCATTGTTGTCGTGGCGGTGATCACCCAGATGCTTCTTCAAATGCAGGAACATATGGTAGTTCCTGGGCCCTAAATCGCGACTGTACGGAGAATGATGAAGTTGTTCCTAGCCAAATGATGCGATGAGATTTTGAGTTCGAATTGCCGCGTGAGGACAGGCATTATTATGAAACAAAACGATCCTCTTACTCAGCATGCAACATCTCTTGCTTTGGATTGTACGATGCAGTTTTTTGTAAGGTCTTACAATACATCGTAGAACTTATTGTGTCACCACGAGGCAAAAAATTCACAAGCAACACCCCGTTCTTGTTCCAAAACACAATACATAACTATTATCCGAGCTAAAATTCTTTGCTTGAACTTCACTTTCTTGAGTGACGTTGAATGCTGCTATTCCATTGATTGTTGCTTCGATTCCGGTGAAGCGTAGGCCACACATGTTTCGTCGCCTGTGGTAATTTTACTTTAAAATAGTCACCTTTCTCATTATACCGCTCAAGGAAAGTCAACGCAGTGGTTGAACATTTGGTTTTATGCATCTGTCAACATTTTTTTTGTATCCAGCGTGAGAACACCTTTTGATAATTTAAGCATTGAGACAATTTCATAGAGAACACTTCTTAAACCTTAAGGAAGCTTATCAGATAACGACGAAATCGTAAAGCATCTGTTCTCTTTCATTTTTTCATCAATTTCCTGTACCAAGTCCTCAGTAATGACAGGTCCCCCACTTTGTTCCTCATCATGAACATTCGTGCGGTCATCTTTAAAAGTTCCAATCTTTTTGCGTATCATGCCATTGCTCATAATATCTTCTTTATACACTTCACTAATCTGGCGATAATTTTCAGCTGATTTCACACCTTTAACATTAAGAAAACGAATCGCAGTGCGTACTTCAGAGTTGGCGGGATTCTCAATCGGCGGAGGGATTTTAACTACTCACAACCAAACCTGAACATGATCGAATGTTTCCGTAATGGTGTCTGTAGCTTGCTAACAGATGTAGGTAAACAGTGCGCATGCGTGGGATGCCGACCGCAGCGCTGCAGTAGCCGAATTTCAAAACGATACTTACTTTTTAAAAAACACGCCTTGTATTTTGCATTGAAAAGAGCTATGTATCCTTCATAACCTGATGGTGTTCGAGGCGCCATTTTACACACTAGGCACGTTTGCACAGTTCGGAGAATCTCTTTCAATGATGCGATTTGTTTTTCTGCTACGTCACATTCGTTACCATACACTGGAAACAATCTCTGTATTCATATAAGATGCAAAGTCGATAATATTTTAGTATATATATTGATTTTAACGGGCCATTTGCTGGGGGCCCAGAGAGCATGGGGTTCTCCAAAATTAGTTTGACCCTTTTGGATCTGGATATCTAACAACAAAACATACTATACTAAATTATACCAAATCAGCGCTGCTGTTGATTCCCTATTTGAAAACAGTTTCTATAAACTAAATTCTCACCAGATCTGGGCTTTTTTCTGTTTTCCTTTTCTTCTTGCCATCAACTCAGACGCATGAGAGTGTTTTATATTCGGTTGTTGGATTCAAACGTAGATTTTGTTTATTGGGAAACCGTTCTTAGTAATACAACCAATGGATGGATCAAGGTTACACATCGGACCTACTACGTACATGTTCAGAAAACAGACTTTGGTGTTTAGTCAGTCAGACGGCTGTGTATTGTTGAAGAGATCCGTGTGAAATTGCAATAATGAAGAATGTACAATTGCGAGTGACTTTCCTTTACGAGTTCAAAATGGAACATTCTGCACATCTAACCAGAAAAAAACATCCATAGTACATTTGAGAAAGAAGTGGCGAATAAACGCGCCATTCACCATCGCTTTGTGAAATATCGTAATTGTGGCATATTGAAAAATGAGCCACTTGACCACCGATAAACAGCATATTCTGAAGAGCTCCTCAAGAACACCGTTGAAACAGGCCTTCGGAAAAATATTCGTGCAATTGCAAGCAAGTTAGGCATACATCAAAGCCCTGTTGTTTTGGTGTTTTCACCCAATCAGTAAGGTGAGAAGTTGGACCCTTGGGTGTTACAGAGTTGACACCGGTCAACAAAGATCATCCCATCTGTAGGTGCACAATTTTCTGAATGAACGGAATATTCGAGGTTTTCTGTGTCGGTTACACACTTCTAATGAAAGAAATGGTTCTGGTACAACAGCCGTAATCAGTCAGAGGTTGAACTTTAAACCTTGAACATTGCTCAGCGTGCAGAAAGGTTTGCAAAACTATTCCTTCGTGTTATTGTTATGGTGAAAGTGATCCATAAGTTCTTTCTTCATCGACGCGAAATATTGCTGCAGAACTACACGTTGCAGAATGTCATGAAATGCATCACAGACTTGTCCGCAAGGATCAAGCAACGCTCAACGGACATAATGTTCATACGTAGCACGACAAAGTAAGCCCATATATCACTCAAATGATGATGCAGACTCTCCATAACTTGCAGTATAAAATCCCTGCTCATCCACCATATTCTCCTAATGTCTCTCCCATCAACTTTCACTTCTTCTGACATTTCGATCACTTCTTGCGAGGAAAGAACATCCTTGATAACCAGGTAGTGCAGCGGTTGAAGACTTCTCAGCACCGTAGATTCTAGTTTTTTTTTTTTAATATAGTTATTTACCTTAGTTCATTTCATGCCTCACGCAGTAGATGGCTCTCAAAATATAATTTACAATTTGAATACTACATCTTATTTCAGATTTAAGTACCAGTCGTAAAATTTACTTATATCAGAAATTCGATACGTAAGTATGAATTTACGTAACTGGTCACTGTCTGTATATTGGAAGTTTTAAAATAATAATAATAATAATAATAATAATAATAATAATAATAATAATAATAATACTTATTATTATTATTATTATTATTATTATTATTATTATTATTATTATTATTATTATTATTATTATTATTATTATTATTATTATTATTGTATGAGCGCTAGCAAAAATTTGTGGTTCTACTATGTCATTTCTGTTTTCAGTTTTCTATTGTTTTCATAATTAACTTCAATGATATTTTAAATTACAGAACGGACTAAATTTCTATTCAGGTTCAGAGAAGTCTTTGATTCCCGACTCAAATAAAGCTTTTCTTACAAAGGAATTATTGTCTGTGAATCTCTTCTGCCTACTACCGGTATATCCAGGGTTGCCAACCGTCCCGATTCTGACGGGACTGTACCGATTTCTGACTTATTTGTCCAGCGTCCCGATTGGACACGCGTCGGGACGCATATTGTCCCGATTTATCGATTTTCAAAGTTAATTAATATTTTACTGGGCCTTTTTACAAGCACAAAGGAATAAGTTATTCTTTCACACACACAGTTTTATGTATAGAATCAATTTAAATAATTTTTGTTTCAATTTGACTCAGAAAAAATAGTTAGCAGCTCGTCTTTAATTTATAGTTATTCCCTAATTGTTTAGAATTGATGATGCAGGCGATTATGATAGTATACTCCATGCAAGCAAATAAAAAATAACCCTAGTAGCAAGAAAGCTTTCGGCCAGTTGGCGTGGGCTTGGCTTTTGGCTTTCTAGGCTTGCACTTGAAACGCATGCTTTCATACAATCTGCCTTTTGTTGTACTTGCAAGCGATGCTTTAGACCCTTCGTAGAGCGTCATAGCATCACTGGCCGTTCATTGGCTATAGACTTGACGACTTGTGAAACGCTTGCGTCAAGCTTGAATGGAACACTGAAGGCAAGGTTTCCTCCATGAAACTTCGTTACTGAAATCCAGCTTACGGCATGCTTGCACATTTTCCAATCAAGTTGGATGCAAGCTTGGCTGACTTGCAATTCAAGCTTACAACAAGCAGTTTGCAAGTTTCTCTGCTACTAGTGAAGGTGCCGCATTTATCAGGTTCGTGTTATTCAGCTGATTATTTGCATTATTTTCAACGACTCGCCGTACGTCTAATCGTCTCCTGGGGGAGGGGAACTCAAACACCGACTGTCCCGCCCCGATTTTTCCTTAAGAAAAGTTGGCAACCCTGGGTATACCATAGCATTGTCCATACTAACAGACTATGCCAAGCATGGGCGCCCAAAGAAAATTTTCTGGGGGCATCTTCCTCATTGCTATATTACGTTTGATGTTTTTTAATTTGTATTAAAAACATCTTTAAAAAAATATAATACAATTTCATAAGCCAGGCCTCCCGCTCCCCCTTCAGGCCCCCAAGGTGCCAAGTGCTCTGCAAAAAATCCTGCGGCTCTTAAAAGATGTAAGATCTTAAAGCAAATATACGGTTTTATTTCTCCTACATTTATTTCAATGTCAATAGTTCTTCAAAACTTAGGGTAGTAAAGTTTACCCTGTGCTGCACTTACAACCACTCCATTGCACCTTCCCTAATCATGTCCCTGGTGCCAGCGACAATATCAAACTAGGGAGGGCAAGCGGAGAAACAGAGAAAATTTTGTGGGCAGCTAGGGTAAATGTGCCAGTCCTCGACCACCTAACTCATTTTCTTATGGTCCTTAATCATTTTTCACTCAATGGAACAACTTAGGAGGATGCAAGTAGCTCACATGTGTTTCTAAAACTATATTTTATCTATACTTTATCTAAAACTGAGATAACTTATACCATTTATGTAATATTAGTCGGAGAAACACCAGTAACTGATTTCTTTTAGTGTTCGACCATTTCTCGTTAATGTTAGACCGCCTACTTTTTAGTCATCGACCACTACTCGGTTAATGTGCTTTTAATTACAGTATGAAGGCTAAAGCATAACTTTACCAAACTAATAGCATCTGTAGATGTTACATCATTAGTTTTTCAGGTATCACTTCGCAGTTTCGCACAATAGTCGCTGAGATTAAGGAATTTTGTGATAGTTTTGTCAAGAAAGAAACCACCAAATTCATTTAAGGTTCAGTGGAATGCAGCACCAAACATGCTTCGTCTTCTCTCGGTTGAAGGGGTATAAACCCTATCTTCTAAATTCGTTTTTAATTACTAATTGTGTTGGTACCTTGTATATCACTCTTTTAATAAGTGGTGCAGAAATAACACTAACATTTTACTCAGTTTCCATGTAGAACTCTCGAAAACGATTTGAACACTGATACGTCGCAGGGTTGAAGAATATGTGTGCTGTTTGGTGGAAGGCAGTAGAGTACTATAGCATGGCTGGAACAAAATTCGCTGACTTCCATTGCCAAGTGAGTCTTGTGGCCGTCGATTAGCAGAAGGACTGGTTTCATAATAGAGGGATCATTCACCCATTTTAGGAAGCCGTTTGCTATTCATTCGTAGAACGTTTCACTTCGCATTCAGCCACTATCTGACCTGCCTATAAAAATCTCTGAAGAAACTTCACTGATGACGTCCTTTGGAAGATCTCTTACGTACAGGTATATGACCATCGGGGATACAATTTCTCCTGCTGCGGAAAAAGTGCAAAGCAGTGTTAATGTTTCTTTCTCGTTGCCCTTCACCTCGTACATATTTTTCCACGCTTTGGACCCCAACGCCTTTCCTGCTTTGTAACACAGTTGAAAGCTGGATTCATCAGCATTACATATTCGCTCAGAATCATTTAGAATATCAGATTGCCCCGTTTGTTTCAAGTATATCTCAAGGTCATAAAACCACAAGCGAAGTTTCCCTCGGTTACAGCGTATCGCGTCTTGTTCAAAGTTTAGGGACACGATTTGTGGGTGTCTCCTCAAGTAAGTGTAGTACCAGGTTTCACCAGCTCGATTGTCTTTGAACGGCGTTTTGCGTTTTTCTGAATCGACAATTTTTTAACACTGTTCAGAAGATCGTATGCCCTTTTGCTCGCATTAAGGAGCCAGTTTGCTAATCCCTCTTCTTCTTTCTGTGTTACGTATGGTTCTGGATCTAGTTGTCGCTTTTTGGGACTGTGACCATGAAATTTATCCATCAGCGTTACCCGAGGAATTCCATAGATTACTGATGCCTTTCGTATGGAGCATTTTTTTTTTCGACAAGCCTCCAGAGCTTTTTGTAGATCCTCGTTTGAATAAGCTGGCAGTTTAAGCTTAGGCCTACTCACTCATTATCTCTGAAAGAAACAAAAATTCTTAAGAACATGCAAGGAAAACAGATGTATTCCAGACGTAAGCTGATAGTAGCTATTCCGCTAACAATATTTGAATGCGTTCCACGACGAAGCGAGAATAGTGTAGTTCAGTATTAAACGAATTAGACCAAATATAATAAATTTATTATTCAAATTAAATGTCATACCCTAACAGTGCCGTTAATTTTCCATGAAAATGTTGGGAAACTACATGAATATTCAGTTACTTGAATTTGAATTTATTTTATAGCCTTTAGGCATCTACGGTTCCGACCGGGATAGGGTGGGGGAGAGGATGTTGGAAGTTAGACGGCCAGAGCCTATTTTGAAGATACCATTCCAGCATTTGCCTGGTGTGACTGAGGGAAAACCCGAAAGAACTCAGTCAAGATGGTCGACCGCTGGGATCGAACCGAGGACCTTCCGAATTCTAAGCCAACGCTTTACTATTGTTTTCAAAGTTCGTCTCAGCCGAAACATTAAACCCGAATAATGCTCCTCGAGCCAATTGGAGGTAATCCAATCCTGACAGGGACACGAACACAGAAATATCAGGACAATTAAAAATATCCTTGCTCTTGAGAGGGATTCGATAAGTGACCTCTAACATTAAAGCCTACAAATTGTTCTTGAATTCAAATGTTAAATGTATTTACAGAAAACAGATAAGAAGCTTCATTGGATTGCTTACCTAAAGTAAAATTTCACCATACGCCACTGCAACCATATATCTTGGATAATTCGTATCCAAGATATTCGCAGTGCTGCCTAATTTCTTCACATCACCTTGTATTAGGTTACTGTGTAGGTCTCTACTTGTCACTTGTGGTATCCAGTAAAAAATATGTCTTTGTCTATCTTGTATAATTTGTTTCCTAAGAGAATTATATATATATCTACCAATCCATTCACTCTCTCTCTCTCTCTCTTTCTCGAAATTTAGAATAGATAGATAGATAGAGAGAGAGAGAGAGAGAGAGACAGAGAGAGAAAGAGAAAACCGGATGTTAAAAAATTAGAATAGCACAACTGCTCTGGTCTGATGTATTTTGGAAGACTCGTGCTCTCTTACTCGCTGATAATCGTGTTTAGTGTTGCGAACGTAGCGTACAGAACCTTTAAGAAACTTATTTGTTCAATTTGCAGAATATGCTGTGCACGCTGCACGCACACACACGCATTTTGAGCAACAGCTAAGCCTTGTTGGTGCTATCTGCTCGTTAATAAGCGACCTCAAGACTAAAAGGTATGCTTTATTTTGGTTGATGAGGATGGAATTCAAAAACTTGAGGATACCATTGTCTTGTGAATGTATGAAAGAGTTCGTTACTCTGTTCCCTGCGGCATTGCGCTATTCAATGTTTTCTCTGATTTCGAGTTGATTTTAGTTTAGCGTCCCGTTCAGCAGCGAGGCTATATGAGACGTGGACCTACTGATTAACGTGGAATCCGAACCACATGAGCTCCCGCCGGGAATCGAACCCGGGTCTCTCACGCCAAAGGCTCGTACGCTAACCGCTTAGCCACGAAGGAGCTCTCTCTGATTTCGAAATCGGCATCATTAGAACTAGAACTTTTCTGTTCATTTTCTTATTTGACAGCAACCAATCGTAGCTTAGGTTAAAAGTACACTAATTTCAAGACTCATGGAAGTGGAACCTTCTTGTTCATTTTCCACTCTGACAGTGACATTCATAGCTGACGTGGTGGGAGCAGTAATTTCAGCATTCATGAAACTAGAGCTTTCCTGTTCATTTTCCACTCTGACAGTAGTATTCGTGGCAGATGAGGTGGGATCGCTAATTTCAATAGGCCTACTGTATTCAGTCTGTTGGCAGTCAGTAGTTGATACTCTTGTAAGTTTGGAGGCACTAAATAGGTATGTGACCTTTCTGCAGGCATCAGCATCTGCTTCTAATAGCTTTGTTTTCTTTCTACAATGCCACATCGAGTTTCACGATTTAAAGCTTCTTGGTCCATTCAGTCCATTCAATTTTCTTTTATTTGTTGCTTCTTGGGGGCGATTCGTTGGGAGGCGCACCGGGCGCCGCCCGGTAGCCCGGTGGCTATATCCACCTCTGGGCGAGAGACAGCATTCTTGTCGAACTTCCCTTACAATTGCAATCTCCTCTGTCAGTTCCTCCCCTGTCCTAGCACTTTCTTGTTTATTCATATATAAGTTTCTTATGAATCTTCGATGCTTCCATTCCAACCTAATCTTCTTTAGAAATCCCAACAACAATTCCCAATTCACGCGGTCAAGAGCCTTTTCTAGTTCAATAAATACAGTGTACATCTCTTTCCCTTTTTCTATAAACGTTTCAGCGATCGCTCTTATCTCTTCTGAACCCGAATTGTTCTTCCTCAACTTTTTCATTTGTTCTTCCATACAACATTCTGTTCAGAATTCGAACAAGTATTTTAGCTGCCTGAGATATGAGACTAATAGTTCTATAATCTTCACATCTCTTAGGATTCGATTTCTTAGCCATCGGTATCATAATCATTTCAGGAAGTCTTTTGGCCACGCTCCTGGGATTGCACAGTCGAAACAATTCTTTCGTGCCCTTGTCTCCCATATTCTTAGTAAATTCAATTGGTATATTACCTGTCCTGGTTGCCTTTCCATTCCTAATCTCAAATATAACTTTTTCAAACTCATCCCGAAGAATACTGAATCTTTATCATCCTCGCCTACTTCATTTTTTACTTAAACATCCAGAGGAAAATATTACATGGAAATTCGGTGTGACCGTAAATACTTAATACTTAATACCGGTAAAGTTATGAATACTTTAAAATATCAAACAATACTTTCAACAAAGTGGATATTTATCTAGGACCAACATTGTGACCAAAACTTCATCCACGAAGAAATTAATCTCAAAGGAAGAAGGAATTAGGATTATTATTCAGTTCAAATTCTTTGTTTTCACGAATTCTGTCGAATAATTTAAAGTTTAAAATATATCAAACTACCCATAATTATGTTTGATGTACTGTATGCTTACGAAACATGGCCGCTTACTTTGAGGAAACAACACAAACTGAAAGTATTCGAAAATAAAATATTAAGGTGAAAATTCTAACTTAAAAGTGACAGAAATACTAAAACTTTATAACAAGGAACGGTACAGTTCAGGCCAGAAACTTCATCACGAGAAACGGTTTCCTTAATATTGAATGGCCATTAAGTCAAGAAAGTACAGGTGGGCAGGTCATGTAATCAGGATGGAATAAAAAAATAAATATTTTCAAAATTATAACTAGGAATCCAATCGGCAAAATACAAACATAAAGACCTAGGTGCAGATAGGAGGACAAAATAAAGATGAGTCTCGCAGAAATAGAAATACAAAGTTAGCGGATTCAGTTGGCTACGGAGAGATGACAATAGAGAGCTTTTGTGAATGCGGCGTTTAACCTCCGGTAGGCCATAGAAATAGTTATTCTGTTGGAACATATCTGGTGTAGTAAAAAGTAATCCATTATTTTGGCATGACATTGAAGGCTCGACTTACCATAGTTAGAATGATCCGATTCAGGTCACATACGCGCCGTTTTGTTCGATAACGTGTTGCCATTTGGAAGGTAATATCATGATGTCTCTCTCATAGAAACCTTTGTCCCTAATGGCAAAAAATTGAGACAGTCGATTTTCACTGGCCTCTCTTGAAGCGACTTTTTCACCAGCAAACGTGTTCGCCATGGAGAGGAACAGATGGTAATCACTCGGTACCAGGTTCGGACTATAAGGTGGATGAATAAGAACCTCCCAACCAAGCTCCCGGAGCTTCTGGAGAGTCACTATCGATGTGAGTGGCCTGGCGTTTTCCTGGTGGAACACAATGCCTCTCCTCTGGTCGATTACTGCCTTCAGACGGTCCAATTGTTGACAACACAGTTCCGAGTTAAGGGTTTGGCCGTAGGGGAGCAGCTGATAGTAGATAATTCCCTGCTAATCCCACTAAACACACAGCAAAACCTTCCTGGTCGTCAATCCTGGTTTGGGCACCGTTTGCGCCGGCTCACCGCGCTTCGACCACGAACGTTTTCGCGTGACGTTGTCGTAAGTGATCCACTTTTCATCGCCAGTCACCAACCACTTCAGAAATGGGTCGATTTTGTTGCGATTTCGGTCCATGAGGTTTTTTGCGTTAACTCGTGTGGCACCCATATATCAAGCTTCTTTTTGTATCCAGACTTATGCAAATTGTTCCACACGGTTTTTTGTGCAATGTTTAGCTCTTGGGCAATCGACACAGTACTTACGTGACGGTCGGACGCGACAATGTCCATGATTTTATCGACATTTTCGACACTTGGCCTTCCAGTGCGTGGTGCATCTTTGACGTCAAAATTACTGGAACGGAATCGACGAAACCAAAATTGCGCGTGATTGGTTTTTACAGTATCAGGACCATAAACACTATTCACATTTGCAGCCGCCTGGCTTGCGATTTCGCCTTTATCGAAGAAAAATTGTAAAGTATAGCGTATTTTCTCTTTGCTAATGTCCATTTTGACTCGCGCTCACACAATACTGAGTCAACTCATCACAACTATCTGAACAGTGCTTGTAGTACGCAATCTCATCGTTTGAACGCCATCTCGTTGAACCTGATCGGACTTATACAACGCGAGATACAGATCACTGAAGCCATCTATTGGCAAAATAATGGATTACTTTTTACTACACCAGATATTAGTTACTTATAGGCCTATACTATATGAAACAGTACATTGTCAAGTAGCAGATTATATCTGTTGTTTGTTTTCGCTTAATGATGAAACACTCTTAACGTGATACACATACTCCTGACAGTGATGCAAATACTGCTAACAGTGACGCATATATTTCTAACAGTAACACACATATTCTAACAGTGACGCATATACTCTTAACAGTGATACACATACTCTAACAGTGACGCACAAGCTCCTAACAGTGATACACATACTCTAACAGTAACACAGATATTCCTAACAGTAATACATATACTACTAAGAGTGACACACATATTCTTAAGTGATACACAGTCTAACAGTGATACACATACTCTAACAGTGACGTACATACTCCTAATAGTGATACACATAATCTAACAGTGACGCACATACTCCTAACAGTGATGCACATGCTCCTAATAATCATCCACACCTTTAACGTGAAGGCACATACTTCTAAGAGTGATACACATACCCTAATAATAACACAAATATTCTTAACTGTGATACACATATTGCTAACAGTGACACAAATAATCCTAACATTCATATACTTCTAACAGTGATGCACGCTTCATAGAGCCTCATGGGTGAAAGGAACGCTAATCATCAATCCAAGCATATATAAAACTTGCTTTCGGAAAGAGAATTCACATACAAAGATATACTACCTGCATCAAGTTCAACAATTTTGCGCTTAACTGTTTTAGATATCTATACCAAAAATTATCAAAAATGTTTGATTTTTATTTTTTTTCCTGTTCTTGTTAATATTATACCTAATACGAAATATCGCAAGTCATTGTTGATAAAACTAAATTTTCGATTCTTGTGTTCACTGTTGTCGTTACTAAGAACTGGAAAATTCAGTGCGGCGAAAGAAGTATACAAGTCACACGTGAAATAGTAAAGGTCCGATTTTTAAAATGGTTGATGACTTTAAGAATTCTTTTCTTGCTCTCTTTTCAAAAGAAATAAGATTTCCGTTTATTGATAATCCGAGAAACACCATTAGTTGTGACCGTCGTTGTACAGAGTACCAAAGCATCGACTCCAGTGGAAATAGAATTTACACCTACAAATACGATGAGGAAGTGGTTACACGAGTTTTTATTTATACATTACGAGCTTACTCTGTCACCTGGTTCTCAGTTAACGAGATGTGTTTAAAATGTATTCTTCCATATGTCAGCATTCGCACTGATGTGCGCAGCTTTGTGAAGGATGAAGAGCCTTCTATCGCTTATCTTCCAGCAGATGCTTCCTGGGAATGCAGCGAAGATAATGATAGCGACCGGGCCACGTTACTATGTGCCGATGAAGAACTAAATTTCGTTAATAACTTGCCTGAGAACATAATACATGAAACAAATTCGCTTACCACAATAGCATCTGATGATTACAAAAGTGATGTCTCAGAGATTGATTCGTTAAGTGACGTTCCAAAATCAGAGTTCGATGGCATCATATTCGAATCTTCTGAAACGGGAACGAATAAGCAGAAGAAAAGACCGTGGTGGCAGAGACTACTCTGTTGCTTCACAGGAAGACTAGGAAATGTAACATCTGATGATTACAAAAGCGATGTCTCAGAGACTGATTCGTTAAGTGATATCCCAGAATCAGAGTTCGATGGCATCATATTCGAATCTTCTGAAACCGGAACGAATAAGCAGAAGAAAAGACTGTGGTGGCGGAGACTACTCTGTTGCTCGACGGCAGACTAGGAAATCTATAAACTTTAAGAGGCTCTTCAAAGAACTGTTGAAGCCCTTACAACAGGGTTGAGTATTCAGCTGTTAATATCTTTGTGCTGTCACTGTTAATGTTTCTAATATACCCTGTTCGTCCTTGGATACTTCGAAACGCACTACACTGTTTTGGCAAAGAAGAGAAAATAAAATTGTCCTTGTAGCTGCCGTGCCTTGGCACAAATTTTCTTTAAGGAAAAAGAAAAAAAAATAATATTGGAAACACTTTACTTTTGACATGTTAAACGTGACTTGTCATCACATATTTTAAAAAATGCCCTTTGGACAACAATTTGGAATATTCTGAAGACTATTTAAAAGCAAAAGGAAACGAAAGTATTATAGGATGAACGACAGAAGTGTCTAACTGCAAAGGAGTTGGAGTTACCAGTTTTCTCACATTGAAATTTTGAAAAAAAAAAAAAAAAACAGTAAAATATGTTTACAATGAAATAGTTCGAACTTTCTTCGTGAATGGTGAATGGTCTACCACATGTGGAGATATTCCATATTGTATATGTTTCTACTGTATTCTGTTTTTATTGTACACAACTTGTAAAGAAACTCTGTTTCTGTTGATTCAATGTGTTAATTTAATGTATTGACGGTATGTTTTGTGATACATCATTAACTGTAAACACATGTGACTGCCCATATACGTAGTAGTGAAGAAAGGGAACTGTATTTTTGAAAAAGAATATATTTCGAAGTACTACTAGGATCTACAGAAGAGAACAAAAAAAAAAAAAAAAGATAAAAAGAAACTGGTATTGCTATGGAGTGTTCATAAATGAAAAGAAAGTTTCCTGCATTATATCTGTGAATACTATTTTGAGAAGTAATGAAGCGAATTACTCTTTCAGAGATATTTAGAATATTATTCAGTTCAAAAATGAAGAAAGAAAGAAAGAAAGAAAGGAAGGAAGAAAATCAATTGTTACAGCTAATCTCATACTATAATAAATGAAGCATCTGCGACAAATTTGTCATAACTTTTTGGTGTAAAAAAATATATTAAAGAAAACCGTTGCTAAAATCCGACTTATTATTTATAATGCTTTTGAAAGGGTAGACAAGGGGCATGTACCTTACATGGTCATAGTATAACAACAGTTACCAACATCTGTTTATAGCATGAACAATGTAGAAGCATTAGAACTTGTTTAAAAGATGGGGGCCGCGGTGGCTCAGTGGTAGAGCGTTCACCTTTGGTGCTTGGGGTCTCGGGTTCGATCCCAGCCCTCGCCAAGTGAACCTTGTGGTGGACAAACACCGTGTGTGAGGGTTTTCTCGGGGTTCTCTCGTTTCTCCCACCTTCTTCATTCCACCATTTCATTCATTACTCATCATCACCATCTCCTTTAGCCTAATCGGCATAACCGTGGGACGTAAAACTCAAAGATTTCATTTCATTTACTTGTTTAAAAATTTTAATGGAAATGATAGACAAAAGGTTTGATAAACCAACAGTCCTTATATCAATAAGTTTCATAACTCTTTGCACAATTATAAATTTACTTTAATACGAAATTTCATAACCTAAGAGATGTTGTCGAAACCAAGTATGAAAAAAAAAATAGCACACATTTCATGCCTCTCAACTGACTTTCAAAATAGTTCTCAAAATAGATGCATCTCAAAATAGAATTTAGAAGTTTAATACTACTACTTACTTCCAGTGGCGAAGCATAATCCCACAAGTAAGGTAGGCCCGACAAATTAATAGTACAAGTAACATTTAATGTATCAAAATGTTTAAAATTAGTCAGAATTCTAATTCCTTATTGAGTTTTAAAAAACTACCAAATCTTATTTATTTTAAAGAGCTT
Organism: Thermobia domestica; assembly: GCF_964235325.1. Classification (NCBI taxonomy): domain Eukaryota; kingdom Metazoa; phylum Arthropoda; class Insecta; order Zygentoma; family Lepismatidae; genus Thermobia; species Thermobia domestica. The sequence continues at coordinate 130,678,926 of NC_137456.1, read as the reverse complement.
TCTTAGCTGTATTTCTAACACTGTTTAGAATTGAATTTATGTGCATGTATATATAGCTTTTTTGTTGTTGTTTAATTTAACAAGAAAGAATGAAATATAAGTGGACGGAAAGTAATCTATTATTATTATTATTATTATTATTATTATTATTATTATTATTATTATTATTATTATTATTATTATTATTATTATTATTATTATTATTCAACAAATATTTACATGGGGAAAACACGCAATATGTGTGATTGGAATATTCCCATTTAGCTCCACTACATATATTTTAAAGTGCAGTTCATACTTTCTTCTGTCTGGGGGTTCAAATCCTGCTCCCGCCAAGTGAACTTTGTGGTGGACAAACACCGTGTGTGGAGATATCCTCGGGGTTCTCCCGTTTCCTCCCACTTTCTTCATTCCACCATTTTCATTCATTTCTCATAATCACCTTCTCCTTTAGCCTATCCGGCATAATCGTGGGACGTAAAACTCAAAAAATTCATTTAAATTTTTCTTCTATCTGGGATTTTCAGGGGGTTGAGGGGAATTTCCTTCTCACTTACTGTTTTCATTTCCTGCATATTTGAAAATCGAAGGAGAGAAAAAGAAAGTATATTCTTTAATTAGTTGTCAAATTTCTTGGATAAGCGTTTGCTACTTGCAACTCTCACTTTAAAGTAAGCTCAATACTGCGTTTAATTAATGCATCACTTGTAAGACTTCACTAGAAATGTTAATGCTCAGAAGGAACTTTATTTGAATCAACGTAAGATATTTAATATTGTATTCTATGAAGTGGCATATTTATGGGGCTGGCTTTCGGGCGTAAGCACTCACCGAAATTTTATCGCAACTTTTTATTGTTTTATATACATAGGCCCAGTGGTGTATTTAGGGGGGCTTCCGGGCTTAAGCCCCCGAAATCTATTTACTATAGTAAAGTATATGAAATATATTGCATAATTTTCACATTTTCAGGCAAAGCCACCCCCGAAACTAACAAAGCCACCCCCGAAACAAAATCGTAAATACACCACTGGATAGGCCTATTATAGAATTTTCACATTTCCAGAAATAAAGTTAGCAAGGCCCCCCGAAACAAAATCCTAACTACCCCACTGATTCTATGAAATGGAAAACAACTAAAATTACACACAAATAATATTATTTTATCCTGATCGTAGCGTTTGGTAAATTTATACATATGTTTAATGTATCAAACTTATTTTATACAAGCTATTATTAATCAGGCACCATGTAGGAAAAATACAGCAACGTTGAATAACTCCTAAGAGTATATGCCTAAATTAAACAAGTTATCACTAAGAGAAATACATAATTCTACACAGAAACTTCTTACTTTGCATAACATATTAGCATTGAAGGCCTTCATTGCTAAAACTTAACTCCCAGAGGCGAGCCTTCTCACCTTCCCAACAATGCGTGCAACCCCCAGTGATAATAGCTTCGCTTCCTGAGCAGCAAAGCCCGTAAACCTGTCCGTAGAGCTGGTGAGGCTCAGACGGAAGGGACTCAAAGTGTTTCCAACTATTTTGTTACCCAAAAAAAACACGAAATGTTGAAGTATTTACTTTATTTTATAAGAAACCTAAGATAAAGAAAATATATGGTAGAAAACAGGGTAGACCCGGCCTCAGAGCCTCATAATACGCTTCGCTACTGTTTACTTCATATATAAATTTTATTAATATCAGAAACTTGTTACTAACAAGGAACCCTAGGTATCTATCAGAGCCCGATTTTCACTAAACTTTGTATATATAGAGAGTACCTCGGGAAACTCGCACAGCCAAAATTGTAGCTGCAGAGTCCAACATGTTGGGACACTAGGGCCCGAGAAAGATCAAAATTGGAACGTCAGTACATTAAGGACATGGTGAGAAAATGCACGTTTTTCTTGAAAACTAATCATTGTAGCGACACGAAATGAGCATACATGGATATGAGATGATCAATATGATCTGTTAAAAGTTATAAAAAGAATATTCGCCATCTTGAAAGAGGCCATGTTGAAACTGGTGTGATTGGTGTAAATGATAAGAGGGCCATCCAATGCATTAATTTTAACGTAAATAGTCACAAAAACCTGTTGGTGAAGTCTGTTGTGGGATTACAATTATTCCTGTGCTTCTGGTTTAGGTACAAGATAAGCAAAGTGTATCTCATGACACTCGAGCAGATGCATGGTATGGAGCGCTATAGGCGGACTGATATGACGTTCTGATTTCTGTTCGAATTAAGTCAAGTCTAATAAAAAGTTACAAGTTAATGTCAACCATGACATTATTATGAAGATTGAACCCGTCATATCACCACATCCACACCAATTACATGGTGACTGTGACATAAACGATGTAGTGCTAAAATATATTTCTATCGGTTTTCTAGTTCCACTGATCCCACTCATAGCGCTCCATAATCAGCATCTGCTTGAGTGATATAAGATACACTTTGCTCATCTTGTACCTAAAGCACAGGAATAAAGTAATACCACAACAGACTTCACCAACAGACCAAAAGCACAAGAATATTGTAATCCAATAACAGACTTCACCAACAGGTTTTTGTGACTATTTACGTTAAAATTAATGCATCGGATGACCCTCTTCTCATTTACACCAATCACACCAGTTTCAACATGGCCTCTTTCAAGATGGCGGATATTCTTTTTATAACTTTTAACATATCATATCGACGATCTCGTATCCATGTATGCTCATTTCGTGTTGCTACAGTAGTTAGTTTTAAAGAAAAACTGCATTTTCTCACCATGTCCTTAATGTACTGAGGTTCCACTTTTGATCTTTCTCGGCCCTAGCGTCCCAACTTCTTGGACTCTGCAGCTACAATTTTGGCTGTGCGAGTTTCCCGAGGTACTCTCTCTATATACAAAGTTTCGTGGAAATCGGGCTCTGATAGATACCTAGGGTTCCTTGTAAGTGAGAATTTACGTTTGTCGAATTGATCCAACGCGGTGACTGTCTGTACATATCGGTAAGTGTGAGTGTGTACTGCACAGATTTATTGCCCATTGACAGATGTATAAGCGACAGGTTATTCAAAAAGTCCGAAGCTTGCAATCACACAGACTCGTAGGCCAGTAATTAATGTCGAAGACTCAGTCGATAGTGACAAAGAGGGTAGGCTGAAGAACAGGTGTCAGAGTATCAGACTTGTAGCTCACAACACGTATTTTCACTCCAGTTTCGCAGAAGTGGAGCTTTCTGATTCCGTGATATGTTGCAACCTCTTACCACGTCTCTCCGTAGCGGGATGCACTATGAGAATGATCACAGTGGCTTCCTAGGACAATGTTGCATATACACGGAGTCATTTTGGGTAATCAAGAACTCCTTAATGGTAAAGATCTATTTGTCGGTGATTACCTGTGAACTAAGATGTACTCTTATGACTCTCTTCTGGCGTATCATGGCGCGGACGGGCGACGTATTTTATAGACTGGAACTATCAAAAATCCAGTTCCTCTGTATTTGGACTTAATTGTCCTCATGTACGATGTGTATCTTCAAGGTCTGTTCGTTGACTTTAGTACATTTTAAACGTGTCACTCCAGAATCTCCAGGGAATGGAATACGTCCACTGTAGATCAAACCGAAGTCCTGAGTGCTTACCAATTATCCTACTTGTCCAGGCTGTCGTGCTAGCGAGTCAAGTCCTTTCTTGCTTTGTAAGCATAATACTCGGGCGTTATAAGGCAATTTCACCTTCTGCCAGTGACTGCACCAGCTACCGCATCCCACGATTTGACCACAGCCCAGCAGAGTCCAATCCAATCCGGGATCCCTAGACATACCTAGGGAGGTACTTTTGTTCATTCCTGGCTCTTCCTACCTCTATCGTTCAATGGCAAAATGATGTGACTAAGGTACTTCCGAACCCAATGGTATGTGTAGGTCACCATTTGGGAAGGACCATCATACCCTCCCAGGGCCGTTCAAGTAATTCGTAACTTCTTCTAATTACGGTAGAGCTACATTATACATTACCAGACCCAATGGGTGATGTAGACTGTCTCTCTTTAAAAACAGTGATCATTTAGAAGCGGCGGGTCCATTGGTAAAGTTCTGGATCCTGCACCCAATAAACGCTTAAAAACATGGAACTAAGTATTGATTCCACTTTCTCTCTTACTTATTACGAGGGATGATCAAATGAAAATCTTAAAAGTGCATTACATTTTAGAATTTAAAAATGAAAAGGAAATCTTGCTTCTTATTTTTCAATGTAGTCCCTTTGACCTTGATGCAAGTATTCCAGCGCTTCGGAAGTGCATGGATACCATGTTGGAAGAACCATTTTGGTCGAAATTGTAGCAGTTTTTTTATACGAGGCACTGGTTACTGTCACTCCTTTTTCCATATACTGTTCCAAAATTATTCCCTTTGCATTATAGAAGAGTGAGTATGACCTTTCCTGCTGATGGTTGAGTGTGAAATTATTATTATTATTATTTGGTTTCGGTGAAGAGCTATGCCCCATTCTTTGCTCGTTTTTTTGGTTTCTGGTTGATGATAGTGAATCCACGTTTCACGCCTGTAACAATCCTGTCCAGAAATGCATCACCCTTGGCGTTGAAACGACCCAAAAGTTCTTCACAGGCGTCGACACGCCGATCTTTCAATTCAGCAGTCAACGGAAGAGGGGCCCATCTTGCAGACACCATATTGAAATGCAGAACATTATTCACAATGTGTTGACCTGAATCAAAGCTAATATTAATGATTATAGCCATTTCTTTCAGCGTAAGACGCATGTTTTCCTCTACAAGCTGTTCTCCTAATGCATTGTTTTCATCGGTCACTAGGCGGTGAGCCTGTCCCGGTTGAGGAGCATCCTCCATAGATGTTATGCCACTTTTAAACTTCCTACACCACTCGTATACTTGCTACAGAGACAAATACGAACCACCATACTTTGCTGTCATCCTGCGATGAATCTCAATTGGTTTCATACCTTCACTGCTCAAAAACCGGATTATCGAACGCTGTTCTAACATGGTGCATGTGGACAGTGAGGCAGCTATCTTGATACTTACGCCATCGCTTTCAACGTTCTCTCACCAACACTCTGCCACCTGTCGGTCAGTAAGTGCAACTTAAGGCATATTACTGCTACATATCGAAGCAATCATCCAACTTTTCGGCATTTGATTGCATTTTTAGGGTTTTTATTTGATCCTTCCTCGTAGTACTATTGAAGTACGAAAATGCGTTAGTATTCCGGTATCCCATTCCGAAATCAAGAACACGCAGAAATCGCTAATTGAGGACCTGCCACATTATCCTCCCTGTAGGGATTGAATTCGCCCCCTGGGCACACCAACTGTCCCTCTTGCATGCGTGTTGAAGTACTACGTAGTTTTATCTCCCGAATCCAAGGGTATGACATAGTTGCACTTTTCGGAGACAGAATGTGAGCTTTCAACGAGGAGATGAGAACTGATGGAACATAATGCACCCGTTATACCAATATGATTCTATATGCATTCTTTAAGAGTGGATACGCAGCTGAACGCCATGAATGGTTTGTAATTCCCAAGAAGTGCGCCTTCGATCGTGATGGTGTGAACGTTTGTGATCACTGCGGTGCATCATTTTTTATTCGGTGTTCATGATGCAAGTTAATGATTTGTTTTGAACATTTCGTGAATGTCAACGATGTCCATTTTGTAAAGTGTAATACATACATCCCATAGTAGGTTGATCTCTGCACCTCTCGAGCAGGTACTTTCTGTCGCTCTCCGCTGCACATGGTGTCATTAGCAGCTAATATTTTTCCTATCATCATTGTTCATACTAAACTTTCAAAAGAGCCTTACTAGAGATTGCACTTCTGACCTCGCACTCAAGGAGTTTCTTGTCAGATCCAATGCCACTGATTAGTCCTATTTAGATATCTGGTTGAAACCTTTATTTGCCAATAGGTTGTTCTCCAGCCTTAGCGTGCAGTCCATAGATAGAAAGCATTACCAGCTGGAAATACGAGAATAATGTGTTTTCATGAACTTCCCAAGTTCTATCTCCCCTGTCAGCACTACAGACACCATAATGCATGTGCCCAGACAACTCCTCTCACTTTCTCAACACAGGTTTGGGACCGGCCATGGAGGGGTTGGAGTTAGAATTTAGGCAACCTGGGCGTTTGTAGGACCAGACCGTCAGATTCTCGCGCAGTATCTAGTACGTGCATCGTCGATGCAATTTTCTTCTTTCGCCATGACACTTTGCTTCTGCAACGGTTTACGTTGGAATCAAGTGAGCATATTTATGTTGGTCAACGCAATCCTTGCAGCACGTGCGCTACTCTGATGTGAATGATCCATGACAGTGGACGCCTGTAGGTCTATCTCCATGGTAAAAATGACGAATACATTGGTAATTCCAAATGTCTGCAGGTTCTAAAGTTGAATATCTCACTTGCACTCTTACCTAACTTATGGAGATCTACAGACATTATCTTTCTTCTCCAACTAAAATTAACAAACAGGGGCAAGTAAAGCACTGTAATCACATCATATCATACTCTATATCACCTCTAACTGTCATATTCATGGTAACTTTAAGTTGATTACTTATGATTGGGTATGATTTTTTTCACAAAATTATATCAAATCCAGGGAATGCTGAAAAGTGATGAATCCTATTGTTTTTCTTTTGTGTGTAAAGACTGAAGTTTAGTGTAAAACAAACGCATTTACACTAATAGAATTTTAATATACAGAGCATAATCGCTATAGAAATCAACACTTTTTTGCCAACGTGTAATCAGTTTCATAATCGCATTATTATAAAAAATATTCATCCTGATAACAAAACCACACCCTGACTTCATGCTTCACTGTATTGTTAGACTCAAAATGAAGTCCTCTCAGATGTTCCTTAACTTTCGGAGAATAATAGAAATCTGATGGAGCCAGATCTGAACTGTATGTAGAATGAGATATGACAGTGAAACCAACACGCTGAATCTTCTCAGTTGCCTTTGTACTAGTGTGAGGGAGAGCATTACCGTGTTAAATTAGAGAATTTCAGTTACCAACAAACTGGTCGATTTCATGCTTTCAGTTTTGTAAAAGTATTACAGGACTGATCAGAATTGCGTACCCTTGAGCAGGTATTCCATATTCACTATACCATAAAAGTCCCAAAAGACTGTCAGCATAACCTTCCTGCTGATGACACAGTCTTAAACTTTTTCGGTGCAAGTGATCCTTTGTGTCAATATTCATGGAGGCGCCAGAGTGGATATGGTATACGTAAGTTTTATTATCTGTGATAATATCGTTCAAGAACTCATCACCTTGACGCTGAAGCAACTGTTTGCAAATATTCTGTTTCATGTCAAAAGTCAATTTACGCAGCACCCGCCATTCATAAACTATTTCGTAATCCAGATCTACGATTAATGACCGCATTAAATTCCATGAGATACCACTGTTTATAGCAAGTTCTGCCTACATAATGTACTGATTCTCTCTAATCAGTTCATCAACAATATTGAGATATTGTTCACCCGTTGTACTGTGTAACTTTTCACTTTGTTATTTGTCAACCGAGGCGAGGCTCGATCCCATGCAGTTTTCTGGACGAGCACGAACAGCACAATGTATTGGCGTACTGATATCTTCACAATTCTCCGCGACATCAACTACTATTCTTCGATGCGTGTCAAAGAAGGACATATTTCCTGTTTTAAGAAATTCGATCACCACATACTGCTTCGGCTGCCCCAGCTGTTGGACTTCAGTATGATCAATATGTCAAGACAAAAGTGTAATTAATATAATGCAACACTACTTTCAATCAAATATTTGCTTACATTCTGAAAAGCAAATGAGACATTATTTTTTTAGCATGGCCTCGTACTTTTCTCTACGTTAGGTACGCCGATTTTTATGATACATAATTTGAAATCAGATTAGTGTTCGTAGTGAAAAGCTGTTTAAAATGGCATCACATGAACTCTTCTACTAAATTGTTGCGCCTGAATCTAAGCTGGTGGACTTTAAGATGACTGCCATTGTGGTATTATTACCTTTATTACCTCCATTACCTTTATTCAAGATATGATGCTACCCCTCTAGCCGTTCCAAACTTACAAGGTGCCTTTGCCTCATATTGTATACTGGAAATGCATTAATGCATTCAAAACTTGATGTTGCTTGGGGTATATTATTCAATTAATCTCTTTCTCCTCAGAGAATACTTTGGTCTCATATGGGACCATTTTAGAAGACGAGACTCGGAAGAAAAAAATAAGGATCACTTTAACTATCTATCTATCAATATATATATATATATAATTATATATACTGATCACCAGTTGAATTAGAGTCACCTACCTAATACCGGGTAGTACCTCCTTTCGCTCTGATATCGGTGGCTACCTGCCGCGGCATTGTGGCATATCAATACATATCTACTGTAAAGTCTCCCACAGAGTTCGCAGATTGGTCGGAAAATTGTCCACAGCCCGGAGACGTCATTCCATGGCGTTCCAGACAACGCCGACTTTCCTAAATTTATGTGGGTGCGTATCAATGGCGGGACGTGTTAGCCTATGTTTTCAGCAGAGATGGAGTGGGTCAGTGGGTCAAGTGGGTCAAGTTTTCTGAGTGGGTCTGTGGGTTGTGGGTCAACAACATGTGACCCACACTGACCCACCACCCACCGTGACCCACTGCGATCCACCACCCACCATGACCCACAGTGACCCACCACCCACCGTGACCAACCACGACCCACTGCGATCCACCACCCACCATGACCCACAGTGACCCACCACCCACCGTGACCAACCACGACCCACTGCGACCCACCATCCACTGTGACCCACTGCGACCCATCACAAACCATGACCCACTGCTACCCACCGACTCAGTATGATCCACCGACCCTCTCTGCTCACTGCATTGTAGACAGTATCTTCGGAAGACTGGTAAATTTGTCTTGGTTTTACTTTCAAGATCTTCATTTCCCTTCCTTTTCCACTTGTTTCTGTCTACTTACCTGAGGTGAGTTTATCTAACCAAGTGAAAAAAGAACTTCAGGTACTTTTGGATATTGATATTTTTAATTGTAATAATAGCAATAAGACTTCTACTACTACTTGGCTTTCGAGTTCTGTGAGTTTTTAGAGGAGCTAACTACTGGAAAAAATACATTTTTGAATCACTGTAATATATAAATTATTATATAAAAAATTGAATGTAATTATCTGTGCCTGATCATCACGGTCAAATTGCAAAGTCACATGAAATTACTTTTGGTATATAGTTAGGCCTTAATCCAAACTGGGATGTTATATTGCTTTTATTATAATGCATAATATCATAAGGAGATAGAGAGGATCCGAATTTTGGCGTAAAAAAATGAGTATCTCGCAAACCGTTAAACTTACGGACCTAAAATTCAGTGTATTAACTCTTTATTGAAAATAAACAGAATGTGTCCTAGCATTTTTAAAAAATTCTCCTTTATGTGTTTGCGGGGGAGGGGCACTTTCTATATATGGAAAATTGGTATTGAGTTGGTTTGTAAAAATGATCGAAAACGATCGATGTTATTTAAGAAAAAAAAATCAGAAACAAAAAATTCAGTGCTTGGCTTCATATATCCATTGCTTTCTACTATAATAATTGCTGAAGCTTATGTTTATTATATGGAGCGCTTACAGCACAGGGCTAAAATAGGCATAAAATTTGTACTGTAAGCTTAATTACACGGAAATTTTAAGTTTGGATTGTACGCATAATTAAATGGAAAATTTTACACTTTTCTTCCCTTTACGTTGGTCTACTCACCCAGTGTTGGGTAAGTTGCTTTTAAAAGTGTAACGCGTTAAAAGTTACTTTTCTTTCTCTTAAAATGTAACGCGTTACTTGCCTCAAAAAAGTAACTGTTACTTTACTTCGAAAGTAACGCGTTACTTTTAGGTCTGAAACTTTGAACATGTCAAAAAAATCTTATTACTTCAGTTTTCCGTGCTACTATTACTACCGCTTATAGGGCACTGACTAAATATTTTCAAAACTGCTCGGCCCGGGTTTAGAATTGTCAACGACTCGAGCAGATCGGCTCACAGCTCATTCACTATCGACCCAAACCGAGAAGTGAGCCGAGCCAACAGCTCACCCAACCGAGTCGGCTAGAGCCCTTCGCTCAGTTGAGTCGAACCGAGCAGATGGCTCATCCCAACCAAGCCAGCTCACCCCAAGCGAGCCGGCTCGAGCCATCGAGTCAGTTAATCCGAGCCGAGCTAAGCTTGTTATAAAAAAAAATCTCTTGTAGTCTCGCTATTGAGACGAGACGAGATACGAGCAGTGTCCCCTCTCGTGAGCAACACTAAAAGTATTCCATATTACTGCTTAGCTTACATTTCTCAGGCTTTCGCTTTGCAGTGTAATCAGGCCATGATTTCAAAACGAGTTAAAACGAGTGAGCCATTTATCAAACTCAACTCGACTCGAAACTCGACGCCAAAAACAGTGAATCGGCTCGGAACTCGACTCGAGAATATTACTTTTGACTCGACTCGAAACTCGACTTGGATTCGAGTCGAGTTTTAGCTTGACTCGTGCCCATCCCTATGCGTTAGAAAAAATGGTTGCTTATTATTATTCTGCTAAACTAATTATATAATAATAACAATGTTGCTATGTAAAATTAAATATGAACAAAAACACCAGAGATGCAAAAAGTGCAGCCAAGTTCGTCAGCCTCAAAAAGTGTTGAGATGAGGATGGATGAGCCAAGTTCCTTGGCCACTGCATCTGAAACGAACACTAAAACTTAGGCGCGAGGTGTCTAACATATTCGAATACATTAAGATGTCTGTTCTTAGTTTCACGGCCGGGACATTTCAGCCCTAAGGCTAATGGTGACCCCCAAATCCACCATGCTCACAAACACCATCCCTAAGGCTCGTTAACATCATTTACCTTAACACTTCGTGGAGGAATATGTTTTCCTTGTCTGGGTTTTGAACCACCAATCTTACTGCAGTATACTGCATATGTGCATTAGCGCCTTAGCAAAGTTGATATTCCTAAGGTTGATGGTGGTCCCAAACAAACCACGCCCAAACTCACTATCCCTAAGGTTCCTTAACATCATTTTCATACTGCCTCGGGTTTTCCTTATACCTTTCAAATACCTTGTAATCTTAATTATATTTGCCACCAACATATCCTAACTGTATATAAAACTACATGAACTGACATAAATTAAAGGGGTGCTTACGGTTGACGTGATGAAGAATTTCATGTTATTTAAATTTTTTTTTACCTATAATCTCATGTTTTAGGAACTTGGAATTGGAATAAAAAATTGAAATTTGGTATGCTTGTACGTCTTAGTTAGTATTACCTAAGAAAATCAGTAAAAATAAACAATTCCAACTTTAGAATGGTTTTATGGGGAACTGAAAATTTTATCCCATTGTATTTATATGGGACACCTTTTACACCCCAAAATTATAGGGCACTTCCTGTAGGGCTACAATCATTATATTGGAAGTGATTGTAGCTTTTCGGAACTAACCGACAGAAAAATTGCCAAAAGTGAATATTTTTTAACTTTTAGGGAGTCTAAAGGGGAGATGAAGAAATTCCCTATGCTATTTAAATAGGCCTTTTTTGGACTTATAATCTCACATTTTAGGTACTTGAAATTGGAATACAAACTTGAAACTCGGTATGCTTGAACGTTTTTGTCAGTATTACCTAAGTAAGTCAGTATAAATTAAAAAAATCCAACTTTAGAGTGGTTTTATGGGGAACAGAAAAACCTTTTCATGTTATTTATATTGGACGCCTTCTACACCCCAAAATGTTTATCCACTTCTGGCAGAATTAGAATGATGAAATTTGGCACGATTGCAGCCTCCCGGACTAACCTACAGGAAAATTGCTAAAAGTGAATATTTTTAATTTTTAAGGAGTATAAATGGAAATGAAGAACTCCCCATGCTATTTAAATAGGCATTTTCCTGGAATACAAAATCTTATCCTTTAGATAGTTGAAATAGGAAATGAAACTTGAAATTCGGGAATTGTGAGCTTAAGAGGTGTGAGGAAGTAGACCGAACAAAGGCGAGGTTGTAGGGGCGAACCCACAGGAGGGCAAATTCAGGAAATATGAAGAGCAAAGGCACGAAATTCACTGTTGATGAAAAGGCTGATACGTAAGAGATTCGCATACTGTTCACAGATAGAGACACGAAGCATCAAAAACATTTTTACATAACGACTGTGATAACCATAATATAACTCGTGGTACCAATATATTTACGAAATCAGTTACTTTTTGTTGCTAGTCTCACGTAAATTCGAGCAATTGGATTTCTCATTTCTTCGAAAACTTAATTAATTTTAAACATTCTCACCTCTACATTATTTTAATTATCAAATTAATTTCAATATCTATTTAATACCTAATACCAAACTTACTCTGGCCAAAGAGAAGGCGTCACCTTCTGTGGCCCGCCCATCTTCGGATGGGAATGAAAATGCTTTTGACTTTTGATGTATACTAATACCAATGACTGCAATAAAGGAAAAGTATTCACCGAAAAAAGACAAAATATTGGCTTTCCTTGTCTGGGTTTCCAACCACGAAATTTACGGCAGTATGTACGTGTCTTAGCCCACAGTTTTAAAAGTTAACAGATTCACAGAACATGCCTCATTAACTTTCTTAACTACTTATTACTAGCTTTCACTGATTTTACTCACACAGTGAGAAAAACTGTATGTGGCGCACGTAAAAACGTTTGTTACATGTGTAAATCCTGTAGTTTTTGGACTTAACGTACACTAAAAGTATAACTCAAAAAGTATATTTGAACGTACTTTCCATATAAGTGTTCCGAATAAACGTACTTTCCACACGAACGAAAAGACTGTATGTAGGCGGTCAGGATCTCACATACAGATGGTCGTATGTAACTTATAGCTGACGTACGTAATGTACGGAAGATTTAGATGTCAGACATCCTGCAACGACATTGCGTAACATCTAAGCGGGAAAGAGGGCAGTACGTATGTAGCATTGGATAACGTATGTTAACTGTTGATATCTGTAGTAAACATAAGGATCCCGTATATTTGTATACTATACCGCTATCCGGATAACGGATTTTTCTCAGTGACCTTAGCTCATTTTTCTATTAACCTAGAACGACAGGGACACGAACACAGAAACATCGAGGAGAGTTAAGATTCCAAAGGCTCTTCCACCGGAAATCGAACACAGGACCCCATACACCAAAGGCGCACGTGGTAGCCAATAGACCAGCGAGGAGGGCACCAACTCGACCACTCAGACGATTGACAACATTATCACTATGCATATGATGTGTTCAATAATGGAATCGTTCCCGATTTCTGATTGTAAGGACAGTTTTTTAACTGATGAAAAAATTTCCATAGCAAATTCCTCAAATTTCATTTTCAAGCCATTATAGTGTGCTTTTATGGAGAATTTAGCATCTTTATCTCATTAAGAAGTGCCTAATGGCTATGGACATTTTTTCGCCCATAAAAATTCCCATAGTACATTCCTTAAATTTTGAACCTTTACTTACACAGGTAATTACATAAGGTAGGTACCATTATACAGAGTTTCAATTCTCTATCTCGCCCCCGCCAAGTGAACTTTGTGGTGGACAAACACCGTTTGCGTGGGTTTTCTCGGGGTTCTCCCGTTTCCTCCCACTTTCTTCATTCCACCATTTCATTCATTACTCATCACCATCGTCTCCTGTAGCCTAACCGGCATAGTCGTGGGACGTAAAACTCCAAGATTTCATTTAATTTTTTTCAATTCTCTATCTCATTTGGAAGCACCTAATCAATGATGAGTGAGAAATAAACCGATCTCTGTTTGAGTAAGGATAATTTTTCGCCCTGTGGACAAACACCATGTGCGTGGGTTTTCTCGGGGTTCTCCCGTTTCCTCCCAATTTCTTCATTCCACCATTTCATTAATTTCTCATCATCACCGTCTCCTTTAGCGTAACCGGCATAACCTTGGGACGTAAAACTCAAAAAATCATTTCATTTTTAAAAATTTTCGACCATAGAAAATTCCATAGCACATTCCTTAAATTTCGGATATTTTTCATATTCAAGCCATTATAAGCTACTTTCGTGTAGACATTCACATCTTCATCTCATTGGGAAGTTCGTCTATAAAAAAATTTAAATAGCACATTCGACACATTTCGGACTTTTTCCATACTCAGGTCATTATAAGATACCTTTATGCAGTGTTTCACGACTTATCTCATTGAGAAGTATAAAATCAATGTGATGAGCGAGTGAGTGAACCGATTTCTGCTTAACTAAGGACAGTTTTCACCCATAAAATTTTTCCATAGCACTTCCTTAAACTTCGGAAATTTTTCATACTCGAATCATTATAAGGTACCTTTATGCAGAGATTCATCCTTCTATCTAATTGGGAAGTCCTATGAAGTCCTAACTAATGCTATGAATGAGTCAATTAGTGAGTGAACCGATTTCTGCTTGGCTAAGGACAGATTTCAACAATAAAAAAATTCCTTTAGTACATTACTTAAATTTCAGACCATTTTCCATACTCAAGTCATTATAAGGTACCAATATACAGACTTTTACGTCAATATTTCATAAACAAGTACTTAATCAATGTGACGAGTGAATGAATGAACCGATATCTGCTTGGCTAAAAATAGTTTTCCACCCATAAAAAAAATCCCATTGCACATTCCTCACATTTAAGACTGTTTTCACACTCAAGTCATTATAAGGTACCTTTATGCAGAGTTTCACGTCTCTATATCCTTGGAAACTAGCAAATCAATGTGATGAGTGGATGAATGAACTAATTCCTACTTTGTTAAGGAAAATTTACATCCATGAAAAATTTCCCATAGCACATTCCTCACATTACGGTCCTTTTTCACACTCAAGTCATTATAAGGTACATTTATGCACAGCTTCACGTCGTTATCTCATTGGAAACTAACAAATCAATGTGATGAGTGACTGAATGAACCGTGCTTTGCTAAGGACAGTTTTTCGCCCATGAAAAATTTCCAATAGCACATTCCTCACATTACGGAATTTGTTCACACTTACGCCATTATAAGTTACCTTTATGAAGAATTTCACGTTTATATACCCTATCTCTATCTCATTGGGAAGTACCTAATCAGTTTGATGAGTGAGAGGATGAACATATTTATGTTTGGCTAAGGACAGTTTCTAGCCAAAAAAAAAATTCCCATAGCATATTAATTACATTTCGGACCTTTTCTGTACTCTAGTCATTATAGGGTGCGTCTATACCTCATTGGGAAGTACTTAATCAGTTTGACGATTGAGGGAATAAAACGATTTCTACTTGGCTAAGAACAGTTTTTGGCCAATAAAAAAATTCTCATAACACATGCCACACATTTCGGAATTTTTCTATGCTCAAGTCTTTATAGGGTAGGCTACCTCTATGCAAAGTTTCACGTTTCTATCTCATTGGAAAGTATCTAATCAATTTGATGAGGGAGAGAATGAACCGATTTGTGTTTGACTAAGAACAGTTTTTCGCCCATAAATAAATCCCATAGCACATTCCTCACATTTCGGACTTTTTCCATATTCAAGTTATTATAATGTACCTTTACGCACAGTTTCAAGTCTCTATCTCATTGGGAAGTACCTAATTAACTTGATGAGTGAGTGAGTGAAACGATTTTTTCCTGGCTAAGGACAGTTTTTTTTTTTTTTGCCTATAAAAACTTTCTCATTGTATTCCCTAAATTTCGGACTTTTTCCATACTCAAGTCATTATAAGGTACCTTTGTGCAGAGTTTCACGTCCCTGTCTCATTAGGAAGTACCTAACCAATTTGACGATTGAGAGAATGAAACGATTTCTCCTTGGCTAAGAACAGTTTTTTGCCCATAAAAAAAATTCCCATAGGACATTCCTCAGATTTCGGACTTTTTCCATACTCAAGTTATTGTAGGGTACCTTTATCAAAGTTTCACGTTTCTATCTCATTGGGAAGTATGTAATCAATTTGATGAGTGAGTGAGTGAAACGATTTTTTTTATGGCTAAGGACAGTTTTTTGCTCATAAAAAATTCCCCATAATACATTACTCAGATTGCGGACTTTTTCCATACTCAGGTCGTTATAGGATACCTTTATGCAAAGTTTCAGATTTGTATCTCATTGGAAAGTACCTAATCAATTTGTTGAGTGAGTGAATGAATATATTTCTTGCTTGGGTAAGGACAGGTTTTCGCCTATAAAAAAAATCCCATAGCACATTCCTCAGATTTCGCATTTTTTCCATACTCAAGTTATTGTAGGGTACCTTTATCAAAGTTTCACGTTTCTATCTCATTGGGAAGTATGTAATCAATTTGATGAGTGAGTGAGTGAAACGATTTTTTTCCTGGCTAAGGACAGTTTTTTGCCCATAAAAAATTCCCCATAGTACATTCCTCAGATTTCTAACTTTTTCCATACTCAGGTCGTTTTAGGGTACGTTTATGCAAAGTTTCAGGTTTCTATCTCATTGGGAAGTACCTAATTAATTTGTTGAGTGAGTGAGCGAATCGTTTTCTTGCTTGGCTAAGGACAGTCTTTTGCCTATAAAACCTTTTCCATAGGACATTCCTCAAATTTCGGACTTTTTCCATACTCAACTGATTATAAGGTACCTTTATGCAGAGTTTCACGTCTCTGTCTCATTGAAAAGTGCCTAATCAATTTGATGAGTGAGTGAGTGAAACGATATTTTTTGGCTAAGGCCAGTTTTTTGCATATAAAAAAATTCCCATAGCACATTCCTCAGATTTCGGACTTTTCCCATACTCGAGTTATTGTAGGGTACGTTTATGCAAAGATTCAGGTTTCTATCTCATTGGAAAGTACCTAATTAACTTGATGAATGAGTGAGTGAAACGATTTTTTCCTGGCTAAGGACAGTTTTTTGCCTATAAAAACTTTCCCATGGGACATTCCTCAAATTTCGGACTTTTTCCATACTCAAGTCATTATAAGGTACCTTTGTGCAGAGTTTCACGTCTGTGTCTCATTGGGAAGTACCTAATCAATTTGATGAGTGAGTGAGTGAGTCAGTGAGCCTGAAAACTGCATATTTTGGGGGTCCAGTACTCGAATATGGTTGAAGCTAGGAATGTGAGATCTGGCATATAAGTACAACTGTGGGATATCTCTTTACATTCTAAATTTCATGTTTCTACCCTTAATAGAATCGTTTTTACAAAGCCTCGAAATCGGCGATTTTACCCCAAACTCTTGTTCTTGTATAATATGCTTACGGCAGTACAGGCCAATTTTCATTTTCTTCGCGGAACTTGGCTGCCATGCACTGCCGTGCATGTTGAAATACAGAATATAGAGAAACATTACACTACAACTGACAAAATGAGAACACATGAACTGGGGATGAATCAAAACTTGCCAATAACTCTAAAATCGATACATTCTTTTTAAAGCTAGTTGTTCCAAACTCTATAATCCACGGGACTTTAGGATATGCAAACTGATCTAAAAGAACTCTAATATTACATACCATCAACATTACATCAATAAAGTAGGCCTGCTCATCAGAACACAGTTTATTCATATTAAACCAATACTGAATGTCGTTAATTATGACACCCTAGTTGTTGATAAATATTTCCCGCCCGGGCACCGGGCAAATTATGTTCACCATCATCTTCAGCTTTTAAGAAAAATTATTCTTTCAAATGTTTGAACGATAAAATATTTTCGTTCTCCATCTCTATAAAAACAACACCAGTCAAAGAAAAAAGTCTACTACCAGTACCATTGCACTCGTAGTTCACTCACTGAATGTATTGATTTGGAGCTGTCATAATCTAAGACAAAATCTTCCAGGTGCTTGCAATCAGTACACTTGATTTCCCTGAGGCTGTCCTTATCTTCCAAAAACAGCAAGTGGCACTATATTTTGTTATATAAATAAACAAATCAAATTGTATCTATGAATGTATTTGCAAGCCTACCAACATAAAGTTCATAAGGCGAAACGGGGAAAATGCACATCTAGATTTCCCGTTCCGCCTTACATTAAGATGAAAAGTGATAACAGGTTTTACATGCAAATTTCATTGCTTGAGGTCATAAGGCGAAACGGGAAAAGGAGAACAGTGCAGGAATCGTCGGTCACTGACATGGTTCATGGTCCATTGTTCCATTCTGAGAAATTCACTTACAGGAAAGAAACATTTGTTCCCGACAAAGATATACATATATTGTAGTTACTCATCCGAAATGTAACGCGAAAAAAATAACGCAAATTAGGTACGTTACTTAAAAATTTGTAACGCGTTACCGCTACAGATACTTTGGAAAAAAATGTAACGCGTTACTAGGAAACGTAACTTGCGTTACGTTACTTCCCAAGACTGTACTCACCTTGATTTGGGACTCTCATATTTCTTCCTTTTTTCCACTGAAAACTATCGATAATGCATCAAGAAAATAATTATACTATGATAATTTAATTGAAATTCATCGTAATTTGGCCCATGGCAAACAGCAGTGTGGTAATTGAAGGGGAAGAAGGAGGGAAATTCCCATTCACCTCTGAACAGTTTCCAGGCACCTCGTTCTCTTTCGCTTTCTAGTGGAGGGAGGAAACTTGGTAATGGCATCAAACCTTCATGTGTAATTAGAAAAATTAAATTTATAAACAAATAAGAAATCATCAGTTTATCAGGCTTTAATTGATAATTTATTCACAAGATTCCCTATCGAAGGCGTAGATGAAGTTTCTGTTCTCCATGAGTCGACATTGCCAACTGACATGGTCGACATGAAAAAGATGTATGGTGATAGAGAGATGATACTTCTTGCTGAGTATTTCAAAACTGACCAAGAAAAATCGTTATCAGACTTAAGTCTAACAAGTAGTTTGTCGATGAGAAGTTGCGGAAATCGGGTAGAAGTATTATCAATTTCCACGACAGAGTGCGAACGGGGATTTCATGAATTTACAGATGACTGATATTAGAAATAGATTAAGCTCTCAAACATTGTCTAACTTGTTGCTCATCAATGTTAATGGCCCACCGCTAGACAAGCTCAAAGTAGACGAGCTAGTTATTTCTTGGCTGAAGGATGGACATCATTCCGTTGCGGGTGATTTACCACGAAAAGGTTACCAACAGGAAATAAACCCGATTTCAGATTTGTTTTAAGGTGGAAAATTACGAGTTATGGAAAATGTATACTTTATTACTAATGACTTATTTGTGTTATTCAACTTTGTACCTAATTTTAGCAAGTCTCTTTGCTTTAGGTAAACTACTTTGAGTAAATATTCATAATAATTGCAATTATGCATATTTGTAACGTAACTTTAACGTGGTGTTTTAGTGATTACACAGATTACAATTATGAACATACTTTATGGAGATGCTCTCACATAGGGTACCCGAGCACCTTTACACTAGCACTATGAAAAATTGATTTTTCAAGTATTTTGTGAGAAAAATACTGTTAACTGAGAAACCATAACCTTTTCCATATTGTACAGGGGTATTTTCCTGCGAATAGAAGTTTCTTCTGGAATGCGTTCAGAAATAAACACTTGCAAGAATACTCTCTTAGTACAAGTATATTTTAGGCACACACTAATTTCCCCCACCTCGAACTGTTTCAATTTCCTCACTGACAAACACTTTACCATTTTATATCGTAAAAATCAGATCCACCGTTATTCTAACAGAGTAGTGCTTGAGCGATTGACTAGAAATTCAAACTCCGATTAGTGACAATTTCACAGTCTTGTTTTATTACAACTCTTTAGTCAGTACAGAAGAGGCCGTAGATCGTGTTCAGAGATGATGACGATGGATTTTGGTGAGTCAGAGTAGGTCACAGTGGATGAGAATGGTTCATGGTGGGTGGTGGGTCCGGTGGGTGGTGGGTCAGAGTGGGTCACGGTGGGTGGTGGGTCAGAGTGGGTCGTGGTGGGTGGTGGGTCAGTGGGTCGTGGGTCAAGTTTTCATTGACCCACGCCAACTCTGGCTGTAATTTCCTTCATATTTATCGCTGATTTTTAAAAATGTGTCGATTTTGTGTGTCATTTACGAAACATTCGCATGATAACGCGTGCCTGTGGTTTGAATATGTTGCACTTCCTTTTTCACTGATACTAAATATAACTAGAAAAACAGATTGGGAATTACTTGCTACTACGTAATATACTTATTTTAATTTGTCTTTATCTATAAATATTTTTGCAAACGTTATAACTATATCTTATTTAATCTAGTGTCACTCACCTCTTTCTCTTAGCAGCAGTTCACTTTCCATTCGCTTTTAGCACTGGATAATTTTTATTACACTGACACATACTATCCATCATTGTATTAATGTTACATCAGGATCTTTCTCAAGTAGTTTCTGATATCAGTATAGGCTACCTGCTTTGAAGTACTAGTGGCTGTGTTAAGAGTGGAAAAACTTGACTTATTTAACCTTCGATAAGAATTACGAAGACCCATTGCCCTTTTGTTGATAGCGTGTGTATAGTTTGCATTCTGTTTACTATGTCATTATCACAAAGTACGTAGAAGTTGAGAAAGAGAATAGAAGGATTTTTTGTTTTAAAAAAGTACCAACTATTATCAAATAAAATATGTTACGTACATTGCATACGCCTGCCTTTATTATGCCAAAATTTGATATCTTACAGTGAACATGCAACCTACAAACGTGAATAAAACTCATCAACCTTCATCTAGTAGAACCATCAACAGGTAACTTTAAAGTCGGATGATCATTCAAGTCGCCATTCGTAGGAACACAATTATTTTTATCGCAATATTGCTAATGAATTACTCTCATTTACATTGCTTATCTACATAGCCATGATAAAAAAAAAAAAAAAAAAAAGGAAGGAAGGAAGGAAGGACACTTAACACCTAGACCACTGGTTCCCAACCGCTATGTCGCGTAGTCCCATAGAACATGTCGCGAATTTTAGAATTTAAAAATAATGAAGCATTACTTATACTCAATTTTTAAGACATACTCAATGCCTCCAACGGCAGTGACAATGCTCAGTACTAATCATTATAATTTATAGTACTATTAATAAAAAATCAAACAAGGTGTCACGATGTGGTGGACGTTCAGGAAAATCTGTTGTCAGTCAAAAAAAGGTTGGAAGCCACTAGTCTAGACTATTTTTAGAAGCATTTTCTTATCGCTCATACACGGACGGATCTAGAAGATAGAAACTGGTAGAGGGCAGCCAGAACCCAGTCTATGATAGGTATATCATGAGTTTACTATAGATTTTCAAAAATGTATAAATAATAACTTCAATTATTTTTGTCAGTCAAAGAACTGGGGAGCCTAGGTCCCTCCGGCCGCGGGATAGATCTGCCACTGCTAGTGCTGTGCGATATCGACATTCGATATTTTTTTGATATCGATATCGAATAGATATATCGATATCGACAATATCGGATATCGATATCGAATATCGATATCGGATATCGACAATATCGAATATCGATATCGACAATATCGATATCGGATATCGACAATATCGAATATCGATATCGACAACATCCAATATTGATATCGACAACATCAAATATGGATATTCAACATATTGATTGGTCTTGAATATTCATGTTGATGGGGGCCGCGGTGGCTCGGTGGTAGAGCGTTTATTTCTGGTGCTTCGGTTCCGGGTTCGATCCCAGCCCCCGCCAAGTGAACTTTGTGGTGGACAAACACCGTGTGCGTGGGTTTTCTCGGGATTCTCCCGTTTCCTCCCACTTTCTTCATTCTACCTTCATTTCTCATTATTCTATCACCGTCTCCTTTAGCCTAACCGGCATAACAGTGGGACGTAAAATTTAAAGATTTCATTTCATTCATGTTGATATAAACAATCTGGTCTCAAAACGTTTCAATACTTGTTAGTCAGAATACTCGTTAGAATACTTGTTAGTCACAGAAAACAGACTTGTGTTCCTTCTAATTCACCACTCTTTTCTCTGAAAAAGTTAATAAAAATATTCATTGAATTGTCTTTCTCAGTTATCATATTGGTCATCATTGCGGAAATAATGAGAGTGAAACACGGTGACATAGAATATGCGTGTTTTATTTGTGTGTAGGTGTTTATGCATTTGTGAATGTGCACGTGTGGCGGTATGCGTTTGAGAGAGAGAGAGAAGTTCTTTCTATATCATAACACGTGCGTGTGTTGTATTTTAAGCTCACGCACAAACAATACTTGATCCAGATATGGACGATAGAGGCCGTGGTGGTTCAGTGATAGAGCGTTCACCTCTGGTGCATCAGGTCCCGGGTTCAAACCCTGCTCTTGCCAAATGAACTTTGTGGTGGACAGACACTGTTGCGTGGGTTTCCTCGGGGTTCTCCTGTTTCCTCCCACTTTCTTCATTTCACCATTTTCATTCATTTCTCATTATCACTGTCTCCTTTAGCCTAACCGGCATAATCGTTGGACGTAAAACTCAAAAATTTCATTTCATTTCAGATATGGACGAATGACGTACCCGATCAACAAAAGCAAAATCGGGGAATCCCCGTTTCTCTTTTGTGCTAATTATTTGATGCCTCACTGCAACAGGAAATCGATGCATATCTTTCAGTGCCATCTACAGACAGTGGTGCTATTCAGCCGGTTCGCACCGGTTCGCTAGAACCAGAGATGTGCGTCTACGCGTAAAGAGCGATAGTTTACGTTTACGTGTCAACTATGCGTAGACAATGTAAACAACGTAGACTATGTAGAATATGTCAACAACACGTAATTTAATATGGCATCGTGGACAATAAAGGAGCTTTATTTTGTCGTTACCTTGCAAAATTACGTACAAAATAAAATGCCTAGACCAGCGAATAGTAACTTTCGAATACTTAGTTTCGTCTTGATGAAGGAAAATGAAAAATATTATGCATTTTGTAAAATATGCAAGAAAAAATTGGCAAATACAGCAGATTCAAGACTGAAAGCCCACAGGTGAGAATTAGTTTTGTAAATTACATTATAAAAGCAGTGCTCGAAGTGGAAAATCTAAGGAAGTGGTATGTGCAGAGCAGAGTAAACATACAGATTAGATAATTCCCTCTACTTTTTATATGTTAGTCGTTTCCCTAATCTTTCGCTACATCGAAGCAAAACAACTGAATGAGGAAATATGAACAAACGAGCAACGAAATTGTTCCTTACATTTGATAGTGGTTGTCTACATAGTCTACACAGGAAAAGGTGTAATGTAGATTACGTATAGATTACAGTAGACAATCGCGTAGACGTAAAATTATAGTTTACGGCACATCACTGGCTAGAACCGGTTGTTAATATATTTCGAGTTTGCTAAACCGTTTGTTATACACAGGCATAACAGTAAATTTTATTCAGTTATACCCAAGAACGAGCAAGTTTCAGTTTGTTTAGCTTTGTTCTTAGAAATTCTTACAGCTACAGGGTTAGATATATGATCTCTCAGAATAAGGTATAAGCGATTTTTTCTTAATTTCAAATGGGCTGGTTAGATATCAAGAATGAAAACTGGGATCACATAGTGCAGTGGTGAGGGTTATTTATATTTGAAACGCATACATACCATTATCAATAATTGTTGATCCATTGCTGGGTTAAGGTGTTTCCAATACTTCTTGACAAACATCTATTTTGGATAATTCGTTTCCAAGATATTCGCAGTGCTACCTAATTTTGTCACAACACCTTATATTGGGTTGCTGTGTAGGTCTCTACTTGTCACTTGTGGCATCCAGTGAAAAATTTGCCTTTGTCTATCTTGTATGATTTGCTTCCTAAGAGAGAGGGAGAGAGACAGGGCGTAAATAAGGGCCCCGCAGACCCCGCTTTGCTTGGGGCCCAGGCCATCACGGGGCCCCCAAATTGTGATGTAGGACGTAGAAAAGGAGCCCCATTCCACGTTGTCTGCGGGGTGGCCCCCAAGCCCTTAGTTACGCCAATGGGGAGAGATATCTTTCTATGTATCCATCTACTATCTCTCTCATATAAATATATATATATATATATATATATATATATATATATATATATATATATATATATATATATATAACCAGTCACCAAAAATTAGAATAGCACCACTGCCTACAGATATGAAAAAAAAAAAAAAAACAACCTCCTTCACTGGAGGAAATCTCATGACAGTGAATTTCCAAAATTAGCTCTTCTGGCTCGTAAGTATTTGTGTAGGTAACAGCGTTCTATCGGAAAGAGTATTTAGTTGTGGATTCAATATCATAACTGATGCTCATACTTCACTTACAGTTAGTGCAGAACATGCGAAACAACTTATTTTCTTTCCATGAACAAAAGAGCTTGTTCCTAAATAGCAGTGTCATGAACTTCAATGCATCATACATTTCTAGTTGAATACTCAGTGCTAATAGGCATATTTCTAAACAAGACAGTTATTGTTCATTTTTCTCTGTATGTGTGATGTGTGTGTTTGTGTTCTTCAAAGTTAATCCGTTGGCTTTACAAATTTAACACTTGGACTCTATTTTAATATCCAATTTTTAAAAAAGCACGTGATTAATCGAGATCTCTTTCATGTTATTAAATTGATAATCTTTTTGTATTAAAGAACTTTACGCAAAGACGTGACATCTCCCACATGAACTTAAGAGGTTTCTTATTATTGGTTTTGTGCAAACTCATATCTAAAAGTGTTCATGTTTTTATTAAATTTAGGCTAAACCTTACGTCTTATACCATTATTCAGTTCTGCTTATGAAATCAATTTAGAAAGGTTCTAAGTCATTCCTAATAACAGTGCACCTAATAATGCATATTCTAATACTTAAGCAAATCCAAAGAAATAGGGAAGTGTTAATACTACCTAAACAGAATATGTAGGTCTGTGTAGTGAAATGACAGAATGAAGGGTTTTGTTTGTTTTAGTGGGCTGAGTTATGTGGCTCAACTTACATCTAGTAACCACATACAAATAAACGGAAAAGTACTACTTTGCACAAAAAACTAGTAAATTCTTGTTTCCCTGTCTGTTTAGATTTAAGCAAATTTTAGCACAGGCATTTGATTTTTCACTCGCAATGGCAATACAGAACAAACATTAATTGTGGTGAGGATATCAAGTTGACTCGGTTAAGGAATGCAGCCATGTTGATGAGAAATATTTTGGAAGGCATAGCTCCCCGGCTCTGCACTGGTTTTGGCTTTATCATCGAAAGGAACATAATTTCTGCCCAATACAATTTTTGCACCAAGTTTGATATGATTCGGTGAAGAAGTGTAGCCGATAATATAAGTTAAATACACAATATTTAGGTGGATTAAGTGTACGTAACTAGAAACATCCCTACCCCACCGCCGCCGATTTGGACTATCTTCAAAAGGAATCAAATTTTTAACCCATACTAATCCTCTGTAAATTTGGCTTCATTCTGTTAAGAAATAAAGTCAAAAGAGAAAATTAAATATTAACATGGAATGTTCGGAAGCATAGTCCCCAAGCCCTACATTAATTTGACTCATGAAACGGGGCGTTTTTCTGCCTCATACGAGTATCGTGCAGTTTGGTTTCATTCGGTTAAGAAATGCAAATGCAGCTACTATCGCGAGCCAAAAAGCGTTATATATATATATATATATATATATATATATATAGCAAAACCCGCCGTAATTTTTCCGAGGAAGTGTGAAACACCGATATCGGATATCGATATCGAATATCGACGATATCGGATGTCGATATCGAATATCGATATCGAATATCGACGATATCGGATATCGATATCAAATATCGACAATATCGGATATCGATATCGAATATCGTCATCGATATTTTTGCGATATCGATTATCGATATAAGATGATATCGATATCGACGATATCGATATATCGACATATCGCACAACCCCCACTGCGCTCATAGATAGGCCTATACTTAGTAATATTTTGACACAAAAGCTACAAAAAATAGTCTTCGAAGAAACATAAAGAATGCTTCTTTATTTGCTGCATCCTACATATTTACAAAGAGAGAGCACTTTCAGAAGCGGCTCTTGAAGTAAGTATTATTATTATTATTATTATTATTATTATTATTATTATTATTATTATTATTATTATTATTATTATTATTATTATTATTATTATTAGAAAAAATAAATTTTCTCGCTACAAGCTAAGGGAAGACAGCTTTAGAAAGCTGTATGCAGGAATCACTACACTAGCTAAGCCTTCTTCCCTTAGTCTGTAGCGATAAAATTTAAAATATTTACTGATCTGACTTCCTTCAAGAGCCTACACACTAAGCTCTTTTCAGAGAGACATACAGTAGATCTTTGAATTTTGTTAAACATGGCTGTACAAAGGAGAAACGTACAAGTTCCAGTTTCTAGACTGTCTGATGCTTCTTTCTTCAAGCAGTAGGAGAGAAGAAAGTTTGTGTATCGTCTACAGTTGCTTCCGTGGTATTGTGGTTTTGGAAAGGGCAGAATTTTCTAGGTGGGCTTACTTCTACGGGAATCTTAACGTATTTCTGTTAAGGAGTATATCTCTGTCTTTTAGGTCATATGCTGCTTCTCATTTTGTGACCTGAATTCTTACAATGTGCAAAATCTAATATCCACTGGTCGTTGCAATCGTCTTGGTGGGTGTGCAACAGCGGAAGCAGAAGCACTTGATTGGTGCATTGGAATTTCCGATGCTTATACTGATAACAATTCCAGAAGAACATCCGCCTCAAGTTTTCAACTTTACGGGCCTTATGCAGAGTTGTTCTGACGAGTGGCACGTGTGATGATGTGGGATTTCTATGTGGGATTGCTATTACTGGCTCCTCCTTTTTGATGTGGGATTTCTATTACTGGCTCTCGCTTGCTTATTACTTTCGCTTCTTTTCTCTTCATGTTGCTGTCACCTTCCTGACTTAAAGTATGTCTCCCCGGCTGGTTGTGCTTCCTCTACTGGGCTGTCTCTTCGGTGTCTCCGTCGCTGCTCTGTCTTCTTTTCTTTTCTACATGTTGTAATAATCTCTTCACTGGTCAATTCCATCTCTTAGCGTTTTTGTTGGCTTTGTCTTTCGTGGTCTCGGCTTCTTCCACTTGGAAAATTTGTCTTCAAAAGAGTTACAGCTCTAATTATGAATTGGGGTATAGTGGGCCTGAAAAGGGCCAGAGTTTCTCTAATTTGATGTATTACGCTTCACTAACGCTATCCCAACTAGATAGTATTGTCTTCTCGTCAGCCGACTATCGGCAAAGTCTGTTTAACCTATATGGCCAGAGCGAATATTAGTCCACAATAGTTGGTCTAGCCGACGAAAAGAAATCTCTATTTCACCGGGAAGCAGTTTGTTTAGCAAAGTTCTTTTATTATGCACAATTATTGTTTTTGAAGGCAGAATTATCTAACAAGTCTATCCTGCAAAAGTTCGAAGTCACTGCAACAGACTTTCCTTCTGCTAGTGATAATCTCTGTGTTACCCTTGTTTAGTGCTGTCTCTCAAGCTCTTCTTAGCACACTATATCCTCTCTCTCTCTCTCTGTGTGTGTGTGTGTAACGGTTTGGTTTTTGAGGTCTGACTGGAAGTAGTCTTGCTCTGTGGGATTTCATCCGGCAGTCTGCTCCTTTCTCCAACTAAGTGAAACCTGTGAACTTGACAACCTCTCTAAGTTGGCCACCTGCTTATCTTTTCCTAGTTCGTCTTGAACCAGCATTTTCCCATAAGACATTCTTTACTTACTACTCTATAAATTGGCCACCTGTCTATCTTGGAAGTTGACCACACTGAAGCAATGTTTACCCTATGATGATAATAATAAATTTACCTGCGTATCTTGGCCACGCAAAATACAGTTTTGTTATTTTTCTTAACTCTTTCGAATTCCCATATGAGAGGCAGATGTTCTGTATTTCTGACTGGACACAAAGAAGCATAATTGCACGATTTGTTCTTGGAGGTCAATGGCCAGAACACTACCCTCATAAAGGGGTGGTGAAGGAAGATGTGAATATGAAAAAAAAAAAAAAAAACGTACAGGATTTAGAAAATGGTTGTGGGACATTCCATGTCAAATCAACAAGTCATCAGATTTGACCATCTCAGATTTTTATAAAAACTGGTGTACAGCTTTATTACAGTGGGAGATGAAAAAATCCCAAATATTACCTCTCCCCCTTGAAAGTGTCTCCATACAGGGTGTTCAAAAATGTCCAAAAATTGCATTTTTTCAGTTACAGTGATTATTAAAAATTGTCATAAAATGGTTAATATGTGCATTAGAGACGTGAAACAAACACCATTAGAATGCCTAAAGATTGTCCTACAAGTTGTACTATATTGAAAAAACCTGTAAAATAAAAAATAACACTTCAAAAATTCAAATTAAGATTTGAATTTGGAATTTCGCGTAGAAATGCCCCTCTGAATTTGTTCAAAATTGTTCAGATTGTTGTCTCATATGTGTACTAAAACACCGCAAAGTTGTATTTTGGGCCCTCAATGGAATCCGATTCAAAATTCAGCATAAACCAAGCATTGCACGATATTGACCATGTGAATATCTGGGTTCAGATCGATAACCATTTGCCTGGAGTTATTTACCTACAGCATCAAAGGAATTTATATTCAATTTAATTTGTTTCTTGATATATTCATTTGAATTTACACAATTATCAACCTTTCGAGTTATTTAGAGAGGTATTACGTTTCCGAGCAGTACTCAATACAAGTCATTATTCTTGTTAGTCAGTATGGATGTTTCTAAATTTATATTGACTACATTGATACATGTTATTTTCATTCCTTTGTTTCAGGATTGCTGTCACAGATATGTGGAAGTGGATAATTGAAATCGGAAAAAGAATTTATTGACTAATTGTTTGTGCTAAAAGTGTGTGAAGTGATTGTAAGCAGTGTCACTGTGTTCATAACACATTTGATACAAATATTGTGAAAGGGAGGAAAATATATCCCTCCCTTTCATAATACGAGGTTTGTCCGGAAAACACGTATAAAAGTTGAATAAGAACTTTATTTTACAATTATTCAGGTATTACAATATGGTCTCCTTCAAAGTACTCTCCCTTAGACAAGATACATTTCTGCCAACGCCGTTTCCACTGTTGATAACATTGCTGAAAGTCTTCAGTTGGGATGCTGTTCAGTTGCCGTGTCGTTTCTGCCTTGATGGCTTCCACATCTCCCAAGTGCCGCCCCGAAGCACCATTTTGCATTTCGGGAACAGGAAGAAGTCACAAAGGGCTAAATTGGGTGAATAAGGCGGGTGGTCTGTCAAGGTGATTGAGTTTCGGGCCAAAAACTCACGCACAACGAGCGACGTGTGAGCGGGCGCATTGTCGTGATGAAGGATCTACCTGCCCCCTTGTGCCAAATCCGGTCGAACTCGGGCCACACGAGCTCTCAGACATCTCAAAACTTCCACGTAAAACTGTCCGTTCACACTCTGGCCGGGAGGGACAAATTCCTTGTGAACAATGCCCCTAGAGTCAAAGAAAACAATCAACATTGTCTTCACATTGGATCTTGTTTTTCGCGACTTTTTTGTTCTCGGTTCTCCTGGTAGGTTCCATTCCTTGCTTTGAGATTTGAGCTCCACATCGAATTCGTAAAACCAGGACTCGTCTCCAGTGATGACTCGGTTGAGAAAGTCTCCTCTTTTCTCTGCTTCCAACCAATCCTCACAGCACTCAACCCTCTTTTCTTTCTGTTCTGGAGTCAAGAGCTTCGGTACGAATTTCGCACACAATTTCTTCATTTCAAGTTTTTGTGTCAGAATTTCGTGAACGATTGTTTTGGGAATTGAGAGCTCGTCAGCAATCATTCTGACTGTCAATCTACGGTCTTTAAGAACACAAGTCCGAATTCGTTCAACATTTTCATCAGAACTCGATGTCGACTAGCGTCCTGGGCGAGGGTCTCCTTTCACGTCTTCTCGGCCTTCCCGAAACCTTTTTAACCACTTGTTCACGGTTGGTTCCTTCAGGGAATTGTGTCCGTACACTTTCAAACACTCAAAAATTTCACAGCCATTCTTACCTAGCTTTGCAAGAAACTTGATGTTGATGCGCTGTTCCTCAATCAGAGAGAGCTCCATGCCGACGGCAGGTGAAACATGGTAACTTTCAACAAGCAGCCACCCACCCCTACTGACACGCAGAACGCTCTGACTCGAAGTGAGCGTTGATGGGATTGGCTACAGCAGTAGTGCAACCTGGCGGTGACTGCAACCTGTAAAATAAAGTTATTATTCAACATTTATACGTATTTTCCGGACAAACCTCGTATGTTCTGTAATAGCAATCCTGAATGGTCAATATCGTGCAATGCTTGGTTTATGTTGAATTTTGAATCAGATCCCATTGAGTGCCCAAAATATAACTTTGTGACATTTTAGTATGAGACTACAATCTGGACAATTTTGAACCAGTTCAGAGGGACATTTTTATGAGAAATTTCAAATTCAAATCTTAATTTGAATTGTTGAAGTGTTATTTTTTATTTTACAGGTTTCTTCAATATAGTACAACTTATAGAACAATCTTTAAGCTTTCCAATGGTGTTTGTTTCACGTCTCTAGTGCACATATTAATCATTTTATGACAATTTTTAATAATCTCCGTATGGAAACGTTTTTTTTTTTTTGGCATTTTTGAACACCCTGTATGGGGACACTTTCAGGAGGAGAGAGGTAATATTTGGGATTTTTTCATCTCCCACTGTAGTAAAGCTGTGCACCAATTTTTACAAAAATCTAAGATCGTCAGGTCAGATTTTGCCATTTCATTGGTTGATTTCACATGGAATGTCCCTTGTACATGTTTGTTTACCCTGTCTGTTTTGGTAAAACCATTAGCTATATCAGCTCCTCTTATCAGTGGGGAGCTTTAGTAATTCCGGAAAATTCTCAAGGTTAAAACTAACCATCTCAATTGTCAACTATTGGCACCTGTCGGCTTGTCAAAAGATAGCAGAGTTTTTGAGATATGAATTCCAAGATTTTCTCAAAACATCTTTTGCTCCGAGGGAAACACTTCTAGCTCATTAAAAAGAGGTAGTTAACTACAATATTAGAATGTGCATATCTGCCAAAAAATGAAACATATACGTCTAGAATGAACCACCATTCAGTAAAAACTAAAAAGAAGTCATATAAATTGCATATGAATTTCTCAATTTATAACTTAGCTTTTCTTGTTTTCAATCTGATTAACTCAGTGTGCTATAATATCATTTTCAATAAACTGCGTACATACGCTTCTATTTAATGGTTGTTTGTGTTATTGTGTTTTCAATCCGAATAATCCAATGCACCAGACTAGTTTTCGGGAAGAGAAAGGTATGCACATTATTAAACATACTATAGTAATATTTTCTAGTACTGTATATTTTTATGATTACTCTATATGCATTATTTGTAAGTAGCTGTCATGCCACTGCTTATTAAAATTTTACAATCAAGTAATACTAGAAATTCTATTCTAAAAATACACAAATCACACTTATTTTCTGTAAGTTGGCCACCTGTCTAAGTTGGCCACTTTTCGATGGAACCGATGGTGGCCAACATAGACAGGTTTCACTGTATTTCACTGGGGTTATGGTGAACTTTTGTTCAAATTCGTGCTGCTCTCTTCTCCTTTAAGTTTCTTGGTTTGACGTGGTTTTCGGTAGTTTTCTATACCGATCACTCAACTTGGTTATAAGAAAAATCTGCTGGTGGTGGTGGATTTGGGGTTTAATAGAAAATATGCATGAATTGATACATATGCTTTAGTTCATGAATATTCAATAAAGCACCTCTGTTTCAGATATATTAGCTGAAACCTTTGTGTGTTTATTTATTGTATATGTGAGGTGGTTTATGAAGAGTTTGTCATTGTTTGTGAGGATGTCGATGTATTGTTGAGGGAATCTTGCGTAACTTTTCTATACCATGTATGAGATGAGAGTGTTGTTTGGGGCTATAGTTGTCAAATAATATTGTAATGATTCAGTTGGTGATTTGTCTAATGGTATTATTGATGGCTTGTGTGATGATATTTTGCACTGATTGTGGTGTTGGGTATCTTTTGAACGATTTTTGTGTTGTTTGGTAGTTCCTGTAGTGTTGTTGTGTTTGTTCTTCATTGGAGTGTTGTGGTTGTCTTTTCTATTTTCTATTGCATCTGTGGTCACTAGTTTGATGGGAATTGGAGTAGGGGGAAGGGTGTCTTCTTTAGTTCCCTCTGCTGTAGTTGCTGATCCGTGGTCTTCAGTTCCAATGATCGTTCATCGGTCATCTATGACGAAGCAGGTGACAGCAGGTCCTCATTGGGGCCGTTAGGAGAAAAGAATGGAGGTTATAAAATCTTCCTGTTGAAGAAAGATGTGGTAAATCAGTGGTTCACAGTAGTTCCTATAATAGTAGGGACGTTGTAAACATCTGCTTCTGATTCTATGGTCCTGCGTCTTGCACGTTGCTCAGAAGTTACTGCTGCATAGGGTAGCACATTCTTTCGCCGCAACTGTAGGACACACGCTTGCTTTTTGTGTGTGTGTGTGTGGAAATATTTGCAGCAGTTGGAGCAAGGGGAAGGTTTTGGTGCGCTTCTACTTTCATCTACAGTTTAAAGTATCTTCTTAATGTATACCCTCAATTTCGAGTAGCCTGGCCAATTCCGTCATATTTTAGGTGAATAGAGTGCTAGTCTGGTTTGGCCATGATTTGCAGGAATTCTGTGTAGAAGGTGAAAGTGAACACATTTATGAAGTAGCTCATCTTTTATCTCTTCTGTTGTTACATCCATGGGAACTGTAGTAACACGTAAGTGAAGATGGCCACTGTCTTGGAATGTGGGGTTAGCGTCTGTTGTCCATCTGCAAAGTAGGCGAGAGACCACAGTTGTGTGGGCGACTTCTCTACTTAAACTGGGCCATTTCTTCTTTCTTGGCAAATATCTTCATGTATGATTCTGTGTAAGTGACGCGATGGGGTTCTACATCAGAGAGGATTTCACTTATGAGGTTGTGGAGTGTATCGCCGTCAGTGTTTCTTTGGTATGGGTTGTAGTTAATTATGATGATGAAATGGAGGGAGCGGCGTCTGGAGTACAATCTTCCTGAGGTGGGGTTTCTTCCTGGTGTGTGGTACTGCTTGCTGATTGGGGCTTCCTATTCAACTGATAATATGGTATCATTTTTGTTCTCCTCTGGCGTTTGGATGGGTCCTTGTAAGAGAAGGGGCTAAGATTTTTTGTTTAGCTGTGTGTGGAATGTTTTCTTGGCTGGTGCTCATAGTTTTCTCATTGTCATTTTGTATCGTACTGGTCCTGTCAAAAGTCGCTAAACAGGAGGAGCTTAAGTAAGGAGCTGGACTGGAAATCACAGTGGGAGAAAACAAACGACTGTCGCAAAAGGCTGTACACTCAGGATGCCAATGCGAATCTTAGCTTTCCAGAGGTTCTCCAAGTGAGGATGATCTTTCGCTTCCACAATAGGATTAACCACTCTTGGAGGCCATTGCATGTTGTTTGCTTGTACACCGATCGCACTAGACATTGTATTAGTTGGAGTTACTTTAAAGATAGTATCTATAATTTGTTCCAGTTGTAGCTAGGAAACACTGTGTTCACCTTCACAAAGTTTATGCAGCCTGAGCTGCCGTGCTGATCAAGTAAGTATTCTAGCACTGTCTGCAATCTACTTAAAACTCTCTCGTTTTGCTACTAATTTGACCGGAATTATCTCGAGAGACCACTTAGGCAAAATCAGAGGTTGAGGGGTGCCACAGAACTGTTCGTGTCACCACTTGTAAGAACCTCTGTAGCAGAAGACAGAGAGAAGTTGAAGGAGAGTGATACTCACTCCCCTGGTGGAAGAATCATGAATCGTACTTACTAGGGAAGTACTAGAAGTGGTACGCGGGGATCTGCATGTGTCGTTGGAAAGGTCACATCGAGTACACCTCACATGTGAAAAATCTCCCTTGAATGGGACCTGTAGGGGACGTAGCGAACATTTGGAGTTCAGAACAAGGTACGCTCCGAAATATCAGAAAACGTGGTCAAATAGGAAGCTATGATGTAATTGTTTGAGACATGGTATATATAGGTTTAAAAGGTATCTGAATACAAATCTGACATCAAATGTTTACAAATCAAAATGACCGATCTAACATGGCGGACACAAATTACAAGAAAAACTATGGATCTGAAATTGGGTATATAGAGATATT
Organism: Thermobia domestica; assembly: GCF_964235325.1. Lineage (NCBI taxonomy): Eukaryota > Metazoa > Arthropoda > Insecta > Zygentoma > Lepismatidae > Thermobia > Thermobia domestica. The sequence goes on along the minus strand of NC_137456.1, from coordinate 130,644,587 downwards.
CGACATCGTTATATATGAATCGTTCACAAAAAGTATAAAATTCAAAATGACGGATTCAATGTGGCGGACGAAAAGTGCAAAAAATATATACAGAAGGGAAATATGTTATTCTTACACATGTAGTAGAAAAATACCTATAGTAGATAACGGGGCAAGTAGTGATAGGTGATGTTTTACAATAAACAGGGAGCATCTTTTGTTATGCAATCATACCAAAATTGAGGCACGGAATGTAGGGCAGGTTTTGTAGCACACATGCAAGTTTTATGATACGAACAGATTGGAATCATAGACAATAAATATTTTACTACCAACTCCCTCCCCCGCCTCCGAAGATATACGAGGGGATCGAGATGTGTTATATGTCCTTAAAAAGTTGGCACCGAGTACACTTTACATCTGTAACATCTCGCTTGAACGGCGCCTGTAGAGTACGTTGCCATTATTTGCAGATATCATCTGAAGATCCGAACAATGGCAGTAAAAAGTGCGCGTTGGAGTTTGAAACATTGTTAAGCTTCCTTAACTGTCTTTCCGGTTTCACATTATTCTGTGTATTGTAAGCCACATGTATGACTATATATATATATATATATATATATATATATATATATATATATCCACTATCATGAGTAGGGATTTTACCGACATCGACACTAGTCTCGGTCTCGTCTCTAATTCGAGACCGAGATGTGCTTCGACACGAGATCGAGACGGAGTCCAGGCTCGTCTCGATACACATATGTCCATTCTGTATTATTGTCTTTTTATCCGTCATATTAGATCTGTCATATTGCATTTTGCACTTTTAACATTGGATTCGTATTCCACGACCATGAAAATCTCTACCTACCCGCTTTCAGTTCCATAGCAGTGTTTTGCATATTGTCCGCCATATTGGATCCTCCATTTTGAATTTTACACTTTTGGTATTAGATTCATACATAACGATGTCGAATGTCTCTATATGCCCAATTTCAGATTCATAGCTTGTTTTTCTGTAATTTGTGTCCGCCATGTTGGATCCGTATTTTTGATTTGTAAACATTTGATGTCATATGCGAATTCAGCTACCTTTTAAACCTAAATATACCACGTCCCAAAACAATTACATCATAGCTTCTTATTTTGTCCCGTTTTCTGGCGTTTCGGATCGTGCCTTGTTCTGATATTCAAATGGTCGCCATGCTCTCTGCAGGCCCCGAGATATTTCACATGTGAGGTGTACTCGGTGTGACCTTTCCAACGGTACCACTTCTAGTAGTTCCTTAGTTAGAGATAAATTAACATCTGAAGATGCGTCTCGTTTTAATGCATATTGCTTTGCTTCGCTGCTGTAAGGAAAAACTAGAAAGAAGTTACAACTAGCATAGCTAGTAGAATATTTACATGATTATTATACAAAGATAATCATAATATATCCACATGCATTAGAATGTAGCTTGGCCAAGTTTGATTTTTTGCTATAATATATCGATTTAATTCATTTGATTCTTATGCAACCTAAGTAGATGTTGCAGAGTATATGAGAAGGGAGTTTTATTTTGCCCTGTCCCGCAGTGTGTTAATTGGGCAATACTGCTGTAAATATATATATATATATATATATATATATATATATATATATATATATATATATATATATATATATATATATATATACCGGTACCTATATATATATAGGGGGCCGCGGTGGCTCAGTGGTAGAGCGTTCACCTCTAGTGCTAGGGGTCCCGGGTTCGATCCCAGCCCCCGCCAAGTGAACTTTGTGGTGGACAAACACCGTGTGCGTGGGTTTTCTCGGGGTTCTCCCGTTTCCTCCCACTTTCTTCATTCCACCATTTCATTCATTACTCATCATCACCGTCTCCTTTAGCCTAACCGGCATAACAGTGGGACGTAAAACTCACAGACTTCATTTCTATATATATATATATATATATATATATATATATATATATATATATATATATTATACCCTGTTTCAAAAAGAATATACATGTTTCGAATGCATATGTTTATTAAACTTTAAGACAAACGAATATGAAATTTTACACACATATTTACGAACCTCTCAAGTTTAAATTACAGTTTAAAGTTCAAATTACAGAGGTTCAATATGTCCTCCATCAGCGACACGAACAATATCACATCGATAATCAAATTCCTCCCATTTTCGGGCAAGCATGTCCTGCGTCATTGATGTTATGGCAGTACGGATCCGGTTCTTCAACTCTTCCAGGTTCTGTGGGAGTGATGGTATATAAAAGTTGTCTTTAACGAAACCCTACAGGAAAAAGTCACAGGTTTCAAATCTGGTGACCGTGGAGGCCAGCTGAGACATGCTAAGTCACCAGCTCCTTGACGACCAATCCAACGGTTCGGTAGAGTTTCATTTAGATATTCACGCACTTGGCGACTCCAGTGAGGGGGTACTCCGTCTTGTTGAAAAATGAAGTTGTCTTCGTGCAGCCTCGGAAACAGCTAGTTTTGTAACATAGCGAGATACTGCTGACTGTTAATCGTGTTTCCATTAAAGAAGAATGGGCCGTAAACAGATGATCGGGATATCGCACAAAACACATTGACTTTGGGCGAATCTCGTACATGTTCAATGACTGCATGTGGGTTCTGTAGGCCCCGAATTCGAACATTTTGTTTGTTTACCTGGTCACTAACACGGAAAGTCACTTCATCACTGAACACGATGCGTTGTGCAAAAGTGTTATCATTGTCAATAGCATCCAGTATCTCGTTACAAAATGCCACACGTTTGCGTTTGTCATCAGGACGCAGAGCTTGTAACAGCTGTAACTTGTGCGGCTTCATAACCAACCGACGCCTCAAAACACGTCAAATTGTTGTTGTCGGCACTTGTAACTCCTGACTGGCACGACGAGTTGATTTTGCAGAACTACGTTGGAAAGCAGTTTGAATTCGTGCAACATTTTCTTCAGGAACAAGAGGGTAGCCAGGACTCTTTCCTTTACATACACATCCTGTATCTACAAACTGTCGATACCATCTGCGAATGTTTCACCCATTCGGAGGATCAATTTGGTACCTCAACCTGAAACGTCTTTGCACAGTAATCACGGAATTGCACTTCACAAACTCGAGAACACAAAATGATTTTTGCTGCGGAGTAGCCATTTTAAACATATGACGGTTACCAAGCAAAACAGAAGACAACTGACATCTATCGGATGTTAATATAAACTAGACTATGTATTCGTTTCTGCAATAGCCGAGCCGAGACGTAGCGATCGATAGTTTGGATAAAATAATTCTTCGTATTTTCTTTTTGAAACAGGGGATATATAGTTCTTTATCGCAGCGGTTCTCAAGGTGGGCCCAGGCAACACTTTTGCTTTCAAAGAGGACACTGAAACAAAAAGGTTAGATTGGGGACGATAGACTATTTAGGGAGCGTTTGAGATTTCATAACCGATTAGACTTTTTTCTTACTAGATGCTATCCAGAATTTTCGGGACTGGTGCTGTCATCTGGAAAGTAGTAGAGTTTTGCACTGATAGGTGGCAAGACTAGCATATCTGAAGAGTGAGAGTGCACAGTTTCATGCAGCTGGGTTGATGTGTTGAGTTTCCACAGTGCTTTTCATGATACTCTGTGTGTGGCGATTTTACGATGGATCCGAGAAAAGTGCTACGGAGACCTTTGCAATGATTCAATAAGTGTTTGGGGAACACATCATGAGCTCTTTGTTTGAGTGGCATGCTCGGTTCAGGGCCGACCGTACAGACATCGAAGACGATGCCCACACTGGGAGGCCCGTTAGCCGCACAATGCCAGACATCGTTGCCAAACTTCAACAATTGGTTCGTGAGGATCGACGTCGAACCATTCACGACTTTGCTGATGAAGTGGGAATTGGTTACGAAACATGCCAACGAATTTTGACTGTTGAATTGGGCATGCATCGTGTCGATGCAAAATTTGTACCAAGGATCTTGACTGCTGATCACAAGGCACAGCGTGTGGCAGTTTGCACGGAACTTCGTCAGACCACATCTGATGGTTCAACCTTCTTGTCACTGAAAAGTTGAAAGGCTGTCGGTTCGACACGCTTGAGAGGATTCAAGAAGCATCGCTGGCGGTGCTAAACACCCTCAAAGAACAGGATTTCCGGAATACGTTTGGCCAATGGCAGAATCGCTGGGACCGGTATCTTCGTGCGGAAGAGAACTATTTCGAGGGTGATGGCGGTCATTAGTCCAAAAGTACGTTTTTCACCAGATGGCAACACCAGTTCCGAATATTTTGGATAGCAGCTCGTATTATTGGACGAAAGCTAATATGCATTTTACAAATTATAAAGAGTTTTGCCTCTTTTCAAATGATAATGTAGGTTCTCAAGGTTGATTTTAAGAATTTAAGCCTTGTTCTACTTCTTAGACAACTTTGACCACTTTCAGCGGCGCACAGGACAACTGCATTCACCCAAGGAGACGCTAGGCTTGAGAAGGTTGAGAGCCACTGCTTTAATGAATGCGCACGAAATAAGAATTGCAGAGGAGAGATATACAAAACGGGCTCTTCCAGGTAGTGGTGGTATGTTTAGGTTGTATAATGGAATATATGAGCAAGCAGTGCTGCTCTCTTCATGCACTTGTGCAAACCACCTGTGAGATAAAGAATTTGCTGCCCCTAGAGTCGGCGGTAACTCATGCAGCGCAAATCTGGAACATTTGCCGGACCGTTGCGACACCATGGAGTGTAGCTGTTAAGCTTTTGCATCCACTGTGGTGAATGGTAATTTCTCAGTGCCAGTGTTGGGTAAGTTACTTGTAATAATGTAACGTGTTACAAGTTACTTTACTTTCTCTTAAAATGTAACGCGTTAGTAACGCGTTACTTGCCTCAAAAAAGTAACTGTTACTTTACTTCGAAAGTAACGCGTTACTAACGCGTTACTTTTAGGTCCGAAACTTTGAATATGTGGGAAAAATCTTATTACTTCAATTTTTCGTACTGCTATTACTACCGCTATTATTATTATTATTATTAGTCTATTATTATTATTATTATTATTATTATTATTATTATTATTATTATTATTATTATTATTATTATTATTATTATTGCACGTTCTGAATCGATTTATGTAAATGCAAGGCAAATCTGGTGTATAGTTTCGAGTACTCTCTTCAAGTATCTTATATAGACAATATAATTAATATCAATGGCACTACTACTACTACAACTTCTTCTTCTTCTTCTTCTATTATTATTATTATTATTATTATTATTATTATTATTATTATTATAACAACACTGTGTATAAACATGAAAGATAGGCGGTTTATATATGAATACTAAAAAAATAATTGATTGCCAACCTTGGTTAGTCATGAAGTCTAGGAGTAAAGAACATTGTTCACGAGTTTCTGAATTTGGGTTGAGGGTCTAGGTTGAGTATTCGGGCTCGAGCCAAACGTTGTTAAAAGTTATAGGACACTGGCCAAATATCTTAAAACTGCTCGGCCCAGGTTTAGAATTGTCAACTACTCGAGCAGATCGGCTCATAGCTCATTCACTATCGACTCAAACCGAGAAGTGAGCTGAGCTAACAACTCACCCAACCGAGTCGGCTAGAGCCCTTCACTCAGTTGAGTCGAACGAGCAGATGGCTTATCCCAACCAAGCCAGCTCGAGCCGATGGTTCACCCCAAGCGAGCCGGCTCGAGCCATCGGCTTAGTTAAGTCGAGCCGAGCTAAGCTTGTTATAAAAAATCTCTTGTAGTCTCGCTATCGAGACAAGGCGAGATGGGAGGAGTGTCCCCTCTCGTGAGCAACACTAAAAGTATTCCATATTACTGCTTAGCTTACATTTCTCATGGCTTTCGCTTTCCAGTGTAATCAGCCCATGATTTCAAAACGAATTAAACTAGCGAGCCACTAATCAAACTCGACTCGACTCGAAACTCGACGCCAAAAACAGTGAATCGGTTCGGAACTCGACTCGAGAATATTACTTTTGGCTCGACTCGAAACTCGACTTGGATTCGAGTCGAGTTTTAGCTTGACTCGTGCCCATCCCTATGCGTTAGAAAAAATGGTTGCTTATTATTATTCTGCTAAACTAATTATATAATAATAACAATGTTGCTATGAAAGATGAAAAATACAGAATATAGAGAAACATTACACTACAACTGACGAAATGAGAACACATGAACTGGGGGTGAATCGAAATTGCCAATAACTCTAAAATCGATACATGCTTTTTAAAGTTAGTTGTTCCAAACTCTATAATCCACGGGACTTTAGGATATGCAAACTGATCTAAAAGAACTCTAATATTACATACCATCAACATTACATCAATAAAGTAGGCCTGCTCATCAGAACACCGTTTATTCATATTAAACCCTTACTGAATGTCTTTCATTACGGCACCCTAATTGTTGAAAATGAAATGAAATGAAATTTTGAGTTTTACGTCCCACGGTTATGCCGGTTAGGCTAAAGGAGACGGTGATAATGAGTAATGAATGAAATGGTGGAATGAAGAAAGTGGGAGGAAACGGGAGAACCCCGAGAAAACCCACGCACACGGTGTTTGTCCACCACAAAGTTCACTTGGCCCCTAATTGTTGATAAATATTTCCCGCCGGGGCACCACTTTACTTTTAAATTCTATTCAGCAGTGGCGTACTTACGATTTTGTTTCGGTGGGGCTTTGCCTGAAAATGTGAAAATTCTGCAAGATATTTTATATACTTTACTATAGTAAGTAAGATTTCGGGGGGGCTTAAGCCCGAAAGCTCCACCCCTAAATACGCCACTGCTGTTCACCATCATCTTCAGCTTTTAAGAAAAAGTATTCTTTCAAATGTTCGAACGATAAAATATTTTCGTTCTCCATCTTTATAAAAACAACACCATTCAAAGTAAAATAGACTACCAGTACCATTGCACTCGTAAGTTCACTCACTGAATGTATTGATTTGGAGCTGTCATAATCTAAGACAAAATCTTCCAGGTGCTTGCAATCAGTACACGTGATTTCATCTGCCAAAAGCAGCAAGTGGCACTATATTTTGTTATGTAAATAAACAAATCAAATTGTATCTATGAATGTATTTGCAAGTCTACCAACGTAAAGTTCGTAAGGCGAAACGGGAAAATGCACATCGAGATTTCCCGTTCTGCCTTGCATTAAGATGAAAAGTGATAACAGGTTTTACATGCTAATTTCATTGCTAGAGGTCATAAGGCGAAACGTGAAAAGGCGAACAGTGCAGGAATTGTCGGTCACTGACATCGTTCATGCTCCATTGTTCCATTCTGAGAAATTCACTTACAGGAAAGAAACATTTGTTTCCGAAAAAAATATACATATATTGTAGTTACTCATCCGAAATGTAACGCGAAAAAGTAACGCAAACTAGGTACGTTACTTAAAAATTTGTAACGCGTTACCGTTACAGTTACTTTGGAAAAAATGTAACGCGTTACTAGGAAACGTTACTTAAAAAGTAACGCGTTACTTGCGTTACGTTACTTCCCAAGACTGCTCAGTGCTTAGCAAACTATTATATAAACAAAGTGCAATGCAAAAATAAGGGACCAAAATTCCATTAAAACTTATGACGTTCTTGGTCTTTTATTCTTGTCTAGTACTTTATATTTTAAATTACATAGAATAATTCATCTTTAAGTACAAGCTGCTTTTATTGTCATTATTGGTAAAATACAATCATATTAAATGTTTCTATTCACAAGAAAAAAATATTTACGCTAAAAAGTAATGCTATCAAACACCCATCTGTTCTCCAAGAACTTTCTTTGTAAATTCATACGTTAAAAATAGTGTTCCGGTTGCTGGAAACGTTCTGATCAAGGTTGGTCGCAACCCATTATATAAGGCTCCTACTCCTGAAAGATAATATTAGTAATCTTATAATATTGTAGAGACTCACTAAAAGCTTAAATAAATTTCAAATGTCGTAAATTGTAGAATGGCATTCAGTGACCTATTTTTTATGTCATTTTATAAACTACCATTTGAACTACAGTAGAACCTCTCTCGTCCACCCTCGGCTGGTCCACCACTCCGGTTGATTCGACTGTGCTCGAGCCGAACTTGTCCGATTCGTCGGTGACTCACGAGTGTTATTGTCGTTTACTGCCGTAGCGGCATTGTTGTTTACTTGCTGTTACCGCATATCCGCTTTAGTGCTAGGTCATCTCTTGAATCGTTTATTTCGTTGTGCGTATTTTCTGTATTGTACTGTGTAGTTTTTGGTGCTTATTATTCGTTTGGTTCTACTGTAGAGAAATTGTTTCATTTTTGAGTTCAGAGATTGTTTATTTTACTGTAAATTTGTATTTTTCTGTATTTTCTGATAATCCTACCTTTTTTGTGTTCCGACCATACCCCCAGTCCCAAAGGTGACGGATTAGAGGGGTTCTACTGTACTTTCTTCTGTTGTTCAAAGTTTGGATATAGAGTAATGACATTATTGTTATAACTCGTACCTGGCTTTATGCACAGAAGAACATCTATTTCATTCCTTCAATGTAATCGCCTCCTATGTCTATCACATTGTGCCATAAGTGGGGAAGGTGTCGTACACAGTCAGCGCGTCAATCTTTGTGAATATCCGGTAGGAACCGCCATATACCACGGATGATGGTTTATTTTGTGTTGTAGTGCTTCCCGCAAAGCTATTACTTCATTGTGGTGAAAAAGTTGTCATGAAGTCCCAGAAAACATTGTTGTGCATTGCGCCTAAGCAGGGGCGAATCCCGGGGGGGGGGGCGATCGGGGCGATCGCCCCCCCAGAAGAGCAAAGTTTCTTATTTTATAAATAAAACCCATCCCAAAGTTTGGAGCCCTTAAAAGTAGCAGTATGACAACCCACCGCCCCCCCAGAAGTCGGTCCTGGATCCGCCCCTGCGCCTAAGTACCATTTCAGTCTTGATTCATGCACATTGTTTATCTCTCCGAAACATATTATTGACACTTCCACTTCCCTCCTGTACTCTACGGTACCTATTTTTGACAATAATACACAAACATTACCACTCTCCATACTTCATCGCCTCACACTCTCTCTTCAGCCACGGAAGTCTTGTAGTGCAAAGATATAGTCCTCTGGCGTGAGAATCATGTGTATTTTTCTAATATTGTATGAGGTCTTATCGCACATTAAATAGTTTACATCTTCATTTGAATTTATTATTACTCGATTTTAATGTAACTTTATTTATCTATTATTTCCAAATTCATTGATAAAAACGAGAAAAGCGTAAAAGTAAATGCCCAAGTTTTCAGCACAATAAGGTTTGCTCATGACATAGCACTGATAGCGGAAACGAAAAGAACTTGGAGGAAGCACTTTCAAACTTGCACGACCAACTGAAAAAAAAATGCAAAGTGAAGATAAATAAGAAGAAAACCAAAGTGATAAAGTGCACAAGAACAGGACAGGAAGAGGCAAATGTATGGCTAGATGGAGAGAAAATCGAAGACCTGAAGACGTTCCCCTACTTGGGAAGTATAATATCCTCGGACGGAAGAAGTGAAAAAGATCTAAGTTCCGGAATAGTGCAGGCTAACAAGCATTCAATAGGAAAAGAAGATTGCTAACATCAAGAAATGTGTCGCTGGACTTTCGTAAACGATTTATTAAGATCCTGGTATGGAGCGTGGCGCTTTACGGATCAGAGACATGGAAATTGAGAAAAGCTGAAATATCCAAGCAGGAAGCATTTGATATGTGGTGTTTGCGTAGAATGCTGAGCATATCATAGAACGAAAAGAAAAGGAATTATGACGTACTGAAGGAAGCTAATGAAGGGCGACAGATCATGAAGATAATAGGAAAAAGAAGAAACAGCATGCTTGGCCATCTTATTCGGCACTCCGATTGAATCACTGTGCTAATAGAGGGAAAGGCAGAAGGAAAACCAGGAAGAGGAAGATCAAGAATAGAATATCTAGATGCAGTTCCGAAGAAGAGACCTTATTAAAGTATAAAACAGCTCTCCCAAGGGAGAGAATAGTTTTAAAATTTCCGCATATGGCCAGAGCCGTAGCTAGAGTTTTCAGTGTCCGGGGCAAACTAGAATTCGGCGCCCCCTACAGTCTATTTACCAAGCTTATTTTTTCTTTTCTTTCTTTTTTCCTTCTTTTTTCTTTCTTTATACATATAAGAGAAGCAGCTTTTGTTATTACGCTACGCTGAATTTTTATCAAGCTGCTTGGACAGAACATTGCAACAATCAGAAGTGATAATTATGTATTCTTTTACAAATAAGAGCTGTCTTCAAGAGGCTTATTTTGGACTTTTGTTAAACTTCACAAAACTACCTTTGGTTGTACACAAATCCACTTGGAAATTTACAACTGTTTACAACGTTTCATACTATCGATAAGAATGAAATTTCAATACATTAGCAACTATGTGCTTTTAAAATTTTTGAAATAGCTGACAGCATTAATTTCCAGTAATAATTGTAGACTTTTATAATTTTATTGTGTATGTGACCACACAAATAGCATTTTAAATTCGATTCTTTTATAGTAAATTCAGGATCCGTCTTTGCGTATTTGTCAATATTGATTGATAGAGGTGAAGAATATGTATAACGTTTCTATTTAAAATCCAAAATATAGTTTGACTACATTTGTTTGAAATTACAGATATTATTTAATTTCTTAATGAATGAAATTCTGAATTTAAATTTAGTTAATATTAATTAACATATTAAAAATACAATTACACACACACACACACACACACACACACACACACATATATATATATATATATATATATATATATATATATATATATATATATATATATATATATATATATATATATATATATATATATATATATATATATATATATAGGGTGGTCGTGCATCAATGACGGAAAATTCGGGAGATGAATCTAAAGGTAAAAACAAGCAAAAAATGTCATATGAACATTGGGTGAATAAGGCTTCGTTTGGACACTACAGGCTTCCGAAACATCACCTTTCGAGGCGGCAATTTGCAATATCGCAAGAACGGAGAGAAATGCGAATGCTGGGTCAAAAGATATAAAAGGAAACCCCATCCGAAGAATCCAATTATGTGCACGTACTGCGGAACAGTGGCGGCGCATGGAAGCTACAAAGAAACTGTTAAACACTCTTAGTGATGATACGTGCAAATCGTACAAAACACGTACGGAATATGAGGCCCAGTGTACTGTAAAAACAAGAGGTATTGTACTTACCGTGGTCAACATAATTAAAGAAGGTGTTCAATATGTCCTCCTTGTTCTTCGAGACAGGGAGTTACACGATGGCAGGAAAAAGTCTAGGGTATTCAGATCGGGTGAACGTGGGGGCCATACTTCTTTGCTTCCACGATCTATCTACCTGCGTGGAAATTTTTCGGTCAGATATGCACGAATAGTGGGACATGAATGGGAAGGGACGCCATCATGCATAAACCACATACACTGTCGTGTCCTCAGTGGCACGTCTTTAAGTAGGATAGGTAGGTCCTAGGTCAGAAATTGGAGATACGATATTGCTTGCGTTCAATCGCTGTGGTAAGAAGTGTTGTTTCACAACGTCGTCATCAATAATACCAGCGAACCCATGGAATCAGAAACGCTGATGATGCTTCGACTCTACAATTGCATGCGGGTTGTTGGTTGTCCATCGATGGTCATTGCGGACATTTGTGATGCTATCCCGTATGAATGCCTCATCCGAGAACAAAATCTGTGCCAGAATTTTGATCCAAGTTTCATTGACTTTCTTTGCGCCCCTTGGGCCACCATTGCTTCACCATCACTTATGCATAATTGGATTCTTCGGATGGGTGTTCCTTTGAAACCTTCTTACCCGACATTCCTAATTCTCTCCGTTATACAGATACTGTATTCCTACATTCCGCCTCCCATAGTGTCTCTACAGCGTACCCATTGTTACCTTTGTTCATTAACATTTGTTGCTGCATGTTCCTTGTCACATCCCCTCCTACAGTTTGTCAGTGAAAATTGTTCACTTTTCTCAGCGTTTCATTCACTTTCTTTGTGCCTCCCTCTAGCGCCGCCACTGTTTCCCCACCAATTATGCATAATTGGATTCTTCGGATGGGGTTTCCTTTTATATCTTTTGACCCGACATTCGTATTTCTCTCCGTTCTTGAGATATTGCAAATTGCCGCCTCGAAAGGTGACGTTTCGGAAGCCAGTAGTGTCCAAACGAAGCCTTATTCACCCAATGTTCATATGACATTTTTTTGCTTGTTTTTACTTTTAGATTCATCTCCCGAATTTTCCGTCATTGTTGCACGACCAAACTCTCTCTCTCTCTCTCTATATATATATATATATATATATATATATATATATATATATATATATATATATATATATATATATATATATATATATATGTGTGTGTGTGTGTGTGTGTGTGTGTGTGTTATTGTATTTTTAATATGTTAATTAATATTAACTAAATTTAAATTCAGAATTTCATTCATTAAGAAATTAAATAATTTCTGTAATTTCAAACAAATGTAGTCAAACTATATTTTGGATTTCAAATAGAAACGTTATACATATTCTTCACCTCTATCAATCAATATTGACAAATACGCAAAGACGGATCCTGAATTTACTATAAAAGAATCGAATTTAAAATGCTATTTGTGTGGTCACATACACAATAAAATTATAAAAGTCTACAATTATTACTGGAAATTAATGCTGTCAGCTATTTCAAAAATTTTAAAAGCACATAGTTGCTAATGTATTGAAATTTCATTCTTATCGATAGTATGAAACGTTGTAAACAGTTGTAAATTTCCAAGTGGATTTGTGTACAAGCAAAGGTAGTTTTGTGAAGTTTAACAAAAGTCCATAATAAGCCTCTTGAAAACAGCTCTTATTGTAAAAGAATACATAATTATCAGTTCTGATTGTTGCAATGTTCTGTCCAAGCAGAATTGTCAAGTTATCAAATTTCTTCGTTTTATTCACTTTATATTTAAAAGTAATCTTTTAAATCCATAAACTAATTGGTTTTTCCGATTCGAAAATTTTATCGATTTCCTATAGATTTCAATTTACTCATCATCGGATGCAGACAGAATTCAAATTCCCACTTGTCCAAGTAGCATGTAATGCGCTAAGGTCACATCTATTTTAGCGGCACAGTACAGATTCCCACCTGTCTAAAAGAAAATTTCGAAATGGTATAAAATTTTTCAGAAATTCAGTGCCCACATTTTCTCTATCTGAATATTTTTTCAAAATTAAGTATGAACAAAATTTTTCGCCAGGTATCATTTCTGAAAATTTCTGTAACTATATAGGGACCAATTCATAATGAACAACAAATAAATAAAGTAACACAAAATTAAACAATCATCTCGAACGAAAATTAACCAACATGCATAAACAAACCTCCTCGGAACGTTTCTGCTCAATTTCATCCACCTGGATCAAACACGAATTTTTCTGGTCTCTCCGAATACCATGATTTACTAATACCTATTCTATTTTTTATTTTTCTGTGTACTTTGTTGATTTCCAAATCTTTCTTCCTTTTATGTCTTACAGGTTTCCAAGCTGCTCTTGGCTTCTTCCTTCTGACTTTCCTTCTACCTAAGTAAGTACATTTCTTTTTTCTTTTTATTTGTTTTTCAATTCTTGATTGCATCTTTTTCTTCCTTCATTTCCATCTTTGGAGTTCTACTTTTTCCTCCCGCGCTATTTTAATATTTTCCCTCTTTCTTCTTTCATTATGTCTTTCACTTCGTGGTTTAGCTCTTTTTCTTTTCCAGTTCTACCGTTGGAGAGTTTTCCTAGTGTTCCTTTTCCGGCTTTCAACACTGAACACTGCTCTTTTCTTCTTTTCACTCTTCTGAATTTGTGTTTTCATTCTTGCACACATTTCATTTCCCCTTCCTTGATTTACTTTTACAGATGTTTTATTTTCCATTCCTTCACGTTGCCAATGATTACTTTTCTTCAGGACTTTTTTTTTCTTAGATCGATACGTGCTTCTCCTTCTTCCTCTGATTCATTATATTTAACACCGTCATCCTTTCCAATTTCATATTTTCATTTTTCTTCACTATAATGTTCTTTCTTTCTCAGAAATTCACAGTTCTCCTGTAAGAGTACTTCATTCTCATAATTCATCTCCTCTCTTATATGTTTATTTACTCTATCTTCCTGGCAGGGAGTGTTACTTCTATCCTTATTTACGATCATTGTTTCATTTTCGATTTTTTCTTCTGTTAAAATATCTGGCTTTTCAGTGTCTTCATTGTTCGTAAAATTATCTTGGTGTTTCTCTTTTTCATCTATTTTTCTGATGCTAATTTCACTGTTCTCCAGGTCTTTCACTTCGTCCATCTTGTTAATCCAGTAGGATGAGAACTGAGAAAAACTAAGGCTCATATCCTTCTTCAATTTTTTATGAAACTGCATATTCTGTTTGAACATAAGCAGCAAAATTTCATTCGGAGTCATCTCATTAAAATCAATCTCATCAACATCTTCCTCTATTGTCTGATATTCTCCTATGGTCTCTTCCCGAAAACCAACAAACGGGATTTCTTCATCATGTGTCCTATTGCGGACTTTCATTAGTTTCTCTTTTGTAGACTTCCTTTTCATTTCTTTCAAGCTTTCTCCCAATTGATCATCGTTCTTTTTATTAATTTCTAAATTTTTCTTGTCTTTTCTTCCCTGTTTGTTCTCACAATCTCTCTTTTCTAAATTTATCTTATCATGCCGTTTTATCCCATCTTCTAGTTCGCATCTCACCTCTCTTCTTCCAACTTTTCCACCACTGCTATCTTCCTTTTCTCTCTTCTTGCTTTTCTCATCTTCAATATCAAAATGTCTTTTCTTTTTTTGGTTTCCATTTTTACTACCTTCTTTCTTCTCACTATTCTTTTCACTCTCAATGTAGCTTCTCGACTTTCTTTCCTTTTTTCTCTTCTTCAATTTTATCTTTCAGTATGAGGTTTGTAATAATTTCTAGTTTCTATTAATTTCTATATTGCTAATTTCTTTATTTTTTCTTTTACTCATCATTTCGTCCTCAGTATCACGTTTTGACTTCTTTATTTCTTTTTTCTCTTTTTCAGTATAGCTTCTTTTCTTCCTTTCTCTTTTCGACGTCTCTTCTTCAGTATCGCTTCTTTTTTCCCTTTCTCCTTTCGCTTTCTCTTCTTCAGTATCGCTTCTTTTCTTCCTTTCTCTTTTCGCCGTTTCTTCTTCAGTATAGCTTCTTTTCTTCCTTTCTCTTTTCGCCTTCTCTTTTTCAGTATTGCTTCTTTTCTTCCTTTCTATTTTCGACTTCTCTTCTTCAGTATCGCTTATTTTCTTCCTTTCTCTTTTCAAATTCTCTTCTTCAGTATCGCTTCTTTTGTTCCTTTCTCTTTTCGCCTTCTCTTTTCAATATCGCTTCTTTTCTTTCTTTCTCGTTTCGTCTTCTCTTCTTCAGTATCGCTTCTTGTTTTTTCCTTACGTTTTTCTTATCTTCATTGTCACTGTTACTCTTTTTTATTTTCTTCTTTTCCTTTACATATTTTGTTTTTCTTCTATCTTCTTCTATATTTATTTTTTGTTCTTATTTTGATTACAGTTCGTAAGAGCTCTTTCTCCCTCTCTTCTCATGCTCCATTCATTTCCAAATTCGAGAACACTTCAAAATTGCACATATGAAATTTTCAAATAAAATTTACTTTAAACACTTTTCTCGGAAACTTTATTTAGGATCAAAAATAGCACACCACATTTCCTTTTATACTCCTCAACATCATTACCTTTATAATGTCAAACTGATTGTTACCATGACAACAAATTCGTCGTTGGTTCGCCATTTTGTAACACTCCTGCACGATTCAGCATCAGAAATTCCGCTTGTGAGGTGCAGATGTGCATAAATTCATATGGTGTTTTAAGGATACATTATCTTTCCAGAGCGCTCACAACTCGCACAACTTCAGCTACCGATATTGCAGGGTTTACGCAACGATGTCTGAATTGAGGATTCCCTATAGTTCTTAGGATTCGATCTTCATTTACGGAGAACTGGGTATCTATGGCCCAGTGGATACGTCACCCCATTTACCTAAAATGGCGAAAATTCTAGGTTTGCAGTAATGATGGGAGTTGTTGTAAAAAAAAACAATCAATCAATCACAACGCAAGGTGAGTATTCACTAAAACATCTAAAACATCAACTTATTACTGACTAAGGATGATTCCATACCGGGACCAAGTACCTGGGTAAAACCCATATATCGTCTGAAAGCTCTTGTCATATGAAGTATTAAACCGTTTTCAAATCACGGGCAAAACCGCAACCTGACCCTATAGGGGAACAGTTTGTTGGTGTTTGTGACCCTATGTATGGCATATTCGACAAAAGTAAAAATTAATGTTACGATGCATCACGTGTAACCGCCTCATCCCATCATATTCCTTTCGGGCTCTTGGCTAGAACGTGACTCGAGCAAGGGTTTGATAATATCACCTTGCACCCAGACCTACCCATTTGGTCAGTGTTGCCAACGAATTATAAATGCAATGAGACAGATGGTTTCTGTACCACTGTATATATATCCATGAAACGTGGTATAAACATCATTCGTCACTAGAGAAAATTTACTCTGGATGTATTCCTCTCCTAAGGATTCCAGTTTGTCAGTGTTGCCAACCAATTGTAAAAAAGAAAAGTTGTAAAACAGGTTCCGTACGATGAGACGTTTATACACCAAGTTTGGCAGAAACATCACACGACACTATAGCAGAAAGACGTTGAGTGTGACCATCTCTGAACTATTCTAGGTTGTCAGTGTTGTCATCCAAGTGTAGACATCACAATGTTGCAAATAGGGTGATGAGCAAACTCTAATGACAAATTGCGGTTCCTCCACAATTGCTTTCTATATGCCACAATGGAGCTCCTATGATCAGATTCATGCAGATGACTCATCCAACCCCTTCTTTCTCTACGAGCCTCTAACCTGTGCCGTTCGTTGTTGTGTGGTGAACAGTCATGTTCCTTGATATATGTTCAGCCGCATGTTCATATTATTAGGCAATATAAAAATATCACCAAGCTAGTATACTGTTATTATAAGAACTTCCATTTTGAAGAAAAAAATAGCAATACTGACAGGCTGGGGTGCTTGGGGAATGGTAACAAACACAGTATGTTTGCTATTATGTTGAATGTTCATGCCAAGTTTTGTGTCTATGGATGCAATGGTCAGGCATCCTTTCGAGAAAATGTATTTTAGAATGGTTGGGAAAACAGACAACATGGGTTCTTGTGGGTTAACTCTAACATATTACAAACCTAGTATGGGTCACAGTCTAATTATATCCACCAATACTGTAGACTTTGTAAACAGCACATTAACAGTGTTCTATATATAATTTGCATATTAAATTTTTGCTATATTATGGGAATATTTAATCTTTTAATTAGGACAATTTTCATATTCATTTTATATGATTTGCATATGTAGCAGAGGGAGCAGACGACATATTAGTATTTTATGGATATATATATATTGTTTCTTTAGCGTATTTGATTATATGTAGATTGACATCAGGACTGGACATGATACTGGGACAGTGATATTTCAATATGATTTACATATATTAATGGAGAAGATAGAACATTTGAGCTTGAAATACGCTAGTGTTTGCTTTCGTAGAGATAGAGAAGCCATCAGAAAAAAAAATTAAGAAAGCTTGCTTCTCTGATGGAGCTTTGTTCTGACTGAAGCTTGGGTATGTACAGTTATCCACTGTAGCCACCCTATTCTGCTATAGTAACCATGAGCTTCAAACTTTGTCTATAAGCAGAGATAGTGACACTTTCTAGTGTGTTACTTGTGAGGAACATACACTGCTTTTGTGTAGACGACAAGTCGATGTTCACAATGAGTTCGTAGCAAACGAAATTTTAGCGTGTCGGTGGCAAATCGACGACACAATAGAGTGTGAACCTTACTAGCCACGCCTATTTTTCACGTCCCAGATACAAGATGCGTCGTTTTACCAACGAACTTCTGCCTGAGCGGAGAAGTTGAAAAAATTTAAAATTTTGGAAGAGTCCACTTAGGTCCGAGTTGTAATAATTCAGAAACACCCGTTAGATGTCCCTGGTGTGTGATAATTTTCGTCTGCCTTCCCCAACATGGTCTGCTACAAGAGTATGTTTTAGTGTTGTGTAAATAAACTTTCTGGATGAATCCGTATTGTTTAGATATATTTTGAATCGTTATTATGTTTGTTATGATAGTAATGGCTTGTACTAATAACAATCATAAGCCTGGTTGATGGTGTTGAGAGGTGACCTATGGGCAAACACAAACCTTAGTTTTTTTTAACCTCCACCAATATACCAATGCTGGATGCTAAAGAAGGGAACTCTCAAACCAAGAAACAACCCTTGTTTTCAGGTGCCAGTTTATGACAGCCCTTCAGAGACTGTCCTCATATTAAGTAATATGTGTAGTTTGCTTATATTATTTCATTTATGCTGATAAACCATTCTAAAGTTAAAAACGTTAAAAGTAAACATTGCAGGTTGACGCCATTCTAAATGTCACTTGGACAAGAGTTTAAGTAATTCGTAACGAGATGGCAGCACACGTCACGACAGGTCAACGAGCATGGCCAGTGACAAGTTCAGTATTTTTTTTTGTGTTTAATTAAACATTACGAATTAACATGATATAGTGCGCGTGAGTTAGATACATCAAATTAAAGCTTATTATATAAGCTAACTAACGATTATAGTGACCGAAAACACTTTGACCGGTTTGAGATACAAAACGAAGAAAAATAAACAAACTTGTTGATTTTAAAGAAATAAGTAGGTCACAGGTATGCTTCCTGTGAGGGTGGTACCGACCCTACCTATTTTGTTAGAGTGGCTGAAAGTGGTTTGATCCAACACGGAGTTTGAACGAACAATGAACTTCCGTTTGGATAAAACGAAAGAGTGGATGACACTCGGGGCAGTTGTTTGATGATTGTGGTGGTGTTCACATCTTTTGCGACAAATTCGGTTCGAAGTGACAGTTTTTTTACCCGGTGAAGTGAATTGAAGATTCGAGACATGGGGATCATGTTCGAAGCTCAGGAGAGCATGTTTTTATTTTATTCGTAGTGAATATTATAGAACTACTGATTTCTTGGTCCTGACGAACTTAGTGCGCCAGTCATTTTAGGCCCGTGACCAATGTTTCTATACAGTAAGTTCACAGCTCGATTCGACCACATAGTACACGCGTACAAGAGACTGAGTCTATAGCCTTGTACTCATGCTTCGTGTAAATAGGTATAATTTTCGTGTGATTTCTTGTGGCTGCGAATGAGCAAAACTTTCAGTGCAAGTATTATTAAGAGCACCATGCTCAGAAGTACAGCCTTCACGGCCGCCACTGGAGTAGCGAGACACAGCTGCTATTGCTGACAGACACCTGCGGAAGGAGAACAGCTGAGATCCAGAAAAGAGGTGATATGGTAACCCAATCCTGCATTGGCCGTCAACTATAGGGAGCCGAAGGGATCAGCGTTGAGGTGCAGTAGAATCGGAACTCATATAGATGGACACTTCAAGAATGAAGACATCGGTAAAAGTGGTTCAATAATGTGCACAAACGGTATTAAAAGCGAGAGCTCCGCTTCACTAGAAGTGATATTCAAAAGTCAAAATTAAAAATTTTTTTTATCTTCGTGTCAGCGCGCGAGTGTGTTGTAAAATGTATTTTCACAATTGGAATGTTCAATCAGCTCATTAAAAGGATTGGAGCGGAAATTTTGGATTCCCTTTTCTTCACCCAGCAGTGCAGACAGGTATGTGTTGAAATTCCCAGTCCTTATGTTTTCTTGTCAGGCCAGATGCCGGGATTAAACATAAACCGTGAATCTGATGAGCATGTTTCATGTAAATGTGGGTAATTTTCACACTCAGGGTGGATGTTAAAACTGCGTATCCCTGTAATTAAGAGTTTCATGTTACATATATTCTAAATTATCATTTCAAAATTTTGTTGTTAATAATTCAGACTCTACCGACTGACCTAATTTCATTTGTTTAAACTTTGTGAGTGGAAGGGTGCGCATAATCATAGTAATTATTAGCTTGTGTGTGATGTTTCCTCCCACATTACCATTTTAATAAATTAATTAATTATCAAATTTATGCATCACATACATTAAATCTTCCCCCGTTCACAAAGAACTTGGCTGCCGTTTGCTTGGGGCACGGCACACACCAACCTGAGTGTAACTTTTGTATAAATATCCCTTGTAAAGTTTGTTTTGGGTAGTTAACGTTGTGGCAAAAAAGTAAAGTTTAAGTTTTTTTTTCATTTGTCTGTTTATTTGGATTATGATGCCACAACGAGAGAGGAAAATTACCCACCGGATTCACGGATATTAGGACAAGCCAGACGCGAGACAGTATATGTTTTCTTTCAGGTTGTCGCGAGAAGCCATCCAGAAAGTTCATGATTTATTTTTGTTAGCTTATCGGTGCGTTAATTGTGTTATTGCTTTTGTGTTTAATGTGCATTTTGAAAGTGTGTTGAAATCTTTAGAGCTTTTGGAGGGGAATGATAGATTAGAGAACAGCTAGGCACATTAGAGAACATTTTTGTTTATTGTTATCATTATTGGTACAACACATTTATGGTTTTAGCGCGTAGAAAAGCTAGAGAAATGGAGGGTTCCGCAGACAACAGTTTTGTACAAGATGAATTTGCGCAGGTTATAGAGTTCCCGTCGGAGTCTCAGGACACCGCAGGTGAAGCGAACAGCGTTGTAAATACTTCTCTCCAGGAAGTAGTTCCGCCTGGAGAAAGTACCGTACACACTGAAAGAGTAAACGAACTGGAGCAGGTTAGGGAACCGATTCCGTCCACCTCAGCGCAAGTCACTAATACCGTCACTGACCCGTGTCTCGCGTCACTGTTTAACATGCTAAAGGAGATTTCTGGTAAACTAGAGTACCAAGAGAAGAAACAAGAGAAGACATTATTAGAAATTTCGGAGAAGCAGGAGAAGTCTTTATTAGAGCTTTCTGGGAAACATGAGAAATCACTTTTGGAAATTGCAGATAAGTTAGAAAAACACGAGAAGAAACTAGAAAAGCAGGAAAGAGCACAAGAGAGGACGTTAGAAGAGATAGCTCACAGGCAGGAGAACTCTAGTAGAGTTATGCTAGACAGGTTGGAAGCTGTGGAGAACCAGATTACTGCCAGTTTCAGGCAGGAAATGCTTCAGAATGTCTCAGAGCTGGAGGCCAGGATTGATTCCTCAGCGGAAGCTCTTGATTCACGGATCACAGCATCCTGCCAGGAGCTGAAAACTTCTGTCGAGGCCACAGAAGAAAGAGTGACCCAATTAGAAGTCAATACCGAGAACAGGATAGGTGAAATATCAGAGGTCCTTGGTTCGAATCTAGCGCAGGTCTCTCGTGATGTCAACCATTTACGTGGTGACATGGAGAGAGTGGGCGAGAATGTAACCGCTGTCAAGCGAAGTAGACCGTGTAAAGGCCACCGTGGAGAGCTCCGTAGGGCACTTGCAGTCAAAGTTAAGACGTGCGGAAATGAGATGGGAGGAACAGTTGGAACTGTTAAGGGAGTCGGTACGAAAAAGTAGTTCCAGTTGTCAAAACACAGCCTCTGTCTCACATGATGGAGTTGACACGCCGGTCGCTGGACCGAGTCATGCGAGACAGTCCCCTGAGCTCTCGCGACGTGAGAGTTCAGATGAGCAGGCTGCCCCTCCCACCAACAACAATAACAATAGTAGTGTGGCTACTTGTCAAGTTGCATCTGCGCTAGGGCTACTACACAGAGATTTATCTCTTCCTACTTTTTCTGGGTCAGAATCAGAAGTACAGGCCCACAACTTCTTGGTTGAACTGGAAAATTACTTTGACTTAACTGGTGTGCCTGAAGAGAGACGTCTCGCATTTTCATCCCACTGTTTTGGAGGGATATCAAGACCATGGGTTCAGGTCACAATAGGGAAGTGCCGGAGCTATCAAGACCTCGTAAAGCATTTTAAGGAGGCATACTTGAGCGAAGAGAAGCTAGCTAACCTCCGTGCCTCCATTCTAACTTCGAGATTCGAGACACGGGGCAGCAAGAAACCTACAGAATACCTCTTGGAGTTACTACACATTAACAGTATTCTCGACCCCCTTTGCCACCCCAAGTATTGTTAAGGGTATTACCAAGACAGTTGCCGTTTTCCATCTATAGGTGCATAGTTTCCTCGAAACCGCGCTCTATAGATGAGTTGCTTAGTATAGTAGGTGAGCTGCAGTCCACCTACCAGCCACCGAATGCGAATAACCGGAGGGGAATCAATGCCCTCACGATAGAAGAAGAAGAAGAAGAAACAGGGCGCTCTTCCCCCCACCAAGGAACAGTAGGCCGAGTAGCCCCACGAGAAACAGGAGGTTCCATAGCGACACGGGACCTTATCAGGCTAGGGGTTACAGGAGAGGCTATAATAATCGAGACAGCAATCAAAACGATAATTGGCGTTCGAGAAACTCCAATGGTCGATCTTGTGACGATGGAGGGTCTCGAACTGGGAACCATAACAACAGAGGGCAAAGGAGAGGTAGGAACCGGGGTCGTGGTAATACGCAGCAGAGAGACAATAATAGAAACAGTGACTATGCTGCAGAGGTGAACGAGTTCCGTGTTCACGAGCAGAGGGCTACTCAGTCCACGAGACAAGTCTCGTCTCGTTACAATTCCCGTGCGAATAGCCCAGGGAACAGTCAGAGGAACTGAGAACTGTCCGCATGTTCTCAGGACGGTTACATGAATACTAGCGTGCTGAATATTCTTGGAGAACCGGCGAACTTTAATACTGGGAATATGCGTAGTGTTGTGGAACAGAGTCATGTATTAGAAGAAAAGGAAGAAGATAGTTGTGAGACATGTGAAAATTGTAGAGACACTAGAGAATGAGGACTGTGATACATGTAAGAGAATTATTGGCACCACACATTTCAATCATGGAGGAAACGACGACATTCGTCATTCAGAAATCATGTTTTTGAAAAGAAATGGGGACAAAATTAAAATTGATAGAAATTTGTTCGATGAGACGAATGCGATTTTTAGAGATCTTTTAGAGACGTCAACTGAGAAATTACCTACTAATAATTTAGTGACACTGCCGGAAGTAGAAATAGGTTTGTTTGAAAACAAAGTTCTGGCTTTATTGGATAGTGGAGCAAGTATCTCTGCGATCTCACTCCAATGTTGGGAAATAATACGACAGCGTGACCCCCCACCAGCGTTTATTAAATCATCCAATATACGTGTCAGTTCTGCCTTCGGTCGTTCCCTTGCGTCGATTATTGGTCAGGTGTTATTAGAACCAATTATTGCGGGAAAGGAGTTCTATACTTCAGCAATAATTGTGAAAGGGCTCAACCGTGAACTCATTTTGGGTTCACAGTTTTTTGTAGAAAGTAGGGCAATATTAGACTATGAGAGGAACGTCCTTTTGTTGAATCAACCCCAGCAGATAGAAGTTTCTTTTCGCGACATAGAGGTCGAAGAAGAAGAGCTCGTTATGAGAAAATTATCCTGGGAGTTCGAGGATGATGTGGTTGATTTATGTAATCCCACTGTAAGTAGTATGTGCGCGTCGAGGATGGGACCGCTGACTACGCCGCAGTGCGCGCTAGCGTCGACAGATGGATGCCACCAGCGAGAGTTGGCTACTCTGCGCAGCCGGTTGGACGATGGGAAATTCCCAACCGCAGCCGAACTTGCAAATGTTGTATACTCGCCACAGGAGTGGGCGAAGGTTCGAACCCAGACTACACCAAATGACATTAGAGACCACGTCGAAAAGTATACTGACTTGAGTGGGGAAGAAAAACAGAAGTTGTACGCCGTGCTCTACAAACATAGGGAGATCTTTGATGAGAAGCCCGATACAGTAAAGGACTACAACCACACAATAGAAGTGACCGATGACCGACCAATGAAGACCCGAATGTACCCGTACCCGTTACGTCACAGAACTGCCGTTACGAATACTATAAATCGATGGATGGCGTGGGGAATCATAAAGAAGCATCCCACTTCTTATCTGAGTCCGCTTGTCATAGTACCAAAGAAAAATGGGTCACTACGTATATGCCTGGATGCGCGTAAGCTCGGATCCATTACGCGCTGCGAATTCGATCAGCCGATCCCTGCACTTAGCATTCTTCAGGATCTTTGTGAAAGACGCTGGTTCAGCAGCCTGGATGCAGTGGATTCTTTTCAACAAATCCTCGTAGAAGAAAAGAGCCAGAAATATTTGGGTTCCCTTCACGATGGAGTAAAGTATGTTTTTAAGAAATTGCCATTTGGCACGAAGCAGAGTTTAGCTTCACATGTGCGTGCGAAACACAACCATCAGAGGTGATGACTGAAGAAAGTCTCGTTAAGATACTTAGTGAGAAACCAACAGTAGTCTCTTACACATTTAGATAACTTATTACGCATTATTGTCGGTTTCGATTTGTGTCCAGTACGCAGTATTCGGAAATCCCGTTCCCATAACATTACTAACAGCTCAGAGAGAGGAGAAAATGGCACAGTACTCTCGGTGATCCTGAGACGAAAGTAATAAAAATGAAAAGAAACATGTTCCACTTGAAGAGGTATGTTCAGCGCGAAGCCGCGCCTCAGCAGGATCCAGCTGACCCGCTGACGTCGTAGAAGAGGAAATGTAAACAAACCGCGTCATCCAGGAAGGAAGGCTGAATGATTCCATCACTCAAGGTCGCACCTCTCCACCGCTGGCACAAGAGAATTGTTGCGCTGAGTGTTGTATTGTATATTGATTGGTTGTGTATTGTTATGTTGTGTTGATAACTAGTTTTTTTCTTTCTTTTTCATTATTGTGGGAATATATTTACATAGGTTAGGAATATTGTGTTTAGTTTTAGGAATATACGGCTCATGTATGATGTTTGCGTAAAATGTATTGTCTCCACTTCTGAGAAAATGCAACGATTAAGTAATTAACGGTTGCATTTCCTTAGGAGGGGAATAATGTAAACAGCACATTAACAGTGTTCTATATATAATTTGCATATTAAATTTTTGCTATATTATGGGAATATTTAATGTTTTAATTAGGACAATTTTCATATTCATTTTATATGATTTACATATGTAGCAGAGGGAGCAGACGACATATTAGTATTTTATGGATATATATATTGTTTGTTTAGCGTATTTGATTATATGTAGATTGACATCAGGACTGGACATGATACTGGGACAGTGGTATTTCAATATGATTTACATATAATAATGGAGAAGATAGAACATTTGAGCTTGAAATACGCTAGTGTTTGCTTTCGTAGAGATAGAGAAGCCCTCAGAAAAAAACTTTAAGAAAGCTTGCTTCTCTGATGGAGCTTTGTTCTGACTGAAGCTTGGGTATGTACAGTTATCCACTGTAGCCACCCTATTCTGCTATAGTAACCATGAGCTTCAAACTTTGTCTATAAGCAGAGATAGTGACACTTTCTAGTGTGTTACTTGTGAGGAACATACACTGCTTTTGTGTAGACGACAAGTCGATGTTCACAATGAGTTCGTAGCAAACGAAATTTTAGCGTGTCGGTGGCAAATCGACGACACAATAGAGTGTGAACCTTACTAGCCACGCCTATTTTTCACGTCCCAGATACAAGATGCGTCGTTTTACCAACGAACTTCTGCCTGAGCGGAGAAGTTGAAAAAATTTAAAATTTTGGAAGAGTCCACTTAGGTCCGAATTGTAATAATTCAGAAACACACGTTAGATGTCCCTGGTGTGTGATAATTTTCGTCTGCCTTCCCCAACATGGTCTGCTACAAGAGTATGTTTTAGTGTTGTGTAAATAAACTTTCTGGATGAATCCGTATTGTTTAGATATATTTTGAATCGTTATTATGTTTGTTATGATAGTAATGGCTTGTACTAATAACAATCATAAGCCTGGTTGATGGTGTTGAGAGGTGACCTATGGGCAAACACAAACCTTAGTTTTTTTTTAACCTCCACCAATATACCAATGCTGGATGCTAAAGAAGGGAACTCTCAAACCAAGAAACAACCCTTGTTTTCAGGTGCCAGTTTATGACAGCCCTTCAGAGACTGTCCTCATATTAAGTAATATGTGTAGTTTGCTTATATTATTTCATTTATGCTGATAAACCATTCTAAAGTTAAAAACGTTAAAAGTAAACATTGCAGGTTGACGCCATTCTAAATGTCACTTGGACAAGAGTTTAAGTAATTCGTAACGAGATGGCAGCACACGTCACGACAGGTCAACAAGCATGGCCAGTGACAAGTTCAGTATTTTTTTTTGTGTTTAATTAAACATTACGAATTAACATGATATAGTGCGCGTGAGTTAGATACATCAAATTAAAGCTTATTATATAAGCTAACTAACGATTATAGTGACCAAAAACACTTTGACCGGTGTGAGATACAAAACGAAGAAAAATAAACAAACTTGTTGATTTTAAAGAAATAAGTAGGTCACAGGTATGCTTCCTGTGAGGGTGGTACCGACCCTACCTATTTTGTTAGAGTGGCTGAAAGTGGTTTGATCCAACACGGAGTTTGAACGAACAATGAACTTCCGTTTGGATAAAACGAAAGAGTGGATGACACTCGGGGCAGTTGTTTGATGGTTGTGGTGGTGTTCACATCTTTTGCGACAAATTCGGTTCGAAGTGACAGTTTTCTTACCCGGTGAAGTGAATTGAAGATTCGAGACATGGGGATCATGTTCTAAGCTCAGGAGAGCATGTTTTTATTTTATTCGTAGTGAATATTATAGAACTACTGATTTCTTGGTCCTGACGAACTTAGTGCGCCAGTCATTTTAGGCCCGTGACCAATGTTTCTATACAGTAAGTTCACAGCTCGATTCGACCACATAGTACACGCGTACAAGAGACTGAGTCTATAGCCTTGTACTCATGCTTCGTGTAAATAGGTATAATTTTCGTGTGATTTCTTGTGGCTGCGAATGAGCAAAACTTTCAGTGCAAGTATTATTAAGAGCACCATGCTCAGAAGTACAGCCTTCACGGCCGCCACTGGAGTAGCAAGACACAGCTGCTATTGCTGACAGACACCTGCGGAAGGAGAACAGCTGAGATCCAGAAAAGAGGTGATATGGTAACCCAATCCTGCATTGGCCGTCAACTATAGGGAGCCGAAGGGATCAGCGTTGAGGTGCAGTAGAATCGGAACTCATATAGATGGACACTTCAAGAATGAAGACATCGGTAAAAGTGGTTCAATAATGTGCACAAACGGTATTAAAAGCGAGAGCTCCGCTTCACTAGAAGTGATATTCAAAAGTCAAAATTAAAAATTTTTTTTATCTTCGTGTCAGCGCGCGAGTGTGTTGTAAAATGTATTTTCACAATTGGAATGTTCAATCAGCTCATTAAAAGGATTGGAGCGGAAATTTTGGATTCCCTTTTCTTCACCCAGCAGTGCAGACAGGTATGTGTTGAAATTCCCAGTCCTTATGTTTTCTTGTCAGGCCAGATGCCGGGATTAAACATAAACCGTGAATCTGATGAGCATGTTTCATGTAAATGTGGGTAATTTTCACACTCAGGGTGGATGTTAAAACTGCGTATCCCTGTAATTAAGAGTTTCATGTTACATATATTCTAAATTATCATTTCAAAATTTTGTTGTTAATAATTCAGACTCTACCGACTGACCTAATTTCATTTGTTTAAACTTTGTGAGTGGAAGGGTGCGCATAATCATAGTAATTATTAGCTTGTGTGTGATGTTTCCTCCCACATTACCATTTTAATAAATTAATTAATTATCAAATTTATGCATCACATACATTAAATCTTCCCCCCGTTCACAACTTCGTGAGAAAATCTTGAAGGTTTGCATTGGTTGGCAACACTGCCAAACTGTGGTGCTTGGGAGATGGACATTCACACTATATTTTCCATTATCCAATGTTGCTTGTGTCACATCTGATATATATTCTTTCAATGACACGCACGACATTTGCAACATTATGATGTATACACTTGGATGACAACACTGACAACCTAGAAATGTTTAGAGACGGTCACCATCAACGTCTTTCTGCTATAGTGTCGTGTGATGTTTCTGCCAAATTTGGTGTATAAACGTCTCATCGTACGGAACCTGTTTTACAACTTTTCTTTTTTACAATTGGTTGGCAACACTGACAAACTGGAATCCTTAGGACAGAAATACATCCAGAGTATATTTTCTCTAGTGACGAATGATGTTTATACCACGTTTCATGGATATATATTCAGTGGTACAGAAACCATCTGCCACATTGCATGTATAATTCGTTGGCAACACTGACCAAATGGGTAGGTCTGGGTGCAAGGTGATATTATCAAACCCTTGCCCGAGCCACGTTTTAGCAAAGGGCCCGAAAGGAATATGATGGGATGAGGCGGTTACACGTGATGCATCGTAACATTAATTTTTACTTTTGTCGAATATGCCATACATAGGGTCACAAACACCAACAAACTGTCCTCATATAGGGTCAGGGTGCGGTTTTGCCCGTGATTTGAAAATGGTTTCGTACTTCATATGACAAGAGCTTCCAGACTATATATAGGTTTTACCCAGGTACTTGGTCCCGGTATGGAATCATCCCTAGTGAGTAGAAATAATATTTAAGAATAATTACACTAAAATTATGTTTATTTTTAATTTTAGAACATTTTACTACACTTGACATACATTATATAATGTCAGGTAACATTTTTTATTAGTTATAACTTGTGCAAAATTCAGTTATTAATGTTCTGAAGGTTAGGAATAATAACTATCGTATACCAGGTAACAACTACGTTCCAGTCACCATTAAGGTAACCTTTTCCTTTGTATTCATTAGGTTAGTTCAGAATGTCTCTGAGTTGTAGTGATACCTTTATGTACATTTACATATTTTAATTTTTCTCTTTTCCTTTTCCAGTTTCAGCATATATATAAAGACCTATGGCGAAAAGTGCATAGAGAGCTAGGGCTGTCCAAAATCGCGAAAAAGCTCAATTATAAGAAGCCCTATTTCGAATTCCAGAAACTGTGGATGGTTGTTCTTATCGGCGGCGTAAAGGAAGCCATGCATACAGAATCCAAAAGTACATATTTCATCAATTGTCAGTAGGTGTAGAGGGTATTCCATACAGGGTGTAATTCTCAAATATGTTTTCAATAGAGTTTTTAGATATACCCTGACTTCAAGAAGGGTCCATAGTAGGCACCAGATAAACGTTGACAACAATGGACATCCTATGTTTCGGAGGAAAGGCGGAAGTGTTAGGAACAAGCAGGTTCATGTTTCTTTGTGTTCGGAATAACGTGCCATGATATGTGTTTCGTCAGGATGAATTTTCTTCACTTATAAGCGTGAAAGAAACCATCGCACCATGCGTTTTCCCGAGTACGGGAGACCGTGCTGCTGACGATCCTGAACACTTCCAACATCGCACCAAAGTATTCCGTGTTCACTGCTATCAAAACTTATCGTTTACTGCTTTAAACCGATCATAAAGTCAGAGCATATCTCAAAATTCGGTTGACAGCATATCTGGGACCTCCACCCTGCAGTAATGAAATATGTATTTTTGTATTGTGTATGCGTGACTGTTTTACGCTGAGAAGAAGCACCATCCACAGTCTCTCGAATTCGAAATAGGGCCTCTCGAAATTTGGCTTTTTCGCGATTTTGGACAGCCCTAGCTCTGAAACTATACACTTTTCGCCATAGGTCTGTATAAATTTTTTCTCTTATTTTGATGTGAGGAATCACCTCTTAAAGTTTGTAGGTATAGTTCACTAACACCCTGTGTATATCTATCTATCTATCTATCTATCTATCTATCTATATACATATATCTATCTATATCTATATCTATATATATCTATCTATCTATCTATCTATGTATATATATATATATATATATATATCAGTGTTGGGTAAGTTACTTGTAAAAATGTAACGCGTTAGTAACGCGTTACTTGCCCCAAAAAAGTAACTGTTACTTTACTTCGAAAGTAACGCGTTACTAACGCGTTACTTTTAGATCCGAAACTTTAAAAATGTGAAAAAAATATGACTTCAGTTTCGCGTACTAACATTACTACCGCTACTACTACTACTACTACTATTTTTATTATTATTATTATTATTATTATTATTATTATTATTATTATTATTATTATTATTATTATTATTATTATTATTAATTATAACAACACTGTATATAAAAATGAAAGATAGGCGGTTTGTATTTGAATACTAAAAAAATATTTGATTGCCATCCCCGGTAGTCGCCAAGTCTAGGAGTCAAGGACATTGTTCACGAGCTTCTGAATTTGGTTTGAGGGTCTAGGTCTAGATTGAGTGAATGTTAAAAGTTATAGCTCACTGGCCAAATATCTTCAAAACTGCTCGGCCCCGGTTTAGAATTGTCAAGTACTCGAGCAGCTCGGCTCACTGCTCATTCACTATCGACCCGAACCGAGAAGTTAGCCGAGCCAACAGCTCCCCCAACCGACTCGGCTACAGCCCTCGGCTCAGTTGAGCCGAACCCAGAAAATGGCTCATCCCTACCAAGCCAGCTCGAGCCGATGGTTCACCCCAAGTGAGCCGGCTCAAGCCATTTTCTCACTTGCCGAGCTGAGGTTGTTATAAAACATCTCTTGTGGTCTCGCTATCGAGACGAGACGAGATGCGAGCAGTGTCCCCTCTCGTGAGCAACACTAGAAGTATTCCATATTACTGTTTAGCTTACATTTCTCATGGCTTTTGTTTTCCAATGTAATCAGGCCACGATTTCAAGACGATTTAAAACGAACGAGCCATTTATCAAACTCGATTGGACTCGAAACTCGGCGCGAAAAACTGAATCGGCTCGGAACTCGACTCGAGGATATTACCCTTGGCTTGACTCGAAACTCGAGTTGAATTCGAGTCGAGTCGAGTTTTAGTTTGACTCGTGCTTATCCCTATGCGTTAGAAAAAATAGTTGCTTATTAATATTTCTACTAAACTAATTATATAATAATAACAATGTTGTTATGTAAAATTAAAAATAAAGAATATAGAGAAACATTACACTACTCTATAATCAACTGGAATGTAGGATAAGCAAACTGATCTGAAAGAACTCCAATATTACATACCATCAGCAAACTATTTTCTAGTAATAAAGTAGACCTGCTCATCAGAATAGTTTATTCATATTAACCCCTTATTGTAAATCGTTAATTATAGCACCCTATTTCTTGATAAATATTTTCTGCCGGGACACTTCAGATACTTTTAAATTCTGTCCACCATCATCCTCAGCTCTTAAGAAAAAAGTGTTCTTTCAAACGTTCGAACGGTAAAATATTTTCGTTCTCCATCTTTATAAAAACAACACCAATCAAAGTAAAATAGACTATCGGTATCATTTCACTCCTAGTTCACTCACTGAATGTATTTGATTTGGAGCTGTCAAAATCTACGACAAAATCTTCCAAGTGCTTGCAATCAGTACACGTGATTTCCCTAAGGCTGTCCTCATCTTTAAAAAACATCAAGTGGCACTACGAACTTATCTATTTCTCTGTGTGTCTGTGACTGTCGATCACTGACATACGTAGTTCATGCTCGATTGTTTCATTCTGAGAAATTCACTTACAGGAAAGAAACATTTGCTTCCGAAAAAAATATACATATATTATAGTTACTCATCCGAAATGTAACGCGAAAAAAGTAACGCAAACTAAGTACGTTACTTAAAAATTTGTAACGCGTTACCGTTACAGTTACTTTGGAAAATGTAACGCGTTACTAGGAAACGTTACTTAAAAAGTAACGCGTTACTTGCGTTACGTTACTTCCCAACACTGATATATATATATATATATATATATATATATATATATATATATATATATATATATATATATATATATACGTCACAGGCTTCGGAACTATCTCAATCAGTGGTAAGTATAGAAATTTTTCCTACGTAATAAATTAATATTTATACATATATATATATTGTTTTCTATATTATTTCACTTTACGTATTTCATTTCAACTCTCTTCTTTTATATCATGTTTATGTATAATTATATCAATTGCTCATCTTCTCCCTTTTCTTGTGTATTAATAAAATCTTACTTTATTTACCTATAGGTTAAGTCAACATCCATTACATTAATGATCCTCCTTTAGCCTAACCGGCATAATTGATTTTGACTTTAACGTCCATTTTCAGCAGCGAGGCTATATGAGACGTGGACCTACTGATTAACGTGGAATCCGAACCACATCAGCTCCCGCCGGGAATCGAACCCGGGTCTCCCGCGCCATAGGAGCGTACGCTAACCGCTTAGCCACAGAGGAGCTAACAGGCATAATCGCGGGACGTAAAACTAAAACTACATTAATGATTGAAATCAGGATGAAGACAGCGTACGTAAATATAACATAACTTCTATATAGTTTCTTTTAAGAGATCATTCATTTATATTCTTGAAACATTAAAATAGATTCCTCCAAATCATCTTGATGAACAATGTCACTTCGGATGTCATTTAAATCCAAGCATAACATAAACCATAATCCTAACTATTCTTCTAACCTTTGATTCAGTTGATATATGATGTATTTGTGCATTCAAATTTTTGATTCATAATTATTCACAGTACAGGGATTCGGAATTTCGCAGAGCTTTAGTGCAAACATAGAATTTTGAACGTTTGATTTGATGTTTTATATTCATAATTATATTATTTCGAGGTGGCAGCTAAGGGAGAGAAGAGAGGAAATTCTCTCCCGATCTAACTTGCAATTACTGCTACATTATTATTTATATCTTCTTTCTGTCAACAAAATAAAATTACTAATTATATCTATTTTAATACCTGTTATCTTCCAATTAATTCCCTATAAATTATCAAATTTGTTCGGTTTATTCAGTTTATATTTAAAAGTAATCTTTTAAATCCATAAACTAATTGGCTTTTTTTTTTTATTCGAAAATTTTATCGATTTCCTGTAGAGTTCAATTTTAATCATCATCGGATGAAGACAGAATTCAAACCCCACTTGTCCAAATACCATGTAATGCGCAAAGGTTCAGATCTATTTTAGCAGCGCATTAGAAACTCTTTGATATATGTGTAGGCTCATTAGTAGTGCAATTGAGAGTTTCAAAGTTTATTGAAATAAAAGAAAAATTACAATAAACATAGTATAAATTCTCACTTTCATATAACTATATAATTTTCAAACATTGATGAAATTTGAAATCACTGTATTTTAGTTGTTACCCTTTACAGTAAATTCTATCATCTTGCCAAAACGTATCTGTCAGTGTTTATTATGATGTGGCCAGGTCAGGACTTCGTTGGGAAATAGCTTTCATCCATTCGTTCTTTAAATTTATATATATTAAGTGAATTCATGAAATGATATCTTTCTGTCTCTTCTCTCTCTCTCTTTTTCATTTAGAAACACAATAGATCATTTTGAGATTACACAGAAGATAACATCTATCAAAACAATATTATAAGTGTGATTATAGGCCGCGGTTTCCCAGCATGGTTGTACAATACCTCTCGACAGAAATCGGAACTTCATTACTAGTAGGGCAGACATGTTCAGATCATTGTTCATAGTTTGAAGGAAAATTTCATAGTAAATTAAGCGAAGAGAAAAATTTTCGATAAATCGTGAAAGTTCAGGGAAACTCTCGCTCTGACTGGTTGTCCAGTATAAATTCTTAAAGTTTTCCTCTTTCGTCAGAACCAAACCAACACATTAGCAAGTTTGTATTTGTGTATTTCTGTTCAAAGTAGCATAATTTGCATCCGTTATTGGCTATGTGTATGTGTATGTGCATTTTTTGTTTAAAAAAGAAAGAAGAAATAAAAGATAGAAGCAGAAAACAAATGAATTAAACAAATGTGGTTGGCACTTCTTTTAATAACTAAATTTATCTTATTATATAACTTCTGTCATAGGAATTGGACACTCAACAAACTAGGGAAAAGATTTTAAAAAAAAGGAAAAATTTTGTCTCATTCGAGGGAATTTTCCTAAGGAAACCTACGAACACTGATTCTGATACGAAATGAAAAGTTTATCTAACATGTAGTCCTCGGGTACAACGAAATTGTCACAAGTTTTAAATCTGCCAAATTCCCGTCAGCTAATGACATCCATTGGCATCAGGCAAGTAGCGACACCCATCGGCTTGATTGTGTGCTAATATTATAGTGCGTCCAGTAAGAGAACGTCTCTGACAGCTCGCAGTGACATTGCCACTACTCGCGTGTCAAGGTTTTTTCGGTGCAACTGTAGTGGCAATTTAATTAATGGTATAAGACAGAGTGATCGTGGTATGTAACACTAGTATCAAAGTAGGGGCTGCAATGTCTCACCGCATGTGGTAAGAAACGTCAGAGACCATCTCTTGTTGGTCGTGCTATAGGAAATACCATTACTCATAGACTGACATGATATAAATAGAATTTTAACAACAATCGTGAATTCAGTGTGTTACGGAAATAGTTCCTACTTTAAACACAAGATGTCATAACTAAACGGATCCTGCTCTAGTTTATACGAAACAGCTGCTAGAAGTCACGTCATGGACGATAACAAACAATGCGATGTTGCCACTGTGAAACTTAACCCTTGAACAGAAATTCGAGATTAAAATAATCAGATCAAAATAACAAAATTTGATAGCAACATTCTAACATAAGAAAGCTTGTCCCACTCTCGAAGAAACATACTTCTCTTATTCGTGGAGAATATCCACATCCCACTGAAACAAACCACAGTAAGTTATATATCCGCGTTGACCAGTGGATAGCAACTCAGTGTACAATTTTGGCGCCTGCTCACCAAATACACAAGAATTTGTTTTGGAGACTGTTACTGCATTCTCCCCAAAGGGCGATACTGGAGTCGTATTTCAGCCCACGATCGAAAATGGCCAATATCAGTATCGAATCTATAGTATTCGGGGTCGCTAAGATGAACAGTCATACTTCGGATGCCGTGTATCGCAACATGGAGGAAGGGATATATATATACAATCATCGAAAATGACCTATAGTAGTGCCGAAGTGCCGAAGCCATAGTTTCTTCGGGGTCGCTGTGATGAACAATGTCACTTCGGATGTCGTTTAAATCCAAATTCAGGCACGCAACATGAGGAAGAGAACTATAAAAACGACCGATATCAGAGAGCGTTTTGGTAATAGTAAAAAGTGACTGACTATCACAACTACCACAATCTTTTCTTGATTTAACCCAGCGAAGTGGGTAATTAATGCTAGTATCATATAAAATAAAGAGAAATTCAATTAATATCATTTTACAAAGTAAGTACACTGGTAATAACATTTGTTAAAAGCAGTTTCTTTTATTTCTTTTTTTAATGAATTTTTTTTTTCTTTAGGAGATACCAGTAGGGCAATTCATATCGAACGCTGCTCTAGGTTTTCTGGCTTCTTTCTTTGCTTTCGAGTAGACTTCGGACTTACAAGTTAGTGCTCTGTAGTGACTTAAGTTTCTCTTCCTTCATTTTGATTTTCCTGTATAAATAAAAATAAAACACAAGGACAGGACATATTGTACGCGATCTGTAGAACTCGATTCTGTCTGAGCAAACTTGATTCTGGTAGACCTTCAGTTGCTTATCATGCATGTGAAAATATTTTCCTATCCAGACCTTTGGTTCCAGAGTTACGAGCCGTCAACATTAGTTTGGACTTAGTCAAATGTTTGTGTTTAAAAAAAAAGTTTATGCTCAGTTGCACCAATCGAGGATTAAACTCAGATAATTAAATCCGTTGATTATTTTCATTTTTGGATAAGAATCTTACTTCGTTGCACCAACAGTTTGTGAGAAGAGATTAACTTATCAACGGATAATCGGAAGTCGCATAAAATTATGACGTGTACGACATGACGTCATGTAGTATCGTTCATTTGA
The DNA here is from genome assembly GCF_964235325.1 of Thermobia domestica. NCBI lineage: Eukaryota > Metazoa > Arthropoda > Insecta > Zygentoma > Lepismatidae > Thermobia > Thermobia domestica. Next base: position 130,608,469 of record NC_137456.1, on the reverse strand, counting down.
TTGGCTGGAACAAGTAACAACTAAAAACTGATTCGTCTAGCATGTGGTAACTCCAGTACCGGATCGAGAAATTTCGGGCCCTCCCTCAAGAATATTTGAAAGAGCCCCCTCTACAGTCAATATTTTTTTTAAATATACATTTTAATGAAATATTCCTGGTGTTCTATTTGCTACGGAACAGAGATTCAAATAGGGGAAAGTAGTCGAATTCTGCGCGGCGGATAATTCTGCGCACACGTGTTTCTTGAACTTTGAGATCCTTTACGACAGATTGGTTGTTACTGTCATTAAGAAACCGTTACTAGTAACTAACATTAAGAGACAGAAGCCATTATGCCAAATGTTTAGGCTGTAAGTGGCCATTGAATTATTTCTTCCCTCTTGATATTAAATTTTCTTCAAACAAACTAAGAGGTACGTTCTATACTTTATATATTTCTAGGTAGTTAATTTTATGTTCCGTTTATAGTGTACAATCAGCATTATAATCATTGCAATTCGTAGTGCTAATCAATATTTAATACGTCGTAATTTCGTCTTTTTTGTCAAATGGCAGAGTGGTGTTATTCTGCGCAAAATCGATGGCATATACTGCGCAGTGCGCAGAATTGCACCTCAAGAGAGTTTATGTTAATGACAAGTGTATGTAATAGATCCACAAAATATCGTCATTCTCTCATTATAGATGCCGAAAAGAAGGCTAAGAACAACTACGAGAGGTAGTTATGTAGAGGAACAACTAGGAGAAGCTATCAGTGTTGTTAAAAGTGGGTGTGCGAATCGAGAAGTTGGATTGTACGGAACAGTAGAATATGCTATTCGTCTACGGATGAAAACTGGAAATACGATGCTACTTTCGGAAGGAAATCTATTCGGAGAACAAGAACGCGAATTGGTGGACTATGTGATTATCGAAGCAAATCAAATTGCCCATAATTTTGATGGAAATACCAAAGTTGCTAGTATGGACTGGTTAAGACTGTTTCTTTAAAGAAATCCACGAATAAGCCTAAGGAAACCTGAGGGAGTAAGTTTGAATAGGATAAAGGGATTTAATGAAGAAGCCGTGACACTATTCTTGAAGAACATGGAAACAGTAATGAAAAAGCACCATTTTCCACTAAGTAGAATTTTCAATGTGGACGAAACGGGTATTTCGAGCATATAAAAACACACGAGAATTTTAGCACCCAAAGGTCAGAAACAGGTAGGAACTGCTATTTCGAACGAGTGTGGAAAGTCTGTTGTGTGTGCTTGTAGTGCATGTGCAATCTTCGGCCCGCCCATGTTTATATTGACACGGCGTCGCGTGTCACAATTAAAAGAAGAGGTCCAATAAGTGCAATCTATTCCTGCAGTAGCAATGGATGGATTAATGAAGATTGTTTATGCAATGCATTTATCAATGCAGAAATTTTGTTCGCCCATCTACGACTGGTCCAGTACTTCTAATACTTGACAACCATGCTAGCCATATTTCACTCCTAATTTACATCTATTGTTGAGAAAATAATACCATAATAGTATCAATACCTGTCCATACATCTCATACGATTCAGCCGTTCGACACTTCTTTCTACGCATCATTGAAAACAATGCTCTCTGTTCTGAGATCCCTTTATCATTATGCTTATGGTTTCAATGCACTCAAATATATGTATCTTTTTCAGTCATAAAACAAGTAGACAATAAAGTACATAGTAAAACTTGTAGCCCCCTTGTCGTTCTTTTTCTGAACCCACTCCATCCAGTGTTTCTTTTAGAAACAATGTTCCGGGGGAACACTTAGTATTCTGGGGGACATAGCTGGAACTATTCTATTAAGTTATAGATGTTATATTAATCTCCTCAAGTGGGCACTCGCAGAGCTCCGGGGGGTGGGGCTGTGCCCCCAAAAACATGCCTGGAAGTAACACTGACTCCATCTCTATATATATATCTAAGTATGTTATTTGTTATGAAAATGTTTTCTTGCTTTAAACATATATATTCGCTTAGGCGCAGAATTGTCGCATATTATGCGCAGTATTACCCACCTAGTTGGGTAATTCTGCGCAAATGTATAGTTCAGGTTTTTTGTCTATTATCGACTACTGGTGCAAGATTTTATTCAAACTTCGTGTTTATGTTGTCTACTACATAGCAAACAATGGTTGTGCAAAGTTATGTCGTTATGCTTACAAAAACAACGGAGAAATAACGATTTTTCCTTAAGTGCGCAGAATTCGACCACTTTCTCCTACTTCGTTTTACAAGAAATCCTTCTCCCTCGACTTCATCACCGCAAACTCCCGTATAAGATCTTTCTTTTCAATGGTCGAAGCCTCTCCTTCGAACATTCCTAAGTGTCACCTGTCATTAAACATTTTAAATAACTCTTGATCCTCTTTAAGATTGAGAATGAACTTTCAGCGGGAGCGAGTCACGAATAAAGTCAGGAATAGAACAAGTGATCAAAACTATTAAGGATAACGTGGGACAATAGCATTAAACTCGACTTATACCGCCAATTCAAGAACAGTGTTGATCTTTGAAATATGGCTTTTAAGTCCAGTGCGAAGGGGAGTTAATTCCAATGGTAGCGACGGACCAACGTCTTGCTGGTCCTTCTTTTATAGTTTTTCACCCTTAACTAAAATTTCTTCGTCTGAAAGATTCACAAGTACTATCGGGAATATGATTGAGAATTTATCAAGAATTGTCTGCAACGATGTAAAACGGTTCTCTATTTCATTGTACGCGATATCTAGAAGTCTGTTGTAAACATTAACCCTGAAGCAAGCCTCTGTGTTTGAAAACCGATTATCTTCTACCATTCATCAAAGTTTTTCTTTTTCACTTTGGGTTACCTTTTTTTCTAAGAACACAGGGTTGACTTTCCACTTCGCAGCAACAGCTGTGTTCTATTGTTTTATTTGATGTTATTCTCTCACTTTCTTCAATTCCTCTCGGCTCTCTTCATGAGTGCGTAAAGCATTCTCAAAGTCCATTTGTTTAATTTGGAGAAGTTGTGATGGGATGTTAAGTTGTGAATCTATTTTTGACAGCACCACAGTCAGAAACACAAAATCGAAGGAACTCATGACTTTCGCTAATCACTCTACTTCCGATAATTCTTTATCCTTCTTACTTGTCAGTGAAAGTTTTAGAAGAGTTTTCATTATATCAGCATACCTCAACCTGATAGCTACAATGGTATGGCACCGTGAGGCCCATCTGATTGGATTGAGCTTTTCCAAGTGACATCTGATTCTCCTGTCAATGACGACAGAATATTCCACCTATTTATACTTTGACCAAAAAATATATACAAATCCTGGAGCTCTGTTTAGTAACTGGCAACTTCTTTTACACCTTTGACGGCATCATTAATGACAAGGTTTAGGTCATGTACCGCGCAGTGAATATATGTAAGCCGTTCCTCAATTTCTTCAAGTGTCTTTTGAACACCTGAGTAAGCACCACTCATCACAGTAGCACCATCACATTCCTTCCCTTTGCATGTTTTCAAGACAATCCAAATTTCTCCAAATGACTTATTATTAGAGTTGCAAGCCTGGATGCAGTTGGATTTCTTACATGTAAAAATCCTAAAAACAATTCTTCAATCTCGACCTGTCTAAAAACTTCGTTTTCTAAGCTCTCGTTTACTTCAGTAAAATTTACATAGCGAATAATGAAACTCATTTGATAAATATTGAGTCGTATCAATGATTAATGAGAAAAATTACACTCTTAATTACATTCAACAAATTAGCTTCTAAGTTTGAAGACAGGCAATGAATGATCTAATTTTGAATATCATGATTGAGATACTTAATCTGGCCTTTGGGTAGATTGGTTAGTAAAAATAAGAGACATCTCATGCGTCATGTCAGTTGTGGTAGCTCATTACGTGGTTCAAGTTATTAAACTATTGTTAAAATATCATTCTTTTTCAAGTGCTTTAAAAGTTAGTATTTACAGGCAAGGTGCAGGAAGACCTTTGAAAGCCCTTGGGCCTCTTAGGGTCCGGACCCCCCGCACCGCGGGGTCTTGTGGTTTACTGGGTAACTTTGTTACTAGATGTGACATGAAAAGAGAGTGAATGAAGAACGGTATTAGCTGAAATCACTTATACAATGCCTTATCTTTAATTTTGCACCAGAACGAAGTTTGTATCTTAGTTCTGTGATGAGATATTACCGCATCAGCATAAGTAGTCGTAGTTGCGTGGCTGCCATATTGATGATGTCATTTCAGGCGGCTGCCCACGTGGGATATTTTAGGACTTTTCTGTGGAGTATCAGGGGAGTCCATAGAATGTATTAAAATGAAAATTTGCTTTCTAATATCTTTTTCCCCGTTCCGAGCCATTTTTGGCTTAATTTTCCTATGCTAGTGAAGCGTGGGCACCCATTAGAAAAGGAAAGGTCATTACCTATGTTCTACACCATCATGATACACAAAGTTAAACTATATTACATTTAGAAACATGCATTGTATTTCCGTTACTATTGGCGCATTGTAGAGTTTATTATCCCTTATATCCATACTAAAATTTACCTATGAAAAGCTTGAGATTTCTTAAATGCAAGACTTGCAAGACTCTTGCATGCGAGACCAAGACCAAGACCAAGACTGGGTGTGTAAGACCAAGACAAAGACCAAAGGTTCCAGTGCAAGACCAAGACTAAGGCTGGATGTGCGAGACTAAGACAACCCCGGTTTTGGTCTTGGTCTTGCATTTGCTCATCACTAGTTTTAATAAAATAGAACTCACAGCTGTTATGCAAGAAGTATTTTTTCAGTTACTAAAGAAAAGCAATTAGAAATTATACCTACGTTTGTAAATTTAAATGTTCTCCTACTTTAATAAATCTGCCCTGAAGCTGGTCAACCGTTATTAGTGCTCTCAAACGGGTCGGGTCAGTCGGGTCAGCTCGGGTCGGGTCAGGTTACTCGGGTCGGGTCAGTCGGATCAGCTCGGGTCAATCAGGTCAGCACGGGTCAGGTTGTCGGGTCGGGTCACTCGGGTCAGTTCACTTTGGTCAACTGAGTTTAGGTTGAGCTTAAACTCGGCTGGAGTCGAAACCTGCTGTTTTTCAGTAGCTGCCTAATTAAAAATAGCTATTTTCAATTGATTTTATAGAAACCATAAATCTATTTTGAACACTTGCAGCTAGTGTTTTTATGGTAAATGCTTATTTTTATATTTGTGTGTAATTTTTAAATGTGGAATACTGATTTTACCAATCGACTGTAATATTATGTACGCCAATATGGAGTCTGGATTTAGAACAAAACTAGAAGTTGTTTAAGCAAGGCCAAAAGAAAGATTGGATATGGACGACCAAGCCCAAGCGGGGTCGCGGTGGCTCAGTGGTAGAGAATTCACCTCTGGTGCGTGGTGTCCATGGTTCGATCCCAGCTTGTGCTAAGTGGGCTTTGTGGTGGAGAAACGCCGTGTAGTGGATTTTCTCGGGGTTCTCCTGTTTCCTCCCACTTTCTTCATTCCACCATTTCATTCATTTCTCATGGTCACCATCTCCCTTAGCCTCGGTGCAGAATCGAGGGACCTTAAACTGAATATTTCATTTCATTTCACCAAGTCCAAGAACATCGATACAAGAACAAGATAAAGATTGGATATACAAAACGAAGTGCATGGTAATCTTGTTCTTGGCCTTGTTTTGCTGATCACTACGTAGCGATGAGCATATTTTCTTTCTTTCCGTATAGTATGAAAGACCATAAGCAAAATCACACTTGGTCTTCATTTGTACCGATGAGGTTAGCATTCTTGGTTCTTGTATAGCATGAAAGACCACCAAGACTACGAAATGCAGGACCAAGACTTGGCTGTGAAAGACAAAGAATAAGACACAGTATTGATGATCAAGACCCAGGGTGCGAATTGTTTGAATTTCATTTGTTGGGCTGAAAGTGATGAAATAAAATTAGTACTTTATAATTAATTATCATACTGTATTTTTAAATTTTAAATTTCAAAATTTACATTATGTATCAACAGTGAGACCACTGACCTGTGTTAAAATTGAGTTACGTTAACACCACCTATTTCGTTGAGTAGTGGTAGTAACAATAGCAACACAGTATGCATTCTATGCACATATGTCTTTTGAATAATTGTGGAAAATTATAGCGAAATAAGGGTGTAGATGCGAGTGCTTCTCTGTACAAAATATGGGCGCTGATATAGAGACAAAGTTGGCTCGAGGCCTCTTCTCCTTTGTTATACATTGAGAACGGTAGTGTTTGTGAAGTCTACATAGGGAGAATATATGAGATCAGCAGTACTCCTCTTTCTCTCTAAAAAAAAAATAAAAAAAAGCAATAGAATATTCTAATGATAATAATAGACAGGAATATCTCTTCCCAAAAACGAAATGAAGGTTATTACCTTGGAACATTAAGTTGTTAGATTATCATTATTATTGTTATTAAAGGACATTAAGCCATAAAGTGCTCAACCCCCCCAATACACACACACACACACACACACACACACATATATATATATATATATATATATATATATATATATATATATATATATATATATATATATAGGGTGTTTAATAAGTAATGGTCATAAATTAAACCGTAGATAGTACACGCCAAAACTAACAAAAAAGTCTTAGTAAACATGTGTCAGCAAACGCTTCGTAACGAAGATAGGGGCTGTCGAAAGTGTGGGAAAATGAAGTTTAGAGATGAATATCTCAAAAGTATGAATCGGACAGGGGGCGGTCCAATGAATGACTATCGAAGTCAGACCTGCGCTATGCAGAAATGCATGGTTGATAACTCGTCTTAGGAATGTGCTCTCAAGTAGTTCACAACATGCACCACCACCTTTCTTCGATTGCCTCTCTCGTTTCTTGCTGGTTATGCAACCACACACGGCACGTAAACGTTGTCCGCCATTTTGTATCTTTTCAAGCTTTCGACCTGGTACCACGACTTATGAATTACTGGTGGATAGACTCGCCATCGATGTTCATCTCGAGCTCCCTATCCTTGGACAATTTTCCGGGAGTTCCTTCTTTTCTTTGGGGAATCCCTTACGCGCGCATTGCAGACTTATCAACCATGCATTTCTGCGTAGCGCAGGTCTGACTTTGATAATCATTCATTCGACCGCTCTCTGTCCGATTCATACTTTTTGAGATATTCGCCTCTAAACTTCATTTTCCCACACTTTCGACAGCCCCTATCTCCGTTACGAAGCGTTTGCGGACACATCTTTACTAAGACTTTTTTGTTAGTTGTTAGTTTTGGCGTGTACTATCTACGGTTTAATTTATGACCATTACTTATTAAACACTCTGTATATATATATATGCGTAATGCTGTTTTGTACCGGTAGACCCTAAGAAAACTGCGTTGACGAAAGTACAAAACTCCATCTTGAATTATTTTAAAGAATTACTACCATGCCAGTACCGAAAGGTAATAATTGCTAAATTTACCTTCAGACTTCACAATACGTAAAACAACTACTGTCATAGGCTCTTTAGATCCAGTAACCTGAATTCTAGACTTCACAACATCCGCAGGAAAAACTGTTATCCAAAACGATATTCCTCCCACTCCACCAGCAATGATCGTTTGTAATGAACCTGTAAAATTCGATGTAATAGTAAAATTTAATAATAATAATAATAATAATAATAATAATAATAATAATAATAATAATAATAATAATAATAATAATAATAATAATAATAACAATAATTGAAATTTATATTTTACTAAGAAATATTCTGATGTAGAATACTTATTGCAAAACTTGCCAGAAGTTTTTTACGCTAATAAGTTGTTCGCGCTCCCATTGATTTTAGTCTTCTCGTATAAATATTTTTCTCTCTTGAATTGCTAAATCATGAAAGGGTTTATAACTTTAATTGGGATCTCAGTCTTGCTCTTTATTAAACACGTGACAGTTGTAAATTTTGAGTTCGAAATGACAAGTACCATCTGAAAAGCGAAATATAATGCAACTAGTGCGTTTTGTTCCTATTATATAGTTTCTTAGTGAAAATACAATGTGTTTATTTGTGAGTAAATAAAACCTCAATGCATTCTATTTATTCAGAACCTCGGCTTGTAAATATATTAATTAGCATTATTTTGATTTGAAGTTATGTGCCTTTTGTGTGGATTTGTATAAATATAGAAAAGAAACGAAATATAGACAGTGAGTGCAGAACATTTAAAGAACAATGTGGATATCAATATATCGTAATTGAGTCAAGTAGTAAGAATGTGTGTGTATAATTTCCAATGAAGAAATATCAGTTCTTACAATGTTAAACGACATTATGAGACAACATTCTCAGAATTACTCCAAATTTACTGGTAGCCTACGGTTAGAAAAATATGAATCTTTGAAAAGCGGGTTGAACCTCAGAAAATAAATGCTGAACAAGAAGCAACAACTCATTCTAGTTTCCACCTGGCTCATTCAATAGCGAAACAGGAAACTATTTACTGACGGCAAATGAATCAAGGATTGCATGATTGCAGCAGCAGAAGAAATGTGTCCAGAAAAAGCTAATTTATTTTTTAAAAATCAGTTTGTCAGCAAACACTGTAGCTTCAAGAGTAAATGATATTCAATATATATATATATATATATATATATATATATATATATATATATATATATATATATATATATATATATATATATATATATATATATATATATATATATATATATATATATATATATATATATATATATATAAACACTCGCTCAACGGAGATCGGGTCATTTTTGACCCATAAATGTTTTATGTTAACTTTTTTTTCCTATTTCTTCTTCCTTTTTCCGGTCATCGACCTAGGTATGCTTCTTTTAACCTACGTACCATGTACTGTAGTAACACTTCTATTACCCTAACATTCTTTATTAGTCAAGCACAAATAAACAATTGAACCGGTCTTCGCTGTTTACGTGAAGGATATTTTATTTGTCTTGTCTACCTCACACCGTAAGATTTGTTGCCATTTTACTCACTCTGCATGATCACTTCTACTCATGATCACTTGCTCATTCCCTTAGGATGCTCCAACATGTCAGCAGTGTTGCCAAAATTCTCACAAAACGGGAAATTCATATCAGTGGCGGGAACGCGGGATATTTTATTCCTAGGCATGGGCGCGAGACCAAACGAGACGAGAACTGAAACAAGTCTCGTCTCGTCTCGCAAAATCAAAAGCTGTTCTCGTCTCGTCTCGCAGACCTAAGTTCTCGTCTCGCGTTTCGCAAAATTTTGGAAGTCTCGTCTCGCGGTCTCGCAAATCAATACTGGAATAAAGTAGTCTTCATTCGACCCTTTTAAAACAATGTATACTCAAAGTTTACATAGTTTTGTTTCATAGTTGCATTGTTACACAATGCTTATCCACTCATTCCGATTTACAATGCTTGATTTTACACCACACATTCTCGGTATTAAAAAATGCCAGTTTTCTGTAGTCTCTGTCTATGTGAAGTATGAATGAAATCGGCATGTTACATTTGAGTAATCTTACTTGCAAGATAAAAGCTTTCAAATAACTTGGTAAGAACGGTAACTCAAATAGCCGTATTTATAGTAAACATGCAGCGTTAGTAATATATATTTCACAACTTAAATGCACTTTCATCCAGGGGCGGCTTGCCTATAAGTACTGCAGAGCTGCAGAACTACCAGCTATTTTAGTGGCATAAATGTATTTTCAATTGAGTTGAATTGTGTTTAATCAAGGTAATAACATGTAATCATGATATTCTTTCTAACGGTGTCCTGAAATTGTACTACTGGATATGCTATATATCGTAGTATTACTGGAAACACCTTCTGAAGCTTAATAATATTGCAAGAGCTGTGCACGGATTGCCCTATGCTTTAGCATTGAAAAAAAAAAATCTTCACAAGCCGCACTGTATTACGTTTTCCTTGTCTCTTGGATAGGATTTACTAGAGCTGCACTCCCAGCAGCTCAGAACTCACGAATACTCCCGAAGAAGCCGAAGACACACGACGTGATGTACATGAGGCTCCCTTCTCTTGTTTTTGATAACGGTGTTCAGTGTAATTGTTGTGTGCATTGAAAGTAATAGTATTCCATGTTCAAGTTTGTGCAAATTTTCTGAACAAACACAATTTGTGTGACATTTTTAAGGAAACCATAAACCTTTTGGAAATTCTTCTAATACCCCAACGACAATAGTTGAAGCAGAACGTTACTTCTCTAATTTTAAAATAGTTAAAACATTTTCGAGAAGCACAATATGTCAGGAAAGAATGCTTTGGCTGCCTTATCAATCGAGCGCGATTTCATATCCATCATGCCGAACTTTAATGATAGAGTAATAGGACATTTTGTGTAGCAGAAGACACGTCATATAGACTATTTACAAACGATAAAATATTTATAACTCAGCAGTGTTAATAAAATTTCTACCTGTAGACATTACGTGAATCCAAATTTGTTATGGTATCTGAAAACAGTGTTTCTTACGATATGGATATGGTATTTTTAAAGTTTGTTACACGCAACAGTGGCGTATTTAGAGAGGAGCTATAAGGCTCAAGATCCCCCGAAATTCATTTAAACTTGTAGGCATCCCAAAGGAAAAATTAAGTGCTTGTTCATATGCTGTGTATATCTCCTCCCGAAACAAAATCCTAAATTCGCCACTGACAGCCAATAAGCAAAACAATAGTGTTTCGGTTGCGATTCAGTAAAGTTTTATATATATTTGTTAATTTCAATTATAATTGTGATTTACGTATAACGATTAGAGTGCTAAAAGATACGCGGTTCATGTACATTTTATAATTAATTACTGCACGGGAAATTTAATATACAAAAAAAAAAAAAAAAAACACACTGTGCAGAACTACCTTAGATTATGGTATCGATCCGCTACTGCTTTCATCTCAATACAAATCGTTTTTCGCAAACTGAGGAATGGAATGAAATTCACGCAACGAACCAAACTCATCTGAAATAATATTTCAAACTGTTTGCAATCTGAAACACTAGTTTTTTCCTCAAACTGAAAACAAAACCATAAAAAGTACCCCCTCCTTTTCTGACGAATAAAAGCTAAGCAGATATCAGTTCTGGTTTTGGTGAGAGGATCTGTCTTGCAGCCATAAATCCATTTATCCTAAATTTATGTTTGCGGAAAGAACCAACTGCTTTATTTTGACTAAAAAATTTTCCTTCTTAAACAAGCCACTAGGCCTTTTTTCTGCCTTCATAAAACAAGTTACCGTAAGAAAACAATTTGGTGGGCAGGGGGAACAAATCTGTTCTAAACCGAGAGGCTTTACATCACATTGGAGCTAAACACGTGTCTTTTTCCTTCATATATATATAATGCATTGAAAATAGGAAGAAGAAAGTCAGAGTGTCAGAGACAGACAGAGAGAGAGAGAGAGAAGATATGATATCCTCTGACCGACGCCTCGAATCTCTGCACTGAAGGAAAAATCAAAGCGAGCCGTATATTTTTGAACTAGGATATTTTTACCGAGGGTGCAATAACAGAAGACCAGAAACCGCAGCCGCGAATATGCAATGTTACCTAAGTTCATTGTTTCGACAAAATTTTCCGAAAAGACAGCTTCCAAATATGTCCTCAATAAAGAAATAAAAAAAAAAAATGTATTGTACTGGTGTTTGCTATCCTGCTTTTATGATTTGTCAAGATGTCTCATCATCAGGAGAAGGGTGGATAAACAAGACAAAACGTGTCGTTTTTTCCCCTATTTGCCTCCCCCTCCTCAAGAACTTTATGACCAAAGATCTTGGCTCACGACCCCAAAGAGAAAATAAAGAAAACAGTGTAGATAATGGAAGAATCTATTTTATTGCATTTTGGGAAATTAGTGACAAAGAAAAACTAACACAATCTTTATTTCTTGAATCTTTTGTCATGAGAAAATCTCCTAAAATAACTAGATTTTGATTAACCTTGTTAACTTAAACCTATCATGAAATCAGTAATTGTAACAACCTGATCAAACCATTTCAAGAAAGAAGAACAGCTAACTAAGCAACTATCAGTGTTGCCGAAAAGTCACAACACTTCCCCCGTTAACTAGATACTTTGAAACTACCAAAATAACAGTAAAACATAAAAAAATCAATACAAATTTCATAACACAAAGGAAAATTGTATTTTTTTCATTTCCACTAGTCGACATAATTTATAGTAAATGTTCAAATAAATGCTAGCCCAAAAGTTTAGAAATAAACTATTAGTCACTGACTTGCCTTCGCCTGCGATTGTCTCTACGATTTCAGGTGATGATGTTGTGTGGAAGGGATGTTTCGATGAGAACCATGCACTTCTAAGGTATCAATTTTGTAGAACATTAACATCTTTAGGGCGTTCATAATTATGACAGCATTGTTCCTTACTGCAAAGTACAGCACGAACGCACAATATTGATTTACCTTTTCTGGACCCATTTTGTTCGAGGGTTGGGGACGAGCAAGTTCAAACAAATTTTCTTTAAATTTGGCTTCACTCGAAATACAAATATTTTATATCCACTCGAGAACTCGGTTCAAATAATCTCCAATTCGACTCGATATTTGCTGAAGTTTCGAGTAGTGTCGGATCCAAACGAGTTTAATTCTATAGTATTAGTAGTTTTTATATTAACTAATGATGCTCACGAGATGCGACAAGAGGAAAAATTAGTCTATCTTGAGATGTCGTTAATGTATTATCTCGAAACAAATGTGAACTGTTTCTTGAATATCACCAGTCCTGGTCACGTGGCGAGACAGATTTGATTTTGTCTCGCCCAGTCTCTATCTCTAGCCTCAAAAACAAGACTAAACAAAACAAAATACGGAAATTTAGCTGTTTGTTTAGGCAAATAGTAAACATTTTCACTTTCGGTATGACCAGACCTGAATTCAATTCATTTTTGGTGTTTATTTAGCGTGGTAATGGTACAGGAGGAGTTACATAAAGAATAAACACGCGAAATCAGTGGACAATTTACTGAAGATATTTTCAGCGAAACAATTGTTGTTGTTCTCCTCCTTTTGCGAAAGCTTCATCATCATAAGTGTCTACACGTTCAGCCGAATCTTTATCGAATTCATCGTCTGAACCGTCTGAATTTTTGTCAGCTTGTCAGAATTTCTGTCGAAACTGTTTTCGTATTGAAAACATGGATGATAAGTTCCGAAGGCTTTTGGCAACAACAGATCCTTTCATTTCTTCTTTGGGCAAATCATTTCATAAGAAAATGAAGAATTTGTCATCTGAAGGTGTAAACCTTTTAATTATTTCCAACACGGAAGCTGACAAAAATTTAGACGACTCAAACGAAGGTGATGAAGGGAATAACTTCCATGGAGATTCGACTGAACATGTAGACAATACCTATAGGGTTATTTCATGTGGAAATGACAAATTATGCCAAAATCTTCGTGCGGTCGCATTCGAGATTTGAGTGTTTGAACACTTATCAATATATGATAGGAAGGAAAATGGAATGGTTTGTAATGCACGCCATTCATGATGAAGATACGGCCATAGGTGAATCTTAAGTTATGTTCATTTTCTTGGAGCTCTATCGAAAATGAATAAATAAATAAATTCAAAATTGCACTATAGATATGTGGACAGGCCTTTTTTTTTTTTTACCACGTAGTAGTGACGCAAATACACATTTTGGGTTACGAAATATTTGGATCTTTTTAGTCCAAGTCGATGAATTAAACCAAAATTATATTTTCGGAAGAAATATTGAAAAAATTGTTGAGTCAAAGGGAACGTAATTTTGAGAGAATAATAAGTATCATCTGTACTTTCTATAGAAAAAAAATCATCTTTTATGTTTCTAATTCCTATTAGTGCTAGTGGTATAAAGTATATAGTGCATAGAGAACGATGCTGAGCTATGCCCCCTCTAACTTCTGATCGGAAATGACTAAAACGGTCAAATTTGTGTTTCTGAGCCTCACTAAAGTATCTGTTTTGATGTTGTCACTTTATATTGTTGTTGTTGCTCCAAAATTCAAAAAAAAAAAGAAGAAGAAGAAACAAAGAAAGAAAGAAAGAAAGAAAAGAAAGCAATACATATCAATCTCCAAAACAGATGTGACCATTACAGCCTTTTGAAGCTCCAACGCTACATCAAGATTGTTGTGTTGTCTGTATTCCAGGGTCTGAAACCGCTACAAACAAAATCAAATTTTGCAAGCAATTACAAACAATCGTGAACTGAGTCTACTAAAAGGATTGAAAACAGAAAAACACAACTGTCGTTTGTGATTGCATTCCTTTTTACACCCGGACTTTGTTTACAAGAATGTTTTTGTGGAATTTTACAGCTGCTAAGGAACATGAAGCAGCAAGGAACGTGTAGCCACGTAAACACATGCCGGGACAGAAGTAAGTGGAAATACAAATGGAAATTTTCACCACTTGTGGAGGAAGCATATTTCTTGCTCGAATCAAAATATTGTTAGTATTCCACTGTGCCTTTTTGTTCCACACGGTTTAGAACTTTATATATATTTCTGGTTATTATCATTCACATAATCGACTGTCTTGCTCGATTTTTCGCTTTCAGGTGGAATGACTCTATATGGTTGAGGACTAAGCTTTCGAAAAATAAGGGGGAGAAGAACAATTGTTTAACTGAAAAATTAAAATGACTTCATTAACTTATATTTTAATTAATAAATGACTGGTAGATTGACTCTGTCCTAGCTATTGAAGTAGACAAAGTATCTTTCCCTCTCGAATCTCAAACTTTTTCAGACGCAGTCCGCTATATGGATACGCCATTTTTAATTTTTAAATTTTAATGTCAAATAATAAGTTTGTAATCAACAAAGTCAAATGCACCAATGTACTAAGTCCAGTTCACCAATTTTACTTTTTTCCAATTTTTACTTTCTCCATTTTTTTTATTTGATGTCAAATTGATAATTAACAAGATCAAAAGTCTCATTATAGCAATTTTTGTCCATTTTTACTGATTTTGAATTATGACCACGTTTCAAGCATTTGATCAATAGTTTATCGATCTCTGTGCGTCGCCCTTTTGGACCGTCGCTTTCCTTGTGCGTCGCCTTTTGACCCGTCGATCTATTGGCTAACGCTCTCCTGGTCGTCGCTCTTTTGCCATCACTCTCTTTGCTGGCGCTCTACTGTCGGTACACTCATGTTTATTACAAAACTTGATCCTGATATTATTAACTATCTTCTCTTCAATATGTATGATGGTACTTGCAAAAGAATACCATATCAATAACACAAATGTATGCGAGACCGCGAGACTTGCTGAAGTCTCGTCTCGCGTTCTCGTCTCGCAAAATATATCAGGTCTCGTCTCGCGTTCTCGTCTCGCAAAATATTATAAGTCTCGTCTCGCGTTACGTCTCGTTTGCGAGACGAGACGAGACGAGACTTCTAGCGTTCTCGCGTCTCGCGCCCATGCCTATTTATTCCAAATATGTAGGATATAAGATAATTTTCTTCAAAATATGTACCAATGGAAACTCATAGTAATATATACTCATATCTGGGTGTGTTTATGTGCGTTATATATTTGCGGGAAACATTGAATCATGTGAGAAAATTTCATGTGTATACGGACGGGAAATTTCCTTTCATGAACTGGTAACACTACCTATCAGAGTAAATATCAAACATTTTGGTCCAATTTGACTCATGCAGACGAAGAATGTAAATAAACTGTGCGCGTCTGTTCTCTGTTCGGTAATAATGTCTGAGCAAAAGTTTTTGAAAACTTAGATGAGATATTTCGTGAACTGATTAGACAGCAACAAGAAAGTGCCCAAGCTATCGTAGTCTGGGTTCTGGCTGCCCCCTTCCCCATTTTGACCTTCAAGATCCGCCACTGAAGACCAACATGCTCACCACTAATATCAAACTTTAAATTAATTGGAAATGTAGTAATAATACTATGTTCTTCTTAAAAACAAGTAAAATATTGATGGGTCAAAAATGACCCTATGTTCGTCGGATACGTTATTCACTGTTAAAAATACTTTCTTAAATCTGAGAAATCGTTTCTTATCTGTGCACCGAGAATATCTTTTCTCAGAAACAAGTGTTTGAAACTCTCATTAGCGAGAAATAAAGAAAAGTACATGAGGTTGTATAAAATGAAACGAGAAAATATACTGTTACTTTCCTTACAAGTGAGAATTGTCAAATCTCACTTCTAAGAAAATATTATCTCGGTGCATGGATAAGAAACGGTTTCTCAAATTTAAGAAAGTATTTTTAACAGTGTTTCTAGTATCTTCGCTGGGCGAGTGTTAACTCAATCGTCTGACAAAAATCGAGTGGTTATCTTTGACCCTGGATGAGTCAATAGATGTTTCAGTTACTGTTTAGGTGTTACTTCTCATTCGAGGGATAGATAAAAGCTACAAAATGTATGTAGAGCGTCTTGGCATTCATAGTTTTCACGGCACGACCACTGGAGAAGATATTTTTAAATTAGCTGTAAATATTGTTCAGAAAAACCATCTTCAATGGCAGAGAAAAAGTGTATTACTACTAGAGATGCAAAAAAGCCGGCTTTTTTGAATCGATGGTTTTTTTCACATAAAAAGCCGGCTTTTTTGGGAAAAAAACGAGAATTTTGGAAATTTTGGCTTTTTTCAACTTCATGATTTTTCTATCTAAATAGCTTTCTTATAGTATATTCTATAGTTAGATAAAAATTCCATGACCTGAATGTGATATTTCGCTCTGAAATTCACCATCAAGATGGATGGAGCACATGTTTTACGAATTAAAGCTAACATGAAGAATGTAGTATTTGAGGGTAATTTTAGAGGCTATTTAACTTTATTTTAACTTTTGAGTTATCGACATCTTTTTTCTTCTCTAGTTTGTCATCCGTGTTTCATTTCTAAGAGCTTTTAGTACTCTAGCTTCTAGCGCAAAAGTTAAACTTGCCCGTTTTTCTATTTATTCGTCAAAGCGTACGTTTTTCAATATATCCGTCAAACCGTACTTCCACATTTCTGTTATACTGTAGCTGTGAAGTGATTTAGCATTAATTTTCCGGACACAACCTTGAATACCAATTTATACAAATAATCAGTAGCGGATTTAGAAAAGTACTTTAGGAGGGTTTTTTCTGATTGTTTCGTTTCCTAAAAAGTCCTAATTTTATTTGGGAAGTGCTTGAAGTTTATGAATACAGGCATAACTAATATTTCGTTTCGTTTATATGTTTAGCAATAATCTTCCGGATACAACTTTAAAAATCATTTTATACTGAGAATCAGTGGCGGATTTAGAAAAGTATTTTGGGAAGGGTTTCTTACTAATGTTTAGTTTTTTTAAACATTCGTAATTTTTATTTGACGGGAGCTTAAAGTTTATGAGTAAAGGCATAAATAATAGATATTTCGTTTGTTGCAGACATTCCGTAACTTTGGGGAACGGGCTTCAGTCCGAAAGACCGCCCCCCTAACCTTCGCAAAACCGTCACTGCTGGTAATTAGTAATAATAACGATTTAAAAACAATAAAAAAGGAAGTCGCCCAACTCACAGTACACGCACTATTTCTACATTCACAGATGGAATGAAGAAAAGCTTTGTCAGAATGGTCGAATGCTGGTTGAATCCCGGACTTCCCGATAGAAGCGCAAAAGCTAATCACTCAGTCATGTTTGTTGTGCAGTTGTATTTAGCTTAACTTAAATATATTCCGTAGTCTTTTTTTGGGGGGGGGGGAGTTCCGTAATGATATGTTGAATCCCTCTTGTTAAAAATTCAGAAAACTTGAGAATTGGGTAAACTGTGATGGTGGTTCTATAAAACTTAACTGTAGAATTTCAAGAATATACAGAACCAAAAGCTCTAGATGTGCAGCCTTTAAGTGTATCATATAAATCTAAGTATTTCTCTTATGTTTTATTTTAATTTTATTTTGTTTCAAAAAGAGGGTATGGAATATTTTGAAGTAAAAATACTACATACTATTTTGCTAGTTATTTGTGTATTCTTTAAAAAGAAGTGTTTACTTTTAGGGTTGGCTGATTTACACCAACTTTTTATTTTTTAATAACTGGTTTAAACCACAAAAATAAAAAGAATAAAAAATGCGAATCGTGTGAACTTCATGGTAACGTTTCCAGATATCAAACTACCTGCAATAGTTTTATTTCCCTTTCACCTTTTAATCAAGGTGTCCCATGTTCAATTCTCGGTCGAACCACAATCCTTCTTTCATGCGTAACCCAAGTAGCGGTTCGGATGTCAGTTTAAGCGAAAGTCTTCTCCTTGATAACCTCGGTATTTCGTAAGGATGTTAAGCCTAAATATACGAAACAAACCAAATTGTATATTTCTACATGCCTAAATGCGTGTTGTTTTATAAAGAAGCCAATATTGCTTAAATATATTGATAGAAATTGGCAAAATTTATCGATTGCCTACGTAGCTTCCAACATTAGCTTGGATTGGACTTTCAATGATATCTACGTACCGGTACTAAATTTGTAATTTAATACCTCAGTTTTAGCGTACTGATTATGGTACGTTGACCTTTAAATTTTACATGCAAAGCAATAACAGGATTTTCCGGTTATTGTCTTACATTTCAAGTAATGACGGGATTTTCCCAATGGCTAGGGCGGGAGATTCTCAACTTAAGAAATTTACTGACCGCACTTCTTTAAGCTTATGGGAGTTCTTCCGGCATAACCCCGCTGTTGCATAATAACATCAAGGCGAAACAAACTTAGGCTATTTCTGTGAATATGTAATATAAATACATAAAGCAAAAAATCTAAGTCAAAAAAGCCTGGTTTAAATCAAAAAAGCCTGGTTTAAACATCCCCCAAAAAAACGGGTTTTTGGCATTTTCAAAAACAACCACGGTTCTTGCCAACTCTGCTTACTTTTGTATATAGGAGGTTAAAAAATTCTTATTATATACATTGGTTAATCCTGTGGAATTCATAATGTAAATATGTTGAAGAAAAATTGTTTGAAATATTTTTTCGAAATTCATAGTTTATTTTCGATGTTTTATATTATTATCAGCATCAACCACTAATTAAATGATTTTTTGTGTTATAGAGAAGCGATACAAAGTCTGTTTTATCAATTTAAAGCAGTATTTTGAAAAAAGCCCAAAATTTCCGAAGCAAGAAAGCAAAGCAGAAAAAACCGAGTTTTTTTCCAAAAAAGCCGGTTTTTTTCCGAGCCCTTGCATCTCTAATTACTACTGATGATGGCAAAAGCATATGTGGAAAAAAATAAAGGCGTCGTTGCTCTCGTATCAAAGTCCGTAGAAAATCATGGTGATCCAAAACCATTAATCGTATATTGCATCATTCATCAACAGTCTTTTGTGAGAAATATGCTTGGATATGTCTGCAGTTTTAGAGCCAGTCATGTCAGCTGTTAATCACATCAGATCATATACGCTCAATCATAGTCGATTCTGTGAGTTTATTGAAGAGGTTGAGAAAATGACTTACCATATTATACTGCAATACGCTGGCTTAGCTGCGATTCCTTTTTAGCTCCGAACAATAACCGAAATTTTCTTGAATGAAAAGAATCATCATCTAACTGAGTTACACAAGAACGAGTGGTTGAGGAAGTTAGAATTTATACTGATTAAACATATGAATGACCATAATTTAAAATTACAAGAATACTAGCTTCTGCCAGATTTGTACACTCACATTAAGTCCTTCCGGTAAAAATTTTGGATTTCACACATTTTAATTCGCTTACACACCAAATATTCAGTCAGAAAGCTGAGACAATATTTGTCTTTGAGCTTTGGATGCTTTACAAACACATTTTGAATATCATTTTTCTGATTTTGATGCAATTGCAAAGAACAAAGATATTTCAAAATTCTTTTAACGCCGACATAGAAGCCCTTGCTTAAAATTTCAAACAGAAATGATTGCAG
Source organism: Thermobia domestica (assembly GCF_964235325.1). Lineage (NCBI taxonomy): Eukaryota > Metazoa > Arthropoda > Insecta > Zygentoma > Lepismatidae > Thermobia > Thermobia domestica. The sequence goes on along the minus strand of NC_137456.1, from coordinate 130,588,504 downwards.
TGATGATTTCAGAACATTTTCCCCGGGGGGAATATTAATACACAGGGGGGGGGAGAAAAGTACAAACTATAAATGTCCTACAAGTTTCCGCTAAATTCTTACTTGAAGAAGGGGCATAAGTATTCATCGACTCTGGAAAAACCGACAAAAATTGTGAAAAACTATTAAAATATTTTACAGTTAAAGTTTATTAATAGAGAGCAAATTTTTAAATTTTAGAAAGTTTTGTTGTCGATACATATTCCTATATATTTGAACAGACAATTCAAAGACACAAGCGCACACATACACAAAAATATTGGTAACCTACACTGAGCATAAACGAGGAGATGACGTAAGGAAATTTTGATAATATATAAAGAACTTATACATTATTCTGATTATCTGTACAGCTTATAATTGTGTCTCATACAAGTAGACAAATCTGCACAATAGTTACAAACTTGCATATATTATAAATATCATAATATATTAATAATAGATAATACATTATTTTTAAACTTAAAAAGCTCTTAATCTTAACACTATTCTTAAATAGTAAGACTATTCATGGCTTTGGATTAATTGTTTTAACAAAAGAGACACTGACCAATTTAATACTATGTTCGTTTCTATATATATATATATATATATATATATATATATATATATATATATGACGGTTAAAGAATTTAAACTCTGTTATAACAACATTTATATATATGTCTGTATTTTCATTAATTTCGATCGTGTCTGAAGAAGGATATGCTAGATATCCGAAACAGTAACAAATTATAATTTAAAATAAAGTAAAGTTTTAAGCTTTGGTCAGTGTCTCTTTTGTTAAAACTATTCTTAAACTTCAAATTTCAGTATTTTCACTTTCTTTCTGACAGTAACGCAATTAGAGGTAATAAATAGCTATCAATATGAAAAAGGTAATATTAACTTAAAAATCTACAGCATTGAAAATGTTAATTATACTGAAAGACAAGTTTCAAACTAGACTTATTTAACTGATAAAACGTTCGCACAAATTCTGTGAATGAAAATGATTTATTGCATACGTAAAAAAAGCTTTGTTGAGTTTTTCAATCACATAGTCTATTTCAAATTATTATAAAATGTAACAAATTAGAGTAGTCACATTTTTATAATTATATCAGTCGAATGCGTTTGGGTTTCTTCACAGCATACCTGTTGATAACCTCGTGAATAAAATCTTCTGTAGGCTAAATATCTCCTTCGATCGATACTTTTAAACATGACTGAAGAGTATCTTCACCGATACGATTTCGCAATTTTATCATGATTCTGTTCATAGCACTGAATGACCTTTCTACAGTAGCAGTAGAAGCAGGGATACACAACACATATTCAACCAGAGGTTTAAGAGCCTCCTAACCAACACATGCTTTTAAAATAAAAGAAGCATAATCTGTTCCAGAATCTTCAAATCTTCAAGTTTGCTCCATATTTAAAAGAACGTGCATCCGCAACAACAGCATCGACATCATTAATTTGAAATATAGCACAGAGTTCTTTACATTCATTCTCACTGAGCAGTAAAAATGTATCCAAGTTTTGAAAATACGCACTTAGTTGAATAAATTTCATGACCTTAGCGTTGAATCTTCCCTATTTTTCATTAACGACATTTTCCACAAATTGTTTTAATAATTATGAGGAGAAGCCTGAAGCACGCGGGGGTGGGGGGGGAGGATTTGGCAGCTCCGGGGTGGAATTTCCCCCTGGTCTACCCCCTGAAATCATCACTGAATGATTGACTTGTATTGTAGCAATGTTTTAAAAGAAAAATATTTAAATTCATCATTGCTGGAATTTTATGTCTTCCACTCACTGTTTGATCAGTTGCATAAGTTTGCTCCTGGCATTCCTTCTTCTTTTGGAACTACTTATCTGTGGGCCAATCCATGCCAAGTGATCGAGAAAAAAGAAAAATTGTCACTCGACCTTTTCAAACAAATCTAATTTGTTCATGAATGTTTATGCTATATCAGGGTACTTCAAAACCACAATTAATTATTTTTAGAAACATCTCGTAGCGACGAAGTTTGTGCCGTCATTTTGCGTTTCCTCGATGTCAGGCATTTACGTTGTTTTGAATACCTCAGCATGTATTTGTCCTAACAAATTGAAAATTGCTGGGTGCGTTCAACTTGTGCAGAGTTAAAGCTTTGTCCTCTTAACATTTTCGCCTAAAATCATTTGAAAGGGATGAAATCAGGGCCTACAGTAGCAACATTTATGGACATTGAAGACATGTTTAGGAAGATGAAGCAATTGACGTAGATGTCTGAATTTGTGTGTGCATGTAGTCTGGGGTCATAAGTTTATACTCAAAAATTTGCAGACCTGTAGTTGCTCCCAAAGGCCTGAAAAAATCGTAAAGTTGGGGAATTATGCCAATTTGTCATGTTTCACTGTCCAATATCTCCAACGGGCCTGGATAAAAAATTCTGAAATTTTGGGAATAGTCACTCCTTTAGTATACCATAACACACAACAAAGCACGTTTTGTGTTTTTGAGAAGGGGGTCAAAGTATTAAGGAAAGATGCCATCCTCTAGATGGTGTTTCGTTCACAAATTCAGTTGGAAATTCGTTGTTGTGAAGTAAAATAAAGTAGGATTAATGGCTAGTCCAGTCAAGGCTCTCAATCTCCTTTCTTTCCTCTAGTTGTGACTGACTGTCTTATCACCCACAGCAGCATTGGTGAAGAATGCAGGTATCAGCACAAGGCGAGAAAATTCAAAACGCACACTTGGCAAAAGTCCGTATGTATTCATTATTGTTTGCTATATCAATGATATTCAAACATGATTATACTTGTTTTAACTGTCAACTCATGCAGGAGACTGTTGTCCTTTCGTTTGATCTACATTCCCCAGTCAGTGAACACCCACTCACTCAGAACACTGACTGGGGAATGTAAATTTAACGAAAGGACAACTGTCTCCTGTATGAGTTGACAGTTAAAACAACAATAAACAGAATTGAATATCATTGAAATAGCAAGCAGCAAGAGAAATCAGTACTTACGGACATTTTTTGCTAAGCGTGTATTTTGATCTTTCTCGCCTTAGAGACATTCTTCACCAGTGCTGCTGTGAGTGGTAAGACAGTGAGTCACAACTAGAGGAAAGAAAGAAGATTGAGAGCCTTAATTGGACTAGCCATTCATCCTACTTCACAGCAACGAATGCACGAGACGAGTCGAGACAGAATTTTCCTAAGAAAGTTCGAGTCGAGACACAGCTCTTCCAATAGAGAAGAATACATTTTTCGAGTCGAGACATCACTTTTACAGCACATTTTCGAGACGAGACAGCCTCAAATCTTGTCTCGTGCGCATCCCTATTTTCAGTTGAATTTGTGAACTAAAACCCTTCTAGAGGATGACGTCATTCCTTAATACTTTGACCCCCTTCTGCTCAAAAACACAAAACGTGCTTTGTTGTGTGTTATGGCATACTAAAGGAGTGACTATTCCCAAAATTTCAGAATTTTTTATCCAGGCCCGTTGGAGATATTGGACAGTGAAACATGACAAATTGGCATAATTCCCCAACTTTACGATTTTTTCAGGCCTTTGGGAGCAACTACAGGTCTGCAAATTTTTGAGTATAAACTTATGACCCCAGACTACATGCACACACAAATTCAGACATTTATGTAAATTGCTTCATCTTCCTAAACATGTCTTCAATGTCTAAAAATGTTGCTACTGTAGGCCCTGATTTCATCCCTTTCAAATGGTTTTAGGCAAAAATGTTAAGAGGACAAAGCTTTAACTCTGCACAAGTTGAACACGCCCAGCAATTTTCAATTTGTTAGGACAAATACATGCTGAGATATTCAAACAATATAAACGCCTGAAATCGAGAAAATGCAAAATGGCGGCAGAAGCTTCGTCGCTACGAGATATTTTTTTTTTTAAATAATTAATTGTGGTTTTAAAGTACCTTGATATAGTATAAACATTCATGAAATAATTAGATTTTTTGGAGATGGTTGAGCAGCACATGCTTGATCACTTAGAATAGATTGACTCCCGTGTAAAAAATAAATAAATAAATAAATAAATAAACATTCTCTAACATGAAATTTACAAAAAATATTTACGGGTTCAAGTTACTTAATTAGCATTCATTGTATTCTTTTGAACTGTTACTTCGGAAATATTCATATTTTGTTTGAATAATTTAATAAAAATTCAGTTTTGAAAAACACGACGGGAAATATTTTCTTAATTCTTACTTTCCCTCTGTCAGGTGAAATTTGCACTACTCATCACTAACTTTCTTTTTTAGTCGAAATGAGTCCTGAAGAATAAAATAATATATTCTGAATATATCAAATTCTCACCTATATCGTCTTTTGTTTTACCCTGTGGCGTCATCAACGTTCTACAGAGTTCGTATCCTCCAAAGAAAAAGAAGTATCCTGGCATTTCACGTGTCATAGTTGAAGTTAATCCTCGGAAAAGACCTGCTATTCCTTCTTCACGGAATATGTTTTTCACAAGTGTAGAGGCTCCTATTTTCACCTGTGAAGGATTAAAAAAAATTAATTCGAATTCTTAATTTTATCATATAAATAACGCACAAAATATAGAATATGCACTTTTCTTATTAGAATTATATGCTTGAATAGCGGCGCTCAAGCAAATTGCACAGATAAACCTTCGAGTGGATAAATAGTATTATTAACAAAATAAAATTTCTAAGCGGGAAAGTACTTTACTCGTTACTGTGAAGAAATTCTAATTGCGTATGGTATACTGGAAGAAACAGATACTTTCCACCCAAAATGCGTTTGACAACATTGCACTCGCTCAAAGACTTCAAAAGATACTGCAAGATAGGTGCAATATTGGGTTTGGCTTTACGTACAGTGATTTATCTACACCTCCCTAACATCCCCCAGCACCCCCCTAAAATTTTAGGACAGCCCCCTAAAATTTTCGGAACTGGGAAGGAGAAGGAAATTTTTAGGAAAATGTAGCACCGAGAAGCTTGACTCCTAGCGTATTTGTATACAGATTGGAAATCATGTATAAAATGGCTGTAGTAACGAGCGCGGAAACCAAATCCAAGAGGTCAAAATGCAAGGAAAATTCTGACAAGGGCAAAATCCAAAGGAAAAATCACATGAATATATATTGGATGTATCAATGCACAACCTATATGATTATTTTTTTTTCCTTCAACTGTTATAGATTCTAAAATGTTATCTGTATTTTTTCAACTTAAATAACTTTTTCTTTCTTTTAAAATACTGAAAACTCGTAAACTGCATAAAAATGTTAAATAAAAGGGCAGATTATTACTTTCACACATACCAATATGAAAAGTTCTGGGTATTCCTATTTATTATACCTTTAATATATTTGAAATACGTTTAGCATATTACAATAAGACCATTCATTTTAATTACGAAAAGTAACTGTAATGCTACTTGATTTTTAAAAAGTCGTACTTGTGTGGTAGCATATAACAGTCTTTTATTTTGAATAATGTATAAATATTTATTTTTATTCTGAAATACTGATCAAGGTTTTTAACAAAGATCAAAATGTGAAATATATACTTACTATAACAATCTTACGTCTTTTATTGGGTTTTCAGCATTTTAAAAAAATGTTATTTCCGTAAAGTGAAGAATTTCAGATAACATTTTAGATTCATAGTAGTTGAAGAAAAATTTATATATTTTATTAATCTGCGCCTATGATTCTATCGCTTGAATTTAGCCGTTTTGTCTGAATTTTCCTTTGGGATTGTCTTGAATTTTGTAATACATTCGTAGTAATCACTTTGGTAATTCTAACAGAGGCTGTAAGAAGAATAACTATTTTTTTAAGTTTCATCATAAATTTTAGACGTTATTCTTCTTCCTCTTCTCGGAAAAATGAGGAGGATACAGTTCTTTATCAGCAGTGTTATTCACATCTACTTTGGTAAAGATGAATGTAATTTTTTAAAAAATATCTGCGGGCGAATGGAAAATTGATTGACTCAGTTGCAAGAAAGCCGTTTGACATTGTAACTGAAACAAACATAAAATAAACTTAATTCAGTATAATATCAAATTATTTCACATCAAGATTTTATGCACTTTCTTAGTAGTTCATCTCTAACATGCTAAGAGTCGCAGTACGTAAAATGTGCCATAGTTCACATCCTCAAGACATGTTTGGCCATATATTAAGCAAATAATACAAGAGGATGCATAAGGCGACTCTTAAGAAAGAATGTTAGTGTTCTACATCAAGGCGGATGCACTTCCATGCACAGACACTGTTGCAGTTACTTGTCGCGTACCATTTATCGTGGGGTCTTGCCCTATTATTCTGCCCTTCGAATACACGTTTGTTTTGCCCGAGTCTTCTACACTTCGTCCCGTCCATATCATCATACATATGTTTTTCGCGGTTACATCATTGGTTTTCCTTTTGCATTTTACCTTACATTGATATATCATACACCCCGCTTCTCATTTCAATACCTTACGCTATATCCAAGATGGCGGCTTTCAAGATGGCCGCCAAGTCAGTGTTATAGCATATCAAATATCTTGATATCCTGGTGCTGCCCATCCTTTCCGTTTCCAACATAAACTGGTATCTTGCGATGTTTACCTTACATCATATTGTCGCGTAGTGCGTTATATTGCGGAGTATATCTCCGGTGTTTCTGGATGGGGGCAGCTCCAATTTTTCATTTTTTCTTCTTTTCTATTATGTGTTCTCTGGGCGAAGTTTGAGTCGGATCTGATCGTGCCTTGTTCTGTACATTGCTTGTAAGCAAAAGGTCAGGTAATCGGGGATAAGGGCCGTCTTACGCATCCCTTTGCATTGTGTTTAATATATGGCCAAACGTGTCTTGAGGATATGAACTATGGCACCTTTCACGTACTGCGAGCAGTGGCAGTTTTAGCGGGTAGGCCGGGTAGGCCAGGCCTACCCAAAAAAATTTGAAAAATATATAAACACTAAAAGATACAATAAAGAGTAAATATATTTTCCACTTTTTATATTAATGGTAAGTAATTATTTAATAAGCAGCATCAACCACTACTGTAAACGTAATTCCTATTGTCATTAATAAATCAAGGGTGCATCTGTATCCATACACGAGGGAGCAGGCTTACCCTAAATTAAAATCCTAAAGCGAACCTTAGCATGTTGGAGGTGAACTACTGGAAAACAATAGAATTTTGTTGTGAAATGACTTGACACTAGACAGAAGTAAGTTTGTTTTATCTTCGTTTCAGCTACAATGTCAAACGGCTTTCTTGCAACTGAGTCAATCAATTTTCCATTTCTATGCAAGTAGCATTTTTTAAAATCACATTCATTGTTACTGCAATAGATGTGAATAACACTGTTAATAACAGAATTGTATCTAGCCATTTTTCCGAGAAGAACAAATAGAATAACATCTAAAATTTGTGATAAAACTTTAAGAAATAGTTATTCTCCTTACAGAATCTGTTAAACTACTAAAGAAAAATTTTCTTGAAGAAATCCCTCCCTGGACAGAATTCCTCGTCTCGAAAGATTAGGCAGAACGGGAATTCCCGTTCTGCCTAAAAATAAAATCATTTAAAATATTTTCTACAAAGTGCTGGAGGGCCTTCAGGCAAAACTAGAAGACCCATTAAAAATCTTGCTATTTTGGCTTTTAAAAGATTTTGTATTCTTGTTTTTAAGTGCCAATAGAATAAAACAAATTACTTTCGATAAGATAAATTTTCAAGAAAAGCACCCAACGCAAGACTGAATGGAAATCAACCTTTACACGGCTATGATCGTCACAACAACGTTTGATAAGTGGATTGCCAACGATTTAATCTCGACGTCACACAAAGCATGAGAAAGTCGACGCTAATTGTCTCTGGCTGAGGAAGGAAATCCAATGCAATCGTTCGTTGCATCAACGAATTTTAAAATTTGTAAATAAATAAATAAATAAATAAAATAAATGCACCACCTAGATTTTTGAACATCCCCCTAAGTTCAAAATTCTGGATAAACCACTGATTATGTATTTGCCTTCCAGTTAGGTTTTGTATCCCTTACTCTCAGCCCTGGTTGTGTTTGCGAACATTTTTGTTTTGCATATTTTGCATTGGATTTGCCATATTGCATTACCAAAGACCCACCTTCATCAAATGGTTATGAAGTATGTTAACACGAGAAAATATATCTAATTAACGAATGATATAAAGCAATAAAGCTGCATTTTTCTTGTATGATTAAAGAGAGGGATTTTTCGAATTTCGTATTTTGATAATTCTGGAGATACGATCCTCGTTGGAAACTTTGATTTGCTTTTATCTGAACTTTCTCTCTCTTTGTTATTTACATGTGGCAAATAATGAGATTAACCAAAGTTTGCTAATTAAACATTATTTAATTAACCAGAATGTTTTTTTTTTCGCTATACTCAGGAAACATACACACAGTGAGAAAATCGACCCTTAGTAGCTTTCTTTTGCCAGAAAGACAATATTCGTCGGTCGTAAACAAACGACTACGGAAGTAGTATTTCACAAAAACTAAAAACTTTTTCGTGTAGATTACCAGTGGCGGCATCCAGGGAGGCGAGGAGGGGCGACCTACACCCCAATATTTTTTCTCGTCCCTTCTTCACCCCAATTTTTCTATGTACAACCGGTGAATAATAATAATAATAATAATAATAATAATAATAATAATAATAATAATAATAATAATAATAATAATAATAATAATAATAATAATAATAATAATAATATGTATATGTATATACAAGCGACAATAATAATATTCAAATTAAAACAGTGTGGTTGCATCGCCTCCCCCAAATTTTTCTTGCTTCCCTTCTTGCCCCCCCTAATATTATGAGCCTAACGCCGCCACTGTAGATTACCGATACTTTTGACCAAAAATGGCTATCTGGTATTTTTTTAAGGTTTTGCGTCCTTATATGACAATTTCTAGCTAATTTGCATAAATAAGTACCCAGATTTAGTTATTTCCCCCAAAATTCTTTGCATAGAAAGTCTAGTTCTTGTAAAAACAAACATTTCTTATGAATGGTTATACTCTCTGTGTGCCTTATTTAAAAACTCAAGAGTTGTTTTTTGTTATTATAATGTAAAACGTAACAATATATTTACTCTTTTTAAAAAGTCACTTATTTTCTATTAACGGTGGAACAACATATTTACTCTTCTAAAAATCACCACTTATTTTCTATGAATGATGGAGCATTATATTTACTCTTTTAAAATCATCATTTATTTTTTACGAAGAGCGGATCAGTATATATACTATTTTAAAAATCATCATTCATTTTTTATAGATGTTAGAACACTATACTTAACTTTTGGCACTCCTAGGCTAGAGTTTGGTACTGCCTACAGCATTGTTTCACTTACATGAGGAACATTTTGAATCGCAAGCAATGCTTAGCGAAGAAAGATGGTGATCGACTAGAGACCTGCACGGGCCGAATTTTTCGGCCGGAGTCCAATCCAGCCCGGGCCCGAAAAGTTTTGGAGATTTTCGGCCCGAGCCCGGCCCGGCCCGGCCCAATAAGTCTTTTTAAAATTCTTGGCCTAAATCCGGCCCGGGCCCGATAAATTTTAAAAGCTTTTGACCCGACCCCGGCCCGGTAATTTTTTAAAAAAATTAGCTCGAACCCCAATCTTTCTCAAAGTTTAGCATTAAACTTGACCTAACTCTCAAAACATTTTCTAAACTCTGGTTCACAACCTGACGCTTGCCTCCCGAATGGTACCATTGCCCCCTAGAACTTTGCCTGTCATCAAGAGAACAAAAACTCCATTTCCTGTAACAAAAATTTAACTTAATTGATTTTTAGCATAAAGTGAAGATGGCAATATTGTTTAGCGACAGGCAAAACTTTCCCACCCCTTCTTGTCATATTTTGGGTTCAGTGAAGGTCAAGGTCAGAGCCTAATTTACCGCGCAATGCCTGCAATCCTCTATAGTGAAAGTGGAGCCGCTAAGCAACACAAACTGTAAATAGCTATTGCATTCTTTGTAACATTTTTCACGGGCACACTTCTTCAACGTTTGGCTTTATTCCAATTATCGTTTAATGAAAGTCAATAATTATTAAAGAATTGCAATTAATCGGCCCCAGCCCAGCCCGACCTGAAGAGAAATCAGTTTCGGCCCGCCCAAGCCCGGCCCATGCAGGTCTCTATGGTTGACCACGGTCAACTACAGCAGCGGACGACCGCTACATTAGGCAATAGGCAAGAGGGGACCAATATCAAACAGTGGGTGTAACATTTAATATTTAACAGGACTGCAATCTTACGATTTACAGTGGCATGTCGACTACATGTGGATGGTCTCTTGACCCAGCTGCCATTGCCAAGAACATCAGGACTGAACCGAGGATGAGTGAGTTCTCTCAAATGAAAGCGGATTCAGTCTGACATATGAGTGATGACCTGGAAATATTTGGTGAGAGGTGGGAATACGCATTTAAATCAGTAATATGGTCGTACTCCTTCCCCTTGCGTCTTTTCAGTGTAGTCGGCCCAAATTTCATATTTGTATAATGTACGACTGCATCGAATAGCGCAGATGATGGAGTTTGTAAGAATTCGTTCGTAATGAAAGTCAAGCTGGGTATAGCTCAAACGAGAATTGAGTTTGAGGTAAGCTAAGCTCGTTCCAAACGAGAGCTTTAACAACCCTGTCTAATAGTACTGTATGTTTTCGACCTTCCATATACAATTATTGCTTATATAATCAATATATACATCTTCGTAACACTCCCCAACCCTATAGATTATTCTTATCAGTTGAGTATCATGAGCGGTATTTTAAAAATATAGCACGAATTATTTAAACTTTTTTTTTTTAAAAAAAAAAAAAAAGAAAAATCAGGACATTTGGAGTTTTGAACGACTTCTGGGGAGACAGATTAGATACATTCTGGACATCTGTGAACTCTAATCTGGGAGAACCTTATGTAATCCAGCAATGTCTCGGCTAAACCAGAATGTCTGGGAGCCTTACGTAAAATAAATATAACTGACCTGTTCGTTTGCTTGTTGAGTCACTGACAGATTTTGCATTTCCTTCATTGCCTGCAGACGACACTTGACTAGTTCAGTGGGACAAAGAGCAAATGCTGCCAGAAAAGCTCCAAAAACACCCGATATGGCATTATGCAGCGTAGAGAGTTCATTGACTTTCTGTAATATGATATGGATCAAACAATGTACTCAATTACATGTAATATTATTACAGTTCAGTTTATAATTAATAATAAGAAGAATACTGCTGTTCAACAATTATAAAAAGCAGTAAGTATGTACTGCAATTGCATTACATTCAATCGATATGAGTCAAATTCTAGTGAGTATATACTACTGAATCCCATTCATATAACTTAAGCTGAAAATCCAGTCCATTATTTAGAATTAGTACGGAAATTTTTGCTCCTAGTAAATATAGTATTATTATTATTATTATTATTATTATTATTATTATTATTATTATTATTATTATTATTATTATTTAAAATATGTCGAAGACAAAAATAACACTTCAACCATACGTCTATATTAATAATAAGATAATAATAATAATAATAATAATAATAATAATAATAATAATAATAATAATAATAAACACTTGAGCTCTAAAAATCAAGGTACAATCAACTTAATTCATAAATATTACAAGTTACGACAATACAGTGAAATCATAACAAATCAATTGAGTTTATTTTTATGGTTTTGATTTTATAGTACTGCTATCTTTCTCTTACAGTATTTTTTTTCATAGTTCAACCTCCGGCCAACTGACTTTGTGGTAGACGACATCTTGACGTGGATTTTCTCGCGATATTCTCGTACTCTCACACATTCTCATTCCACCAATTTTTCTACCATCATTCCCTTGCCTTTATTATCCATCTCCCTTAGCTCACAGAGCATAATCTTGGGACGTTAAACTGAAAGATTTTACTTCATTGTTTTCTTTTATAGGTTCATATGAATATATTATACACCTGTCTATTGAGCGAGTCACTTCACATCTCACTTATTCTAAAATTATTTAATATTTCACTTCAGTGGAGGCTACAGTAGGATACTTTGCTAAAGGATGTGTCCTTCACAAGAGTGATATTTAATTTATATATATCCTCCAAGGAGAACAGTATTGATTCGGGAAAATTTGCCCAGAAGAAACACTGGTAAATTGTCTCTGAAGGTTCAGCATATTCCATCTTTACTATTAAGGAGAGGCTATCACTCTACTCAGTTGGTCGCGTGATTTATAGCTTATTATAAAATATTTTTATTTGTTCTTTTTCTTTAAAATAATGTTCATTTTCTGTAATTTTCACTTCATAATTATGAACAAGATTGGACGCTTAGTATGTTATCGAATGAAACCCTTAAACACCCCAAAGTCGATTTCTTGACATGTAAGTTACTCGTATCCAATCGAATTTAGAGAAATTGATATTTTTAAACGAGATTCATAAAGACTTTTAAAATTATTTATCCTGTTACTATTAAAAAAATATATATGTAGAATCCCTATCCAACTGAGTTGAAGGTAAGGATGGATGTTTAAATTTAACATATTTTCATGTGCCAGCTCAACAGCAGAAAAGATTGACAAAGTTTTCGCAAGTAAAAAATCATTCTGAAACTAATAAATTCGAAAATTTATAAAACTAGACGGTTAATATATTTTCGTTTATATATAGGCCTATATATATTCAAATTATTTCTGAACTAAACTAAACTCGTGGTACAACAGCATTAGGAAGTCAGGACCTACCAGCCGGATTGTGGCACTCATGTTTTTGGAGTAATGTGTGGTCGCAGTAATTAATGCTAGTTCCAGATCGAAGTTGGCTACTTCTTTCTTTCAAGTATCTCACAATCGTACTTAGGATCATAATCTAGTGAGTAAGAGCGGTCACCCATCTTTCCTCTGACTAAAAGCAACCAGAGATGGAGTGAGTCAGTGGGTCGGTGGGTCAAGTGGGTCAAGTTTTCTGAGTCGGTCAGTGGGTCGTGGGTCAACAGCATGTGACCCACCACCCACCGTGACCCACTGCGACCCACCACCCACCATGACCCACTGCGACCCACCACCCACCATGACCCACTGTGACCCACCACCCACCGTGACCCACCATGACCAACCATGACCCACCACCCACCGTGACCCACTGCGACCCACCGACTCAGTATGATCTACCGACCCTCTCTGCTCACTGCATTGTAGACAGTATCTTCTGAAGACTGGTAAATTTGTCTCCGTTTTACTTTCAAGACCTTCATTTCCCTTCCTTTTCCACTTGTTTCTGTCTACTTACCTGAGGTGAGTATATCTAACCAAGTGAAAAAAGAACTTCAGGCACTTTTGGATATTGATTTTTTAATAGTAATAATAGCAATAGGACTTACACTACAACTTGGCTTTCGAGACCTGTGAATTTTTAGAGCTAACTACTAGAAAAAATACATTTTTGAATCACTGTAATGTAAAAATTGTTATACAAAAAATTGAATGTAACTATGTGTACCTGATCATCACGGTCAAATTGCAAAGTCAAATGAAATTACTTTTAGTATATAGTTAGGCCTTAATCCAAACTGGGATGTTATATTGCTTTCATTATAATGTATAATATCCTAAGGGGGTAGTGGGGATACGAATTTTTGCAAAAAAAAAAAAAAAAAAAAGTATCTCGCAAGCCGTTAAACTTATGGAGCTGAAATTCAGTGTATTAACTCTTTATTGAAAATAAACACAATGCGTCCTAGCATTTTTAAACATTTTCCTTTATGTGGGAGGGGGGGCACTTTCTATATATGGAAAATTGGTAGTGAGTTGGTTTGTAAAAATGATCGAAAATGATCGATGTTATTTAAGAAAAAAAATCAGAAACAAAAAATAGAGTGCTTGGCTTTATATATCCATTGCTTTCTGCTATAATAATTGCTGAAGCTTATGTTTATTATATGGAGCGCTTATAGCACAGGGAAATCAACCCATAAAGTTGTGAGAAAAATAGGCATAAAATTTGTACTGTAAGCTTAATTACACGGAAATTTGAAGTTTGGATTCTACGCATAATTGTATGGAAAATTTTACACTTTTTTCCCCTTTACGTTGGTCTACTTACTTTGATTTGGAACTTTGAAATTTCATCCTTTTCTCCACTGAAAAGTATTGATAATTCAACAAGGAAATAATTATACTATAATAATTTAATTGAAATTCATCGTAATTTGGCACATGGCAAATAGCAGTGTGGTAATTGAAGTTGAAGAAAGAGGGAAATTCCCATTCACCTCTGAACACTTTCCAGGAACCTCGTTCCCTTTCGCTTTCTAGACGGGGAGGGAACTTGGTAATGGTATCAAACCTTCATGTGTAATTACAAAAATTAAATTTATAAACAAATGAGAAATCATCAGTTTATCAGGCTTTAATTGATAATTTATTCACAAGATTCCCTATCAAAGGCGTGGTAGATGAAGTTTCTGTTCTACATGGGTCGACATTGCCAACTGACATGGTCGATATGGGAAAGATGTTGTATGGTGATAGAGAGATGATACTACTTGCTGAGTATTTCAAACCTGGCCAAGAAAAATCGTTATCAGACTTAAGTCTAGCAAGTAGATTGTCGATGAGAAGTTGCAGAAATCGGGTAGAAGTATTATCAATTTCCACGACAGAGTGCGAACGGGGATTTCCCCTTATCAATTTACAGATGACTGATATTAGAAATAGACTAAGTGCTCAAACATTGTCTAACTTGTTGCTCATCAATGTAGATGGCCAACCGCTAGACAAGCTCAAAGTACACGAGCTAGTTATTTCTTGTCTGAATGATGGACATCATTCCACTGCGGATGATTTACCGCCAAAAAGTTACCAACAGGAAAAAAATCTGATTTCAGATTTGTTTTAAGGTGGAAAATTACGAGTTACGGAAAATGAATACTTGTATTACTAATGGCTTATTTGTGTTATTCAACTTCGTACCTAATTTTTAGTAAGTCTCTTCTTTGCTTTATTTAAACTACTTTGAATAAATATTCATAATAATTGCAATTATGCATATTTGTAACTTAAATTTAACGTGGTGTTTAGTGATTACACAAATTACAATTATGAGCATACTTTATGGAGATGCTCCCACATAGGGTACCCGCAGGGCCGGCGAGAGTGGTCGCGGGCCCCGGGGCTGAGCAATCCCGGGCCCCTTACACGTTCCCTTATAACCTTTTACGTACTTACCACTTTGGACGGAGGTAAACTAAAATGAACATTAAGGCTTAGTTTGAACTCTTTATTAGACCATTAATGCGTTTAATTTACATGGTAAACAGTATTGCTATATCTCCAAATAAGTGAATAATAAGAACTCAGAACCTAGCCTATGTTCACTGTTCGCTGAAAACAAAACAAAACAACAACAAAAAACTCATTAATTTACTATTTATGATTTTGTTTAGACCCTATAGTTGTTGGTTCTAAGATTTTTAAAGGCTTCAAAACTAAATGAATAAAAAAAATAATATATTTAATACAACGATATCAAAGTACAGAAAAAAGTAACTTATCTATTTGTAATAGCAAAAGTTATCCCCCAATGCTCAATCAAATGCTCAAAACAAACTGATTTGTGAAGGAAATAGAAAAAGCACGTATTAAATAGTTAATAAAAGCTGAGAAAGTAAATGTTCTCAACCATCCAACCTACCCTGTACTATGAATATCTTTGCATAAATTGTTGCTAGAAATAATTAGATAGAAGTAAGCTATGCAGTTAGTCTTCCTTAATTAGAGACATGATGCATTAGGCCTAATTTAGTTATTTCAATGAAATATTGCTCAAATTAACCATAGTGTGATTAATAATGTGATATTAACAGTAATTGTCTGTAGGAGAAATTAATTATGTGTGTTAATACTAGACAACTGTTACAGTTACAATGTATCCTTTTCTACGTATAGTTACAACAAAATTTCCTTTCTGGCCTTTTTCAGGGCTAATTCATCAATGTTAGCATCCAGGTTGGTACACTTGACACGTTTTGTCTCCACTGCCAGCAAGCCTAAGCTTGATAATCTATCTTGACATACTGTAGAGCGTAAAACATTTTTTACTCTATTTAACAGAGAGAAAGAGCGCTCTGCACTAGCAACGGTAGCAGGGATTGTGAGGAATATACGAAGGGCCACTGTCAGATTTGGAAATAAAGTTTCTAGATTCAAAGTTTTGATGTTATTTAGGAGATCCCATGGTGAAAGCGTTTTCTCACCAAAATTGGCTGAATATATCAATTTCAGCCTATGCAGTTCATCAGAAAGATCATCTCCTAAATCTTTTGGGTATCGCTGGACTAGTGCAGCTGCTTGTTCTTGGATCTGGTCACCTGTCATTTCTTTGCAAGACCACAGTACACAAAAACTGTTACACAAAGAGCGCACTGATTGAAAGCGAACTGAGCAAGAATATACAACATTTAGTAATTCTTTATCCTCGGCCGCCGGGCCCCCTTTGGAGCCCCGGGCCCCAGGGCTCTGGCCCCTCCTGCCCTCCCCTCTCGCCGGCCCTGGGTACCCGAGCACCTTTATACCCTATGAAAAACTGATTTTTCAAGTCTTTTGTCAGAAAAATACTGTGAACTGAGAAACCATAACCTTTTCCATATTGTACAGGGATATTTTCCTGCGAATAGAAGTTTCTTGTGGAATGCGTTCAGAAATTAACACTTGCAAGAATACTCTCTTAGTACAAGTATATTTTAGGCACACACTAATTTCCCCCCACCTCGAACTGTTTGAATTTCCTCACTGACAAACATCGTAAAGGTCACATCCACCGTTATTGTAACAGAGTGGTGCTTGAGCGATTGACTAGAAATTCAAACTCCAATTAGTGACAATTTCACAGTCTTGTTTTATTACAAGTGTAAACTCTTTAGTCAGTTCAGAAGAGGCCGTGGATCGTGTTCAAAGTAGGTCACGGTGGGTGGTGGGTCAGAGTGGGTCGCCGTGGGTGGTGGGTCATGGTGGGTCACAGTGGGTCATGGTGGATGGTGGGTCAGAGTGGGTCACCGTGGGTGGTGGGTCATGGGTCACAGTGGGTCACGGTGGGTGGTGGGTCATGGTGGGTCGTGGGTCAGAGTGGGTCATGGTGGGTGGGTGGTCAGTGGGTCGTGGGTCACGGTGGGTGGTGGGTCAGTGGGTCGTGGGTCAAATTTTCGTTGACCCACGCCAACTCTGGAAGCAACACAGCTTGACTTCGCTGATCTCACAAGAAGTGGTATTGCAGTGCGAGCGACTAGGCGTTAGCATAATTGAGCCATTCAGATGCCAAACTGATTAAACGCCCATCAAACGAGATTTTTCAGTAATTTGAGCATTTTAGTAATTTAGATACAATGAGTCTTATGTAGAGTCGTTCTGACGCGTGATTAGTGCTATACTAAAGAGTTCGATTAACATGTCTCCTGCAATAGTCAGGGCTTTAGTATGACGCTAATCATACATCAAAACTACTCTGCATAAGGCGGAATGTATTTAAATGAGAGTGATCAGAACGTTTACGCATTCTAGTGGCAGATTGTTAAACTATGGAGTTAATCGATTTTGCCTTTGAAAAGAATGTATCTTTCCCAAGTCAAAAATTTGTAGAACTAAAAAAACAACAACAAAAATGGAGTTGACCGATTTGGCTTCTCAACGCCTCATTATTCTTTCTGAACTTTGATAATAATAGTAAACTGTGAATACCTACCTTTTTCCCAGTAAAATACAGCATTAATTTTTGACATATGCCATACCCAGCAAATAATACAGAATTTTCTGCGACATTCGCAACTATAGCAGGAAGTGTGCCTGCGTACAACCCTCTGATACCTTCCCTGGCCAAAGTCTCATGGAAACAGTGGAACATCCCTGTATACATATTCGGAAAAGTCTGCATTTTCACTTTGATCGTGTCAAATGGCTGGCCAACATATACGTTTGCGATTCCTCCTGAAAAAGTATAGCATATTATAAACTCAAAACGCTATTATTATTATTATTATTATTATTATTATTATTATTATTATTATTATTATTATTATTATTATTATTATTATTATTATTATTATGCATTTTTTTTACTTATAATTCAATAAAGTTCCAAATATACCCATTAAAACTTTCTCACTGAAAACTAAGAACGGAAAGGAAATTTTGAATATAAATCAGCCAGAATTTATCTTTAAATGTAACTATTCTATTATTCACCTGGCAGGCTTTGCGACGAAAAACTTGAAAAAATTCAGTTAAGATGACACGTCACGGAGTTGTAACTCAAACCCTACTAATTTCAATTCAATAATGTCAACAACCATCTACAATGAATGAAGAATGTGTGAAGAATGAGTGAAGAATGTGAAAATCATATTTGCCTCCAGGTGGTATGGGATTGTAAAATCAAGGATTTGTATGCTGAGAAACGTTTTAGTAGAACTACTTCATTTTGTGGATTATTTGCATTTGCCTGCGTTATTTCTTGACTTTATTTATATCATTATGTAGCCTAGCTTTTTTCTCTCTTCGCTAGTGCATGCAGAAGGACCTGAGTGAAATGTGCACGTCACGGTTTTTTTTTTTTAAAGCTGCTTCATAAATATGCAAATCCAGCGTATGTTATGTTGTTACAATACTGCACTATTGTGTCTAAGATAATTTCATGGCAGAAGAAGAACGTTAGTGAATTTATGAAAGAATATTAAAATGTTAAATTCGGATGATCCCAGGGTTGGTAATTATATTTTGGATTAATCCAGTTATGCATTGGATTAAATTGTGGAATAAAAGAAAATATGATGTAGATACGAAAGTCTGAGACAATAAGAGACAAACAAATAAAGGTAGCTGTCAAATTAAACATGAATACAATTGTGGATTTTAGTTTAATATTGGTGTAATACCTCAGAAAAGCAAACGATCGAGAAGCAAACGTGCAAAATTCTTATTTGTTTTCATCGGCGCAAGTGGGATCGTTATTAAGTGCGAAGTGGTGTAAATTTACTGTTCAGTGGCGTAAAGCTACTGAAGGAATGCTGTTATAAGAATTCTACTTTCTTTCAGTTTTCGGATATTATTAATTTAAAATGCATAAGGGTTATTTCAATATAATGAAACGTCAGCATTATTTTTCTTGAATTTTAAATATTCCAACATCTCTTCCTGGCAAAAGGTAAAATTGACAAGAAATTTGTCTTAGAATAGTTTCTGTTTGGGGGAGGTTAATTTGAAAATAGATAACATTTTTGTTTAGTTTAACGTTGCACATTTATGCAACGAGGCTAAAGAAGATGGTGATAACGAGATACAAGATAATGGTAGAATGGAGAATGAACTCCGAGAGCACCCGCGCTCATGGTGTTTATCCACCACAAAGTCCAGAGACCTCACGCACTAAAGATAGAGGTAACAAACAAATTATTACCGGCATATGTTTTGTGAAGATCCATAACTTTAAAAGTTCTCCTCATCGTGTTTGTATGTCTATTTTCAATTTTAATTACAGAGTTACTTGCTGAAGGACTTTACAGAAAATAAATTACAAAAGTCTTATTTGTTTTCCCGCCAAACAAATCATTTTGAGAGCCCAGCTTTAAAAAAAATAAAACGAGAAGAAAAATAAATCGTCTTATGCATAGCAAAATTTGTCCAGGTTTTGGATTATTTTCTGCTAGGTTTTAATACTGACGTTGAGAGTAACTTACTTTGTTTCCTGAAATATAGTTCCCCTCTCCCTCCTATCCAAAAGACGGGTCGGAAGAATCACAAATCACACCAGAAAAGAGCGTGATGCTTTCAAATATTCTTGCTTTTACCTGCTGACTTCAATGGAATTTTGATAAATTACTCCTTACATGTGGTTCCTATGAAGGTAACCGAACAAAGATATGTTTTGTGGATACTCAAATTGGCAGTGAAACGATTAGCAAATCGCGTGAAGCAGATGGTTAATCATTGTGGTCTGTTTGTAGTTAAAGTATTTCCCTATTTCCATTCCTTATTTAATCGTTCTAAATTTAAAGTATAAATAATGTATCACATTGCAATTTTACCGTAATTTTCTGTATTATAGTTTTCTTTTCCTACAACGAAATTACCATATGTATACTGCAATATTATCATTCAGTTTCCACCCTTGACTGTGGTAAAAATGCATGGAGAAAGAGCGAGATCAAAAGGGAATTCTTAAGGATCTAGGGTCAATTTTTCGGACTTAGTCTCTGGAAGGCAGTCCTATTTTTTGTGACCAAAACTGTACCACGTTTCATCTCCCTAACTTCAGGGAAACTCCATTCCTGGCGAAAACATTAAACCCTCTTTGCTCCATCCCGTTAGAAAACGCATTTAAAAAAAAAAAAAAAAAAAAAACTTCTTCTCTCTTACTATCGTGACAGAATAATAGTGCAGATATGTTTTGACGGAAATAGTTATTTTAACATTAACTATCAAAGAAATTATATTGATAGTTCATTTGATTAATACAGATCATAATAATATTCTTTCTCTTATATCCTGTTTCCTTTTCGCCAACGTTTAAAAGTTACTGGGTACACAGGTGCTTATATACACCGTGCAAGATATCCTACAACGAGAGCTGAGTTTCTGTAATTCAAGCAATAAACCTCTGGCAACACTGCATTTCAATAGAGACATTACAAAACTTAGTATACTCCATGCCAAAACAATGCAAAGACGATATTACTAAATGTGGAATCAAGTATTAGCTTCCAAAATCAATTGGGTACGCTTCATTTTACTTACTTTCACTGAACAATTGACGTCATATTTTGTTGAATATTATCAATTGTTGTAAAGATATCTAACTTCTGTGAGTATATTTTGATTCTACATAAAATAATTCTTTAATTTGATATATATATTATTGTATAAGTTCGGCTCGAGCACGGTCGGATCAAGCGGAGTAGCGGACCAACCGAGGGTAGATGAGAAAGGTTCCACTGTAGTGCGAAATCAAACGTTTTCTCTTCTAAACACTCGCTCTTGTATGCGAAAAGTTACTGAGGGTTGGCCTTAGCTTCGTCTGCCTTCGTCACTTCGTTTCGAATTTTTGTTCTGCTCTAAATAATTTCCTCTGCAGGGAACGATGATGAAGTGATCGTATTTCTGCCCATTCTTATGTGCTAAAGACTAGGACGGCCTAAACTTTGCGGTGTTGGAGTGAGTTAAATTGAAAATCTACTATTGGTTGCCTCATGTTTACATAGCGCATTATAAAATAAATCTATACTGATAAAATAGAGCGTAACATAATTATTTTCCTAATAATTATTAGGAACCATATTTTGAGTTTAACGTTAAATATTTGGATAAGTTTAATTTTATAGCCTTGATTACCAGCCTCAAATTTATTGCTTCCATTTCGTAACAAGAATCATGACACAATGTAAAACTTAATAAAATACAGTCAAAACTGCTTATTTGTGGGAGTTACGTTCCATAAATACACCCCAAATAAGGAAACCGTGAATAGGTAATGAGAAAATATATGTATTATAAAATTAAACCTTTGGAGGTATTTACAGCAATAATAACGCAAGTGAGACGGACCGATCAATAGCATTGGTTTTGCTCTGTAGAGATCAACCCTGAAAGGAGAATTGATGAACTTCCAATATTTCCGGTGGGAATTGAGGGATATTGGGATACTTAATTCATATCAGAAAACTGTTTCTCGCTATATCTTACTGATTCTGCTCTAGTACCTATCTACAAATAGACAGAGGGACGTACCGACATAGGCATTTTATAAGAATTCCCTTACTTATGCATAGCATAGTTTGGAAGTCTAACAAAACGCGATGAAGAGTATTGAATGCCGGCCATTTCGAGTGCAACCGTTTGTTCAAGGAACAAATTAACATTTATTCGTACGATATTCATTGATCTGAAAAATCCTGTATTTATTATGTAAGTTCTAAGTGACGGCAAAGTAATAATAATAGGATTGAACATTAAGTAAGGAAACTCAGTGTCTTTCACAAGAAAGAAAAAAAAAAAAAAACATACCCACAATTGGGTACTAGATTGTATCCTACTATTACATCCATCAGTTTAAGTAAGACTACGATAGATGCAAATGAATATTGAAGAAAGTATTACTATGATGAAATTAAAAATAACAAAAATAACCAGAAAACAAAAATCACGTATACGACCACATACAGAAACCATTCATTATAGGGAAACCCCTCTTCCCATAACTCGTCTTGGTGATCCAAATGATCACTAGATATGCCTATGTTAGAATACGCGAATATGCAGTTCAGAAATGCTAATATCGTCGGTTCTAGGCAACCAATTCGTGTCGTCTTAATTCTTCCTCAGAAGACCATTTGATTAAGTAGCGTTATCATTTTCTCGGCATACGACGGAAGATCCTGAAGACACTTAAGATAAGACGTTAGTTACATAAATATATTTAACTCAATGGCTTTTTTTTTTTTTTTTTTTTTTTTTAACATGAGCACACACCTTCCAAGAAACCAAGTGTGACAATCTTGTACTACTAATTATATTGGATGTAACATCTAACACATTTCTTTCTAAATCTAAAAGTTCTTCTGTAGCTCCAACAAATACTTTGAAAGATCTTACGAAAGATGCTTACCGAAAGATCCTGCAATAAGATTTATAAAGGTTTGCTTAAATTTTTGGCCTGGTTGCTCAACAAGTAACTCTGCTGCTCCTTGGACATCTTTCTCTTTAACCTGATTCAAAAGAATGAGAGCTTTACATAAAATACAAGAAAAGTTGTTTGGAATACATTAATTTAGTAACTAAATATACACATGAAGGTCATTCAGAAAAAAAGGAACATTTTGGTGTAAAACACAAAGAATAAACATCTTTCGAAAATATTTATGGTTCAAAAACTATATAAAAAAAAAATATCTTACTCTACTCGTCAACATATTCGCCATGACATTCCAGCACTTATCATATCGTGATACCAGTTTTCTGCGTCGGGACCGTAATACGGCAAATTGTGGAGGCGTTAAAATATTAAATAATACTTTTGATAAAGTGGATACTTTCAAATATTTAGGATCAATATTAACAGACGAAAATCATATTCACGAAGAAATTAAATGTCGACTAAAAGCAGGGAATTCGTGTTACTATTCGGTTCAAAATTCTTGTCGTCGCGAATTCTGTCGAGGAATTTGAAGCTTAAAATATATAAAACGATAATCATGCCTGTTGTTCTGTATGGTTGCGAAACATGGTCGCTCTGAGGGAAGAACGTAGACTTAAAGTATTTGAGAACAGGATCCTGAGAACAATATTCGGACCCAAGAGGAACGAGAATGGGGAATGGCGGAAGCTTCATAACGAGGAACTACATAGTTTATACGGTTTACCCAACATTGTTAGGGTCGTCAAGTCTAGGAGGCTTAGGTGGGCAGGTCATGTAGCTAGAATGGAAGAAAGTAGAAACGCTTTCAAAGTCTTGACTGGTAGACCCATAGGAAAACGACCATTAGGAAGACCTAGGCGCAGATGGGAGGATAATATTAAGATGGAACTCGCAGAGATAGGAATACAAAGTAGAAACTGGATCCAATTAGCTAAGGATAGAAGTCAGTGGAGAGCATTTGTGAACGCGGTACTGAACCTCCGGGTTCCATAGGCCATAGTGTTAGTTAGTTAGTTAGATATCAGTTTTTTTCTGTATCGTCACTGCATTTTGTTGCTGTCAATGTATTAAAAACGTCTTTGAGTTCTCCAAAAGTAGGAAAGTGCTTTCCAGACATCTGAGCTTTCGAGACAATGGAAATCAAATAGTTTCGTCACACCTCGCATCTCAAATTTGGCCGAACATTTACTTGTGTAGTATATGTTCAAGGTTCATCACTCTTGTTCACCGTCTACCTGCTTGCATATTTTTAGTCACGTTCGACCCTAGCCATAGGAGCTAAACACATGGTTCTGATTGGTTGAATTTATCCATCTCTCGCCACGTAGCATACATATAACAGAAATCAAACGCCTCCTGCTGTGGGTTCTCGTGGTTGAGTGCATTAGTGTAAGTGGCTACTAATAACAATCGCTTTTGGCGGGGGTTTAAAGCCAGCCCAAGGAAACTTTTTAAAAAAATTTCGTAACACCTTTTTCATTAAAAAAAGATGAAAATAATACTCAAAAAACTGATTTACTTATGCGTGCAGTTTTGCTACACGAAACCATAGTATAAGTAGTAGTAGTAGGAGTCCTAGTAGTAGTAATAGGACGAGGACGAGGAGTAGGAACGAATTAGAAGCCCCGCAGGGCTCGTTTTGTTCCGCCTTGACCCCCATGATATACATTTAACTTCAACTGCTTCTTCAATTTCAACAAAGTGACAATTTTCTTCTATTACTATAATACACAATACATGCACCAGAAGGTTTGGACAATCGCAAACTGCAACCAATCAGAAACGTGTATTTAGTTCCTATGGCTAGGGTCGAGAGTGAAAAAAAAAGTATACCTGCCTGACTCAAAATGAGGGGTTCTAGCTAGATGGAGTATGCTGCGTACTGCAGTAGAATGTTTTTTTCTTCCCGGAAAATACTTTCCCACTGTCGATGAACTCAATGATGCTGTCATATATGGTTAAATACATTGGCGGCAAGAGTACAATGACGGTATACAGAAACTGACATCACTTTATGTTAAGTGCTTGAATGTGCATTGCGAATATGTTCGAAAGTAGATTAAGATATACTGTAGTTTCTGCACCTTAAATCTTTTGCATACTTCATGTATAGTTTGTGTTTTATACAATAAACGTTCATTTTCTCTTTCTGAATGACCCCGGTATTTTGAAATGTCAGCTTCTGGAATACCAAGATGTAGAACGGTGTTGCATAAGGACGCAAAATACAAAGAATCGACTAATGCCTCCTCTAATTATTCGTATATTGAACTGTGGGATTACCACTTCTTCCGTCTTTAGACAACCACTATCTGCGGTTCAGATATGTTATATAGCTTCGTTGGTTTACGCTCTGCTGAGTTCTACCCAATCCACAGACTGGTCGAGCGTTGGAGACAGATTAATATGTCTGATGGAGATTGCTTCCGATTTGTCAGGTCATGTTATCGCCTTTGCTTTGTAGAATCGAAATCCGACAAAATGTTTGGGTACCTAATATTATTCCATCCAGTAAATACGTCAAAGTCGCTAGGAAAAGTGGTCATTTTTCGAATTTAATTTACATCTTTTGTTCCTTGTCCATCTCAAATAACTTCTACCTCAGAAATAAGGGGGGAAATTTAATAGGAACTGCATTCTTCTCACGCTGTTGCCGTCTTTATGAGATCAACAACGCTAAAATACAAAGTTTTACTAGATAACAATGTTTGTCTTTTCTCATCCAGGGAAAGAGAACTTGGTTCAAAGGAAAGTCAAAATAATTGAAAATGAATCAGACACTAAAGATATGACTCACTTGCTTGAAAGAGGTACCAAGCGATCTTATTCATTCCAGAGATGAATAAGTTGAAATTTCTAGACAGGTGAATATTTAATTTGTATCTTGTAACTAAATATTAACACGGAATCTAAGGAGACACCAAAACCTGAAGTATTGCTATATGCGCAAGAGAAGGGAGACGAATTACGATAAATAATCTCAAATATGAAACTAATTCCCTCCCAAAACTTTAAAACAAATCCTATACAAACTTCAAAATATGTAACAGAATTGTGCAGATCTAGATCGCTTCTGACAAACTAACTCTCATGTCTCAGAAACGCTATCAAATCAAACATAAAAGACATTATGCAGAAAAAATATCATGACTTATGTACTTAAAAAGTTTACAGTTTACCTTGTGGGTACCTTTGTTCGTCGTATTCAAACAACAAAGTGTATCAATAGTCCCTTACCACCCTTTCTAAAAATCCACACAGATGCAGTTTCATTGAATGTGAAATGGATGATACATATTAGGCCCAGGGGAACACTTTTGGGAGTGTGTTACGTGGACGGCCGCCATTTTGTTTCCACTATTTTGAATGAAAATTTTTATTATGAACGATAAATGAGTAGTGTAATATACGACCATGGGCTACAATTTTCTCAGGATGTAAATATGCAATCAGATTTCATGTTACTTAGTTTGGTGAAAAGTTATTGGCAATTGAAAGTTATGTTTACCTCTTTCTTCTAGGTGTGGAACCATGCCGTTAACATGTGTGGAACACATCCAGATGCTCAAGCTATGGGCGAAACGAATGATCATATACAGCGATTGTCGATTTCAACTAGTATCATCTACAACACGACCCTGTGTCACAGTTATGAACCAATATTTGAGAAGGCGGGCACAGTTGTGGACAGACCTTGTAGCGGACGATCGTTGACAGTAATGGACGAAACAACAGCTATGGCAGTGCTGGCCTCTTTCTCGATATCACTCCAGCGAAGCACATGTCATTTATCAATATAAGGTGGGATGAATCATAGTTCAGTGCACAGAGTGCTGCACAGGTATAAGTGGCATCCATATAAGGTGCAAATGCAGCAAAATCTCCCCGAGGACAATCTTGATCGACGAGTGCAGTTTTGTGAGTAGGCTAGCGAGCAATTAGGGCTAAACCCGAATTTTATTATGCAGATACTCTATTCAGATGAAACTCACTTCAACGTAAATGGGGAGATTAATAGGAATACCATGCATTATTATTCATCTTACAACCTCACCTAGACAGATCCCTCGAAAATGACCGGTGGAAAAATTATGGTGTGAGTAGACATATGGGAAACATGATTAATCGGTCCCTTTTTCATTCTAGGAACTTTAACTACGGAAAATTACCTTGTGTTCTTACAGGAACAGATACAGTCAGCTGCGATGTCCAAAGATGGTACATTCCTCCAGCTTTTTCAACACGATGGCGCTCCCGGTACCGCTCCCGCTCACAGTGTCGTGATGCGTCACTACTTGGTTGAGCAATTCCCTGGGACATAGAATAGTTGACATGGGCCAGTCGAATGGCCTGCCTGATGATCAGACCTAGCGTCACGTGTTTGCAACCTTTGGGGATATGGTTTATATGTGAAAATTGGTAATCTTCGTAATCTGGAACAACGTATCTTCTTTTCCGTCTGCTGTTTTACAGAGATTTTTCGACTTTTTTCTAGATTTAAGTGTGTCTACTAGCAAATATTTTCATTTATATATTTGGTAGTACTGAAAGAAGTCATTATCTAAGACTTAACATCTAATACAAGTAAATCGTTACAGTAATCCTTACAGGACAAAACTATCTAAACTGTCAATAGTATTAAAGGATAGTATGCAATACATCTGAGACACAAATTATCACATTCATATTCATCATCAGCAACGTTCAATGCTACAGCAAAGAGTGTTCTCTTCTCTTCTGAGTCAAATTAAAAGTTCCTCCTGATATTTTCGACAAAGTGGAGCTCTACTACACTACTGAGCATTTTTTTTTGACAAAAAGTAAATATTCTATTGCCTGTGCAATTTGTAATTTTTTGTAGTACGAACCGGAGATCACGTCACCTAAAACAACTAGACTTCTTTCTGTGGGGTAACCGGAAGTAGCTTGTCTGCCATACAAAAGTCAGTACATAACATTACCTGAGAAACACATCTCACAAACTCGTAAATACATTTCTCCATATATCTTTGTACAAGCAGAAAACGCATTGAAAATAAGAAATACTTATATCTTTTCGAGACCTTGTGTCAATATGACTGATGCGCAGCAAATATTTGGAAGATAAGTTCCACCTTTCCTTACTTTAATAAGTACTGTAATATTTTATTACCCTTCCGTTTAATAAAAGTGTTACAACTTTGGACTTAGTATATAGTTCTAGTTTTAGTAATTCATCAGTCCGCTTTTCATCTGATACATCTTTATTCTACATACATTATATAAACATTGTCCTTGGGTTTAATTCATGTAGTGACGTTTAGTATGGGGTTGTCCCACCTGCACGTATATCAGTATGGCAGCCTCTACTAATCGAACACATGTCTGTGGTATCAGGTGGAAAAAGATTTTCTGGGAAATGGCAGCTCATTCTTCGCGGAGAGCTACAATGAAGGCAGATATCAAGCCGTGTCCAAAAGTGCATAGTGCACACTTCGAGGATGCACACTCGAAGTCTACAAATGGAGTGCACACTAAACAGTGTACACTTCATCAAATTAGTTTTTGATCCGCGCTTGGTTACAGCGCCTCATCCTGGTGGAATATGGAACATTGATAACAAAAGAAGGGAAAATTTCGCGTACTAGAAAAAATAAACATGCTTTTTTTTTAGCTGAATGACTTTCCAGTTATATTAAAGATAAATATATCGTACAGATTGACAATATGGGATAACCATAAAATGACTTAAGTGTTTTTTATGTATGCCAACAGCTTCAGCTTTGCCGTACCTGCAAATATTTGTCACTTCGGATCTTTCACGCGCAGATTAACAAGAGTGGAGCGTAAAGGCAATACCTGTATAGATAATTTGTATGTTTGCGTTGTCTTATCTGCACAATAAACTCGTAACAGCTTAATACTCACTAAACTATTGGCGATGTTCTATTTTATTAGGCATGCTTGCGCGAGGGAATATTTATTAATCCTCCAAAAGAAGACCGGTATTGGTGGTTAGGGCGCTGACGACTCGGTTGCGAAGTAGCTTCGGAATTTTATTGCAAGGGAAAGTAGGCAACTTGCAAGAGACTTAGGACACCGAAGGTGCCGAGGGGAGCGCTATTTACAATAATGTGGCTTAAAACTACTTTGAAAGAGAGTTCATATTGAGTATAATTGCTTCCTGTACGGTAGATATACAACAATGACACTATAATTGTCGTAGTAGTTCTACTGTATTACTTCAGTTACAGGCATACTAATTGGACTATTTTTAACATATTGCGTTAATATTGAAGTTCCTTAGATGTTACAATTTGTGAATCTATAGATTTTACTAGTAAATCTTCGAAATAGTGTCTCCATATTCTTAATTAACACCAAGAGTTAACACAAAAAAGGATGACAAGGAAAGAAGTGGTAGAGTTGAACACCATGAGGACCAAAATTTACAGAAAAGAGCTATTATGTCACTATAAATATCAATTTATAAGGATCACATATACTTAAGGTGGATAACCATAATTAAAATAATATGGTAAAAATAACAAAAAATGTAAAATTAGTATCTTATAAGCCCCTTAAATGGTTCTCTGTACAATATATACACTTCAACACTTGCGTGCCCTTCACTACGCTTTCTATGTCCTACATCTCTCGTGAAATACACCCGCTGTCTCTCCTACATGTTTCCGATTGCCAAAATGGTTATTCAGTAACGAAATAAGTTCCCTCGTCCAAATATAACCATAAAACTACTACTAATATAATAAAAACTTTATGAAAATTAAGAAGCGGTTTTATGAAAAAATACAGTATGTAATGTAAGTCTCTCATTGTTCAACTATACGGAAGGAATTATTTGTTCATGATTGTTTCAAAGTGGTTACAGTAATAGGATTATTTGAATTAAGATAAAGGCAAGTATTTATTACTTTGGCCATTTCATTCAATGAATAGTTTAATGAACCGATTCGTAACGAAGACAGAAAAGAGCGTGCCCTGCGGGGCTCTAACCCGCCTTCAGTCACTGACACTAGCTCGGCAGTACTATGTGAATTAAATATTAAACTTTGGTACAGAAAGGAACCAACCTGGCTACTAACTTATATATATATACAGGGGTGTAGCCAAGGGGGGGCCCATCGGGGCCGGCCCCCCCCAAATGGTTTCCTGGCCCCCCCAAATGACCAGCTTTTAAAACATCATAGTAAAATTATCTCGCTTCATTCATTTAAAAGTAACAAATTTTATTGACAATTAATAATTTATGGTAAAATAGTAAGGAGAAATATTGTTTTTTCCATACCGATCGAAAAATAGTATAGTATCTCTTCCTTATACCGATCGAAAAATAGGATACTTTTTTTGTGACAGCAGATTACACAATTTACTGCGATTTATATGCTTTAACAAGTATATTTTTATATGCTTTAACAAGTGTTTTAAAAGACATAGAGGATGGAAAATTTGGTGTGAGAAACAATGCTTTTATTCAATTTGGATTTCATTCGCTCTCTCTTTTATTTCTACTCAGTGTAATAAAATATTTTTTTTTTTAGTCACGAATAATAAATATTTTTGTCAGGAAACAGTAAAGAAATTAAGTGAAATTTCAAAGAAAATCAATCTTTTGTAGATAGGTTCTGTATACAAGGTCTTAAATTTAAAGGTAACCAAGAAAAGTTTTGTTGCTTTTTCACCCACCACCTTCGAACATTGATATGTCACCTAACCTGGAAAATCAAAAATAGTCCCCATCAGCATCGACGACCTTCTGAAAACGTTCTGGAAGGCCATGGAATCCATCGCGGTACAACTTGGTGGACCGTGAAGCGAAGAATGTATCAGGTGCATTTTGGATTTTTACTACGGATTTGAACTGGCGTCCTCTAAGGTGATTGTTCAAAGAATGGAACAAGTGATAATCGGACGGTGCAATACCCGGGGAATATAGTGGTTGCAATATTGTTTCCCATCCAAGGCGGAAAATGGTGTCCTGAGTCATCTTAACCACGTGGGACTTCGCGTTGTCCCGTAAACGAGGACCCATTTGCAATTCAGAAGCGATGGCTCTAGAGTTTTGAGTTTTTGTTGAGCACAGCTCAACTGCTGACACTACACAGTTGCATTGATACTCTGACCAGCTGGTAGCAGTTCCCGATGCACGATGCACCAAACACACAGAAGGACCTTATTCTGGTACAGTGCTGGTTTCGGCTGTTTTGAAATCGGTTCATGGGATGCTAACCAATGATGACGGCGCCGTGGAGCTTCGTATAGGACACACTTTTTATCACATGTCAACGCCCTGTCCAGAAATGGCTCCGAAACAGTAAATAAACACAGGCGACTGCCGCGTTTCCTTCTGGCCCGGAGTCAAAATATGTGAGACCCATTGACCCAACTTGTAGTGCTTCACAAGTTGATGGATGTGCTGCCGAATGGTTTGTCCACACACTGAATTGTAGTACCAGTTCCTCTTTGTACATGTGTTGGTCTTCCGGCACGTGATGTTTTAGGGTGTTTCGTCATCGTCCTTAAACTTGTTAAACCATCGCTGCAATGTCCGCGTCGTCACGACACCCTTACCAAATGCCTGGCATATCTTCTGTCCCGCTACAGCGGTGTTTGACCTCCATTTGAACTCGTTCAGCATACATGCTCTTATGACGCTCTGTGGATGTCCCATGCTCCCTCTGTCTTTACGCAAGTTCACGGTGTGTCTGAATTGCCATAACCAGGTAGTATGTTGGATATACCCACACCAACAACTGACGTTCGCCTTATTTCCACTCGCATTCAACTCATGGTGTGAGGTCCAATTGAACACAGACTTCCACGAAAAGGGACAGAACTTTCTTGGTTACCTTTATAGTTATGCACAAAAGTATAGCGTTTGGTCCCGGGCAGTAGTTCTTGATTAAGCATAATAAAAACTATCTTAAATATAATTTATGGATAACTAGCAGCGTTCACCCCGCTTCGCTGCGGTCACCCCGGAACGCAATAAACTTTGTTACTTAGATAATTTTTACTTTTTCGCTTTCAAGTGATATGATAAAAACCATAGAAGATTGCAGTAAATGTTAACATTATATCGCCTGTCATTTATGTTAACCCGCCCCGCTTCGCTGCGGTCACCCCGGAACGCAATAAACTTTGTTACTTAGATAATTTTTACTTTTTCGCTTTCAAGTGATATGATAAAAACCATAGTAGATTGCAGTAAATGTTAACATTATATCGCCTGTCATTTATGTTAACCCGCCGAGTGACACGGTCATGCGGGTTGCATATAAATACGTTTATTTTTACCTATGATGAACTAACAAAGGATTTGTACGTTATGGACACTTGAATGGTCAATTATCTCAAGACACTGGTAATTGAAAATTAAAGTGATATGATAAAAACCATCTAGGGTCCAAATCCTAATAACCCCCCAAAAATGAAAGAAATTGGTTCAGCCGTATTAGCGTGATGAGGGAACAAAGGATTTGTACGTTCTCTTTTATATATATAGATAATAATAATAATAATAATAATAATAATAATAATAATAATAATAATAATAATAATAATAATAATAATAATAATAATAATAATAATAAGCTAAAATAGTGTTTTTAGTTTTCCAGAAGAAAACCAAAATTTTCCTTTCTTTCAGGCCTCAAAAACACTAGCAGCAACATTTTTTTTTGGCTTTGTACATTGTAGCTGGCCCCCCCTCAAAAACGACGGGCCCCCCCTACACAAACCTGCTGGCTACACCCCTGTATATATATATGAGCTAACAGGCAAGTTCTTAAAACCGAAACCGAAAGATCAAATCATTGAATCGAAGGATAAAAGAAATGAATGAATGAAATGGCCAAAGGAAAGACTTACTAAGAGGAATTTCTAAAATCTTTGATAAATGTGGATTTTGATCTGTATTTCACTTTTAGGCAACTGTCAGAAATGCAAAATGTACGGTAATTGGAATATTACAGTTAGTGTCGGACTGGAGCTATCAGAGCTAGGCGGAGATGGAAACAGAGAGGCGCCTCATGTACAAATTTATGTAAACATACTGGCTTTTAAAATGACTTTTTTACACTTGTTCACAGCATTAAGCATACACAATTATACACAAAACGACTAGAACGAAATGCCGTAAATGTTGCATAATACATAATAATAATATAATTACAGCTAACAAAAATGTGAATGTAGGATAGATAAATTAGCAGTAATCTATCTATTCCAATACAAACACAAGGAAAATACCTGTAGGCACGATTGCATGACTATATTAAATTTCATAGCATAAGTAATCGTTTAAGATCTCTTGAGGTTTTAGCTATTTCGCTTCCAATAACATCGTAATCTACAGGAAAATTCTGGACATATTCAGTAAGGAGCATTAAATTTTCCAGTAGACTTTATTCCAAAAGTGATCTCAGTTTTGATTTGATGATCTTCAACTTAGAATATAACTAATTCGTGGTCTCTGTTCGGGCGGCCATTTATTTATAACCAATTCGTGGTTCCTGTTCGGGTGCTATTTATTTGTAACCAACCTTGTATCGGGTCGCTGTCCGTGGTTCGTTGTCCTACCAATAAGTATTCTCCTAAGACCTGGACTTACCTGGGTAGAACCTCTTGAAGGACCTCTCCAAGAAGGGATTACGAATTATTTCCAAATCGCTCGTCGGTCTCATTGATGAGATGAACATTAGGTGCCGAGAGGTTCGGATATCTCGTCTCGAAAACCTCACGGACGGTCAGACGGTCATCCAGACCATAACGCACACAAACACCATTCACACACACAACGAAAACACACCGGATTAAATAACACTATACTTATTTATTTGAATACTATTAAGAAAAAATAACGAAGGGAAATGATCACAACACTTAACACAGAATATGTATAATAATCTTCATTACTAAAATCACACTTTGCCTTTTTAATGCACTGTAGCCCCTTATCACTTTGATTTATATATAGGAGATTATGTCTGAAATTTCTCTATAAATGCTTTTCTCACACCATTGACGCACTTGGGGGATTAGCACGGGGGGAAAAGTTGCCGGGATAATCCCACGTAGAAATCTAGTAGCTGCGCCAAACAATCCTGAAGCGTTAAGATGAGTCTTCAGTAAATTAAAGTCTCCAAAGTAGAATGCTAATGTTGGAGGGCGCGTTTATAACTTACATGTACGCACAAGGTATGTGAACCTGGGACTTCACTAGTTGGGGCTAGCCGTAAGAAAACGTCCTTCACCGGCTAATAGCTTGTGCCCTTTAACACAAAGTCATACTTAATTCCCGACGCGACGTGCGTGGTGGCTGCACACAATTCCGGAGTCAAACTTCTCGAGCGCA
Organism: Thermobia domestica; assembly: GCF_964235325.1. Taxonomy (NCBI): domain Eukaryota; kingdom Metazoa; phylum Arthropoda; class Insecta; order Zygentoma; family Lepismatidae; genus Thermobia; species Thermobia domestica. The sequence continues at coordinate 130,554,383 of NC_137456.1, read as the reverse complement.
AAGCTTCGAGATAGGAGCTGCAATGATTGACTGAAGAGTGTTGGCAGTTCATTCTAAAAACCCCTCAGTTAAATCACCTGTATGCACATGTAAACAGAATACGGAAGAGCATTTGTTAATTTTAGTTCACTGGCTACGATGCACGAGACATTGCGATAATTCGGGCGTGAGAAAGTACAGATAAGGAACTGGAAAAGCAATGTGACTGGTGTCACTCTGGTCACTTGAACATCTGGTCAGCTAGTATTTCCATAAATGATTAAAGAAAGCACTTAATTCAGTTCCAAATAACTGCAGAATATGTACTGTGCATATTAATAAGTCAGGGAGAAACACTGAAAAGGTTCGTCGCTCACTGAAATGTTCTCACCAAAAGGCAATGTTTTAAATATATGTATGAGAAAAAATGAGAGACTTCTTTGTCCAGTTGCGTGGGAAGGAAGCAATTCCCACCGAAGAAAGAACTTATTTGCGTCGCAGAATAGAGTATAAATCGAAAAAATGATCACTGTCTTTACGAAATATACAGAGCGTCCACAAAAAAATACTTCTACAACCTGGTGGCGGTTATAAGAAAATAAGCATTCATGAGTTACCCGGTTAGTTGGAAGAAGAGCCATATCATATTCCCTGGATTCAGCTAATCCTGATCTTCCGTTTTGTTTTCACTCAACTCATCTTCATTTCCAAAATCAGCTGGGCACTGACCCACATTGAAGTCACTAGTAGAAGTATCCTTCAGATTCTTGAAATAATCTTTGTAATGAGAAGCAAATTGTTTGAGTCTGCTTGACAGGGTTTCTTTACATACACCTGTATTTTTCTGGTAATGTTTCCAGGGCTCCATCTGGTAATCCATTTTTCTTTATTTCTTCAAATCTCTTTGGGTCCAAACAGGCATAATCTTTTATTAAATGTTCACTTGGAATAAACCTCTCCTCAGCACTTGTAAAGCGGTGTCACAAATTCTCTAGAAGGTTTCTACTTAGAACTTCTTGCACTTGACTTTTTCTTGACTCTTTCTTCATCAAAGCAGTTTTCATCCAAAAGCGCTTTTTACATCGAACACTTTTCGTTGCAAACTCGGCATCTATCCTGAGATGAAGTTCGTTTGCATCTCATTCTCTGTTAAGATTTTCCGAAAACATTTTAACGTTTTCATACATGCGAGAAAATTTCTCTCTGAGTGACTTTAAAGTGCTAGTATTTGGATCATTTCTCATGCCGTTAAGTAGCCCATCTTTGGGTACAGTGGGTAATTCGAAGTTATTGTTGTAAGCTCAAATAGCCCTTTTTAAAGAGCTTCTGTCCTTAGAGTTTCGCTTTTTAACCATCTGTCTCGTAAACTCTCTTTGCACCACATGTCCACTGCATATAATATTTTAAATTAGAATGTAAACAAATATTGGGCTTTTGAGCCTTATCTTCAATATAAAATCCAAATATCCTGTCGCTGTAGTTAGCAAAATATTAAACGTTAAATTTACATACTATTTTCGTTCTTACAATGCAGACGATACAGTGATCTAGTCAGAAGAGGGACTATAAACTTTTAGCCAAAATTAAGTTATAATTTTATAACTATTGAAAATTCAGCCAAACGGAGTGTGAAGATGTCTTTCAGATATGTTAAACGCAATTTACGCATAATTTGAGTATTAAAATTCTGAAGAAAATTTTATAAAAAAAATATTTCCATTTTTAGCTAAACATCTCTGACAATTAAAGTAAATTTACATTAATAAATAACACTATAAACAATAGCACACCACATTCTTGCCTTAATTAACATCTATTCTCCTACTTCAGAACATGTAGGCGCCGTTTGCTTTGAGTCTCGACTCTAACACTATAACATTAAACAGTCAAATAACGCAACGAGACAATGAGCCATAGCAGTCAAAAGGCCACTCTGTCCAGGCCGACACTGATTACAGTCTCTCTCAAGTGCAAGGAAATATGGTAACTTTAAAAGGAATTTGCTTAGAATTATAACTAGAAAATTAGGCCTATCTACTTACGAGTCAACATTTGCAGCTGTAACTGTAGCTATAGAGAAATGAATAATCTAGGTATTCATTATTCTATAATAGAGCTTAACATTTTAATTCATACGCCATTAAAATTTGTCATTTACGTGCAAATATCTGCATTACCGATAGTGTAACTATTTCAATTAAGCTACATAAATCATGTCAAGCACAAATGTCTTTATGACATTATTAAAGAGACTATTTGGTTGCTTTCCCTCCACTATTTTAAATTTCATTGCATACTCAAAGAACATAACGTAAATACATTTGTTTCCGTAACATTTTTATATTCCACTTGTAAAATCACTAATTTGTATATTTATCAAGTAAATTATTATTAGATCAGCCCAGAAATATATTCACCTCAACAAAAATATTAAGAATATGCCTTTTAAAATTTTATTAGGTCACTTTACGAGAAACCACCATATTAAGCACACAAGTATACTAAGGTAGTGTTAATCCTCGCACATTACGCACTATGTACTCGCAGACTTGTGAACTTGGACCTCTTGACGCACACTAGATGACGTCAGTTTCGGAAATAAGCGTACTTCGAATGAGCACTTGTATCTTTTGGACACGGCCTCAATATTGTTCTTTGTAGTCTAATGCAAAGTCGGCGTTACAAATTTCCATAAATGTTTAATCGGATTCAAATTAGAACTCTACTAACTCAGTTAATTACCAATAAACTGTTGTCTTGCAAGTGCTGACCCAACGGTTCAAAGTTTTTCTGATGCTCTGTCATGTTGATACAATGCTTATTCCGAAATAGCCTTCGAAGATAGGGAGCAAGTAAACGATTAAGTAGTCCTTGTAACTCTTTGCCGCACGGTATACTGTAATTCAGTACTGCAAACAACGTAAATTAAAATAAAATTGAAATGTCTAATTTTACGTTTTTGTCTTTTAGACTAAAGGGGATGATTATAAAGTAATTGGTGGAATGACAATTTGGGAGGAAACGGAACGCCAAGAAAACCCCAGACAGCATATTATCTACCACAACCTTATATGGCCGGGAACCCGTTGCACCACAAGTGAACACTCTACCACTAAGCGACAGTGCTCCCTGTTCCACGGAGCACGTGAGGCGAAGTCTATGGTTTATAGTTGGCTGCTCGGCTAAGGAAACAAAGTTTCCGCACGTGGCATCAAACATTCATGACGGTGGCGATAAATGATTGTCGGTTTCTAGGAGCGAGCCTTTTCACTGCTCGACGGTCTTTAGAAGTAAAAATGAAGGTCGGCGTGGTTACTTCGGCGTTATGAACGCACCATTACGTTTCCACTTCATAATGACATCGGAGAGAGTTGCTTTGAGTTTAAATATAATTAGGAGGGAGGGCTGGAATCTTCTGTACCGACTTATTACTCTTGTGGCACTCAATCTTCTTACTACTTCAGAAACATTAGAGCTCTGCAGAATTGTCCGTGTAGTCTCTGAGTCTGTCTTGTTAGCACTGAAAACTATCATGTAATCCAATCAATAGGTGACGTCATTATGTTTACAACACCGTAAAATATTCTTCATGAATGCATCTAGTTTTGATACCATAGATCGACAAGAACAACTCAGAATTTAATCTGCATCGTTTGTGATCAGTATTTACTGCTGAACTAATAGCAGTTAAGCTTACCCTCGACCATGCGCTTGATCCTTCGCTACATCTGTGCTTATTTGTACTAACTCACAAAGCGTTTATAATATCTTTAGCAAATACGCCCTCGTGGAAGACATTCTTCTGAGATGGGTCAATCCATCTGAAGTGATTCAAAAATAGGGAAAATAGTTGCTCGACCATCTCTGAAAATTATAAAAATTGGAGTGTGATTAACCTTCTGTATGAAAGAGTCAATAACATCATTCACGTTGTCGTGCACATATAGGATATACAAGTGTTCCTGAATGGCGGCCATCTTTGTTAACGGTGGTGCTTTTTTTTTTTTTTTTGCATTTGCAAGTGTTCACGAAAATTAGTTATTCAGGATGTACGTATCAGACGAACTCCAAACAAAAACGAATGTTTAGAGGAGAGCAGGAGGTACACGGAGAATATATACTCTTGCTTCTAAATAAATATTCTGATTGCAAATCAATACATGAAATCACTAGAAAAAGTACAGAAAATTACACTTTTAAAGGAGCTGTAATTTGGAATGGCATAAAGTGGGGGGTTTATAAGTTTTGTGCTGAATACTATTGCATGTAAAGAGTCTGTAGAAATATCCACACTTATGATACTACTGGCATCGTAGATTTATGGGGATCCGAAAGTTGAAGTTTGTAATTTGATGCCATGTTTGGGGCGTAATATCTCAGGTGGGCAAATGCTAAAAATTGCTACTTAGGCCAAAAAGTAATTCTGTATGTGAATAAAATATTGCAAATATTATTATTATTATTATTATTATTATTATTATTATTATTATTATTATTATTATTATTATTATTATTATAATCATCATCATCATCATCAAAACTGATATTACATGAAGAAAAAGTAAGGACATGGTAAAAAGGACATGGTGATACGTACGTCCTGAGCAACTGTAATTTTCGTAAACGCTTGCAAGTGCAAAAAATGGCACTCCACCGTCAACAAAGATGGCCGTCATTCAGGAACACTTGTACACAAATGTCCAAAATTATTGTCGCGTGTCTATAAACATGTTGTAGGAACATAATTTGGTAACGAATTCGCCCGGTATTTCTTATAATGTGAGTATGTGTAAAATCGGCAAAGACATGTATGTAGCAAATTTCATGTCAAAAGAGCAGTAAATAAGAACAATAAAACGAAAATAAAACTTTCATGTCCATTTAGCAACATTTTGTTTTACTCATTCTAATTTTCGTATTTATAATTCATTTCCTATGAAATTTTCCACAAATATACATTTCCACATGATTATGCATATAGTATCAGTGTTAAAAGTATCCTGCAAAATCATTATCAAATTATATTCTTACAAGAAGACAGTTATAGATATGCGACAATCATTTTGGACATGAGTGTACATACGACAACCTGAATAATGTTATTGACCTTCTCATACACAAGATTCGTCACAAAGTTTTATAATTTTCGGAGATGGCCGAGCAACCACCTCTGGACCAATTCGTATGGATTGACCCAGATGCCATCAACTACAGCAATATGACCGACTATAATACCTTTGTCTGCTGGGTATCGGTCAGTATTCGGGGAAACGAGCGTGCCGATGCAGTAGCCAAGAGCGCCACATTGGCAGATGTTCCAATGGAGTACTCTCTTTTGTGCACAGATCTCCAACGGATGCGCTCCCACTGGCAGGCAGTTTGGAACCAGGCAATAACCTTCACTCAACATGCAGTAATGGTACAAAACTGGTTGGTACGGGACATGCAGTAATTGACGAATGTTATGTTTCAAAGGGGTTGATAAAAGGGAACGAGTACACCCCTCGTATTACATAGGAGTGCTGTTAAAATAGGTTTTCGTAGTATCTTTGTAATTTCTGCTATGTTAAAGTAGGGGTTATAAAATTGACCATAACAAGAGAACGTTCATAATTTCTGCAATGTTAAAATAGGGGTTGATAATAAGCCATGCTCTTTTATTAGCTCTGCTATGTTATATATTCTTATGTAATATGTGCTATGTTAAAATAGGGGTTGAAAAAAATAGTCATACAAGAGAACGAATACACCCCTTATGAAGTTGGTAGTCTTTACTATGTTACATAGGAGTGGTGCGTTCTTAGTCTCTGTGCAATTTCTATGTTAAAATAGGGGTTGAAAAATAAGCCATACTCTTTTATGTTACATAGACTTATGTAATATGTGCTATGTTAAATAGGCGGTTGGAGAATGTGTTATCAATCTGCTATGTTCATAGTCTCTGTGTAATTTCTGCTATGTTAAAATATGGGTTGAGAAAAGTGCTCATAAAAGGGGACGAGTACACCCCTAAAAAGTGGTCATAAGAGGGAACGAATACGCCCCTATTTCAGGGTGTTCGATTGTAAAATAAGGGGTGGAAAAAGTGACTCATAAAAGGGAACGAATCCACCCCTTAAAGATTATCTGCTCTACTATGTGTTCGTAGTCTCCATGTATTCTCTGCTATGGTAAAATAAGGGGTGGAAAAAGTGATCGTAAAAGGGTAGAGGTGGAACGAATACAGCCCTACTATGTTAAATAGTTGTATGTTCGTAATCTTATGTACACCCCCTTTGCTATATTACATAGGTATTCATTGTCTGCTATGTTTATAGTTAAAATAGGGGTTGAAAAAATGCTCATAAAAGGCGAATGAATACACCCCTGATATGTTTCGTAGTCTTATGTATTCTCCGCTATGCTCGTAGTCTTAGTGTAATTTCTGCTATGTTAAAATAGGAGTTGGAAAATAAGCCATACTCTTTTACTAGTTCTGCTATGTTTAAATAGGGGTGGAACGAATACAGACCTACTATGTTAAATAGTTGTGTGTTCGTAATCATTTGTACACCCCCTTGCTATGTTACATTGGTATTCATTGTCTGCTATGATTATAGTTAAAATAGGGGTTGAAAAAATGCTCATAAAAGTGAATACACCCCTGCTATGTTTCGTAGTCTTATGTATTCTCTGCTCTACTATGTGTTCGTAGTCTTATATAATTTCTGGTATGTTAAAATAGGGGTTGGAAAATAAGCCATACTCTTTCACTAGTTCTGCTATGTTTAAATAGGGGTGGAACGAATACAGACCTACTATGTTAAATAGTTGTGTGTTCGTAATTTTATGTACACCCCCTTTGCTATGTTACACAGGTATTCATTGTCCGCTATGTTTATAGTTAAAATAGGGGTTGAAAAAATGCTTATAAAAGTGAATGAATACACCCCTGCTATGTTTCGTAGTCTTATGTATTCTCTGCTCTGCTATGTGTTCGTAGCATAAAAGGAAACGAGTACACCCCCTAAACTGGAGGTCGTAAAAGACCATGTCTGGACGGTTCAGGGTTGAAAACGAATACATCTCTGTTATGTTACGTAGTCTTATGTATTATCTGCTCTGCTATGTGTTCGTAGTCTCCATGTATTCTCTGCTATGGTAAAATGTTCAAATAGGGGTTGAAAAAGTGATCATAAAAGAGAACGAATACACCCTTAAAAATGCTCATAAAAGGAAACGAATACATCCCTGCTATGTTACGTAGTCTTATGTATTATCTGCTTTGCTATGTGTTCGTAGTCTTATGTATTCTCTGCTATGGTAAAATAAGCAGTGGAAAAAGTGATCATAAAAGGGAACGAGTCCACCCCTTAAAATGTATCATAAAAGAGAACGTGGCCAGGAGGCGCCAGCCAATCAGCGTGAAGGGGTGTGGCTTGTTTGCGCATGCGCAGTAGGAAAACAGCTCAAGGTGTCCCCTTCCTACTCACATACATAAATATGACATGACATCTGTAATAAATAAAAGATTTATTAATTCAATAAGTCTACCGACAATAACTATGTATATATTGCTTGATATGCACACACCACACCTAACCTTTCTGAATGTGTTTATATGTTGTACTCACTCGCGTACTCGCAGCTCTGTAAGGTTTATTTCCTTAATAATTCGGCCTATTTACACTGGAGTCCCGCTAATCCGAATAATTTGGACCGAACACCCTTCGGATTACGTGGTTGTTTGAATTAGCCCGAATAACAGTAAAAGAGTAATTTGAAGCGGATGAACGGGTTTGTTGTGTTGTAATACATAGTATATAGTATTTCAAAACAAGTTTTCTGACTACAGTATATGTACTGTACTGGAAAAATGTAAAATATGTTGGAAAAACTTGATTCCTTCACTTTCTACACACGGTACGAACAGTGCAGTACAGTAGTTACAAGTCTTTTCTTTAGGGTATTATTATCTTTGTGTATTTAGAACTGTATTTAACGAAAGTTCACTTTGTTTTCTACGAAAACACGCACCCATTTTCATCCTTTTAGTTATTAATTTTCCTAAAACTACACTGAGAAAAATCCGTTCTCCGGACAGCGGTATATTGTACAAATATACGGTATCCTCTTGCTTACTATAGAAATCAATACGGAGCATACGTTATCCGTATGATACATAGGCACTGCCGTTTGATGTTACATCATGCCGTTGCAGGATGTATGACATCTAACAGTTTTCCGTATATCACATGTATATACTTATGTTACCTTCGTCAGCTATATGCTATATACGTCCATTTGTATGTGAGATCCTGACCGCCTACATTGTTTCATACAGAAAGTACGTATAGATGGAACACTTATACAGAAAGTATTATAAAACATGCGTTTTCAGTTATACGTCTGGTGTACGTTAAGTCCAAAAACTACAGGAATTACGCATGTAACCTATCTTTTTAAGTATGCCACCTACAATTTTTTTTCTCAGTGTACAAATTTTCGAAACAAAGACCTGTTCGGATTAACCGAATGTTTGGATTACGGGGACTCTATTGTACTTCCCTCGCCCTTTGCGTCAACGCAATGCAAAATTTGCGTTTAACTTTGCAGTAATCGGCATAGCATTTATAATGTTTTTTTTATTTTTTATTTATTTATTTACTTTTTGCCTTGCTTTGTCGTACACAAAGTTTGTGTAAATATGGATCGGAATGTACCTCTAGAAATAGCTATCCACTGAATTCTTTAAACACAGAAAAACATTGGCACAGACATATCACTTCGAATCGAAGTCCCTGAATAAGATGATTGTGATATACGGGCACATTCCATATGGGTGTTCGTAAAATTTGGGTATCGCAACGCAAAAAATACAGATTACAATTATAATTACTATGCCTATTACCGCAAATTTAATGTAATTTTTGAGTTGCGTAAACGCAAACTAGGGAATGAGGACAATGCACTACCAAAGAATACACTGGAAAATGAAATATAACAAAAGTTAAAATAAGATGATAATCATAATCGATACAAATGCGAATGACATGTCAGATCTTCGCCAAATTGTTCTTGGCCAAACGCTAAAAGTACGTATTTATAAATCCATATGTGACTGTCATGCGCAATTAAGGTATTCAAATTCACGAACGACGACGAACTGAAGGGTACGTGGATACGGTTGCAAGTAATAACTGTAGTCATAATAACCCCATGCTGTAAGCGATGCTAACACCTAGTGGTCCACATGCCGGTACTGTCGATCGTCGATATAGAGACGCGTGCGTATAATTGTATGAATTTAGGTGGCAACTGCCGCCGATCATTAGAAAGTGAATATTGGAGAACTATGAAATAAAGTAAATAGATGTGTGTCATTTTGTTATAAAATTACATTGTGAACGTATTTTTTCTGACTCCAAACGGTTATCGTCCAATATACACAGTTAAACAAGCACTCTGATTGACTAAATTAAAATACCTCAGCAATTTATCCCTCTACAAGCGAGGTTTTTCTTCATCGCCTCCGTGACGAAGTCGGAAGAATGCGTGCCTAGTAATCGTAAGTTTGGTATTTCGAGCCCACTTCGGAGCCTTTTTTTTTTTTAGTACTTTTTGAATGATTTTTAGATGCACTTTAATGTAAACAAATCACACATATAAGCGATTTAACACATTTTGGGGGAGTAATTTTGTGGTTCATTGGCGTTTCGTCGCATCTCTGCCACTATTGGACTGCGGGGGAACCAATTTTTGGCGAGAGGTAGCAGGTTGCCCATCGGTGGTCCAACGACGCTTACAGCATGGGGAATGTAGTTCAACTGAACAACAATAAAAATAGTGGGGAAATTAAAAATGAACAAAACTGAATAGTTTACATTGCTCATGTCGAATACAGCTAGCAGATTAACCTTACAAGGAATGACAAAATTTAGTAAAATTTGGCATTATACTAAGCATAGTTTTTTTTGGGGGGAAGCGAGCATCCCCGGTAGGGATACTTCAGTTGATTTCTTTGGGGGAACAAGATGTGATTGGGGAAATCCCCCTCATCCTCCCCCCCCGGCAATTCACACCCTGCTCATAAAAGAATGGAACTATTATCTCCCTCCCTTGGAAAATCTGAAGTGACGATACTGTTCCTTACCAGTCTTCGCGAAATTCGGGATACAGCAACGCAACGCAAACAATGCAAAAAGTCATAATAATTACAATGCCGATTATCATTTGCATTTTAACTTGTGATAATTAGTATAGCATTTACAATTGTTTGTCACTACTTTTGCAATGCGGTGATCCATTAAATATTGCGACGACTGGGGCGAAATCCAAAGCTTTTAACATTAACCTTCGATTAGATCTGATGCAGTCTCATCCTGAAATCAGGACATGTACGAGCGTACCAATCGATTCCTCGCAACAAATCATGTACGAATATACTCGAAAAAGTTCAAATAATAATAATAATAATAATAAATTACAAGTAAATCATGTTTAGCAGACATCAGTTACAACTCAATACGCTGCTGAAGTCGTCTGCTGTGAATTTTACTGGGCGCAGCCATATTGGTTACAAACCATCTGTTGCTAAGATGGTTGTTAAGACCAAGGATCTTATAAAATAGAGGATCTGCCCTTACAACAAAATCCTGAAGCCATACGTCACAGTTTCGCCACCCCTACTCTGCCCACTCCGCCCAATAGGATCGCAATGTTTTGAGCCAACAATCATGGCGGAAACGAAAGTAGTCAATCAGACGATGGCAGGAACGAGAGTAGCCAATCAGACGTGCCGATGCTCGGTTGTTTTTTTGGCTTCATCGATTTAATAGGATGAAGATACATATGGGCAGATCCTCTATTTATAACATCCTTGGTTAAGGCAGTTTCAATGGCGTTGTATGTGGCAGCTGAGAGTCTTGTGAAAGACGAACTTAAAATTATGAAGAAAAAAAAAGAAGGCTACATTTTCACGAATAGCAGTGAATATATTTACTTTATACGTATAGGAAGGCTATATTTATCATAATATGAAACAAAATTTCTACATTTTTATTCCTTCAATCGCCAATAACTTGCTGATCAACAAGTGAGTGTGAATCCCAAGCATGTACACAAGCGCCCCTTAATAATAATTTTAGATTGAATTTAATTAAAATTATTGAAAATTGTTATGCTATATACTTCTGTCATACTGCTTGTTTAGCTTCAGTGAAAATGTTTAATATGGAAGAAACTTGATTTTTATAAAATTAGTGATCAGGTATTCGGAACAAAGAAGTACAGCACTAGAATAACCAATGCATTTTAAAGCTTACTAATTTTATATTAGTAAATAAATGAAAGTCGCCTTGTTACCTCCTTTTGAACATCCTAGATCAGCGTTTCCCAACCGGTGTGCCGTGAATGGGCCGCTGGTGTGTCGCGAGGAAATTGAAACAAAATTACTAATTCTATAGCAATCAAATTGCAAGACATAGGGAAAAATGTATGTTTGTATTTCCCATTACTAGGAACCTTCACTATGAATCCACAATTTTAAGTTTCATACTGTGTTACTTTTCTGTACATTTTCTAATGTTGAAAAAAGTATTTTTCATTGCTATGACCATTATTGCTTCTTCATTTTTGCAGACTATTTCGTAGCTTGAAATGTTAAAATATCATTCAATCCTTTTGACAAAGCAAACATGCATGTAAATTACATACATTTGTGTTTTAAAAGTAAAAGATTTGTTTGTTCGTTCGTTATTTAGTGATCTTCCTTCATAGTGAAAGACTGGATACAGTTTGCGAAAAAGAAAGCGTATTTTTAAAAACCTGTGTCCAACATTTCATTGCAATTGTTTTCAATTTCTAAATCAGGATGAAAAATAAGCATCATGATTTACCACAGTGGGAGACCAGTGATCGAGCTTTCTTTTCTGTGAGAAGGAGATCAGTAATCACACACACACACACACACACACACACACACACAAAATACCACGCTATTTTATAGTTTTAAATAATAATTTCTGAGTGTGCCGCGAGAATTCAAGTTACACCCGTAGTGTCCCGCAAGTTGAAAATGGTTTTGGAAACGCTGTCCTAGATAGTCAATGAATAATTCCTGAAAGTATAACGTTCCTGCTTCTTTCCTAAACGAAAAGGTCGGCTCGTCACATGTTTCCATTTGCCTTGTACTTACACTACAGTAAATATTAAAAATCTAAGACTTACTTGAACATCCATGTTCATTAAGTTTTAAAGAACATCACAGGGAGGATACAAGAAAAAATAGTGGTAAAACAATAAAGTAATAATGTTTGAATCTAACATCGATTGATAAATAAAACCCATATGGTAAGCCGGCTATATTTTGTCAGTTTTTTCTTTATCAAGATCAAAGATTATTAACTATAGAAGACTACTCATTCGCAAACACTTTGTCCGATGAATTATTGAGGGTCATTTTCGATTAATTTCATTCGATTAATTAACTTTATTAACTAAAATTAAATTTGTACTAATATAATGCTATGACGTGACATTATTTTCCTCGCTTTCACTCTGCTAACAAACTTTGCTCAAAATTTGTTCTCGGTAAACCGTAAATCTGTTGACGATGTGACTTTTCGTTAAAATTATCTCCGACATTTTCAAAGCGTCATCACGAGCGAGAAAAAAAATTCTGAATACATGTTATTTAAAGTCTGTAGTCTTCTGAACAATTCCTATTTGGTGCAGTTTTACTATACGGATCAACAGATTGTAAAATGTACGGAAAAATTTGGGGAAGTATTTAATTTGCCTATTCTATGTCAATAACAGAACCGAACAAACCCCTGCGGGGCTTCTAACCCGTACCTAAACTGCTACTACTAGTCCTACTCCTCCTCCTACTACTACTTATGCTATGGATCCGTATAGTAAAACTGCTGTCCTGTTTATCTGCAAATTACATAAGTCAAGCCAAGGGAGCACGTAATTTTAATAAGCAAACACATAGACTGCCCTTAATTGACATTGAGGCATTGATGATTGAGACACTGACACTGACAATTTCGTCACACTTGTAACATAAACGAGCGCCAAAAATTTGATTTTTCTGGAAATGAGAGAAGTCCTCATTTGACACTATTATCATCTGCGCAGTTGACTTCACACTGCTGTTTTACTGCTCCTGACGTAGTATGACACGATGTTTCCTCTAATAGGGGGAGGGAGGGGCATTTTTACTTACCCGAGTACGATTTTTACTTACCCGAGATTTTAGAACATATCGTCAGCTTGAGAAACATGATTTTTTTTTTCTTACTTAAACTGTGATTCTTTAGCTACATTTACAATGTACAATATTGTTTCTACTAATGTCCTACCTGGAGTAAATTACACTTTACGAAAGGTCTGCAATCTGTATCAATCTTCTCCATGTGGGGGCAGATTGGTACTGACTTTGGACAGATTGGTACGAGCAAAGAGAAATATTGGTAACGTAAATTTTTGTTTTATTTTTCCATGAAATATTTTGAAATATAATATTCTATTAAACTTCCACAAACTCAAGTATTTTAACAATAGATTTAAGGACCTACAGCAGCGAAAATGCAAAATGAAAACATGTTTCATAAAAAGAATATGAAGATTTGTAAGAATCTTTAGTAGTTCAACAGATCTAGTTCAACCTGTTACAAAAAGGTAAAAAATAAAATAAAAATCCAATGCTTGCTTGGGCTTTCATCAAAATTTAAAAGTTCCGCAACCTATTTACAAAGATAAAAACGTACTATAAATGAGGTTCTGTCTCTATAAGAAAAAATAGAAATAAATAATACAAGGGCTACCTACAATTTACAAAATTTTGAAATCTTTCATACCTCAACTACTAACTGGAAAAGATATTATAATTTTGGTTCGAGCTTTCCCTTGTCTCTAAAGGAGGAGGAGTTTTAAAGGTAACCAAGAAAGTTCTGTCGTTTTATCACCTACAACTTTCGAACATCGATAGTCGCCTAAAATGTACCTGGAAGATCAAAAATAGTCCCATCAGCATCGACGACCTTCTGCTAACGCTCTGGAAAGCCATGGATTCTATCGCGGTAGAACAGGTGGTAATCGGATGGTACAATATCCGGGAGTATGGCGGATGCAGTAGTGTTTCCCATAAAAGGCATAGAATGGTGTCCCGGGTAATCCTAGTCTGTTGTCCTGTTACAGGAGGACCCCTTTGCGATTCAGATGTGCTGCCTCTAGAGTTTCGAGTTGTTCTTGAATACAAACCAACTGTTTACAGTACACAGTTGCATTGATGCTCTGACAAGCTGGTAGCAGTTCCCGATGCATGATGCCACGAGCATTCCACCAAACACACAAAAGGGCCTTCTTTTGGTGCAGTGCTGGTTTTGGTTGTTTTTGAAACTGTTCATGGGATGCTAACCAATGATGACGGCGCCGTCGAGCTTCGTACAAGACCCACTTATCATATGTCAGCACCCAGAAATTTCTCCATCCTCAGACAAGACAGCAAAGAAACACAGGTATTTGCTCGCGTTGCATTCTGGCCCGGATCCAATCATGTGGAACCCGTCGACCCAACTTGCAGTGCTTCCCAAGTTGGAGGTGCTGCCCAACGGCTTCTTCACTCACACTGAATTGTAGTCTGAGTTTCTCACATGTCTGGGCACTGTTCGCCTTAATTGCTGCCTGAAGATCTTCATTTTGTACATGTGTTGGTCTTCCGGCACGTGGTGCGTCTTCCAGTGTTTTGTCACCGTTTTTAAACTTGTTAAACCGCCGTTGCACTGCCCGCGTAGTCACGACACTCTCACAAAAGGCCTGGCAATATAAGCTTACAACGATATAAGTGCATATTCACAGAGAAAAGAACGCTGCGTCCATCCATCAACTATGCCTCACGATGTTCGTTTGTCACCAATGTTGCCAATACCAAACTGTTGTCCATTTACCTCTTCACAGTGGAAAAATATCTACCTCGTACCTATGTGTCCCGTGTACCAATGTCCCCTCTCTCCCCTACACCTGCGCCAACAGTCTGATGCTACAGTCACCACCCGACCATTGCGAACACGGACACCTGAAGGTGTTGTTGAGTTCAGTTTTATCGTCCCATTCAGCAGCGAGGATGTATGAGACGTGGACCTACTGATTAACGTGGAATCCGAACCACATGAGCTTCCGCCGAGAATCGAACCCAGGTCTCCCACGCGAAAGGCGTTTAGGCTAACCGCTTAGCCACGAAGGAGCTCACGGACATCTCAAGTGTTTCCATTAAATTGATATATATGGAATATTAAATTGATGTTATATATACTTAGAGGCTGTGTGTAATAGGTGTGTTTATGTGTGTGGTGTTATATGTCACTCAATTTTTCACGGCATGGTAGGAAATATATATATCAAGTGTCCAAAACTTAAGCATAATGCAAGAAGTTGCATATAAAGTTCGGGAAGAGCATCGTGAGCACAGGAATTGTGGAAGGCGTGTGTAGATTGTGAGAAGCATTGAACCGGCTATGACAAACGTCCGCCTGTCCCTCTGTAGAAAGAAATCGAACACTAGTGCTTGGATTCGAAATAGGCGCATTCCATGTGAGCAGTGAGTGAAGTGTTCTAGTGAGCGGAGGGTATCCTTAGGTTGAATATGGCAATAGATTAATGGAATATGGCAAAAAGACATAATTTGGATGCGTTTACCAAAGGCCGGACGATGGGGCGCTTGGTAAAAGGAGACCACAGATAGCAGTAGCACGAGCCATAAATGTGCCACAAAATGTTGAGATTGTAAGTTGTTGAAACAGTTTATTGATACCGGAGACATCAACCGTAGACCGGTTAAAGACGTTCACAAATGACAACTTCACAACAGGACCGATACTTATCCGTAACTGCGTGTCGGAACCGGACCATGCCTGCAAGACAACTGTTAGTGGAGCTCGCAGCCGCCTCAGGGCTGAGAGTGTCAAGCCAGATTGTACCGGAGACTGAGAGCCAGTGGTCTATATGCCCAACGGCCAGCAACATGTATTCCACAGACTCAGGAACTCAAAGGGGCCAATTTACAGTGGTGTCGAGAACATTACCAGTGGACCCTCAACAAATGGGGCCGCGCACTGTTCACGGATGAATCCCGATACAGTTCCCAGAGCGATTCCCATCGCATTCTGATCTGGTGCGAAGAGGAAACTAGCTTACATTTCAAGAACATTGTTGGAAGGAATCGGTATGATGGTGGTGACGTCCTGGCCTGGGCAGGCATTATGATGGATGGTCGTAGTTGTACTGACCTGCACATCTTCGATACTAGGTCCATCAATGGCCAGAGATACAGAGACGAGATTCTGCATGCCCAAATGTGGCTTTTCAGAGGAGCAGTTAGCGAACAGTTTCTGCTGATGGATGACAACGCCCGTCCCCATCAAGAAAAACTGGTGGAAGAAACCTAGAGACGGAAGATATCCAACGTATCGAGAGGCCAGGGCAATCTCCGGACCTAAATCCGATTAAACATGCTTGGGCATATTAGGAAGACATGTTGGAACCCGCCAGCCGCCGCCCAGGACACTGCTCTTCGTGAGGAGTGCAATCAGCTACCCCAAGAGCTCTCCAACAACCTGACCTTGAGCATGGAACGACGTTACCAGACATGTATTTCTGTTCTGGCAGGGCCGGCCTTAGGTAGTGCGGGGCCCGATTGGGAATATTTTGCTATATATCCAAACTAGTTATTATGTTATAAGAAAACTTTTCGGACGTGAAAAAGTTCAATTCCGGTTATTTTTTTCAGAGGATCCTTGCATAAGAGCGTCCTCTTATAACTACAAGATGCAGGCATTGGATCTCTTCTTAATGAAACATATTCTCAATACCGGGCAAATATAGCTATAGTCCATATACACAATGATTTTCCTGACACAAGACGTGTATCTTTTTTGAAGTTTCAAAATTGCTTCTGTTGTTTGGGGTCGAAATCGTTCGCGTTTAAGGCAATTTAAATCCCCCTCTATAGGTATATCAACATCTGGAACATGTGTATTTGCTCGCTGCAATGAACAGCATCACTAATATAATTATTTGGCTCGTGTGTCAAATAGAAGAAAAAAGATGATGCTGCGATTGTTCGTTCTTGCGTGATACTGGTTTACCATATATTTGCAAATGATTATCAAAACAATCGATACACTAAAGAAAATGCAAACTACTTGAGTAACGTTCGATCATCATTAACCTGCAGAACTGCTCTGATTCGTAGCGGAATCAAGGCATATGTAGAAAGTTATGAATTTGATCAGGGCGGAATAAGGAATTAATCCAGCCCTGAATTTGACTCACGGGAATACTGTACCATTCTTTCCTCAACACTCAGTTCTGTCAGCGAGGATGGCGAAGTATTATACGTATCTTCCCCAGATTCTGCGCGCCAGAACAGACACGTGCATTTAGTACTATTGAGGTTTGGGGACTGGGCGAGCCAAGGAAACTATAGTTATCTTGATTTTCATGAAATCATGACCCAAAAACTTCAGCAGCTCTGGAAACAACCTCTGAACCATAAGATGCATATGGCCACCTAAAATGTCTATATAATAACTGGCAGTAATGTGTCCTGTGAGCATATCACAGACCCCACGGAATACCAGACAGTTGCGGCCCACAGTGCCGCTTCCATACTTCTAGGTAGAGAGGAAACAATCTGGATCATAAGCTTCTTTGGGCGTCCGCTATACACAAACATATTGTTCATCGAACCATATTTCAAGTTTCCAATTATCGGTGGTTCTGTTGCATGTTCTCAGCACCATTTTCTTCGTGCTAAGGCTTCTTGGCGGTGATCAGTAGTTTGAGCGCCATGTCGGACCGTGATTGTCAAGATAGACTCTTCCAGTACTGACTAAGTTCCACCGTCACTTTTGTCGCATTTACTCTACAGTCCTTGATGAAAATAAATACTACTAAGTTCTTGACGATTCCTGTCACCAGGCTTCTCTTTCGCCCATTATTACTCTTCACCTATGTTGCTTTATCATGAGTTTCATAGGCTGTCATTAACTTGGACACATCTAACGTACTTGCCACTTTGGATGCAGTTGCGCCAACTAACAGCGCACCACAATTAGGCCTCTTTGAAAAACTCATGTCTCCAATTTTGCATCACTGCTCCCTCCCAGCTTCAACACATGATTACATTATACTCCCGAATAATGTAATACATACCATTAGACCTTCGCTTAACACTAATAACAATCAGACGCTGCACATTCATTCATAGTGTTATCACCTTACTCTTATATATATATATATATATATATATATATATATATATATATATATATATATATATATATATATATATATATATACACTTAAGATGAGTAAGGTCGTAACATCGTGAATGCATGTGCAGCGTCTGACTATTATTAGTGTTAAGTCTCGATGAATGCAATCAGAGCCTTTATAGGAAGTGGCATCAAATCAATATAAGTTTGATGCGTTGCTAAGGAATGACCTGCCACTCTGCTTCTATAGATATCTACAAATACAATGTATCGACAGTGCCTAACGCAACACAAAGTCTCCAGTTCAGTTTGCAATAATACACATAGCAGTTATAATTGATATTTGGCATTTAGCGTTGCATTACGCTGCGCAATTTTTGCGAAGGCTGGTACGGAATAAGGTTCTATATCTGAAACATGTTGGATGGGCGACTACGCAGGCGAGAGCCTGTGGTTTCTCAAAGAAGGCCTATACATTTTGAAATGGATGCGGTCTGACTTGTCATGCTGCAACATGGCGTCAGGAGTTCTCTGATGGAAAGATATCGGTCTCTAGAACTTCCCTAGTGAAACGGTGACTTTAGATGTTATCCAAATGGCGTGACTGTCAAGATTGCATGTAGCACTCAATGGTCTCCGTACCATCACACCTACCGTTGGCCACTATGAAGTTCAACAATGCACGTTAGTAGATTGCGCTCACCATGATAGCCTCTAACGTATATACGACCATCACTGTAATAGAGTCGTATCAATATGCGCTGTCTACTACTTGGCACATCAGCAATGCCATTGTAGTCTGAAGTATTTGTAGTTCTCAATCAATGGAAACAAACACAAATGCATTTATAGCAACACTTCAGCATTCACAAGGTGCATCGAGCATTCGGCGCAGACGGTCCACACTTTCAATGTGCTTCAATGTCGATCTAAGACTATGAATGATGCCGTACGATGCATCACGCTGTAACGATAAGATGTACTTCATTCTTTGGTGGGTTTATTCTTCTGACTGTTCGATCGTCGCTACTAACAGTTGTCCCCTGTTCATTGCTTTCGTACATTCATAACTGTTATTGTGAAATGAAAGTTTAAGAAGCCGTCTTCTACATCCATATGTTGTAGCAACCTTTCCTAGTATCGTGGAAATAAATCTAATATCAATATTTTGACGTTTTGTCAGCTGTTTAATATTCGACTTTACAGTATTATGATAAACCACTAAAGTTCATTTATTTAACAAAAACTCTGATTAAACTAAGATGATTCTTTTAATGCAGATTAGACTACATATTGATGATAGGAGTGTGCAAATACCATATAATTAATAATTACAATTTACATAATAGAAATATTTTTAAAAAATAAATAAATAAAATGTGGCTAGAAAACTTAACATATGCAAAACACAAGCCGAGGTGAATCGAACTCAGAACTTCTCGGCGAGCAAAACTGCGGAATACAGCCCCTACTTTCGGGCTACCTGCAGGGATAAAAGTGAGGGGGGAACGCGGCTGGACCCCGTTACCCCACTTCCAAAAAATATCTATAGCGTCCCCCATTCCTAAAAGAAATACAATTTGCAAAGATAGGCATGGGGGACGGTGTGACGTCATGCGTCCTCCTATCTTTTCAGATCCACGTTTACCCCTGGCTACTTATGTATCAAATTTCGTTCATATCCGACCAGCAGTTACCGAAAAATGAAGTACCACATACAAGCCGAGCTAAACGTGTTCCTGGCTGAGATCGGCCACCAAATAGCGAACTTTATTCCTTAGACAATGGACTACTTGCTCAGAAAATTTAATTTAGATCCGGATAGTCATTACCAAAAAATAAAGTTTCCAATACACGCACAGACGGAAGACTCTCACAATCATGTAAAAAATAAGTAGGGCTAATTAAAGTAAGAAACAATATAAAAACTGAAAATAAAGGAACCTTTCGATCAATCTTTACAATCGACAAAGGAAAAACTATAAAAACTGGAAAAACTTAACTAATAAAACGATTGGATACTGTACTAAGTGGTACGAAGAAGAGGAAGATTCGACAAGTTATGTACGAATATTATATAAATAATTATATTTGTAATTTTTTTAAATTATTATTTTTTGTACTATTTCTATTTGGTTAGGTGTTTCAAACATTTGTCCAACTTGAACATAATTCTATGCAATTGAAAACAAATATTAAAATGTTAATGAATCGCATACAAAAGCTTCTATTTTCAGAATACTGCGACTTCGAAGATATGGTATTAGTTGAATCTCCCTTTGTTGAAACTACAAGAGAAGGGTTTGGGATACGTCAGGTGTATTTAGGTATCTAATATTTCAACAAACATGATTATTTTATGTAATAAGGATTTACGCTGTAATTCATGTAAAAGTTCTTAGATCGTATCTATAGCACGTAATTTTAGACTTTATAGCAGTTTTAGTTGCAGAAAACTGTTAGCTACTAGCAAAGTTACAGAAAACACAAGTGGTATATGCTGATTGTGGCAGGTGAAATGCAAATAAGTGTAAGTTCCACAGAAAGGGACAAGAAACAACCTACCGTATCCTTCCCTAACTTAACTAAGCAAATTGATATTTTATGCAATTACAGTACTAACCAACGAGCATATCCTAACTCAGGCTTTCTCAGCTTACTTCATATCACGATCCTTCTCTTATCACATTGTTTGGGCAGGGACCTCCATAAGATATTTATGGTGTGCAATAAGCTTTTTGCTGCTTATTGCTTACATATAAACTTCACAATGCCCCCTCCAGTTGGTATCCTTACGCAGACAAAATGGTCCAAACTTCTCTTAAGCTAACCCGACCCTACTCTACTTTTCCCTATCCTACTCTATTCTACCTCACCCTGCACTATTTTACCCTTTTAAAGCGTTAGTTAAAAACGGATCCATAGTACAAGTAATAATAATAGTAGTAGTAGTAGTAGTAGTATACATCGGGACAGCTTTAAAGGGCTCTTTCCCCAACCACTGCTTCTTTTCATCCCCACAACCCTTGGTTAGTCCTCGCGAGCATTTAAGCTGTCACTGCTCTCAGTGTTGCCGTACCTCCGATCCACTTGTGTAGTTAAAGTCCGGCAAAATAAGAAGAAAGCTTTCCTTCCTATTCTCAGTTAACAACAAAAATTTAAAAAAAAATCAACTAGGAAAAAGGAATTGAGGCAACGTTGGTTTTTAGCCAGAAGGGATCATAAATCTCTACCACGTGTCGCGGAGACTAGTTAGCGGAAGGTTTAGAGGGGTGGACAGGGTTTTCACAACGAAAAAAAAACTTAAGTTAAAATATAAAAGAGAAATAAAATAACATCTGCAATAATGAAGAAAGGAAGATTTGAAAAAAAATAAAATTAAACTATACTTCGAATCAGGATCCTTCTCCTGTTGAGACCACTGCGAGAAGCACTGTAACTGTTGATAATATCTATAAAGTTTAATTCTTTCGTTCTGAAGACCACTTGCCAATATTGTTAATCCAGCTTATAACTAAGGGATATTCAGATCTCATAACACAATGACGACTACTTCGGACAGTACAAACTTAATTTATTGTTAGAACAGAAAAAAAAATAAAACTACAATGACAGAACTCTCCTTCCCGCACGGAGAGAAAAAAGACTGAAATACATTGCAAGTGGGAAAAAAAAGTATAATTAGGTTTGAAAATTTAGTCCCATGTTCTTAATTCCAAATTTTGTCTTCACCAAACCTACCTTTACAACAATATCTACGCGAACAGAACATTTATTTTAATGCACCTCTTAAGTTTCCAAAAAAAAAAAAAAAAAAGAAAAAAAAAAGTAGTTCAGGTTATAGTTAGTTTCATACAATATAAACTCTGTTTCGTCAATCCGATTCTTAGTGCAAGTACATTTTTGCATTTTGGAGATTTAGAATTACATAGTACAAAATTACAAGTTCTGTTTATATCGGGTTGACCAAAAAAAATAAATTGTTATGTTGCCTGAATTCAATTTTGTCACAATTTAGTATTAAATTTTACAATTGTTTTTAAACACTATTACATCATTCGAAAGGAAGGGGGGAATGGTAACATTTCTTTGGCCTGCTGACATACATTAGGAATACAAAAAAAAAAAACTATTACAAGGGTTTACGGCATACTTATTAAATCGGTTCACAAACTGAATACAATTTTCACCCAACAGCTTTCCTAATGGCTGAGCACCCTATGAAAGTGGCAGCGGTGGAGATAGAGAATGGCCGGGCATACATAAACACACTGAAGAAATAAAATATTATCTGCCTTCGAGCGGGCAACCTGTCTATCTCAGGCGCAACACGTCTCTAAATACACACTTTCTTCATATATTTAACTATTTCTTTGCCCATGGCTCATTAAATCGCAACTTCTCTAGTGTCAATTTTGTTTAGCACAAATTTTTAACTACTGATCGTATCTGCCAAATATTTCTTTAAGTTACAGGGTGAGCGGACAAGCTTCAGGTAATTCCATTATCACAAGCATTCATGTTAACAACATGCCAGCAGGATAGAGAGAGAAAGCAGTGAATGTTCTAAACATCACCCCCGGTTTATAATTCCATACTTAAAGTTTACTAGAAGGGTCCTATTAACCACAAACAACAGAGCCAATTTCAGATTTAGGTACACAATAGTTAACGATACTAAAACTAACCTAACTACTATAACTAACAAACAAAGAAAATAAATTCACACAAAACGAAAGAGATTTGAACGAAGATTTGATATGGAGAGGTGCTAAGCTAAGCGTAGATTTTTGATATTTGAAGTTCCAGCCGAGACAAGTGGAAGTGGAAGTGAAGGGAGAGGAAGGACGAATTCTATCACCCAGGCGACTGGGGACCCATGCTTGACCGGAAAGATTTACTTTAAGCAATCATGTTTCTAGATTCCATTACTATAAAGAAACTCATATAATGTTACTTTTATCATCGTAGAAACAATTTACAGTAAGCAGGCGTATATATTAATTTATCTTTGCTCCCCCCTTTTTATCTGATATATAAAAAAAATATAAATTTTCGAAAACCGAGAATTTAGTTCCTAGTTCAAATTTTTAAGGTTTGTCACGGTTTATAAAACATCAGCCAATTCGTCCGAAACTAAATTTAGACGGCAGCAGTCGCTTTCCCCCACGCCTGGAATCTTCCGAGTCGAATGTTTCTTCCAGTTTTACAACTGATCTTCAAAATTTTACTTCAGCCGCATTATAAAAAAAAAGCATTGTTGTTACCTTGTAATCCTGGAAACCAACGGTCAAACCTTGTAATTTGTTACATCCACTGCGAACTAATCCATTATGGGTAAGCCACGTGCATCATCACCAGGGAAGAGGAATTCTGTCGTAGTTCGAATTATAGCTGTCTCACTTCATAGTTGTCCTTTAGGCCTTCACCCCACCTTCCTAACTGTATTTTTCACTAATAACTCACATATTAAACGCAGTGGGTTTCTTCTATTTTCAAGGTTTCAGTCCACCGTAGCTACCTGGGATGTTAACACACGCCATAGTCAAACCGAAAAAATGACGCTATCCCCTCCTGGCGAGGATAGCTTCACTTCGCCCCCCTTATTTTCCAATTGGTGGGTTTAAATACCGGAAGATGTTGGAAATTTTAACATACTTATCCACCTATTGAATGTGGTAAAATAATTAAGATTAAAATAAAAATATCTTAATTATAACTACTTACTTGAATGAGTCTAGTTTAAATTTTTAATTTTCCTTCTTACCAAAAAAAAAAATGATATCTTCTTGTTTTGATTTTTTTGACTTTTCTCACTTGGTGGCAGCACATTCACGCACAGCGAGGACTATAAACGAACACTTGATGTGGCTTTGGATCGAACTCGAAACAAGGCGCCATTTTGGGTCCTCAGATCCCAACGATCTCATACTAATATAAACAATTATACATGAGCGGAAAAAGGGACCGTCTCATTTTCATTTAGTTTGTCTAGACACATTTTCACATTTCGATTTTCTAGATAACACTTTTACATTATTTAAGTCACATACATTATTACATTATTAAAAATACACACTACATATTTCACATTTTGATCATTTCTGACGAAAATTTGATTAGTATATCACAAATATTTGTTTCAAAATATACATAAAACACTACCAACAAACAAATCAAGACTTCTGTATGACACCTCATAAGAATGGAATTAAAATACTCCAATGATTGGTCTCATAATAATACGCTGAGTGTCTTAAATGTATTATATTGTATATTATAAAATTGAGAAGAAAATACATACTTTTACAATGTATTTGTACACACATAATATTTTTACATATTTTCATATGTATGTGATAAGTAATTAAAGCTCATCTGCACTCTTACTGTGACAATCTTACATGCTTTATTGGATTTTCAGTTCTTTAAAAGTAAATGAAATGTTATTTCAATAAATTAAAGAATTACAGATAAAACTTTAGAATGCATGACAATTGAAGAAAGGCACAAACATACAATTTAATTAGGGTGTTCACAGGCACATATTACAGCTGTGAACATTATACTGTTCCTTGGATTTTATCCGCTTGGATTTTGTCCGCCTTGTCAGAATTTAGCTTGGATTTTGTCCGATTGGATTTTGTCCGCTTGGATTTTATCCGCTTGGATTTTGTCCGCGCCCCTTTCAGAATTCCTGGAAAAAGAGCCCTCTCTTTCTGTCCCAATGTATAGGAACAGGTTAGAAGCCCGCAGGGGTTGGTTGGGTTCCGTTCTCGACATGACTTCCTCAAATTTTTCTGTACATTTTACAATCTATGGATCCGTATAGTAAAACTGCACCGCGGTCCTCCTTAACGATGCGCAGCCGCAGCATGCATTGTAACATTTACCCTCGCTTACAGTTGTGTTAATCTGAGTAGCATTCATTTTGAATTTTTATTTTACTCTGCAGTTTCTGTTGTATATGTATTTTTTTGTTTTGCTATTTTTATATTTTAATTAATTAGTCTATTTATTTTTAAAGTTTTCTTCTTTAATTCCATATGTTCTATAGATGATCCTTTAATCAGTTTGTTTAATATTCTTGCTTGCTGCTGTCCAGGGGCGGACTGGGTATGAAAATTTCACTGTGGAACAATTCCACCAATGGTCCCTTTCAAAAAAAAGTAGCTTCTATTTTTTTATCCAAAAATATTTTTTATATTTTATATTTTTAAATTGGTCCTTTGTAAATCAAGGAATATACGCTCTTGTAAATGAAACTAAATCCAATTCGAGATAGGTCTACTTTGTGCTTAGTATTCTCAATGTCCCCTTAGCACACAATCGTCACAATAGTATAGGTATTCTACTGTTTCAAGAGAAATATATTTTGTGTATTTAGCTTCTTATTTTCAACTTCATACAAAACAAAATTTTCGGAGTTGGCTGGCTGTAATATACTGTATTTTAGCAAGTTTAATGAAGTTGTGAAGTGAATTAGAAATATGAGCTCATAACTAGAGCCAGACATTGATACATACATCCATATCTTTCAGACTACATTTTCATGTTATGAGTAATTTTTTTTAGGACATCACTTTTCTGTGCTACACTATCTATGATGTTGTGTACATCAGTATATTGAAGCATTTTCTTTTCCACTAACATAAGCATAAAGGATTCCAATTATCCTGTGATAGAGTTGTTCTCAGTCTGTTTTTTGTGAACCTTAACACAAAAAAATTCTCTAGCCTGCTACCTGCGTAAAAGAGTGTGAACATGCACTTGTAGGCAAATCTTATGTTACAATAAGTTCCTGTCAAAAGATTATACATACACAAAAGCCTGTAGCAACAAGCACAACAGTCCTGACATGAACGAATACACTTTTTCTTCAGAGTGAAGTCATCTGGAGAGATATGTGTGGTTTCAACCTCCTCTTTTCATTCCATTATATCATACTCACCAAAAGGGCACTGTTTCAGTCTCTCCCAATGATTAGCTAAACTGGTCTGTTCCGTTCTTAATAGATCTGTGATATGCGACTTAAAATATGCGAATGTCTTAGCTAAATGTTCAAGTGCAGGTGGTCGAAATCCTCTGCTACTAATATCATGGAAACATTTTGGATCAAGAATAGCTAGGTCAGCAGAGAAAGCACTATTGTCCATATCAAACCCCCTTGACAAACTTGTGTTTACTGTGTCTACAATAACGTTAAAAACTTGATATTTATAGGCGTCTTTTGAATTGGATACAAGTTCATCAAGTGCTAATTCTCCAGGCATCATTTTTATTTTCCTTCGTGTTTTCTATGGAAGAGTAGTAGTAACAGCAATGATCAGATCTTCTTCTTCAAGTAACTTAGTTTTTGTCCATTCAATGAATTCTTTCGCATCGTTCTTGATTGTTTCGAAACAATCTCAATGTTCCTGTAACTTATCGGAAGTCACTTTCACCACGTTGAATGCTTTCATTACATCCAAACCATTTGTTTGTAAATATTTAGAAAGAATTGATGTGTGGTCAAAAATGTACAAAAAATAAACGCCTTCAAAATATTTTCAAATTTGAGTAGAGACTCCTTATGTGATGCTGCTTTTCGTCTAGTGTCTGGTGACATTAGATTGTTGTTTTCGATTGCGTCAAGCGTTACAAACAGAGTAACAGAAAGAGATGATCCCTTGTTGCCCTTTGATCCAAAAACTTTCTTCAGAGCGCTATCCTTTGCCCACCATCTTGTTTCTCCAGTGAGATTCAGTTGTTTTCAATGCTCAGTCCCTTCATTTGCGATTTTCAATTCATCCATTCGTGAGTAAGAATCTCATAAAAAGAAAACTGCAACATCATTTAAAAGCCCAAATAGAGTTGCACATTGGAGAGTGACACTGGTAGTTTCTGCCTTCACAAGATTCAGGATGTGTGCATAACACCACATGTGCTTCAGTTCTGGAGACTTTGCTTAATCATGATGTGAATCCATTATAGTGCCTTGCATGTTTGCAGCACCGTCAGTTGAAGTACCTACATATTTTTTTTTATATCGATTTGATAATTTGTAAGGTGTTCAACAAGAAGAGCTTTACGTGCTTTGCCGGTTGTTGACTTTCCAAAACACCAAACAATTTTTCAACAATTCTCTCATTGGGGACATATCGAATCATTACAAAACACTGTTCTTTGCATGTTAAGGTCTTGTGTTGTATCAATCTGAATGGAAAATATACCTGCTTTTCAGACTTCATTTACTATTTCCTTCTTGATCAGGTGCCTTATGGAGTCTATGATGTGATTCACAATATTTTTTGATAACATGGTTATTAGGCTGCCAATTCCTGTTTTTACTGATTCATAAATTTTGCTTTTCTCTATACACTCATTTAAACGCTCTTTCATACATATGTCACATTTCCCTAGGAGAATAAGTTCCACGAAATTTCCATTATCGGCACCCTCGTTTTCCAAAGTGTCCGCAGCTTCCATTTTTCTTTCTTTTTACATTACAGCTCTTGCCTGAGTGTTATGCAAAATAAAGAACGTTGTTGTATTCCGAAAGTGGACGCCTATTACTTCAGGAAAGGAATCAATTTTTGAATTGGAAATTAAGAAATAAATTATTTTGACTGTTCAATAGGCCTACATTTTAAAAATCTTTTACAGATATAGCTTACATCTTTTGATTTGATCATACTGTACTATCTGAAAGTCTTTTAGATCTACCAGCCCCTTGAAATTGTAATGGACCGGCCACTGTGGAAAGCTGAACAACTCCACTATGGCCGGTCCGCCCCTGCTGCTGTTCCAGTTCAAGTAAACATAAATTTGCAAACTTTACGGAAGAAATGTATTATTTTAGTTAAGAACACCAATCTGTAAGTACTAACAATATATCGAAATCTCACATCTCAAATGTATAATGAGGTACAAATACGAAATGTAAAGTAAGCTCTTTAACACGTAACACTCCACTAGCCATGATGAAGTTAAGTGCTATGTGAAAGCAGTGTACAAACTGATCTTGCATAACCATAGAAGTGTCCCAAAGCTGCGCTATATCTAAGGTATGTGTTTTTATGCCATTTGAAGTGTTTTGGCACTATCCTCATTTATGTGCATATCTACCGTCATCTAACACAGATTGGTTTATGTCTTCCCGTTGGTCTAGTGGCTAGTATGTGCGCCATTGGTGCACAAGATCTAATGTTTCGTTTCCGGTAGGAGAGCATAAAAGATTAAGTTCACAATAATTCATTTTCATAATCATCCATCTTTCATTAATCATCCTATGCTAAAGAAAATAAACGTGAAACGTTAAACTTGAAAAATCTTCCGTTATGCTTATGCCCACTCTCACTGACTTCGTTTCCTTGCTAGTTGCAAGTTGCTAACGCGCGGGCCGTGGCTTCGCCCTGCTCTGTTCTGCTGTTTGGTGGGTGTTTTTCTCACGAATAATAGTTTTTAATTGTATATAGATCTGAAGATGTAGTGTATTATTCATGCCATATTTCGTAAGTTTATAGGTACGAGTATATTAGTATATGTTTATACCATGTAAGTTTGTAAACATACTGATATTATAAATTTGGCTTATGGACATAGTGGCAGTTAGTGGGCTGGCGCCAAGAAAATAATAGTCTAGAAGACTTTGCGAGATAATTAATGAAAGAATTGTAATTTCCAAATAGTTACTTTTGATAACGCTCCTCAATTTTACTATTTGTTCCAAGTCGGATTCTGCATGTGCCGAAAAAAATATGAGTCTGAAAGGCATGGCGATATGAAAGGCTAAAAGAAATACAAATTTCACTATTACATAATAATTTGTCCACATATTCTTAATCTTCCGGTTCTGAAATTTTCAGACTTAAAATCTTGTATAAAGAGTGCTTTAGGGAGAAGATCGGTTAAGCTAATAGTATTTAAGAATATTTTGCAAAGAAAATGGGTACTTACATGTAAAGCTCCGAGGTAGTAATATTTCAAGCACTATATTTCAAGTAATGTGTAAAGTTAGATTATGAGGGCAAATCCAGCGTGTGTTTGCATGTATCATACAAAACCCACGCCTAGTATTCTGGTATGGTTGACAATAAGGTGCACATCTCTCTTACCTCTAGTCTTCATTAGTGGAATATGATTAGTGATTCTTCCATTTGTTGCGTCATCAATCCTATTTTCTGACTTTATTTCAACACCTTACGGGACTCCATCTTTCAGCAGGATGCCACACGTCTCAATATCACAAGGAAAATTCAGTGTGATCCACTTGGTAAACGTCTTGTACTTTCTCCTGCTAGATCGCCGGTAGTACTGAGCATGTAGGGGACAAGATGAAACGATGTTTAACTACCAGCCAGGCTTCCGGCAACAACTACGCCCAACTACGTTGGTATTCTATCATACCTCTGACAGGTATATCGCAACTACTGGACCAGATGGGGTCCGATTATACAGATAGAATATCTTAAGCTGCTTGTGTGGCTTCTCGATTTAAGTGCCTGCACAGATTGCTTACATGGTATAACCACCATTATTAACTTAATAAACTATAGTATTTATCCTAAGTTAAAATTTTATCTTCGAAAATTACTGAAACGACGAAAACTTCTGTAGTACCGTCAAATTGGATTAAATCGGTCAGATCTGGGACATTTTTCAACTGTGCTGGAACTACGATACATTATTTTATTAATGTAAATTCAACATCGTTGGGGATATGTTTCAGAAATGCAATAAGCGAAAGAAAAGAATTTTTGACCAACTGTGCACATAGTTAGAAAACATTAAAATGTGTCCGATGTCACCCCGTGTTGTGGGGTGACTTCCGACACGATAGAATTTCTGCATAATAGCCGAAGCTGTGTCCCTATGATGTGTAATCGTACAGTGAACAATAGTTGACGAAAAAAAAAAAAACGTTGTCGGACATTTATTGGAATGCTTTCATAGTTTTAGTTATACATAAACAACCATAGTTAACATAGTGACATACCAATATCCTGTAAATTTTCAAAAGAAAAATATATATTGGTTTAAAGCAATAGAACAATAGAGAACAGGAAAAAGTATTGCACACAAAACCATGTTCCGTTTGTCCATTAATATCACTTCAGATTAATATACACTTTCTTGGAGGTAAATCTTACCCCTTACATCACGAGGTTCAGAGAACACTCGGAAACTGTTCTTTGCCAACCCTATCTTCATCATCCAGATAGCCTTTCTGTCCAGATACCCTTTCACAAGATACCTTATATCTTCAAATGTAACAGGGAAACCGCAATCCTCTTAGATCTTTTCTGCACTTAGAACAGTTTGGCCTCCTATAGTTCTGGTGTGTTTCTTGTGCACTGTTTTCTATTGTCGTTCGGCTGCTTTACGATAGGACAGACAATCTTCCCTCGTCGACAACAGAGACAAGCCGTGGAAACAGGCGACTGGTATTTTAGAAAAGTCTGTTTATTATAATAGTAAATAGTGACAGTGCACTTTCTAATCACGTATGTAAGAAGGAGTGTATCTCAAAAAGATCAAACTGTAGATCAAAAACAGAACTTCAATCTCAAAATTTGGACAGGGAATATAGCATATAAGATGGAATAGTTCTAGTATTGATATACAGATATCAACATAAGAAAACCGTTTTCTTTCTAGTTTCTATCATTATTATAGGACTAACTCCAACAAAGTTCATCATCGCTGCTGATTTTATTAAACCTGCAACTGATATTGACTCTTTCTGCTGTAGTGGAGATCCTGATATCATAAATTTTGAACTTATCAGCATATATTCTGTGAATTCAATTAATTTGAGTGTTTTCCGACGGCGAAAGAGGTATACCCTTAAAATACGTTACTGTAATAATCAAGTTTCGTACTATGAACTAGGTGGTTTCGAGAACAAAAAGGTAAGCTATTCTTATTTTTTATTATTATTGAGGGTTTTTAGTGTTCCTTCATGGGAATGATTTCTGTTCGATCCAATGTTCGTTTCTCACTGGGAAAATATAAAGCTTCGCATAATAACACAAGTAGTGTTCTATACCCCATTTAAAGTACTAACTACATCTTATTTCGAAAATCTCAGTGCTGATGATAAATGTTAATTGATCAATCTCCTTAAATTACATCAGATATTTTATTAGCTTCGACTCAGAAATTTATGATTTTCAAATTATGTTGAACAAATTCGAAATTATGGTTTCTATTTGTATTATGTTAAACTTACTGATAAAGTAGATTTTCCTCATCCTACATTTTTATTTAAAAATCACAAACACATAACTAAAACTTTTTACTAGAATTTCAATGTTTTGAGGTTATGTGTAATATTGAATTTGTTTCTACTCTAGGTAAAACGTTTGAAAATCTAGGAACTAATATATAGACCTGTATCTAGGTAGTCAAAAGCTCACTCAACAGGGAAATGAGTATCCGAACTTGTGAAAGTAATACTGATACCTCCGATGCAGCGAAAAGTAAATATATACCTAGTTAATGACAGCACAATAAAAGTATGAATTGAGGATGTTACCACAGTCCCTACAATAACGAGAAAACACTGAGTACCCGATACAGAATAACCGGAAAGAATCTTGACAAGAAGAGCTCGACAAAGTGGAATGTCACGAATTTGGTGGACTCAATGGAAAAGAAGGAATCTTTTAAAGAATCTGGAGATGATGATTTGAATATTGGATTGTCTCGAATAAAGAAGTTAAAGATAATAATATCTTCCCAGATGTCCATGAAACCTCAGAGGAAAAGTATTAGTATGATGAAAGGCGTGGATAATTCAACGATCCGAGACAATTTGAAGGAAATCTAAGAAGTCGATAAATCTAAGGACGACACTAGTGAATCAATGGAATTTTATGAAGAAATAGATGAAGAAAATGAGGACTACAAAATTGACATTAGTGGGAAGTGAAAGTAAATACACAATGAATGAAGCTGCGGATGATTCCAAAACAAAAGAAAATTTAGATGTTCGAGGGAAAAAATAGAGAATATAAAAAACAAAAGACGTTATGTGATGAGAAAAAGGAAATCAAATCAGAGCAAAACAAGGAAATCCATCATTTTAACAGCTAAAGGAAAAAGATATCCAATCGAGAATAAAAGGAAAGTCGAAAATGAACAAGGTATTATGCGTCATTGAAAATTTGAAAAGAATATTACCGAAGATAGAATAAATATAACAGTCAAAAAGAAGAAATGTCAACATGCAAAACAAAATTCCAACAGGAAAATAAAACAGTTCTAACGTAACTAGGGTATTACACCATGACCAAACTAGAAGAAAATGAGACATATCAAAGTTTAATTTAGAATCTTCTGAATGGAGAATTTTACTGATTTCGATATTGTAGGAATTTATCTAATTGAGAGATTAATACGAAGGTGTATTACATCAAATTTCACTTGCCATCCAGCTAACACGAAACTGATGTTTTTTCGTTGAACTCTATATACTTACATGGGTATTAGAAGTGGTTCATGACATTTTTAGTCTATAAAATTTTATTTTGAATCAGAGGGCAAACTTAACAAACCCATTTGTTTTATTCAAGTAATGATATTTTATGGCTTTCGTTTATTATAATTATGCTACATGTTTACTTATAATAGAGAAATTACAATACAGTATTTTAAATATTCAAGGCACACATGTCCCTAAATATATGTCCATAAAACAATGCGTTACAGAAGACGAATAGGGTCTACGTTCTGCATCAAATGAATTACCTGAAAGGAAGAAAAGAAATAAATCAAATTAAAATGGATATTTATTCAACTTATTTTACAAACTGAAACAAAACTACAGATAAAACTATTAATTCTCGTGAATCTATTAACATATTAATGATTAAAACTTTTAGATAATAAAAAGCATTTCAAAACAGTCAAACACTTTGCAGAACATTCATTCAATAAATTTGTTTCTAAAGAATTAAAAGGCCGCAGTACGTTGTGAAGTTAGTAAGGGAATATCTATTTTCTATTTTGAAGTTATTTTGTTTTGAGATATTATTAATGAAAAGATGGAATCTACAGTTATGCGCTGCTAATTATCTAAACTAGAGAGACTAATTCTCCGAATATCTTGCAATAATCATGAATAACATATATATATATTATCGCTTGATAAATCAACTAAAATTCGAGTTAAGTCAAATTTCTTTCCATGAGAATAAACATGACAAATATAAATTTGTTATATAATGGACTATGTAATTTGGAGATGGTAATGATTACACTGTACGTATGTCCGAATTGCCATCAAAGGCTGATAGCAATCATTGATTAGTTGTTTATTATTAGTGACTGACGGAAGCTATACTTTATGACAGTTATCGTACAAGAAATAAACAGAGATATTAATTTATGTTGTCATAAACAGTTAGCAACATACAAGGCACTGTATATAGTAACGCTGATGTAGTAATAAGGACTAGCAAGAGTAATTATTAATAGCAATATATATATATAATAAAGAAATCGGGAAACAAACAATGTAATTTTGATAATTAAATAAAAGTAATTAAGCAAAGAAATACATTGAGCTAATTAGTCAAAACATCAAACATTTACCTTACATATTTACCAACTACTTCTGGCTGCCAAATGTAAATATTATGTATACTATTCTATACTACGACTAATCGATCAAATCACTAATAATACTTTTAAGTAGTTATTAATCTAGTTAGTGGACTAACCTAAAACCTAAACAACTAAGGAAAACTAACTAATTTTATCTACAAGCTATATACACACTAATAGAAACCTGTACGAAGCCTATCGATAACTTAAATAAATAGTTTGGAATTGAAATAACGGAATCTACGTGTACTTCTACTTGTCTGAATATTCATCTTATTCCTTGAGAAACATGGACTAGTACTTATCTGAATTGTTTTATATGTTTCGTTTTGTTGTCATGTGTATACTGTATATTGTTGGATTATGCATAATGTGCTTAATCTCATGGATGTCTTGACGTTGATTAATGTATATTTTTGTCTGCTTTCTCCTTCATTTTTGTTGTGTGTGTATAACTCTCGTAATCTAGATAATACTATACTCTCCGTGTTCCAAGCCAGTGGTTCTCAACCTAATTCCTATCACGACCCCATTTTATCACATCCTCTTGCCAGCGACCCCCTTATAATTTTTGCTTTGCAATAAGCTTGTGTAGGAGTTTTAATATACTTATTGCGGAGATCTCACGATATCCATCTATTTCTATAATAATAGAATCCATTTGTTGTATATAGTGGATACAGCAACTTCTCCAAAAGCAAATGGGTTTAAAAGAAAATTTGGTCAGTTCATTCATATTACAAATATCGAATCCAATTGTCTTTCACTTAATTTGATTTTTAAACAACTTTGCATCTTTTAAAATGTTTAGTCGACCTATTTTTTGTTCTTCGTAACAGTATGTATAAAAATAAAAATATGCCTATCAGAACAACATTTAAAATAATATTTAAAAATATTTTCCGGTATTAGATTCTAATTATATTTGCCTCTTCCGCTTATCTTCGAGACCCCCAGATTGAGAAACCCTATTCTAAGCTATGGAACGAATATAAATTGGTTTTAAAGTTTCCAGTATTGTAATTCTGTTATTCGCAGGTAAAATATTCCGCATTCTCGTCTTCGGGGCTCATCCTTTACTTAGTGATCGAACTTTTTTCCACCAGTTAAGGGTGTTCAGAAGGTAACTATGCAGTTCATAACTTGCCGTATTTTATTTTCCATAAACCACTTTAAACAACTGAAATTAACTTGAAGCTAAACTTTAATGTCATGGAAGTTATAAGAGATGCTGGAAGTGATCCCCTTGCACTTGAAGACATAGTTGCACACGTTTCTGCATGTTCTTGAAGACTTTGGCAGAACATCGGGAGTGATGTTTCGAAGGTGACGTGTCAGTGCAGCTTGAAGTTCTTGTATGGTGTGCGGGTTGCCTTCATAGGCCTTTCCCTTCAACGTACTCCATAGAAAGTAATCCGCTGGAGTCTAGTCGGGGGAACGCGGAGGCTAGAGTCCTCGAGAGATGATGGTCACCGAAGATGTCCTGTAAAAAGCTCATCGCCTTGTGGGCGGTATGTGCAGTCACCCAATCCTGTTGGAACCAGGCATTTTCAATTTTGTCCTCATTCAGTTCACTTAGGAAGGGCTCCAGAATGCAGGTGCAGTACCATTTTGCATTTATGATGTCCTGAAGGAAGATGGGCCCAATGATGTGTTTACGAGTCATGGCGCACCAAACGCCAACCTTTTGATCATGCAGTGGAGACACATGAAATTCATGAGGATTCTCCATACTCCACACACGACTATTCTGACTATTCACGTAACCGGAGAGGTGAAACCATGCCTTATCTGTACATTCATTCAGCTTCTGTTGCTGAGGTAAATTTGTCTCCATTGCGGAACACATGCTCCACAAGAAACACTCTTTGTTCAATCGTCAGCATGATGACCTGGATCCCAATGATGTCACACAAGCCGTTGGTCTTCAATCAAACCTGTTAACAAATACAAATACCTGGTCAAATATGCTTCAAATATGTTAAACAATAGAAAATGTTGTATTACTAATTGACAATCATATCAGTCAACACTTAGCATACCGCAACATGGCAATGCATAGTAACTTTCTGAACACCCAGTATTTCCGGGTTGATAATCTGGAATGACGACTCATCTACGGTTCCTGTCTATCTGATTTCGTAAAATATGTATTTGACTTTGAAGCTACATGGTGCCTATCTCCTTTGAGGCTTCTCAATGATCCCTACTGTATGAAGTTATATTCTGTGGGAAATCAAAAAGTGAACTTACCCTTCTCCTCCAACTAAAAGAAAACGGTCCGTGATAACTGTCGTAAATAATATTTGGTTTTAAAATAAATAAGATGTATAATTTTCTGAGGCTTCCGAATTGATTTTAAAATCAGTCTTTAGTGACAGAGTAAATTAATCATACGCCCTTGCGATCTATAGTTTTCGCAAAAATATTCTATTTCGATAGAATGTGGTGTATATGTTTTATAAGACTTCCCACACTTGCTACTGTTTGGAGTTAAAATCAGTCAATAATAAGAGAGTGACAGATAAGTCCAAAATTTAACCAAATCGGATTTGAATTAGTCAGTAGCGCTACTTATAGGACTCTATTTTCTCTGAAAACCAATCACACAATAACAAATGAAATAAAATTTTGCAATTATACCCTCTAAATGAAGGGATAATAA
This sequence comes from Thermobia domestica, assembly GCF_964235325.1. Classification (NCBI taxonomy): domain Eukaryota; kingdom Metazoa; phylum Arthropoda; class Insecta; order Zygentoma; family Lepismatidae; genus Thermobia; species Thermobia domestica. Next base: position 130,517,888 of record NC_137456.1, on the reverse strand, counting down.
ATATGACTGAATGTTTATGAGGAATTGATGGAGGAAACGAAAACTTCCAAAAGAAAAGATTTATGAACACGAGATTTCAAAGATAAATAAAAGTAGCATTTATAAGCAAATGTTAAATGAAAATAAACTACTGCTACTAATGGCTGTTAGTATCTTAATTCTGTTGGGCTGATATGACTGGGAAAATGTTTTTGTTTTGTCTTAGAAAATGCTATAATTATAACTTCACCTCTTCTAATTATTTTTCTCTATGTCGTTTTCTAATTCACCTCACTAGGTGAATGGTATTCATCAGATTATGGCGTATACTGATGATGTAAATTTAATGAGTGGTAGGAGAACAACAGAAAGAAATGCAAAGGTCTTATTAAACGCTTGCAGGGACAGTTTTTTAGAAGTAAATGCAGAGAAAATTAAATACATGGAAGCTCGTCGGGATCGTAATACGGCAAATTGTGGATGCGTTAAAATATCAAATAATACTTTCGATAAAGTGGATACTTTCAAATATCTATTATCAATAGGCCTATTAAAGGACGAAAATCATATCCACGAAGAAGTTAAATGTCGACTAAAAGCAAGGGAATTCATATTATTATTCAGTTCAAAATACCTTGTGAATTCTATCGAAGAAATTGAAGCTTAAAATATACAAAACGATAATCATGCCTGTTGGTCTGTATGGTTACGAAACATGGTCGCTTACTCTGAGGGAAGAACGTAGACTGGAAGTATTTGAGAACGAGATCCTGAGACAAATATTCGGACCCAAGAGGGACGGGAATGGGTAATGGCGGAAACTTCATGACGAGGAACTACATAATTTATGCGGTTTATCAAACATTGTTAGGGTCATCAAATCTAGAAGGTTCAGGTAAGCAGGTCATGTAGTCAAGATGGAAGAAAGTAGGAACGCTTAGGCGCAGATGGGAGGACAATATTAAGATGGACCTCGCAGAAATAGGAATACAAAGTAGAAACTGGATCCGGTAGGCTAAGGATAGAAGTCAGTGGGGAGCTTTTGTGAACGCGGCATTGAACCTTCAGGTTTTCATAAGCCATAACGTTACTTAGTTAGTTGTGTTATTTTCTAAAATGTTGAAATAAACTTGCAACTATGACTAACTATACTTTTGGCACTTTTTAATGATTTTCATACCACGAAGATTCTATATAATTTCACTATCAAATGGCGGAACCTAATGTTTACTGTTATTTCCCTTTCCGTTTCTTTCTTCTTTTTGAATACTTAAGATGTTTCTTCAGTTCCGGTTCTGTTAGGTGAGAAAAATACCGTATTAAAGTTGCTCTATGAGTTGGGAATTGTTTAGAAAATATTTTATTCAAGCAAACGTCCTTTTTTTTTTTTTTTTTCCAGATGTTATGGAACCTATGGTGTGAAAGAGTGAAATTTCTTAACCCTGAGAATACCCTTTCTACCAAATCGGAGACTTCTGTAGCAACTTCCAAGAGCAGTGCCACTAAAAGTAACATCGTACAGGATCGGAATGAGAAAAACATGCAACTTAGAAAGATGATTCAATGCGCAGGAGATGTTGCTCGGCCGAAATGGACAGATAGAACATTGTACTTAGGTGATAATTATATGGCATTAGAAGCTCCTTCTTATGTGCCTCAAATCAAGAATATTTCAATTAGGACAAGAGCACATAGTACACGTACTGTAAGTGATTCTCAAACTTCACATAAATCGAGAGGAGACTCGTGGCCATTCGAGTTCATTCCTGCGGCAAAGCGTACTCAATCGGAGGCAACAACAAGAATTACTGTATCATCTGCGGAAGAGAACAAACGATTACGGATCAATAGATTTGGATCAGGGGTGCAAGAAAATTGCTATCATGGTCTTTTCTTACATGACTCAGAGGTTACAATGAAAGACAATAGCCATTTAAGAGACAGAAAAAATGAATTGACTAAGCTACAGACCAATTCGAGGGAATCTGGTGAAGAATATCAGAACAATTCTAGGCCATCTAGTCGACATAGATTATGCCCTCACGGTCAGTTCTTGAATGGCTTTGGGACTTTAGAAGTGTATCCTATTGAAACACAGCTACTACAATTAAAACGAGTTGTTTCTCAGGTGAATATTAGAAATACCTATCAGAATACAGAAGAATTATGTCTACCGTTTCCAAAACATGATTTGACAATTACTATTTCATGCGAAGCTCTGCATCTTTATCCTAGAGAGGGACATAACATGTTGTTTTCTAGAGAATGTTCTGCTGATGGTTGTGGAGAAAAGTTCAGAGAAATAGTTAATCCCATTTTGTTTTGGACAACTGATTATTCTTATTTTCCTTATAGTGCTAAGTTTATATATCGCAAAGTATGTCGTCATCTTAGGAATGTTCGTGCTAACTTTATAGGATATGGAACTAAAAACTCGAAAGGTATGTTGATATTTCATTTAGTTAAACATGTTTTCGATTTTTTGAAACTGTTGATGTGTTTATGAGTTTTAGACCAGCTTTAACGTCAGCCCGCTACATTTTAAAATGTAATGTTGGGGATTAACTCAAAATATTTGAGTTACGAACTAAGACGCAAACATCTTCTCCAGTTTTCATGTATTTTAAGATAAGTTCTCTTAATTATTTAAAAAAAAAACAATTTTCTTACAAGAATCACTGTTTACAAGACGTAATTTCTAAATTCAGAATAATAATAATAATAATAATAATAATAATAATAATAATAATAATAATAATAATAATAATAATAATAATAATAATAATAAAGTTTCATTTCATAAAGCGAAATCTAAGATACACTTCCAAGTTATGAGAATTCAATATTAAAATTGGAAATAGTATACCGATAACTTCTATATCTTCTAGACGCAAGTTCAGGGTTCGATTCCCGGCGGGAATTCATGTGGTTCGTCTCCCATGTTAAGCTGCCGGTCCACATCTCATATAGCCTTGTTGCTGAAAGAGACACTAATCTAAACAATCTATAACTTCTGGTCACAATGCAATAGGGGAATAAGATTAAGTATAAAACCTGCTCCTCAGATGGTGAATTGGGGGGGCGCGGTGGCTCAGTGGTAGAGCGTTCACCTATGGTGCTTGGGGTCCCGGGTTCGATCCCAGCCCCCGCCAAGTGAACTTTGTGGTGGACAAACACCGCGCTCGTGGGTTTTCTCGGGGTTCTCCGTTTCCTCCCACTTTCTTCATTCCACCATTTCACTCATCTCTCATCATCACCGTCTCCTTTAGCCTAACCGGCATAACCGTGGGACGTAAAACTTAAAGATTTCGGATGGTGAATTCACATCGAAAAACCGCTCTTACTGCTTTTGCTCTAAAGGGATGGAGATTAATATTGAAACCGGATGTAGTAGTTGATGTATACAATTTCCGGTTGCAAGATTAGAATAATATCAGAGATGAAACATGTTCTTGTGGTATTGAATCCATGTTTTTTTTTTTAAAAAAAAAAAAAGCTTCTCGTTATCTATTATTATTTTTGTTCTACGGCAATCAATGTTGAAACACAAAATTATTATTTTCTAGCTCTTCTGGTTTTACCCAAATTGGAAATATTATCTCTTCTTGAGACGCAAAATCGACTCGCTTCTCGCTGTCTATTGCATTGTTTACTCTATGGCGATTAACGTTGAAGCCGGAAATGGTTAATTTCCACCACTTCCGGTTTAAATATAGGATTACCAGAGGAGATGAAACCTACTGTTTGGACGCTGAATCGATTCCAAATAAACGCTATCGCTATCGTTAATTGTTTTTTGCCCTATACAGATCAATATTGAATCAAGATTAGAGAGATGCAGACGAAAATATCTTTTCTTGAGACATTGAACTGATTCCCAAAAGCCACTTGTTGCTATATGTTACATTTTTGTTTTTGTTTGTTCTATGACAAGCAGCTTTGAAACCGGAAATGGTTTAGGCGTAGTGGCTTTTATATTTGGACTCCCTCAAACCTTGGACCCCTACCAACAAAAATTTCTGTGTGCGCCTGACGTAGCCCATGCACATAACTACTAATGGGCGTCTCTGGCTTATTAAAATTCGGGGAGACGGGGACGACTAGAATGCTAGTAGACCCGAACTAAAATTACGTCAAAATTATAAGTAAACTGGAATCTACTTTACTAATGGCATCTGCTCTTTCTACCTTTAGTAACACAATTCATCATAACTTTCTTCCATCACTGGTAGATTACTTGTAGAAAAAAAAAGTTTATATATAATATGGTTCTTAGGTAATTTCTTCACCTTAACATTCTTACCGGTGAATTCCTGCTTAGAATAGTGTTCTTAACCGCATTTGCAGCAGTGTAGTTTTATAGTCCTAATATATTTCGATTGTTTAGCTAACAAAATCTTAACTCTCTGAAAGAAGTCTTATGATGAGACTTGATTTGATTGCAAATTTCGATTTTTTTAAATTTTCATTCTTCTTCTTTATTCTTAATAAACTCAAAAAGTATATTATCTACCTTTTTGTTCTTCATTTCGCTGTAGGTTTTTGAACTTGTCCGATGCACCATCCTCGATTACTTCGTTTTCCATTTTAATGTCTAAAATGTATAGTTTATTCTTGCTGTCATCCGGCTCCTCAATGTATTCTTTTCATCTTCCTCAAACTCAATTCGCTCATTAAACACTCATTTTTATCTATAGTTCCTATGTTGTCATATTAGTTGTCCCTTGCTTCCTTTCTACAGTATTCGCATAAAATTTACTTTCGTATATAATATTCAAATTTCTCTATCTTTTTAAGTTCTTCTTGTCACTTTCGCTTCTATTGTATATTTCACTGTCTGTAGATTTCCTTTCTTAATCCGCAGCTAAACTTTCTATACATCCTTCTTTTCCCTTCTTCAGTCTCCCTTCGTCATGGAAACCAATTGTTGCTGGTTAATAATGAAAAAATTGTGTGTCTGCAGCCGAGACTATTTTGACTAACCAAGAAGTGTGACTTAGAAAAAAAAAAAAAACCTTCTTTGAAAGTGACACATGTCAGGCGTACATTCTAATCATATTAACCTAATGTTTAAGGACAGACATAACTTTATCTTGTTCTGCCTATGTTTTTACTTCTTACATATAGATCTAAATACTTTCAGATCCATTTATCTCGTACTCAAAATATTTGGGGTGCGCGTTCCTCTTGTTCCCCCCCGCCAGAGACGCCCATGCAACTACTGTACCATTACGTGGAAAAAGAGTTTAGTTGATTTGAGTTTAACGTCCCTTTCAGCAACGAGGCTATATGGGACGTGGACCTATTGAGTAGCGTGGAATCCGAACCATATGATCTCCCGCCGGGAATCGAACACGGGTCTCCCACGCCAAAGGCGCGTACGCTAACCGCTTAGCACGAAGGAGCTCTATATGTGCAAAAAGAATGTTACGTATCCTGCAAATAATGTTTTATAAAAATAATTCAGTTTTCTTTATCTATTGAAAATGGTTGAAATATTAAATATACAGTAGAGCGTCGATTATCCGAACGTCGGTCAACCGAACGACCGCTTAACCGAACTGTGTACTCGCTCGCACCTGTTACTCTCCCATCCTACCGTCCATCATCCACCTCACTCCCAAACCAAGTTTCCCACAGTAGTCGCCGCACTGAGCCACCGCTGGCGGAACATTGCTTCTAATGGGGCCTTCATAAGGCGCTGCTGACCGGCCAAGCCGCCAGTCGCTGTGTTTCAACAATCAGCACACTTCTTTTTATGAATAAATTTACTGTACAGTACTTCTTTTTGGCAAATAAACATGTACAGTTCGATTATCCGAACAAACCAGTTTTCCGAACACCCATGTCCCCCAATTACTTCGGATAATCGACGCTCTACTGTATTGTGAACTTACATTTCTTAATTATATGAAAAGAGAAAAGTTTAATTTTTACATTGTGATAATCGAATTCAAATATTAAGCTTGCAAAAGCAATTCGTCTCATGACCTAAGAAAGAGACTTCTTAAAGCACAAATAACGAGAGTTTTCTATTTCAGAAAAGCCAGCTACCTATAAGTGAACATGATATACGTGCAATACTATAAACTATCGTTTGATCCACAATAAAGGATCTAGTGGATGAGAAATTTCGAAATGTCAGTCTAATATAAATAAAATAGTTTGTATGTCTGTCTGTTTGTCTGTGTGTCTGTTTGCGGCCTGGGGACCAGACAAATGGACCGAGAGTTACCAAATTTTGGTCACGGGTACCTTGGTTCAGGCCCCAGACCAAGACGAAGTTTTTTCAAAATTCGAACCAGGGGGTCTCAGGGGGTCATTTACCGGGACATGTGAAAGTAGTAGAAAATGACCGATATTAGTGTCGAATTCATAGTTTTGCCGTCACTGAGATCAATGGTGAAACTTCGATCGCATTAACTTAAAAATTCATCCCATTTGGCTGCGGGCCGGGGGTCACCTGTGGCGGCGGGGGGGTTACCGAGACATGTAAACATAATCCTAAATGACCGATATTAGTGCCAAATCTATAGTTTTCAAAGTCACTGAGATCAATGGTGATACTTCTATTAGCGATGACTTTCAAATTCAACTAGCACTGTATGCAGGCCGGGGTCACCTGCGGGGGAAGGGGGCTACCGAGACATGTAAAAAATAATCCAAAATGGCCGATATTAGTGTAAAATCCATAGTTTTCGCAGTCACTAAGACGATGGTGATTATCCCACAGGCGTTAACTTCCAAACATCGGCTGGGGGCCAGAGGCATTTTTTTTTTTTAATTCGAACCAGAGGGCGTTTACCGGGATATGTAAAAGTAGTAGGAAATGGATTCTTTTGTTTCTTTCATTGTTCAGTTTGTTTACATTCATATTTTATCTGAACCATGCGAAGAATGGGCCTTTCAGCTAGCAATTAAATAAAGGAAAATATTTTGGTGTAGGGAAATTTACATATTTAAATTCTTTCATTCCTTTAAGTTTTAATTCAGCTATATTTCACTATACTACATGTTAATTAATAAGTTAATTGCTGCGTGGGACGTAAAGCTGAAATTGAAAACCTGAAACCTTTCTAACATTGTTTAAATTTTATTCATGCTTGATCTCTCATTATGTTTATACGACAGTCAGTAAGAATGCTTTATTGTTTATTCGTTGCATTTTCTCAGCGTGCTTGCATTAATCAGCTCACGACCTTGTTCAATTATGTCGCTTAACAGTTCGCGACAAATAGGAGGAAACAGTGCAAACACATTTTGTTCAATAATAAGCGTGAAAAGATTCAATTAGAACCAGAAGACAACCATAAGCTAACATTCTTTAACTGTCAACAGTTACAAAATAACAGATGGAATTCACATTATTGAACTCTGAACCTTGAAACTTCACTCTGAAGAGAAAAGCTTTCACGGATTTAGATCCACGTACGATACATTTTCTCATACCTTATCCAGTTTTTCTTTGTTATGAATGTATTATAGACATTAGTTGCAGTATCCTAACATTTCTTTCTATACATTGATTTACATATATGCGAAGCAAACAGGGGAATTTTTTCAATCGAAATACGCGAACCGTGAACTTCTTTAACAGTCTACCTACGTATGAACCCTTTGCAACCAAAAATTTAGCCAAGTTCTAAAATAAACGGAAAAATGAAACTGAAAGTGCCGAAGATCGGAATCTGAATCCGCGGCAGGGAGAAATGCTTTTTTCTGAAGTAAAATTATGAAATAAGGAAAAATAATAGCTGATAGGAACACTTGAGATAAATAATATGTACACTTAATACACTTGGTGTATTATTCACTTGATGTCGAACTTAGCTGTCTCGTGGTTATGTGTTAACATACAACTCGCGTTCGATTCTCGGTAGTAGCTTATTTGGTTCGGATTGCACGTTAAACTGTAGATCAACACCTGATGTGGCTTCTGAGCCTCATTCCCGTTTTTTCAAAGTATTCAGAAATAAAACAATAATATTACCTCGGTATGATTTCTTTATTTAATTTTCCTTAGAACACCCAAATATTACTGACACTAAATTAACCAGCGTTTGATATGATCTTCGTACTTGCTAAGTTTGTTATCTAAACCAATGGGATTATATCTTCATACTTGCTAAGTTTGTTATCTAAACCAATGGGATTATAAGTAGGGATGGTACCGAGACCGAGACGGACTTTTATATACCGAGACGAGACCGAGACCGAGACGGACTTTTACATACCGAGACCAGACCGAGACAGACCTCTATAAATCGAGACGAGACCATGGTTAGTCTCGAAAGTCTCGGTCTCGTCTCGAATATTGATAGTTCTTTTGCCTTTACTCAAAATTTGTTTCGTTGCTGTATGAGATAATATGGGAACGGTTGACTGATGTACCTGTACAGTGGCGTATTTAGGGCGTAGGTATCGGGCTCAAGCCCCTCCCGAAATAAATTTGTAATCATTTTTTCGCATTGCACGTACAACACGAATGTTTGTTACCCGTTCCTCAGGCCTCTCCCGAAGCAAAATCCACTGCTGTTGTATAGAATCTTCTCTCTCTCTCTCTCTCTCTCTCTATATATATATATATATATATATATATATATATATATATATATATATATATATATATATATATATATATATATATATATACATGGTGGCCCATTTTAATCTTTGCACGGAAATATCTCGAAAACGGTTGAACATAAATGAACTGAACAAAAACTAAAATAAGAAATACCATGGGACAGATCGAATGGCGATGTCATGGTGCCTCCCGCTCTTCAAGGGGGCCCGGGGCCTGACTTTATAATCTTAAATAGAAACATGGGTCGTGTGAAACCTCGTTCGATAGGTCTTTAAAAACTAAAAAGCGATATGGAAAAAGCTTTTCACATCGTTCACCGTATTCAAAATAGCTCCCAAGATATGATACCTGCATCAGATGAACGTCCAGTAGCATTAATATGAAAACGGTTGAACATAAATGAACCAAACAAAAATTCAAATATTAAATCCACGGGGCAAATCGAATGATGTTGTCGCGGTGCCCCCCAGGGTCAGCTTTCATGGAAGCCCAGGCCCAACTTAGAAATTTTAAACGAAAATATAGGTCAAGTGATACCTCGTTCGATAGATCTTCATACACTAACCAGCCTTTTGGCAAAATATTGTTCATATGGGTCACCGTTTTCAAAATGGCCGCCAAGACATGGTGCCTGTATCAGATAAAACATCCAGTACCACTAATATGAAAACGGTTGAAGATAATAACGGATGAACAGAATAAAACTCCTATATGAAATCACAGAGGGTATTTATCATTCCAGAACTCGAAAATGTTGCAGCAGAGGAGAAGATGCCTAGAGTAAAAGTGCCATAATGCAAAGGAGGAAATCTAGTCCCTAGAAAATTATAGTTCCAACGTCCTCCGTAAGTGGGTGAAGCGGGACGGGAAGAAACGGTGAAATTGCAAATGAGAACCTTAGTTTTTGCAAATTGTATCTACACAACAAAATTATCTGAAATGTGATTTTATAACAGATAGGTGTCTTTAAAAAAAAGGTAGGTAAAATTCTTTTTAAATATTACTTTTCATTTTGATTGCAGGCAATGGTTTGTGCAAAAATGAATCAACTGAAATGCGAAACCAATTTGTCGAACAATGCAATTTTAGAACAACGTGTACAAGTGTTGGTTTTGCTCAAAATTCGTCTGCACAATATTGGTTCATTACTTCATTACAGTACCAGTCACTTGTACACCCAAGTGTTTCAGACAAGCCATACCTATTGCAAGTAAAAATGGGGTTCTCATTTGAGATTTTACCATTCATTTCCGTTTCACCTACTTACGGAGGGAGATCGAAAAGATCATTTTCTAAGAATTAGATTTCCTCTTTAGCATTATCTCACTTATACTTTAATAATCTTTTTCTCCGTTGGAATGATAAATACCTTCTGCGATTTCCTATACGAATTTCCTATTTATTTATCTCCAACAACGTTTTCATATTAGTGGTACTGGACGTTTTATCTAATACAGGCACCATGTCTTGGAGCCCATTTTGAATACGGTAACCGATATGAAAAATCTTTTACCACAACACTTTTTAGTTTTTAAAGATCTATGACAATATGTTTTTTCCATGAGAAGATGTTTTTCCCATTGATAATTTTGAAGTTGGGCCCCCATGAAAGGCGGCCCTGGGGCTCACCACGACATCATCCGACGTGCTTTATGTCATTTTCCTGTTTCACATTTTGTTCTGTTCATTGTCACAACTCTGTTTAGTGTTTGAAGGTCTATCGAACGAGGTATCACTTGCCCCATGTTTCCATTTAAAATTTTAAAGTTTGTCCCTGGGCCCCCATGAAGGACGGCCCTTGGGAACACCGCGACAACACCATTCAATGTGTCCCCATGGCTTTCCTATTTGAACTTTTGTTTGGTTCATTTATGTTCAACCGTTTTCATATTAGTGCTACTGAACAATTAACTGATACAGGTAACATACTTATCTTGGCTGCCATTTTGAAAACGGTGACCGATATAAAAAAAAAATCTTTTGCCACATTCCTTTTCAGTTTTTAAAGATCTATCGAACGAGGTGTCACTCGACTCATGTTTACATTTAAAATTTTAGAGTTGGGCCCCGGGCGCCCTTGAAGAGCGGTCCTGGGGGACACCATGATATCACCATTCGATTTGCCCCATAGTATTTCCTATTTGAGCTTTTGTTCAGTTTATTTATGTTCAACCGTTTTCGAGATATTTCCGTGGAAAGATTAAAATGGGCCACCCTATATATTAAAATGGGCCACACTTATGATCAAGGAAGGGTTGCCTCTTTATCCACTGTAAAGCAGGATTGAAGCTCATTTTATTCAGTGTAGCTATACCTGAGCGTTAAGGGGATATATAGCCCCTATAGCCCTTCCCTTGGATCCGCGCCTATATGTAAACAAGCAGTGTTATGAACGCAAAATAAAGTTATATTTTCTCAAATTGCACTATGTAAGGTATTATCTATTTCTAAGTTAGATATTAAATAAAACCACAATACCACATACATTATTCAGCGTAATAAAGGACAATACAGTATCACTAACATCAACATTTTGGAGATCTCTAATAACTCAAATAGCATAGACGGCGCAATGCGCATCATTTGCATCTTAGCGTCAAATACTATGATCATGGTATAATGTATTTCGAATGAAGGAAGGAACAAAGTTACAGGAATTAAAAATTTTAACTTTTTCTAAAGACTTTACTTCGAAAACGTGCTGACATATCACGTCTCATCATGTAGATGCTTCCAAAAGACTTAAGTGATCATAATGTCATTTACAAGAATTGTTATTTCAAACCGTTTCAGAGATACCAAAAACATGGATAGTGATGGTTTTATTGCTTAAAATAACGCATTTGTGTTGTTTTTATAATGATTGTTGTTTTAGTTTGCTTCTATAACATTACAACAATAGTTTTTCGTTGTTTTAATTACAACAAGTTGCAGTTCCATTATTTTAAGCAGTGTTGCCAACTTAAATAAATTGCTAAATATTATTCTAAATAAGTGCAAACAACGTAAGCTGCAAAATATTTTAATAACTCGTAATTTGTTTTATGGTGCAAGAATGGTTTCAAAAGATTATGTTTTTCATAATCTTGGGCTATTTATAATGTTAATGTCAAAGTTTCCGTTACGGCAATACATGTAAATGCAAATTGTAACTGAAATTAAATGTAACTGATAACTTTTCAGTAACATTAGTTTTTTCCCTAAGCCAGGCCTGATGTACACAAAACCATGCTTAATTAAAAGTTCTAAATACACCTTAGTTACATTTCACTTGTTTCAGTTTGACCACCGGCAACCTCAAACTCGATCCATACCATATAGCTATATGCAATTATTCAAGAACTTACAGTTAGTAATACATATGTGTTGACTTTTGGTTTGGTTTGTTTTAGTTTAACATCCCATGATTATGTTAGGGCGTCTAAAGGAGACGTGGAGCTAATGATTATAATGGAAACCGAACCACTTCGGTCGTTCAACTGTACCCTCACTGGAAATCGAATTCGGGACCACGCGAATCGAAGTCAAGCGTGGTAGCCGCTAGACCAAATGGAGGTCCTCACATTGTGTTGATTTAAATCATTGAGTCAGTGTTGGAGATTCGAAAATCAAAAAGTAGTGTGACTGTGCTCCAAAAGTAGCGGATTTGAACTATTTGTAGGCCAAATATATACAGTAGAAATGAATTATTTGGCAACTAATGACTGGTACTAATTGAATAATTTTTAACATGGACTGGAAAGTGCGCTGGAAATATTGCAAGAAATTATGATCGATGAACAAAAACAATTCTAGACAGGATACCACGAGATAAAAACAGCCTAGGAAACGTCCTAATACAAGAAGGTTTGACGAAATCAAGAACAACTGGGGAGTAACCTGAAAAAGAATTGCTCAAGATAGATAGTTGTGGAGAAGACTTGGAAAGACCTTCATCCAGCAGTGGGTAGACAATAGTTGATTATGATTATGGCTATGATTTTATTATATCTGGACCTCAGAGGTAAACTGAACCAAGTCAAAATTTAGTAATTTTACAAGGAAGCGAAAAACCAGTTCCTTAAGTAAGACCTATAGTAAGTACTGTTTTCAAACTATACTAACAAGGGACATCACCCAGTTGTCCGGCTCCGATTTCAATGAAATTTTTGTTGCTGATAGAGGACATATATTCATTACTTGTGATGACAGAAATTTTTGCCATCGTGCATGTTTTCTATTTTTTAATAATTTTTAAAGGTTATGATCTGGTTAATAGAGATTACTGCAGAAATCCCTTACTATCCTTTGTAAACGGAGTGTTAATGAAAGAACAACCATGTAGATACGTATAGGGCCTAGGGGGAAGTCGTATGGTAGGTATGACCTTGACGGCAGCCATCTTGAAATCCGCCATTTTGAATTAAGGTCAAGTTTTTTAAATGGGAATAGGGTAATATGATACATAATTTCGGGCTGGAATTTAATCAGGAAAACAATGGTGAAGTTAGTTTTAAGATGCGCTCATTTGGTGAAAAGTTACAGCCATATTAATTGTTTATACTTACTATGTGCCTAAGTCCCTTATCTCCGCTTCTAACCCGCGTATTAATGATTATAAGTGGATAAAGGTTTCGGTAATACATATTATGCCTAGAGGGAAGTGATACGATAAGGGTATCATTGACGGCAGCCATCTTGAAATCCGCCATTTTGAATTAAAGTGAAGTTTTGAAAACTGAAAACCATAGTATGTGGCACCAAATTTTAATAGTAAATTTTCCTCAAAAGCCAATGGTATGATTAGTTTTGTTCTATAGTTAACCAGTATGAATTTATGACTTTTCTAATGTACACGAAACGTCCATTATTCGATCTTTCAAATTGGCAACACTCCTAATTTTCATCGCATGTTTTAAGATTCCAACTGGCACTTTGCAATTGTTTTCATGGCTCATGTTTTCTAAATTTATTACATTTTTTTAAGAGTTGCGATTTGTCAGTTCATGGATAGTGTTGGGATAAGCATCCAGCAATCTTTCTGAATTTTGAAGACTTGCCATGTTATTATTAATTTCCTAGGCAGTGTAATTATTTATTTTAACCCAAAGTACATGAGGAACCTATGGACCTATGTGATGTAAAGAAATACAAATGAAATTATAAGAAATTGGTGTAACACGAACTCACAATTATCATGAAATTTAGCCTACATGTTGCGCAAACGACAAACAGTATTTTTTAAAAATAAATACAACTTTAAAGGAACAGCAACAATGATAGAAAATATCAAAGAGACGTAATATGACTGTTACCAACACACTGTTTGTACCATGAACAAAATATGAAAACAGGTAACTTGTTTATAAAAAGGTGTAACTTAATCGAGTTCCCGATCAATACTGATTATAAATCTTACAAACATGAACCATCAACAACAATAACTAGAAAACGAATGACTTTTTTGTCTGACTAGCTAAAATATTGCCATAGAAAATAAATAAATATACAATAAACAAATAAGTATAAAACAAAACAAAAGACCATTGATTTACACAACAGTCATATTTCGTTTCCTTTTTTGAAGTGAATTTTCATTTGATTTCTCGTCTCATCTACTATTCATTATAAGCTACGTCTCCGGTATTACCTGAATGCAAAGTTGGAGTTCTTTCGTTTTGCGATGATTCATGTCAGTAAACGAGGTTTTGAATTGCAGGTATAGGAAATAAATAATTACATTGTCTATGAAATTAATAATTACATGGCAAGTCTTCAAAATTCAGAAAGATTGCTGGATGCTTATCCCAACACTATTCATGAACTGACAAATCGCAACTCTTAAAAAATGTAATAAATTTAGAAAACATGAGCCATAGAAACAATTGCAAAGTGCCAGTTGGAATCTTAAAACATGCGATGAAAATTAGGAGTGTTGCCAATTTGAAAGATCGAATAATGGACGTTTCGTGTACATTAGAAGAGTCATAAATTTATACTAGTTAACTTTAGAACAAAACTAAGCGTACCAGTGGCTTTTGGGGAAAATTTACTATTAAAATTTGGTGCCACATGCTATGGTTTTCAGTTTTCAAAACTTCACTTGAATTCAAAATGGTGGATTTCAAGATGGCTGCCGTCAATGATACCCTTATCGTATCACTTCCCTCTAGGCATAATATGTATTACCGAAACCTTTATCCACTTATAATCATTAATACGCGGGTTAGAAGCGGAGATAAGGGACTTAGGCACATAGTAAGTATAAACAATTAATATGGCTGTAACTTTTCACCAAATGAGCGCATCTTAAAACTAACTTCACCATTGTTTTCCTGATTAAATTCTAGCCCGAAATTATGTATCATATTACCCTATTCCCATTTAAAAAACTTGACCTTAATTCAAAATGGCGGATTTCAAGATGGCTGCCGTCAAGGTCATACCTACCATACGACTTCCCCCTAGGCCCTATACGTATCTACATGGTTGTTCTTTCATTAACACTCCGTTTACAAAGGGTAGTAAGGGACTTCTGCAGTAATCTCTATTAACCAGATCACAACCTTTAAAAATTATTAAAAAATAGAAAACATGCACGATGGCAAAAAATTCTGTCATCACAAGTAATGAATATATGTCCTCTATCAGCAATAAAAATTTCATTGAAATCGGAGCCGGACAATTGGGTGATGTCCCTTGTAAGTAGTTACAAAGTAATAGGATGCTTTTAGACTTACATTATTACACCACTAGAAAGAACATAGTCTATTATAAAAGTATTCTTAACTCAATTTCGACCAAAAAATGACTTAGCATAGTCTACCTCTAAAGTTCATGTATATACATATAACTTTTACCACGTAAAGTAGGGTAAAGTCAGATTTAAAATTTAACGAAATTGGTACAGCGAAAAACAAATTTGATCCTTCACATTGCAGCAAAACTACGAAAATTAATACAAAAGAAAACTAGAAAGTTAAGAATCACTTGTTTTGCCTGGACAAAGAAAATAGATACATATAGCTCCAATTACCTATAGGGGGTCTATACTTACATAATATGTATGTCCATATTTCGCAAGTAATTTTCAAGCAATATAAAATTTCAGCGTAATGAACGCATAATTAGATTTCTCGAATAAAGATCACCGCTGAGAAAAATGAAATGATATCTTTGAGTTTTACGTCCCATGCTTATGCCGGTTAGGCTAAAGGAGACGGTGATGAGTAATGAATGAAATGGTGGAATGAAGAAAGTGGGAGGAAACGGGAGGACCCCGAGGAAACCCACGCACACGGTGTTTGTCCACCACAAAGTTCACTTGGCGGAGATTGGGATCGAACCCGGGACCACAAGCACCAAAAGTGAACACTCTACCACTAAGCCACCGCGGCCCCATGCACCGTTGAGAACTCAGGAATAAGCTTAATTTATGTTACAGCACTGGATATATGCTTATATAATACATTACGACCTTATAAGCTTGTATAAGAAACAGAATGCACTTAAAGTGAAACGCGAACTATACGAAACATAAGACTTTGAATCTAACTTGTTTGGTGATCCAACCCGAGACCACAGATAGCAAAGATGAGTTCTGTAGCTCCCACCATAAGGTTAAGGAAGTACCTGTTTTAAATTGTCAATTAAACACTGAGATGTGAAACGGTAATAAAGCAATTGATCAATTTGAAACAAAATATATGGTAGTAATAATTTACTCTATTTGTTAAGATAATGAACGTTATATTCTGTTTTTAAAATGACAATCAAAGGAGAGTGTTTTGGATAATAACTGAAAAATTGTAAAGTTTCAATTTCGGTACGATTAAATACATTCGTGCTGCTATGTGTTGCGTTATCCGTTAGGAGGTATTGAACAATTCTGATTCAAAGGAAGTAAATAAACTACTGTAAAATACTGGAGTTAATTTAATAGAGTTTAATTGTATAGGCAGTACTGAGGCTATTTGAGACAAAGTCTATTGTTGAAAGTTAAATATGGGTTACTATTAGGCTTTTATCCCAGGTATGTTATACCCACTGATGATTGAATCCGGAACACACGCATGGAAAGCATTAGCGCTAGCAAATTAGCTACGAAGAAATACATCATACCATAATTCTGTCAAGAATGAAGGCAAAAAGTAAGAACCGGAAACGACAGATTGTACGATAATAATACTTTCACAATTTTAATTTCATACATTTCGAGACTTTCGAGACGAGACCCGAGACGAGACCGAGACTTGGCCTTCGAGACCGAGACCGAGATCGAGACAAGCATCTGTTGACCGAGACGAGACCGAGACCGAGACGGCGATTTTTAACTCGAGACGAGATCGAGACCGAGACCGCTACTTATCAACCGAGACGAGACCGAGACTGTACAAAGTCTCGTCTCGTCTCGTCTCGATACCATCCCTAATTATAAGTGAATTGAAATCATATTCTTTCAGAAAAGAAACATATTGATAGCACGAATTATTTCACTAAATGGTGTCTTCTAAGTACTAACTACAAGTACGATATATATTACTTTCGCAATATTTTGAAAAATGTGAAAAGGTGGGATTCCGATTGATGGTATCCAAATATCAAAAGTTCACAAGGCATTAAAAATACTATTGATGTTAAAATTGGGCAGCTGAAAATGGCAGAAAAATACTGGCCCGTCAGCTGCTTGTTTGGCATCCGTCTTGTTCGATTGTCCATTGCTTCCGCCGTAAATGAGATTTGCTGCATGGTAATCAGAATATTGCAAGAATTTAATCTTTTATTATGCATTTTAACTTGTATTATTTTCGTTTTGTCTGCAAATTCGGCACGAGATGTGAAAGCCTTTACTCTTGTTTCGTCCCGTGTGACAGTGATGTTCGGCATGCTTAATTTAGAATTGGCTAATTCTGAATCATTCCACACAAAACTAAGTATAATATAGTTAATGGATTGAGATTATTAATATCGCTGCGTTACTTGTATGGACTAGATAAGTTGAACATCTTTGAAAAAAAAAAAAAAACATTGGTTTAAGGAGAAATAGATAGAGAGAGACGTATAGATAGACATCAAATAAGACAAATTACAAAAGAATTTACGCACTTTGTCTTCATGTAGAATAAAATCCACACAGGAACTTTTGCGTTAATATCCGGTAATTATCTTTCGAGATCCATAAACCGTATGATGACTTCCAAATAATTACAAATAATACTCGTATTTTTAAAAAATCAGCATTACCTAAAGTATGTTTCTATTAACACGTAAAGACATTATTTATTAATTTCGAAACAGACTTATAGCTTGTGTAAAAGTACGTTATACTCAGTGGCGGATCTAGCCCAGGGCCGGGGAGCCTAGAGCCCCCATTTTTTTTTTTGAGTGACAATAATTTTAGCTATTGTGTATATATTTTTGAAAGTTTATAGTAAACTAATGATATATTTATGATATACTTATACTTATGAAAAAAAAAAAACTTAGGGTGCATTCGAACTTCCAATATTTGGCGTTATAAATTTCGTTTTCTCGTCACCTTACGGCTCGACCATTTTTGTTGTTTGTTTTTACTTGACATTATGGCTAATTTGCTGGTTTATATTAGAAGATAGCTACACATGTTTGCTACTTATGTTTCTCGATTCAAAATTTTCATGGATCGCTTCATAAATATATGGAGCAATGTTTAGATACTAATATTGTAATACTGCAGCTAATATTTAGAACAATTTTATGACAAAAAAAAAAAGAACTAATAAGATGTTATATGTCTCATACGTAGTTCTGAATCTACGACAGCCTTGCTATTCAGAATGAAGTTCCCCAAGTTCAGTGCTAAGTCCTCGTCGTATCATTTTCTCTCTACGAAAATGCCTTGTAACAATGTTGACAGTCAGCAGCGCAAATCTGTCTTCGACATTGGGGGCGACAAGTAAGACCATTTCCTTTTTTCTTTCTTTATTTTCTTTTCTTTTTTTATTTCTTTCTTTATTTATTTATTTCTTTATTTTGTTAAGCGATGCTCAGAATATTTGTGAAGTTGAAAAACAATCCTGTAGAGAATTAGAGAGAAAAGTTGTCTTCAACATTGGGAGGCGGGCAGACTTGACGCTTATTCTGGGGGGACATCAATTTCATCTCACTTTCCTTCGTGGCAATCGGACACAAATCATCACATTTTTTGTTTAAAAAAGAATCAAATCGGATTTTTCGGGGGAACAGTCTCCCCAGTTCCAAGATTGGAGCGGACATGTCCCCCTTCACCCCCTCAAGATTGCGCCAGTGTTGACAGTGGAAGAAAGTTAGTTCATATTTAAGTCTTTAGTTTTTAATTTAATTATTTTACGTTATTATTGAAAATAAATGTGTCAGTACTGTTTCCTATTATTGAAACCTTCAAACATTTCGAATCAAGAAAAAAAGGGCCATTTTTATTATAAAACACCATTTATAGAATAAGCTACTTTTTCTAGCAGATAGTAGTGTATGTTAAATACCTTCCACTGTTGTGAAGTTTACTCTTATTTTGAACGCTTTGTATGATATAGAAACTAAGTTTCAAGAATAATAAAGCCATTAACTTCATCAATGAACATGAAAGTTGGGACATTTTACACATCGGTAAGCGGGATATTTTTCCGAAACCGCAATTGTCCCGACAAAGTCGGGACGGGTGATATCTTTAATTATATACAGATTCTCCAATCCTGATATTTGCGAATAACTTTGTTATTAAAATATTCTAAAATGGACAGTTTCGTGACAAATGAAAAGAAATTCGTTTTATTTAAAATTGATGTAGACACATGCTTTTTTTTTAAAAAAAAATAATAAACTTGAAACTACTCTTCTTCACCAATTTGTCCAAAAATTATAAGAGCAATACTTAAGACCTTTAAGGTGAAAACAACAAATTGACAGTAAAAACGAAGAAGAGGCTTTGGAAGATCACCCCAAAATAATATACAAAATAGCTACCCATTTTCTACAAACTTCAGATCAAGCTGACATTCCTCAGCCATCTGTTACCAAATATAATTACATTATATTATGTAGCACTTTCAAGGCCGATGTTTCTAAGTGAGCTCAAAATGGTGATGAAAGAATGGAAGTGAGTGGTCATCATAACATTTTGTTTATTATTCCTGATAAAAAAAAATCACCTGATAATATTAAAGTAGCCATCCAAGTAAGCAGCTAAACTCACTAAAGCCAGTTAGAAGCTACTCATATATATATCTTTCTTATATCATGTAAACTCTTCACTTGTTTGTTACAATGTGTACATACCATTTTCTAAGCACGTGTAAAGGTCGTTTCTTAAAAACATCTGAATAACTTATAATATTGACATACAGACTAACACTGTAAGCATATTTATTTACATTTTATTGAAATCAAATAACAAGATTTTTTCTTAATGGCAATCACCCTCATTGTGCTACTTTTACTGTCCACAACTCCTCCTCGTGTCATGTTTACATATTCATTTCTATCATAAAGTGAACACATGAGAGGAATAATCAGAATGAAGCCATGAATTTTCTAGAGCTGAGGCGTGCGGTAACTCAACAGGACAACTGTCATCTTGGGCAAAACTGAGAATTTTAGTAGAACATCGAAACTTAGGCTTTTTCTATCAAAGATCGGTGCAACGACATTGCGCAAATTTTTCTAAGGATTAGATCGTTGATAATATCTGTAATCTATGACTTATTAACGAGGAGCAGAAAGTGTTGAAATTGCGTACATTTCCACCGCGACGTTGCCAATAACAGGAAATGGTGTGAAATTTTGCACCGAAATAAAATATATAAACGCCATTCCTTTGTGAGATATACTTGTATTGTATTCTAATGTTTACAAAGCAAAATATATATTTATAGAACATTTCATGTTTACAGCTTGAATTCTTGGAATTTAAATCCTACAGATTTTAAAAGTGTCATAGTGCCTTCTCATGGTTTATCTGTGAATTCCTAAACTCTGTGTACTTCCTCATGACGAACTCGTTTCCGTTTGGATCTCTAACAAAACAGAAATCACCGTATGAACATCAGGAGCAGGAAAGTAAATTGACTATTGTAATTTCTGTGGAAAGCTTCTGGTCCATTTGTTGTCCGACATGGCTCGTCGTGATTCTCGTACTTCATTGGCCTGTTATATTATTGCCTTATTACATCTGAACCACCACACTGACCACCCATTCTTGTAACAATGATAATATATAACAAATCTTTCTCACATCACCTAAAAACAGTAACTAACATGTAAGATGCAAATGCAAATTCAAGGATCATTTATAGACAGGTGAAAGGACAGTTACTAATACACACCTTAAACATGAAACAAATGCTTTGTTTGTGATTGGGCAAAACTGGAAAATGTATACAAATCCTTATCTCTGATTGATCGAACCCCTGTTCACGATATTTAAAGGGAATTGCTAGAAATATTTGTAAGTTTATTTGTTTATTTTATGTAAGTTTGCTTCCAATAACTATTTTCTTACACTTTTTATTTTACAGGCAATCTTACAGTTAGATATGATACAGAAAATTATTAACTGGGACATATTCCCCGTCTTCCTCTCTAACGACGCCCTTGCATACATATAATAGCGATGACTTAAAATGCTATTGTCATCCATTACTTTGTATTTTTTTCCCTTAAACGACTTGGGTTTTGGTGACTGTTTTTATTAGTCGAAATGCTTATGGTAATGATGACAACGTTGCACATTTTTTGCGCAATTTCCAATGTTGTTGCCTGCTCATTAAGGCTTTATCTGTGTCAACAGATAAGGCAGTAAAAGTTTGTGCAATTTCAGTGTGCACTCAAAGATGGGTACTTTTCCTAGCCCTCACTCACCCTCGCCCTGCCTCTCAAAATAAATTGCCGCCCTTGACCTCGTCCTCAAAATACACTATTTTTTCGCCCTCGTTTACTAAAATGAGGGAGAGTGAAAATGAGGGCGTACATTTCTGTTCACTATCGTTATTTAGTAATTACTCAATATCTTTCTATTTGTGTGAAGTTGAATGGAACAAAAAGACATGTGCCTAGTCCGCGCTAGGAGAATTATGATTTTAACCCAATGAGACTGGCACGGCATATAAACACCCAGCGGATTGTTCTGCTGAGGACGGGTGAAGGTATATAAGTAAAACATCTGAGGTAATTAAAAAAAAAAAAAAGAAAACAAGAGCACCTTAGTGGTGTTGCTTGAACTATTTTTTTCTTAGACACTGGCGCAAATTGTGGGGAGATGAGTGGGACATGTCCCCTCCAATGTTGGAACTGGAGGGACTGTCCCCCCCATAATCCTATTTGAAATGTGTTTTTGGAGGAGAAATGTGATGATCTGTGTTCGATTGCCACAAAGGAAAGTGAGATGAAATTGATATCCCTCCAGAATGAGTCTCAAATCTGCCCGCCTCCCATATTGAAGACAACTTTGCTTCCCCTGATCCTCCACCGCGGGAACGGTCTTATTACTCCCCCCCCCCCAGTTGAAGACAGGTTTGCGCCGCTGCTCTTAGATGGTAATTGAGAATCTATTGGCAGGAAGGGGGATGCATTTCCAAATCTGTCAGGCCTTCGTGGTTGGGGACCCGCTGGCTCTCCCCTTTTTCTGAATGAGAAAACACACATTATGTGTCACGTTGGATGTAAGATAGTCTTAATCAGTGGCGTACGCATAATTTCTTCAAAGGGAGTATCGTTTCGAAATTTATATATATTCTTTCAGAAGTATACAGATATATTTAATATATACATATATATATATATATATAATTCGAATTTATACAGCGTGTTAACCTTTATTTTACGGCTGTCAGTACACTGCCAGAATAGTAAATCCGTTCTTTCCCGCGTGGCACTGTACTGACACAGGCGAAATGTTTACTTTGACCCGCGAGCACACATATTTTTTTTTAAATGATGTGCCTTATTGTATGAAGAGATAGTCCATAGTGAAAGGAACCAAAAACGTTGGTTCTCAACCGGTGTCCTCGCGGGTCAAAGTAGACCTTTCGCCTGTGTCAGTACAGTGCCACGCGGGAAAGAACGGATTTACTATTCTGGCAGTGTAATGACAAGCCGTAAAATAAAGGTTAATGAACTATACCGACAAACTGTAAGAGGTGATTCCTCATATCAAAATAAGAGAAAAAGTTCATATGGACCTATGGCGAAAAGTGCATAGTTTCAAAGCTAGGGCTGTCCAAAATCGCGAAAAAGTTAAATTGTCCAGTCTTGAAAGGAAGCATGACGATATTGGTGTTTTTGAGATGGTGAAAATATGAAATTACTTTATTTGATGTTTTGATAGTCCTGTGTTTTATCCATGATGAATATTTGGGAACAATGGCATATGCAAAGGGGAGGAAAGTTCCGGGTTTTAATTCCCCTGAACAAGATAGTATGAAAAAATAAACATTTACCATATATATACGGTAAATGTTTATTTTTTCATACTGTCTTGTCGGGGATTAAAACCCGAAAGTCCCCTCCCCCTTTGTATATGCCATTGTTCCCAAATGTTCATAATTCTGAAACGATATATACAGGGTGTTAATGAACTATACCGACAAACTATAAGAGGTGATTCCTTACATCAAAATAAGATAGGGCTGCCCAAAATCGCGCGAGAGAGAAATTTCAACAGGCCGTATTTCGAATTCCAGAAACTGTGGATGGTGGTCCTTACCAACGTAAAAGAAGCCACACATATAAAATCAAAAAGTGCATATTTCATCAATTTTCAATAAGTGTACAGTGTATTCCCTACAGGGTGTAATTCTCAGATATGTTCTCAATAGAATTTTCAGATATACTCTGATTTCAAGGAGGGTCCAAAGTAGGCAGGAGGTAAGCCTTGACAACAATGAACATCCAGTGCTTCGGAGGGGAGTCGGAAGTGTTAAGAATCAGCAGCTCCATGTTTTTGTGTGTTCCGAATAACGTGTAATACGATGTGTTTCGTCATGATATAATTCACATTTTCTCCACTTATAAGCGTGAAAGAAAACATCCCAACATGCGTTTTCCTGCGTACGAGAGACCGTACTGCTTACGATCCTTAACACTTCCTATATTGCGCCTAATAATTTCGTGTTCACTGCTATCAAGGCTTACCATTTGCCTACTTTGGACCAGACATAAAGTCAGAGCATATCTCAATATTCGGTTGATGGCATGTTTGGGAATTTCACCCTACAGGGAATACTCTGTACACCCATTAATAAAATATAAATTTTTGGATTGCATATGCGTGACTTCCTTTACGCTGATAAGGAACACCATCCATAGTCTCTTGAATTCGAAATAGGCCTCTTGAAATTTCTCTCTCGCGCGATTTTGGGCAGCCCTATCTTATTTTGATGTAAGGAATCATCTCTTATAGTTTGTCGGTATAGTTCATTAACACCCTGTATATATCGTTTCAGAATTATGAACATTTGAGAACAATGGCATATACAAAGGGGGAGGGGAGTTTCGGGTTTTAATCCCCGACAAGACAGTATGAAAAAATAAACATTTACCGTATATATATGGTAAATGTTTATTTTTTCATACTATCTTGTTCAGGGGAATTAAAACCCGGAACTTTCCTCCCCTTTGCATATGCCATTGTTCCCAAATGTTCATCATGGATAAAACACAGGACTATCAAAACATCAAATAAAGTAATTTCATATTTTCACCATCTCAAAAACACCAATATCGTCATGCTTCCTTTCAAGACTAGACAAACTGTATTTTTTGTCTATTGACAAGGTTTGGCCAAATGATACACGATCTACCATGTGCATTGCAGCATATACCTAAAATATTCTTACAAAACATGATGTTTTATAGTGTCTATTAGAAACGTTACCAGTTGGAGATAGGAAGAAAATTTGGAAAGATGTTCGCATGAATCTACATATCTAAAAGTTATATCCTTATATTTTTTATGTAACTTATTGAAAGCCCCAAGAATACCAACTGGTTGATAGCAGAATTTAAATCAACGATTTTCTACTAATGATACGGGAATGCTATACAGAAGTTCCTCATCAGTGTGATAATACTATTTCTCCCTTTCTTATCATTTATGTCATACTCATCTATTTCTTACCTTAGAAAATTAACCGCTTATGACATGGTAGCAACACAATATGCTGGTTAAAACGCACGGACATACGCAGAAATTTATTTCGGGGAGGTCGTAAGACTTTCGGAAATCCAAATTTAATATGAGGATAAATTATATTAAAATTTGGGGAAAAAAATTACCCATAAAATTAGAGTAAATTTACAGAAAAGTCGGGATTTCGGGCGGAGTCTGCACTTCTAGAACCCACCCTCTGCGTACGTCCTTGCTAAAGTGGATAATAATTACTACCATTAATTAAATTTATAGAGTAGGTCAGAATCAATGAATTTACCCCTAATTAAAAATATCTTAAAACTATATGTAGTGGCAGGCAAATAATGTATACTACATACAGTATTACGCCTGAAAATCCAACACAAGAATCTATAGGTAGCAGTCACGAAGAGTTAGATAATTATTTAAAAAGAAAAGATGTCCATTTACAATCACATTTATCAACTACTGGCAATTTACTTCCTGATGAAGGTGTATGCAACATTTTCCCACAGCCTTCTTACGAAGTATGTCCAGAAAGTAAGTCACATTTGCAATTTATACCGCAACTGCACTGCATTCGTTAAGAGTTTACATGTGTGCCGAGTACTTGGATCCGTTGCAAGCTAGACATCAGTGTTAGGGCAGAAAGAAGTTCAGACACTTTATAGTGAGTTGCTTGCTATAATGTTGAAGGAAAACGTCACACACGCCATGATTTTTTAATGCACGAAATACGTCACGGTCGAATTGGAGGAGCTTATGGTGAATAGATCATCAATGCGTTAATGCCATGGAGGTGGGTGTGACATTTAAACGAGTTACAGAACAAAGTGTAGGATGATGAGCTTACAGACTTTGCATAGGGAACATTTCCTCATCTTCTGAGTAACCCAAATCTCTTCTTGTTTGATTTTCATCTATTGTTGCATCTGAAAACTTTCTTTGGAGAAAAGCTTCGGAGATGGCGATACTCCCAGGGTATAATCACAGGTGATATCATTCTTCAATATAGGAATACAAAATATGGTATTCTGTTGTAATAAACGTCTCAACAGGGATAGCAAATATGTTGAAACATAGTACAAGTCCTATAATTCAGTGCACTTTAGTCTGTTTTCCTCTATTACCTTTTGTGTGGATGTTTCTTTCTTTCTTTCTTTCTTTCTTGTTTCTTTAATTCACCAATGGATTTTACTTTCTGGATGTTTACTATATATTAAAAGTTTCTTTCCTACGTTATTGATCTCTTACTTGACTTCGTACCCCATCTTGTAGGAAGATGTTTTCTGTGTCTCTTCTTGTCTCTAGGTATCCAGTCAAAGGTTGTTTTCGTCCTTCGACCATTTTTTCACGCAGCACGTTCAACTCAAGTGCCCTTCGACTTTTTTGTTTTTCTCAATAATGTCTGCTGCTCGTGTCATCGTGTAATTTTCGTCCTTTCTTTGGATACATCTCTTCATCCGTACTTTATTTTATGGACTGCTTACAGTGAAATCTGATTTTGATAGTGACCACATCTTCGATCCACATAAAAATGAGTAGATAATAATTAGATTGCTTGATTATTAGATATTTATCGCAAGTTTAAGTTTCGGGGTGTATGAAAATAGTTGCGTCTTTCGTATAGGGCGAATGCAGGCACATAGCCAAGGGGGGTGTCCATGGTGTCCGGAACCCCCCTTCGAAACCAGAAATGAAAAAAATAGGGAAGGATGAAACGAAAAGAAACGACAAAAAGAAGAATCAGCGTTAAAAATAAAAAGCTATGGCAATCTTTTGTTTACTCTTTCTTATGAGGAGATTTGTATTACTTGCAATACATTGTGGCGAATGAGCGGGATATCCTAGAAAAATCAGGGAATTTGAAATTTCTAGAAAAGTTACGGAATTCTCAGAATTTCTTCTACTAGTCAGGAAAATTTCAAGGCTTCGAAAACATAGTACCGTTCTGTAATAGCGTGGACATTTTTATCATAATTTTTCGTCATCGCTTCTCTGTAGTATCAAATATGTTATTTCAAAAACAGTTTTCTACTGCTCCTTTAACTTCTCATTTGGAAGACAATAGTTGACGCAATAATAAAAACAAAAAGCTATGTGGAAAGAAAGTTCTGTTAACATATGACTCAACAGAGAAAGGAACGCAAGGGAAATTGTTATAATTGAATGAACAGAGGAAGGAACGTAGATACTATTCTTCATAGTTTGTTATTAAAATATTTACTAACATATCCTCATTTTATTGTCCTAACAAATTAATATATGTTGCCAGTAAAATAGTTTAGATTGATCAAAGTCCTGGGCCTTCGGTATTTCATGTCAAGCCCCTCTTCCCCTCCTCACAAAATACTGGCTAAACGAACAAATATATGTTGCCAGTAAAGTAGTTTAGAATGATTGTGCCCCTGGTGTGACGACCACAGTATTTAATGTTACAGACCCCCCCCCCCCGCCCTTTACGAAATCCTGGCTACGTACCTGGGCGAATGAGTACTCGGGAATTAAGTGTAGGAAGAAGAAAATGACAGTATTATTTGTCTTGCTATGTTATGAAGAACTAAACATGAACTTTCTTTAATATCTCCGTGTTTTCATACAGTTTCATTACTTTATTTAAGTAGATCAGAGACTATAGCTAAAAAGAAGTTGAGAACACTGTTTAGCTTGGAAAGGTATATAAAACAGCTATGAACCAAGCAGGCGGACACAGTAACGCCCCAGAATTTTTTTCCAAGGGGGAGCAAAAGAACTATACATGAGCAAATTCGCGAATATACACACCTTATTGCATATAATACTTCATCTAAAACAATTATTATTTACAGTACAGGAGTAATAGATGAGTGAGTAAATATAATATGTTTTAACATGTATTTCGAAGAACCGAACCCAATTCCAAAATCTAGAGAGGAGTAATTACCCCCTATTGTCCCATTGCGAGCGACCACGGGCGAATGTGTTCCCCTACAGGAGAACTCAAGGTCTTGTATTGTAACAAGTAAATGATTTGGTCAAATTTTGCATTTGTAAATCCATATAATAGTTCAAAGCATTTGCATGGATTTTTTTTTTTTTTTTTTTTTTTTTGTAACAGCAACATGTTCACCGAAAGTAAACCTGTCATCAATTAAATATTTTTTTTTTTTTTTTTAAAAAAGCAGCAAAATCATTATATAGTTGAACGGTACTTTTCGAACAAAGACTATTTTAAACTGCACATTTTTTAAAAATCAGTATTGATTGGTTTTAACTTGTCTTCAGGTGTGTGAAAATGGCAGGCACAAATATTGAAAATGTATCATTTTTATCACTAAAGTACTTAAATATGCTCCCTCCCCTTTCTTTTATGATAAGCCATGAAGGCCGAAGGGATGTGTTTAGAGGTAATGTAAAGGCTCTACACTGTCCTGACTTAGGTATTCATGGAGGTCACGCAATCAACGCCTTGCTTCGGCCTCTTTTGCTTTCCCATGTTGTCCCAAGAAGCTGGGAGGACTTCAGACTCACGCCCGAATGATAAAGAGTTTCCACCTTATGTCTTTCATTTTTATTGGCGTTGAAGCATTATTTTTTACTTGAACCTCATACTGACAGGAAGTGGAAGAGTAGGAAGCAATATCAGACCTTAACGACCACAACCGGCTCGAGAACTTCAAAGCTGGTGATTTGCCTCTTCAAATTAAGATTTGTAATGACAGGTCATGAATTGTTGGTTATGATGCTTTATGACGTGAAGTAGAGTGGGACCCGATCACTAGTATACGAAAGTCTGATTTTTTTTTTTTTTTTTTGTATCATCTAAGGATATTATATCGAGCATTATACAGGTTGACCGAAGGTTCGCAAGTCCTAGACAGGTTCCCTTAAGAAAAAATTCGTATGTAGCATACGTAAAAACGTAGGGTACATGTGTAAATCCTGTAGTTTTTGGACTTAACGTACAGCAAACGTACGAGGGCAAGTCAAGAAAGACTTGGACTGATTTTTTTCCCGGCAGTTCTGTTAACGCTGGAGCTTCATAGTTTGGCATACAAGTAGGGTGGGTCTTGCTGTGCATATATATAAAATGTTGTTAAGGAATCATTGCATGTTTGGTAACCACGACTTTTTATTGCAGGTGATGTTCTGCGCCGCCTCTAGAAGTCGCCTGTAGAAGAAATGGAGTCATTACGAGATGAACAATTTGCTATTGCCTGGGGAAAAGTGCAACAGAAACTCTAGGAATGTTGAGAGCAGCCTACACAGATGACGCTCTGCCACGAAGTACCGTGTTCTGGTGATTCAAAGAGTTTTAAGAGGGCCGAATGACAATCACGAAAGCTGGTGGACCAGGTGTATCAGCGTCAGCTGTTACTGAGGTGAACATTAACACGGCAGCAGTCATTGTTAGAGAAGATCGCCGCATCAGTATCGACGATCTGGCAGCCGCACTACGCATATCTCATGGCAGTGCCTTCAAAATTTTGCATGACCACCTCCACATGAGCCGAGTGTGTGCGCGATGGATTCCGCGACTCCTGACACCAGAGCAGAAGGCCGTTCGAGTGGAGACTTGCAGGGAGCTGTTGCAAAGGTTTGAGGATGGTGGAGACGCCTACCGCACCGTTCGACTTTTTTCTATTCCCTGCCCTAAAATCCAGACTGCGTGGACGCCGCTTCTCCGATAATTCCGAGGTTCTGAAGGCATCGGAGGCGGTTTTGAAGGACCTCTCAAAGAATGGCCTGCGACACGTGTTTGAGGACTGGAAGACTCGAATGAAAAAGTGCATTCAAATGGGCGGGGACTACTTTGAAAAGGACCAAGTGCCTGTTGCTGAGTAATAATAAATAGCCTAGAAAAAAAAATCAGTCCAAGTCTTTCTTGACTAGCCCTCGTATAACTGAAAAAGTATGTTTTATACGTACTTTCCGTATAAGTGTTCCAAATAAGCGTGCTTTCCGTACGAACGAAAAAACTGTACATAGGCGGTCAAGATCTCACACATAGATGTATGTATGTAATATAGCTGACGTATGTAACATACGTATACGAATGTAATATCCGGGAGACTGTTAGATGTCAGACATCGTGCAACAGCATGATGTAACATCTAAGGGCAGTATATATGTAGGGTATGCATAACGTATGGTTAGTATTGATTTCTGTAGTAAGCATAAGGATTCCGAATATTTGTATATACAATATACCATTGTCTGGATAACGGATTTTTCTCAGCGTAGAACAAACAAACCATGGAATTGTAATTTTGAAAACTTCTTTTCAAAACTCTTGTTAGCCATGAATCTGCAGTTTTGCAAACAAATAATGACATTTGATGATAATATTAATTACGAAATTCCGATAATCAGAAACTATGGATAAATAGGAAAAATTTGACAACGCAAAACCGGAAATTTGAAGAAAAAGAATAGAAAACGGAATGCGTGATCCAATTTTGATCAAGTTACTCATTTTTATATAGTGCTAGATGTTTCTGGCATCAACCCTGAACTTCATTGTCAGTAGCTTGAAAGAATAAATGCTTCCTTGCGTGAGAAATAAACACATTCCTGTAACATTACAAGGTTCACTCTCACACTTTCACAAAAACTGTCAAAAATATGGAGACATTTGACATTTTGTCTCATCTGGCATATAGTCTGGATCTTGCTCTTTCAGACTTACATACTTAGATCCATGCCATCTTTTCTTTTCTTTTCTTTTCTTTTCTTTTCTTTTCTTTTCTTTTCTTTTCTTTTCTTTCTTTCTTTCTTTCTCTTTTCTTTTCTTTTTTTTTTCATGAGCTGCATTTTGTTTCTCCTGGTAAATGTGTAATTGTCAGAAGGCGACACGCTACGAATTTTCTGCATCAAAATTCAGAGAGAGACATTTATACTAAGAAGAGCGCAACTTGTGTCGTAAATAAATAAACATGAATATGAAGCGTATATCAGCGATGGGCAAACTTTTCTACAAGGGGGCCAAAGAAAAAGAAAGACGAGCCAATATGATTTATTTGAGTCTGTTCAATTGCCATACTCCAAACTTGACTAAAATTAGAATAGCAAAACGCGTTAAAAATACACAGTAGTCAAGGGTAGACAGGCTCGCCGAGCAACTGGACAATTGTTTGCTGTGCTCTCCACTTTATGATACTCCCCGCTCCCCCTCAAAAAAAATCCCTGAAATATTTACATCATTTTTCTGGAGTGATACTCAAAATAATGCGCGTACCTTGTAAATTTTTGTTGGCAGTAACTTTGCGTATAAGATTGGTCAACCTTATACCACCAGCGCAGTTATCTATAATCAAATATCAAATGAAAACAACACGTTTGTTTAAAGTATCTTTATTTCAAAATGTCATAATTAAAAATCATAATTCAGGTGGTTACAGACATAATATGAGATATTACAGCAAACCGACAGATTTAGTTGAAAAAATATTTACCAGAACTCATCTTCGAATTTAGCAATCTCCGTATGGACCCACACTGTCTGACAAATGTATTCCGGAACGACGTTCGGGTGTATTCCCGTCCAACTAAATCTCTATGTAAATGACGTAATACCCCTTCCTCTGATTAGTTTGTGTGTCCCTTCCCAATATCTATACCACTGCCTTTTTTAAGGGAGTCCAGAAGTCCACCTTATCACTGGTTCTGACTTTCCTATTTCTCCATTTTAAAATTTGGTATCTTTGAAGGAGGAGAAATGAGTTATTGTAAAGTACAGAGTTCTTAATTGTTCTGCTGAAGTTTTACTAAATATTTCAATTGTAAACCATTTGGAGGGCGTATGTGTGGTTAGCAATCAATGTAAATCTGAAACGGTACGTATTGATGATTCTGAGATGAGGTATGAAACTTCAAACAAGGATCAAGTCAATATCCCCCCCCCCCCCACACACACACACATAATTTCAACATTTGCAAGATAATCTCCATGGTTTGAAAAGTTAATATTTAATTTGTGGTAAACAACAAATAAAAGGAAACTCTCTTAAACTACACGTTAAGGCTTAATACTTAGCAAACACTATCATTTTATCAAAGCACAAACAGAGAAACTAACTGTTTAAGAGGCAACCAGTGATAAAAGCATCACGCTACCGAAATAAAAACGTGTGGCAACCTCGTGAAAGCGTGACTTGGAATAGATTATGAATGTAAACAATGCTATTGTGTGATATTCAGTGTAAGGTTCTTTTCTTTATCTTACATTCATACTACTGAATTAATTTTAAACATCATCCTAACATGAGATTACATGGAAAGCCTCAATGGAATCATATGATGAGCTGTGGTCACGCGAAGTACTAGACGTTTAAATCATATGACAATCAGTGAGCTTTTTCCGTATTGGTTCGAGTCAACGAAAAGCAAAATTTGCGTTTTAATTTGCGATATTCGGTTTCACATTTTTATTATGCGACATGATGTCCATGATCCAAATTTTGTTTTGGAATTACCTATTCTCTACATTTCTTTTTCACAGTCACCACCAAAAGTTCCGTTACATTGAGCTGTTCCAATTTTGCGAAGAGATACGAAATGAGACCCCAGAACTCTCGAAGTATTATAGCAGGTTAATATAAACGAAAGTTGTACATTTTCATGAGTAACGATATTTTTTTGGTTTTGTTTTATTAACTGTGAATATGTTTATGCAGTGGAGACTCCGATAGAACGTTTAAATCTGATTGCTATGCTTGAAACAGCTCATTTTTTAAAAGCTCTACTCCAATGGATTAATACATATGCAAACTTACGTTTTGATCTAAAAGTGAGGAGGTCAAAAGGAGATACGCAATTATGGTGGAAAAAAATCATCGATGACATTACTTATGTGCTCCCTCTCTTTGCAGAAGTGTTAATTATGTCTCCAGTACTGATTAAATAAATTAATTAATCAGTGAGTTCTCTTTCACATGGTGAAACTACGGTAGTCCTCCGAACTGTAAGAGTAGATTCTAAACAGAAGTGTAGATTTTTCAGTTTCATTCCAGTAATCAGATAACGAGGAATATTGAACTTACTCTTCCCGACAATGTGAAAAACAATTTCTCGTAATCTCATATTGTTTTGTTCAATGAAAATTTAATTTTAACACAGGAAACGAGATATTTCTGCAACTTCTGGCTTCAGTAGAGATTAAGGAGAAATTGAATCTATGCTTGACACAATAAGTTCAGATAAACAGTTTTTTGCTATCAATATTTCTAATCGTTTTTGCTGTATGGTGATCAATATTGAAGCCAAAAGTAGTAGCATATGTCTACTACTTTCGGTTTTAATAAATGGATTAGAAGCAATATTAAACCGTATTTTTTTCTACACTACATTCAATTCATATTTAAAAAATGTTTTCTCTCTATCTCTTGCCGTTCTAGCGGTCAAAATTGAAACGGGAAATGGCATATTTCTTTCTATTACGGTTAGAATAGAGGGATTACACCTGATAGTGAATTTATTCTTATATCTTGAGACACTAAAATCATATAAGGAAAACGTATTCTCTATCTAGAATGCGGCCACACTACAGAATATATAGACTCTACGAGTCCTATGAAGAATCGTTCTGATGTGTGATTAGCAAGGTGACCAGACGTCCCGTTTTAGCCGGGACAGTCCCTTATTTTCAGCCGTTGTCCCGTTTTTTTCTGATTCTCAAACGGGACGCCTAAATGTCCCGTTTTTAAGCAAAAATGACCCAGGTGTCCCGTAATAATTATTCAAAATATAAATGGTCAATGCAAATTCTACGCTTTTTCGTACCGACACTCATTGGGAAGGTTCAGCTGTGCCTAGAACTTCTGAATGTTCAAATGGGAATTGAGTGTTCTGTGATTCAAGTGTAAATTCAGTTGGAATTCTGAGTGTTCAAGTAGTTAAAAGTATTGTTGGGTTGCACTTAAGTTAGAAACGCTGTGTTATCATTCTTACTTATGTATTTTGTAAATTGAAAACACGGTAAATCGAGTCCCAAAATGCAATGTGGAAGTCACTCCCCTCCCCCCACCGACGCCGATTCGTATGCGTTCCGTTTTTGAAAGTAAAAGTTCTGGTCACCTTGGTGATTAGTGTCATACTAAAGAGTTTGAATAACATGTTTCCTGTAGTAATCATACCTTTAGTATGATGCTAACCATACGTCAAAACAACTCTGCATAAGGCGCTATGGTTCCACGAAGACACTATGCAGTGACTCGCTGGATCCCAACGACCGCGCTATATCACGGGTCGTGAGAATAAGTTATATGTATCATTCTGGCGGATCGGATATACACATCCCGCACATTGGTGCAGGCACTGGAGGCTGATGCAAAGCGCCTATTGTTCCTACAAACAGTTCTACGTTTCTAGCAGAGTAGGGCATATTTACTCGGTGCCCATGGCTGTGGCTTCCACTGACTACATAACGTAGGCATGAGAGTCTACAATGGTGGTGTAAACGTTGCGCATGAAGAGACGAATTGCAAGGCATCCTACTTTCAGGCGAATCCTACTTCTATCTGCATCTTTTTGATGACCGCATGGAACAGGCTAGGGGACGCCTTCAGTTTTCATCGCCACGTTGGTCCAGCATCGGGTGTTATGGCTTGGAGTGCCATTGGATTATGTGCCCACTAGTGCTTCCTAATCATTGACGTACATTTGATCAGCCAACAGTACATTGACAAGGTACTGGATCCGTTTGTGGTCTCTTTAGTTTAAGTCCTACCGGGAACTATATTTCGGCAAGATAATGTGCGCCCTCATGTTGCAATTACTGTTCTGCACTTCATGGCAAGACATAATCTGCCTCTACTTCCTTAGTCTTAGAAGATGTGTTTCCCCGATTGATCATGGTGATATCCCCGATTGAAAACTACGAACACAGTTGATGACCTGTGGCATCATGTGGAAGACGCATGGATAGCGATACTCAAGGAGTACATCCAAGGGCTCATTGTCTCGATGCCTCGCTATATTGCAGCTGTTCTGACTGCCAATAATGAGTCCACAGTCTACTAATCACCGCCAGTTCTGCTCCGCCGTCACCACATTATCACGCATCACACGGAGCAGTAAGTTTAATTATTTACTATGTGCCGTACCATCAACACTCTGCCTGCCAACTTTGACACTGCTATCTTGTCTTCTTCTTGGTTGTTGCATTTTCATTAGTGAGCAGTGTATAAAACACAAACATAATTCTTCACTCTCTTTCTGCACAAAACTTTTACCGACTACTCGAAATAAGCCAATGGCACCTCTATTGTCTTAATTGCTTTCTCTCTAACTATTTTGCTCGATCATAATACTATGTTTAATATTCAAACTATATCCACATCAATCTATTGACCTCTACAGTAAAGTTGAATTTGGAAGTGAAAGATAAAGAGTATGATGTTGTCCTAATGGAGAGGTCTTGAGTACCTTTCTGCTCTACATGGTAATGTCATGGTAGAGGATTGTAGGGTATTTTAGCTGCATATTTGTTGCCCACCATCGAAGACCAGTTTGAAAATTACCATTGTGTATATCGACATAACAGAACACCTGTTTACAGTGCACGATTGTGGAGGAGTGGTTTCACGACAACCACGTATCGGTAACGGACTGACCTGTTTAAAGTTCTGATCTGAACCCTACTAAACATTTATGGAATGGTTCGGAAAAAATCGACTGGGTGCCAGACCATAAAAGTCTACATCAATACCTCCCCTTATTACAGCTTTCCGCGATGAATGGGCTAGCATTTCCCAGGAAATCTTTCGTCATCTGGTCAGAAGTATTCCTTAAAACATCATGAAAAATCTCTCACAGAATAGGATCTTCCTCTCTACACCCTCTAGCTCCCGATGGATATCAGAAACACCTGATAGACAAACTATTATTATTATTATTATTATTATTATTATTATTATTATTATTATTATTATTATTATTATTATTATTATTATTATTATTAACATTTTAAATTTACTATTATCATATTTTTTTAAAAAATATATTTTATTTTCTTCTTCACACAGGGTTGAAGCTTAAATGTAATCATGCAAGTAATACAGTAACGAAATCAAGAAGTAAAGTTGACATGTACGTACTCTTCTTTTAAATTATTATATCCTTTTGTATTATGTATAAAATCAGGAAATGCATATTCATAGGGAAAGAATGCCTTGTTAAAAATATCTCACTTGTTGGTGGTTGACACACCAAAATGCTTCATATGATACGCTACTATGTATAAAACATAGTGATATAAACTCTGTTGACTTTTGATTTCAGAAAGATAGTGATCCGTGTAAAATTATGAAAAATCACACTAAAATAAATATAGATTACCACATCTAATGTTACATATTAATAAAAAAATACATTAAGGTTTCTAATTATGACTGATAGGCTGAAATAATTAATCGACTTTTTTTTCCATAGGGTACTATTTTAAACTTAAGCTAAACTGGTTAGAATATTCTAGAGAATTTGTCCTCTTTTCTGGAGTTTATTGATCACTGTAAGCCTACAATATTTTAGGTTTTGGTTCTTCTTTTTCTTCTTCTTTTTTACTTTTCTAATGATTGGAATTTACCTACCTATTCACTACACTCTAGAGATTGCTATTTTGTAATTGGGGTCACTCAGATTCGGGTGGGCTCCGACTTACTCTCTTCGAAGGTTCTCCCCTCACTAATCTTAGAAAGGCTCACTCTAGCTCAGAGTCGAATTTACTATTTACCTCATTGTTTTCTTTATTTGTGTTCGCTGGAACTCAGGGTGTTAGTTTAGGTCGCTATCCGCTTATAGCGCTCGTGCTTACAGGTGCTCGTACTCAGTTATTGAGCTCTCGAGTGCAGGGCTCACGAGTTAGTATATGTCCACACTACAGACTCTACATTGGTTTCAGTAACATAAGAAACTAAACGAAATTTAACGTTTCATGATTATAATCTTCAGGCTAAAGAAGACGGATGATTAATGAAACTGAACGGTTATATGGGAAGAAACGGAAGAGCCCTGAGAAAACCCAGGGACACGATGTTGTCCACCACAAACTCATATGGCCTGGAATCAAACCAAGAATCCCTAGCAACGAAAACAGCAACAAAAAGACAACACCAAAGATAATTTAGTTCCTAATAAACACATTAAAGTTTCTGTAATTAGATTCAGAAGTTTATTTTTTGAGTAAGATGTTAATACCAGTACCTTGTTTCCTTACTTTTTAGGAAAAGCAACATTTTTGCAGGTAGTCGCATTAGTAAGAACATAACACGTCGCTTTGCAAACAAATTATTGATGAAAAGATGCAGACCTGCTAATCTACAACCTTGTAAAGACAAAGGTAAGTTACCCCAAAGGTGTAATATGAAATGGTGTTATCCTTCCTGTATATAGATCCTACAGGGTAGATCATTTATCTTGAAACGCTGTCGTAACTTTTAACCTAATAGTTAACATACACTGTAATACAATAACATGAATAATGTTGCCAGTTCAATATAAAGTTATATCTTTGAACTGACACTGCACATGCTAAAAGTCTGTTTGCAATATCATATTCATTATTTGGTACCAAACTAATAACTCTATAGTATCTGAAACATTTGTAAATATCCAAATTTTGGAGATTTCTACAACGGTAATAACGTAAATGAAGCGTGTCAATGCACATAGAAAGTAACTTAGTGCCTAATACTATAACCATGGTATGACATATTTCTAACATGTAGAAACATAAGCGACTGAAAATTTTACTTTCTTCAATAGGTTTTATTTCGAAAAGTGTTTAGTTAAGTATCGCAACCAATCACATAGAGGACCTTAAATAGGCGTAAAGATCATAATGCCATTTACAGTAACTTAGTATCTCAGCTCGCTCTGGAGATACAGAAAATACGGGTAGATATTGCTATACTGCTTAATATGATGTAATGGGGATTTTTTTAAAAGTTACTTTCATATGTTTCTATAAACTACAGGAATAGATTTTAGTAGAAGTAATTGCAACAAGTTCTCACAATTTCATAATCTTAAGTATGTTGCACACTTTACCAAATTTCGTCAGATTGACCCCGCGTAGCGTGGTCGCTAACACTCTCGCTTTCAGTGCGAGCGGTTTCGGGTTCGATTCTACCCGGTCGAAAAAGTATAAAAAGCTTTTTCAGGCTAGCCATCGTGCATGAGGTTTTCTTCACTCACGCCAGATACCTAACTTGTAGGTCCCAGGCCACTTTCTTCCTTCCCCAATCCTTTCTTCCTTTCCTTTCCCCCAGATTGTGTGCTCGCCGAGTCAAGTTATCACTCATACATGACGGACTAAATGGCCATAGATGCCGAAAACCCAGAAATCGAAATCCTAAATCCTAAAGTTCATCATATCTCCGGAACGGGTTAATTGCTGTAAAAGGCATTATGACCTCTATGTTTATTGTAAACGATCTATCTGATTCTTAGGATGTGATATTTATCTAAGCAATTTGTAGAAAGATTGAAGAAAGTAAAGGTTTCAATTATGTGTAACCTTGTTCCTATTTGTTAAATAAGTGAGTTTCGTTTCACGGTGTGAAACTAAAACTTCCAAACTATGGGAATTCAATACTCAAACTTGAAGTAGTTCATCTATAAGCAGTGGTGCTATTCTAATTTTTTAACAACCGGTTCCCTCTCTGTTTCTCTCACTCTCTCTCTCCATATATATATATATATATATATATATATATATATATATATATATATATATATATATATATATATATATATATATATATATATATATATATATATATATCTGAGAGATATAGTAGACGGATAGGTAGATAGATAAATATAATTCTCTTGTGACATGTAGTGACCTACACAGCATACAAATGATGTGGCGAAATTATGTTGCACTTTGAATATCTTGGAAATGAATTATCCAAGAAAGATGGTTGTCAAAAAGTATTTGAAAGACCTTCATCCAGCAATGGATCGACAATTGTTAATAATGGTATGTATGAGTTTCAAATATAAACAAGTTGAGAATACTCCAAGAGCATTGCCAGAACGAACTTAAAAACAATGGAGAGATGGAGCGGGAAGGATAACTTTGATTGTTCTTAGATGTAAAAGTAAATCTTTTTATCCGCACTTTGTTCTGTTTCTGTTAAAAATTCGCAAAATACAATCTCTCTATGACTTACAGTTTACGAGATATTGCTCCTTAAATCTCCAGAAATTCGAACTTTTTTGGCCAATATCTGAGGGAACGGTAGCCTGTTGGCCAGTAGCCAGTTGATCAGTGGCCATCGGTTACTATTGGCTACCAAAATATTTACCATCCTCTTAGGTATTGATCGACACCAATATGATCTCCCTATAACTTATGGTTCCCGACATATAACTCCTTAAATATCTGGAAATCGATGTTCATGATATTAAAGTAGAAATCTTTGCATTTGTCCCAAAAATTTTGTAAATGGCTTTGTTGCGAACATGCGTGACAAAATTTGAATTAGTGGATTTCAAAATAATGCTTCGGTGTATCTTAACAATTTCACGCATCTCAAAACGGAAGACATACTTGACTAACTGCTGAGAGACAATACTTTATGAACAGTGCCGTACTTCTGATTACAATCGGTTAACAAGAAGTTGTACATTGGATTGATTTGGTATTGCTGGTTTTCGGCAGAAGTTGATGCCCAATCCACGGTATGGCTACCAATTGTAGCGTTAGTCTGGTTAACACAGGGTGTAATTCGTTGTACCTTAGTATCTGATGTTTGTTCGCTATCTGAAAAAGATCGAGAGAGAATGCGATGCTCTATAGTGATGCAGTCATCATAGATAGACAGAAGAATCGTATTAAGTCGTCACCGTAGTGTTCCAGTAACAATGCATGGTTGCGTTTCATGACGACCGTTAGGCCCGATGTTGAGTGGTAGAGGTAGTAATCCTGGATGCTGACCGAGATTCGAAGATCCTTTAACCTTGCTAGAGTCTGTTATCGTCTGCTACAGTAGCCGAGAACCGAGGCGCAAACGAAGATGAGAAAATGAAAAAAGTCTTTGATGAAGTTCAAAAAGCAAAACACTCATCGAAAGTTATTATTAGGAATTAGACTTCTGGGCCTTCGGCATCTATGGACATGTTAGCCCGTCACACATATGAGGTATGACGTCCCTCGGCAGTCACACTGTCCGGGGAAATGGAGAGGAAGAAAAGGACGAGAAAGGAAGGAAGTGGGGTGGGACTATTATGTTAGGTACCATCTCAGTATTTGCCTGGTGCGAATGAGGAAAACCCAGGAAAAACTCATTCAGGATGGCTGGCCTGAAAAACCTGTTACAACTTTTTCACCGAATGTTTCCACTGGGAATCGAACCCGGGACCGCTCGCACCAAACACGAGAGCGTTAGCGACTATACACTTCGAAAGTAAAAATTTACATAGTTTGAATATTTATCTCTTGAATTTGATTGAATTATTGCAAATATTATTGCTCTCTACAAAATACATTAGAAAGATAGAGGAAGCGTGCTGCCATCTGTTAACAATAGTCGAGCTTTTACACTCACTTTAAGAGCATTCATAAATAATCTTTTCGAAAAAAAAAAAATGAACACTTTTCTCATAGTCAGTGAGCACCACATAAATGGGCGCATCTAATACTTATTTGATCTTTCTATCAGTTTTCCACCACAACCTGCATGCCATGTACTGTACTACATCTCTAAATCCAGTCTGTTCTCTTGGGTGGAAGTTGTAAAATAAGACGTAAATTTTAGAATGCTGAAAAGATTTTCTGAAGCTAAGAATATTTCCATGTTTTAATATAAATTTACTTTGAAAAAACAAAGATATTTTTAGCAAAACTGACAGCATACTATCATATATAAATTAGTGATAAAATGGTCTTGTTTGAAATGGAGTAAAAATGTATTTTGGATATTACTATAATATGATGTTGCACAGGAGCGGCGATTCGGGGGGGAGGGGGCAGTTGCCCCAACTTTTTTGAAGTTATCCTGTAATGTATATAGTTTCATTTGGAAATGTAAAGTTTTTGTATGTATTACAGGTTCGTAGAAAAAAATGTGCCATATAATATTTGTCGTTGCGTGAGAGTACGTATTGGTTATTTGTCTTCCCGTAGAGTTACGAAAGCTACAGGAACAGATCATGCCTTGCCCCCCCCCCTTCACTTTTAATGTATAATCGCCACCAATGATGTTACATGTAAGCTTGTAGACTACATACTAGTAGAGATGCAAAAAAGCCGGCTTTTTTGAATCGATGGTTTTTTTCACATAAAAAGCCGACTTCTTTGGGAAAAAAACGAGAATTTTGGAAATTTTGGCTTTTTTCAATTTCATGATTTTTCTATCTAAATAGCTTTCTTATAGTATATTCTATAGTTAGATAAAAATTCCATGACCTGAATGTGATATTTCGCTCTGAAATTCACCATCAAGATGGATGCAGCACATGTTTTACGAATTAAAGCTAACATGAAGAATGTAGTATTTGAGGGTAATTTTAGAGGCTATTTAACTTTATTTTAACTTTTGAGTTATCGACATCTTTTTTCTTCTCTAGTTTGTCATCCGTGTTTCATTTCTAAGAGCTTTTAGTACTCTAGCTTCTAGCGCAAAAGTTAAACTTGCCCGTTTTTCTATTTATCCGTCAAAGCGTACGTTTTTCAATATATCCGTCAAACCGTACTTCCACATTTCTGTTATACTGTAGCTGTGAAGTGATTTAGAAATAATTTTCCGGACACAACCTTGAATACCAATTTATACAAATAATCAGTAGCGGATTTAGAAAAGTACTTTAGGAGGGTTTTTTCTGATTGTTTCGTTTCCTAAAAAGTCCTAATTTTATTTGGGAAGTGCTTGAAGTTTATGAGTACAGGCATAACTAATATTTCGTTTCGTTTATATGTTTAGCAATAATCTTCCGGATACAACTTTAAAAATCATTTTATACTGAGAATCAGTGACGGATTTAGAAAAGTATTTTGGGAAGGATTTCTTACTAATGTTTAGTTTTTTTAAACATTCGTAATTTTTATTTGACGGGAGCTTAAAGTTTATGAGTAAAGGCATAAATAATCACTGGCACAAATCCCGGGGGGACGAGGGGGACATGTCCCCCCCCAATGTTGGACCTGGGGGGGACAGTCCCCCTCAATAATCTGACTTAAAAAGTACTTTTTGGGATAAGCTTGATGATTTGTGTCCGACTGCCACAAAGGAATGTAAGATGAAATTGATTTCTCTTGGCTTTTCCATTTTTAAAAAAGAATCGTAATCTGTAGTATTTCAAACTGAACTTCGTGCTTTAGTGCATTTAGTAGTCTCATCAATATGGATTAATTCCACTTCTGCTAGTTGGGCACAAATTGCAAAAATGACAGAGAAGGGTATACCTTTCTCCTCATGCTGAAAAGTTGTCTCAGCTGTAGGTACGGGCACAAATTCCGGGGAAATGGGGATGCATGTCCCCCCCAACATTGGAACTGGAGGCTCTCCGAATAATCCGATTTGAAAAGTGCTTTTTTCAGAAACGTGTGATGATTTGTGCCCAACTGCCACAAAAGAAAGTGAGATGAAATTTGTTTCTCTTGGCTTTTTCATTTTTAATGAAAATGAAGGTGTGCGACTGTGCGTGACGTAACCTGATTGAAATCTTATCTCATTTTCTCCCCTAGGCCCTAGCACACGAAGAATATACAGACTATCCTATGTCACTAGAACCCATCTTTTCAGTAAATGGGAATTTAATCTATTTGTAGTATCAGCCTAGGCATCTACTCATGCTTCGTAAGCTAATTAACTCTACAGCCTATGGAACCCTTCCCATAAGCTGAAGCACTGAACCAAAAGCTCTTCACTGACTTTTATCCTTAGCCAACTGGATCCAGTTTCTACTATGCATTCCTATTTTTGCGAGACTCGTCTTAATATTGTCTTCCCATCTGCGCCTAGGTCTTCCTAATGGTCGTTTTCCGATTGGTCTTACCGCTAACACTTTAAAAGCGTTCCTACTTTCTTCCATCCTGGCTATATGTCCTGCCCACCTAAGCCTCCTAGACTTGATGATCCTAACAATGTTTGGTAGACCGTATACATTATGTAGTTTCTCGTTATGAAGTTCCGCCATTCTCCATTCCCGTTCCTCTTGGGTCCGAATACTCGTCTCAGGATCTTGTTCTCAAATACTTTCAGTCTATGTTCTTCCTTTAGAGTGAGCGACCATGTTTCGCAACCATACAGAACAACAGGTATGATTATCGTTTTATATATTTTATGCTTCGAATTCCTCGACAGAATTTCCGACGACATGAGATTTGAATCGAATAGTAACACGAATTCCCTGCTTTTAGTCGACATTTAATTTCTTCGTGAATATAATTTTCGTCTGTTAATATTGATCCTAGATATTTGAAAGTATCCACTTTATCAAAAGAATTATTTAATATTTTAACGCATCCATAATTTACCGTATTACGGTCCCGACGCACTTCCATGTATTTAGTTTTTCTCTGCATTTGCTTCTAAACCCATGCCCCTGCAGGCATTTATTTCTATTGTTCTCCTGTCATCCCCTATGAAATTTACATCATCAGCATATACCATAACCTGGTGAATACCGCTCAATTCTAGGCCCTGGTTGCTATCTTTGATTTTCCTTATAGCGTATTCCAGCACAAAATTAAATAATAATGGCGACAACGCATCTCCTTCTTTCAGGCCATTCTCGACGTGAAAGCTCGTGGTTAAAAATTTTTCTACCCGGACTTTACTTTGGGATTCATTTAAACATGCCTTAATTGATCTAATTAGCTTTTTCGGTATTCCAAATTCTGTAAGAACGTTATACAATGTTTCTCCCCTAACCGAGTCGTAAGCCTTTCTAAAATCAATAAATAGTTGATGTACCGGGCTATTGTATTCCCACTTCTTTTCGAGTATTTGGCGAATGGTAAATATTTGGTCGATAGGTGATCGATTTCGTCTAAATCCACACTGATAATTTCCAATAATTTCATCTACGTATGGGGTCAATCTTGCTAATAGAATGTTTGAAAGGATTTTATAGGATGTTGACAGAAGAGAAATGCCTCGATAATTATTAGTCAGTTTTGTCGCCTTTCTTGTGGATTGGAACAATGTTTGATTCTTTTCACTCTTGCGGCAATTCTTCCTTGTTGTATATAAGGAGAATGAGTTTGTGTATCTTGTTCCACATTTTTTCGCCTCGAGCTAAAATTAACTCAGCCGGAATTTCGTTTACACCCGGAGATTTGTGTTTCTTTAATTTCTTTATAGCGATTTCTACTTCTATTCGGTTGGGTTCTTTAATATACGTTTCTGCGGTGTGTATCTCCCTTTCTCCACGCACATTAGTTTTTGCTGCGTGTTAGCAAATCGTTAAAGAAATCTTTCCATCTTTTTAAAATGCTATCTGTATCAGTGAGAACTGTTCCATCAGCTTTCTTCAATATAAGCACGGGGTTGATAGCCTTTCTTAAATTCGTTGATCCCTTTATACATGTCCCGAATGTTTTTATTTTTACTATTATCTTCAAGTTCCTAAATTTTAGCTTTTTAAAAATCGCGTTTCTTTGTTCCAAAAGTTTGGGAAGTTTTCCCCCTGATGTCTACGAAATTTTGTGCGGTTATTTCATTCTTATTTTGTAGCCAACGTAATTTTGCTTGTTTTCTCTTTTCTGCTCGTTCGAACCATGGTTTGTTGCTACGCATTTCCGCGTGTCCCAATTTTTCTTTTGAGAGAGGATGCTTCGTAAGCAAAAAAAGAATTTAATTGCTCGAATATTTTTTTCCATAATCTTAAAGTTCCATCTGTTAACTAAAGAGTATATGACATGCGTTAGATTTCTGTAACG
The DNA here is from genome assembly GCF_964235325.1 of Thermobia domestica. Lineage (NCBI taxonomy): Eukaryota > Metazoa > Arthropoda > Insecta > Zygentoma > Lepismatidae > Thermobia > Thermobia domestica. The sequence continues at coordinate 130,473,332 of NC_137456.1, read as the reverse complement.
ATTCCTTTAATGTTATGGAGATCAAGGGGGCCGATTTTGGGAGGTCGGAGCCCCCCCCCCCCCCCAAGAGCTCACGTGGACCCCTATATTTTTATAAATATGTATTTTTATATGTACTTTCTCTTGTTATATGTATTGTTTTATGCATTTTTTATTAATGCTCCCCCCCCCAAAGTTACAGAGAAATCGGCGTCCTTGATTGAGATTATCATCATTTAGCTCAAAGAGTATTGTTGCGTCATACATAATTGATATTCTTTCTTCATAGTTTTGGGGAAGTCATTATTTATACTATTATAAAACAATTTTAACGTGGATCTTTGTGGATGCCTAATTAGAAACATACCAATTATAAATATGCATGTATTCAGATTTCAGAATGTTTTTAGGGCAGTGATTTGTAATACTGATATGTACTACTACTTCATCTACATCGCCTAATATATAATATACTCTACAACAGTTGATTAGATTCACCTACCGTAATATGAGTTTCATCTCCCTTCTCTAGAATAAGCCTCAAATGTGCCCACCTCCCAATGTTGAAGACAACCAATAACGTATTTAGGACTTTGTTTCGAGGGGCTATGCCCAACACAAGGAAGGAAGTGGGCAATTGCCCACCTGAGTTTGAGAATTAAATATATTTAAAGTTATGCATAAATTGATGTTATAATGGCAAGAATTGCAGACCGATAAATCCTATATGATATGATACAAAAATTTAGGAGTGAATCTAGCCCTTTATTCTAATCATACAAGAAAAAGGAAGCATCCTCTTGGCCTTCCTAATTTTCCGGGCTAATTATTCCCCCGTTTTGATTTTCTTGTCATGTTGATATCAGCGCAAGTTGGTGTGGAATACCAGTTTCGCTTATCAACTCCTCTTAGTTTTGGTGTTACTGATGATGACCAACTTGAATCACAACTGACAATGGTCGATAAAGTATGATAGACGAAATGAAAGAAAGTAACGTCAAGAAAAAGAAACAGAAAAGTAGAAAGAACGAAAGAAAGAACAAAAGGACGCAGTTCTTACATGTAATGAAATTTGACAAATACAGTATTATTTCTGAACAAATAGCATAAGAAAATGGAAAGTCAATGACATTCTTAGAAATGGTAAGAAGGATTATTGCTGTACGTGGAATGCGAAAAACTAACAAATTTATTTCGGGGGAAGCTTGAGCCCGATAGCCTCCTAAATACGCCACTGAAGACAATTCTGTTCCCTGATTCTTCACAGCATTGTTTTACAACTTCATACATATTTTGAACATCGCTTATATGCAGTGTTCGAAGTGGGAAAAAAGCAGAGGCGGCATGTTTCATTATGATTTTAACTCAACATACCGGCTGTTTAAATATTGTCTTGATCACTGAAAAACCAGAGACGGTATGTCCTCATTACTGAAAAACCAGAGGCAGTATGACATACCATCTCATTTCGACTACTGTACATATATATATATATATATATAATATGGGAACGGTCTTACCCGTCCCCCCCAATGTTGAACACAGATTTGCGCCGATGTAAATAATAGATATTTCGTTTGTTGCAGACATTCCGTAACTTTGGGGAACGGGCTTCAGTCCGAAAGACCGCCCCCCTAACCTTCGCAAAACCGTCACTGCTGATAATTAGTAATAATAACGATTTAAAAACAATAAAAAAGGAAGTCGCCCAACTCACAGTACACGCACTATTTCTACATTCACAGATGGAATGAAGAAAAGCTTTGTCAGAATGGTCGAATGCTGGTTGAATCCCGGACTTCCCGATAGAAGCGCAAAAGCTAATCACTCAGTCATGTTTGTTGTGCAGTTGTATTTAGCTTAACTTAAATATATTCCGTAGTCTTTTTTTTTGGGGGGGGAGGGGAGTTCCGTAATGATATGTTGAATCCTCTTGTTAAAAATTCAGAAAACTTGAGGATTGGGTAAACTGTGATGGTGGTTCTATAAAACTTAACTGTAGAATTTCAAGAATATACAGAACCAAAAGCTCTAGATGTGCAGCCTTTAAGTGTATCATATAAATCTAAGTATTTCTCTTATGTTTTATTTTAATTTTATTTTGTTTCAAAAAGAGGGTATGGAATATTTTGAAGTAAAAATACTACATACTATTTTGCTAGTTATTTGTGTATTCTTTAAAAAGAAGTGTTTACTTTTAGGGTTGGCTGGTTTACACCAACTTTTTTTTTTTTAATAACTGGTTTAAACCACAAAAATAAAAAGAATGAAAAATGCGAATCGTGTGAACTTCATGGTAACGTTTCCAGATATCAAACTACCTGCAATAGTTTTATTTCCCTTTCACCTTTTAATCAAGGTGTCCCATGTTCAATTCTCGGTCGAACCACAATCCTTCTTTCATGCGTAACCCAAGTAGCGGTTCGGATGTCAGTTTAAGCGAAAGTCTTCTCCTTGATAACCTCGGTATTTCGTAAGGATGTTAAGCCTAAATATACGAAATATAAGGATGTTAAGCCTAAATATACGAAACAAACCAAATTGTATGCCTAAATGCGTGTTGTTTTATAAAGAAGCCAATATTGCTTAAATATATTGATAGAAATTGGCAAAATTTATCGATTGCCTACGTAGCTTCCAACATTAGCTTGGATTGGACTTTCAATGATATCTACGTACCGGTACTAAATTTGTAATTTAATACCTCAGTTTTAGCGTACTGATTATGGTACGTTGACCTTTAAATTTTACATGCAAAGCAATAACAGGATTTTCCCGTTATTGTCTTACATTTCAAGTAATGACGGGATTTTCCCAATGGCTAGGGCGGGAGATTCTCAAATTAAGAAATTTACTGACCGCACTTCTTTAAGCTTATGGGAGTTCTTCCGGCATAACCCCGCTGTTGCATAATAACATCAAGGCGAAACAAACTTAGGCTATTTCTGTGAATATGTAATATAAATACATAAAGCAAAAAATCTAAGTCAAAAAAGCCTGGTTTAAACCAAAAAAGCCTGGTTTAAACATCCCCCAAAAAACGGGTTTTTGGCATTTTCAAAAACAACCACGGTTCTTGCCAAAACTCTGCTTACTTTTGTATATAGGAGGTTAAAAAATTCTTATTATATACATTGGTTAATCCTGTGGAATTCATAATGTAAATATGTTGAAGAAAAATTGTTTGAAATATTTTTTCGAAATTCATAGTTTATTTTCGATGTTTTATATTATTATCAGCATCAACCACTAATTAAATGATTTTTTGTGTTATAGAGAAGCGATACAAAGTCTGTTTTATCAATTTAAAGCAGTATTTTGAAAAAAGACCAAAATTTCCGAAGCAAAAAAGCAAAGCAGAAAAAACCGAGTTTTTTCCCAAAAAAGCCGTTTTTTTTCCGAGCCCTTGCATCTCTACATACTAGATAATCTGAAAAATGCTAATAGTTTTGTTACAGACAGTATCATGTAGCTTTGATGATAAAAAGAAGTCGTTCATGAAGCAGAAACTCCATATGAAGACTGCTCTATCAGCATCAGATTTTGACTCCACGTCACTTGCAGAGCAACTCGTCATGATTGACAGAGATTTTTTTCTTAAGGTATTTTATCGTTAGGACTATTATACATTTTATATCGAAACTTCTTCGTTAATATTTCTGATATCAGTATGAAACCAGGGGTGAAAGTAGAGCCCAACAGGTAGGGGAACGCATGATGTCACACCGTCTCCCGTGCCTATATTTGCCATTGTAATTTTTGTTGAAAGTGGGGACATAAGTTAATCATGGGCGTCTCTGGCGGGGAGACGGAGGGACGCGTCCCACCAATATTTTGAAATACGAAATATTCAATATTTTATTTTAATTTAATTTATTTAGACACTCACTAGCAGTTAGATCATTTCCTTTGATGTCCCCCCCCCCCAAATTTTACATGCCAGAGACGCCAATGAAGTTAATACACAAAAATTTACAGATCTGTAGCAGCTCCCAAAGCGTAAATTTGGGAATTATATCAATTTAGCATATTTCACTGCACAATATCTCCAACGGGCCAGGATAGAAAAATCTGAAATTTTGGGAATAGTTAGTCCTGTAGTATACCAAAACACACAACAAAGCGCGTTTTGTGCTTTTGGGTAGAAGGGGGTCAAAGTATTAAGTAATGACGTCATATTCTAGAAGGTGTTTTGTTCATAAAATCTTTTTTGGACATTGAAAACATATTTGGGTAGAGGAAACAACTTACGTAGGAGTCTGAATTTCTGAGTGCATGTAGTCCTGGGTCATAAGTTAATTCACAAAAATTTACAAACCTGTAGCTGCTCCCAAAGGCCTGAAAAAATAATCGTAAAGTTGGCGAATTATGCCAATTTAGCATATTTCATTGTCCAATATCTCCAATGGGCCTAGATAGAGAAATCTGAAATTTTGGGAATAGTTAGTCCTTTAGTATACCATAGTAGAAATGGAGCGACTTGTACACTTGAATAGCTTTTATTGCCCTCTTAATTGATTTTATTGCTTTTATGACTGTGTACTTTTGATGTCAATATGGCCGTGTCGGCCTTGGGGAGACCGGCCCCGTCCTTGGGGGAGGTTTCTGGGGGAAGTGGTTTTATTAGTTGTGCAATAGAGGTTGTTTGGAAAAGTGGAATGACCTTCTTTCTTGTTGAAACACGCTCCTATACGATTCTTGAATCGAAATTATAATCAAATTAGAATTAAAACTATGATTTAGATAATTAGAGCATTGGTATACGTCATTGAACGCAATCTCTAGCTTCAAACGCGATCCAACACGGTTTTTGATTGAGGATATGGATTTGAACGGTGTTCCTAGCTTCAAACATGATTTAATACGTTTCTTGAATCGAAATTATAATCAAATTAGAATTAAAACTAGGACTTAGATAATTAGAGCAATGGTATACGGCTTTGAAAGTGATCCAACACGATTTTGATTGAGGATACGGCTTTGAACGCTGTTCCTAGCTTTAAACATGAACCTATACGTTTTTGAATCGAAATTATAATTAAATTAGAATTAAAACTATGATTTAGATAATTAGAACTTCACTATATGGTTTAAAACGCGTTCCCTAGCTTCCACAAGGTTTTTCCCCATTAATTTAATTATGATCTGACTTGTAAAGCTCGTAACTAATTGAACACTCTTATTTGAACTAGAAAATTATGAATAATGAATATGATTACACCCTTTAAGCTCCAATGTTTAGCAATGATTTTTAATGGTGTTTTGTTTTACGGAGTAAAGTATTAAGATAGAAAAAAGGAAGGAAAGGAGGAAATATTTATTTATTTTCATCTATTTTTCTTGTTGCGAACTGCACTTCTTTCGTTTAGCTTGCGTGGTTCTTAAATGACAGACTTAACTTTGGTATTTTTCAGCGGCGCTCAGTACAGAACTGAAGATACGCAAGGCCCTGTGTTCTCTCCAACATCCATTGCAATACTGAGCGTTGGAAGAAGAATGAAGTTCAGTTTCTCACACCCTATGCAAACAACCTTGCGATATGATTGGCCAGGAAAAACCAGTTTGCTCCGCCTTTAATGTTTAACCATGGGAGATAGATACCTGCCAATCATTCCCTCTAGTTTGAGTGAACGGGAGAACCAACCTTTCCCCCGCCTCTCTTTGGCCGCATCTTGTGTGAACAGGATTCTACCCTCTCCTCACCCCGCGACAATTGACATACATTTCTTGTACCCACCCTTCACCGCCTCTCTTTGGCCGCATCCTGTATGAACAGGATTTTACCCTGCGACAACTGACATACATTTCTTGTACAAACCACTTCTGGTGGATGGTTTTGCGAACAACAACCTTTTCCCCCGCCCACTACCCTGTTCGGACAAACAAACAGGGTGATGGTACCAGACTGTCCTTGGACTTCAATGCCAATAACCTGATGAATAAATGGTTGTCCTTCATTTTGAGTTTGCAAAACAACACACACACAAAAAAGAACCTGTAGAATGGTTTCTGTGTATTGCCACATACAATAATTATGCTGTTCTTTTCGGCAAAATACAAGTTATTGAAACAGATGTTGAAAATGATAGCTATATAGTTTATTGAATAAAGCCGGAATTTTAAAATCTAAGAACATTGTCGCCTGAACCCAGCTAACGAATTTTATTGCTTGGTAAACAACTATTGCCGTGAAAAATACGACAATTTGGCGTCTTTGAGGTATGAATTCAGACATGCTGGCGATGTTTTTCAAACTTTAGGCATTGTGTGAAAATTCCCTGGTATTACCTCTATAGAAAAAGAAAGAAATATTTTCCTTCGATTCGGCAAGAGACCGACAAAGGAATTCTTTTCTGCTTCTTTGCAGAGTGAGGCAATGCTGTATTACAAGGCAAATTCATTTACTTTATTTTTTTCTCCCCCTATTCCATTCCCCTTATGTTAATGAATAAATAAAAATATATTATATAAATACAGTACACATTTTCTGTATCAACAATTTTGCTCGTGAAGTCTTCTGCGTTGCTTCTTTAAAGTGTTTTTCTGGATTTTTTTTCTGTGTTTGTTCAAAGAAGAAGATATTCAAGTAAGTTTTATATCATTATAATTGATTAGATATATTTGCATAAGTATCGAATGGTGGGACTCCCCTAGAAAATTAACACATATTGTTTTTTCTTATGAAAATAATTAACACAGTGTAGAAACGAACTAAGAGTTGCCAATATGTTTTAACTTGTGGGGAGCATAGCACCCCCAAACAGGGGAACCGCGTCCGACTTATAACGCCTTCCGTGTTTGCCAAAACCGGGGGAACCATACATGGGGGCATAGTACCCCAAACAGGGGGAACCTCCCATGATTTATATTACCTTCCGTGTTTGCCAAAACCGGGGGAACCATACATGGGGGAATAGTGTCCCAAACAGGGGAACCTCCCATGACTTATATTGCCTTCCGTGTTTGCCAAACAGGGGGATCCATACATGCGGGGGCATAACGCCCAACACCGGAAAAGCTAGCTTCCTGAACGGTCACCACGAAGGAACGAAATATTTGGTTTTTTTTTTAATTGTTTGAATACTATGTTTGAGTTTTGATTCCGTTTCGGTTGCGTTTTTGGACAAGTTAACCACAGGAAAGAGTCAAGAATGAAACTAGCATTATTATATTATAGTTAAGAACATGTGGGGACACGAAAAATATCTTGGCAGTGTTAATCTTTTTAGAGAAAAATGCGTGGTGACATCCCTTAAGAATCGCCAATGACAGATGCACTTATAGTTTACTACAGAATTTTTTTTTGACGTTTTTAGAAATACGTGGTGACATCCCTTAAGAATTGCCAATGATAGATGGACTTATAGTTTACTACAGAATTTTTTGACGTTTTTAGAAATGCGTGGTGACGTCCCTTAAGAGCCGTCAATGAGATACTTTACATAATAGTTGGTATTTTAGAAATGCGTGGTGACGTCCCTTAAGAGCCGTCAATGAGATACTTTACATAATAGTTGGTATTTTAGAAATGTATGGTGACATCCCTTAAGAGCCGTCAATGAGATACTTTATAGTTTTAGAAACGTTTGGCAATGTGCCTTAAGACACGCCACTGACGGACTTTACGACAAAAATCAAGTGTGCAATTTCTTTGAATCTTTATAACTGAAATTGTGATTAAACAGAATTGCGTACTGTCCAATATTTTTGATGGTAGATTTTATATAAATACATTGTGTCTGAATGATTTGTCATGAATCTGTATTCATATTGGGAAGTCTTTTCGGAAAATAAGCAATTTACACATAAAGAACACTTTTAGAACACATACATATTCAATATTTACTACAGATAATGTTCAAAATATATTGTTTAGTGTAAAATAATTAAGTTCAAGAAAAGATAGACATTTGTTTGCTTGTATCCCTAATATTTAGAAAATCAGTCAGTATTAAGTGTACAGATGTATTCACAAAGTGTTCAGAACTGAACAAAAAGTGTTCAGAACCGCGAAAAAGTGTTTTCATACTGAAAAATGTACTTATATAAAGAGCTCTTAGTTGTAGTGGATGCAATTTTCCAAGATACATGTGAATATTGCAATTTTTACGTAAATGTGTAGACTTTTCTTTCCTACAGTTAGACTCGAAAGAAAAGAACTACGTTCATTGATTCATTTTGGATCATAGCAGCGGACTCCCCCTTTGAATTCGTGTTAGAATAGCTTGGCTATCACGAAACGTAGTGAATACTCAAATGGTTCTTTTTCCAAGACATGACAAATGAAAGAATGTAATTAAGTGAGAGAAATTTAAGCTAGATGTTCTTTATTTCTGAATAAGTGTTGGGAATATATTTGAAAAATGAACTTGCGTATTTTTAACATGTGTTGCAGTATTCAGAATCTTAATCATATGGTAGTCACATGGTTTTTGTACATACTAACTCTATATTAAGCAAGGTAATGAGTGAGAAAAATAAATATTGGCTTTGTAAAAATGAAATGAAATACGAAATATCTTGTTAGGGGTGCAGAAAGAGAATCCAATGCAGTGTGAACGCGCTCGTTTTGCGTGGGGAAGAGGGGCGACTATACCCGGAGTGAATTCCCCCTCATAACTTTTCAATTACTGAATGCACTCGTTTGCGTGGAGAAGAGGGGACACTATACCCGAACTGAATTCCCCCCTCATAACTTTTCCAAATAGTGAACGCGCTCTTTTTGCGTAGAGAAGAGGGGCTATACCCGTCTTTAAGAGTAATGCCTCCCATTACTGAACGTTACTTGTTTTATACATGGATTTCGCAGTGAGAGATTTTGGTTTTACCCCGTCTTTTTGGCACTAGGATTTCAATGTAAACGTATGCAGCAATACTAGTAGAGGGGGTCATCCCCCTGAAATGATGAGGTAGTGGTCCCTCACTGAAAAACTGGGCTTCATATCCCAGAAATGATGCGGTACCGCACCACTTAAGTAAATATTTGCTCTGTCATTGAAAGACTTGGCTTTATATTCCTTATTTAACCCAATAGTTTTACTTATACGCGTTTGATCTTCAATACTCTGATAGAATATTAAGACCAACAGAATATACAAGCATGTGCTATGGTTTATTACACATTGAAAACATATATATACTATACTCACCTGAGAAATATACGGAAATCAGTCGCACACGCGTCAGCACTGCGGGACTTTCAACGCACAACTAATCTTTAATTATGACTCTTGCCGCTAGATGTCACTAGTAGTTCTATTAAAATAGTATTAAATCACTATTGCTAATGTATTGGTTTTGAATTTTTTCTTGGAAACATATTGGTAGTATTAGTATAAAAAAGTATAAGGAATCCGCAGACATAGTGTTTGTTCAGTTGGCATAACCTAGGATTGAACTACAGACCCCCTAAACATATGAAGTGAACACCTTACCAGTTTTTTAAATAAATAAATAAATAATTTTGTTTGAATTCCGTTTATAGCATTAAAATTTTGCTTGTTATGTTGTTGGAGCGGACTCATATAAGTTTTTATCGGGATTGAGATATAGGATTTTACAAGTGCAAGAGTTTTTGCGGGTGAATTAGATTTATCTTTTATACGATGATGAAAGATTGATTTGATTTTATATTTCCGATCTCTAAACATTTTAACCTGTGAGATCAGACAACTCCTAGCAAGCATACTATTCGGGAAAAGAGGGAAATTAGGTATCACGCAAGACATTTGTTTGGTGTAAATGAGAAAAAACATTATTATTATTTTTGACTGAATGCCCCGCCGGTAATTGGACCAGAACCGTTTGCTTTGAATGTGTTTTCGGGTACGTCCGCGTCGCGACACCTTTATACCGGGATTCGGTTCCGGGGGCGCTTACATTGAACGCAAAAAGCGACAGCGAGTATGCTACACGGAACCATCCGCATTAAAGCCAAAACGCGTTAGCGACTACGCTGTGAGGGAACACTGGTTCTCCTTACCGGGAATTGAACCCGGTGGTGCCTGCACTGAATGCAAGAGCGTTAGCAATTATATTGTGAGGGGGAACACTAGTTCCCCTACCGGGAATTGAACCAGGTGGTGCTCGCACTGAATGCAAGAACGTTACCGATTATATTGTGAGGGATCACTAGATTTGATCTTAAGTTATTGGTACGTTTAGCTTTGGGTCTTACACAACACAGATAGTTTGCTTGTACAGATTTATTGAGAATTCGAAAATGTATAAAGTACTCTGCCAGAATTCTACATAGCTTTTGCAAACTAAAGGCTAAAAGAAACTGATTTTCGTACGTGGATAGAATAACAGAATTTTTATTTCTATTAAGTATAATTTGCACTATTTTGGTGAAATTATGTTGTACTAATAACATTTTTTTTATTATTTTCCAGAAGAAATGGAGTCCCAACACCAACCATCAACATCATCATCCGCTTCTTCCTCCTCCTCCCTTAACCATATCGAGTGGTTTGAAAAAATACATAATTTATTAGATGTAGCAGAGGGAAAGAAAAGGAGAAGAGATGAGGGGACATCACAAAGGACGAAAAAGACGCGCTACTCACCAGTGGTAGAAGTGGTTCAAAAAAGAAAAGAAGCTACACCAGTGGAAGAAGTAACAGTGCCACTAACTCAAGAAAGAAAAGAACTTCGACCAGTGGAAGAAGTAACACTGGAAATAGTGGGGGAGCGGGGTAATAGCGGGGCAGCGAATGAAGCTGATATATATTTGAACGATGGGGAAAATTGGGTTATAGTGAAGGCAGGGGAAAAGTGGGATAGATTAGAGAAGGCAAGAAAATTAAAAGAAAAATTTTTGAAATAAAATAAGTTGTATATATATTTGTAAATAAATCGTGTGTTCTTGCTGGATGGGTGCTGGGAAATTTGTGTTTTCTTTCCTCTGAATTTTTAAAACCTTTCTAACTTTTTAACAGTACTGAGGTATTTTGATAATAGTCTCAATAACTAATGTGCAAACATATAAGGTTTCTTCTTCCTTTATATATACTTGAAATTAATGCAGGTTCTATTTTGATGAATGGTTGAATTTTGAGTTTATTTTTCAGCAAGAAGTCTCTATTTTTTCTAAATTCTTAGAACATTCCTTGTAAGAATTAATCTGTTGTCACATGACCTATCTTCGGGAATCGAATTCTCGACGAGTGATATTAGAAAATGTTTTCGTACAAATAAAAATATTAAATGTCCAACACTGATGTACTATTCAGTTAGCCAAGACGATCATACTAACCACTTGGCCATGAAACAATTTTAGTTGGTGCTTACATGATTTTTTTTTCAGTAGAAAACAAACTGTACACGAAACTATACTGTACAAACCTTGAAGATTTCAAAACAATTGAAAAGAGAGAAAGAGAATTGCTTATTTGATTTTTCACCAGTAATATTTCTCTTTGTCTTGTGGTAAACTAATCAAAGTTTAAACTTGGATAGGCTAAAGGAGACAGTAATTATGAGAAATGAACGAATGATTTAATGTTGTTTCGTCTTGAAAAACTCCAAGAGAGTTCACTACAAGTCTAACTGCTGGTACTACCACTGACCCACTGCTGTCTTATATTGAAATTTGAAATCAGATTCTTTACTAGTTAAATAAATAAATAATTAGTGGTCTCTCTTCGCTATGTATTGAAATGATTTCCCCTTGACTGTGTATTAAAATGAAATGTGACACCTTACAATTATTTTGTCTAGGATAAAGCAATTGGTAAAATGAAGAAACTCTGAGAGGAACGCTTGGAAAATGCTCAAGAAAAAAAGTTACAGACACAATATGTTCAGCCATAATTTTAGTTGGTCAACCCGGGATCTCAACCATCTAAGGTGAAGTTTGGTTCAACAATTAGTTTGAAAATATGCATTCGTGAAGATAGAACAGTAAGCAAGTTGTATGTCAAGTCTCATTCTAACATTTAATTGGTGTAAACCTCCCTCGGTTTTGAATTTGTGACCGTAATGTGAAAACAATCTTATTTTATTTGACATCACATTTGCGTTGCAGGATTAAGGAAAACTTCACGTAAGATAGTCATGATATGTATGAATTTGTTTGGAGTTCATCAAAGCTATTTTCTTTGTAGTCCTTAGACAGTAAACTGATAGACTTTGAAGTTCTTTTAAACATTCTACTTGGGAATCGAATCCTCTTATTACTTATTTCTTCTTCTTTTGAGTATTTCTTTTATTGGATTATCTGCTTTGCGGTATGTATTTTGACTTACCAATTACAATTTTTAAGAGTTCAAGCTCTGCTTTTGTGTTATTTCGTTTTTATTAAAACTCAGCTTTTGAATTCTTTCGTGTTATTTAATTTACATTGGATCATTTGCTTTTTGCAAATTCAGAACACTCTTTGAGTGTGAACGTTAAAAAATAGTTGTTAAATGTTTCGAAACACTAAAGTCTATGACCATATTAAGACCTACTTGTGAAATAAATGGAAAATGATATTAGAAAACTATAAGTATGAATAAAATTTAGATGTCAAAGACATGTACGCTATCCGCTTAACCATACAAACTTTTGTTTCATCTCGTCTCATCTCATAGGCAAGCTAGAACAAAGAGAGAAACTATTCTTATTACTTTTAGTACAGAGGTTATATGAGACGTGAAATCGATACATTGATCATTTAGTGTAATCTCCTTTCCTTATGCTCTGTAAGCTAAGAGAAATGAATAATGCTGACAATCAAAACAAAACAAAATGTACATTTAGAGGAAGAGAGAAAGGTACAGAGACGGAGAGAGAGAGAGGTCCAGAGATGTAGGGAGAGAGGGAGAGAGAGGTCCAGAGAGGGAAGGAGGGAGAGAGAGGAAGAGAAGGATAGAGAGAGAGAGAGAAGTTCAGAGAGAGGTACATTTAGAGGAAGAGAGAGATGTACAGAGATGGAAGGAGAGAGAGAGGTCCAGAGATGGAGGGAGGGAGAGATGAATAGAGAAAGGTATAGAGAGAGAAGATCAAAGAGAGGTCCAGAGAGGGAGGGAGAGATGAATAGAGAAAGGTATAGAGAGAGAGAAGTTCAAAGAGAGGTCCAGAGAGGGAGAGAGAGGTACAGAGAGAGATGAATAGAGAAAGGTATAGAGAGAGAAGTTCAAAGAGAGGTCCAGAGAGGGAGGGAGAGATGAATAGAGAAAGGTATAGAGAGAGAAGTTCAGAGAGAGAAGTTCAGAGATAGGGATAGAAAGAGGTACAGAGAGGGAGATAGGGAGAGAGAGGTACAGAGAGAGAAGTTCAGAGATAGGGATAGAGGTCCAGAGATGAATAGAGAAAGGTACAGAGATGGAGGGAGAGAGAGGTACAGATAGGGAGATAGGGAGAGAGGTCCACAGAGGAAGAGAGGGAGAGAGAGGTCCAGAGCAGGAGAGAGGGAGAGAGGTCCACAGATGAAGGGAGAGAGGTACAGAGAGGTAGAGAGGTAGAGAGAGGTCCAGAGAGGGAGAGAGAGGAAGAGAAGGATAGAGAGAGGTACAGAGAGGGACAGATAAGGATAGAGAGAGGTACAGAGAGGGACAGATAAGGAGAGAGAGGTACAGAGATGGAGGGAGAGAGAGAGGGAGAGAGAAGTTCAGAGAGAGAAGTACAGAGGGAGAGAGAGGAAGAGAAAGAGGATGTACACTACAAAAAGTTTGTATTCAATAATCTTCATGGTTTTGCGAAATATGTTCCTATCTTTACAACATTACGATCTTCATATTGAATTGAATTCCTCATAAGCAATACGAAGCTAGAACTAACCTAATGATGGATTTGTCAACAATTTCATAGTTCTCACTGTAATTTTTCGTATTATTTTAGAGTGCATATGCGTAGCAGTCTCCTTGTTAAAATTGTTTGAACACTAAATAATGATAAGTAAGCACTTCAAAATTAGACCTGATATATAGCTGAAGCTATTAAATACCAACAACGTGAATGAGGTCAAGTCAGAAAGTATACTTGAACTGAAATCTTTATTTCTAGTGGGTATGAAGAACACCTCTTAAGACACGCGGGTGAATAAATGAAGGAAAACATGAGTGTTGGGAATCGAATCACAAACTAGCACATCAGAGATGTGTACCCTATTACATATAAATCTATTTGATTGTACAACAGATAAATAGGCGATATACCACACTTTATCCGTAAAAATAAATTCCAATTTCATGAAACGTAAGAAGGAAGGGGGCAGAGGGTGATGTTGGAAACTTTTATAATTTGCTCAGTTTACTATAAATATTATTAAGAATTAGATTTTTTTCTTTCTTTGGTTGAGCTTATCAGTCTTTAAGGACATGTTAGCTATTTATCTATAAAAAGTGTACTGCGCTGTGAACAATATCAGCATTCGGAGATTTATCAACTGAATATGAAAATTTGTATAAGTTTGTAGCAGAATAGCTGATTTGAACAGCGAGTGCAATTGCGACATATATTCGCAACCTACACTAACCAATACTGACAAACATTCTCGTTCTCCTTAAACAATGAAATAAATGAAATCTTTGAGTATTACGTGCCACATTTATGTCGGTTAGGCTAAAGGAAATGACGAAATGAATAAAACTATGAGGGAAAACGGGGAAAATTCCCAAGAAAAGTTACGAAAACAATATTGTCCGGCACAAAGTTCACTTCTCAGATCCTTAAACAATTTATTACTCCCATTTGATCTTTCCTATGACCAGTATTATTTTAGATAATGTTTGTTGTACTTATCTGTGCACATACTTTTCTGCATTAGTAGAGCAACTACCCACATCCGGTTGACAACTCTGATGAATTTTACGCGGGAACCAAATGAAAAGCAATACTAAAAGCAAATAGAAAAGGGAGTAAACCGCTAAGGCTTCAATGGGTAATAGGATAGGACGAGTGTGGACAAAGTAGGAAACTCAGCATGAGAGAGACTTAAGAATGTTCAAAAGTAAGAAAATGATAATTAGATACAGCTTAAGATAATCATTATTGGAAAATAACAAGAGCAAAGGACTACTTAAGAATCGGAAAATCTAGTAAACATTGTTAAAATCTTCCCTTTAACTTTTAAAAGAATTATTTATCGATCAAATCAAACTGTCACATTGCGTTCGAATTCAATAGTCTAATTAAAACAAACACATGCAAAGGATCTATTGATGTTCAGGTATCGTGATTTCTAATTATTAATCTAAATGTCAGTGTATAGAAATTCAAGCAAGCGCGGGTAAACGGGATGGGTGACTTTATCTGTTGTAAAAAAAACTTTTGTAAAAAAAATGATTTTATTGCAAAGATGTGATATTCAAGCAAGCGCGGGTAAATGGCATGGGTGACTTTATCTGTTTTTAAAAAAAACTGTTGCAAAGATGAAATATTCAAGTTAATTTGAATATAAGAATCACTTCATAATCATAAAAGAATAGCAACTAAAACTAATTGGGGGTGGAAACTATGAGTTTCAGGTCTACCTTAAACTTGTTCAAACCTGTTTTCATTGGTTAATCCAAATAATACAATACATCCTACGGTGAAACGTATAAATACCAGGGTTAACAAAGGTACATATAATAATCTTGTTCCGTTGTAGTCGATGAAAAGATTTCTTCTTCGTATGTTGGGCAGTGAAAATATTTGTGCCTAGTGTTTTAGAAAAATACATAAAAACAATATTTTCAAACTGTTGAAGATTTGAACTGAAAATGTCTAATGCTGAAAACGTATGGGTCTGTTACTGCGATAACATTCGCATAACCACTCAGTGCTTAATAAATGCGTTTCAACTGTGGGAATCTAAAAGAAGAAGTATGCTTCTTTGCAGTGGATGTGCACGGGGATTAAAAGACGCAATAAACCATGACTGTATTCTGTTAGATAAAAATATATTGAAAACAAAAGTACTAAGCATTGTTATGGATATTGATACACAGGATGAAATTTGGTATGAGTTTCAAAAGATGCACGGCAATACTTTTAATAAATTAGAACAGTTTTTTCATATATATGATGATGCCATTCATAATGATACATTTCTTAATCAACTGATAGAAATATTCTTGCAGAAAGATTTTAAGAAATTCTTAATTTGGAATAAAAACCATAGTGATAGTGATAGTGTTTGTGATTGAAAAATATGAAGAAATAATAGACGTATGGGTGAAAATGTTACTCCTGTGTAGACGTATTACACATACAAAGTGTAAAAAGGATTTGGTATAACTTGATTTCTTCTGTGAGCGTAAAAACTGATAACAAATGAATCTAACTGCTGTAATTCTCTAAGAAAGTTGACAATAGTTACTGCATAGTTCGGTATAGTGCGATAATTTTAAACATATGTTTGATAATGATGAAAAGAAAGTAGTAAATGCTGCAAAGAACTGATTAACACTAATACAAAATGAAAACTATGTACAACCCAATTTAAAATATTGAAAGATACGCTTCTGCTAGAATTATTTGGGAAATAAGTGATAGTAAGATATTCACTATAATACATTTAAGATCCTACAAACAATAACCACAAAAAACATTGGGTTACAAACGTTTATGTATGTTAGTTATCAATTGGTTCTCATACAAGGTGTAAATTTTGTTGCCATCGTTAATTCACGGATATATTATACACTTAACTCATTTGTTCTTCTCATAAATAATTATCTGATATTCAGAGGTTAGTTTGTTTTCGAACTTCTTCGCATCTGCAATAGTACAACCATGTTAATGGTCAACACTAACATTGGGATCAATGCACAAATCCTTAGTCTGTTTTAATACTAGCTCAGGATAATTCTTTAGTTTGTACATGCAGTTACGACGTTGATCAGTCTTACCCATTCCAAGAATGACAATATACAATGTTTCTCCATTGGGATGGAACACTTTTCCAAAGCGTTGCATAATCTTCATATTTGGCTGATCCGTGGGTTCGACCCTTTCCCTTGCATGGATTTCCCTTCTTTCCAAATGTTCATTAGTATTTAAAACATTTTCAACTATATGTAACGATATATCGGGATTCATTTCCTTTTTTAGGATGTCATGTCATGTACATCGTTTGTTTAATTTTGACGCGAGCTTTCAATAGTAATACTGATAAACATATCATCATCATTAACGTCATTTAGCCTATGTTCTTGTGCAAATTCGAATAATGAGCGAACATATGTTTGCGGGTCTTCGATACCACTAGTGTGCACACATTCAATGGTAACTTCCTTTCCACGCAGACCAAAATAAGGATATTGCATAGTTTTACTATTAACAATGCGAAAGTAATCCCGAGCGCCTGTACCATACAATGTAGAACATATACTATGTTCTGGTGCAAAACTCGTACTAACCCCGAAAAAAACACCCATTAACTCGTCGGAATCATCAGCAGTTAAGCCAGTAGTCTTCCCTACAGACACAAATTCACTAATTTTTTCACACGTAGCTTTCAGCATATTGTCTTGACGAAAGAAGCCCACACAGTACAAATCAATAATATCTTTTGCGGACTTGCAACTTTTCAATACAATAGCCGGTACACAGCCAAAATGCAGGAATGCTGCCTGCAGTAAGTTTACATATGTTTACCCTCACACCCGTAGCATAGCGTTGCGTTAACACCAAGTAAACAAAATCTTTTGTTTTGCAGTAAGGCTGATCGTTATGTCCATTTTTCGTACATTGACATGTAGTTTGTTTCATGCATGGGTTCGTCCTAATGTTATCTTCCATTAATTCTATTCCTTCATATACATGATACTTTTTCATGTATTTTTCATTGTCTCCTTTGATTTGACATAAGGTAAAATCTTAAAGCTTCCTGATATATTTAAATGACTAAGCTCAGAACCAACAGTTCATAATTCCCATACTTCAATAATTTGCAGAATTTTATATCCAGTCTTTAACGCTTTATGAAGTTCTGGGGAACAATATGTGTCTGTTAAGACATGCTGAGTGTCACAATGTGTGCATTCAATGATACCTTCTTCCTTACATGTGCAACATAAGCCAAACATATGTCAACCGTTACACGTATATGTCTACTGTTACATGCATATTTCTTTACTTTGTGTATATGTTCTGTATCATGAAACATTACAATTGGATATAGTACTGTAACATCCAAATACTGAATTGTCATCCAATTAAATCTGTATGAATAAAATCATGCTTTCTCACACTATATTTTCATAAGATCATGTATATAATTAATGTTATTCTTAAGTTAATATTATATTCAATCAAAATAAAAAAGTGCAGTTAGTCTGACGTATCAAATTAAATATTTTTTGATATTTAAAATACACAGAATCTAATTCAATACGTAAACAAATATTGTAATGAAAAAAAACTTTTAAAATATTCATACTTATTTTCTGCGCATTTGTTTCGCGCATCCCCTACCTTTGCACTATAAATCCTGCGCATGCGTGTACTTGTACTAACACAAATAAAGTGGATGATACGTTGTTAAGATGTACAGTCAAAAGGTAGATGTTTCAGCAGTTGCAAAGCGAGAAATAAATAAAGACCTGCATAATGTTAAACAATTAAGAACATATTCTTCTTTTCATAATAAGAAAAGGAAAGGTGAAATTGAAACCAATCTTTCCTCATCGCAAAGTAAACATGTAAAGTACATTTCACCACGTGAAAAACGTTTTGAACTTGAAAAACAAAAGAAAATTATTCTTGTACAACCAAATGATCCTGACATTCCTGAAGAAGACGCTGAAAGATATAGGATTATTTATCCGACACAAGAAATTACCATAGACGATACTGTATATAGACGAAATTTCAGATACCCAAATGAAATACCCTTTGAAGAGGAAGTATTAGTGTTAGATCAAAATACAATTTCTAATAACATTCTGATATTCATTGATGTGAAGTGTGGTTGTACTCCTAATGAAGTAAATGAAGTTTGTGTAAAACAGTTACTAGAAAAATATAAACTTTCTGAACCATTACTTTGTGAAAGTTGTGCAATTCGTAGTGAGAAAGAAACTGAGCATAAATGTGTAAGTGAAAGTGATGAAGAATTAAATACTACTGTGTGGAATTTCCTAATTAAGAAATCAACACGCGAGGAAATATTAAAACAATATCTAAAGATTCATGTGAAATATATAGACGTAAACATTATTCCGCATCTTATAAACAAATTTAACTATACATATCAGGAGATTACATTCAATGATTATCACATTTCTGATTTAAGAGAAACATATCTTGAACACGATAAAAATGTGTATCAATAATCCATACTGTGAATACCAATGTCGTTTCCTAAATACATACAAGTATTGCGAATATCGGTGTTCCTCTTTTTCTATAGATGAACAATGTATGTTATTATGTATTGACCGTTGGAAACCACAGCGAGAACTTTTGTGTTACGGGTGTTTTCAAAATCGCGCAAATTTAAATGAGCATGACTGTATTACGTTAGACTGTGATATGTTATGCTATAATGCATGGCGTAGAATGGTAAGCACACAAAGTTTTGATGACTTATATAAAGATTTTGCAACAGTGCATTGTGATATTGAAATTGATGATTGGACATTTACATATACATTATATAACATTTTGTTAAACAAAGATAACATTCAGTTAATTACAGAGTTATTCTTACAAAAAGATTTACATTATAATATGCACAAAAAATAGTAATAATGGAAAATAAAAACTCTTCTGCTAATCAATTACAAAATAATAATAATAACAATGTGTATAAATTAACAAAAACAAGTGATAAAAAACTTTCAGCAGTAAACTGGCCAATATGTAATTGTACATATACTAATATAAATATAGATTGTATTAAACAATATATCAAGGAATGTTAAAATCACAAATGTATCTGTATGTAAACTATATATATATATCTTATTGTAATTTGTAAATAAAATTTTATCACTGTATATTACTTGTTTTCATTTTTTTATTATTTCCTTAGATGTATGATTTTAAAACTTTCTTTTGTGTAAATGCGTTTTACATTATCGTACTTAAAATATTCTGTGAAAATTATTTCATGCAACTAAAAACTTTAACATGTGCATATGAAACTTTAACATGTGCATATAACAAAAATCCGTATGTTATGATCCGCGTGCCTAAAATTTGTTTGTACACTTTTATATTGCATGCATGTGAAAACTTCACATTTTCATTTTTTCACAAGTTGCATTTTAGTTTTGACAACTTGCATTTTCATTTTTGCAAGTTACATTTTCATTTTCGTAAGTTGTATTTTTTAGTTTTAATTTTGTTCAATCACTTCAATAGAAGTTCCGTGTTAATTATTTGTTTTGAAAACACTTTTCGACATTTATACCACATGTATGTGAAAACTTTCTACATGTTATAATTCGCGTTTGTAAAAACAATTTCTGCATGTTATGATGGTTGTATGTAAAACATTTCTACATGTTATGATTCGCGTTTGTAAAAACAGTTTCTGCATTTTATATCACGTGTATGTAAAACACTTTCTGCATGTTATGATGCTTGTATGTAAAACACTTTCTACGTGTTATATTACATGTATGTCAAAACTTTCTGCATGTTGTGATTCACGTTGTAAAAACAGTTTCTGCATGTTATGATGTTTGTATGTAAAATCAGTTTCTGCATGTTATGATGGTTGTATGTTAAAACTTTCTGCATGTTATTATTCGCGTTTGTAAAACAGTTTCTGCATGTTATGATTTGCGTTTGTAAAATAGTTTCTGCATGTTATGATTTGCGTTTGTAAAACAGTTTCTGCATGTTATGATTTGCGTTTGTAAAACAGTTTCTGCATGTTATGATTAACGTTTGTAAAACAGTTTCTGCATGTTATGATTCGCGTTTGTAAAACACTTTCTACATGTTATGATGCTTGCATGTGAAACATTTTCTGCATGTTATGATTCGCGTTTGTAAAAACACTTTCTGCATGTTATGATTCGTGTTTGTAAAATCAGTTTCTGCATTTTATATCACATGTATGTGAAACTTATTGTATTTGTAAGGTAAGTATATAAATCATACTATAATATTACTTCATAGTATACATATTTAAATTCATTATTAGATCAGTTTCTGTTTTTATATATATTCTCCTTTGCCATTGCAAAGTCGGTGTTATTTTTTTTTGATGTATTATTTAATATCTCGTAATTATTTAATCGAACACTTTGTGTGAACGTATTAAGAATACGATGAACAATCTTCTTATTTCGTTTCACTTACCGTAATACTCTTACATCAACATAGTTATGTAGTGTTAAATAAATACTATGTAAAATACTAAGGACACTTAAGTGTGAACTTAAAAATGCTTTCTCATTGCAAAGTCGGTGTTAATATTTTTATTGTAAATATATTTAAAAAAAGTTTCTGTGGAACTCTGAACAATTTATGATTGTGAATATGATAAAAATTCTTGCAGAAAGTCTGCTTACTTTTCTTAACACAATACTCATAGAGTGTAATTCATCAAATATTTGTTGCACAAATTCGTTCTTATTTATTTATTTATGTGGATCTTTCGTTACATAAACTCTTCTTATTCAAGGTATGTTTGTTTGTTACACAAACTTTGAGGATCTATGTTTCAAAATCGCAAACTTGTAAAATACTCATCAAACTTTTAAATACTTCAAAGTATTAGTAAAATGAAGAAAAAATATAAAACACTCATCAAATACCAATTTTAAACGATAGAAACCATAAATGAGTTTCACCTTGTAAAATGTCAATGATACCTTTTATTTAGGAAAGTTTCTTTTATTAAATAAAAATCAAGAAATGAAATTCGTATATATTTATTTGGAGATAAAGATATATACAAGCAAACAAGTATAGAAAATATTATATATGTACAAACACACACACACACACACACACACACACACACAGACACACATATAAAAATAATATATACAGATTATATTACATACAAAAAAGAAATCACTTTGTAGCGTTTCTATCTTTTTCTAATAAAATGTTCACTAGTCCTTCAATATAATTTGGGTTCTTTAATAAGTTGTCATAGTTTTCATGAAATAAATGTTCACTTCTTTTGTTAGCAGAATGTGATTTCACATAATTTGAATACACATTGTCTCTCACATTTTTGCTTGCCATAATTTTCCATGCTTCTGCTTCGAGAGTTAATATATTCACAAGAAGGCACCTGTGCCCGAACTGATTGAAAAAATTTAGGGTACAACCAGGGCAGAGTAAAACTGTATTCGGTTCCCACTTTAAAATACTATCTTTAACACATGTTTCACTAACAAAGTCACTATTACACTCGCACTGGTACTGCACACGCAAATCCAATGGAACCTTTTGGGGTGAAGATGGAAAGTCCAGCGGTGAAACACTTGGTGATGGCGTGCTGGGTTTACACTCTTCTATCTCGTTGAATAACTTACAAATTTCTTCCTCCTCTTCCTCATTAAATAAATCAGGAGCTGTTGATCTTTCTTCTTGTTCTTCTTCTGCAAGTGTCCACTTTATCGCTGGAACTTGAAACTTTTGCTCCGGTGTTCCTGTTACTGGTATTGGTGAAGTTGTTCTTGATCCAACGGGCGAAGTTGGAATTAATATTGGCTCTTCTCTTAAATCAATGATTTCTTCCTCTATAATAACATCTGGAGAAGCCGGTGAGCAAATTTCTCCCTCTATAATAACATCTGGAGAAGCCGGTGAGCAAGTTTCTTCCTCTATAATAACATCTGGAGAAGCCGGTGAAAAATAGCAAGTTTCTTCATCAATAAACAAGTCCGGAGATTCTCTATGCAATTTAAACTTTTTGTTGGGAGATTCAACATAGTCAAATGAAGAATCCCAATCTACTTCGTTGGAAAGTTGAATTTCTCGTTGTACTGTACTGGCAGACGAATCCATGATGATACTATGCTAGTCTTCTCATCATACCCAGTATATAAGGAAAACTTATGTCAACGTCATATCACGTGGTACTTTAAAACACGCCCCTTACATCATTTAAAATATTTTCAAATGTACTTTCCCAATTCTCTATACAACTTTCAATAGGTATAATGGACGGAGAAAACATATACTTACATTGCATTTATGTTCTCATGTATCATTTATTGATCAAACATTCTTTTGAAACAACATTGTCAATATTATTTACATTGTGTTACGATCATTCACATCTTACAACGGTATTCCCTCAATAATGTTATTCATATCCTGTACTATTCACTTAAAATGTTATCTACGTACAAAGAAAAGTGTCAACACAGTTCATACTGCAAAACTTCTTTTGTGTTTTCATTCGGTATCATATCAATGTGACAATCTTCTATTGTATTCAATGCCGCTTCATGTTTCAACAGAATCAACAGTTCTTTTGTATTTCCGTTCAGTGTCGCGTCATGTACCACTTTTCGTGGTGCCAAACTTCTTTTGTATTCTTCGTCAACAATGTTTTATTTTCATTTCCTATACCATTAAAGTTGTTTTATTACTCTGTCGGTATTCTGTAATGTTTATCTACCGTAACCTTAATCTTCTTTGTATTCACCATTGACAATATGATGTGTTCACCTAACGCATTACCAAACTTCTTTTCTATTACCAATTAGCATACAGGTATAATTCAACATGTTTACCTGCCACGACCTCAATCTTCTTTGTATTCGCCGTCAACAATATCTTGTGTTCAACTACCCTGACGCCAAACTTCTTTTCTATTACCAATTAGCAAAGGGGCATGATTCAACATGTTTACCTACCACAACCTCAATCCTCTTTGTATTCTTCGCCGCCAATGTCTTGTATTCACCTACCCTGGCGCCAAACTTGTTTTTATTACTCTCTCGGCACTCTGTGATGTGTACTAAACGTGTCGTCGGTTTTCCTTTGTATTTGTCTTCATGTTTTAACACGCACCTGTTACCCAACAACGCCATCTTTCCCTCTTGCCCAACCAGTTTCCAAAAAGCGCGCGAAAAGTTCAGTTCATGTCTTAAGTTCCGCAGCGAAAGACGTACAAGAACCACGCTCTGTATATGTACCAGCAATGCCTATCGTACCGAAGTATACATACATATTCTATACACGAAATTTCTAGTATGCTCACACAGTGTTCGAGAAAATAAAGATACGATCCGTCAAATTAAAAAGTCCCGCATGAATAAAGTTTATTCCTTCCAATTTATTAGGAAAATACAAATAAGAAAGAGCTTCTAATGAAGCGAAAGAATAACAAATTAATATGATCACAATCAAATTTAACAACGAGTATGCTTTAGCATACGATTCATCAAAATACAAGTTGCTATGCAAATGATCGAATTAATTAATATATAATCACAATCAAATTTAACAACAAGCGTTTCTAGTATGCTCACATATTGTTCGAACATAATATTTTTATAATGAGCTTCTAATGAGCTTGCTTAGCAAGCAATCCGTAAAATAAGATGTTCCGATTAATTTATTAAGAGAATGAGCTTCTAATGAAGCGAATTAATTAATATAATCACAATCAAATTTAACAACGAGTTTGCACAGCAAACGATCCAATAAATAAGCAGAGTATGCGTTAGCAAACGATCCAATAAATAAGGAGCTTGCTTAGCAAGCGAACCAATACAATTGCTCCGACTAATTTATTAGGGAAATACAAATAAAAGAATAATTAATTTGATCATAGCATAGCTGTTAGCAACAACCCTATCAAAATCACCTGATACATGTCCTTCATCCTCTTTTCTAGAAACTACTCCATCCCTCCTAACACTCAACCTTTTCCAGGAACCCGTCTAACCACCTAACAAACAGGGTAATAAAACCACCTCCCCCTAAAACCTTCCCAAGGCCGACACGGCCATATTGACATCAAAAGTACACAGTCATAAAAGCAATAAAATCAATTAAGAAAGCAATAAAAGCTATTCAAGTGTACAAGTCGCTCCATTTCTACTTACCATAACACACAGCAAAGCGCGTTTTGTGTTTTTGAGCGGAAGGAAGTCAAAGTACTAAGTAATGATGTCATACTCTAGGAGGTGTTTTGTTCATTAAATCTACTGGAAATTTGTCAGTGTCTACAGCGAGTAAGTGTTCATCGACTTGAGAATGTAGATCAAAAGAAAGGACAACAGTCTCCTGCATGAGTTGACATTTAAAACAAGAATAAATATGATTGAGTATCATTAATATAGCAAGCAACAAGAGCAAGGAATGCTTACGGACTTTTTTTTTGTCAAGGGTGCATTTTGACTCTCTTCACCTTCTGCTGATAGCGGCATTCGTCACCAGTGCTGCTGTAAGTCTGACAAGACAGTGTTACAAATAGAGGAAAGAAACGAGCTTAAGAGCCTTGACTGGACTAACCATTCATCCTACTTTATTTTACTTCACACAACAAATTTCAAGTAGATTTTATGAACAAAACACCTCCTAGAGTATGACGTCATTAGTTAATACTTTGACTCCCTTCTGCTCAAAAACACAAAACACACTTTGTTGTGTGTTATGGCATACTAAAGGACTAACTACTCGCAAAATATCAAAATTTTTTATCCAGACCCATTGGAGATATTGGGCAGTGAAATGTGCTAAATTGGTATAATTACCTAACTTTACGATTTTTTTCAGACCTTTGGGAGCAGCTACAAGTCTGTAAATTTTTGTATATTAATTATGACCCCAGACTACATGCACACACAAATTCAGGCCTCTATATCAGTTGTTTCCTTTTCCCAAACATATTTTCAATGTCCAAAAATGTTGCTACTGTAGGTCCTGATTTCACCCCCTTCAAATGGTTTTAGGCAAAAATGTTAACAGATCAAAGTATTAGCTCTGCACGAGTTGGAGACGTCCATTGCGTTCCTCTCCATTTTTCATTATTAGACTAATGTCTTCAGTGTAAAATAACTATAGAAACTCTAGCTGGAATTTTGATAATAAATAAATAAATTAAGAGTACAAGAAGAAAAATCAAATTCTAAAAAAAGTGCTAAAATATAGCAATATCATTCAAGTGATTTCATTGATGCTTTAAATATAGTAACTCATAAGGAAAACTCTATTGAGTGAAAAGTTTTGTTTTTAAGAAAATGTATTAGTTTGCTGTTCTTTAAAGTTCGGTATTTTTCAATTTCAATTTTCTACTTAATTGATTATTCTGATTTTTATTCTGTACACCTTTCAAATATTGTTTGTGCATCTGTTGTACTACATAGCCTGACAAATTAAGTATTCATATTCTTAAACGAAATGTTTATGAAGTAGAGCCTGTCTTTCAAAATTATGTTAGAGAAGGGCAAAAGTAAACAGTTTTAAGATGTTAAGAAGGGGTCGCTATATTTCATTTTATTTTGTCTAAAACAGATGTTTAGCCTTTAACTATCGGTTGGTCGTATTAAAATGTCAAGAGTATTGAGGGGCAATTAAAGTAGTATTAGAGCGTTTTGTACACTTAAATAGGGCTATTGTCTGTAAATTATTTTATTGGGGCTGTGTACTTTCAT
The DNA here is from genome assembly GCF_964235325.1 of Thermobia domestica. Classification (NCBI taxonomy): domain Eukaryota; kingdom Metazoa; phylum Arthropoda; class Insecta; order Zygentoma; family Lepismatidae; genus Thermobia; species Thermobia domestica. The sequence goes on along the minus strand of NC_137456.1, from coordinate 130,446,855 downwards.
GTCCTGTAAGCCAGGTGTAAGCCAGGTGTGTTAGAGGGCCTTAGGAAGGGAAAGGATTTATTACCCGACCGTTAGAAGGAGATGAGGTGGACCCTGGAAGGTTGAATGACCGATTTGCTGTTTGAAACATGATCCTGCACGCTTCTTTAATCGAAAAATAATTTTTAATTATGATACAATAACATTAAAATGTGTCTCAGACTATCGAAACTCCGCTATAAGCCTTGAAACGCGATCCCTAGCTCCCAGAAGCTTCCCCCTTAATTTAATTTATGAAGAATTTTTAATTGTGATCCTACCAAAAAGCTGGTAATAAATTACACTGTTAAAAAATTCAACAAGAAACTCAGATTTTTTCTCTTAACAGAACACTCATTGAGTGAGAATTTAGAAAAAAATTCTATGAAAGTTGAATATGTTAAAATTGTTCTGAAAATATTTAAAAATGTGTACAGGAATAAGGTGTCCAGGAAAGGGAAGAAGGAATGAATATTTATTTATTTATTTACTTATTTTTCATTTATTTTTTCGATGGGAAACGAACTGTCTTTTGCAGAAACGTAGACACATACATCCGTCTCCCAGCTTCGCTTTTCCTCAACTACCAACACGTTCTCATGGAACTCATCCAACCCAGAGCAAATGCTCACGCGCACACACTGCTGCACAGCCGAACATTGGAAAACCTTTTTAGCTCTAAGTCCACCAGGCGATAGACAGAAATATTCATCTACGCACATGTCATTCACTTCTTTTAGTTGTGAGTTAACGGAAGATTCCATTTTCCCTCCCTCTTTCCCCTCAATGGTCACAGTTTCCATGTTGTGAACGGGTGATTCCATTCCTTCCCTCTTACCCCCGATCATTGACCAGCTACATCGTCTTCTCTCTCTCGTTCTTGTAATTATCCGGGCAGTTGGTTAAGGACACACCTTCCTCTACCACTTCTCTGCCTTAAACAGGGCTGAATGGGTTTCCTCCTGCTTTTTCCTTGTAAGCTGCCTGGCAACAAGTTTTTGAGTTGAGGTTTATGTTTGCCCCAATGCCAATGACCCGATAGATGATTGGCATATACTTTGCGCCTTCTTTGTTCCTTGCCAATTGCCACTTACTTGAAGAATATCTGAGACATGATCATTCTTTGCTAAATGGGTCTACCTGGCTTCTGTGTTTATTGGCCATTGTCTATTCAGATGTCTGATTTTTGTTTCCTCAGTAATACATTTATTGAGATATACATCAAAATGAAGGCAATAAATTAAAATCAATATAAAAACTGACATCGGCTTTCATATTCCTTTACTGAAATGTATGGATCATTAAATTTAAATTAGTATGAAGCCGCTGTTGTATATTGGACTAAAGAAAATTGCTACGCCCACCCCGCCTTAATGAATTTTTTAGAAGGGAATTTTTCCTAGTACATTGAAGTTTTCAGCTTGAATGTTTGGTGAAGCCTCTCATGTCATTAAACCCGACAAAATGTCTTGTATTGATAGCGTAGCTAACAAAAGATTTTTAGATATAACTGATGCTATCAATTAAAATTGGTGAGTAGAGTTTTTACGCACAATGTGAAATTGTCTGATAACGGATTATATATTGAAGGACTTTACAGTTAATGCCCATCTACCTCCATAAGTATTTTGTCGAAGTCTCTGTGAAACTATCGAAAAAAATGCCAAATTGTTTTGATTATGGGAGTTCAGTTTGTTACCTTTGACTGTATTCTGTCATATTATTGAAAGAAGAATTGATAAATTGTGAATTGATCACTATAAAAGCGAGACGGTGTCGCGCATTTTTGTCTGGAAACATAATATCCCGTCCTTTCACTCTTTGTACAAAGAGAGAATTGAATCAAAGCGGCTTTACAAACGAAAATTCATTTACCTTATCTCTCTTTTATCCTTTCTCCTGTCATGTTCATAAATAAACAACATAAATTGACTACACCTGCATTTTTGAATATTTTAGTTCAGTACCCTGTCTCAGGGGCGTCATTTAGGGGGGGCAGGAGGGGGAAATTGCCCCCCAAGAGTTTGAGGAACACATATACTTTAATCAATTGTATACTAATATACTAGTACAAAACATTAAAGTCTTATGTCGGTGGTGTTCTTGCCCCCCCAAGCAAACTCTGAAATGACGCCCCTGCCCTGTCTTCGTTAAGTTGTGGTTTTGTGTTTGTTTCATTTGTGTTCTTCAAGTGACGGCATCAAAACTAACGTAAGATTATACATTATTATAATAATTGCTTTGATATATTTGTAACGAGAGCGAACGGGGAACCTCTAGGAAATCCACACACATTGTGTTTGTCATCACAAACTTATTTGCCCAAGGGTCGAACTATGGACCTCATGCACCAGAGACATATCCTTTACCACTGAGCCAACATTTTCCTAAACCGAAAAAGACTACAACTGATCTACCGTGTCCCCACGAACGAGAGATATCTGCTTTTGTTCATGAATTGAAACAATATGCTAAGACTATAACTTTGTGAGTGATGTAAAGGGAAAAGGGAATTATGAATTGTTTCACGGCCAACCAAACTGTTGTTTGAAAAGTACGTGTTTGCTTCGTCTCGTGGGCAATTTAAGCAGGAAACTCTTGTTTGAAAAGTACGTGTTTGCTTCGTCTCGTGGGCAACTTAAGCAACAAACAAGTATATCACTAGATACATTATATGATTAGCATGCTTTATTATTATTATTATTATTATTATTATTATTATTATTATTATTATTATTATTATTACGAGTGTACATATTTTTATGTGTCTATTTCTAGACATCTGAAACATTGGGGAACAGTGTACTGTGGTATTATAACTAGGGATAGGTGGGAGTCAGAAACTACATGTGATACTTTCTTGAACAAGTTACCGTCTTATTTACATGGAAATATCCGACTAGTTACGAAAAGTCAGGATATTTAGAAATGCTTAGTGATGTCCCTCAGTGCCCCACTGAAGGAAAAAATGATTTAGTGCAGTTCATAATTCATAGATTAGTGCTGAAACCAAGTGTGAAATTCGTTTCAATCTTTATAACTGCATGATTTTACGTAATCCTAAAAGCGAGACTAAACAGAATAGGGTAGTGACCAACATTATTTGATTGGTTGTAGATTACATTTATTTTTATGTAGAGATATGTAAATACATTGTTTAAACTATTTGTGGAGAACCTGCGCTCATATTGGGAAGTGTTTCCGAAAAATGAACACTTTACAGATAGAAAATGAACAAGAATGAATGGAAAGAAAAAATATAATAGATTTATTGTGTACTATTTGAAAAATCAATCAGTATTAATTGTTTAAAACTGCTTAAAAATGTGTTCGAAAAAGTGTTTCTATAATAAAAATGTAGATATAATGAGACAAACAAATATGAGGGAAAAGAGACAAATAAAGAAAAAGGTTTCAGCTTGCAGCGGGCAGTTTTCCGAAACAGATGTGTACGTCGCAGAAATTGCGTTTCCTATTTTCAACGTGGATGTGGAAGGATTCCTGTAAATTTGTGGGACTTTCCAGACTTAGAGTCGGAAGAAAGAAACTAGTTTCTTTATTTTGATCATCGAAGTGCGCGGGTCCCTCTGGACTTGCGGGGGAAAATGGCAGTGCGATCCCATTGCAACTTTTGCTATACGGAATGAACGCTGACTTGTTTTCCAAGACGTAAGAAATATTGTTCCGTATTTTGCTATTAAGCATTCCCAACTCATATACTCGAAAGAAAGAAACACGTTCCTTTATTTTGATTATGAAAGCTAAGGCATGGTCCCTTTGGACTTGCGTCGAACAGTATTGCCATTGCAACTTTTGCGATACGGAATGAACGGTGACTGTTCCAAGACGTAAGAAATATTGCTCCGTATATTCGTGAGAAAAAATGATGTTAGAAACTTTTATAATTGTTCCGTCGAGAACAACATACACCAGCGAGAACAACCTGCCACTGCAATACCATTGCAAGTTTTGTGATACGTAATAAACGGGGACCTGTTCCATGACGCAAGAAATATTGCTCCGTACTTTTGTGAGAAAAAATGATATTATGGGAGTAATCATACCCGTGTCTTAACAGTAAATCTCCCCTAGACTTAACCATTAGCGAGCGGTATTTGTTTTTGCTAGCGGTTTCCAAAAAGCGAACACTTCTTGCCTTGCTGAGAAAGGGGGCTATGCCCGTATCTGCTGTTAATTAGTCCCCTACTCTTTTTGCCTCACTGAAGACCATTCACTACGTCTCTTTGGTCATAGGATTCAAAACTGAATTCTTATTGCTTTGTTGCGAGAAGGGGGTTATGCCAGTATTCACCTAAATAGTTCAACTTAATGTTGAGTTTACTCATACTTGTATTGATCACCAATAGTTCAGTTTAATGTTAAGATAATCAAAACATACATGCATATTTATGGGGATATTGAAAATGCCTCAATCTTGTGGGTGAGAGAAATCTAACACATGAAAGAAATTTTTTGCGTCTGATTGTAATAACTAATTCAACACATTAAGTTTGAAATAGAGAATATTTGTTGACATCCGTGTGCACTAAAGAACATCCACCGCCCAACTTTTGTCTAATTCAGAATTTTGCCGCTAGGTGTCACTGGTACTGAGGATGTTGGTATATAGGATAGATTTTATTAATGATTTACTATGAACTACCATTGTTAGAGTAATGAACTGATAATCTGCTAGGAAACTTTAAAAAAATAAATGTTTTCTGTATTTTGACTATCTATTGAAATACCCGGAACAATCTTATTTTTTGTTGTTTACCAAGGAGACTATATTTTGTACTTTAATAAATAAATAAATAAATAAAAGGAAATCTTTTAGTTTTACGTAACATTATTATCTCAGGTAGGCTTAAGGAGCCGGTGTGGTTTTATGTTTCGCTTTTTTATAAAAACTTGTAAAAAGTATATGAAGAAAGTATAAAGAAAGCACAGACATAGTGTTAGTTCAAGTGGCGCGAGCCGGGATCGAACTACAGACCCCAGGCATATGAAGTGAACGCTTTACACTTTTTGATAAATAATTTTGTATGAACCTTGTTTTTTATGGCATCAAAACTTTGTTTGTTGGAGAAAATCTGAATCATGTGAGTTTTCAAAGCACGAGATTTTTTCACAACCGTGAAACTTTTTGTGAGTGTTCCTGTTCGGATTTTAATTTAGCTTTCATACACTGGGGGAAAGTTTTAGCTAAGATTGATTTGAGTTAATTTTCAGTTTATCGTGTCATTCAGCAGTAAGGTTATTTCTTGTAGATTCATACAAAAAACATTGTTTGTGAGGATCAATCTGAACCGTATGAAGTACCGGGAAACAAACATAGGTCTCACACAACATTGAAACTTTCTTGTGGAGTGTGTACAACGTAAAACACAACAAGAATTGGAATCCTCAAATTTGTCACTATTTTCACTACAATGTTTATCATGCGGTTCTTCATGCAAGTCTACTGAATGATCACAATCTTCTAAACAATGAACCTTTTTCTTAAAATTTCTACTATCCTTACGGGAATGAGAAGAGTTATGAGAATCTCTAGATTTACTTTCAGAATGCTTTTTCTGGGAAAATTTCCTATTTCCTTTCTTCTCTGACTTATGGTTATGATTTGAAGAATTTGCCCTATCTTCATTCTTAGAATCTAATGGCTTTCGTCTCTGAGACAATATGTGCGATTCTTCAACTAGAGCGAAATCTACTAATTGAGCGAAACTATCGTCTTCTGTACTTTTACCACGAATTACTGTTTGAATGCGGGGATCGCTAATTCCCTGGACAAAAGATGCTTTTGTCAAATGATCAATAAGTGAATGAGCACCAGCTCTTTCAGTTTCACGACATATTTTCGAAGCAGCAGCTTTCAGATCAGCTCGAATTGTATCTAACTTGCTAGCCCATGAGCTAATACCTTCATTTTTGCCTTGCCTGGCAGAAAACAATAAACAAGCATAATAATCAATAGATCTATGTGTAGCATAATTCTCTTCTAAAATTGTCTTAACTGCTTCCCAAGTATCTACGTTCAATCTAACTAAAATACGATTTCTAGGTTCTCCTAAAATTTTCGACTTAATAAACTTCAATAATACAGGCTTATCACGGGGGTTAACTAACCCTTGAGCAATTTCACAACTATCAATAAATTGCCTCAACTTAGAACGATCTCCTGTAAATGGTTCTGCAATAACCTGAATTGCCTGAGAAACTTTAACATATTCTGGCTGTACGTTACTTCCGTCAGCTTCTGCCATGATTAAAAATTCAAATTACGTTTCTATGTGGAAACAATAAATTAAATAAATGAATGAACCTCTTAGATTTGCGAAAACTCGAAGGTTTGAGCAATAATGGTTTCTGAGAGGAGTTTCTCACTTAACCTAACTAAATCTAAATTCACGATGAGTTTATCACCTGTATGGGGCTTTAAATGCCTAATTTCAATACTAAGATGCACTGCACTTATTTAAACACTAATGAACTGAAATCACTAATGTGCGTTTGGCGTCACGATACAGTGAGCAGGATGTTTTGCTGATTGATGGCCAGTCAAACAACAAAAGCGTCCTTTTCCCTTTTTCGCTTCCGCCAAGGAGGATGGAACGAAAGTTAAACAGATGGAAAAAACTTTCAGCACACAATAAATATCACACATGCAAAATGCACATGCACCAAACACAGTTCACTTAAATAACTTAAACTGGTATCAAAGTTTACGATGTCACGATTATTCCTGATATCCTAAGGCTGTGCAAAAGTTCACGATATCCTAGGTTGTTCAAGATATCCTAGGTTGTTCAAGTTATCCCACAAAGCTGACACCAAATTATGTGGCGGGCCGGCGGTATGCGTTTGCGTAGACCGGCACCCACACAAGAGAGTTTTGTAATTTACCAAAATACTTCTAATTAGTCAACCAAAGTTTCTGCAAAACACCAACTATAACTCGAGCGGCAAAGTTATACTGGAAACAGGAACTCAGCTAACAAAACAGTCTGAAGAATCTTAGTATTACACGGTAGCGTTGGCCGTGGCCAAGACTTATCTTCTAATGGAAACAATGGAATCGTTATCCTGATTAAGGTTTGATAACCAACAATCCTTTGGGATATCTCTTGAAACAAAACTCGACAAATATGTTCCTTGCAGTAAGCCTGCAGTTTATTGGCTCTACACAAATTACAAGAACCAGAGCCGGGGCGATAGTGTAAGTACTGTGTCTATATATAAAAGAGTTTTAACTTACGTGGCGGCGTTCTAATAGGTAGTTTAAGAAATAACTCACTAAAAGTCACTGATAAAAAACAAACTTGACTGTAGCACTTTTCACAAATAAAACAAAACTGTACTAGACTGGGAGGGCACGAATCAGTCCTAGTGGGTAGGTAGGTAAGAGGTATACTATTTGATCTACCGGTCTGCGAACAGACATCAAATAGGGTAGGCTACCAGAGGTTAGGAACAGGTTACCGTTTGATCTACCGGTCTGCGAACAGACATCAAACAGGGTAGGTGTAAAGGTTACCGTTTGATCTACCGGTCTGCTAAGCAGACATCAAACAAAGTTGGTTACCAGAAGGAATTACGGTTACCGTTTGATCTACCGGTCTGCGAACAGACATCAAACAAGGAAGGTGTAAGGGTTTACCGTTTGATCTACCGGTCTGCGAACAGACATCAAACAGGGTGTAACTATTTGATTACCGGTGCGTTTTAGGCCAGCTAAGCAATAAACTTAGAGTCTGTCAAAACACACATCAAATAGGGGTGCGACAGAACTTTAGCCGTCAACTTCCTAAGCTTGCCAGCAGTTTCTGGAGCGAGTCCGGGCTGAAGCGAAACTTGCGGAAGTAGATTGCCAAGTTCGGAAGGAGGTAACTTTAGCCGTCAGTTTCCTAAGTAGACCAGCAATTATGGGAGAACCCTGGCTGAACCGTCTTGCTTTCAGAAACAGATTGCCAAGTTACCGTGAGGATTAGGTAGGGTAGTACTTTGACCGTCAGTTTCCTAAGCCGACCAGCAATTATGGGAGAACCCTGGCTGAGCCATCGAGCTTTCAGAAACAGATTGCCAAGTACTGGGTAAACCAAGGTAGTGAGGTAGGTAACCAAGAGATTGAGTAGGCAGGCCTCCGTAGAGGCAGAGAGGTTGGAAGGCAGAGGGATGGACAACTAGAGACTTTTTCGTGATAAGTTCCTGAACTGAGACGTACCTAACGAATTGCGTACTCCTCGTAGTCTGCACGTCTCTGAGGGGTTCAGGAGAGGGACGTTGTCCGACGAGAGAGCCCAAAACATGCGTTTTTAATGGCCTCGGTCGGTGGTGCAATCGGCACCAATTTACGGTCTGTGTGCAAAATAGTAACGTGAGCAAACGTTGCACTAGGACCGTAAGGTCAGAGGTTGAGCATGTGTGGATATCTTAAAAGTACCTAGGGCGGAGCCCGAGGGGGACCAGTATCCTGAAAAGAAAGATTATTGGCTTTGCACACGATTTCGGGTGCAGATGACCTCGGAAAGGTTCCACTCTGAGGGGTGGAGCTACTAGCTATTGGAACGAGCCATGCCATTAACATCTAGATTGGCTAGAACAAGGTGCCTTGGGCGGAGCCAGGCAAAAGATAAGATTTTGTGTGTGCGCATGCGTGTGCGTGTGATGTGTAGTCCTTGAGTTTAGGTGTGTGAGCCCCTTTCTCTGGAAGAATGATATTACATCGAGATATTACAGAGAATTGTACAAATAGTATCTTAAACTATAAACATATACTAAACATAAAAGATTTCAAGTAATAAACTTGAAAGGTTTTATACATAATGAACTCAAGACCCTTCGACAGTTTATCTTACTTGTTTTCGACCAAAGACATACATATATATTTAATGTTTCGAAGAACGAAAAAGAATCTTCTTTCAGAAGCATAAATGACATTTTAAAAAGATACACAAACTATATGGGTTTTCTTAACAGTATTCTACCACTAATAATAATAATAATAATAATCTAACTTGTTAAAAGACTACATAAATATAGAAAAAAAACCAAGCTTCTGTATCGAACCAGAAGGGAAGAATGTTTATCTTAACTGCTGTTGACCTACAGGTCAGAAAGGGGGGAACTCGGTGGCGAGACGTGAAAGCAGACAGGATGTCTGGTTTCCAGCTAGGAAAAAAAGAACACTCAACACGAATTTGTATTTTAAAAGAAGTAAATGGAATACGAATCTGTTGCAGGTTTAAAAATAAAAAAAAGAATATTTACTCGCAAAAAAATAGTTTGCGAATTTGCGGCCCACTACAATACATTTCAGACACGAACAAAACTTTCTTGCGGCGCTTTTACCAACAATGCAAACTAGATTAAGTACCGCCCAGAATCCTACATAGGTCTTGCAAACTAAAGATATTACATAGGTTTTGCACGGTAAAGAAACTGATATTTTAATCTCGTACGTGGTTAGAATAACAGAAGTTTATGACTGATCTTTCTTACGAAGATTTATTGGATTAATTTTATTGCTATTAACTATTATTGTGTACATTGAAAACACTAATCATAATTGTACTATTTTTGTAAAAATATGTTGTACTAATAACACTTTTAGTTTTTATTTTGCAGAAGAAATAAAAACCACAACCCTCGACATCATTTTATAATCCAGAGACATGGTTTGCCAGTCTCGACAAATTATTAGATAAAGTGAATGAAAACAATGTGAAGAGGGAAAAGAGAGGTAAAAAAGAGGTGCAGGAGGGCGCAGTGGTAGAGAAGAAAAAACAAGTATGTAGGATGACGAAGGCTGTGGAAAAGAAGAATCGCAGATAACACCAGTAGTACTTAAACGCACAAAGCTAGTAGTAGAAGTACCAATGGATCAACGAAGAGAACAGGAAGTCCAACCGGTGCAAGAAGGTGGGCAGTAGATGTTGATGCACCAATAGGAATGTTGGAGGAGAGGGCTAATGTTGATGAACTTGACATATTTTTAAATGATGGGGAGGATTGGGTTATAGTGAAGGCGTGGGAAAAATTGGAGAGACTAAAAAAATAAAAAAATTAAAAGAAAAATTGTAAAATAGAAAACTGTATATTTTATACATAAATCCTCCTTATTTGTGTGCTGGGGGAAAAAGATTTTTCTTTTTAATTTCTACCCTTCTTAACAGTGTTTAGGTATTCATAAATGTGTAACTTTGTATTTTCTGGTAAGACTAAACTCATATCAAAATACTCTCATTAAATATTGTGATGAAAATTCATTCTATGCACGACACAAAGTCTTTTCTTTCATATAGTGCAAAGTGTAGAGTCTTACATGAAATTATGGCAAGTATTTTTTTGATGATTGGATGGATGGATTTTGATCGTCTCTTTTCAGCGGCGAGAGTACACGTGACGTGCTCCTACAGGCTACTGATGGATCCGAATCACATATTGCTTCAAATAACATCTAAAACAACGTTTTCGAATGTTAATTCATTTTTCTTCTCTTGTACTAGTAAACAGATCAGAGTCTTCATCTAATGATATGAATTCTACTTAATGCTGATTGTTTACTATAGTTAGTACTGGTGATGTGAATAATTAGTTTCAAATATGGTATACTTAAAGGAAAAATGAAATGAAATGAAATCTTTGAGTTTTACGTCCTACAGTTGTACCGATCCTCTTACAGTTAGGATTTCTCATACCAGATCAGTTTTAAAAAGTTCACTTTTGAGATGAATGAAATGATAGGATGAAAAAAGTGAGAGAAGGAAACGGGAGAACTCCAAGAAAAAATCCACGAGCAGGATGTTCTCCACTGCAATTATAATACATTAGATCCAAAACTTTTGTCATGAAATTGAAATAATTGGCCAGGCTAGAATCTAACCCGGGGTCCTATGCACCTAAGGTGAACTATATTTAAACAACTTGTTTCAAATATGTATTGGTGGAAAAAGGAAGGAAGAAACGTAGGGTATAAGTTGTATGTTAAGTCTCATTCTAACATTTAATTGATGAAAACCTAGATTGGAACTTTGAACTTTGGAACACTTGCAGGAAAGGTGAAAATGGTCTTATTTATTTAACATACTAGATATCTATTTAAGGTAACATTCGCGTGGTAGGACTGAGGAAAACTTCAGTTAAGATAGTCAATGGTAGTGCTGGTGGTGTATGGAGTTGAGTTGAATTTGAGTTTAACACTTCGCTCAGCAGTGAGGCTACACGAGACGTGACTCTACATGCTAATATTGCATACGAATCACAAGAACTCCTGCCGGAATCAAACCCTCTTATTTGACTTGTGTGATCGTATGAAGAAGTCGCTGTTAACTTACTAGTTCTCTCGCGTATTATTTACAATAATACTCCCTGTTAAAAATGGAAAGAGGGATTAGAGACTGTTTCGTACGAATGAAAATTACACGTCATAGGTGTGTAGGCTAACCGCTTAGCCACGGAAGAGCTATGATGGTGTTTGGAATTATCCTGAATGTGAGATCAATGCTCAACCACTTAACCCACATTGCTCTTTCAGTTTAACGTGCTATGATTATATCCTTTGAGCTAAGAGAGACAGTTGTTGGTGACAAATGAATGCCATTCAAAACAAGATGCATAAGAGGCTGGAACTTTACCACTGAGCCATTGCAGTCTGCAAAAAATGTCCTTATCTTTACAACAATTTGATAGTTTACATCATTTATTACTTTCTCTACATTTTGGTCTTGAGTTTCAATATTAGTTGAATGAATATATGACTATGGTATAAAATAGTTACATGAATACATGTATATTGCTCAAGAACTTTTGAATGATTTTGTTTATTCAATTACAATTTTAAGAATGACTTCTTTATACGTTCACACACATTTAACATCGAAGTTCTTTCAGAACTAAAATAATTAAAATTAAGAGAAATAAGGTGAGGTTCCTACGGAATTTTAATGTTACATATTACGAAAAAAGAATACAAATAGGAAACGAATTCCTCTAAACAATCCTGGCTTATGGCTAACCTGCTGATAGATTTGTCAACAAACTTTTGAAAACTAAAACAATTAGGATCAATTCCAAATTTTGTCTATCTTTTCTGTTTTGAACACTAAATAATAAGTGATAAGTAAGTACTACACAAGTTAGAGTTGACATACATTGTACATCATATAATTAAAGCTATTGAATACCAACAAGATGAATGGTCTCAAGAACCTGAACTCAAATCTTTGTTTCTAGAGGGTATGAAAAACTCCTCTTAAGACAAGTGGATGAATGAAATGAGATGAAGGAAGACATTAGTGTGGGAGATCGAACTAGAAACCATCGCATCAGAGATGTGTAACCTAATACATATACATATAAAGGTATTTGAGTAAGTACTTGTTTTTTGAAAGTACAGCATATATGTTCCAGAAAAGAAAAGAAAACAGGTAAATAGGATATTTACTACACCTTATCCGTTAAAATAAACTGCAATTTCATGAAACAATTATTTAGACGTGAGAAGGAGGGGGTGATGTTGGAAACCTTATAATTTGCGCAGTTTGCTAAAATTGATAGGAATTAGTTGTTCTTTCCTTTCAGTTTTAACATCTAGGGATATGTTAGGTATGAAGGTCACAGTACCTATCTATCGATAAAAAAAAGTGTACTGTGCTGTGAACAATATTATTATTCGGAGATATATCGAGTGTACATGAGAATTTGCATTGTTTGCAGCAAAGGCAAAATAGTTGGTTTGTGCACCAAGTGCAAGATGAATCCGGAAACACAAGCACTAAACGCACGAACATACAGTATGCAATGCCAACAAACATTGTCGTGGTCCTTAACCCTTAACGAGTTTTTTGTTACCATCTGATCTGACCTATAGCATTTGAAAAGAATTATTTTCAGGTATTGTTCGTTGTGGTTATCTGTGTACATACTTTCCGCGATAGTAAAGCAGATAATGCCTCCTGGTGACAACTTTGCTTAATTTTACCTGAGAAGTAGTCTGTGAATATGTTATTTTGTAAGCAATTCCAGAAGCAGGGAATGAACCGTTTAGGGTTAAATGTAAGATTGCCTAAGTAGAAAAAATAATAAAAGGGTGACCTGAGGATGGCCAAAAGTAATAAAATAATGAATAGGTGCAGCTTAGGATGTTCAAAGTGGGGAAATGACGAATGGAAAGACCTAAGTATAGAAGAATCTAGTAGATAAGAATTAGAAGGGTAATGTTAAAAGCCTCTCCTCTGACTTTTTAAAAATGTTTTATATTACTATATGTGAGATACTCTTTATTAAAACGAGAACAAATGAAAATATAATATTACTGGTTCAGCATATATCGGAAATTCAAACTGTGACCGCATATACATTGAAAAATAATTAATTGGATACGGAGAACAGTTTTTTCAATTGTGTGAAACCAATAATGTTAGTATTCTAATTAGATGTATCGTAGATCTTAGAAAAGTAGTCTTAAACTGAACATAAGAATACAAGTACAGTTCATAATCATAAAAGATTGTAGTGGTAATACAAAATAAAAACGGAGTTTCACTGTCAATTGTTTTTCATTTACCTTGCCATACTTGTTCAAACCTTTTTTAAGTGGACGTTCCAAATAAATCAATAAAAGGACCGGTGAAAATTCTACAATGAGGTCACTAAAAGCTATGTAAATAACACAGTTAAGAAAGGATACATCGATGTGTGACTGTATAGATTACACACAATACTCATCTCTCTACGTACTGATTTACTTATATACATAAAAAGACAATATTTTCAAAAATTGTTTCAATAGAGGAATCTTCTACTTCTTTTTGTGGGTGCTGGAGATTAGAAGTCAAAATGTCTAATGAAGATATTGGTGAAAATGTATGCACATGTTACAGCAATAATATTCACATAACCATTCAATGTCTAATAAATACGTTCCAAACGTGGCAGGCTAAAAGTAGAAGCTTGCTTCTTTGCAATGGGTGCACAAGAGTACACAATAAACCATAACTGCATTCTGTTAGATAAAAAATATATATTGAAGACAAATGTGATAAGCATTATTACAAATATGGACATACAAGATGAAATTCTGCCTCTGTTGCAGAAGATGCATGATCGTACTTTTAATAAATTAGAACAAATTTCCATAGTTATGAAGAACCCATTCATAATTATGCATTTGTTAAACAAGTGATTTAAGCAAAAAGATTTTAAGAAGCTCTTAATTCAGAATAGAAACCAATGTAATTAAAACTATGAACTGTATTCATGATTGAAAAAATCCAACAATTGATAGAACTGTGTTTCTTTGGATGATAGTTGTAGTGTTTTGTGTTTGTATGTGTGTATTACACATACAAAGTGTAAAAAGGATTAGTATGACTTGTTTTTTTGTGAACGTAAAAACTGATAACAATTGAATCTTACTGTGGTAATTGGCTAAGAAAGTTTAAAATAGTTACTGTGCAGTGTAGTGCAGTGCAATAATACTAAAACATTCTTTTGATAATGAGAAGGGGGAGGAGTAAATGTTGCAGAAGAAGAACTGATTAATGCTATTACAAAGTTTAAACTCTGTACAAACCAATTTAAAATATACTCCTTTGGTACAACTTTTATTATTATAACAAATAAGTGTTTATAAATCTTCAAGGGATGTCGGTGGCTCTTAAAAAGTTGTCAAATGTATACTGGAAACTTCTAAATAATTCTATGTAAAATTTTCAAGAAAGTAAAAATATCCATCAAAATTTTAAATAGTTCAAAGTAATAGAGAACAAATTTCAAGAAAATAGACAGCACTCATCAAATATCAAACTTAGAGGGAAAAAACGTGTACCATAAATTTAAGAGTATAAAATAAAGTTATATGTGATAAGTTCCACCTTGTAAAATACCAATTATACCTTTTATTTAGGAAAAGTTTGTGTTAAATAAAAATCAAGAAATGAATTTTCTGTATATATTTATTTCGATATAAAAACATAATATATATAAGAAAACATACAAAAAGAATTATATATATATATACAAGTATACAAACATAATAATACACATAACTATAGCAAAATAATATATACAAGTATACACACTTAATAATGAAATTATAGAAAAATAATATGCATATTCACAGAAAAAAGGAAACAAAACGTGCAAATCATAATACTATATACAGAAAAATTACACATTACAACTTTGACTTCGGTCTTTCTCGAGCAGTAAATTTACCAGATCTTCAATATATTCAGGATTTCTTAATAACTGTTCATATTGTTCATCAAACGAGGGTTTATTTATTTCACTATTAAAGTGTGATTTCACATAGACATCATACACTTCATTTCTAACATTTTTATTTGTCATAATACACCAGGCTTCCGGCTCAAGTGTTAATGTGTTCATAAAAAGACACCTGTGCCCGAATTGATTAAAATAATTTAAGCTACACCCTTGGCACAGTAAAACACTCTGCTTTCCAGTTTAAAACAATTTTTAACACAGTTTTCATCTCTAAAGTCACGCTTACACTTGCACATGATTTTTTTTCCTTTGGACTGCACAGACAAATCCAATGGATACTTTTGGGGTGATACTGGAAAAAGCAATGGTGATTCACCTGATGAGCTATCTTGAGAAACACACGCTTCTGGAGAGATTGGTTTAATCTCATCCAAATTGTCAAATGTTGGGAGAGTACTGGTGAGGTACTGGCCGTGGTACTGGTGAGGATGTTCTTGATCTAACAGGTGAAGTAGGAATCAATATTGGCTCCTCTCTCAAATCTATAATTACTGCGTCTATAATAATATCTGGAGAAGCCGACGAAAAATAACGTGTATCCTCCTGTATAAACAAGTACGGAAATTCTCTTAAAGGTTTAAACTTTTTCTTAGGAGATTCGACAAAATCAAACGAAGAATCCCAGTCTACCTCCTCAATTTCTCGTTGTGCCTGACTGTCAAACGACTCAATGATGATACAGTGCCAGCCTTCTCTTCATACCCCATATATAAGGAAAACTTTACCAACGATGTCATATCACGTGGTACTTTAAAACATTTTTCAAACACTCCTCCTACAACAATTAAAAAATTTTCACATGTACTTTCCTAATTCTCTATACAATTTTCATAGCTATAGGGGTGGAGAAAACATGTACTTACATTTCGTTTATGTTCTCATATACCATTCACCTGATCAAAACATTCTTTTAAAACATCATTAATGTTATTTACATTGTGCTACGGTCATTCACATCTTAGAGCAATATTCCCTCAAAAATGTTATTCATATCGCGTACCAATCAATCACTTGTCATCTACGTACAAAGAAAAGATTTACATGGTCCGTGTGCAAATAAATAGTTTACATGTTTTTAAAATAAAATCTATTTTATTCATGTGGTCATTTACATCTTCTATTACAACAACATTCCACCATTATTGTTATTCGCGTAAACAAAACATCTACTAAGCAATCACATACCATCTACGTAAAATAAAATGATTACAACTAACATTCTATTATCAATACCCTTCATACTACCAAACTTCCTTTGTATTCGCATACGGTATCACATCACGTTCATCCATCACTGTGACAATCTTCTTTTGCATACGCGTTCAGTGTCGCCTCTTGTTTAAAAGGATCATCCGTTATTATGGTAATATTCTTTTGTATTCACGATCAATACCACCTCATGTTTCAACAGGGTCATCAGTTCTTTTGTATTCGTGTTCAGTGACGTGTCAAGTTTCACCATTCGTGGTGCAAAATTTCTTTTGTATTTTCCGCTGATAATGTGTCATGTCCACCTATTACGCCATCAAACTTCTTTTTATTACCTGTCGGTATTCTGTGCTGATTATCTACCGCAAGCTCCAAACTTTCTTTTGTATTCTACGCCGGCATTATGTGATGTTCATTTCCCACACCATCAATTGTTTTTATTACTCTGTTGGTATTCTGTAATGTTTATCTAACGCATGTTCACCCACCGCGGCACCAAACTTGTTTTTATTATCTTGTCGGCATTCTGTGATGTCTACCCGGTGCGGCGTCGGTCTTTTGTATTAGTGTTCATGTTTTAACACGTACCTGTAAGGTTATTACCCGACAACGCCATCTTTCACTCCCACCCAACGGGTTCCCAAAAAGCGCGGGAAAAGTTCAGTTCGTCTCTTGAGTTCGACAGCGAAAGACGTACGTAAACCATGCTCTGTATATGTACCAGTATCATGAGCTTCCACAAGTTTTTAACAACGACTATGCTATGCATACAATCACTCAAATTAAAAAATAAAAATATGTCCCGCATGAATAAAGTTTATTCTCTCCCATTTATAACAACGAGTAATATGAAAAGACAAATAATTAATTTGATCATAACACTAGTCAACAAATTTTAACTTTTTTTCTGCCACATGAGAGAAAACAACTGATCTTAAAGGAACTATATGTAAGCAAGGTTTATACTCCATTGGATTTGTAATGAAACATACTTTACAATGATGTGTACACCATGTCCGCCATTTTTATAAGAGGGAAATTCCCTAAAAAAAGTAGATTTTTTGTCTCATGTCACTGTTCATATAGGGATACAGAAGCGGGAATTGCGCCAGAATATAGATTTATATCAATTCAATAAATCAATAGCTCACTAGT
The DNA here is from genome assembly GCF_964235325.1 of Thermobia domestica. Taxonomy (NCBI): domain Eukaryota; kingdom Metazoa; phylum Arthropoda; class Insecta; order Zygentoma; family Lepismatidae; genus Thermobia; species Thermobia domestica. The sequence continues at coordinate 130,429,182 of NC_137456.1, read as the reverse complement.
AAACAAGGTTTTTGCCACATGAAAGAAAACATCTGATCCTAAAGGAACTTTGGTCGCTGAATTCGAAAGTACAATCCGTTTTTCTCCATCACCCGTTTTTTGCGTGACAAGGGGAGGGGGTTGAGAAATTCCCTCAAAATATACCTTTTTTCCAAATTTTCGTACCACTGGCCCTTGAAATATAAATACAAAAATGACACCATATAAACCTTTGATTTATACTTAAGAAACCTCGCATGTTTCAGAACAATCGCATTATTATTTCTGGAGAAATAAGTATAGCTGCATGTATGTTGTTTGTACTACTTATTTGAAGACGTGATGTTGCGTTCTTTGCACCAAAAGAAGAAAAACACAATTTCATTTACCCATCCAGGCACAAATACGAAAAATGAGTATACGACATGGAGTAAGAGGTCTGTGCTTTTCTACCACCTGACATGTGTTTGCATTGATACAGCTGTACAAGAACACGTGTTTAGCTGATGCAATAAAGCTGCGCAAAATCGGACTCTACTGATAAATTGTCAGGTCCATGGCAAATAGATAAGGAAGTGTTGTATAACTGCATGCATATTGTACGTTTAGTTTTAATTTGGATTTACCTGTGACAAGTGGTCGTAAGTGCGTGTGCGTGTTTGTTTTCTTTCTCCGCTATGAAGAGATCGCGGCGTGCGTGTATAAACTCACCGAACACTTTCTGTTACGTGTGTGGAAAATATACTGTGAAAGGTCAGCGCCGTGCATTAACAGAAACGTTAAAATAAGCTTATTATAGCTATTTTAGGTGTCATGTGGGTGATCAAGACAAAGTGTGGGCTCCCCATGTGTGCTGTGCAACATGCTATTCTACTCTTATTAAGTGGAAAAGTGGCGATAAAACTCGAGCTATGCCTTTTGCGGTGCCAATGGTCTGGCGAGAACCAACCAGTCATGCTGAAGACTGTTATTTCTGTCTAACAAAAATTTGGGGTCATTTTAAACGAACAAAATCTAATATTGAGTACCCAAATGTTCCAACCGCTCTAAAACCCATGGACCACATGGACCTCAACTCCCAATCCCTGATCCATAAGCACAGTCAGAAGAATCTTCTCTAGCAGAAGAGCAAGTAGATGAGTTGCCCGAACCATCAACTTCCTTTGATCCAAACTATAGCCCAACCAAAAACACACCTCTTCTTGTTAACCAGTCCAGACTCAATGACTTAGTGAGGGATTTAAATCTGAGTAAGCAACAAGCTGAGTTGCTGGGATCGAGACTTCAAGAATGGAATTTACTGGCTCCTACCACCAGAATTTCAATTTTCAGAAACCGACATGAACAATTTTCAGGTTACTATATAATGCAAAATTCCCTCTGTGCATGTACAAATATAGATGGTTTAATGGATGCACTAGGTTTCCAACACATCCCTGAAGAATGGAGGTTGTTTATCGACTCCTCTAAAACAAGCCTTAAGGCTGTTTTGCTACATAATGGGAACACTAAGCCATCAATTCCAATGGCATATTCCGTAGAGATGAAGGAAACTTATGAAAGTTTGTCTGTGTTGTTAGCTGCGATACATTATAACAAGTACTGTTGGCAAATTTGTGGTGATTTAAAGGTCATTGCTATATTACTGGGGCTTCAGGGAGGATTTACAAAATACTGTTGTTTTCTTTGCTTGTGGGACAGTAGGGCAACTGAATCACACTACATTCAAAAAGAATGGTCCCCAAGAGAAACATATATGCCAGGGAAACACAATGTTAAGTATTCTCCCTTAGTTATTTCAGAAAAAATTCTGCTGCCGCCTTTACATATAAAATTAGGCTTAATGAAAAACTTTGTTAAGGCCATGGACAAGTATGGAGAAGGTTTTGCGTACCTTAGAAGTCAGTTTCCAAAACTTAGTGACGCGAAAGTAAAAGAGGGGATATTCGTCGGGCCCCAAATTCGGAAACTATTAAAGGACAACATCTTTGAGACAAAGTTAAATAATGATGAACTATCCGCCTGGAGAGCTTTCAGTAAAGTGGTGTATGGATTTTTGGGAAATCATAAGGCAGAAAATTACCGTCAATTGGTTCAAGAGCTTTTGGATAGCTATCAAAGGTTAGGATGTAGAATGTCCCTGAAAACTCACTTTCTTCATTCCCACTTGGATTTTTTCCCCGAGAATTTAGAAGCTGTAAGTGACGAACAAGGGGAACGATTCCATCAGGACATTCAAAAAATGGAGCAACGTTATCAAGGTAAATGGGATCCTCATATGATGGGCGACTACTGCTAGTTTTTAGTTAGAGAAAGTGACTGGCACTACAAAAGGAAGAATTAATTATAAGTACAAATGTTTTATTTTCATACTTTGTAAATCAATTGTGTTTGATCCATTGTGAGTTATTTATATTTGTTTTTGTAGGTCAATATTATTTTTTGTTCACTATCTTGAATAACGTTTAAAAGGCGTGGAAACTAAGAATTTTGTTGTATACCTTTGGAGTTAAAGATCAGTTTTTCAATAGGATTAATCTGGCGCAATTCCCGTTTCTGTATCACTATATGAACAGTGACATGAGACCAAAAATCTACTTTTTTAGGGAATTTCCCGAAAAATTCCTCTAGAATTTCCCTCTTATAAAATGGTGTATACATCATTGTATACATCATTGTAAAGTATATTTCATTACAAATCCAATGAAGTATAAACCTTGCTTATATTGTAATTCCCGTGGAAGTTACATGTGATTTTTCCGCACCTATTGTATATGGTAAAATGGACAGTACAAATAGCTTATATTTATAGAAATGTATTTATTTCTCAATGAAGAATGATGCGACTCAGATGAAACTTACAGGGTTTACTAAGTATAAATCAAGCTAACCTAGAATATAATTTGTATGTTTATATGCCTAAGGGTACCCGAGCTAGAGGTACAAAACTGAAGAAAAAGGGAAATTTTGGGAGAAATTTCCCGAAAATCCCTTTGTCACGGGAAAATTGTGCGTGATAGAGCAAAACGGATTGCAGATTCGAATTCAACGGCCAAAGTTCCTTAAAGATCAGGATTCTTCTTTCATGTGGCAAAAACCTTGTTGACTAGTGTAATCAGCGATTGTTCAACGCGTAATTACGAGAAAATAAATAACTAAGAAACGTTCTCTGTAGATTAATTTGATCAATTTTTAGTATTTTCGGAATATAATTCCTTTGAGTTTCCTATAGAAACGATCCCCATATACAAATCGCGTGATACAGATCATTCAACCTTTCTAGGAACCTTCCTAACGGTCAACCTTCCAAGAACCAGTCTGACCATCTAACGGTCTGGCAATAAATCTTTAACCTCCTAATGACCTGTCCTACCACACCTGACAAGAAAATATACAGAGTACCAGTTTAATCAGACCCCCTGCGGTTCTATTCAAGTGTACAAGACGCTTCAATACTACTATTTAACATTCACATTAAATGCTCTACTTTCATGTAATTTCATATATTATCATGCCATTTCCACAAATGGCAACTTTTCATTCATGGAACAGCTTTAATTTACAATAGAACTGTTCACCTATAGTAGAAAGCTCAATGCTTAAATTTGAAGTAGAGAATGTAAGAGCATCGTGGACCACAGAAGATCGGTTATTAAATACATTTGGCAAGTGGTTCGCAGATTAGACACATATATTTAAAGATTTAAAAGGTACAGTTCTTCTATTAAACTGAAGTTAAAATGTATTTTTAAATAGTACGACTTATGAATGTGAGTCTAAATGCAGTTTTCTTCTTTGCTGCCAGTTTCTGCTTAAATCTTGATTGTATTGTGGAATTTCCCTGTTGGTTGTGTTATTCTTGTTTTCCAGATAACTGACTCTGAGTTGACGGAAGTTCTATGTCACAAATCAATACGTGGTACCCCGAACATCAATGCTATGATACATTTCTCCCATAGGATTTCTTGTCTGATTGCAACGGAAATTGTAGAACTTGGTGTTTTGCAGGTACGTGAAATAAGTCACTATTTATGAGTTACCATTTACAAGAACTTTAGGACTAAGCAAACAGGAATTCTGCAAAATTTTCACAAATTCTGGCTTTCTGTTCTTTGAATTAGCGCAAAACATACGAAAAAAAGATCAACAATTGAAGAATTAATATGTTTCTTATGCAGTTTCTTCAAATTCCTTTTGGTATACTTTGCGCTTATTCAAAGAAGAGAAAATCAGAATTTGCGAAATTTTGCAGAATCCCTGTTTGCTTATGGATTTTCATTAATCGTTCCAGTAAAACTTTTATAACTTAAAATTTTTATTTTTTTATTTTTTAATTCTTTTATCTTTTTAAAACAGTACATATAAATATATTAACTAGTAGAGGTTCATACGCTAATGTTAAAAAAGTTTAAAAAGCCAGAGATTTTTTCCGCGTAGGCAGGCGAACATAAATCTTGCCTGGAAGTTTCAAGTTCCGGTTATGTATTATCGTGTCCTTATTTCCTTTCATAGTTGTAGAGTAGGTGGCACACGAGATAAGCTTTAGTTTTAAAAAAATGCTGCTATGAAATAGAGTTGTATATGATATCTAGTGTTAGTATGCACTCCACATCAGTCATTTCCTACTGGACAATGTATGACGTAGGAAATGAACCCTAGCCACCCCGGCCCGTAGCTAGAAGGGGCTAGGAGGCTGAGCTCCCCTGCGACTGTCTTCAGCAACCTGAAATTTTCAGCTGCTTGTTGAAATGTAGCCCCTATGTATGAGGAGTGAACTCATATCAGAGCCTGGGGCTGCGGTGGCTGAGTCGTAGAGCGTTCACCTCTGATGCTTGGGGTCCCTGGTTCCAACCCTCCTCTCGCCAAGTGAATCTTGTGGTGGACAAACAGCGTATGCGTGGGTTTTCTCAGGGTTCTCCCGTTTCCTCCCACTTTCTTCATTCCACCATTTTATTCATCTCTCATTATCACCGTCTCCTTTAGCGTAACCGGCATAAACGTGGGACGTAAAACTCAAAAAATTAATTTTATATCAGGGCCCCTTTCGTAAAAAGGATCTCGTCCTCCTCCTCTGTCTTACAAGGGAAGAGAGGGAGATTATATATCGAAGTGGAAGATGGCTTATACACCAATCGAAAGCACTAATGACGCCTATTACGAAATTGTAATAAAAATTTTCCGAATGCATATACTATGCGAGTTATATGAATATACAGGGTGTCCAGAAAATTCGTTTCCATCCTTAGAAATCGCAAACAGTGAACCAGATGCCAAAACAGGAAAACACGTGTTTGATAATTTTAAAAGTACAACGTATTAAAGCAAAAAGTATTGTCCCATGGCCACCGCAAGGTCCCAGGAGAAGTCCAACTCAAAAATTGCGAATGGTGAGGGGGGTCAAGTAGCATATCGTTGGAAACCTGTTGGGAAACGAAACGAAAGAAGACGGAACAAGTATCGGCTCTCTAGAATTATCCTGTGCAAAATGGCTACCGGTCAAAATGTCAGCCAAAACGCCATTGTAAAGTCTATGGGCACCTTTAAAAAAAAACTGAAACGGTGAGACAGACGTCAAAACAGGAAAACACATATGTAATCATTTCAAAAGTTCAATGATTGAAAGTAAAAATATTTGTCCCAGAATCTTCCATAGGGTGCCAGACAGGATCCTACTCAAAATTTTCAAATGGCAAGGGGCTCAAGAAGGATATCGTTTGAAAGTTGTTGTTAAATGAAGGTAGATGGAATAAGTGTGGGCGCTCTACGATAACATTTTGGATTTTAGTTCTTCTTCCTGTAGTCGGGTTTTAGTTTGTTTTCACTTCAATTCTTATTCAACGGAAAAAAGGAAACGCCCATACTGTGAGATTCTGCTTTTTGAGCCCAGTAATATCTAAATAAATAAATAAATAAATAAAAGAAAATCAAGAAATAAAGAAGAGAAAAGAAATAACATTTGACTTATTTGAGTATAGAACTGACTATTAACATATAATGTACAATAGTGGTACTTACGCTCGTTTTCTGGATTATTAAATATAAAATGATTCAAACATAAAAAATTCTTGCACCAGGAACAGGAAATACATACAATCATGTCACAATGACAACAAGTACCGATTGCTCAATGGGAAGCCAATGTACTTGGAGAATCGAAATGAGGATGTACATTGTGACCGGCCACCATTTTGCACAAGATAGTTTTAGAGAGTCAAAACTTGTTCCGTCCTCTTTCATTTCCCAACAAGTTTCCAACGATATGTTACTTGACCTTCCTTGCAATTTGAAAATTTTGAGTAGGACACCATCTGGGACCCTGTGGAGGACCCTGGGACAAATATTTTTACTTTCAATCACTGTTCTTTTGAAATGATAACACACCTGTTTTCCTGTTTTGACATCTGTCTCACCATTTCGTTATTATTATTATTATTATTATTATTATTATTATTATTATTATTATTATTATTATTATTATTATTATTATTATTATTATTATTATTATTGTCTTTTTTTAGGTTGCCATAGACTTTACAATGACGTTTTTGCTGACCCTTTGATTTTGCGCAGGATAATTCTAGAAAGCTGAGACTTGTTCCGTCTTCTTCGTTTCGTTTCCCAACAGGTTTCCAACGATATGCTTCTAGATCTCCTTACCATTTGCAATTTTTGAGTTGGACCCCATCTGGGACCCTGTGGGTGGCCCTGGGACAACACTTTTGCTTTGATACGTTGTACTTTTAAAATTATCAAACACGTGTTTTCCTATTTTGACATTTGGTTCACCGTTTGCGATTTCTAGGAGTGGAAACGGATTTTCTGGACACCTGTGTATTAATATAACTCGCACATTATATGCATTCGGAAAATTTTATTACAATTTCGTAATATGCGTCATTAGTGCTTTCGATTGGTGTATAAGCCATCTTTCACTTCAATATATAATCTCCCTCTCTTCCCTTATTAGTGCTCTGGCTACAGACGTGGACGTAGGGGCAGAATTTTACAATCATAAAAATGCCTGAGTGAAAAAAACATTCAGGAACGAAGAGAAGGGGGTGAGGTGAGGAAATGGAATAAATAAATGTTGGCAGTGTGCGTGTAGCCATTGACTCTCAAGTAGTACGCCTGCAAAACCGTCAATACGCTATCGATGTTCTTATTTGACTGTCACGACTGTTATTCACTAACGTAAGAAGAGGAGCACCAAGCTGTGACGTCACAAAGCAAGCAGTTGGAAGTGACTGGTATTCACGAAAGACTAAGCACGTTGATTTTGCTGTAACTATTCTTTCGAAAATTCAAAGTACAATTTCTTTCTTCTTTTTCCCCTTACTGTATTGTCTTTCTTCTGTTGCTTTCAAAATACTCTCCTAACTGTTTTTAAAGCCATTAAAGTAAATTCTACAAAATCGTGATAACATCTACTAATTTTTCAGAACTTACGAATACAAATTATAAGGTGTAAACTCTTTTTACTATATTTGCCTATTAATTTCTTTGTAGGATAGAGCAAAACTTATTGCTCGGCTGATCAGAACGGCAGACAAATGTCATCAGTTGCATAGTTTTCAATCGTGTTATAGTATCCTGTCTGGTCTTCAGAGCCCTCCAATTTACCGCCTTCAAGAAACGTGGAATTATGTTAGACGCAAACATTCAAGCAAGTATAAGTAAGTTATATTCGTACATATTGTTCATTTACATAAAAATTGCAGTTGGAAGTATAGATTTATACGTATTTGACTCTTCATTAAGCACGCTCCAATTTTTTTAATCAAAAGATCCAATAAATTTAAATTTAAATCTTTCTTGTAAGCTTTATATTTGGAGAGCTACATATAGTGTAGCCAATCCCAAACTGTCACTTAACTCAGTATGATCTGCTTATTCCGTAAAAAGAAAAAAAATCGATGTAGGGGCCGTTCAAATATTTGTGGCCCCTTATCCAAACACTAATTATAATTAAACAATAATTATTGGCAAAGATCACAATCTTTTGATGGATTGTTTGATTATTCCTAAAATTCTAATTAAGTGAATAACTTAAAAACAATGAAGAATATTACAAAATGTAAAAAGTAAGCCAGATTTTATCCACAAAATGCTTTTTAATGAACTAATAATTGTTTTGAAGATATAGTAGTATATAAATTCGTGTACTAAAAAGCGTGACGTCATAAACTGCGCACCTGAATTTCTAGTGTATAAGAGAAGGTTTGGAAACGGTCAAGAATTTATTTAATAGTATTTTGTAAATATTACGTTGTTTATTTTCTACATTTTTGATATTCTTTCTTGTATCTAAGCTATTCAATAAGATTCAAGAAAGTGAAGATGAGCTTAAGGAAGAGCTTTAAGAGTTATTTTAAGCGAAATTTGAACCCGTTTGTAATTTAAATGAAACTTAAAAGAGAATAAACATCTAGTCAAATCTGTAGGATTAGTAGACAACTGTACACTCTTAGAAATCACTTCCTTAAAAATTAGATCTTACTTTAATGTACCGTAGAATCTCTTCAATCTGGTATTTTGCGGTATGACACATTCTATAATCTGACACCGATCAGGGCCGTTCACGTTCTTTTTTTGTTTTGGGTAATGTTAGCATTTGTTAAACCTTAATGGCCAGGAAGTTAGAACAAATGGTCGTCGGTGGGAGAGATATCGGGGGAATATGGTGGATGAAGATGGGTTTCATACTGCAACTCTCGAAGAGCCTGCGCCGTCTTAACAACATGAGGAAACTTTTCCTGTTGTATATTACTGAATGCTTGCAGACAAGTTTGCGTTTCATTTCGTGCACGTCAATGCTGTAATAATCTGTATTGATGGTTTCATCTCGCCTGAGAAAGACATGACGGATTACTACCATCATAGGCCAACATATCAGCAACACCACATTCTGTGGGTAGAGCTGGATGCTGATTATAATCCAACCATTGTTCTCACCGTTTACTATTGCCAGAACAGAACCTTTCTTCATCTGAAATGCCAATCCGATGCAGGAAATTTTCCGATTTTTCCTTACACTCAGAGAACTTTATACGCTCGGACGGTGATTCTCTTTGGCTAGTGTCAGCTTATGTGGAGCCTGTGAGTCCAACTTTTCAACTTTACAGATTACACTTACAACTTAGCCGCCGAACAACCATGGTATGGTGTATGCCTAGCCTAAATCATCCAAAGTGGCACGAACACTTTTCTGTGTGTCTCCTTCCACAGTGTTCCTAAGCATCTCATCCACACATGATGTTGGTCTGTAGTTGCAGGGTTCATTTTACAACGCTGTGTCACCGGAATGAAATTTCACAAACCAACGGCGAATGGTGCGTTTATTGCCATTTCCTGACTAGCGGCTTGCTATGCAGAATGTGTCACTTTGAATTCGTAAAGATGACCTAGTTCCATTTGTATGTTCTCCATAGTGCACTTTCATACCATCTTGCTCAATAACCCATTGCCTCCCGACTTACTGGGTACTCCGGTCTACTTGCTGGACGTAATACCAAGTTTGTGATATCAGATACGTGACTTTAGTCCATCTCTGTGTTCTGTTGCTCAGTTCCCTTGGTTCCCACCAGACATCCATCAGACGTTTCATTCGCACTAATCTTACACATCCAAAAGTGCCTTTTTTGTCACGTGGAGGTCACGAAACATGGAAATCCGTTGACATCTCAAATTAGATTTTTTCCACGATCACTACTTATTCTCTCTCTCTCATAATCGGCCGAGATAAAAAAAATAATTAAAAAAGTAAGTATAATTAATAATAATAGTAACAATAAATTTAAAAAATGCAATTAAATAATCATTAAAAATTCACTTTTATACAGTGGGCTACCTGCTTGTCCATTATCAGGGCAAAACGGGTGAACCATTTGAATTGAATTTTTGAACAGAGTTAGCACTTGGGCCTAAATGGGTTTTTATTATTTCATTTTGATTGAAATGCATATTCTAAGAGAAAAAGGGATTTAAATTTTCTACGATACGATAATGCCATAAACGTATTCGTGCTGTGCGAAGAACGGAAGCAAAGGTATAAATAAATATGAGATGCGAAGCCGTAGGCAGAGCAAATGTGGGTTCTGGGGGCGAAGTCCCTAGGCGGCCGAAGAAATTCTATAGACACATTGATGATCAACTATCTCAGCTCGTGATAATCAACTCATCAAATCGAAGTTACTCAGAATTCCCTCGAAAATGATACAAAGACTTCCCGGAAAGTATAATTTATACACTGAAAACCTTTTGTTGTTGTCATATCCCAGCTAGAGAAACTTCGCGAATACGCTACACAAGCACCAAACTCAAAACAACGCTGACCGTACTGTAGAATAATCCACTAACCTATACAAATAGGCTTAGCAGACTTAACAATGACGAAGAATGTTGTAACGAATTAAATTTAGAAATCTTCAATGTTTTCTCCAATCCGCCGACAGAACATTTTCTTTTTAATCAATAACGTTAACAACATTAGTTATTGTCATACGCTGACATCACTATTTAATATACCCATTTTATAGGTTATTTCATGTTGATGCATTCTTTGTTTGAGATCCGTGACGCAGAATACATTATCGCTACTTTAAAGATCAAAATGCAAACATACATATAAATATTTATCTGAGGATCGTACTTCTTCAGTTTCAATAAACTATTTCAGCTCCTGACTCTTATAGGAACATCACACAATTCATACATACTCTAGGGATTAAAAATGCTGTTTAGTGCTTCGATCGCAGGTCTAAAGCATAACAAAGCAAATGAAGAACAATTTTATAGCTATGCTTTGAGCAGTAGAAAAATGATCGATCTGGGCCAACCTAGCTCAACATCAATCAATTCAGGAGCCCCTGGGAAAATGACAATCGTACACCGTGAGCCCACGGTCTTTTACGACCTCCATTTTAGGGGTGAATTTAATCCCTTTTATGAGCACTTTTAAGGGGGTGTATTCGTTCTCTTTTATGACCACTTTTAAGGGGTGAACTCGTTCCCTTTTACGAGCCCCCCCTGGGAATTGACCACCGTACAACGTGAGCCCATGGTCTTTTACGACCTCCATTTTAGGGGTGAATTTATTCCCTTTTATGAGCACTTTTTAGGGGGTGTACTCGTTCTCTTTTATGAGCACATTTTAGGGGGTGAACTCGTTCCCTTTTATGAGCATATTTTTCAACCCCTACGAACACATAACAGAAGAGCAGATAACACATAAGACTCGTTCTCTTTTATGAGCACTTTTTCAACATAGCAGACAATGAACATAGCAAAGGGGTACGAACACATAACATAACAAGGGTGTACTCGTTTTCAACCCCTATTTTAACATAGGAGATAACACATAAGATTACGAACACATAGAAGAGAAGATAACACATAAGAGTAGGTAACACACAGCAGATTAGATAACACATAAGAGTACATAACATAACAAGGGTGTACTCGTTCTCTTTTATGAGCATATTTTTCAACCCCTATTTTAACATAGGAGATAACACATAAGATTACGAACACATAGAAGAGAAGATAACACATAACACTACGTAACACACAACAGAACAGATAATACATAAGAATACGTAACACACAAGGGTGTATTCATTCTCTTTTATGAGCATATTTTCCAACCCTTATTTTAACATAGCAGAAATATAGCGAAGATTAAACATAGTCCATTTTAAAGGGTGTACTCATTCTCTTTTAAGATTACTTTTTCAACCCTTAATTGAACATAGCGCATCAGACAGAGACTACGAAACATAACAGGGGTGAACATAACGAACATGAAACATAACAGGGGTGAACTCGTTCCCTTTTCCAACCCCTATTTGAACATAGCGCATCAGACAGAGACTACGAAACATAACAGGAGTGAACTCGTTTTCAAACCCTATTTGAACATGAGACTATCAACACTACGTAACACACAACAACCTCCATTTTAGGGGGTGTATTCATTCCCTTTTATGAGCATATTTTCCAACCCCTATTTTAACATACTGAGACTATGAACACACAGCAGAACAGATAATACATAGCACAGCTAATAAAAGAACATGGCTTATTTTTCAACCCCTATTTTAACATTGCAGAAATTACACTGAGACTATGAACACATAGCAGAGAAGATAATAAACACAACAACCTCCATTTTAGGGGTGTATTCATTCCCTTTTATGATTACTTTTCCAACCCCTATTTTACCATAGCAGAAATTACATAAGATTTTTTTTCAACCCCTATTTTAAGACAATGAATAACATAGCGATTCGATACGCTCTTTGAACCGATTTGGATGAAACTCGGCATATGGGGGTTTTCGACCATGCTGAGTACCAATATCATACTTATTTTTACCTGGGTCCTATAGTTTATGTGGCATACGCCCTTTCTATGACAATTTTAACCGATTTGGATGAAACTCGGTATATAGGGGTTTTCGGACATGCTGATTACAAATATCATACTTATTTTTACCTGGGTCCTATAGTTTATGTGGCATACGCCCTTTCTATGGCACTTAAAACCTAATAACTCAAGAACGAAGCAACGTATTGAGATGCTGTTTCCACATTTAATAATCGACCACCAACTATAATACTACAAGTTCCAGAATAATGACCATCGAGATCAAAGGTCAAAATACTTAAAACCTAATAACTCGAAAATGGATCCACATACTGAGGTGGTGTTTCCAAATTTAGCAAGAGCTCATCAACTACTACATGTCCCAAAATTAGTGGCCATCGAGGTCAAAGGTCAAAGTACTTAAAACCTAATAACAAGGAAACGAAGCAACGTATTGACGTGCTGTTTCCACATTTAGTAATTGGTCATCAACTAGTACATGTTAAAAAATCATGACCATCGAGGTCAAAGGTCAACATACTTAAAACCAAATAAATCTGAAATGGATCCACATATTGAGGTGCTGTTTCCAAATCTAGTAACTTGTCATCAACTACTACATGTTCCAAAATAATGATCATCGAGGTCAAAGGTCAACATACTTAAAACCTAATTACTCGAAAATGGATCCACGTATTGAGGTGCTGTTTCCACATTTAGTAATCGGTCACCAACTACTACAAGTTCCAAAATACTGATCATCGAGGTCAAAGGTCAACATACTTAAAAACTAATGACTCGAAAACTGAGCAAAATATTGAGATGCTGTTTCCACATTTAGTAATCGGTCACCAAAGACCACATGTCTCAAAAGTGTCAACCATCGAGGTCAAACTCGAAAACGGAGCCAAATATTGAGGTGGTGTTTCCACATTTAGTAATAGTTCATCAATCACTGCAAGTTCCAAAATAATGACCATCGAGAGCTTGTAAACAGAGCAACGGATAAATTTTGTACAAAGCAGAAAAAGTGAAGGAGGAATAAATTTGAGTGGCGTATTGAATTTTGTACCAACGAGAAATGTCATTTTTTCTAGACCATGTTCTAATATTTAAACAAACGAAGGGGTGAATTTGAGTGACCTATTCAATTTTGCACCAACGAGAAATAATTGCGTATTTTAAACAAACAATCGGATAAATTTAACCGGCTCAGAAGTTCAATACTATTTTGTACTCTTGAGTGAGCTTTCCAATTTTGTAGCAAGAAGGACCATTTTTTTAAAAACTAACTCAGAATTTCATTTCATTTTTGTAATACTCAAATTTGGATGAAGTGTTTAGTTTTGTACGAACCAGAAAAATTTGATTGGATTATTTCATTAGGTACCAACTGGAAAAAGTGAAGGGCCATTATTCAAATAAACGAAGCAATAGAGTATTTAATTTTTGTACCAACTAGAAAAAAAGAAGTGAAGTATGAATAAAATTTAGGTGGACTATTTTCTTTTGTACCAACTGGAATGTTCTATTTTTGTATCAATCACAAAAAAAACGAAGAAGAGCCATTTTAACAAGTTCATAATTTCGATGTTCTACTTTTTATACCAACGAGAAAAAAATGAACTAGCTGAATATTTAAATATACGAAAGAACAAATTTAAGTGACCTATTCAATTTTGTACCAATGAGAAATGGCTCAGCAAAAGGGGAAGAAGGACTATTTTATATAATTTTACTACTCAAATAAACAATGGAGTATTTAGTTTTGTACCATTTTGGAGTGTTTAAATAAACAAAGTAATGCATTTGAGTGAGCTATTTAATTTGAAAAACCGAAGTTGAGTATTTTATACCATTTTGTATTATTTCAACAAACAAAGGAATAAGCAAAAAAAGGATCATTTTATATCATTTTAAACTAGTCTAATAAACGAAGGCATAAATATGAGTGAGCTATTTAATTTTGTAGCTGAGTATTTTAACGAAAGAACAAAATTGTACTAACCAGAAAAAACCGAAGAAGACCCATTTTAACTAACTGAGAATTTCTGTACCTTTTGTACTATTTAAACAAACGATGGGATAAATTTGAGTGACCTGTTTTTTGTACTAACCAGAAAAATCGAAGAAGGTACCTTTCTACTAGCCCAATGAACGAAAGAGCAAATTTGGGTGTTCTACTTTTTTTATACCAAACAAGGAAGAACCATTTTGTACTACTCAAATAAACGAAAGAAAAAGCAAAAAAGACCTTTTTAACTAGCGCAGAATTTATGTAAGAATAATTTCGATGTTCTACTTTTTATACGAACGAGAAAAAATGAACTAGCTGGATATACGAAAGAATAAATTTAAGTGATCTATTCCATTTTGTACCAAGGAGAAATGCCATTTTTATCTAGCTTAGAATTTCTAGTGCATGTTGTATTATTTTAAACAAAACGAAGGGCTAAATTTGAGAAAGCGAACATGAACCATTTTACTCAAATTTGGATGGAGTATTTAGCTTTGTATGAACCAGAAAAAAAGTAAAGAAGAACCGTTTTAACTAACTCAGATCTTTATACCATTTTGTACTACTTTTTGTACCAATCAGAAGAAAATCAAAGAAGAGTCATTTTAACTAGCCAAGCAAAAAAAGGAAAGAATTAACACTTTGTACTAACCAGAAAAGGAGAAGAAGGATCAGCATTCTATACTTTTCGTGCCATTTATTGGGGTGTCCTATTTCTTTTTTTACCAACGAGAACCATTTTTAACTGACTTAGAATTTTATACCTTTTTGAAAAATTTGTATCAAATCGAAAAAAGCAAGGAAATACCATTTTAAATAGCTCAGCATATTATAGCTTTTTGTGTTTTTGGTCTACCCAATTTCTTGGCCATGTTGTACTATTTAAACAAACAAAGGAATAAATTTGTGTGACCTATTCACTTTTATAGCAAGCAGAAAAAGGAAAGAATAAATTTGAGTGGCTTAAGCAAAGAAGATCAATGGTAACTAACGTACTAACCAGAAAAATCGAAGAAGGTCCAATTTAGCTAACTGAGAATTTTATACCATTTTGTACTAATCAAATAAACGAAGGAATAAATTTTTGTGACCTATTCACTTTTATAGCAAGCAGAAAAAGGAAAGAATTAACATTTTGTACTAATCAAATAAACCAAGGAATAAATTTAGATGGCCTATTTAGTTTTGTACCAACCACGAAAAAAAGCGAGGAAGTTCCATTTTAACTAGCTCAATATTTCTGTACCATATTAACTAACTCAAAGAAACGAAAGAATAAATTTTGAGTGGCTTAAGCAAAGAAGGTCAATTTGTACCTTTTGTGCTATTAAAACTGAGTGACCTATTCAATTTTATACCAAGTAGAAAAATTTTGTTTGCAATTAAAAAAAACGGAGAAGGTCTATTTTATGTACATTTTGTACTACTCAAATAAACAAAGAAATACCATATTCTGCTACTCAAACAAACGACGGAATAAGCTCAGAATTTCTATACCTTTTTGTGTTATTCAAATAAACGAAGGAATAAATTTGTGTGACCTATTCACTTTTATACCAACCATGAAGGTCCATTATAACAAGCTCGGTATTTTTATACCATTTTGTAATACTCTATTTCATTTTTGTAACAATCAGAAGAAAACAGCTCAGAATTTTATACCTTTGTGGTGTTACATTTTGTATATTTTTATGTCATCTAGAGAACAATTTAAATTGACTCTCCTTGACAATTCAGTTGCCAGAGTCCAATGTTTGTAATATTACAGTACTACAAATTGATCCAGTTAACAGTTCAAGTTCTTCTATTGTTACGCAATCAAATGCATATGCTACAGTGGGCTCAGTGTTCATTTACAGAATTAAATAATTGTTTATCTTTCTCTAAAAACAATTCTACTATTTTGTTGATATAATAATCACACTCTGTAATGTATTCATATACCAGATTAAATTTTTTCTCCAAAGTATAAGTGTTCTTAATATTACAACCTTTAAAATGCTTCTTTATATGAAGTTTATAGATTTTCTCTCTCATTTCACATTTAATTAAGATCGTCCACACCTTTTGGAATAATTCGTAATCATACTGCAGCAAACAGTTGTGATCTTTTTCATTCTCATTATGTTTAGAACATGCCTCACATAATAATACTGAATTTGGTGTATACTCATTAAATAATTGTATAACACATGTATCACTAATACTTTTACTAGTACACTCGCACTCATTAGCTTCCAGTTCAAAACAGGTAACATTGGAAACACTGTCATCATCACTTTCCGGGAGTATTTCATCATTATATCTATTATAGCGTCTAAAATAATACACTTCTTCTATTTCTTGTGTTGGATATATGATTCTCACTTTATCACGTAATTCATCTGGCAAATCGGGGTCAGACGGCTGGATTAACAGTATTGGTTTCTCGTTTTCACGCTGAATTTCTTTTTCTCTAGGTGAAACATAAGCCATTTCCATGCTAGTCATTTTTCTACTCTTCCGCAAAAACAAATCAAATAAATAGTTTTATATACCTACAATAAAAGCATTCTATGCATTCTCCGTGTTTCATAATATGTTTCAAGGCAATATAACATCATGATGTATGTTCTATTATTTCCAAATATATTCCATAATCTTATATTCCATTATAATAAAATACATAAATGCAAAAATATATATCTGTCTTTTTGACTTAGACGAGGAAGGAAAGTCTAAAAACAATTGAATCGTCGAGCAATAGGCAGTATACTAGCAATACAAATGTTAGGTAACGCATTCGTAACGTTGCTTAAATATCTGCAGCAACATGGAACTATGAAAACTTTTCTTACTTTGATATGATCTCTTCTTCTGCTGTGATCAAAAATGGTCATGCATGATGTTACGCAAATTACTATGGAGTCTGTTCTACACAATTATAACGCAATTCTGGTTTGTTAAATCTCACGTTCAAATATTTTATGAACCTTACTTAATGACGGGAGAGTCAATTTAAATTGTTCCCTGGATGACATAAAAATATACAAAATGTAACACCACAAAGGTATAAAATTCTGAGCTGTTTTCTTCTGATTATTACAAAAATGAAATAGAGTATTACAAAATGGTATAAAAATACCGAGCTTGTTATAATGGACCTTCATGGTTGGTATAAAAGTGAATAGGTCACACAAATTTATTCCTTCGTTTATTTGAATAACACAAAAAGGTATAGAAATTCTGAGTTTATTCCGTCGTTTGTTTGAGTAGCAGAATATGGTATTTCTTTGTTTATTTGAGTAGTACAAAATGTACATAAAATAGACCTTCTCCGTTTTTTTTAATTGCAAACGAAATTTTTTCTACTTGGTATAAAATTGAATAGGTCACTCAGTTTTAATAACACAAAAGGTACAAATTGACCTTCTTTGCTTAAGCCACTCAAAATTTATTCTTTCGTTTCTTTGAGTTAGTTAATATGGTACAGAAATATTGAGCTAGTTAAAATGGAACTTCTTCGCTTTTTTTCGTGGTTGGTACAAAACTAAATAGGCCATCTAAATTTATTCCTTGGTTTATTTGATTAGTACAAAATGTTAATTCTTTCCTTTTTCTGCTTGCTATAAAAGTGAATAGGTCACACAAATTTATTCCTTTGTTTGTTTAAATAGTACAACATGGCCAAGAAATTGGGTAGACCAAAAACACAAAAAGCTATAACATGCTGATCTATTTAAAATGGTATTTCCTTGCTTTTTTCGATTTGATACAAATTTTTCAAAAAGGTATAAAATTCTAAGTCAGTTAAAAATGGTTCTCGTTGGTAAAAAAAGAAATAGGACACCCCAATAAATGGCACGAAAAGTATAGAATGCTGATCCTTCTTCTCCTTTTCTGGTTAGTACAGTGTTAATTCTTTCCTTTTTTTTTTGCTTGGCTAGTTAAAATGACCCTTCTTTGATTTTCTTCTGATTGGTACAAAAAGTAGTACAAAATGGTATAAAGATCTGAGTTAGTTAAAACGGTTCTTCTTTACTTTTTTTTCTGGTTCATACAAAGCTAAATACTCCATCCAAATTTGAGTAAAATGGTTCATGTTCGCTTTCTCAAATTTAGCCCTTCGTATTGTTTAAAATAATACAACATGCACTAGAAATTCTAAGCTAGATAAAAATGGCATTTCTCCTTGGTACAAAATGGAATAGATCACTTAAATTTATTCTTTCGTATATTCAGCTAGTTCATTTTTTCTCGTTCGTATAAAAAGTAGAACATCGAAATTATTCTTACATAAATTCTGCGCTAGTTAAAAAGGTCTTTTTTGCTTTTTCTTTCGTTTATTTGAGTAGTACAAAATGGTTCTTCCTTGTTTGGTATAAAAAAAAGTAGAACACCCAAATTTGCTCTTTCGTTCATTGGGCTAGTAGAAAGGTACCTTCTTCGATTTTTCTGGTTAGTACAAAAAACAGGTCACTCAAATTTATCCCATCGTTTGTTTAAATAGTACAAAAGGTACAGAAATTCTCAGTTAGTTAAAATGGGTCTTCTTCGGTTTTTTCTGGTTAGTACAATTTTGTTCTTTCGTTAAAATACTCAGCTACAAAATTAAATAGCTCACTCATATTTATGCCTTCGTTTATTAGACTAGTTTAAAATGATATAAAATGATCCTTTTTTTTGCTTATTCCTTTGTTTGTTGAAATAATACAAAATGGTATAAAATACTCAACTTCGGTTTTTCAAATTAAATAGCTCACTCAAATGCATTACTTTGTTTATTTAAACACTCCAAAATGGTACAAAACTAAATACTCCATTGTTTATTTGAGTAGTAAAATTATATAAAATAGTCCTTCTTCGCCTTTTGCTGAGCCATTTCTCATTGGTACAAAATTGAATAGGTCACTTAAATTTGTTCTTTCGTATATTTAAATATTCAGCTAGTTCATTTTTTTCTCGTTGGTATAAAAAGTAGAACATCGAAATTATGAACTTGTTAAAATGGCTCTTCTTCGTTTTTTTTTGTGATTGATACAAAAATAGAACATTCCAGTTGGTACAAAAGAAAATAGTCCACCTAAATTTTATTCATACTTCACTTCTTTTTTTCTAGTTGGTACAAAAATTAAATACTCTATTGCTTCGTTTATTTGAATAATGGCCCTTCACTTTTTCCAGTTGGTACCTAATGAAATAATCCAATCAAATTTTTCTGGTTCGTACAAAACTAAACACTTCATCCAAATTTGAGTATTACAAAAATGAAATGAAATTCTGAGTTAGTTTTTTAAAAAATGGTCCTTCTTGTTACAAAATTGGAAAGCTCACTCAAGAGTACAAAATAGTATTGAACTTCTGAGCCGGTTAAATTTATCCGATTGTTTGTTTAAAATACGCAATTATTTCTCGTTGGTGCAAAATTGAATAGGTCACTCAAATTCACCCCTTCGTTTGTTTAAATATTAGAACATGGTCTAGAAAAAATGACATTTCTCGTTGGTACAAAATTCAATACGCCACTCAAATTTATTCCTCCTTCACTTTTTCTGCTTTGTACAAAATTTATCCGTTGCTCTGTTTACAAGCTCTCGATGGTCATTATTTTGGAACTTGCAGTGATTGATGAACTATTACTAAATGTGGAAACACCACCTCAATATTTGGCTCCGTTTTCGAGTTTGACCTCGATGGTTGACACTTTTGAGACATGTGGTCTTTGGTGACCGATTACTAAATGTGGAAACAGCATCTCAATATTTTGCTCAGTTTTCGAGTCATTAGTTTTTAAGTATGTTGACCTTTGACCTCGATGATCAGTATTTTGGAACTTGTAGTAGTTGGTGACCGATTACTAAATGTGGAAACAGCACCTCAATACGTGGATCCATTTTCGAGTAATTAGGTTTTAAGTATGTTGACCTTTGACCTCGATGATCATTATTTTGGAACATGTAGTAGTTGATGACCGTTACTAGATTTGGAAACAGCACCTCAATATGTGGATCCATTTAAGATTTATTTGGTTTTAAGTATGTTGACCTTTGACCTCGATGATCATTATTTTGGAACTTGTAGTAATTCATGACCAGTTACTAGATTTGGAAACAGCACCTCAATATGTGGATCCATTTAAGAGTTATTTGGTTTTAAGTATGTTGACCTTTGACCTCGATGATCATTATTTTGGAACTTGTGGTACCTGATGACCTATTACTCAATGTGGAAACAGCACCTGAGTATGTGGCTCCGTTTTTGAGATATTAGGTTTTAAGTATTTTGAACTTTGACCTCGATGGTCATTATTTTGGAACTTGTAGTACCTGATGACCAATTGCTAAATGTGGAAACAGCACCTCAATACGTGGATCCATTTTCGAGTAATTAGGTTTTAAGTATGTTGACCTTTGACCTCGATGGCCACTAATTTTGGGACATGTAGTACCTGATGACCAATTACTAAATGTGGCTCTGTTTTCGAGTTTTAATTTTTGACCTTGATGGTCAGTACTTTTTTGATGACCAATTGCTAAATGTGGAAACAGCACCTCGATATGTTGTTTCGTTTTCGAGTTTGACCTTTGTTCACGATGGTCAGTAGTTTGAGGACATGCTTATGTCATTTCTGCTATGTTTAAATGTTCAAATAGGGGTTGAAAAAGTAATCATAAAAGGGAACGAATCTTATGTATTATCTGCTCTCCTATGTAATTTCATTAGGGGTGGAAAAAATGGTCATCAAAGAGAATGAATGAATACACCCTCTAAAATGATTATCTGTAGACCGTGGGTGTTCGATTGTAATCTTTGCTCGTTATGTTAAAATAAGGGTTGGAATGAGTTATGTATTCTTATGTCATTTCTGTTATTTTAAAATAGGATTTGAAAAATATGCTCATAAAAGGGAAAGAGTTCACCCCTGCTATGTTTTGTAGTCTGATGCTGTTATATGTGTTCGTAATCTTATGTGTTATATGCTATGTTAAAATAGGGGTTGAAAAATATGCTCACGAATACACCCTTGCTATGTTATGTGTTATCTGCTCTTCTATGTGTTCGTAATTTCTGCTATGTTAAAATAGGGGTTGGAAAATACGCCATGCTCTTTTATTAGCTGTGCTATGTATTATCTGTTCTGCTGTGTGTTCATAGTCTCAGTGTAATTTCTGCTATGTTAAAATAAGGGTTGAAAAATATACTCATAAAAGGGAATGAATACACCCTTGTTATGTTAGGTAATCTTATGTGTTATCTGCTCTGTTGTGTGTTACGTAGTGTTATGTGTTATCTTCTCTTCTATGTGTTCGTAATCTTATGTGTTATCTACTATGTTAAAATAGGGGTTGAAAACGAGTACACTCTTGTTGTGTTATGTACTCTTATGTGTTATCTGTTCTGCTGTGTGTTACGTAGTGTTATGTGTTATCTTCTCTTCTTTGTGTTCGTAATCTTATGTGTTATCTCCTATGTTAAAATAGGCTGCTATGTTCAATTAGGGGCTGAAAAATATGCTCATAAAAGGGAACGAGTTCACCCCTAAAATGGAGGATGTTGTGTGTTACGTAGTCTCAGTGTAATTTCTGCTATGTTGGGAAATAAACCATGTTCTTTTATTAGCTGTGCTATGTAATTTCTGCTATGTTAAAATAGGGGTTGAAAAATATGCTCATAAAAGGGAACGAGTTTTGCCCTTAAAATGTGCTAATAAAAGAGAACGAGTTCACCCCTGAAAGAGTGTTCATAAAAGGGAACGAATCTGTTCTGTTGTATGTTCATAGTCTGCTATGTTAAAATAAGGGTTGAAAAATATGCTCATAAAAGGGAACGAGTACACCCCTAAAAATGTGTTCGTAAAAGAGAACGAGTACACCCCCTAAAAAGTGCTCATAAAAGAGAATAAATTCACCCCTAAAATGGAGGTCGTGGGCTCACGGTGTACAATGGTCTTTTTCCCAGGGGCTTGTGAGTTGTTCTCATATGAGCTAGGTTGTTCTATTATGAGCCAGATCGATCCATTTTCTACTACTGCTTTGATTTAAAAGAATGTAAGCTTACGTCCAGCGGTTCAAAGAATGTCTCATTTTTTTTCTAAGTTAGACATTTTGAATTTGGGTCATGGATGGCATCGCATTTCCTGGTTCATTGAACATCTTACTTCGAATAACGAATTTAGTGCATGAACCCTCAGCGATACAAAATAAACAGGTAATAAGAGTGAAAAACCTAAAGGATAAAAGTGATTCGCCTTCTTTATCTTACAAGAGGCGAATTTCGAAAAACTATAGTTTTTTTTTTTCAATCTACGTATTAAAGAAATTATTTGCACAAAGAATTGCGATCCTAGGCTCAATCAGTGATGCTAACTTGAAACGTTATAAAACCTCATCTTCAGAGGCAAAAATTCCTATTTTGCTCTTGAGTTTCCCACGCTATACTAATAACAACATTTGTTAAACTTAGAAAATATAAAAAGTGAAATTAGTGTATATCAGTCATTTTCTTCAACCTATGAGTGAATGATCCAAAAATTGCGAACATCTATATTTATCAAACGGCATACGAGCACATGTTTTCCTTAATTGAAAGAGATAATTGAAGATGCTGATGAAAATAAATAAATTTTGATGTGAGTTTATTTATTCCCATCACGCTTTTGTGCCATGATCTTCCACAGAACATAATCAAACTAGACAAACTTCATTCTTCACTTATTTCGTATGGAACGTTCTGGAAGTTGACGTTTTTCGTTTTACTTTCTTCCGTTAAT
The DNA here is from genome assembly GCF_964235325.1 of Thermobia domestica. Taxonomy (NCBI): domain Eukaryota; kingdom Metazoa; phylum Arthropoda; class Insecta; order Zygentoma; family Lepismatidae; genus Thermobia; species Thermobia domestica. Next base: position 130,406,074 of record NC_137456.1, on the reverse strand, counting down.
TCTGTGTTTCCTTTCATTTTTAATTATTGTTTAGTAGCAGAGTATAATTAACGTTCCTTTGAGTTTTTTTTTCTTTATTAGATCCATAAGTCACTGCATAAATCACTTTAACATTAACATGCATTTTATACTTTAAAAAAATGACAATTAGCATTGATTTCAGGTCTATTAGAGACTCATCTGTCTACTCAGCCATAGACAATTTTGTTGGCGTTAATGGAATGGGTATATAAGAAAAATACCCTAAATCCTGTCAATTTTTTCTAAAATTCCCTTTTTCCCATTTCAAGAAATCATTATCAAAAAAAAAACATAATATGGGATTTTTCCCACTATTTGGCATCACTGTCAGTGCTTTTGGTCGTTCTGGTATAAATACAGTAATAACTGAGTGCAGTTGAGTTTGTTGCTTTACAGAGACATAATCATACACAAATAAAATGAAACTCATGTTAAAGTTAGCTTTAAGTTGCACTGACATATGGCAGCTGAATTCTATGTGCAAATAACCTTAATTTCAGAACATTGGACAAATTATGTAAGAAATACCGAGATCCAAGGGAACCAATATTCCAGAAGAGCTTCCAACATGCAATGAAAAGTGGTACTTATATTCCATTCATAGGTTATGTTCTATGTCGATTGATGGCTCGTGACTATACCACCAGGAATTATACATCAAAAGAGGATTTCACAGCACAAGAAACAGATGGTATTACTTTCGATATATTATATTCATAAAATTTATATTCTAATAATATGATGTAATTGTATTCTATTACTTGAATAGAACAAGTTTACATTAATGTATCGATGTATCTAAAATCTAAGAAACAATATTTTGCTCAGAAAACACGCTTCATTCAGAGTTTAAAAGAAAGCTGAAATGGTTGGAGTTCGGACAAGTGCACTGGAAAAAAAAAATTCTGTAGTTTAAATTACCAAATATCAATGTAAAATCATTTACCCTTTATTTTGTAAGTTGGTATTAATTTCCTTAGATTAAATTACAAAATTTTCTGTTTTTTTTTAATACAGTAAACTTATAAGAAAATATGATATTTTAATTGATAAAAATGTAATTTTACACCATTTCATATTAGTAATTTTACTTTATAGGTATAAATTGGTTTACATAGAGGTTCGGCAAATAGATTGTCACCGTTCTTTGTAAATTTACCTATGAAATTTGTTACAGTGTGTTTCTTTCAGACATACTTCCAGAAGGCTGTGCCTCCTCTCGCTAGAATTGACCAACTTCCCCCATTCCTCAGAGCTAAACTAAATTAAATTGTTTTCACACTTCAGTCTAATGCAGGTCACGTCCTTTAGCAAATAATTTCCAATTGCAACCCCTTATATATCATTTTGCATCTCCGGACAAGATTTTCTGGTAGAAAGTCTAGTTCGGACCCTAAAAGTATCCTGAACATATTTAATAAATATTCACTTTGAGATATCATTATCATCATTAGTATTTTGCCATCACCGTCAGGTCACTCGTCACAAACTTAAAAGCTTCCATGCACTACTTTTCTCCATTAGACTTGTCGTTTTGATTTAAAACTCATCTTTAATAGCGTTCATCAGTTACAATCCTTTCCTGGCTTTTCTGTTTTATCTTCTACCGTAATCATAATTTCTTCTCAAATACATAATCAAGTGAAATTTCCTCTTCCTAACTATCTCTTTCAATGTATTTTCATTTTCCATTCAATTATATTAAGTATTATTCTCTGTACCCATATTTTGAAATTAAATAGTTTTCAATTGCTCTTTCGGAATACATATTTTTTGTCTGTTTTGTGTAGTACCATAGGCGCCGACCCCCAATATAATCGCCCCCCCCCCCAATATAATCCAGTTTAGAAAAAATTAACAAAGAGGAGTAAGACTTTCTGTCATAAACTTCGTCGTACCTTTAATTCAATTTTAGGAACAGCCTTCTTATTCGATGGAAAACGCCACTTTCAAAGCTGTGTTAAATAGAGCACTGAAGCTTCAACCAACACTATCGCAGCACTGATATGACAAGGGAAGATCAATGTGGTACGCAAACTTGCAGTGAAGTTCTCAAATTTTGAACTTGAATTTGTTTTAGGCAAATTTGATTTAGGTCGAGAATTTCGCAGCGGAGCAGACGGAGCGGACCGAGATACTGTGGGGAAGGGGCTCTCATCAAGCAGTTGATAGAAAACGTCTGAATATGATGATATATTTATTCATTGTTTGCTCCCCATCGGCACAAATCTGTCTTCAACATTGGGGGATAGGGTAATTATATATATATAAGCGATGTTCAAAATATTTATGAAGTTCAAAAACAATACTGTGGAGGATCAGGGGAGCAGAGTTGTCTTCAGTGGCGTATAGGGTGCTATCGAGCTCAAGATCTTCTCGTAATAATTTTTTTTAGTTCTTCGCATTCCACTTAGAACAAAAATCAATATTCCTTCAGAATTTTATTGACTTTCCATTTTCTTATGCTCTTTGTTCAGAAATAATACTGTATGTGCCAAATTTCATGTAATGTAAGAATTGTGTTCTCTTTTTCTTTCTTTCATCCTTTCTACTTTTCTGTTTCTTTTTCTTGATGTTACTTTCTTTCGTTTCGCCTATCATACTTTCGACCAATGCGCGTCAGTTGTAATTCAAGTCGGCCGTCATCAGTAACACCAAAACTAAGAGGAGTTGATAAGCGAAACTGATGTTCCACACCAACTTGCGCAGATATCAACATAACGGGACTATAGTTATTATAGCAAAGGAAAAAATTATATCTTTTGTTATTTTAAAGAGAAGGAAATGTTTGAATTAAAGAAAATCAAAATGGGGAATAATTAGCCCGGAAAATTAGGTAGGCCAAGGGTATACTTCCTTTTTCTTCTATGGATAGAATAAAAGGTGAGATTCACTCCTAAATTTTTGTATTATACCATATAGGATTTATCGGTCTGCAATTCTTGCCAATAAAATTTCAATTTATGCTTAAATTAAAATACATTTAATTCTCAAACTCAGGTGGGCAATTGCCCACTTCCTTCCCTGTGTTGGGCATAGCCCCTCAAAACAAAATCCTAAAGGCGTCACTGGTTGTCCTCAACATTGCGAGGTGGGCAGATTTGAGACTTATTCTAAAGAAGGGAGATGAAACCCATATTACGGTAAGGGGCCGCAGTGGCTCAGTGGTAGAGCGTTCATCTCTGGTGCATGGGGTCCCGGGTTCAAATCCTGCTCCAGCGAAGTGAACTTTGTAGTGGACAAACACCATGTGCCTGGGTTTATTTGGGGTTCTCTCGTTTCTTCCCACTTTCTTCGTTCCATTATTTCATTCATTTATCATTATCACAGTCTCCTTTAGCCCAGCCAGCATAACCGTGGGTCATAAAACTAAAAGATTTTCATATTACGGTAGATGAATCTGATTTCTGAGGTGAACATGTTGTAGAGTATATTATGTATTAGGCGATGTAGATTAAGTAGTAGTAGTACATATCCGTATTACGAATCACTGCCGTGAACACATTCTGAAATCTGAATATATGCATATTTATAATTGGTATGTTTCCAATTAGGCATCAACAATGATCCACATTAAAATTTTGGACACTTGTCTTATAATAATATAAATAATGAGTTCCTCAAAACTAGGAAGAAAGAAAATTATGTATGACGCAACAATACTCTTATTTGAGCAAAATGGTGATAATCTCAATAGCATTACAGGAATCGTTACAGAAATCTGACGCATGGCATATACTCTTTAGTTAACATATGTAACCTTAAGATTACGGAGAAAAATATTCAGGCAATTAAATTCTTTTCTTTGCTTACGAAGCTTGAGTAGATGCCTAGGCTGATAATACAAATAGATGAAATGCGCGTTTACTGAAAAAATGGATTCTACTGACATAGGGTAGTCTATATACTCTTCGTGTGCTAGGGCCTAGGGGAGAGGAGGAGATAAGATTTCACATCAGGTAGCGTCCCACACAATCGCACACCTTCACTTTCATTAAAAATGGAAAAGCCAAGATAAATCAATTTCATCTCACTTTTCTTTAGGCAGTCGGAAATGAAATGAAATGAAATCTTTATGTTTTACGTCCTATGGTTATGCCGGTTAGGCTAAAGGAGACGGTGATGATGAAAGATGAGTGAAATGGTGGAATGAAGGAAGCGGGAGAAGCCCGAGAAAACCCACGAGCACGGTGTTTGTCCACCACAAAGTTCACACGGCGCGAGCTGGGATCGAACCAGGGACCTCAAGCACCGGAGGTGAACGCTCTATCGCTGAGCCACCGCGCCCCCTCTTTTTTATTTATTTATTTATTTTTATTTTTTCATTTTTTATTTTTTTAGGCAGTTGGACTCAAATCATCACACTTATCTGCAAAAAGCACTTTTCAAATCGGGTTATTGGGAGAGCCTCCAATTCCAATGTTTGGCGGACATGTCTCCCAATTTTCCTGGGCATTGTGCCCATGCCTACAGCTGAGACAATTTTCCGAAATGAGGAGATGGGCATATTCTCCTCTGGCATTTATTGCAATTTGTGCCCAAGTAACGGATGTGGAATTAATACATATTGATGAGACTGCTAAATGCACTACAGCACGAAGTTCAGTTTGAACTACTACAGAGTACGATTCTTTCTTAAAAATAAATAAATAAATAAATATTTTTAAAAAAAATGTACCGGTAAAAGCCAAGAGAAGTCAATTCCATCTCACATTCCTTTATGGCACACGAACACAAATCATAACACTTATCCCAAAAACAACTTTTCACGTCAGATTATTGGAGGACTGTCCCACCAGATCCAAGATTGGGGGGACGTGTCCCTCTCATCCTCCTGGAATTTGCGCCAGTGCCCCCCCCCAATATTTTCTTCAAGTCGGCGCCTATGTGTAGTACAATTCTAACAATTTGATAAAAGTATGTTTTTCTGCGACTACGAACAATATATACCGACATACAGTGTTTCCAGAAAACAATATTGTTGTTGTTGTTTCCTGTTCCAAGATAAGTTCTAGCTTACTTAATTAATACATAAATTGAGCCACCAGGCCAGGTATAGGATGGGCATTTTCTTTCCCATTCTGCAATGGGACAAAAGGACATATGGAAACAGTTCCGCATCCAGGATTTTTGAGGCGGGACAGCGCCGTACTCAGGATATTAAAAAAAGAAACACCTGCACTTTATGTAGGCCTATTTAAATAGATGTTGCTAAGTGAATCGTTGAGACATTAATTCGCGTGTGGCCACCAGTGTAATGTCATTAGCGAGAAAAAATAATCGAAAACGATTGATAGTAATGTCGAACCAATAGTTTTCGGGGTTCCTAAGTTGATTTGAGACGGTTCCAATGCTTTTTAAATCCAAGTTCAGCCCCTAGTGGGGTAAGACCCCATAGCGCCCCTACGGGAATAGGAAATAAGGAACGTGTAAAAATAATAAATGACTTATATTAGTATCCCATCCACAGTTGTCGAAGTCCCGTAGATGAATAGTGCTGCATCCTATACCGCTTAAGCACGTTTAACTTCCATTAGCACCTCTAGAACGGCGGGAAAAAGTTGCATGAACAGTAATAAAAACGATCGAATTAGTGTCGAACGCATAGTTCTCGGTGTTACTGAAATTAATATTCATATTCCCGATAGCGTCAAAGTCCAAGTTCAGCCTCCATTGACATGGGAATGTGAGAAGGGGTGAAAGATAAATGTCTCAAATGACCAACATTAGTCTATAGTTTTCGGGGTCGCTAAGTTATTATGTGGCAATCTGTATGACATTTAATCCCAAGTTTGGACATGAACAGGCATATCAGCTGGATTGATAATTTACAGGAACAACGCCGTACATCATATATTTGGGTGGTCCTCAAATTTCGACTTCTGAGTTTCGTTAAGTCTCACCACCTAAATTGGTTCCGTATAGACGAAAGTAACCCACTTAAAAAAAATCAATTGAATAATAGTAAGTGGCACTTCAAGCGACCTCAAGTTTTGAATGCATTTATAGTATACAATATGAGGCAAAGTTGTAGCGATTTCTCCATGGAACAGACGGAACGGCCTGTTCTCTGCCCTTTGTGCATCTCTGAGTAAGATTTACATGATTCTAAATCCTGTACGGTATTTTCTAGGGAAGAAAAGTTTCTTCGTTGCGTTACTGCACACAAACCCTATATACTCTGTTCTGTAGTGGTGCAATGTCGTTGAACATTTAGTTTTTGTTGGTAGTACTAGGGTTGTTTCCTTCGAAATAAACCCGAACAGGCATGAATATAGCGAGGAACGGAGGAAGCTGTGCGTTTGACCTGTTCCATCTACTGTATTGAGCATAATGGAGTTTAGCGCTTCCTATACAGTTCAGTTTATTTATGTAATTTTCAGTTGCTAAGGAACAAAGTGATTTGTTCATCATTTTATGTAACGTTATATGCGATATTGTACCCCTTTTCTGAAAAAAAAAATCGTGAAGGGCTAAGTTTTATATTCCTAGCAAAATCTGTCCAAATAAGACGACGTAGGAACAAGTGAATACCAGTGGCGGCCGGTGGATTGTGGTTTCGGGTGTTGCAGTACGAACGATAAGAGACAGAAGATATAAAATTGTCTCATTGACTAATCAGCATAACTTTAGATGCAAATGCTATGGGACATGTTAAATTAAATAAAATTCTGTTTTTTAAAAAATAAGAAATGCATAACATTTTATCCGATTAATCACCTTAATTAATTAGTAAATTCATTATCATCTCTTTGATTGGAGCAAATCTGTCTAATACATGCTGGTTGAACTCTGGTATTCTTATTGTCAGGTCTTTTTCGATGGAAAGCATAACCAATGGCGATAACCTTTCTTGGGACATTCAATTCCTTGAAAGTGTCAATTCTTTCTCATGTGGAAAAAAAAAAAAAAAAAAAACTTTTCGTCTTTTGCTGACGCCATAGGTACAGTTAATATTAATTTCAGAAGCTTTGTAGATTCACTAAATATTTTTTCTGGATTATTGCGAACGATTCATTCTAGCAAACTCAGTCCCTGACAGTGATCCGAATTCCTCTTCAGCGTTGACTGAAGAGAGTTCGTAGCAGAGATTAGTGCTATAAAAAAATGTACATTGAACACACTTTATTCACAGTTTATCCAGGAAAATTTAAAATAAATGGAGGAAATGTATCTTGTGTAAACAACACTACTGCCATAAGATAACCTGTAAATTTAAACTGGATTTTATTTTCGAACACTCTCCTGAATTACCCTTTGCTTGTTTTGTCTAAGCCTTAATTGCAAATTTTTCCTCAGTTGAAAGCTGGTTAATGTTTTTTGTAAGTTATTTACAGAAGTCATGGTATACAATTCATTCAGAATTTGTAGGTTATTTACAGAATTAAAGCACACACAATAAAATTAAACTTTAAAAACCAAACAGCTGATACAAAAGAGGTACTGGTATATGAATTCCGAATGTCACATATTCATACATTAACACACACACATGTGCGTAAAAGAAAAAAAAAACTACATTCCAAATCATCCGTCTTGGTTGTTACGCAATGCACGATGAACACAATATACTTCCACATGAGGCGAAACAACGCTTACCAATGTGATATGTTCTGGAAAGGAAACCTCGAAACCCGCCAGATGAAGGATCAGCATGTAACAGGAGCCAAAAATAAAAGAACATCAAAACAAACAGCACTGCCAGTTCTACACCCAGAAATGTTAACTGGGAGGGGTTCAAAGTATTTGAGGGAGGTCCAATACGTCTACATAATATGGAACCTGTCTTATTCTGCACCCGAAAAGACGATAAGTAAGTCTTACTTACTGTCACCTATATTCTTAGAAAAAATGATAGAACTATTATTTCTATAAGAAAAGAAAGAGTACATGATGAGGCGTAAAATAAAATATTAAGCCTACATCAATCGTTTCTCTGTTAAACAAGTATAGTTCGTTAAGAAAGTCTACAAATGTTAGTCAAGTTTCGAAATTTTTGGAAGGTCCGGACCCGGTGGACCCCCCTCGTGGCTACGCCTCTGAGCATTGCCAGCTAGACCCAAATTCAATGTGGCGTTCCCCATCATACAGTTTTATGTGGAAATTATCAAGAGTATAAAATGTACTTATATTATTAAAGAAATATGTTTTTGCTAAAATACTATCCACAGAGGGGGGGAGCGATTCTACATACATTAATATTTGATTCACAAATTAGGCCTTCATTATCAATATCAAAATAAGAATTAGCTTGTAAGTGCGGGTCTACTTTCATTTGTTTTCTCCTCTACTAGATATTTTCTTTCTTATTTTGTAATTCTCTAATCACTTTTTTAATTGTCATTATATTGATTTGCTTCAGTATGGTCCCGTAATTTAAAAATATGAATGCATAAAAACAAATTCCATTTGTTAATTGCTAGTGAAAGAAAATTCAGAAATCTTATTTAGAGCGAAAAACCTCGTTCACTGGAAACCATGCTGTGTTGCAGAAGCACTGCAACGACCAGTCCCTTTAACTTCTGAGATAGAGGAAAGGAGACTTAACATTTGCTCCAATTCCCGCGGTAAAGGAATCTGGTCGTTGTATGCTCGCTGCAACACAATATAAATTAGAGACTCTGAGACGGATTATTTTTCGCTTTTTAAAATGGATTAACGGAACGGACAGTTACAGAAGTAAAAAATATGTTATTTAAAGTGTATATATGCGAGTATTAAAAAGTATTTTTCTGTTCTTTACTACTATTGATAATCATATTTTTTTCTTTAAATACTTTGGTCGTTGCGCAACGCTGCAACGCTAACATTAGCCGCCACTGGTGAATACTAACTGTTCCAGGTTCACGAATTCGGAAATTCTCTTGCACAGAAATGAACTAGCAAGTATATGATCGACCAAGTGAAATTGAGTTCCTTTGGTATACTTAATTTTATGTTAATGTAAGATTGTTACAAATGGCGGATCTAGCTCGAACCTTACAGAACTTGATTAGGATTAGGAATTAGATTTGTGGGGTTTCGGCATCTAAGGCCATGTTAGTTCGTCACGTATGATGGACGATGTCCTTCGGCGATCACACTGCTTGGTGAATTGGGGAGGAAAGAGAAAGAAAGGGGAAGGAAATAAAGCGACCTGGACTATTATGTTAGGTACCATACCGCCATTTTGTCTAGTGTGAATGAGAAAAACCCAGGAAAACCTTACTTAGTACACCTGGCCTGTAAAAAATGTTAAGCGGTCCATACACTTACATACATGCATGAAGAAACCTTCCAACTTGCATTAAAATTATAAAACCACGGCAAGTTGATCGTGTAAAAAAAGTATTTTTCGAAGTCAATTATTTTTAAATGACTGAAGCGAGGTAATCTTACGATGATGTTTTAAATGCTGATCATTTGGGGGAGTCCAGGAAATCATTTTTGGGGGGACTGGTCCCGATGGCTCCCCCGTGGCTACACCCCTGTGGTTCTACGATGAACTTTCATTTTTATCGTATCACGAAGAAACCCATGTAAGCAGAAGCAACCTAGATGAGGACCCTGATGAGGTATCTCCACAGGTAAGTAAAAAAAATCATTACTGCAACTAGTTTTATTTTCACACTTATTCCTGCGTACTGTCATGTTGAATTAACAGACATCGATGGTTACTATTTGTTGGTAGCAATCATGTTGTCTTGCCATTCGACTCTTCCTGGTCCACGTCCTCCACATTTCTCAAACTATTTCTAGTAAGTTGGACAGCATTTTGGTACGTGTGTGGGGAAAAAATTCTTCCAACATGCATGATAAAACAAATCTTTCATGCATGTTGATCATGTATGGGCCGCTTTACACTTTTTCGACCGAGTATCCCTACCGGGAATCGAGTGTCGCTACTTGTGACGACTCGCACCAGAGACAGGATGTTACAATAGGCACTCCCAAAGTAGTCAATGTAATTCTATAAATCGATTAATTGGGTTTTCATTAAGTGATGAATTCCCATATCATTCATGTTTATTGTGTTACTGAAAAAGAGCTTGCAATATCTCAGAATTCAGTGATATAAATATTTTTATGTAAATAATAGACATTAGAAAAGGACTAAGTATTTGAAATGACTTTTTGAGTATGGTTAGTGCCGCACCTCAAGTTGAGTTTTTAATCCTATCAATTTGATTACAAACATTTTCTGTGGAATAAGATGTTTCAAAATTTATGTCCGAAAGTAGAGTATCTTTTGTATTTTTATCATTATATTTTCGTTGAAATAAGGGGACTCAGATATTTCCCATAAACTATTCTCCTTATGCGAAGAATTGGCATTTCAACTACAGCACATTGATAATATGAACTATTTCCCTACGTGCAATTTTCTAAAGACTAAATAATCATTTAGAATCAGTAGTATTTTTGACTTCCGTGATATATTTAAAGGTCGGGGCAGTACTGATGAGTAACCATATATAAAATAATTTCTAATGTCTATAAATGCAGCTGCAAAGATTGTAAAGCCTCCAAAGAGCTCAATTCACTAAAAAATATTTTCAGAAAAGTGTCAATATTCAAATATCTAAATAAAATTTAAATTACAAAATGGTTTCTACATAGGTACTGTTGCAAATCATGGGTTTTCCATTGTTTTGGTAATTACCTGAATGTTGTTTATGATTTTTTTCGTAGATGATATACTTGTAGTTTTTAACAAAAGGATTTACTGAAAATGAGTAAAAATAATAAAAATAAATTCAACGCATATCTATTGCTATCCAACGTGGCAACGTGTCGTCGGTTCTTGGCACCTTACCACATGGAAAAGAACTAGATGAGGTGTTTCTTCTCTAACACAAAGGACAACACTGAACATTTATTCAACTGGACGACATACTATACAAATAAGATGTAATATCATTGGATGGCGTAGAAAAGCAGACAGTAATACTAGATATGATGCCGTTGATAGATGGTTTTCTACCCCTTCCTTTGGTTCGACTATCGAAATATATTTCCTGCTGAGCAGAAAACTCCAGGAAAAGATTCAAGTCGTAAACCAGAATTAGGTACTGCGAGTAGCACGCCACGAATAGAGCAATTCAGTCCTGGACAAGTATATAATTGCAGCAAAGCGCAACAGGTACGTGTTGTCTTCTACAACCCCAGCTACAGCGGATACATCGCAAACATAATGAAAAGGGGGAGAATGAGAGAATTTATATTGTGCACATACCATGAAATAAGGAGAACAATCTGTATTAGAGACTGAATCTCATTGCTCTCTGAGACAAGGACATATTTTGGCCTAATTTAATACTTTTACTATGTAAATAAGGTGCAAATGGTTCAAAAACATTTTTAATTGTTTTGTAACATTCAAAAGCTAATATGAGGATACAAATATATATATATATATATATATATATATATATATATATATATATATATATAAAAGAAATATTGATTGAACTTGATATAGTTCAAAGAAAATTCATCCGCAAAGAAAAGAACAAAATTTATGCATCCTAGGTATTGAAAAATTAGTTCCTTCCCATTCTTTTATGGAACTTATAGATACACTGGTAAAGAATCAGTAAAGGAAGAATATTCTTCCTAATGTGAGTTTTCTTTATCCAATTTTGTTTGTTCCTGTTTCGTTAAGAACGTTTTACGAATTAATGATGAGAGATAAGTATATACGTTGGAATTGTGTATAAGTATTATTATTGTGTCTATTGTATCTAAATAATAAAAAAATAGTCAATTGTTATTTAGTGTAGGCCTAATTGAAAACATTGATTGTGTACCTAGTAGGCTATTTGAATTCTGACAAATCTTACTTGACAACATAAGCCTGAAACATTACATTACATGCTAAGGTTATCAGAAGAGATTACAAAGATGTGATTCAGCAGAGGAAGAATATGAAAAACAGATGTCATTCTCATTCAATCAAATTATGATAGAATTTCAGATAACAGATACAGTCATGCTCACAGTAGCTGCCACTTATAAGTTATTAGTTGTTTTATAAGAAAGAATTGATTTTATTGGCTACGTACTTTTCTATAGCTTATGTAAGGAACAGTTTAAGTATGAAAGCAGAAATCGCTACTAATACAATTTATTCATAATTCATTAGTTTATTAACAGAGAACTCATTGTAGAACGTGACTATGCTATCTAATTTACCATGCCAAATCTATAAGAAGTACTAGTATTTCTACTCCACGTTTAACTATACGACAAGAATGAACTAGACGAAACACTTAGCGTGTTTCCACACGATACCGACAAAATCGGCGGAAGCCCCGATAATATCGGTGTCGGTGCCGGCGTACTTGCACACGTCGCCGACAATGTCGGTGGAAGCCTCGACAGTATCGTTGAAGGTCATGAGCTAAGTAATCGACACACACAATATATTCTGCACTGTGTTTCTAAAAATCTTCTCCATATATGAAAACAAATAAAAGTAATAATAATCGGGAAAATTATTTTTTTAAAACAAGGACTACAAAAACTGTTCTGAACAGGTGTGCAGGGGCGTCATTTAGGGAGACAGGAGGTGGCAATTGCCCCGAAAGAGTTTGAGTTGACGTATACTTTAATCGATTGTCTACTAATATATTAGTACAAAACGTGAAAGTCTTACGTCAGTGGTGCTCTTGCCCCCCTCAAGCGAAGTCTGAAATGATGCCCCTGGTGGAGGACGGTACAAAACTTAGAAAAAATATGCCTAAACATGTTTAGATTTAACGGTGCCGTTTTAAATAGATTTCGTAAACATATTATTTTCGTTTCGATTAGAATTGATGCTGCGGTACATTGCACAGTACATTAGTTTTAATTTTTGTTGAAACACTGTTACATGTCGTGTGTATGTATATTATTTTGTATTCCATGCAATTAACACTAATGTCATAGTAAATTAAATGATAAGATTCGAATTAGTAATTTTGTTTTACATTTCTCCATATATACCTGTCGTTTCTCGTTTCTTTTTGTTTATGAACTCAAAATCCTCGGCAAGACTTGCATAAACTTCTCGCCATGGTTTTTGCTATTCAATTCTGTCCTTGAAAAAGTATGTTGTCTTATCCCGTAAGCAAGGTCTACATTCTACAAGTTCAATAAGGGTTAAAATATCGTATGGAAAAATTCTTGCCATCTCTAAAATTCTAAGCAAAACAAGAAAGGTAAGAATGCAATAATACACAACCTTTTCACTCAGTCACTGTAGCTAAACTGCAGAACTCGATCAGGTGGTCGATCCCGGTACGAGAGGGAAAACTTGGATACACAGCTTTGGTCTTTGTTTTCAATTGCCATTCCACAAAATCTTTTAAAAAATGGGGAGAGAGTTTTGGAAGTGAGAGAAAAGATCTACGACAAGTGAAGCGTGGAGTCACATCCCTGTTGTTGAGATCACAATCAAGAAAATGCCAGATGAAAATGACATGAAATCTTTAGTTTTACATCCCACGGTTATGCCGGCTAGGCTAAAGGAGACGGTGATGATGAGAAATGAATGAAAAGTTGGAATGAAGAAAGTAGGAGGATATGGCAGAACCCCGAGAAAACCCACGAGCACGGCGTTTGCCCACCACAAAGAAAATGCCAAATGAGTCACGTCCTTGGGAGCTTTGCAAAGAGTGTTTGATTGTGCTGGTTTCGTTTCAAAATAATAATAATCCTACTTTGACTTGTTAACAAATATTCTATAGGGTATACAATCATTGCTTATTGAGTGGGACCGGGAAAAGTGATCTACACACAATTCCAATGAAAATAAAAGGAAGTAATAATAATCAGGATTTTTTTTCCTTATGCTTATATTCACAGTGTATCAAACTTTGAAAATTACGCTTAAATTAGTTTCCAGAATCTAATAAAATTTTAATGCATTGGTAGATTTAAAAAGGTACAATCAAAAAAAAAAGAGAGAGAGAGAGAGAGAGAGAGAACAAAAATAAAAAGGGAGTAGAAAATAATCAACGAAAATTAGTTATCTAAATTTTCTGTATTCTATTTGATAATAGCTATTTAGAGGGAAACCAGTACTCTTCAGATTTCCTACATTTTATACTTTATTTAATAAAGGGAATTAGTTACTCCAAAACAGAATAAGCTTGTTCCGAAGTTGTTTGTAGGACAAGATAATAATAATAATGATATACAATTATGTTAGGAAAAATGGAAACAACAAAACTCCAAAACAAGAAACGAAACAAGAATACACAGCGCCTTGTCACTCACTCTCTTCACCTAAACCACTGCCCGACCGACATTATCGGCCGCATGTGCATCCAATCATAAGAAGACATTGCCCCCGACAAAACCGATGTCTGCGATATCGCCGGCAATATCGGAGGCTTGGCCGACAGCATCTGCCGTGTCGGAAGATCGACCGGTAATGTCGGTGGCGTGTGCAAGCTACGATTTGTGTACATTGAAGTCGATTCCACCACCAACGTTATCGGCGCTTCCACCGATGTTATCGTTGCGTGTGTGAACGACCTATTAAGATTAGTCAATACTTCCCCTTCAGTTGTCTTATTATTCTTTATTTTTCCATTCTCTATTTCTCTTGTTCTCTACTCTTCGACATATCTTCTGCTAGATGCTATCTTGATGACAATTTCCTTCACGAACTATGACCACATTAACCGAAATCGCCAATCAAATAATAACATCAAGGACTAGTTATAGACAGAAATAGAAGATGAACATCTATTTTCGTCAATCTTTCTACTAGCTGCTTCTTCCATTTTTCATCATATTTTCTTCCTTCCTTAGACTTTAAGCTCACCCTCTGCAGTCTGTAAATCACCCTTCAGATAACTCATATCCTGACTTAAAATTAAAACCGTACTAAGATTTGCATAGATCATGCATTAGTACTCTGTGTTCTAAAACTTGAAACTAGCAATATTTTATTTTCTATGACATCGTTTTTCAAACTTTTCCCAGGTAAGAACTTTTTTTTTTTTGTCAGAATGTACTACGGCTCACAGTACTCTTGTTTGCTTCAAATCAAAATTTATCATTGTTCTAATATTTTGAGTATATACCACTTTGCCAGTATATTTTTAATTTAAAATAGCATTAATTTTTTAAAGAAAAACTTAATTTTATATTGCTATTAAGAAAATACATATTTTGTAATAATCTAAGGCTACCTCCTCAAGTATGTAATAATATATCGGGTATATATCTATATATCTATATGAACTTTTAGAATCTGTGTTTGAGATTGTTGTCTACTCTTAGGTAGTGTGTAATGCGCAACTTGCTTGAATCTTAGTATTTTCTCTCTCTCTCTTTTTTTTTTTTTTAAACAATGTGCAATCTAAGAGGATCACAAGAACAGGTCTCGAAAACCAATTGTGATCTGGGGAACACAGTTTGAGAAACGTTGTTATATTATATCTTTGAAAGAAGTTTTATTTTATCAAATATTTGTATTTCCAAACTAATTAATTATTTCAAGTTCATTTTCTTCTTTTTTTTTTAATTTCATCCTCAAGCTCACGGAATACAAAATGACGAAGATATTGAACATCTTACAATGTCACATGCAAGAAAAGGAATGTTTAAGCGTTTCAAGACTCTCTGGAAAAATCCAACGTTGAAATTTTGGAATTCATCTTCATCTATTGCATTCAATCCATCTCGAAAATTAAGTCAACGATCACCAACAAACGATAAGTCGATTGAACTTGAAGATTTAAGGTGGGTTTCCTTGCGACAAGAGATCCTTGCTAGATGGACAGTGAAAAAATGGCGAAAGTTTGTGTTGAAACGTCGTCAACAAATTCGTGCCATGTTGTTAACGGACACGACTTCCCTACATAGTGACAATAACAATTGTTACAAGAAATTAAAGGAAGCTTCAAATTTTTTGCATTATAGCCAAGATGCTGCTAGTAAGTATACATTGACGAAAACAGAATTAGTACGAGAATATCTTTTCAAAGCAGTGTACAAAGAACAAGCAGAAAATTTTAAGGTTTCTCTTGTCATCGAACCACCATTAAGTTGGCTAAAACTTTAGAATTTTCTTACATTGTGATTTATTCTATTACGTTTGTAAAATATTATTACATCCTTTTACGTACAACTATTCATTTACTGTAAAATACTTTATATAGTTATACCAATAAAAGTTACAAATACTACAAAAGTGAATCTTAAATTTTGCACTAATCTCCCACATTTTACGCTAGTATTTTTAAACGTATTTCATATTACTACCCTCCTTTTATTACATCCTCTTACCAATATCCTCCGTGAGTAATTTCCAGTCTGTCCAATTGTTTTTAAAAGGTTCTTCGTTTGTTTAAACTTTTGTTTCTTATTATTTGCTGTATCTTACCATAAGTAGGCCTACGGAAATAAAAACATATCTATCAAAATAAGGAATACAAAATAATACTAGTGTTGAAAAATACATTTTTCAATCATCCTAGATCCTAGCCTTCATTCATTCACCTCCCTTCGGGACCTCCATGTTTTCCTCTCGCGACCACCAGGTTGAGAAAGCCCGCTCTACAGTACGATGCACGGAATATTCCATTTCATGAACCTTCAAGACCAAATGACCAATGCACGTTTTTACCGTACACGCAGTGCTGCTATTCTAATTTTTTTAACAACTGGTTCTCTCTCTCTTCCGGAGAGAGAAAGTGTAGGTGAATAGATATAGACCCAAAACAAACCATACAAGGTAGACAAAAGCAAGTGTTTTACTAGATACCACAAGTAATAAGTAGAGACCTACACAGCATCCTAATACAAGGGCGTCTGACGAAATTAGGTAGCACTGTGAATATCTTGGAAACGAATTATCCAGGATAGATGGTTGTCAAAAGTATTCAAAAGACCTTAATCCAGCAGTGTATCAAAAATTGTTGATAATGGTATACATGCGTTTCAAATATAAATAACCCTCACCGCTACACTAATGTGATCCCAGTTCTCACTTTTGATATCTAGACATTTGAGATTAAGAAATAAACATTTATATCTTGTTCTGAGAGATCATGCGCCTTATGCTGAGTCATTTTGACATACGATTAGCGTCATACTAAAGGCCTGACTACTGCAGGGAACATATGTTAGTCAAAATCTTTAGTATAGCACTAATCACGCATCAGAACGACTCTGCATAAGGCCCCATATGTTTAACCCTGCGACTGTAAGAATTTCTAAAAATAAAGGTAGAAATGGTAAAATTTACTGTTATGTCTGGGTATAACCAGGCCCGTATTTATATATTGTGCGCCCCTGGGCTCTAAATAATTTGCCGCCCCCTCCCCCCACAAACTTATGTCTCAAACAAGGAAACAAGCCGTGATTTCGCACACATAAAGCTTTTGTTGAGTAGCAGTTTAGGTATTACAAGTTACAGAAGTTCCAACGTAATTTTAAATGGCCTAATTCTTGCAATGATGATTGTAATGTGGTGTTCTGCCCGAAGGTAGGTGTTTGACCTGAAGATCTCTGGGCAAGGTGAACCAATGGTAGTTTCCTATTGCCTTCCATGAGATGATGATGACCTAATAAGGACGGGACCTACAGCTTAACTTGGGATTTGAACCACTTGCGTCTCCATCGGAAATCGAACCCGGACTTTGATTACAAGGCAACAAGCTTAACCACTCATCCATTGGAGACACATTCTTCCAATGCTGGCACGTAATTTATTCATGTAGGTTTTAATTTACTGTCCGGAGAAAACGCATTCATTAATTCTTAATCAACCGTTGACATTTTTATATTTCATAATTTCGCTTGAATTATGATTGAATTTCTTATATATTTGCTCTTATCACTGTAATAGTAAAATATGGAATTAAAAACTAAGCAATGTTTTTGACTGTTTATTTTGAAATTATCACATAACTAAAGATTATATGAGTTTAGTAAAAGATTTTTTTCCATATACGCACCATCGAAAGTTCTTAACGCATGTTTTGCATTGTGATGCGATCCGGAAATTTTGCTTAGACTTACATGCAGTGAGGCAATTAGATCCTACTGTTAGGAGTACGTCACGTCTCAAGCGTTGGTAACAGGACACGTTGCGAGAATATATGTACTGTACATGCAACTGTGTTCAAAGTGCCTTCTACTTGTGTTAATGTGACTAATCCGAACGATTCTAAGAGGAAAAAAATATTTTTCCCCTTGACTTTCCTTAACATTTTATTGTTTGCCTGGAGTAGAAGGAGCAAGAGACAGGACAACTTAAATCCAAACACTTCTAGGGTGTGTTCCATTCATTTCAAGGATATTAACTCTATTAGAAGTTTGAAACAAATTTCGTTCATCGTGATGGGGACATATAGCCTCGATGCTGACGTCCCCATTAATTCCCCATTCATTCATTCATTCATTGAAACAAACCTATAAAACTTGGACCTCCCAATTGCGAAACGGGAAATCCGAACACCCTTCATATCGGTACTATCTTAATTTTAGAAATTAAAATTTTCCGCACAAAATTTTCTGGCTATTTGGATTTCAGTGAAGTCAGTATCCATTTTTCTTCTCAAATTAATAATAAAAAGTGTTTCTAATTGGTGAAATTCTTAAATCAGTTTTTTATGCAATCTCAATTAGAACAATTTTAAAAAATATATCACCTCTTCATCAGAACCCAATATTTTTCTCCCTGAGTTTTATGCTTATCTGTAAATTCAAGCTTTCAAGTTTCTCCCGAGGGAGATTAGAGCTTTCTACAAGAAAACAGACGCAGGATTTCCGAAAAATATTGCATTCTTTTTGATTTTTTCCTAGGTCCCCAGTGTGTGGAGAGAAGTGTCAATGACAAGGATTGCTATCAGATACTCCAAGTTTTGATTTAAATACCCGCCGTTCTCAAGATCACAATTTTTTCAAGATGGCGCTAACACAACAAAAGGCATTTTGTGCCGTGGAATACACAAAGACATCGTCCATTATCATAACACAATGCAACTTTCGGCGACAGATTGTGATCGATCCACCTGACAAGAACTCCATATTACCTGACCAGAGAACGAGTGCGGGCGGCCGGCTTTGGACTTAAAATGCAAGCAGCAGTGTTTCTAACCGGATTACTTGTAATCAATCTATCACAGTTCTTTTGGTCCTGTTCGTAATAAACCACTTCACGCATATGCTCAAGCCAGGGGCAGGTCCAGTGGGAGGGGCGATCGGGGCGATTCCCCCCTAAGAATAGGATATTTTTTATTTTAAAAATAAAACCTAAGAATTTTCACCTTTGTATTATAAATGTAAAATGAAAGCTAAAATGGGTAGGCCTTACTTTTTTGTTTTACATTGCAGAAGTCAAACAATGGAATAAATTGCGAGAAATTCCTTACATTGGCGTTCTTGCTTAATAGAATGTACATCTTCGAAATCACAGGTGGCCATTTCTGTTGTAGAAATTGCAGACAATAGCTACTTCTCCTTTTCTAAAGTTGTTTTACTTTTTTTTTTTGCAATACACTCTTACCTTGATTTGACTTCGAACGACTGCCTTCCAAACATTCAACCTGGATCAGCCCCTGGTTCAAGTTAAGACAAAGAGTTTTAAAAGTTATTGAAGTTATTTGCAGAACATCTTAAGTAACAAGCACAAAAACAACTACAACAAAAATACACCCTCCTTATTAACTTGCGAACAAACTAGTGAGCAGCGTTTTACAGGCTGCTCCTGTTTTATAATGACATCGAATAAAACGTAATCAATTTTTATACAATCTGCTTAATACACGGTAGAAGCTCACTGAATTGTCTATTGTGCTATGTTGTTGTTAATTCTATGATAATTTCCATTTTTATGTCACTATTCACAATACATCTGTATTACTGCAGGAATAGTTCATTACAACCACATAACTTACGGCGTTCTTTATTAAGCGGAAAGAGATTAGGCTATGCATAATATGCAAACTGCAACTTTTAAAAATCGTTGGATACACTGCAGAGTGAAACTCTCCGTTCCCCTGTCCCACTGTTCTCGCCAAGAAACTCAAGATAGAGGATCTGCCCATATAAAAAAATCGTGAAGACATACGTCACAGCTTCGCCACACCTACTCTGCCCACTCCGCGCCACTAAGATCGCAATGTTTTGAGCCAACAATCATGGCGGAAACGTGAGTAGCCAATCAGACGTTCCGGCTCAGACGATGCTCGGTTGATTTTGGCTTCATTGAGTTCATATGATGAAGATACGTATGGGCATATCCTCTATTTTATAACATCCTTGAACAAACTGATGTAAACACAATAGCAGTGCCATCCTCCCAAAACCGCACTGCTATCCTGGTCAGGTAATACAACTCATTGAGATAGGTTACCAATGCAAAGGCAAAAGCACTGACCTTCCTTTATATTCAGAGAAGGCAATGGACACAATTCGGCAATCCTTCCAAGGTAGCTCCACAAAGTCAGTTCGAAAAACGGGCCTTGAGTTAGCATTACCCCACTCAACAGTCTGGGATGTTCTTCGTAAGAGTTTGAAATTCAAGCTCCAACTTGTGCAGGCACTCATTGAAGACGACAAGAAACTTTACACTGTCTTCAGTGTTGACATGTTCCTAGGGTAGGTTTTAGGGTAGTCTTCAGCGGTGAGACGATCGTCCATATCAAGGCAAAGTCAACAGGCATAATGTTCGAATCTGGGGTTCAGAACACCCTCGGCGAATCATTGAGCATATTAGAGATTCTCCAAATTTGAACGTCTTTGCTCCCATTTACAGAATGAAACTTTATGGACCGTTTTTCTTTGCAATAAATACTATAACAGGACAATCGTATCTTGGCATGCTCCAGATATGGTCGATACCACAACTTGAAAAGGACTCCCAAGATTTTATTTTCCAAAAGGATGGAGCTCCACCCCACTTCCATAATGACGTGAGAGAGTATCTGAATGAACTCTCACACAGCGATGGATAGCTTGCACTCGTGATGATGATGAAGCGTTGTTGAGATGACCCTCGAGGTCATTGCCTCGTTATCTGACGGAGCTGCGAGAGCGGATCACAGAAGCCTTTGCAGTTATTAGAAGATACATATTGATTCGGATATGGGAGGAAGTGGATTGTCGACTAAATATCTGCTGTCACAAAGGGTGAAAATATTGAATCTTTGTAAGAGAGGTAAAACAACGTTGATATATTACCTTGCTTTTGGTATATAAAGGATTCTAATACAGGGGTGCCCACAAGGGGGGCTATGACGCAAACTGCGTCATTGAAATATTTGGGGGGGTTAAAATCTATATAAATATGTTTGAGAGGGTGTAAAAATTAATCGAAAATATTTTTTTCATGGAAGAACACCTACGGATAGACAATTGAGGGGGGTGCGTCATGGACATGAGGGGGGGTGGGCACCACTGTCTAATATGACATTAGAGGATCCAATAATAACTTTTCGAGAAGGTTACATTCTTTTTCGGACACCATATATCAGAAATTTCAGATTTTTATTATTATTTAGCTTATGAACAATTTTCAAAATGGAAACAAATGATGTGCTATGATTTTGATGTCCAAATGGTAAACAAATATATAGAATACAATTTTTGCGCTTCAAGGAGATATTGAGAAAATGGTTGTAAATCCCATTCATACATGATATTGACTTTTGTTGATGAACCACATCTGAAATTATTAAGGAATCATTTGTGTGAAAAACTATTTGTTCCATTCGCAAATATTGTCATAACGGAAACAACAACCTATTTTAGGTTAAAAGAAAGGACGAAGGTCACTTGCTTCTCTCTATATCAGATATATTTTAGCTACATTAATCGAAAGGCAACGAGTGTTATACACAACTAGAGAAACAAATGCAGCCTTAGAATATTTTCAACACGTGTCAAGTTAGACCAACCACCAACACTAAACAACCGGAACATATCTCAGAATAATGGGCTATTTATGGGCTAATTAGTAGCTCTTATCCCAATTTTTGGGCTTCTACTCTTTAGCGGGAAATCGGAATCAAAATGGGCGAACCTATTTGATATCAAGCTAGAATGCCCATTCGGTTACAATGGTCAGATTGAAAAATTCAAACGCCAGATTTATGGGCTATTTATGGGCTAATTAGTTGCTCTAATCCCATTTTTTGGGCTCTTACTGTTTAGCGGGAAATCGGAATCAAAATGGGTGAGTCTAGCTTGACATCAAGCTAGAAGCCCTCCATATGGTTACAGTCCGATCGAAAAAATTCAAACGCCAGAATTATGGGCTATTTATGGACTAATTAGTTCCTCTAATCCTAATTTTTGGGCTCCAACTGTTTAGCGGGAAATCAGAATCAAAATGGGCGAGTCTAGCTGGACATCAAGCAAGAACCCCCATACGGTTACGGTTATAATGGTCCGATTGTAAAATTTCAAACGCCAGAATTATGGGCTATTTACGGGATAATTATTTGCTCTAATTCCGATTTTTGGACTCCTACTGTTTAGTGGGAAATCGGAATCAAAATGGGCGAGTGTAGCTTGATGGCAAGCTAGATCCTCTCATTCGGTTACAATGCTCCGATCGAAAAAAATCAAACGCCAGAATTATGGACTATTTATTGCCTAATTGGTGCTCTAATTTCGAGTTTGGATCTGCTACCGTTCAGCACGAATTCTCCATGAAATTATGGGATTTGGCTTAACGTCTAGCTATAAACCTAGGGCTATAATACTACGGTCAAATAATTAATATGTCTTAATTATGGGTTATTTGTGTACTAATTAGTTGCTCTAGTTTCGATTTTCGTTTTCCTATCGTTAGCAGGAAATCTCATGGAAGATTGGAATTGATTTCTAGATAACGTGGGATGATAATTTCAAAGTTGCAGTAACAAAACGTCGATGTGTATTAACTGAAAATTGGTTTATTTCCATTCTCCGCGAATGCAAATATATATTTCTACTAGTAAATCCATGAATTCTCTTCTCACGTGTTTATGTTCAATGTTTGGAAGTAAGTAGTGTATATATAGAATTTATATAGTGAAATATATTATTTTTAAAATATATTTTAGTTTACAGGAAATGCCTCTTCGCTGTTGCTGGGAGTCACAGTGGAGCAGCGGTAGAATGTTTATCTCTTCCGCGTAAGATCCCTGGTTCGATCCCAGATCGCGCCAAGTGTTCTTTGTGGTTGACAAACACCATGTGTTTGGGTTTATTCGGGTTTCTTCCATTTCCTCCCACTTTATTCATTCCATCATTTCATATATACACTACTTACTTCCAAAGATAATGAACATAAACACGTGAAAAGAGAATTCATGAATTTACTAGTCAAGCTAGACTCGTCCATTTTAATTCCAATTTTCGCTAAAAGGTAAGAGCCCAAAAATCAGGATTACAGCAACTAATTAGCCCACAAATAACCCATAATTCTGGCGTTTGCATTTTTAGGATCGGACCATTGTAAGCGTACGGTTTTTTAGTTTGATAACAAGCGAACCTCGCCCATTTTGATTCCGATTACCCGCTAAATAGCAGGGGCCCAATAATTGGGATTAGAGCAATTAATTAGTCCACAATTCTGGCGTTTGAATTTTTCCCATCGCGCCATTGTAACCAAATGGGCGGTTTTAGCTTGATATCAAGCTAAACTTGCTCATTTTGATTCCAATTTCCCGCTAAAGAGTACGATCCCAAAAATAATTAGGATTAGAGCAACTAATTAGCCCATAAACAATCCATAATTCTGGCGTATGATTTTTTCAATCGGACCATTGTAACCGAATGGGCGGTTCTAGCTTGATATCAAGCTAGACTCGTCGCCCATTTTGATTCCAATTTCCCGCTAAATAGTAGGAGCCCAAAGGTTGGGATTAGAGCAAATAATTAGCCCATAAACAGCCCATAATTCTGGCGTTTGAATTTTTTCTATCGGACCATTGTAACCATATGGGGGGGTTCTAGCTTGATGTCAAGCTAGACTCTCCCATTTTGATTCCGACTTCCCGCTAAACAGTAAGAGCCCAACAGTAGAACCTAATCATCAATGCTTTGTGCAAAAATTGAAGTCTACACATATCAAAAGTTGATATTGAAATAATGTTAATGGCGGAAGATGAGAATGGTGAGACAAGCAGAAATACATGTTCATACTGTATGAGTAAAACTTAAGAAATCTAATCGAGAAGCAGCATATTATTCCTGATATATTGGTTCAGGGTCAAAAAATATTTTGTATGTCCATTCTGAATACATTCTTCTTCCGTGACACGTATTTGTTCGTTGGAGTTGAATTATCAATTCTCCCTAAAACATTAGGCCTATCTAAAAATTTGAAGAAGGGAGATTTCTCATATTTATTTAATACTTTTGAAAATCAAAATTATGTAGGTCCGGTTCCCGCTCTTCAACATTTTGACCCTGACTCGCAGAACACAGAAGAGACAACTTATCGCCTGGCACCAAGAACGTGCTGCAAGTGGCAAGCAGTACGACCTGCAAAAGGAAATGTTGGCTTACTGTGAAAATGACGTTAGAATTCTTACAGAAGTTATCATCAAAGTTAATAATACCATAGAGGAGAAAACGAACGGTCTCCAATATTTTATTGCTTGTTTCACGGTTGCAGGGTTAAGTATGAAAACGTATCGTACCCTGCAATTACCAAAGAATACCATTGCAGTGATTCCCCCAAAGGAATTTCAATATAATGAACGACAAAGTGCGAAAGCACTCTTGTGGTTAAAATATGTTGAACATCAACTTGGGAAGAATATCCAGTACTGCGGTCCTGGTCTAGAGGTACGCTTCGGTAAATACGGGGTTGACGGATATGATCCAAATACAAATACAGCGTATGAATATTATGGGTGTCATTTTCACAGGTGCGTATTCCTAACAACCGTGATAAAATCATTCACACATCTCAGGATCCTTCCGATACGTATGCAAGAAGGTACGAACAAACCATGATTCGTCGAGAATACATTCAAAATCTCGGTGTAAGATTACATGAGATTTGGAAATGTACTTGGCACAATATGGGAAAACAGATAAAGATTTATAAAAGTTCATTGAAGAACATTGTACACATTTACCGGATCTTATTGTTTCAAGAATGACATTTCAAGGGGTTCGTACTGAAGTGTTCCGATCATACGTTAATTGCAAGGATAATGAGACCATTAAATATTTTGATATTACATCGTTACATCCCTTTCTAATGGCACGTAGACCAATTAAAGTTGTAATGCGTAAGATTCATAGGGAGCCAGATTTTCCAGAAGTGGCAAACACTCGTGGGTTAGTCAAATGTACTATTATGCCTCCAAAAAACTAATATTTTCCTTTTCTCCCATATGTGGCTGGTGGACGATTACTTTTCGGACTGTGCCGGGCATGTATGGAAGAAGGAAATGAAGTAGTGTGGGAATGTACACATGAAGAATTGGATCGCGCAGTAACAGGTACATTTTGTACCCCTGAGCTTCACCTTGCTCTTAAAAAGGTTATAAGATCATCGATATTCATGAATTTGGCAATTCGAACTGATGAATCCTGAATTCAGGTGAATTGTTCGGAAGTTACGTGAACTTCTTTCTTCAAATGAAGCAATAAGCCCCAGGTTTTCCTGCACCATGTCAAACTGAGGAAAACAAACGTAAATACATCGATGAATATTATGCCCATGAAGGTATTAAATTAAATTATAATAATATTCGGAAGAACCCGGGATTACGCGCTACAACGAAATTATATCTTAATTCGTTGTATGGGAAATGGGGTCAACGTCCGGACACGATGCAGTGTACAATCCTCAACAACTAAACAGAGTTTCTTAGGTACCTGTCATCGGCAAGATATTAAGTTCATTTTGTGATTCCAGTCGGTGACAGGCCTCTCATAGTGAACTACAAGGACTTGGAAAATGACAATGCTCTGTTGGCATTTTCTAATGTCGTCTTGGCTGCATTTATTACTTCGTGGGCCAGACTTTGACTTTAAGACTTTCTGACTGCTGTAAGACCCGAACGTGCAATTTACTGTGATACTGACAGTATTATGTTTTTACAAAAGAAAGATGAGCAGTTGGGTAATTATCTTGGGAATTTAACGGATGAAGTAGATGAGGGGTGGGAATTTAACACTTGGATAGCTCTTGGACCCAAAAATTATTGTATGCGCCTGCGCAAAAGTCAAGACGAGTTTCGGCACGCTTAAATAATTCGAGGAATAACACTGAACCACAGAACTCTGAAAAATTAATTTTGAGACTAAAACACACCGTATGGTTACCAAAAAATGTAAATGAATTGATGACAATGACGATATTCTTTTACATGACATACAAAACACTAGAACCATACAATACGGATACCAAGAGACTTAACGTTTGACTCACGAACGCCAAATGCGAATGAATGTGAGCGTGCTAGTTTGTTTGCTATGCAAGCTAGTTGTTAATTATTTATTATATCGTATGCATAGCGTACTCCGTAGAACGGCTACGGTGTGATTTTGTAAACAATTTGCTACCTATGGAAACATAAGAACAATCATTGAGTGTGATCATACTAATTATTTATTGGATCGCTTTAAACAAAACTCGATAGCTTTAATATTCTAATCATTTTAATATTCTAGTCATTTTAATTTTATTGAGTGAGTGAGTGAGTGTATAAAAGGTGAGTTTTCTATTCCATGCATTCATTTGATAACAAGATGTTGAAAATAAATCATTCTTTTACCATTTTAATTGCTGCAACTTCAAGGGTTGCTAAAACTTGTTTTGTAAATAGTTTACTTAATGAACGTGAACAAATGTTTACCACATTTCGTGAAATTGTATTGTGACGGTGCAGTAATACCAAAATTAGATTCCCGTGCAAATATTAGTTTCATAGACAGAATTTCCAGATAGGAATACTTTTCACATTGAAGAGAATTCATTATTAATATTATATGATTTAAAGTTTGAAACCAATCATGATGTTGCAAATTTATGTAAAAAAATTTACACATCATAAAAACTAATTGTAATATTTATAGCACAAATTTATTTCCAAAAGGAAAATACGTACGTGATATTAGGTTAAATGCACATTATATTATAGTATTTAAAAATCCACGTGATAAATTACAAATTCAATATTTAGGTAAACAAATCATACCGCGAAAAAGTAAACATATCGTTCATGTATCTGATGAAGTGACATGTTTCCGTCATACTTATTTATTATATGATTTAACACAGGAAACAAATGATGCATTAGGAATACGTACAAATATATTTCCCGATGAAACAATGTACTTGTGCATAAACGTAAAAGACAAAGGAATCATAGTTTATGTTTAGTTGCTATTAAGATGTTGAAAGTGAAACAACACTTTAGCATTCTCCGTACTCCGTGTAAATGTAAAGCACCAAAACGTAAACATATTCTGAGAAATGCTTCAGGTGATTTAATACGAACCATTTCACAATTTACTAAAATACGATAAAAGGGAACATTCCTTTAAATTTTTGTCAGAAGCAACTCTTACGTAGACATAAAAAGATCTAGCGAGTTCTTTCTCAACAACGTACGGCATTAAGCAAGAAAACGAAGATATTACTTCAGGTGCTTTCTTACCGTCGTTACTAGGTCCGATTTTGGGAGCTGTAACAAGTAGTATTTTTGGAAGATAAAAATTAAGTCGGGCCAGGCACGTAGCCAAGGGGGGGTCCGGGGGGTCCGGACCCCCCCCTTCGAGACCAGAAATGAAAAAAATTAAGGAAGGATAAAACTAAATGAAATGACAAAAAGAAGGATCAGTGTTAAAAATTAAAAAGAAAACTACAGGAAGCTTTTGCCTCTCTTTCTTATGAGGAGATTTGTATTACTTGCAATATGGTGGCGAGGTAAGCGAGGTATTCTGGAAGAGTAAGGGAATTTGAAATTTCAAGAAAAGTTATGGGATTCTCAGAATTTCTGCTACTAGTCAGGGAGATTTCAAGCTTTCGAAAGCATAAGTGCCGTTGTGTAATAGCGTGGACATTTTTAATCATAACTTTTTGTCATCGCATCCTTGCAGTATCAAACATGTTATTTCAAGGACAATTTTCTGTTGCTCCTTTAACCTGTCATTTGGAACCGACAGTAGCTGACGAAATAATAAAAACAAAAAAAAATTATATTGAAAGAAAGTTCTGTTAGCATTTGATTCAACAGAGAAAGGAATGCATATATTGTAAAACTAGTTGAATATACACATGTTTCGCACATGGGGCTGTATTTGGAAGTCAACGCCTGTGAGGGTGTCACCATTGATCTCAGCGCCCGCGAAAACTATGGATTTGATACTAATATCGATCATTTTGGGCTATTTTTTTTACATGTCTCGGTATCCATCCCCCGCTGACTCCCGGCCAACATACCGTACTTGCAAATCATCGCTAATGGAATTGTCACAATTGATTTCAGCGACCGCGAAAACTATGGATTTGACACTAATATCGGTCATTTTGGATTACTTTTATATGTCTTGGTATCTCACTCCTCCCTCCGGTGACCCCCGGCCCGGAGCCGGTTAGCATGAATTTGGAAGTTAATGCGACTGGAGTTTCACCATTGATTTCAGCGACCGCGAAAATATGAATTCGACACTAATAGATCAAATGGTAGAGCGTTGGCTTCGCATTCGGGAGGTCATGGCTTCGAATCCCGCTGCCTACCATCCTGACTGAGGTTTTCCAGGGTTTCCCTCAGTCCTACTAGACAAATGTCGGGATGGCACCTGCTAAACAGGCCCTGGCCGATACCTTCCCAAATCCTTTCCATTGTTAATATTGTTGGATATTCAATGTAAAATTGCCTCTGAGCTGTATCTGGTGATTGTTAAATAAATAAATAAATAAATATCGGTCATTTTCTACTACTTTTACATGTCCCGGTAAACGCCCCCTGAGACCCCCTGGTTCGAATTTCGACAAAAACGTTTAACTCTGGTCTGGAGCCTGGACCAAGGTATTCGTGACTAAAATTTGGTAACTCTCGGTCAATTTGTCTGGTTCCCAAGCCGGTTCCAGTAAACGCCCCCCTGAGACCCCACTGTTTCGAAATATTGAAAAAACGCTTCGTCTTGATCTGAGGCCTGGGCCAAGGCACCCCTGACCAAAATTTGGTAACTCTCGGTCCACTCGTCTGGTCCCCAGGCCGCACACAGACAGACAGACAGACAAACACACAAACAAACTCTTTATTTTATTTATATATTAGAAGATAGTTTACAAGACAGTATTCAGTATGTACTTCTTATAATAATTAAGGTCATAACGAAAGGAAAATTGTTATATTTGAATAAACAGGAGAAGGACGTAAATAGTGCAAAATCTTTTTCAATACTTTTTTTTATTATTTTGCTCGAAATTTCTTCATAGTTTGTTATTAAAATACTTGCCAACATATCCTCATTTTATTGTTATAACAAACCAATATATGTTGATAGTAAAGTAGTTTAGATGATCGAGCTCCTGGGCCTTCAGAATTTCATGCCCCCCCCCCCCCGTTACGAAATCCTGGCTAAACGAACCAATATATGTTCTAGTAAAATAGTTTAGAGTGATCGAGCCCCTTTTGTAATGACCACAGTATTTCATGTCACGGACCCCCCCCCTTCATGAAATCCTGGCTACGTGCCTGGTCGGGCTAACGTAAAATGATTTTAGTTCATGAAAATGCATAACATAAATTTCAATTAAATGCTAAAACTATAGATACACATGAATCGCAATTAGATTAAGAAATGAGTAGTATTTTACAACGTAATGATCTTAGTGTTGAAGAAAAATAGATAATGTATCAGCAAACATATTAGTATTTACAATATGCATCTACACAGAAACCTCTTACATTAATTATTCTTGAAAAAGTTCAAGGAATATGATCATCTGATGAAAAGTATCGTTCTATTTTACCTGTTGTATCGGACATTTTACAATCAGCACCGAAAACACATTGAAGGAAAACAGACCAATTAATAAAACAATTCACAAATTCAAAGAAAATAGATTGGGATCATTCAGGAACAGTAAAGATACATGGAAAACAAATTCCAGGTTCAAATATTATATATTTAATGAATGATGTTGTTTGCACGCGGAAATATTCAAAACAACCATTAGGAATTCAATAGTTTAAAATTTTATTAGAAGAACTTAATGTTCCTAAAGAATTTATTTCTACTCGTGTGAGTACATCTTAAGTCATTGGTAGTAAAATTTGTAAACCAGATTTTTTAAAGGTTCGAAAGAATATAAAATGTAATAGAAATGACAGACTTATCAAAAATTCATATGATTATTCAAATCCTGGTTCTTTATCTTGTATTAAAATGGTACAACGTAAAACTAAAATATCACAAACGAAAATAAAAGAATGGTTAGCATTACAAGACGCATATACATTGTATGCACCAGGACGAAATCCTGTAACTTATAAATTAAAAGATTGGAATGGTGATGAAATTAAAGGAATATTTTATGCACAAGAATTACAAAAAGAAGAATTATAAGAAGAAATAATTACAAAAAGAAGAAAAAGAAGGATTACAAGAATTAATTCAAACAAAAATATTTGATTAAAAAAGGACTTAAACAAGACTTTTACGTTACTCTTCCTTCAAATGCATGTAATAAAATTTTGATAATACAACAGCATCCTATAGAGTGAAATTTTCACAAACTATTGATTTATGGGACGGTGAATGGGGTGCTCCTTTAACACAAATTAATATTCCTTGGATTTTTATAATGTAGGTGAAAACGTAAAATACAATAAATAATGATATTGACGGTAAACATGAACGTCACGAAATTAATATCATATCAGGATATTATTCTTCTGTTAAAAGTGTTTTAGATATGATACCTGAAAATTTACGTATATCATAAAATAAAAATCCAGCATTTATATCATATTTTAAAAGCATCAGATCAATGTATGATTGGTATTACTAAAGGATTACAATACATTTTAAGGTTTATTAATGAACCTTCAAGAGATTTTTCTCCTGTTGTATACTTAAAACTATCAAACACACAAGAAAGATTACTTCCACGTTGAAAATTGCCGTGCAATTTAGATTATAATACTCCAACTGAAATAAGTGTTTGTGTTGATGTTGTAAAACAACAACAAGACGTTGGACTTTTACTTTGAAAACTTAATGTTTATGACGAAGAGTATTCAACACTTCTGAATTATTTTCGAACTATTATTATTATTATTATTATTACATTTCTCCACATATAGACATAGACGAGGTTGGTACCCCAGACGACATAAAATTTAACAGACTTTGCAAGACTGAGACACTGTGTAATTGGACCGCCTGTCTGTCATTAGTGCATCAAATCAATGGACACCATATCATGGCAAACATCAAATGTTTTCTGTCTCACATACCACACTAAAGTGGAGAAAAAGTGTTTTTTTCCCGATAGAAGTAACCTTAAAAGATAAACACGGGCAAAAAACATTTCAATTTGGAACTTCAAACTTAACATTACATTTTAAGTAAAAATGATTTCTGATAGTGTTGATGATAGTTTTACATTACACTCGTTTCAACAACTAGTACTGATATATATCCTAAAAATAGTCCTTCACATTTCATTAATCAATTAATAACACTATTCGTTTATCTGAATCTGATTAGTGTGTTGCTATAAGTTAAATACACATTCCACTAACATGTCATAATGTTATCTATGGGGAAAATGTTGTTTGGTTTACATTAAAATATACACAACCTCACAAAAGTAAAATTACACCAGGATATTCTCCGACCGTGTACCATTTAATCGAAGAATTAAGTAAAGTTTCCAAATTCATAAAATTTAATGTGTCAAATACAGAATTCGTAGATTGTGATCATCGTGTTAAATCACATTGTCACCAACATTATCTTTACAATGAGGATTTTCCGAAAATAGAGATCTTGTTTTGCATAAACGTGGACTTAAACGACCCCACGTTGATATTGGTTATCCACATCAAATTTTTGTGCTTATTGATATTGTGCAATATCAATTTTCAGGTGATACCAAAGCTCCATTACCACTCATTGCAACAATTTGCGATGTGAAGTACGGAAAAGTGCAAACAATCACATTTCAAGATATTCATTATTAACCAGTTGCAAAATTTTGTTTTAACAATATCGAAGTATTACTAAAGTGCCATGGTGGGCGAAATTTGCAATTTTGTTCAGTTACATTCACGGTAACACTTCATTTTAAACGCATTGCTCCTAAATAAAAATGAAATCTAGATGTATATGTTATCAACGCGGTCGTGAAATACCTTATTTTTCAGGACCAGTTTATCAACGGGGACACGGTATCCGTAGTTTATTTAAAGGTTTAGCACGTATTGCATTACCGTTTCTTAAACACGGTGCCAAAGCATTAGGTCGCCAAGCATCACAAATAAAAATACAAGTTCCAGGCGATGTATTAGAAAACCGTGTAATAAAAGAACCTATCCGTGCGCGTGTAAAAGAGGCTGGTGAAACTTTAAAGACAAAAGCTGTTAACAAATTTGGTCAGTTACTATCTGGTAGCGGAAAGGGACGGCCACGAAAACGTAAAGCTCCCGTAATACATTTTGGACCACCAATGAAACTTAGACGTTCTCATACTGTTAAACGTAAAACAAAAAGAAGGAAGACTAAAGATATATTTTCATAATAGCTTTACTTAATTCGAATAGTCATGAGTGTTGTACTTCGGAATTTGACTTATTTTCTGTTCCAATGACACAAACTGCTATAGAAGCAACTTCTCATGTGGAATATCGTCCTATTTCTACACTAACTTCAGAAGGAGCTATTGAATTTGTTATACCTGGTGAAACATAGGAATTTATTCATCGAGCATATCTTAATCTTTACGTACGTTGTAAAATTACAAAATCAAATGGTAATAATTTAGATGAAAACGATGTAGTTGCACCAGTAAATTATTTTCTACATTCATTACTTAGTCAAGTTGATATTTCATTAAATGATAATTAATTACTTTGAAATCGAAATCTTATCCTTATCGCGCATATATTGAAACCTTGTTAAATTATTCAAATGATGCATCGCAAACACATCTTACATCTTTATGATACAAAGATACCACAAAATAATTTAATACATTCCATGATAAAAATACTGTTTTTAATAAACGTGCTGCTTTTGTTAATAATAGTGCACCATTTGAAATGTATGGACGTATTCATGTAGATATTGCAAGTTTAGGTCGTGTGCATCCAAAGTTGGACTTCGTAATAAATTACATCGTACAAAAGATGTGTTTTGTCTAATGCGCGCTTCAAATACATCTTATGAAGTAGTACTCAAGTTACAATGTATGCACGACGTGTTGACACATCTCCACATGTTGGTATGGAAAAAATATAGGTAGGGTGCATGAAAGTGCCAAATTACCTCTCACAAGAGTTGAAACTCGATCTTATACAATACCCCAAGTAAATTCATAGAATCTTGATAATCTGTTCCTTGGAAATGTACCTAAAGCGATCGTTATCGGATTTGTCTCTAACGCAGCCTTTAATGGAAAGTCAGAAATTAATCCTTTTGAATTCCAAAACTTTAACAAGCTGCAACTAAAATTTGGTTCAAAATCATTTCCTCCCAATCTCTTCTTCCCTGATTTTTCAAATAATTTATACGTTCTATGTTAGCAGACTCTGTTCTCCGGTACAGGAATATTTTATAAAGATAATGGCCATACTGTTACATATGATGAATACCCACATGGATACACTTTTTATGCATTTACTCTATCCCCTACTGCTACATTGGATGATATTACGTGAGTTGTTGTACGTGATCCTCCCATTAATTTAAAAGTATCATTTAAAGAATCATTAGGACAACCAATCACTTGTATTGTATATGCACAATTTGATTTTCATACAAATAAATAAAGATAGAAATGTATATAGTCATAATTCATTTTAATATTTAATCAGTTGAGCAGCATGAGGGTTGTTGTTCACTTCTTCGCTTTCCGTGGTGAAAACGACGATGAACTTATTGTTAAGGACTTAGCAATAGCTAATCCAGATATACCATTAATACAAAGCTGAATATTTAAACCTCCCTGCGCTACTACTGAACTGTGTGAAACAACAAGAGGTAAACAAATACTTGTGTGAATTTTTTCACGAAATCCAATGGCACGAAGGAAATGTCGAATATTCACATCTTAAAGAAAATCCTTCGCAAATATTGTACAAATATTTCATGTTTATACTTTTGGGAAAGTTAGCCAGGACTTTCTGCACGAAATTCTTCAACGTGATATAATCAATTTGGACTGTACGCGGTATACATCTCTAGGATTTCATGTGTCAAAATGTGCCCATTATAATCATCGATTTGGATATTACAAGTGTAGAACAAACTATTTAATATTAATCAAACATTTTCCAACAAAACTTGTAAATGAAGCCTTATTATACAGTGAATATGTAAAAGTGTATGATAATATATTGTTTGTGAACAATACGAGTGATAAATACATTCCTACACTGATAAGGAAATAAAAGAAAGTAGACATGAAATTTTAAAAGTTCTTCTCAGTGATAAACTTGATCATAGGTGAGTGATATTTATTCCATTGATACAATTCCACAAACAGTGCAAACTCCTGTTGGACTAATCATTAATCATGATACGTCAGAATCCGGAGGAACTCATTGCGTTGGACTATACATAAACAAAAATCATGGATTTTACTTTGATAGTTTACGAATGCCAGTGCCAAAAGAAATTCATTCATTATTATGTAAAGATACTAAAGTTTACTATGTCAAGCATACCAACACGAAAAATCAGTGGTGTATGGATATTTTGTATTATTTTTCGTGT
Source organism: Thermobia domestica (assembly GCF_964235325.1). NCBI lineage: Eukaryota > Metazoa > Arthropoda > Insecta > Zygentoma > Lepismatidae > Thermobia > Thermobia domestica. Next base: position 130,371,163 of record NC_137456.1, on the reverse strand, counting down.
ATCATATAGTACGCAATAATTCATTTAAAAAAACTGTTTCATAAGACAAAATTTAAAAAGAATGATAAAATTGTATATAACAATGTAAATAATTTTTTAAAAAGAAAACAAAATATTTATCTGAAATAATAAATTTATTGTTTATATGTTATGTACATAAATATATAAATAAAAAAGATTTTTTAATGAACTATTTTTTAAAAAAATACTTGTTTCATTTCAGAAACAAGAAAATGAAGAAAAGTAAAATTACAACACTGAAAATACGTTAGTTAATGCTGTTGATCGTTGAAACTTCCACCAATAATTAAGTTGTTGTGCATTTAGATATGCACAACCTGATTTTTTCTCAAGTTTTATGTTTTCTTCATGAAAAGACCAATATTCATTCATAACATTTGCACATAATTCATTTAATGGTGCACATTGTTTTGATTCAAGATCAACAACATTATCTAACGAAAATAGTTTCTTAATCCAAATGGATTTCTCTGCACCTTTACTATAAAAGGTTGCATCTTGCAAATATAATTCACATCCAAGGTTACGTATATGTGATACAGTATATCCGTTTTTATTATTTCAAGTTAGTCCGTGTAAGTTTGATGTTAACCAATCAAGTTGTTTTTGGCATCCTAAAGACGATTGTATTCAAATGGAGATTTTGCTCTTGTATGTCAATAATGTATTCATTAACAAATGGTGAAATTTCATGTTTACGTTGCTAGAAAAACGGAATTATTTGTCCGACAAATTCCATGTTGTTTAAAGACTCACGGTCTTTTTCGTATAAAGTTTTAACTTGAGATTTCACTATGTTGTTCTTCAAACACTTCAAACAAATCTATGAGTTATTTCGTTGGATAAATGCTGTACAGCAAAAGGTCCAATATCAGGAAGAAGCAAACACTGGTATCACTGAAATGAACACTGGTATGAAGCAAACACTGAAAATTCATCGTGCATTGTACACAGGAAACGGTATTTAAACGTGAGTATACATTCATAGTTTTTAAAATACACAGTTCACTAATATTATTGTCACTACAAGATGCACAAATATAATCACCATCAATATGAGAATGCATCTTTTTTCAAACACAATCACTTCAATCAATCAGTTTGCACATGATTTTTCACTAGTAAGAAAATTATTTACAGCAACACACTCAGTTCATTCACTTTTCGTACCATTTAATTTCTTGTCTTTTTTTTAAAATATTCTCACTATTTCACTCATAAAATTAGCGCAATGAGCGCTTTTCTTCAATTAAATCAAAAAATGATTGATAAAAATGTTATTGGGTGAATATACCAATAATATGCGATCTTGCGGGAGACACGGCAGAAGTCCTAAAAGGCACAAGTCCTAAACGGCAGAAGTCCTAAACTGCAAAAGTCCTAAAAGGCAGAAGTTCTAAACGGCAGAAGTCCTAAAAATCATTTCGCGGCACAAGTCCTAAACGGCAGAAGTCCTAAACTGCAGAAGTCCTAAAAGGCAGAAGTCCTAAAAATCTCTTGTGGCGCTACCATCGAGTCCGTAAGAAGAATACTGTCAATCTGTTAGTCAAAGTTTTAGATATACTGTTTCAAATTACAGAACCTTAGTTCTTACAAGTTATTTGTATAAATACATATTCTATCGTTCTGAAATAATAAATAAATAAATGTCCTTTCTTGCTCTTTCTATGATATATTTCTATGTTGACAAAATTTTAACAAATTTTAACTTCCTACCAAATGTAATTCCCACATCTTTCATAATGTCTGTTTTTCTCTATTTCCACACCATTGACCTCATATTAGTAACATAATATTGTGTTTTAGTTATGTACGTCATAAATTTTGCTTTCCTTGCGTTGTTTTGAAGTAAATTATTTTTACACATATATTTCTTGTACAGAAGTCTTTCTGTAGCAAATAATTGTCATGCTCGTAATTAACTACTCCTTACTCGTTATCATTATTAATAATAATTTTAGTGTTACTAACATAGTTGTTACCGTTGGAATTAAATACGTTCATATTGGTATTGTGGCAACCACTTACTACTGAAATGTCTAGTGAGCTTTTGTCCTAATTAAGTAAACTTTGGTAGATTTTTGTTCTACTCTTAATAAAATACGCTCCGCATAGTATATATTGCAATTCTGAATGTTTGCTTGGTTTCGGAAGTCTGGTAAAATATGCTTTTTAAACATTTTTAATTTTTTGTTTTTTATTTTTGTTTTAGGAATTTGTCTTGGGATTCTCGTATCTCCATTCGAAAGAAACTAATTTCTTAACTAATTATGTAATTAATTCTTAGAATGAAATAGGTTGTATTATGTAACTCGTGTATAAGTGCAGAACAGATAGTGATAATAATAATCTTAGTAGTACAAATATAGCTGTTACTGTTGGAATTAGCTACGTTCGTAACATTATTGCCAACTAGTTGCTGCATCGTCCCAATTTCGTGTGGTGGTACCGAATTTCAGAACTAAAGCAATTGAATGAAAAAGGCAGAAGTCCTAAACGGCACAAGTCCTAAAAGGCAGAAGTTCTAAACGCCAGAAGTCCTAAAAATCATATCGCGGCAGAAGTCCTAAACTGCAGAAGTCCTAAACGGCAGAAGTTCTAAACTGCAGAAGTCCTAAACTGCAGAAGTACTAAAATTTAGGTCTAGTGCCTATATTTTTAGGACTTCTGTCGTTTAGGACTTCTGGATGTCACCATGTCTTCATCATCCGAAGATGTTAAGTATACTACTTCAACGCAGTCCGGGAAATCCAGCCTCTTGTCGGATTTTAAATTCTTCCTCCGCTCAGGGGGAGATGATAGCGTCTCCTCGCCGTCAAGTTCGCTGAAAACTAACTTGCGTACGGGAGCCAAAGCGGAATACATACAACAGTCTCCTGAAACTCAGTATTTAAGTGTTTACGTCACAACAAAATGAAGTCCTAACAACAAGTTCACACAAGTCCCTTCCACCCACTTACCTATGCAATCACGTGATCATTAAAACAACATTCCTGTCAACAATAGAAAAAATCCTAGAATTTTTCCCAATGTGTAGGTGCGCATTCAAGGTCTAGCGACATTTCTGTCAACAATAGAAAAAAGTAACAGACCTGTGTTTTACCTCTCCCTAAACAATTTTCTCCTGAGTAAGTCACCATTCAGGTCAAACTACATTCTTGTCAACAAAGGATAAAGAAAGTCGAACTGTCAATTATCCTAATTTATTACACATACAAACATCTGTGGTAAGATTCCATACATTGTTCGCACACGTGTACATGTGTAGTCAACGTTAAACAACATTCCTGTCAACAAAGACCTATTGTAAACAATAACAATAGACATTCTATCTTCAATTTCCCCCTCTCCCGTCTCGAAAGCACGCAGGTGCTCATTATCATATGCGTTTGTTGGAAATCTACTACTTAGCCAAACCGAAACTATCACTTAACTGGGTGTGTTGTGCTTATTCCGTATAAAATAAGAATACTCGATTTACGGGCCTTCAAAAATTTGGTACCCCTGTTCCAAAAACTTATTATGGGCCAAGATTGCAATCTTTTGATGCATTTTTTGATCATTTCTAAAATTCTTGGCCAAGATCGCAATCGTTTGATCCATTTTTTTTTTTTTTTTGTATCATTACTAAATTTTTTGTTCCCAGACTTCATGGAGTAGGAAGATTTTATAACAATTTGTTACCCAAAATGTACAAAAATAGGGTATTCCTATTGTTACTTCGTCTATAAATGATAATTTATTCCTGAAAATATCCAATGAGTGTAAAGAGGCTACAATGAACAATGAAAGTATCGAAAATGAACTAGGAAAAATCCTGTTAAAGTTCAAGTACAATGATCTTTGGTTTCGTAAGCCAATGTTCTAAGTTTGACAAACATGAGTAAGATGAAACACACTTCTCAAAATTTCGTACATATGTCTAGTGTTGCGAACGAGACAAAAAGTCTATTTTCAAATGCCAGCGAGACGAGAAACATTACATTTTCAACGTTTGAACTTACGCAAGTCAATACAGAACATACTTCAATAGTAAATATGGTATAAATGTTACATCACACGCGTCTGCATTTCTCGTGATTCAGAAGGATGCTGATAACGGGTTAACTGCTGTATCGCCGGACCAATTTTAGGAAATTTACCGGGTCAATTGGAGAATTTATTTAAGATTGTAAGGAAGAATGAGTGAAAGTCAGGTAAAGGGATTAGTAAAAGTTAAGCAAATGGTTGTATTTTTTGGTTGTTTTTGATGTTATTAGCGGCACTGTATGTGGAGGCGGATGGACTATTTCGCGGAGAGGTACACTTGTTTTATTATACGTATCCATAGATTTAAAAGGGACAAGAAAAACCCATTTCATTTCGAGAACAGAGCCCACTAACCCCTGCGGGGCTTTTAACCCGTTCCTACTACTACTAAACTACTACTTATATTATGAATTCGCATAGTAAAACTACACGCCTAATAACGTAATCTAACATAACGTAATGTAATCGAACCAAATATAACCGAATGCAGTACATTTTGGTACTTTTTTCGATTTTCAAATTGGTCCGGCGATACAGCAGTAATGCCCTGATAACTTCTAGATGAAATTGAGGGAAAATTTGGGCATAAATTTTCTACATACATTTAGAAAACGAGATAGCAAAGAATTTAGACGAGACGAGAAAACCTTTCCGAGAACCGAAACAAGGCAAGAAAGAATTCTTCGTGAATCAAGACGAGACAAGAATTTGAGAAAAGATTACGAGACCAGAGGAGAAAACTTTAGATCTCTCTAAACGACACCACAGTTCGAATATTTACTTATTTAAATATTTATCCTAGTATATAATCATATATAACAGTGTTGCTACTTACTACGATGAATATTCAATGATTACACACTAGTTTTATTTACTTAAATTCACTATATTTCAAAATAGTTATTAATTATTTCACAGCGATTCAACACACTTCTAGGTTATATGGCAACCTTTTGCATTATATATTGACAATTAATTATAAACAAATCCCTGGAAACGAAAACTGTTACCATAGCAATCGGATTACTGCCTTCAGGACTAATCAACAAACATTTACATCTAGCGACAGAAACATAAAACATTTACAAATCAAGATTATTTATGACAATTTTTGTAACATTTCTTCTTCTTCTAGTTTGTAGCTATTCCCAAATAAAATAGCATTTTGCCCTGAATACTAAATAAGATAAAAGAGGTAAATACATATCATTGTTGCATATGTAGTGTTGCATATATCATCCAATAGAAACATACTTTTCGATATGAGACATTACTTTCATGAAATATTTTTGAGAGGGGACAGCCTGAAATCTTATTTCGTGGGCAGCGCTTCTAATATGAGACAGAAATAATCGATTGTCACCTGAAGGTTTCTATTACACTAGTACACAAAGGTTTTGTTACATAAAAGGAAATACCTGTTCTTAAAGGAACTTTTTGCGCTGAATTCGAATATGCACTCGGTTTTTCTCCATCACGTACGATTTTCCCGTAACAGAGGGATTTTCGGGAAAATCCCTCAAAAATTTCCCTTTTCGTTTTACACCCCAAGATCTTGTCCCCTTGCATATACTAACATAGAAATTATACCTAAGTATACTTTGATTCATATTTAACAAACCCTCCAAGTTTCGTAATAATCGCTTTATTCTTTCTAGAGAAATAAATATGTTTGTATGTATACTGTGTGTACTGTTTATTGCACCTTATAGTAATGCTTTCAGATCTCTTAAGTTGAGGTAAAACGGTTTGCTTTATTACCACAAACACATATATAAAATATAATACAATATAATTTACAAGTGTGACAATTTACAATAAACAATAATACAAATGTACCAAAAGGTCATGAAAAGACAATCAAAATTATCACAATATATGAAACTTCCATTGGGTTACAAAAACGTACACTACTTCCTTCTTTTGTAAGAAATGTTGCATTCTCTAACAAGACCCCAACAATAGTCCCCCATCATTGATTGATCCCATCGTCCCTGGTACCTTTTCTCCATTGCCATTATATCTTGGTGGAATCTTTCCCCCTGTTCGTCGCTGAGAGCACCTAGGTTAGCAGGAAAGAAGCTGAGGTGGGAGTGCAAAAAGTGGATTTTTAAAGACATCCTACAACCCAACTCTTTGTATTTCTGTATCATGTCCTGTACGATTTCTGTGTAACTCTCAGCTTTGTTATTGCCCAGAAAGTTGCGCACAACACACTTAAATGCTGTCCAGGCAGCTAGCTCAGCACTGTTTAACTTGCTGTCAAAGCTATCATCAAGCATTAATTTCCTAATTTGGGGACCAATAAACACTCCCGCTGAAATCTTAGCATCACTCAGGTTAGGGAACTTATCTCGCAAATACTTGAAACCTTTACCAGATGTGTCCATGGCTTTGACAAAGTTTTTCATAAGTCCTAACTTGATATGAAGTGGCGGTAGTAATATCTTATTAGGATCTACCAAAGGAGCGTATTTGACGTTGCATTCTCCAGGTACGTAATTCACTCTAGGTTCCCATTCCTTCACTTCATAATGTTTGTCATCAGCTCGGCTATCCCATAAACATAAAAAAACATTGGTACTTCGTGTAACCGCACTGCAGTCCTAATAAAATACCAACTACCTTGAGATCACAACATATTTGCCAACAATGGTCCTTGTAATTTATAAGATTTAGCAAAGTTGACATGGTGTCATAGGATTCCTTAATCTTCACTGAGTGCGCAAGTGGTATAGAAGGTTTTTTATTTCCATTATGTAAAAGGACAGCTTTAAGGCTGACCTTTGACGCGTCGATAAATAACCTCCATTCTTCTGGAACGTAAGGAATTCCTAGCTCCGCCATCAACCCATTTATATCCGTACATACGCACACATTATCTTGCATTCAGAAATAGCTTGAAAATTGAACATGCCTTTTCCTGTACACTGATATGTTCGTTTCTGCATCCAATAAGTTCCACTGCTGGAGCCTTGATCCCAGAAGTTCCGCCTCTTGTTTTGTCAGGTGCAAATCACGGACTAGGTCATTAAGTTCACATTGCGGATGAAATGTGACTCGCGAACACAGTCAGGGATGAACGTTGGATCCTTGGATGTACATGTTGATGTCGATGGTTCATCGAGGTCATGATCATCATCAGAGTCTTTTGGCCATATCTCTTCCCAGTTGGTAGGGGGCTCGGGAAGTGGAAGTTCATCCCCGTGCGGAATAGGTCTAATTGCGGATTTAACGTTGGGATAACTTATTGTGTATTTGCTTTTTTTAGAATGTCCCTTAACTACTGTGAGACAAAAATAACAATCATCCAGATGGTTGGTGGGTTCTCTCCACACCATTGGTACAGCAAATTTCATGAACCTCTGTTTCCCTTTGGCCCATGCAAGTAAAGTGACGTAGCACGACGCACAAATTATGTTGGGTGCCCAAGTTTTGTCCTGATCTCCCACACGACATCCGAAATATATATAATATGCTAGTTTCACCGATGGCGTAATGGATCTACACTGTCCTTTAACTACAAACTGGCAACACACATAACAAAAACTATTTGGTGAGTTAACACACGAACGCCGTCCTCTTGACGCCATTGTACTGATCACAAACTAAACTTCTGGTCTTAGTTGGGTATAATGCCGTTAAGATCAAACATGAAAGCACTCTTAGCAGCAAAGACAACTTTGAAAGTGAAGTAGTGTTAAACCACACGTCAATATAAAAATGTACAAAACTCCCTCACCAGGTGTCAAGAACACAAGAAAGAAAGAAATGCGCGGGGGGAGGGGGAAACGATACCGTAGTGGAAAATTCAGACTGCATTAGTTCATTGTTGTCAACAATGAGTCTGTATTCCATTCTTTCTTTCTTTTGCATTCTGTTACATTTGATAACAAATATTGATAACCATTTCATGAACAAAACGAAAAAACTTGGAGAATTGTATATATATGTATTAAGATATACATATACTGTACGTTTAAAAAAAATATACGTTGGAAGTACATTCTATTTTTATACACGTTTCTAATTTACAGAGAGCAATACAAGTGTGTTGTTGACTATTGTAAATATTCATTTTTATGTCTGTGTTTGTAGTAATAAAGCAAATCGTTTTTACCCCAACTCAGGAGATCTGAAAGCATTACTATCAGGTGCAATAAACAGTGCACACAGTATACATACAAATATATTTATTTCTCTAGAAAGAACAAAGCGATTTTTACGAAACTTTTAGGGTTTATTAAATATAAATCAAGGTATACTTAGGTGTAATTTCTATGTTACTATATGTAAGGGGACAGGAGCTAGGGGAATAAAATATCTGAAAAAGGGAAATTTTTGAGGGAATTTCCCGAAAATCCCTCTGTTACGGGAAAACTGTACGTGATGGAGAGAAACCGAGTGCATATTCGAATTCAGCGCAAAAAGTTCCTATAAGATCAGGTGATTTTTCTCATGTTTAAATTTTAAGTTTAAATTTGTTAACTAGTGTTATTTAACAAGATAATTAGCTTACAAGTATTGTCATATTAATTCAACTCGAGGAAGTCGAACTGATCAAGAGCTCCTCCGTGGCTAAGCGGTTAGCGTACGCGCCTTTGGCGTGGGAGACCCGGGTTCGATTCCCGGCGGGAGCTCATGTGGTTCGGATTCCACGTTAATCAGTAGGTCCACGTCTCATATAGCCTCGCTGCTGAAAGGGACGCTAAACTAAAATCAACTCAACTCGAACTGATCAAATGTCCCCTGTTTATGAACGTAACAGGAGTCGGATTGATTTAGTATCACATAGAGAACTATGTAGAGTAGATGAGATTTTTTGTTTAATATTTAGGATGACGAAATCTGTATTTTGCTCATGTCGTCCTCCAAACAGATGAAAAACAGTGAAGTACCGTGCAAAATATTAAGAAGATTCTATGTTCTATGTTCCTAGATGTAAATACTGTATTACCATTATTGTGCTATTTATAAGAATTCGAACATTCATTCCAATACAATACTTAATTAAGTATGCAACACACACAAAAAGGCTAAACATGGGCAAAATTTTCAAAAGATACGGAAAATTCTACTTGGTATGTATATTGCGTGTATATACAACTTAACCTCCCAAAACAATGTTTATTTTGTAATGCATTCGATCATTATAATTTAGGTTCAGTCTTCACTTAGTTTTAGCAAGTAAATTTGTAAAATCTCCAGCATCTGTCACATCTCAAACATGAGGTAAATTTCTTTCTTTGTTATCCATCCGTTAACTTTCATATCTATTATAGAAATCTAATTTATTTTCGGTATATGGAACAGACAGTCTTTATTAATTATTTAATTAAATATAAAAATTAAGGTGAAGAATCAATTTTTTACATTGCAAAGCCAATGACTACTGCAAACACAGAAAAGCAAGAGCAAAGTACGCTGGAGAATGGGTGGGAAAGAAAAGCAAATGCTGTTTGATACATTAAGAGTGACGGAAACACAACAAGCGCAGACTGCATGTTCCTGTAAAGATAGGTTCGAGCCCCCAAGCCAACATTCTCAAACGGGAAAAATTATGAAGATGTGAATTTCTTCTTCTAAATGTAATAAGACATGTTGACATGTTACTAAGTGTAGAAAAAGTAAGAATCATTGAAATACTTATTGATATAGTATTTTGAATCTATATATACATGTGAACACATACTGGTTTTGTCACCTACGTTTTCATACGTAAAAGATAATTTCCAATGAAAGGAAAGACAGTGAACATAGTTCTCACATCAATACTAGAATGAAAAAGATAAAGAAGGAAAAACAGCATTTGCAACGGATATGAATGTCATCGTCTTGGAAATTCAGGTGTATTTCTTTAGAAGGAGCTCGGTAAGGGTGTTCATGGAACCTCACTTCATAGTCATTACTAGCTACTGTTACCGAGGTAAACTGAAGATTCGTAGGGTGGCGAAGAACTGCAAAATAAATTCGCAGTATTTTCATAAGCAGATCATGCGGCCGATCTACGAGCATGAGATTCCAACAATATACGGAAATGACGCCAATCTGGTGCGCATTCACATGGACAAGAGCTCATCACATACCTCACGATCGTCCCTCACATTCTACAGGGAGATGGAGGAGGCAAGTGGTATACAGGTGATAAATTTCAATGAGGTACCTGTTAAATCTCCAGATGCAAGTCCTATGGACTATTGTGGATTTGGATTGCTGAAGCGGGCTTTGGGAAAACTGCGTGTGACAACTGTGGAAGGACTTTGGAAAGCTGAGCAAAGGGAATGGGACACAATTCCCCTCCCAGTTCTTCAGAGAAGCCTATTACAGTGGAAATTACGCTGCCGGGCTATGGTTAGGAACCAAGGGAAACACATCGAGCACTTACGGACCTGGCGCCATGGATTCTTCTAAATTTTTAGGTAAGTCGAAATTGGCCAAATGCAGACTGAACAACCTCTGTTGAATTTACACTGAAAACCACATTACAACCTTTGGATCTAAACCTTTGTGTTTGATGCCCCATTAAGTCTCAACTCACCAATCAATAAACTCTTGTGTTGTCCTGCATTGTTTCCCCAAATTCGTGGTAGCCATCATATATCGTTGGCGAGGTTGATTCGGTTGCTAGTTGCAATGGACCAATTTGAAGCCCGTTATAGAACAGATATAATATCTGAAAAATTGATGCCTCCGAGAGATTCTCTCAACTGTACAAAGAGGTCAAAATCGAACTGCCTCACGTGTTAAATATAGTGAATATTCCAAGACCTCCATATGTCACCTGGCCAATAACACTAGCCTGCAAAATGAAGGTCACTAAAAAGTGTTTAAAATATAATTGCTGATCTTTATGTATTTTCGCACGCTAATTCCAAAAATAACACTCATATTTTTGTATCGCGTAAGGTTTCTGTATAAAAGAGTCATAGCTGCAAGGAAAAATAGCTTATACTCTTACTTTATAAACAGTTTACTTTTGAGTTTTTACATAAAACTCGAAGACATACATTTACAGGTCCTCATGTTGCCTTTTTGCTTGAAAATTGCGCCTTCGACATTTTCGTTTATGGGATGATTGCGTAAGGTCTCTCAGCAGCATCCAACAATAATCTGCTAGCATGTTGACTTTCCATCTTCCCTGGTACCTTCGCTCCATATCCTTCATACTTTGATGAAACTGTTCTCCCTGCTCTTCACTTACTGTACCTAGATTCTCTGGGAAGTAGTCTAAATGTGAATTAAGGAAGTGCAATTTTAAACTCATTGAGCATTCCAAATTTTTGAACTTTACTAACATGTTTTCTACAATGAACTTGAAGTTAGGATCCTTAAAGTTACCAAGAAATTTGTGAACAACTTCTTTAAATGCATTTCAAGCCTCTTGCTCAGGTATGGTTATCGTATCATCGAACTCCTTATCTTTCATTAGTTTTCTAATGCCTTGACCAATAAATACACTCTCTTTCAATTTAGCTTCTGAAAGTCCTGGAAACTTTTCAGTCAAGTATCGGAAACACATTCCCTCTTTTGGCAAAGCGTTTACGAACTGTTTCAAGATGCCAAGTTTAATATGAAGTGGCGGGAGCAGGATTCTGCTAGGATCAACTAAGCTTTCCCGTATTATATTTTTACCTCCAGGCTGTAGAGATGTTCGAGGTTGCCAGACTTTCTGGGTACAATGATGAGCTCTATCTCTGCTAACCCATTCGCAGAGGAAGCATGGATACTTAGTGTAACCTGCATGTTGTCCTAGAATCATAGAAGTAACCTTTGAATCACTACATATTGTCCAGCCATGTTCATTGTATTTAAGTTTTGTGAGTATTGCAGATAGATTTTCGTAGCTTTCTTTTAGAAACACAGAGTGAGCAACTGGAACTGAGGCGTATCTACTGCCATTATGTAGCAACACCGCTATAATACTTCTTTTCGAAGAGTCGATGAATAGTCTCCAGTCTTTAACCTTGTATAGTATGTTCAATTTCTTCATCAATCAAGCGACATTGCAACAATATACTAGGTTTTCATCTTCACAAAAGTAAGGAATGAAATCTCTTTTCCTTTTCTAAACCAATAAAAAGAAGTATATGGTGCCAGAAGATTTTTTTCCTTCAGTCGAGAACCCAGTAGTTCTGCACATTTCTTTGTAAGACCCAAATCCCTAATTAAATCGTTAAGTTCTGCCTGCAAAAATAGTGCAGGCTCGCTGTTTCCTGCAACTGCTTCAAACTCACGTGTATTCTGATTATCATCTTCGTCAGAACTTAAGCTGGTATCCCCTAATGTTTCTGGAAGGGTTGTAATAGCAATGCAAAACGGGGCGTCTTGCTGAAGGTAGATTTGTATAAACAATGTGCTTCTTATTTTTCTTGTTGAACCCTTGTATGTTGCAGGAACAAAAAAAAAAAAAAAACCCTCATCGGTATGATTTCGGGGTTCTCTCCAGATCATAGGCACACCAAAACGAAAAGACTGTTTTGCACCCTTCCACCACTTCGAAGCTCTTCTACACATGGATAACGCACTTTGTGGGGAGCCCACGATTTATCTTGGTCACCTAGTTTTACACCAAAATAAGCGAAGTACACTTTTTGACGAAGTTGGTTATGTTTTGCTGATATTTCTTTACTACGTATTCTCCACAAATGTAACAAAACGCGTCTGGTGAATTCCTACAACTCCTTGGAGCCATTTAGACCACTTCACTAACACTATGGAGAGTTTGTAGTGCACTTCAAACGACCGCGACGTTTACATTCAAAACTAAGACAATTCACCTCTGGCATACACTTACAAATTACCTAACAATCCCATAATGGCAAATGACGTTCTTTGCCATTGGAATTGCACAAAACTTAATTTAATAAACAGGTGTGCCTGAATTTTGCATACCAAAATTAAATTTAATTAGTAGGAAGATATTATACCTATTTGTTTTATGTATGTTTATCTCTTAAATTTGGAAGTACATTATCAATAGTCTTCCTGCCATCTAGCAAGAACCTATTTAATGTGTTTTCTACACAGCGTTCACAGAAAGAGCCAAGGCGTATAGAAAGAAGCGCGTTTGTGAAAAACCTTACGTAATAGAGCTTTTTCGATTATTCCGTTGAAATCAGCGCCACGAAATCTATAAGAATCACTTATTAGTTTCTAAACACTTTTTCCATCGCAGGCTAGTGCAATTGGATCACTGTATCTGCCATGTGACATTGAGCGTTGTCATGCAAGATGTAATGTGTCCCTCATGAATTCAGATATTTGGGACGTATAGATGGAAGTAAGTGGTACTAGAACGCTACATTGTCATTTTCACCTGTAGGTACTGCATGGCATTGAACGCTTTTAGTCGTACGTCATTATCAGTATCTAGGTTCCTGTAGATTTTTTGTTTTCAATCGTTGCTGAAAAGTAACAATACACAGCAAGAGTTTATCCTCTCCGATGCAGTATCTGTCAAGATGAAGGCAACTATCATGTAACCGGTAAGACTTCTTCACTTTGGTGAAATGATGAGCAACCTACGGAACCTCAATTATCTTCATGTATAATTTCTTCTTTAGGATGTGCCGTATAGTTTCTTGGCTCAACTCACATTTCTTCAGATATCTCCATAACAGTCCAGTGATGGTCGCTTTCAAGGAAACATCACACTGACTTCATCTTCTCCTTCATAATGGACGAACTATCGCTACGGAACCAATCTGGTGACCTTTGGCCTGACCGAAACACCTTGACTCATTCTCCAAACGCAATCGATCTATATGGTTACAACTATGTCAGCCACTCACTTCCTACAATCTTTCATGGCACTGACGAGGATTTTTGCTGCAGGATGTTTGGATTTTTAACCAAAAACACTATTCAATTTTCTTAAACATACTCTAGGAGAGCAAAGTCATCAGTGACTTAGTTATACGGGTTATTTACTGTAATCTCGGGACCATGGATAAGCGACTATTTTTCCTGGAAGAGGAAAGACTTTTCTCTAACCCCTGTGGCTTAGCAACCACAAACTGCACTGGAGATCGCGAAGGACTCAATGCTGCCAGATTTCTAAACTGAATGAATTGGTGTCTCTCTGTTTTAAGGTTTTCAGTCCAGATTGTCATGTGAGGACAACAAAAGTACGAACTGATTTTTCAGTTTACCCTACACACCAACTTGCATAATGTTGGTGTTCGAAAGTTTTAGTGACATATTTATGTCATTTAGTGAAGTGACATATTTATGTATTGCCCATAAAAGATCTATACGGAACAATGAACTAACGAAGGTCTCACTATTTTTAAAAAGATCCTCTTTCCTTCAGAGTGACATTTTAAAAAAAGAAAGAAAGAACGGAAAAGCGAAGTGTGTAAATGCCTTTAAAAGGGTAAATATTTATTCTCAATTCCTGCAAGAAACTTTATTTTTGGTGCTATAATTTACAACTTAAGGCAGGCAGTAGGGTTATTTTCCTTTTTTTCCCCTCTTGAGTTTTATAGTTTTCCGGATTTTGCAAACCATAATAAAATGAATCAAAAAAATCCTTGTAAATTTAAACATGAATTTTTTGAAGTTTATAATGGAAAGAAAAGAAGAAAGACAGTTTTGATTTAGGTTTTCTTCATCCATGAATGAGCAGTAGCATATAAATAAAGTTAAAAGTTTTTATACTGTTTTGCAACTTAAAGGAACGAATAGAAGGAAGGGAAAATCTTAGCTTAGAATGCTTTCTCTATAAACTTAGTTTATTATAGAACGCCTCAATTGATTGTTTATGGCCACTAATGTTGTCAATAGTTGTCAGTTGGTAAATTTGAGTTCTCTAGTTTCTCTCGACACTTTGTTCAAAGTGATTGTAGTGTGCTGGTGTCTTAGTATTTTCTCGATGAGTGAAAATGTCCAATTTCTTTCGGCCGTGGATAAGTAGTTCTGCGGTACCAAATTATCCGCAACCTGGTCCTTCTGGACAGAGAAGTCCAAGTAACAGAAAGGAGGATCGTGTACTTGGAAGTGGAGCAAAGCTGAGGAAGCAAAGCGTCTTTATAGTGCGAAATGTACAAAAGTTTTTGCGTGAAGTTATTCGAAAAGGTGGAGTTTTAGCCAGCAAAAATGCTATGAAACTAACAGCGGACGCTACGCGGATTGGACTCACAACGATAAAAAAAATATTTTACAAATTCCAGATCCCAGTGTTTATCGAACACTAACAAAACGATACGTGAACAGAAAGCAGGCACCGTTCGGCAAAATAGATTATTTTACTCGCGATTTGCTGCGACGTACGGTATATGAGTGCTATAAGAAAGGGGTGTCACCTACTGTAAGAACGCTGTCTCGAATTATGTGTGAGAAGACATCCGGAACTAACTATGAATTTCCATATTCGATTAGAACATTACGTCGTCTGTTACATAGTATGGGGTTTTTATATAAATCAGTGTCTAGAAAAAGCGCGAAATGTGAGTCCAACGAAGTTATTGCTTGGAGATACCGTTATCTCGAAGAAATTAAAGCTTACCGTTCCGCGGGATGCTGTGATGTGTACCTCGATGAAACTTGGTACGATAGCAACACGTGCCAAAGGAAAAATTGGTCTGATGACTCTGACAATTGCACAGTTGCAACTTCGGACAAAAAAGGGGAATGGATCGTTATTATGCACTGTGGTGGCTGATTTGGGTTTGTGGATAGTGCTTTATTTATAACCCACAAGAAAATGTCTGATGCTCCTGCCGATTATCATGCTATAATAAACGCAGAAATTTTCGAGAATTGGTTTGAAAACTCCATACTGAAAAGCTTAGAGGAGCCATCAGTTATAATTTTGGATAATGCCCCTTACCATAACCGTGTAATTAATCCGAAGCCTAATATATCGTGAAGAAAAGAAACTATTCTTAATTATATGCGAATCCACAATATCGCCGTACCTAGTCCGGTCCCGATAATACCTGTTCTTCTCCAAATTATTGATGAACAACTGCCTGCCAACAAAAGAAGAAAAAGATACGCAATAGACGAACTTGCAGTATCATATGGGCATGCTGTTTTAAGATTACCTCCATATCATTGCGTACTTAATCCAATTGAAATGGTGTAGTCGCAATTAAAACCAAATTTGAAAGGTGAATCCCTGCCGAGCAGAATTATTGTTGACAAATGGAAAAATTACATGAGACACATGGAGGATATTGAAGACAGTTACAGAGATATTCAGTTGGTTTTCAATAACTCAAGCAGAGTTTTAGTGGAAATAACAGATTCGTCAACAGACGATTCTGACTTAGATCAGGAATAGCACTTTCCAAAGTAAGACAGTATTCCATATTTTTAATATTCTCTTATTTTCGTAGATCATGCACTTTGTAATATTTGTGGCTGATTATTGATCAATTGAGTTTTTTTTTTTTTTAATTCACGAACGAGCGAACATATAATCCCACGTTTTTACAGAATTCGCTATTTAAATATAGTTTGCCCAATTTACTTTTAATAATTATAGGTCTATATATAATAAATTAATATATTGATGTATTTTATTGCCAGTTTTTATTTTGCATGTTTGATAACACTCACTCTTGTAGAAGAATTCATATGCAGTTAGAATAGTGGTTCTCAACCTAATTTCTATTACGACCCTCAATTTATCACATCCTCTTACCAACGACCCATTGATAATTTCTGGTTTGTAATAAGCTTGTGTGGGATTTTTAAATATACCTATTGCGAAGATCTCACGACGTCCATCTATTTCTATAATAGTAGAATCAATTTCTTGTATATAATGGATACAGTAACTTCCCTAAAAGCGAATAGATTAAAACCGAATTTGGTCAGTTCATTCATATTACAAATATAATCCGATCCGTTATACTGTTTCAAAATGGAGACCTTTTGAAAATTTTTAAAACTTTATAGCTCCCTTAATTTTGGATGTATGATTAAAAAAAAAAGGTAATTTCTAATTTTCGTGGAAAAAGCTTGAACAGTTATTAAAACAAGTTATTGAGTATTTTAAATGACTTGATTTTTCTGGTGTTTCAATATGCAGTTCTCATTAGTTTCATATCGCACCTCTTTCATTTAAATTGATTTTTAAACAACTCTGCACCTGTTGAAAATATTTAGTAGACCTATTTGTTGTTGTTTTTAACAGTAAGGATAAAAATAAAAATATGCCTATCAGAAAAAAAAATTTAAAAATATTTTCCGATATTAGATTTTAATCATCTTTATCTCTTCCGCTTATCTTAGCTACCCATATGAAACCCTGGGGGGTCGCGACCCCGAGGTTGAGAAACCCTGAGTTAGAATAATACTTGCAGTTTTATTTTACTACCACTGGCAGTTCAATATATTTCGTTTACCTTTTATGATTCATTACTCGAAGGCCGAAAATAACAGAAGCAGTTATTTGATATACACACTAACAAATAAGTGAAAGTTTCAGGAGGGCTGAAGGTAGTCGAAGAGGAGGAAATCTCCCTGGCCATCCTAGCTACAGACCTGGTTTCGATATAAACATTGGTTAAAACGGCTGGGCGATATGTATATTTTTAGTTAATGCTAATTATTTAACACCTATCCAAATAAAGCATTTAAATTTCTTATTGCTAAATCCAAAAATTCACCAAAATTACTTTTAAAAGAATATAAAATTACTGAAGAAGATTAAATTTTTTCGAGACGAAGCGGAATTCTTCGAGAATCGAGACGATACTTCAAACTTAACAAGACGTCTCTTCTCGGGAGCAACACTGAGTTAACTCGTTTTCACACCTCCCAAACCAATAGTCTTAAGTGAAAAGAGACCACATATCAGAATAATATACAATAAATCTAAACAACATTTCTTTAATATCGCCCATTTATTGGCTTCAGTGATGAGAACCATAGATCTAGTCCAAGCCACTAACCTTAGAATTCGTTTTCATGTAAGACATTTGATAGCGATTGAATTATATTAATTTCAATACAATAGTAGAGTATTTACATACAATTTTTAGGGATGCGCACGAGTCGAGTCGAGTCGAGATGTAAGCCTGTCTCGACTCGTCTCGAGAAAATGCTGTCTCGACTCGAAAATATGTTTCTGTCTCGACTCGTGTCTCGGCGCGACAGCCTCTGTCTCGACTCGACTCAAATTCGGCCAATAGAACACATCTGGAATGTGATTGAACGTGACGTCAGGGCGCATCACCCGCCTGCCCGGAATTTACGGGAATTAGGTGACCTGTGTGTGCATATGTGGTGTCAACTCTCTCCAGTGACCTACCAAGGATCATTGCGTGCATGCCAAGACGTGTCGCCGTTGTTATCCGTGCCAAAGGTCGACATACTGACAATTAGGTACGTAGTCATAATGGTCTGGCTGATGTGTGCGTATATTTTAACTCGTATATTTTGTCTCGTCTCGAATTTCGAGACGTCTCGACTCGAATTTGAGTCGAGTCGAGACGTCTCGAAATTCGAGACGAGACAAAATATACGAGTTAAAATATACGCACACATCAGCCAGACCATTATGACTACGTACCTAATTGTCAGTATGTCGACCTTTGGCACGGATAACAACGGCGACACGTCTTGGCATGCACGCAATGATCCTTGGTAGGTCACTGGAGAGAGTTGACACCACATATGCACACACAGGTCACCTAATTCCCGTAAATTCCGGGCAGGCGGGTGATGCGCCCTGACGTCACGTTCAATCACATTCCAGATGTGTTCTATTGGCTTCAGATCCGGCGAGTTGTGGAGCCAGAACATCACTTGGAACTCGCTTCTGCGCTCCTCAAACCACCCCATCACACTCCTTGCCTTGTGACATGGTGCATTATCTTGTTGAAAAATGCTATTACCGTTTGGAAACATGGTCGTCATGAAGGGGTGTGCGTAGTCTGCAAGCAGTGTGAAATACGCCTCGGCCGTCATGGTGATTTGCTCGAGCTCCACTAGACACATCGAGGCTCACGTGAATGTCCCCATATAATAATTAAGCCGCAGCCAGCTTGTCTCCGTCCCGCAGTACAAGTGCCAAGGAGCTGTTCCCTTGGAATACGACGGATTCGCACCCTCCCATCGTCATGATGAAGAAGTTATCGGGATTCATCAGACAACGCAACGCTCTGCCAGTATACTAAGGTCCAGTGGCGATGGTCACGTATTCATTTCAGTCGTAGTTGCCGATATCGTGGTGTTAACATTCGCACATGAATGGGTCGTCGGCTGCGGAGGCCCATTGTTAGGAGTGTTCGGTGCACTATGTGTTCAGAGTAGTGTTGTGAAGGCCTGGGAGAAAACGGACATTTTGGGTAAAAAAAAAAAAACAACAGTTTCTTACGGTTTTCCCGAACTTGAAAAAAACGGAAAATTTGGGTAAAATTGAAATTTTCGAATATTTTATTATATTATGCTTTCAAAATGAAAACTACTTTATATTTACTAGTCTAGAGTTAAGATAATTGAGTACTTATGTTTCTTGTATTAGAATAGGGAAATTTTGTGCACAACTCATCCAAACACTTCAAAGTTAGCACCGTGATAGAGCGGAGTTATGGCTACAAAAGAAACTAAAATATAATCCTAGTTAGCTTTATTAGTATAGACGCATTAAAATTATCTCGAGCAATCTTATGAAGTTCCCCCTTGATGGCAGGGAAGTGTTAAAATAACAGGGCCAGAATCATTTTAGTTAATACGTTAAATCAAACATGTATTTTATAGAGATGTCTTCCTTGTTCTGTGTAAAATTTCCGGAAATTTGGAATCCATTAAAAAAAAATTGTCTGGAAATATTGGCAAAAACAGGAAAATATAATTTAAAAACTATATCTTGGCCTGATGCTAGTCATCTTACTTGCATGTCTGCAGCATATACAGTAAGAAGTCGAAAATCCAAACTAATTGGGGCCACAGGTAGTTCGGATTTTCGAAAATGACTAAGAAAATGCCATTTAGGCTTACATATACTGTACGGTATGTTCTTCTATCGATACAGTGGTTATTCAGTACATACAGTAATTACAATACCAAACGAAAGGCTACTTATATTTAATGTTTCTGAAGAACTTGCTCGTACACTAAATTACATTGATCTTGTAAGTCACACTTAAAACTTATAGGCCTAAGAGAAAATAAAAAAATAAAAATATGTATGACAAACAATTACGTATGAATGAACTTTTGTAAAAACACTTACTTTCCATAATGCCGACGAACACACTATTGTCTGTTTATCTCTAGCGTTATATTAAGACAAAATGTAAAAAGCTTCTAGGGACCGCGTTCGGATTTTTGACGTTCGGATTATCGACGTCCTACTGTATATACAATGTATTTCGCTAACGGAAAAATACTTAAAGCAACAATATTTAATTCTACTTTTTAGTTTTCCGATTTCTGGTAAAATTCCTCTTTATTCTTTGTATATTTTTCAAATAACTGAAAAAGAGAGATGATCTTATTTACATATACACACATATACTGCACAAGTGAGTAAATTTGAGCAGCGAGAAATATATTAAAGGGTTGAGTATGTGAAACTTCCGTTCGTTATTATTACAGACTAGCAGAATACCCGGTTTTCGCACGGGGAGAATACGTTTCACTTTGGGCACAAAGGGCAATAAAACTGTCACCAATTAACTTATGGAGCCCCAAAACTATGAATTCGACATAAATATCCGTAATTTTCAATTATCTTTACATGTCACTATTCCCCCTTAGAGTACTAATGGGACTGAATTTGGATTTAAACTGCCAGAAGTGTCACTGTTCATCTCAGCGACCCCGAAAACTATCGATTCGACACTAATATTTGTCATTTTCCTCTCTCCCTTTCCCTCAAGCTGCACCTTCAAAATGAAATAATTAAAAACCATCCCGAACCTCATCTATGTTGAAAATTTTTATCGAGATCGGTAAAATTTCCAAAAATTTTGAAACCATTAATAAATAATTAGTTCGGAAATATTAGCAAAAACCGGAAAATACAATTTAAAAACTATTTCTTCGTCTGATGCTAGTAATCTTACTTGCTGTAACATGTTTGCAGCATTATACAATGTATTTTGCTAACAGGAAAAATACTTAAAGCAACAGGTTTTAATTTTACTTTTTTAGTTTTCGGATTTCTGGTAAAATCCTCCCTCTTTATTATTTGTGTTTTTCGAATAACTAAAAAAAGAGATATGATCTTATTTACACATACACACATATACCGCACAAGTGAGTAAATTTGAGCAGCGAGAAATAAGGGGTTGAATATGTGAAACTTCCGTTCGTTATTATTACAGAATAGCCGAATAGCTTGCACGGGGAGAATACGTTTTATTTTGGACATAAAGGGAACCAAAACTTTCACCAATGAACTTATCGAGCCCCAAAACTATTAATTCGACACTAATGTCGGTAATTTTCAATTACCTTTACCTGTTCCCGTCCCCTCTTATGAGTACTAAATGGGACTGAATTTGTGGATTTAAACGGGATCTTCTGTTAATCTCAGGGACCCCGAAAAGTATGGATTCGATCATGTATATATGTATATCTATCTATAGTGTTTTTTAATAATAAATTTGCCGGTACGCTGGACCTCACGTTGACAATGGTTAAAAAGTTGGAAGGTTGGTTGCATACCTTACAGGGTAATAATAATAATAATAATAATAATAATAATAATAATAATAATAATAATAATAATAATAATAATAATAATAATAATAATAATAATAATAATGAACACAATATATAGCACAATTAGCTCCCAATGTTCAGACTTCAAATCCTACACTTTTGAGTGGAACAGCAGCGGAAATGAATGAAATGGTGGAATGAAGAAAATAGAAGGAAACGGGAGAATCCCGAGAAAACCCACGAGCGCGGTGTTTGTCCACCACAAAGTCCACACGGCGCTAGCTGGGATCGAACCAGGGACCCAAGCACCGGAGATGAACCCTCCACCACTGAGACACCGCGCCCCTTATTTATTTCGGAAGGGTCAAAGGTATTCTGGGAGTTCAAGTTCAATTTGAGGATAAATTATATTAGAATTTGTAAACTTGCCCCTAGAATTAGACTAGATTTGCACAAAAATCAGGATTTCGGAGGGTCCGGACCCCCAAATTCCACCCCGTGCGTTCGTCCCTGTTGAAATATCTACGTTTTATAGCCTATTCCAGACAGCAACGTAAATTACGAAAAGACAGCATAATATTTTAAAACATGGTTCATAGGATAAGACATGTACTCACATGGTCCTTGGCAATTTTAAAAAAGCGACTATACTTTTTGTCACATCTGGAGGTAACTACTCGATGTTCCTCTACACACTACACATTTATACGTACGTTTAAGATTCAATTAAAATTTTCATAATTCGAAAATATTTACAGCTTTCTTTCTGCCACACCACGCAACAAATCACACGACCAACTAAATGAAAGATGCTTTATTGCTTGAAAATTCATCCCACGACGTTTTTGTCCCCGAAGCCGAAGCCGTTTGCAAAATGTTCAGATTCACAGGATCTCTTGAGCCGCTGTGATCGGAACTTCAATCTTTTACAACTGTAATTGAGCACAAACTCGAGAGCGCAACGAGTTGAAGTTGTTTCTCAATGTGAAAAAAATAAACAGAAAGCTTGGTTTACTAAATTGCTTTTCTCAACGTGTCGGCAAGTAACAAAAGTGAGAATATCCAAAGAAGTTTCTGCCAAAGCATACAAAGAAACAATAGCACATAGTTTCGATAACATCTGTGTGATCCTTCGGTAGGCTACATATTTCGTAGTTTGGACTGCACCCGTGGCCAAAACAAGACTCGTAGCCGGCTTGTATAGATAATAGAATGAACATTTTCTATATTTCTGCATCTTGAATGCACATTTCCAATTACTGAATGCTCATTTGTGAAAGAGAAAGAGAGTCTGACTTTTGCTCATTGTCCACTTTTGCCTTATTGCTTTATTTATCTCAGGAATTCAACCCGAAACTTTCCACCCCTAATGGCCATTGAATTAGCGACAGACAAGTTTGTTGTGAGACATCAGTCTTTTCAGAAAAGAAAATCTGGTTGATTCAGCGCCTTTATGGTTTATATTAGTGTGCGAAAAAGAAATGAACAAAGGGAAACACGAGGGAAAGATCCCTGAATATTATTAACTGGCTTCAAGAAGGAACAAAGATTCGCAGCTCTTTCTCCTGAAAGAAAAGAGGAAAACGAAAACAAACAAAAAACAACAACAACAAAAACTGATTTTCAATAAACCTATAATTTACTATTTTGTATTTTTTAAAGTTTCTTGTCAGCCCATTTTTAAGACAGAAAAGGAAATATTCCGCTACCATTAAATGGTGCAAGAAAAATCGACATATATACATATTCTCCCTTCCGCCAAGTTGCGGAGCTGAATTTTGATTTAAATGGCATCGGAAGTGTCATTGTTCATTTCAGCGACCCCGAAAATTGTGGATTCGACACTAATATGTCGTTTTTCCCTCTCTCCTTCCCTCAAGTTGCACCTTCAAAGTAAAATGATAAAAACCATCCCAAACCTCATCTATGTTGAAAATTTTATCGAGATCGGTCTGATGATTTAAGAGTTATTAAGTTAGAAACATAGTCACTTTCATTTTGATTGTAATAATCTGTCGCACTAGAAAACATGTATTTGTTTACATACAGGATTTTGTAAATAAAGTTTATATAAGTGTCTGTATTAAAATATTAAACAATAGTAATTATATGTTTTAGATCATGAGTATTATTGAAATTTGCCTACTCCTCTTTCTGTTAAGAAGTAATTTGGTTAAAATTAACAAAACTTCACCAGACCAAAGAGCATATTGAGAACTCAGTTTTATTCAAAAGACCTATGTGTTGCAACAGAACACTTCATGTTGGTAGGCTTGTATGTAACTGTAATTAATGCATGCAACTGTATGTAACTGTGACTTTAACTTCTGTAATTAATGCACATCCACGAATAAAGGAGATAACAGAAATAAGTGCAGACTATTAATTTTCAAGTAGCTGAACCTGCGCTCTCTACACAGCGCATCATTCACATATGAGCATGAATATCTTTATCATTCCTCGTATCTATACATGTCCCTTTACAGATGCAAGTGAAGGACGCCTTCATAAAAATCGGCAAGGAGTATCATAAAGGGGAAATTTTTTCGACTATTTTTTTTTCAATATCTCGCACCGTTTGCAAGATTTGAGCCGACTTGTGGTTGGAATTTTTAATTCATATATAACCCGTGTTTTCTTTCTTTTTGCATACATTATGCAATAAGTAAATAAATTACACACACAATTAATTATGTCAGTTATATACGGAGTTCATTAAAAAAATCTCTCCAAACAATGAAGATTCATCTTAGACTGGAGAAATGGTTATCCTTCGTTCTCTTATCATTTGGCCATGAAACAAACATTTGAGAAATATACAACCCCTATATACAACTATGTGATGTTGGAATATATAACTCGTAGGGTATGAAGCTTTACTTTTAAACATTTTCAGTACTTCCAGTGTACCCCTAAAAAAGAACTAATGGTCATGTTATTTTTTAAATATTCAGTGGAACTCGACAATTTACACAAAATTTGGAATCAACCAATGAAAACGGCACGTTTCTAGCACTTGTGGGTTCAATATCTCATTGTCGAAAGGACTGGAGACAAACACAAACTTTTCTGTGGGGACAAACACATACGCGTAAATCTAGTATTTTAATACAGATAATATTGGAATAGTGTTATTTTCGAGTACTATATTTTAATATTCGCAATATTGAAATTTTTGAACTTATATTTTTCACGAGTTTGAAAAAAAATATCATTACTAGCAAAATTAACCAAATACAAACATTGTTAATTTTTTTTCAATGTTTCCAATTTTTCCGGAAAGAAATAGAAAAAACGTTTTTTTACCAACAGGTTCAAAATTTCAGGAAATTTTACAACACTAATTCAGACACACTTGTACTTGGCCCAGCATTAAACTCTGATGTTAGTTCCGACGCAGTTCGCTGCCTGTCCTGTTTTACCAGTCTGCTAAGCCTACAACGTCCGACATTGTGTAATGAGGCGAGGAGGGGGGGGCCTCCCAACACCTCGACGTTTCGAGTCGTTTCCCCTTGGTTTCACCACTTGTTGAAGACACTCACCACAGCACTCCTCGAACACCTTGACAAGTCCTGTAGTTTCCGAAATTCTCGTGCCGAGTGTTTTTGAATGAGTACTTTCTTCAAAATAATATTAAAAATTATAGAAAGATTTTCGAGACATTCGAGTCGAGTCGAGATTTTTACGAACTGTCTCGACTCGACTCGTGTCTCGACTCGAAAATTTGAGTCGAGAAATATGTTTGTCTCGACTCGTCTCGAATTTTACAAAGTGTGTCTCGACTCGTGCGCATTCCTAATAATTTCCACAATAGCCTGCTTTAAATTTCGTTTTAAGTTCAGTTTACTGACAGGTTTATCAAGTAACTGCTAATCAAACCTGCAACTTTCTGATATTTTGCACTAATGTTTGGTTTTAATTACCTGAGACTTTTCCTTAATAAAACTAAAATTGTATTATAATATTATAGAAAATGATTCTATTTCCCCTTCTCAGCAACGGAATTAAAAAAAAAAAAAAAACTTCAAAGATTCGTGAGATACTTTATTCTTAGCAAAGAACTATTTGAATCCTCTTTTACTTTTCTATAGTACACATTTCAAACAAATCTTTTCTTAGCTCTTGATTTTGTGACAAAGGAACACTCTTACAAATTCATGTTTCTATCTATAATAGTTTGTCTTAGTTATTGATGAGTAAGTCACTTTAATCCTTTTTATATATAATAGTGTAGATAATATAGTAGTGTATATATCGTATTGTAATAAAAAAAGTAGTTGTGCCAAGCCTTCGACCTTCTGTACATTTAAGTAAAGAATTGTGATTAACTCTTCACTTTAAAAAAATGCCCAACAACCAACATGCGATTACATAAATATTAATGCTCAATTCTACTAGACGTATCCCGAGAATAAGTTCCCATGAAATGTAAAATGAAAGACGAACACCAGAAGAACATGATTTTATTACTGAGAGTTAATGGCAGACAACCTAATTCTCAATTTATGCGGTATCCTTGTTGAGGCATTTGTCGTAACACGGAAACAGCTTTCTGTTTCCAAAGGATCTCGCCAAGGGCTGGAGGAAGGATGTCACAATCGTTTGTAACTCAGCTTCTCTGTCGAGACTCAGAAATCGCTTAAGGTGGAAGTCGTTGAACACGATTTCACGTAGGACACCCGTGTTTCGTCCCTGGTGACGACGCAATCGAAGAACTACTCTGCTTCCAGGTGGTAACGGAGCAGAAAGATCAAAGCAGATGCTAGACATTTATTCTTGTGCTTCGTTGTCAGTTGTTCTGAAATCCATCATGCATACACATTATAAAACTTAAATCGCTGAGTGACAGGACAACTCATGAGGCAGGAAATACCAGATCTTCGGAAATTGAAATGAGAATTCTGACATTGTGAACTACCAGTTCTATAGAATTGCTTACTACATATTTTGTTCCAACTCAGGTATAACCATAGACGGTCAGCCACTACTGTGCACATTAGTATGACCTATTGTGAATTATCTGCACCATCTTCTGACAATACATTTACTCATAGCATACGGTCCATACACATCATATAACTGAAGGTGGATCTCTGACGCCTACAGCTTCCTAATGTGGAGAAACCTAATTACCGCACGTACCTCACGTACTCAGCCGGAGATTTTGAGCACAGTCCCTGTTATCGTATCACAGTTATATTATCACTAACTTTA
The DNA here is from genome assembly GCF_964235325.1 of Thermobia domestica. Taxonomy (NCBI): domain Eukaryota; kingdom Metazoa; phylum Arthropoda; class Insecta; order Zygentoma; family Lepismatidae; genus Thermobia; species Thermobia domestica. The sequence continues at coordinate 130,344,274 of NC_137456.1, read as the reverse complement.
CACAAGACATAACTGCCCTCGCGCCGAGTTTGACTTTGCGTTATCCAGTTACAAGCTTTCTTTTTACAATGCAAGATATATATATATATATATATATATATATATATATATATATATATATATATATATATATTTTTTGGCGTACTGCAGCATACAACAGCTTCAACTGTTTGGAATAAAGATCGGCATAAATGGTACGACGGTTAGGAACGTACTCGAAGTGAATTTACCCCCTCGTGGTTCCACAACACAGAGCATGACATTATACTCGAAACGGTTCTGTTTGACGACCGGTTCTGGAAATTGACCCTTGTTCAATTGTGTTTTTGCTCATTTGGATTTCGCACAAGCAACCACTTTTCGTCGCATGTGACAATGCTTTTCAGGAGACGCACATCATGCAGATTTTCCAGCAGCTCTCGGCATACACCTATTCTCCTGTGAGTCTGAGTTGGGGTCAAGACATGCGGCACAAGGCGGCAGCTCCTAGTGGTTTCCCGAGTTCGTAGAATTGACGCACTACAGTGGATTCCAACATGTCAAATCGGTTTTACATTCGTCATGTACTGGTGATTGGATTTTTCTCAATGACTTCAGAACCTATTACCCTGGGACGGCCGGATCTTGACTGATTTCCGACATTTTCACAATTTGCACAAAATTTCTGGAACCAAGGAGTTATTGTGTCGTACTTCACTTCCACCTTTCGCATGAAAAATGTTTTGGGTTATAGCCGCAGCGTTATGTCCGAGTTTGAATTCATACAGTAACAGTTCAGGAATCAGACATTGTTGAGCAGTCAACGTCACTGCCACTAAAAACTGAATGAAGACATTGATGAAGTGGTGGCCTCCGTATTAAATAGTGCACTTCCCACATTACCTTTTGGGCCTGTTTGACATTGTACCTACGATCGATTACGGCGTATAAACGCGCGTGCTATTTGGATTGTGAAAATATTGTAGGGTTTACGACTCATCCTTGTAGTTCGATTAAATTGAGTTGTATTTTTGAGTTTAACGTCCCTTTTCAACAGCAAGGCCATATGATTCGTGGATCTACTGATTAACGTGGAATCCGAACCACATAAGCTTCCGCCGGAAATCGAATCCGGATCTTCCGCGCCAAAGGCGCGTACGCTAATCGCTTAGCCACGGAGGAGCTATCGATTAAATTCAGTGGCACAAATTAATGAAATGTAGTTGAGGCGGATACCTTTAACATTGCTCTTTTTTGTCGTTCAATATCCGTAATATCAGTGTTTCATTCAGAAAAAAAGAATGTTCCGGGAGACACACCTAGTATTCGAAGGGGCACATATTATTTTAACACGGTACTATTCTATTTATTATTATATTATAGAAGTATTATTTTGGTCTACTCCGGGGGCACTCTCAGAGCTCCGGGGGTCAGTGCCCCCTAAAAACATGTCTGGAGAAAAAATTGCTTAATATTATTGGCTGTTGCTTATTGTTAAAAGCTACAGTTCGACACGGCGAAAAAAGGTTCTATATTTGCGGCACTGCCAATTTGAACTGATTTCCTTCCAGTACGTTATCGTTTTATGCATTCAGCTTGTGTTTTTAATTTCTGCTTCTTTCATTCTTTTAGCTCTCGATGCTTGTGTGAGTTGGTGACTAGTTCTAAGATTTTTGTACCCATATATTTTCAGTGTTGTGATGAAAACCCCAAGCTTTCGGTAGGAACAATCTGTTCCTCTCTCTCCTTAACTCGAGAAAATTGTCATAATTGTTAAGTGACCGAAATTAAGAGGAGGCAGTTAAGTCATTCGCATATGCAAATACATAGGGGAAGGCGTTGTACCTGTGAACACTTTTGGAGTTTTCGAAATTTTGGTGCTAATATTCAGCACTTTTTTCCCAATTTTTGTCGCATGTTTGAAGTACCATCTCTTTGCTATCAGATAGGATGATTTTCAAACGTGTTACGTGATTACACTAGCTTTTATAAGATATAATACGAACATATCCGTTTTGTTCACAGATACATTATGGTCGTGTACCATTGAACAGACCCTCTTGTACCTTTGAACAAAGTAATAATTACAACGTTTCAGCGGCAATAATATAAAAAGAAGCCATAAATATTAATAGTTATAAATTGCAATAAAAAGTTTAGTTATAAAAAGTTCCCCAGAATTGAAATTTATTAATTTAATTCAAAATGGAAGAGAAGTTCTAACAAAAACTTGTGAACAATAAAGCATAAACTATTAACATAACCTTACCCTACAATCTTAGCAATTCCATTCCGCTTGTTATGATCCAAACACAGTTTTGTCTAATGGCTGTAACTTGTTTGAAGTATGTGGAGGCAGTGGCACCATTATTATCCCAACTTCTCATGCTCTTTCAATTGCTTGCAAACGAAGATGATATTCGTGGTTCAAGGACATCCAGAATTCGTTGATATTTTGTTGGCTTTGTATGACTGATAAAATGGTCTAAAAACTGAGGAAAGCAATTTTCATTTGTCCAACCACTAGGATTTGCCGCTCCAATTGTCTCACTTGGTGCCCTCTTTAGCTTAAAATGTTTGAGATTTACCCTGGGAAAAATCTACATAGCTGGTCGTGGTTACCGAAGGCATTTACTCCCGCTATCATTGTCACTGTTTTTTCACGTTCAGCTGAAGTTGCTGCGCAGACTTCCTTCATTCCTTTCGGGGCTTCTGGATTCCTGAACTGTTGATAAGCCTGTTTCCGTCTACATTATATATCCGATCTGTTGGGATTGGTGTGTAACTACGATGAACCCCTCTTAAAGTTACGAAGAAGCAGCTTACGTTTTCATGATTAAAGCTTGTGGATCGTACTACAAGATTAGTTGCCTCTGGCTAGCTCAATGAAAGTTCCTGTCTGTGTCTTTTCAGAAAGAAGCGCATCCATTCCTCACCTGCAATTTCGTTCAGATCCCACTGACTTCTGTCATTCTTCCTCTTAGCAACGGCAAAAAAGCTAATTCTCTTGCAGACTTTTTTTTTTTTTGCTCAAACCATCTTTGCATATGTCTCCAGGTACTCTGCAAGTTCTCTCTCTTCACTCTCAGAAAATACTCTCTTTGTATCGTATCTAACACCGAATGAAAAAGTTTGGAAGAACCTGACTTTAAGTACATTGTCACATGTTTATGAAGAGCAACTAACTTTATTTTGTAGATCCTGCACGTTTCACGAAAAGAGATTCGTCTTTTCGGAAACGCAGTTACAGCAGCAACAGCTGTATTCATAGCTTCAGGATCAATGGGCTCTCTTTTTCCCCCCAGTCTTACTTGTCGGCATTTCACCTGACACACATGTATAAACAAGCGAATACTTAGAAACTACTTTTAAATTATAATTAATAACTTCATAGCCTAACCTAACCCATATAAAATATTTCAAATTGTTTTAATTACTTACATCGTGTACCTTTAAACGGTATTATTTATCGTTCAAAGGTACACAATGCATTAACGTTCATAGGTAGAAAAGGGTCACCATTACGAAAAAAAGTTCTCCATTAGCTTAAATAATGTACAGAAGTTAAAACTAAAAACACTACTGTACTCACCAACGATACTATCCCAAGTTTGAACAAATAAATATCACAACTTGCGAAAACCGAAGGGCACAAAACTAAAAAGGTAACTACAAAAAAATCTTCGTTTTGGGGGGTGAAAAAATTAAAAGGAACATTACTCGGCACAACACTCAGTAAACAACAGCCAATCGCGTTTGTAGTGCCCTTTTTCATTTACTCTTCCAAAAGAATTTTAATCACTGCACCTAGATAGCTCTGAATTCGAGAAAAACACAGGTGTTCAAAGGTACGTACAACACCTTCCCCTATATATTGCTTACATTTCGAAAAACTGAATAAAAATTGACGGCAAAGCAACCAAGAAGAGCAGGTATATACTCCACTTGGAGAGTATACTTGTGTACTCCATAAATTTAAAGTGAATATACACCGGTTTATAAACGCGCTGAGTGGGTATATGCTGTATACTTTCCACTATATTTCTGCTGTCCCTCTTAATTCTGTTGTGAATGAGCGCAAAAAGCGCAGAGACTTGACTAGGTTATCCTGATTCACGTAAGAAATTCCAGCTACAATGACCAACATGAAATTCTGACTTGACATAATACGATATATGTTTTGTGGTATTACTCGAAGAGGGTAACTTACCTCACCAAACGTAAAACGCTGAATGAATTGATGGGTCACATACGGCATTCACAGAAATTTCAAGAAATCCAGATTATTGTAAAAACTGATGGACAACACTGAGGCCGTGATAAATTTTAACACTTCGGAGCAGTCGTAATTTCAGATTTGCCCCTACCGAGTCTTTCAATACGTGGATAAAACTAGTACTACATACTAGAGACCTGCACGGGCCGGGCTTGGGCGGACCGACTCTGTTATTTCTTTGGGTCGGGCCGGGCTTGGGCGGGCCGACACTGTTATTTCTTTGGGCCGGGCCGGGCTTGGGCTGGCCGACACTGATTTCTCTTCAGGTCGGGCGGGCTGGGGCCGATCAATTGCAATTCTTTAATAATTATTGACTTTCGTTAAACGATACTTGGAATAAAGGCAAACGTTGAAGAAGTCTGTACGTGAAAAATGTTACAAACAATGCAATAGCTATTTACAGTTTGTGTTGCTTAGCGGCTCCACTTTCACTATAGAGGATTGCAGGCATTATGCGGTAAATTGAGCTCTGACCTTGACCTTCACTGAACTCAAAATATAAAAAGAAGAGGTGGGAATGTTTTGCCTCTCGCTAAACAATATTGCCATCTTCACTTTATGCTAAAAATCAATTAAGTTAGATTTTTGTTACAGGGAATGTAGTTTTTGTTCTCTCGGTGACAGGTAAAGTTGTAGGAGGCAATGGTACCTACTATTCGGGAGGCAAGCGTCAGGTTGTGAACCAGAGTTTAGAAAATGTTTCTGAGTGTTAGGTCAAATTTAGTACTAAATTTTGAAAAAGATTCGGGCCCGAGCTAATTTTTTTTTAAAAAATTATCGAACCGGGGTCGGGCCAAAAACTTTTAAAATTTATCGGGCCCGGGCCGGGCTTGGGCCAAGAATTTTGAAAAACTTATCAGGCCGGGCCGGGCTCGGGCCGAAAATCTCCAAAACTTTTCGGGCCCGGGCTGGGCCGGGCCTAGGTACGTTCGGGCTGGGTTGGGCTCGGGCCGAAAAATTCGGCCCGTGCAGGTCTCTACTACATACGTAAATACTGATAATCCATATAACACGATCGGAAATATGAAAATGAGAAGAGATAATGGCCGCTGTCCCACAAATCTCGCAGGCCCGGTCCTGGGTAGATCATCCACAATCTAATTCCTCGGTCCTGCATCCAGCGTAGTTTACCAAGGATCATGCAGTGGTCAGGATATGTTAGCTCCTGTTTCTAACACTCGGGAGAGGCTATATACCAGTATTACGAAAGAAGAGATTAGGAAAGGAATAGTATCAGTGGCGTTAGAAGGGTGTAGATAGTTAACTCATCAAGCTGAGAAAATCATTTCACGTCTAGGTTCTTTGGTTATTAGTTCCATGAAAGAATTTCATAGCTTCAGAGTGAACTCTCCCTGAGCCAGCCCCTGAAATAATAATGCTTTAGAGAATTTGTATTATTCTCTTTGTCCACTAAAACTGATCAATAGTTAGTTAAGTATCTCATTTATCAATAAGGAGTCAATTCTCAAGTACAAAGTATATTCCGTTTCTTTCAGCATGGCATACTTGAAAGTTGAACTGGAAATCTAATTTGAATTTATTCGAAAAATTTATTTAAACTAAAATTGTTTGCATTATTATTCGAATATAGAACAATTGAAGGATTTTTTTAAAAGAATAATCTAGGGTCGTGATGGCTTAGTGGTAGAGGGTCCGTGGTTTCCTCCCACCTCGCGCCAAATGGGCTTTGTGGTGGAGGACAAACACTCCGTGGGTTTTCTCGGGATTCCTCCTACTTTTTTCAGTCCAACATTTCATTCATTTCTCATCATTACCGTTTACTTTAGCCCACACGGTATAAATGTGGGACGTAAAACTGAAAGCTATCGTATTTTTCGAATAATCTCTTTTATTAAAAAAAAGAGGGAGAGAGAGAGAGAGGGAACTTGGATTTGTGTGTACAGGCCACAGATTCACAGATTAATACAGATTCACAAACCTTGTTAGAAAAATCGTTTAAGCTATTCGTAAATCAGATACTGCCCTTGTTTTACACCGTACCGTAACCTATTCCACGAGATGCTGAAGATATTGAACTGGAAATGTTCTCTCACTTGACCTGTTAGCTGTTACGCTCTGAGAACGTTCTAGATAGCATCCTCTCGAACTTTCTCAGTAATACCAAGTCACTTCCTGAACTTTAAAATAAATAAATAAATAATTTATATAGATCAGAAATACATTAATTTTTCTATAGGTTCTCTGTTTTAAATACAGTACTATAATGAAATAACAATGATAAAACAGGCCAAGGCGATACAGTGGTAAGAAGCTTTTAGTAAATACTTGCAACTTCAGCAGTCACAAGCGACATTTAGTTTAATTCTTATATCGATTCATAATACTGATACATTCTATAATTCTATTTCAAACTGTCATTGTTATTTTATCATCTTTCTCACATAGATTTTATTATGTTAGCAATTTACTTTCTGATCCATTTTCACGTCAGTAATGTTTACTCTAAAATTTAAACAAATTGATATCGAGTTTTACGGTGTTTTCTTTTTTTTTACATTACGCCAAAAAATGTATGTTGACCAAGAGGTTATAAGAAAGGAAAAAGGATTTTTTCTTTTAAATATATAAAGTTGTAAGTACGAAAAATGCCTGGATACATAAAGCAATCGAACACGTAAACATTACGCCCTCCGCCCTTCTCTTTGCACATGCTTGGACCGTCGAAGTGTAGAATGACATAGAAAGATTCTTCCGCAGTGCAGAAATTAAGCCGTCAATGCTTCAAAATTTGCAACACTGACTTAATATTTTATTGATGAAAGTAGTAGTAATATTTTTCAAATGGAATAGAAAAACATAAAAATTCTTATTTCAATTTTTGATATTAAGTACAATCCATTTCGTTGCCTATGCCGTTGTTACACCGTTAGTTAGTAATGCGGTTGACTGCCATGATTGAAAGCTTCGAGGTTGGAGGAGAAATTAGTTGAGGACGTTTTATTGTTGATATATGTGTTAAAGTGATGCCGTAAGGCAATTAGATGGGAACAGATTGGTCCATATAATTTTTAGTACGCATTTCAGATAAATGCGTGGTAAGTGATGTGAGATTGTGTCTTATTTCTGTGAGTTTTATGGCCTGGTATTTTAGCCGTTGAACGTCAGATGATGTAGCCATTGAACTTACTTGAACTTTTCCCCTACTCCGTTGATAATTGCCCTTGACATTTTTTGGTAATCTAAATCTTGTGGTGGTGTACGTTTATTACTTTATACCATGATAAAAATTTGATAATTTACAAGTGATTTAGTGCGTTACTTCAAAAGTAAAGTGTCTGCAGTGATTTCCTTGTGTACTAATGGGAGGGAGCAGGGTACTTGGAGGGGTGTTAGCGTTACGACGGAACAGCCTGTACAGACGCCATATTGCAGTTGCTTTGATAAAGGCGAAGGGAAAATGATCACACAATAGAAATTGATAATTTTAAACATGAATTGAAGTGTTAAGAGTGAATTGTGAAGAAGAATATGTGATTTGTGTTTCGAATTGTTCTTCAGTATAAGGTAGTGGAAATTGTTTCTTTGTGCTGAATGTTGGCTGGAAATACAAGAAATTGCGTTTGTAGGATGGGAAGAGAAAGTGGATTTAGAATATCACAGGACAGAAGACATAACGATATATCTGGTAAATAAGTCGCAGTTTGATTGTACATATTTGCCAATACTATTAAAGAGGTCTTAAGGCTGGATAAGGTTCATGTGCAATTAGAATTATATGTAATTACATGTAATGAAAGCTCGTACCTACTGTTTCTGGGTAGAATACAGGAAGCAGGACCTCGGTTTTTATTATGTCAACTGAAGTTTAATTACGAAATAGGCCTATATATAGAGATGACTGACTAAATTGTAGAGTAATTCAGGTGTTGTAGCTTAACTCATTCAATGATTTAGATACATTTCAACTAATTGAATATCTAACCTGTAGCACGTAAATTGTTCTATATTTTAGTTCAATTTTGTAACTAAGTTTATGTAGTATATATTTTTCATGTCAAGTGTCGAGGGATGGAATTAGTGTGCATAATCATTTTTATGGAGTTCTATCGAGTTCATTAATTACCTGGATCATAAATCCACGAACGATTCTACCTGGTGATTCACTTGTGAAGTACAAATTTCATACCCCTCTCCCTTGGATCAAGCAGTGATGCATGTTATATCGGAACTCATTTCAGATGAAAATTATTCAGTACTAGATGCTAGTGTAGTTTTGGCACATTACATTTTGAAAGATTTAAATGTAAAATTCAATACTTGGCATAAAAAGACGTTTATAAGGAACGAATTTCTGCAGGGACAGAATTACATACAAAGTAATCAGTACAGCGGTATTTTAAGTTCACAAATTTAGGGTTACTGGCATAAAATTATTACAAGTGCTTTACGATAAACAAAATAAGTGAGTTCATATGAAAGATGACTCGATTAAAAGCTATTTTCCCTGGCTGTATATTTTTGCGCAGTGTACGGATCCTTTATTTTAAGGGGCCCATAGACGATCCACGGTTTGTGCAAACACTGTGTTTGGGCAAACAGTCGGCCATACACTGTTCAACTGTTTGCTCAAACTTCAGTTCAATATGTAGTCTGATCGCGTAAAAATATCCACTGAAGCAGCTTGTTTAGCGATAGTAATTGCTTGTGCTTTGGAAGGGGAAAGACCCGTGAAACCCAAAAGGAAGAAGAGGGTGTGGATAAAAGAATGGTTCAAGAAACGGCCTAGTTTAGTTACCAAAATTTAGTAGCCGAGCTTGAGATAAGTTCGACTGTGGATTTATATACGAATGGATTTAACTATATTTGATGAAATATTGGAAATGGTTACACCTCTTATTCGAAAACAGGATACAAATATGAGAGATGCGATATCTCCCGAGCAGAGGTTGTTTGCCACTTCGCGTTATCTTGGTGCGGAAACACGTACGAGAAATTAAATTTGACACAACCGTTGCACCGCAGACGCTTGGACAAATTATTATAGAAACATGTGAGGTCCCATTTTTCAGATTCCTGTTTTTATAATCTTCACTCTTTATACCTTTCACAGTTCAGGTAAATTTCGATAAAGTTCAGTAAGTTAAATTTCTCGCCAGAATTCTGGAATCCTGTTCATTGACGCCACAGCGCAAGAGGTAATAGTTAAGAACAGCTACTAAACACCCTAAGTACAAGGGCAAGAACTCAGTCTATTACCTACTTTTTAACATCCTAGATAGTCAATGAATAATTCCTGAAAGTATGGCGTTTCTCGTCCTTCCCTAAATGGGAAGTACGGCTCCTTAACTATAACCGCGCAAGAAATAAGCGTTTGTACACTAGGCCTCCTACTCGGAAATAAACCTCGTGTTTGCACAAATATGCCCATACACGGTCCACGTGATTGCGCAAACATGTTCGTGTAAGCAATTTTCGAACGCGTTCGATGTGAAGAATTTTTGCACAAACCGTGGTTCATGTATAGGCCCTATTATGTTTACAAGTAGAGCGTTACGAGTATAAAACCATGACAGGTGCTATTGAAATTCGTATTATTGCCAAAACCCACGTTAGGCGCATACCCACCATCGTTGACGCGCTTCTGCGCAGGCTTATCAGCTTTGACTCAGATAGGATTTGTTTTTGGTGACCATTTAGCACAGGTTGGTTTGTGTTTTGCATTATTTTTTGTGCCCCACGTCCGGAAGCCGTGTATATATATATATATATATATATATATATATATATATATATATATATATATATATATATATATATATATATGCATATCGTAAAATGATTGTGAATTTTCAACAATTAGTACTTCTGATGACCCTCGAATTTTATCAATGCATAGTGAGGTATTTTTCTGTCGCCCAGCGGAAACCTTTTAGGAAACATAAAAATGAAGTTAGTGAAGTTGTTATAATTTTTCAACAATTCTTTCTACTAGTGCCAGGGTTGGCTGGTTTGAACCAAAAAACGAAAAATGTTCGTATAATCTTGAGCACACATTTGTAGGTTGTCGCGTGTCACTCCCGCATTTTTTTCGTATTATATTCAGATCTAAATTCCCCATTAATTATTCAGAGATTATACTAGAAAAGCAACTTTATATAAAGTTTATGAATGTTTCTTTTGTGATTTTTTATAGTTATTATTGTTATGCAATTGCAATCAAAGAAAAATTCTAAATATTGTTTCGTTTTAATGTTTACTATTGATAAAACACATTGAAATGCTATACTTTTTCGGGGGATCATACAAACCCCACGAGAGGCATTTACTGAAATCAGAATATCTTTGGTATTTAGTTATGTATAAATGGGTCAGATCCAAAAGTGGACTCAAATAATTTATTTTTGTTCACTTTTCTTACTAGTGTGCAAATTAAGTCGTCGTTTGTCCTTCACAAATGACTCTTGACAATTGCATTAAAAGAAGGGTTGGGTGGTTTATACCAAAAAGAAAGAAAAAAAAAACGAAAAATGCTTTAAATCGTGTGAACTTCATGGTGACGTTTCCACATATCAAACCATCTGCATTAGTTTCATTTCCTTTTCACCTTTTAATCAAGGTATCCCATGTTCAGTTCTCGATCGAACCATAACCTTTCTTTCATGTGTAAACCAAGTATCGGTTTGGATGTCACTTTAAAGCGAAAGTTTTCTTTATAACCTCGATATTAACATAAAGATGTTAAGCCTAAACATACGAAACGAAGCCAAATTGTATGTTTTTGCTTGCCTGAATGCTTGTTGCTTTATAAAGAAGCAGAGGTTGCCTAAATGTATTGATAAAGACATTGGCAAAAATTATCGACTGCCTACGTAGCTTCCAACATTAGCTTGGATTGGACTTCGTTATAATTTTATTGCATGATATTTACTTACTAAATTTGGTATTTAATTCCTCAGTTTTAGCGTACTGATTATGTCACGTCGACCTTAGATTTTATATGCAAAGGAATACCAGGATTTGCTTTGCATTTAAAGTAATAACAGGATTTTCCCAATGGCTAACGCGGGAGTCTCCTGATTTGTATGTAATTCTATATAATGGCTTCACTTGTGGTACTAGTTATCTTTTTGTCCTGAAATGGCTCTTGACAATTATATTAACAAGGATGTAAAGATCAGTACAACGTATTTTTATCAGAAGTCCTTCGTGAGTGAGTCGGCAGACTCATTGCATTTGTGGACAATTTGTCCCGGCTTCGAGTCCAAATGGAGGACAATTTCTCTCGGATGTAAGCCGGGAAGCTGTTTGGATCCCGCTTTAAGGTTATAAGACCCCTTCCAGCATAACCCTCTCGTTGCATAATGAAAGCAAGGCGAAACAAACTTATTTCTGTCCATATGTAATATAAATACATAGAGCAAATTATTTAAACAAAAAAAAATTGGTTTAAACCAAAAAAACCGGATTTTTTTTTTTTTTTTTTTTCTTTTCAATAAAAAGCATGGTTTTTGCCAACCCTGATTAAAAGTATGTAAAGATCAGTACAACGTATCAGGAGTCCTTCGTGAGTGAGTGCATTTGTTGCTAATTAGCCCCAGTTTCGAGTTCAACTGGAGGACAGTCTTGTTTCGGATGTAAGTCGAGAAACGGTTTGGACTCCGCTTTAAGCTTATATGACCCCTTCCAGCATAACCCTGTTGTTGCATAACACCAAGGTGAAACGAAGTGCTTTCTGTCCATATGTGATAGAAATGTATAGAGCAAATTATTTATACAAAAAAAAAAAAAAGGTTTAAACCAAAATAATCTTTTTTTAGTTTTTTCAATAAAAACCATGGTGTTTGCCAACCCAGACCGGTGCGCCAAAAGTAAACCAGTACGGAATAATGTTCTTATACTCCTCGATCTTTGAGTTTTACGTCCCATCATTATGCCGGCTAGGCTAAAGAAGACTGTGATGATGATAAATGAATTAAATGGTGAAATGAAAAAAAGTGAGAGGAAACAGGAGAACCCAGGGCTGGGAGAGCTGGGATCGAACCAGGGACTACATGCACCAAAGGTGAACACCCTACCACAGAGCCACCGCGGCCCCTATACTCCTCAATATTTTGCAATACAACATTTATGACATATTACAAAATAAATACGTTGTGTTGACGCGGGGCGTAGCAATTTGCGCTAGCAATAGCACTTAATGGCAATGTAAGTGAAGTTAACTGTAATGTAACCTGACCGTGGCTAAATTCGACCAAATTTCGAACACATTTTCTGGTATCCTGACGAAACAGGAATAGCAGCGTATGGAACGTACGGTTTTGTTGCACTTTCTGTAAATTAGCCGGCATTTATTTTTAAATAGAGAATATTTGTTGGAACAAGCACATTTTAGGTTCAACACTGTTCGGTATTTTTTTTTTTTTTAATTTTATTATTTTTTTTAGATCAGTGTTATTTGGCTTTCACTTTAAAGCTGTAGCCAAACTTTTCATTTAATACTTGTTAAGGAGGATATAGATTGCATATCCATAATTAAATAATAACGCTAACTCTGCATCGTTTCTGTATTTAATGTTCCTCCAAAGTCCACGAATAAGATATGTTGAGATCCAGGTTGAATAGGACTGTGAAACAGGTGAGGGCAGTGAAGAAAATTACTCTTAGATTTCATGTTAACTGTGGTTTGTTTACTTATTGAAAGTCTTACAATTCGAACAAATTAATGTAACAAATTAGTGGTAGAGCGTTCACCTCCGGTGCTTGGGGTCCCTGGTTTGATACCAGCTCGCGCCGTGTGGACTTCGTGATGGACAAACACCGTGGGTTTTCTCGGGGTTCTCCAGTTTCCTCCCACTCTTCATTCCACCATTTCATTCATTTCTCATCATCACCGTCTCCTTTAGCCTAACCGGCATAAACGTGGGACGTAAAACTGAAAGATTTCATTTTCAAATTAATGGACATCCTTTTCGACGAGAAAGCAAAATTAAGTAAATGATAGCTACACAGAGTGAGGAAATACAAGACTGTACCGGAACTTGAACCCGGAATTTTCGGCGTACGATGACGATACAACGCCACCCGTCCTCTCCCTGAACAGCCATACATTCCCTTATTCTTGAAGTCATTGTTCATTCTTGGGTTTGAGTCCCGGTCCAGTCGTGCATTTTCTTCCCTCTTGGTGTATCAGTGAATTCGCACCCATAGAAGAATTGGCATGTTAAAATCGATTGTTTTCTCTATTTATCAAAACAAATAATTTTATTCGTTTTTTAATTTAATTTTATTTTTTATTTATTTTTTTTTTATTTTATTATTTTTTTTTTTTTTATCATCCCGTAGTCAGTCTTCACATGTGGACAACGGTGTATTTGTACATTACTGGAAATTTCTTTGCGATTGTGCTTCTTAGTTGCGCTCCTGCTGGTTTGCCATTTCGTTTCTTAACATTTTAGAACTTGCCTAGATTGAGTCGAGTCTTTTCACTTTGTGGAATAACATTTCTATTTTACGTGTAGTTGAGTCAGTTTGCTTTGGAAGTGACTTGCTTTGTTGTTAACAGAATAGCTATCTTATTATTTGTAATTCGAGATAAGTTAAATATTTCCCTCGCGTTTTGTGCAGTCGTTTCCACCAGAGCAAGTAGCGTATTATCAGTCACGATAAAACTATAATTTAATATATCCAGAAAGTAAATATAATGATTAGACAAATGAATCCGTGAGAATACTTTTTTTTTTCCGCATAGAAATGAATAGAGACAAATTATCCGAGTTGGAAAGCAAATGTTTCGTCATTCAACATCGCAATCCATTACCGAAAATACGTTAAAAAAGTCAATTCAGCTGTTTGATAAAGGAAAACAGTAGGGAGGATTTCCAGTCCATGCACTTTTTGCAATATGCTCAAAATATAGGGGACCTTTAAGTATTATTAGTTGCAAGTAATTCCGCTTTACCAGGATAATTAACAACTCTATTGCAATAAATATATCAAAATTTAAGAATTCAAATGACATATTAAACTTCGTATTCGAGGCCGCTGTAGTTCAGTATTAGAGCGTTCACTTTTCTTTTTGGTGCGTGGGGTCTCTGGTTTGATTTCAGCCCGTGCCAAGTGGACTTTTTGGTGGACAAACGCCGTGTAAGTTTTCTCGGTGTTCTCCCGTTTCCTCCCACTTTATTCATTCTACCATTGTATTCATTTGCCATCGCCCTCTCCTTTAGTCTAGCCGACATAACCATGGGACGTAAAAGTGAAACTTCTATTTTATAAAACTCGGTATGTCTTTTTTCTTTTCACCCGAACTTTTGGTAACTCTTGCTTGTTACCTTTAACTAGGGATGAAAAACTTTGATCATAAACTAAATTACACCTGGGTACATATCTTTTGTTGTTTTCGAAGTCCCCAAATTTCTAGTTATTTTTCCTCTTATTCGGATTTTTTTCCTGTTATACCTCCGAGATCTCATTAATTATGTTTCCGTAAAATTGTGGTTGCTTTTCTTTTAAATATAATACAAATATTGTACTTTGAACAAAAATAATGTTACACTCCTTTAAAATGCGATGTTTCAATAGCCTCAAATATTCTGCCAGAATTCTACGTAAAAGAATGTGCTTTAGGCCGAAGAGATGATGATTTAAGGCAGGTAAATGATGATGGAGGAAACGGGAGCACCATGAGAAAACCCACTGACACGATGAACTCCACCACAAACTTACTTGGCCGAAAATTGTACGTAAGTTTATTATATATGGATATACACGAAAACAAAAGTGAATTCGTTAATGCCTAGTTATAAATACTGTCACAAAGTTTGGAGTGGCGCTGTAGGCATCCGGAGTGGCAGTGGTGCCATCTGTGCATAAAGCGGAAGATGCATGTAGAGTGTGTTTGACTGTTCATGACATACGTTGATATTGTACTGAATTCTGATGTAGTGGGGCGATTACGAAAATCGTGTAGTAGTAACTGCACTACACAAGATCGGAAAGACAGCAGGTGAGATTTTCAACCTCATGAAACCGCTACAAATCAGCAAGAGATTCGTGTATCGCGCCATACAGCGATACACCGAGACTGGAACAGCAGTTGATCGTGCAAGGAGTGGCAGACCACGAACCCCGCAGGTCCAGAAAGCAGTCGCAGCAAGAATTCGAAGAAATCCTGTTCGAACACAGTGTAATGGCTGCTGAAATGAACATCAGCAACAATTCCATGTCTCGTATGCCCAGGAGTGACCTACATCTACGGGCGTATAAGAGGCGGACTGGTCACTTTCTGACTCAAACATTAATGTCGCAAAGGGTCCTTAAATCAGAGGCTGTTGCGGCGTTACGCCAACAATCCGCACAGAAAGATTCTGTTCACTGACGAAAAGGCGTTCACAATTGAGCAGGCCTACAACGCCCAAACTGACCGTGTGTATGCCACGTCATCAACTGCAGCTGCTGAGGCAGCTCCAAGGGTTCAGAGGGCACATAATCCTGCCGCAGTGATGGTTTGGTAGGGAGTGAGATACTCAGGCACAACTCAGCTGTATTTTTGCAAACAAGGTGTTAAAATATCTGCTAAGGTGTACTAGGAGACAGTGCTAGCACCTATAGTAAAACCACTGTCTGCTACCATGTTCTCTGGAGAAAGGTGGACCTTCCAGCAGGATTCCGCCCCAGGCCACAGAGCGAGAACAACTGGGGAGTGGCTGGCACGGAACGTCCCCGACTCCATTTCTACCGCTGATTGATCTTCTAGCAGCCCGTTGGACTACAAACTATGGGTAGTCCTTCAGGCAAAGGTCTGCCATAAAAGGCATCCATCTGTCGACAGTCTGAAACAATTCTTGACCCGAGCAGTGAACAATTTTCCCATGGACGTGGTGCGTAATGCCATTGACCAGTGGCCAGACAGACTTCGTGCCTGCATCAATTCCAAGGGGGGACATTTCGAAAACTGATTCATGCGGCAGGTGTACAACATATCAATGTAAAACATGACCGAAATAAATTGCCTTGGTGTTATTACTCTGTGTTATTCACATTCAAACTTGTGACAGTATTTATAGCTTGGTATTTTATACGATTTACAATGCTGATAAAGGAAGAATAGTAATTTACTAGTGCGAAACCTTAAAAAAGAGTAATAAATAAATAAATAAAAGTCACTATTTACATAAGTGATATTCAGTTCACAAAATTGATTGGAGATAAAACATATTCTTAAATCGAGATTTTTAAAGTATGTCTAGAGACTCATTTTCGGTGATAAAATTTATAACCGGCAGGATTACTGATGGTTGTTAGCACCTCACAGCGAACATGGTAATCAGTCATTTCTAATACCAAGTTATTAGTCACATGAACTAGTATCTACCAAGCATTTTTGTTACTCTATGATAGAATTGTTATAAAAAGCAAATCGTTACAGTCTTCGTCTACAAATTAAATAGCGTAAATCCAAAAATAAAAGTAAAAAAAGAAAGGAACATTAAATTGTTTAATTTAATGGTGCATAGAAAAGCTAATGAATTTGTAAGCACTAAGTATAGGAAACTAGTCTTTTGTAGCTCAGACATTCAGACTGAATCGACGCATTCATATAAATCCAAATGTTGTGATAAATTTCTTTATAAAATCTTACAAGTTTAGTTACTTTAGAAGATGATACGAACACAAATTACGTTTGCAGTTTAGGGAAAGAAACCGTATGATAAATGCCAAACAGCAATATTCAGGTGTTTAAACACTGAAACACAAGTTCTTTCTGTATACGTGTGATCTTTGTGTGTATATATATATGGGTGATTCCACGAAAAAGGGAAATTTTCTGTCACGGGCATTTCTTCAAACTACTACTAGAAAGAATCACCTCATTTTTATTTTGTTCGGTAGTAACCGTCACAAAGTAGGTATGCCATGTATAACAGTTTGCAAATACAACACTAAACATACGTAAAAAAATAATTATTACCCAATTTCTCAACACCGTGGGCTGTCACAGACTACAGTTTACTGATTTTAATCAATAAATTACAACTGAAGTCGCAAATCAAACATCATTTAATGGTAATTAAATGGAAGAGAACACTTCAATGTTTCGGTTTTGTGGAAAGTAAACCTTTATAACGATTATTTTCGAAAGCTTGACTATGCTTCGTTTCTGTCACCTCTATTTCGTCTCAACTCCATGGCAATAGAAAAAATTATTATTGCTCTCAACAGATATCATGATCGTCCACATTGGCAACACCCACAAGAAGACAAGGCAGACATGTTTGATTGAAGAACAGAAAAAGTTGTGTGCATGTGTTAAAAGCTATAGGAAAAATATTTTTGTGTGTGGAAAGCAGGTGCGTATATTAATTGATACTCAACACCATGGTATTTATTACTGAATGTATTTGTATGGTATATACCTTCTTTCCTTTGAGGAACCTACGCCTTAACGTAGAAAATTCGTACACAATTACTCACATGTACTGGTTAAAAAGTGGGCCGGTAAAGATAAATTATATTCGGTTTTCTCAACTCCATGGTTCTCAACTCCGTGTCCATCTGAAAACTAAGGAATCCACGGTGTTGAGACAAGTTCACGGAGTTGATAATCCTATAGTGTTTGTTATGCTCATGCTCTTCCAAATATTTGTTCTTTCAATATATTGATAGAAATAAAGCTCGTTTATGGTCTAGTGACTAGTATGCTCGCCTTTCGTGCGTGGTTCTGGGTTTGTTTCCCGGTGGAAGCTCAAAAATTAATGGTGTTTACTTCGCACAGTGAGGCAATTGAAAAACTCATTTGAGTAGAGATGTACTGAAACCTGATCGCGCAAACCATCGCAACGGTCGTAGGAGCCGACACGCTGACCACGTGTCATTCACACTCAAAGACCAGCTGGTGGGTCCTAGCCCATTTAAGGAGTGTTTCGCGGAAGTTCAGATTTGGGGCTGTAAGATAGCCGGAGGTAAAACTTCAGTCAAGTCAGGATGGATGGTATCTGTTTTTAACTTATTGACGTCTCAGTCTTATGATCAGCTAATTGTTTTCTTTTCAGGGATTGTCGAAGAGTTTGAGGGCAATGTACGGACAGTCAATTTTATGACGCGGATCGGGAGGAATTTCTCCTGGCCTACAAAACCTGACGTTTAAAAAGCGTTGGCAGTTGTCATTCTGTGTAGACTAGAACAGCCCTTCCCTGTTTCCTCAAGACATTTCCTTCATTGGAGTGGAAAATGAGGGCTACTTAACAAAGAACATCGAATTATCTAAAGAAAACAGAAATGATGAGTGCCTTACAATGTCATTTAGTGTGCATTATACAGGGCGTTTCAAAACAATACCGACAACTTTTGGGAGGTGATTCCTAACACCAACGGTATTGCACTTTCGACGTGTTGACTGGATCACTCAGAGAAGACAGGCGGTTTACATGAGCTCAGAAAACAAATGAAGTAGACAATAGACAGGTTTAGTGGCTACTTCATCTGTTTCGTAAGGTTATGTGAAAAGTTTGTCCTCTCCATATGATAGTCAACATATTGAAAGCGCAATAATTTTTCAATATTCGATAAGTGTATGTGTATTTCTTTTTTTCTTATTTACGTCACACACACACATATATATATATATATATATATATATATATATATACAGTGGCGGATCCAAGGGAGGGGCTATAGCCCCCCCTTGACGCTCAGGTTTACACTGGATAAAATGGACTTCAATCCTGCTTTACACTGGATAAAACGGCAAACTATGGTTTAGCCCCTCCCTTGATCATATCCTGGATCCGCCACTGTATATATATATATATATATATATATATATATATATATATATACTCAATTTTGGAACATTCATTAGATATATTTTCATATGTTTGCGGTATTTTCTGGAGTATTTTTGTATAACAAATTACGTGTCATCTAGTTTGTTAGAATTTTATTCAACATAAGGAGAATAATTCTAACTTACAAAAACTATTGGAAAATTATTTCAATTTTTATGTAAATTATAAGCTTAATCACTTATAAACCAAAACTTATCATCCAGATGTATCACGTTTCTCAACTCCACAGCAATTTTCAACTCCGTGTTAACTAATCTCAACTCCGTGACCTATGGTCTCAACTCCGTGGGTGCTGAAAAGTTTATTATTTTTTTATTTACTACACCAATAACGATTCAGCTCTGCTGAACACCTAATTAACATGTACTTAGTAGTAGTAAGTGCATGTGATATTTTTATCGAAATAGGTGACCATCAACGGAACAAAAATTTTCCAAGTGAAAATTTCCCTTTTTCGTGGAATCACCCATATATATATAGATAGATAGATAAATGGATAGATATAGATATATATAGATAAATAGATAGATAGATGGATAGATATAGATATATAGTTGATACGCCCTGTGACTTTTAAACTAATGTACAAGAATCCCAGAAGTTTTGAACCATGCAAATATTGGCAGGGGGTCATTGTTTGCAATTCTCCGTGATACCACAAGGTTAACAATGTTACCAACCCAACATACAGTTGTATTTTTTTAATGGCACTACGTCAGATTATTACATATTACAAATTTACACACAAACCGAAAGCTTAACAATACTGCACTTCTCATACAGTTGCAAACTAAAGACACCATAGTATCGCAAAACATCGAAAAGCATAATTTTGAGGGTTCCACAACATGTGTAATACAAGTGATACGGATGGGGCACTAAAAGAAACATCTAAAAGAAACTGATATACCAGTAATTGGAAATTCGATTTTTTTTTTTCGGAGGACTTTATTTCGAAAAATGTTTACATATGGTATCCAATAACGTGTATGGTTTTTCAAGAGACATAATATCATAATGCCGTTAATGGCATTTTGATATATTCTTTAAAATGACTTGTGAACTTGTAAAAGCAATGTTTGATTTCCTTTTGATTCTGTAACGTTATAACAAGGTATTGGAATTTTATATTTTTAAGCAGGTTGGAATCGTATCTTCAGAACAATTTGGGATATCAAATTGCTGTAAGCGGCATTATGACCTTCGCATGTATTGAAAATCATCTGAAATAGTATTTCGAAATAAAGGTTTTTGAAAAAAATGTCCCTTTTTAAGCTCGATCGTATTCATTGGATATCCATATCATGATTTTAATATGAGAGAATAAACTACTTTGGATGTGCATTACCCGGTCTGTCGCACTTGTGGCATTGCTGGTGTAGAGGCATCAAAATTCGGATATTTGTGGTAGTGTAGCGTCTTTAGTTTGCAGCAGTGCGTAATAAATTTAATACTATAAGTTCTCGCTTAACATGTAGGTTTGAAATGTGTAATAACTGACGTAACGCCATTTAAAAAAAAAAAAAAACTATATTGGGTTGGTAATTATGTTAACCTTGTACCAAAGAATATGCCAGAAATGCCCCGCTGCCGGTATTTGCATAGTGCAAAATTAGAGCGCTTTTCGTCCATTGGCTTAAAAATAACAAGGTCGTATCAAGATAAGTGGTCCACCCGCTATAGTCCCCCTTGACGCTCAGGTATACACCAGGGTTGGAAAACTTACTTGTTCTTTTCCAAAAAAAAAAAAAAAAAAAAAAAAAAAAAAAAAAAAAAGTTTAAAACAAAAAAAAATGTTCAAAATGTTTTAAGCATGATTTTAAACATATTTCAAAATCGTGTAATAACGTATTTATTAAGACTTTTGCTATTACAACCGATCTTTTCATTTATTTTATTCTCGTTAAGACTACACTGTGTTGGGTACTGAATATTTCAGTATAGGTTAGTAATTCTCAATTTATTTCATATCACGACCCTCTTTTATTACACTCTTTTGCCGGTGACTCTTGCAACTATTTCATTGGTTGTAATAAGCTTTTTAGGTAGATTTTAAAATCTACCTACTATAGAGATTTCACACACACTTCAATATACAAGGCAAAACAAAAGTACTCACCATTGGGTTGTGTATTGAGAACGGGTTGAGGGAGAATAATGAAACTTGGAAGTGGTCTGACATATCAGATGGTGATATCGAGACATCATGGCGGACATCTTTGCTTGGTATTCGAAACTTCAAATGCAAAGGGACTCATGTTACATGTTTTAAGGCTAGAATCTTACCAGAATACGGTTGTGCGGTTATTTTAGTCCTAAAGCAAAGTCATTTCGGATTTACCGCTTCTGAAAGTTTTTTGATTATGCCTTTAGGGTCTAAGCTCGCGTTTCGTGGAGGTGGGTGAGATTTTTGTTGGAGAATTTAATTACTATTTCAGAACACTGATGCTAATAAAATTATTTTAAAATAATAAAGTTTCGAAAAGCATAATGCTTGAAGCACATTTCATGTTGTGTTAACTTTAGAATATTTTCTGCAAGCCTAGGTAATTGGTTGTTTTGAGTCAATAATTTATTGAAGAAAGGTAATATTTGGGGCGTTCAGAGCACAATGGGTCCAAATCCATTTTCAATAAAGTTTAGTTTTGCTCAGAAAATTAATTCTGTTTCAAAACGTAATATCTTCGCAGTCAAGAGTCCAAAACAAATGTAACTAAAACTATGCGAAAGGGCGTGGAATAGTTTCATATGACAACCGCTAGGCAGGGGCGTCAGTGTAACGAGGGCAGCCGCTCTCATCCCCACTCTGGATTTCAGATTTTAGGAGCAGTAAGGCAGTTTTAGAAATCTTTTGATAAGCAAAGTCCAACAGAACAAGCTTGAGATCCTTACACCGAATAAATACGGAGAACATACAGATGATTAAAACTGGAAAGTTGCTTAGACCCAGTTTCCAGAATTTTAAACAGGCCCGAAACTCAAAACCTTTGGAATCCTTGGACCAAAAAATATACAAGAGAACAATATAGGCCTATAGCTCCTTACGGTCAATGGAAATGGATTATAACTAATCAAAATCGTTATTTATTCGGCGTAAGGACTTCATTTTTTTTATTTTTTTATTTTTTTTTTATGTTGGACTTTGCTAAGCAAAAGTTTTCTAAATCTCCATTACTGCCGCCAAAATTTGTAATTCAGGGTAAGGGGCGGATTATCTCTAAACGAACGCCCCTCTCTAGGGGCAATTTATAAAATTCTAGATTGCATCTTGTCATGTAGTTTTTCTTTCTTTCATCCCGGATTTGTGGTTGTGAAAATATGACGTTTTCGGTGTATTCTTTTGTACACACTCTGCATTTATTTAACGTAATTATGCATCATTGACTATGGCATTCGGAGCTTGACTTATTAATCATTCCCACGCTGCAGCGTACACAATATAATGTTAATATATTAAATTCATGAGCAAGGAGGGGGGAAATTAGCCCTTCTTCCCCATTCCATCAACGACTTTGTCTACTGGTTGTCCTATGAAACTCTAGTCCCCACCCTTTCACGTGGTTTTTGTTTCATTTGTTTTGTACCTTTGGCTACAAAGATACTACGTTTGCTGAGCAAAAGTGAACCTTTCTGAGAATGTACTTATATTCCTTGTGCTCTGACCGCCCTATATCTAAAAATATTTTATAAAACAGTTGGAGCCAAATTTATCCTGCAACCCAAGTTTATTCGAAACTCGTAAAATTAGTTTGTTTGGTTTCATAGATTACAGTCTTGCATCAGTAGTAAGGCTATATGAGACAGGGCTTTTTGTTTAAAGTGGGATCCGAACCACTGATTGTGAAATTTTACGTCGGATCGCAGTCAAAATCTATACAGCAAATTCATCATTAGAATCATCAGAAGCAGTTTTGGGATTGACACTTTTACTACTTGGTTGGGTTTCCAGTTTTTTCATAGCATTCCATTTTTCATAATGATTCTTTGAACTAAATCAACCATTTCTTTCTTAAGCGTTTTGAAACGGGCTCATATGGTCGTTTTCTTATCTGATAGAGTCTCAGTTACTTTAAGAAATTTGTTCCAAATGATGTCCTTTTTTCTTCCTGTAAAACTAATGTTAAACGATTCCAAGTTTTACAGAGACTCGAGAACCAACATGTACTGTATCAACGAATGTCTGTGATATTTTAATTTCAGAACCGCGATTTAGCAAATAACCTTTTGTTTGTTTTCTGAATACAACACAAAAATTTGTTTCCATAATTATTTTATTTATTATTTAATATCAATTTTACAAGTAGTCCAACCTTCGACTACGACGCTTTCTCGCAAGTTAACTGAGAAGCATTTAAACAATACAATATATGTTAAAAATAAGGGGGGGAAAAGTCAAAATAAATTGATTGATCTGCTGAAGCCACGAGAAATCAAAACATTCACATGGGAAGAAAATAGTCTTCTGAATGGGGAGCACTTTTGACTGTTTTCCTTCTCTGACAGATTTTTTTACAAAAATAAAATAAAAATAAAAATATGTTTTAAGTCTTAAAAAATACACGTGTTTAAAACAAAATGTTTAAAATGTATACAAAATTTGTTTTAAAGAAAACAATCCTGGTATACACTGGATAAAATGGGTTTCAATCCTGCTTCACACTGGATAAAGCGGCAAACTATAGTTTAGCCCCTCTCTAGATCATATCCTGGATCCGCCTCTATATATATATAAATAATCTCTTCAGGTTAACGTCCCATGATTATACCCTTTAAGCTAAGGGAGACGGTTGATTAAGTGGAAGGGAATGGGAGTATCCCAAAAAACCTACGGACACGATCTTGTCCACCACAAACTTGCTTAGCCAGAGATCGAACCAGGGACCCCATGCACCAGACACTAAGCGCTCTACAACTGAGCCACCGTGCTCCCGTAAGTAACACATTAGAAACTCCAAAGAGGATGAACCTATCAGTTCGCTTATTTTTATCTTCGCAATACCTCACATTTCGTAACTAGTCCTGTCTATGCCGAAGACTGCAAATTGGTCTCCGAAATTATCAGCAACAAAGAACATAAGAGGCACTGTAGGCTCAGTGTTAGAGCGCTCGCCTTTAATGCGAAAGAACGCGGTGGCCAATATCGTGTCTGCGAGTTTTAGCGGAGCTCTCCTACATTCGTATACGATTTTTTCATCATTATTATACCTCATATCTTTCCTACTGTGTAATCCCACTTTTTGTGTAAGAAATTGAGAAACATTCGGTACCCGTAGCACCGACCTCAAGTGAGAGTGGATGGATTAGTGGTATCTAGAATACAGGCACGGTATACTGGAAACACAAGTTCGATCCCTGTCTAGTCATATTTTTCCATTCCTTGAATTTAATAAAGATAATGACATTGTTTCACGGGTACATGATTTTTTTTTTTTTTTTTTGTTTTGTTTTAAAGAGTAACATAGGTGACAGTAAACTGCTAGAGGCTTATTAAATAGTCCGTGCATCCAAGATAATAGTATTCGTCGGTTTTTCATATTCAAATTGTAAATTCTAATTTTTTTACTCTTAGTTATAATGTACACTCATGTCCAAAATGATTGTCTCATATCTATAACTGCCATCTTGTAAGAATATAATTTAACAATGATTTTGCAGGGTTCTATGTGAATAATCGGAAAATGTATATTTGTGGTAAATTTCATAGGAAAAGAATTATAAATACGAAAATTAGAATGAGTAAAACAAAATGTTGCTAAATGGACAAGGGAGTTTTATTTTTGTTTTATTGTTCTTATTTACTGCTCTTTTGACATGAAATTTGCCACATATATGTCTTCGCCGATTATACACATACTAACATTGTAAGAAATACCGGAAGAATTCGTTATCAAATTATATTCCTACAACAACATATTTATAGACATGCGACAATAATTTTGGACATGAGTGTACTTAATATGTAAAGAATGTTTCAATCACGTGTATTGCTCAGTTGCCAGCAGATGTGCGTATCTACTTATATTTTTTGTCAATTACCATGTGAGTGAATCGATTAAGTATGGTTTGAGCAAGTCTTACATGAAGGAGAACCACCATACTACATGGATAGAGTAGATAGGTACTTTAGCTGTCTGTTGTCAGTATCACATTTTAGACGTAACACTTAACAGAACTGAAAATAGCTTCTGTTTAAGGTAATTAAATGCTTACAGCAATATTTTACATCTCTTACAGGCATTCAATCAATATTAACCAACAGTGTGGTTCATTTTATGGAGTAAATTTGGCACAGAGAGCGTTCCGATTTTCTATTATCCTTATACTTGAAGAAAATAATGATCTTTTGATGATTAAGGGTAGGTAATGTGTGATTATAAACTCAGATTAGATCTTTTTGTTAATC
The DNA here is from genome assembly GCF_964235325.1 of Thermobia domestica. Lineage (NCBI taxonomy): Eukaryota > Metazoa > Arthropoda > Insecta > Zygentoma > Lepismatidae > Thermobia > Thermobia domestica. The sequence goes on along the minus strand of NC_137456.1, from coordinate 130,318,809 downwards.
TAAAATTTAATAATCTTAAATTTTCTACAGGATATAAAATGTAAGTTTATTTAAAAGATTTATTATTCCTTTTACTTGTATTTCACTCCATTTACTGATGTTCATGATGGTTAATAGATTAGAATGCTTAGTTGTTTTCATACTTCTGCTCATTAAGATATTCATTGAAAATAATCTAGAAATGTTAATGACTAACGTATTGACGTAGCCGGAAGAATAGATAGCTTTTTTTATGCCAATATATTTTTTGCACCTCTATATAACCAGAAGAAAAAGGTATATGGAGTAGATCGAGTGAGTTACCAAGAAGTGTTACTTTTAGCAGAACAATGTATTGACTGAGGGTTTTTAAGAAGTTTGGTTTACAAATACTCCATCTTTATTTATTCTGGCCATAGTTTTTGACCAGGATGCACAGGGGTCAAAATTTAGGTGTAGACTTCATTGGGAGCTGTTATTCAGATAGCAAGTGTTAGAAGTGAACAATTTCCGGTTTTTTATGTTGATCACTATGAAGCAAAAACGGTAATAAGTAGCGAGAAACGGTTTTCTGCAATTCATTAAGCATCTCAAGAATACACTTATCTCCATTACTTCTTCCGGTTTTATTGATCTATGTAGGCCAAAAGAGATAGCGGAAGTCATCTTTTTGAAATCGATTTATCCTGTTAATAGTAGCTACTATGTTATAACCTTCTATTAAAACCGAAGTAGCAGAAATCAATCACTTTCTTTTTTAATGTTGATGCTATAAAAACTGTAATAGATAATGACATGATGTTTTCTGCAGTCATTTAAGTGTCCCAAGAATATATTGTCTCCACTCATATCTCTTCACAGAAACCAGAAGTGAAAGAAATGTACCACTTTGTTTCATATTAAGAAAATATCACGCCATATATACTAAACTTCGTCACGTAGTGTACACGTGGCTTTGCTGTTTGAATCTGTTGTAAGGATTTTTATCAAACCAGTTAACATTTTCGAGCGGTCTAAGCCATTGGGCTGCCTATCACATATTTCAATCCCACTCGTGGCGTCAGTGTTGCATGTTTTCCTTTCACAACTCATATTCAGTTCTTTGAAAACTTTTCTTGATACGTAGTAGATGCAAATAATTATCAAAATATCGGCCAGAAGATAGTGAATACGATAGTGAACTTGAAGTTCTTTCGATATACGCTTTCGTCAGATAAGGATATAAATGTAGAGAAAAGAAAAAGAGTAGCTGTGAAGCAACCTTCCATGTGGAAGTGCGTGGTCAGGTGATATGGGGCTGAAAGTATATGAGAGCAATATATTTAATATAAATTAGTGATAAAGTGGGAAAAGGAATTATTAAAAAATGAAGAAAAAGGAACTGCATGGGAAACTTTGTTTATTTAGGGAGGTAATGTATTACAGAAGGTTAAGACTAGTAAAAAAGAACTTCCCAAGAGGGATGGTGTTTTCCTATCTTTCCTGAGAGACGTGGAAAAATGTGAGAAAGGCTTTGGGGGGACCTACACGTAAAATATGGTCAAATGTCATGTTGAGATGGGTTTTGTGTTGTGGAACAGATGAGCGGGAAATTTGAGGGGGTACAAGGATGAGTTTGCCAATGCAGAAGGGTGGACTTGGGCCGGGACAGGACGTTTGGGCGCGAGGTACATAGTAAAAATCACAATTTACGAAATATAAAGTAAGCTAGGCACTGAAAACTAAGCGCGAATCAAGATATATATATATATATATATTTCCTACACTTCTATCTTTATCTCACCTCATTTATCTATCTATTTTCTATCTTATTTATTCATCTAAATTAAATAGTTTAATGCGTTTGTGGCATTTGTTGCCTAACCTCGTCATGGATTGATTTTTCGCTTGTTCACGATTCTTGTACTTCTGATCTAATGTTGATCTAATTTTTGTATTATATAAGAAAGCTAGGAAATGAAGGAGTCAGACGAACTGTTAATAATTTTCTTAATGTTAATTAAAACATATTGATTTAATTTTTGTATTTTTTTTAAAAAAAGTTAATAATTACATACTTATGAATATTAAAATTTGCTTTCATTCGTATTACGTTTGCCAAGCTCTTCTCTTTCTTAAGTCCAATAAAGAACTACCAATAAAAGATTTCTGCGCACTCGAGTTGAGAGAAGTGGCCCCGCGTAGCGTAGTCGCTAACGCTCTCGCCTTCTGTGCGAGCGGTCCCGGGTTCGATTCCCGGTAGGGGCACTCGGTCGAAAAAGTGTAACACGCTCTTTCAGGCCGGCCACCCTGAATGAGGTTTTCCTCATTCACACCAGGCAAATGCCGGGGTGGTACCTGATTTATAGGTCCAGGCCGCTTCCTTCCTTCCCCAATCCTTTCTTCCTTTCCTTTTCCCGGATAGTGTGCCCCCTCAAACGTGAGGGGCTAAATGGCCTTACATGCCGAGAGCCGAGAAATCTAAAAGTCCTAATTGAGTTGAGGGAAAGCTATTAATACAGGGTGTCTAAGACATTGAGTTTAGGAACTGTAGTGTGCTGTATTTCTGGTATCACTTTTTTTTATTAACATTCCAATATAAAAATCAAAACTTAACACACTTTTTTTTTTCGTCCCATTGTAAGCATTTAATCTGCACTAAAGAAAGTGGCGAAAGGGAAAAAAGAATGATTTCAAAGTGAAAAATAATAGTGAAGTGTACATATATTGTTCACTTAGCCACTAGAAGTGTGTTTGACATTCACTCTTATTGCATAACTACAGTAGAAGTCCTGCTTTGTTTTTTAATGGAATGGCTCACTATGTACGTAATGCAATCAATCATATCTAGTCTGGTCTACTTACCTTTGGCTTGAAAAGTTATCAAATAAAAAGCATACTTAACTTTGGTTGAAACTTAAATTTACAAAATTTAATTGTTAATTCAGTTTTTAGAATTTTCAAATTTCAGTATTTCTAATATGTAAAACAAAATCCAGTATAATTCAAGGACTTCCACTACAGTAGACACCTTGTGATATCTTGATTCGAACTTAGTACTCAGCGCCTAACATAATGACTTTTTAATTTAACTCGCACCCAAACGTCTGGCGCCCAAACGTCCAGTGTCCAAACGGCGGCGCCCAAACGTCACGTACCGACTTGGGCTGTACGAACATTGTTAATCTGAGCCTTGAAATTCGCTCTGCCATGTTTACTCATTAGATAGGCTATATGCCAGTTTGACGTTCTTTATAAAAGGCATTATTTACCTGTTACAGTTTGAGTTGAGTTTCCGTTACCAAACAAATAGATGTATCATGATGGCTGAAAGTTTAGAATTCTACTAAAGCCTTTTGAATCGGGGTGAAAGGTTTTAATCTATTTTCGCCGAGTCAATTTACCATAATTTTTGATTCACTGGTTGGTTTGTTTATCTGGAATTAGCGTCCCGTTCAGCACCGAGGCTGTGTGGGACGTAAACCTATAGCATAGTCTAGAATCCAAACCACGAGCTCCCACAGGGAGTTGAACACAGCTAGTTATTTACTTCTGTGTGCGGAGGAGAAATGGTGAAACAAATCAATTTGCAATTCAGTTAATACAAGTGGATAAGCCAATAGACAATTATAGTAGCTGGAAATCGTTACTTAATATAAATTTTGACTCGTCTTCCATAATTAGATACATGTACTTTGTTGGTTAATTCCATCTTTTAAGATACTTGCCAGTGTGCCTCGAAGGCTGTGGATTGTTTTCAGTACTGTAAAAATCATATCTAAGTTATTATATGTGATACTAACCTGCTGCTAATTAGAATATAATCCAAACAAATGTTCCTCATGTTCTATAAGCAATGACCTATCTAAGTTATTTATTTTTAAGATTGGAAAATTCCGTAGATTCTTCTGATACAGTTTCTAGCAAAAACGGATAAATTACAGAAGAATGTACTCAAATAAGTGTCTCCTTTGAAACGACAAAGGATCAATTCATATGAAGTGACACAATGAAAGTTACTTGGCCATTTTTAATTTTTCAGTTTTTCAAACATATTATTAGTGTATACATTGGCAACACAAAAGTAGTTTTTAAAAATTGTAATCTCAGCACGTTTTCCTCTTTGAGTGACGACCATTTATCTTGAGCATCGCATGCCAATTAGTGGCTTTGCGAACTTTAGCATAAACCAGGGTGAATTGATTTAAATCAGTTTGATTTAAGAGTGATTCCATTTCAAATCGTCCAGGGTGGTCCACACGACTGTCTCAGATTTAGTTCATTTTTTAAAATAAGAAACTACATACAAAATTATTAGACCCATATTTTTTCTTTTTACTGAAAAAAAATTTTTCTTCGACATACAGCCTTCCAAAATGGCCGCCCTCTCAGATTGCTCGAAAAACTGAAAAACATGTGAAATTAAAAGTTTTGTTGTAGAGAAACGAGTGTACTTAGTAACGTAATCGCAATAGCAGGAAGAGTATAAAGTTGTATGTTTCGTTGAAGGGCCAAATTTCGTCTATTGGTCCAATAGGAATCGCGCAATTCACTCGCAATGTTGCCAACTTTGATGAAATTTTTGCTAACTTCAAACATTTTTTTTTTTTTTTATCCTCACGAGCAATATCAACCATCTGCTTCTAGCATCGAAATCTACTCCATAAGGTCTCTTAAAAATGTAAAGGACTTATGTTTCTTATTATTACATCCCACGTTAGAGCATGATGAAAAGCTGAAAATTGCATTAAGACGCCATGTTCGGACGCCATTTTCTCAAAAAACCCACCTTTTAAAAATCTGAATTTTTTACATGTATTGGAGAAGTACCTAAGTATTTAAAATCCGTTAACCGTTCATGCGGCTGCAGCCCCTAACGTTTACAATTAATTATTGAAATTTCGATCTTTGTACTTGCAATGTAAATATTTCCTATGGGCATTTAGGTCTATACACAAGGCAATTTGAAAGGGAGTATGAAAATTTTGAGAGTAGAATCCTGACATCAAATCCAGTGGAAAAGTTCCTATAAACATGAATCGAATTCCGCTTCGTTTTCGAGTTACAGGGTTTCCAACTCGGGATCCAAAATCGGTTCGGGACAATAGAGAATGAAATATATATTTCGCGTTAAATCAGAAACTGTGTGTTAAAGCTTTGATAAAGTTCAGAAAGTTGATTTGTACCAATATGATGATTTTTACGTGCGTTGCAATTCAGTTGGCAGTGTTGTCAACTTGCTAGAACTTTTATTTGTTTCCAAATGACACTACGTGGATTTTATTTGATATTTGGTATTCATTAATGATTGCCAACATCACACGAAGCACAATTTTCCCTCACATCACCACAGTTTTCGAAAAGTTACATGTATTTCATTAAAAGGTTTTATCTCGTGTGTTATTGATAGTTTGTGTGATTCGGTGTCGTGAACATCGTCCTAGTGTTCTCTGAAACCATGAAAATTGTTTTCACTGGTAGCATGACATTGTAGTGCACTAGTTAAGTGTTTGTGTGAATAACAATGGGGAAGTCCTATTGCAGTAAGGACCATATTGATTATGCTAAAGGCCGTAAGGTGATTGTGCACAGAAAGAATTCTAGACAAAAAATTTATCTTGCGGTAAAATATATGGATTGCGTACAGCGTGTCAGCCCAAACGTACTATTAGGGGAAGATGATTATTTGTGTCTTGTACACAAGGCGATTTGAAAGGCAGTATGAAAAATTTTGAGATGTGAATCCTTCACCGTAGTCTAGGTTTCACCGATAACAGTCGTTTTAATGGGGCACATTCATGTTTAGCATGTTAACTATCTGGTTAATGGTTTCCAAATCTTCATTCAGAGGAACAAATTCTTTATCTTACTGATGCATAATTTCATATTTACATCTTCTTTCGTGATCACCAATATATCACACACATTCACGTTGTTCACGGTAAATATTCAAAGCACCCTTTACATGAATAATCATCCTCTCCTAATATTACGTTTTGGCAGACGCGCTGTACGCAATACATATATTTTACCGCAAGATAAAATGTTTGTCAAGAATTCTTTCTGTACACAATTATCTTATGCCTTTCAGAATCGTCAACACATTTAATACGGTCCTTACTGTAATACACTGAGAAAAAAATGTAGGTGGCGCACTTAAAAAGATAGGTTACATGCGCAATTCCTGTAATTTTTGGACAACGTACAGCAGACGTATAACTGAAAATGCATGTTTTATAATACTTTCTGTATAAGTGTTCCATTTATACGTACTTTGTGTATGAAACAATGTAGGCGGTCAGGATCTCAGATACAAATGGACGTAAATAACATATAGCTGGCGAAGGTAACATAAGTATATACATGTGATATACGGAAAACTGTTAGATGTCAGACATCCTGCAACAGCATGATGTAACATCTAAGGGCAGTGCCTATGTAGCATATGGATAACGTTTACTCCGTACTGATTTCTATAGTAAGCAAGAGGATACCGTATATTTGTACAATATACCGCTGTACGGAGAACGGATTTTTCTCTGTGTAGGACTTCCCTATTGTTATTCACACAAACACTGTAACTAGTGCACTACAATGTCATGTTACCAGTGAAAACAATTTTCATGGTTCCAGAGAACACTAGGACGATGTTCACGACACCGAATCTCGTAATAAACTGTTTCGTGGTTGCAGCAGAACTTCTTGATTAAGTTCGAACTTGATGCGTGGAGTTACGAGAGGTTTTGCAATAATAAAATATATTTTTCTTCATCTTTTTATTATTATTATTATTTTATTATTATTATTACAACTTACACAGACGTAGTTTTTATTCGACATTTTGGTTTTACTAATGATGGCATACATCAAGTGAAATTCACACGTAATGTTGCAAACTATCAATAACGCACGAGATAAGCCTTTTAATGAAATACATGTAACTTTTCGAAAACTGTGGTAATGTGGGGAAAATTATGCTTCATGTGATGCTAGCAATCACTAATGAATACCAAATATCAAATAAAATCCACGTAGTGTCATTTGGAAACAAATAAAAGTTCTAGCAAGTTGGCAACACTGCTAACTGAATAGCAACGCACGTAAAAATCATCATATTGATACGAATCAACTTTCTGAACTTTATCAAAACTTTAACACACAGTTTCCGATTTAACGCGAAATATATATTTCATTTTCTATTGTCCCGAACCGATTTTGGATCCCGAGTTGGAAACCCTGTAACTCGAAAACGAAGCGGAATTCGATTCATGTTTATAGGAACTTTTCTACTGGATTTGATGTCAGGATTCTACTCTCAAAATTTTCATACTCCCTTTCAAATGGCCTTGTGTATAGGACCTAAATGCCCATAGGAAATATTTACATTGCAAGTACAAAAATCGAAATTTCAATAATTAATTGTGAATGTTAGGGGCTGCAGCCGCATGAACGGTTAACGGATTTTAAATACTTAGGTACTTCTCCAATACATGTAAAAAATTCAGATTTTTAAAAGGTGGGGTTTTGAGAAAATGGCGTCCAAACATGGCGTCTTAATGCAATTTTCAGCTTTTCATCATGCTCTAACGTGGGATGTAATAATAAGAAACATAAGTTCTTTACATTTTCAAGAGACTTTATGGAGTAGATTTCGATGCTAGAAGCAGAGGTTGATATTGCTCGTGAGGACAGAAAAAAAAATGTTTGAAGTTAGCAAAAATTTCATCAAAGTTGGCAACATTGCGAGTGAATTGCGCGATTCCTATTGGACCAATAGACGAATTTTGGCCCTTCAACGAAACATACAACTTTATACTCTTCCTGCTATTGCGATTACGTTACTAAGTACACTCGTTTCTTTACAACAAAACTTTTAATTTCACATGTTTTTCAGTTTTTCGAGCAATCCGAGAGCAGGGCGGCCATTTTGGAAGGCTGTATATCGAAGGAAAAATTTTTTTCAGCAAAAAGAAAAAATATAGGTCTAATAATATTGCGTGTAGATCCCATATAAAAATAATAAATGAAATCTGAGACTATGATGGGGACCAATTGTGGTTTGCCTGGACGATTTGAAATGGAATTGGTCTTAAATCAGTTGATTTTTTAAATAAAAATCATTGATTAAGATCAAATTACGAAAGAAATTATTTTAAAGTAAAAATAAGTAAAATCCCTTTACTGTTCTGTTATTTTGATTATGGAAGAAGATAATCCTAATACAATCAGACTCAAATGTATGTAAGCACAGTATGAAAACGAGTATCATGCAGAGGATGATTAGAAAAAGTCCCGTTTTAAACTGGGAACGGGTAAATCCTGTTTTCTTCTCTTCGTAACATAAGATTTTTAAATCGTTAATAACTGTTCTTACGGAGAAATCACCATGGACATTTAAGACGAAAATTCTTTTGTGTCCACGTCTGTTTGTTTGTTTCCAGATAATAGGGCGTATTTAGAGTGGTCCGATCCCCTATGGAAACCAAAAAAAAAAAAAAAAAAAAAGTCGAAATTTATGTACTAAATACATAGTTCCTCGGGATCGTAATACTGCAAATTTTGGAAGCGTTAAAATATCGAATAATACTTTTGATAAAGTGGATACTTTCAAATATCTAGGACCAATATTAATAGACGAAAACGATATTCACGAGGAGATCAAATGTCGACTAAAAGCAGGGAATTCGTGGTATTATTCAGTTCAAAATCTCTTGTCTCGAATTCTGTCGAGGAATTTGAAGCTTAAAATATATAAAACTATAATCATGCCTCTTCTGTATGGTTGCGTACGATGAGGGAAGAACGTAGACTGAGAGTATCTGAGAACAAGATCCTGAGTCAAATGTTCGGACCCAAAAGTAATGGAATGGTGGAAACTTCATAACGAGGAACTTCATAATTTATACGGTTTACCAAACACTGTTAGGGTCATCAAGTCTTGGAGATTCACGTGGCCAGGTCATGTAGCCAAGATGGAAAAAAGTAGGAATGCTTTCAAAGTCTTGACTGGAAGACAAATCGGTAAACGACCATTAGGAAGACCTGGGCGCAGATGAGAGGGCAATATTAAGATGCATTTCGCAGAAATAGGAATACAAAGTAGAAACTGGATCCAATTGGCTAAGGATAGAAGTCAGTGGAGAGCTTTTGTGAACGCGGCATTGAACCTCCGGGTTCCATAGGCTATATATATAGTTAGTTACTTTCAAGCGAAATTTACGTACTTTATATGTATTTCGTGCCGCTAGCTAGTTCCGATTTTTTTTTAAAATATGCCCCTCCAAATATCAGAACTTTCGTGAAAAGAAAAGTGTCATGTTGAAAAACGTTGTTGTATGTTTTTTCCTTAATGCTTAAGAAACATGGTTTGGAATTGAAAAAGGTTAACGATTGGGGATTAATTCAAAATTAAACTCCAATACCTTCACTTACGTGGTATAATTAACATTTGGTATTAATTCCTAATGTTTTTTCTTCAGTTTGCGACTTGTATTATATGAGGAGAATGATTTGATTTAAATTTTAAAAAATCATCAATTTTTTTTTTTAATCATGATTTTTCCCATCCTGGCGTAAGCTGGTATATATCTTAGGACTGGATTATGTAAAAACATCGCAACAAATACCATTTTCTCTTGCCTCTTTTAATTAAACCCAAAGAGGTGAAAATTATTGGCTGAATTTAATTTCAGAATTTGAGAAACAAAAGTTCATAATGATAGCATTGATGATCGAAGTTGATTTGTTAATTGGTATGAGATGTACTATAATGCCATAATATTGATGCTGTCAATGTGTATGGCAGTAGATATATATACTGGATCACTTCATGTGGATTGACCCAAAAGAAACAGTGTAGTGGTTGCCCGCTTTCGTTGGTGATAGTACTAGTTAGTGACGATAGAGTTACATCTAAGTGCATGAAGTCCAGTCCAAATTCGAGGTTCTGGTGAATTCGGATCTCCTCTATTTGGTGGGTTCCCCACATCAGACATCAGAAGTAACATGAAAAGAACGAATTTTAAGACCAGTCACACGTTCACTCCACTTTCCCCGCATTTCTGTTTCGTCAGTTACACCATTTTTCATTTGTATTTCTCACAATTTACTGTACATTTAATGAACTAGCGCTTAATGTGTGTGTGTGTGTGTGTGTGTGTATTTATTTATTTATTTATTTGTTTTTTTAAATAGGTAAGACTGCAGGATGGTGGTGGAGAGTACACCAAGGCATATTTTTCATAAAGCACAACCTACTGGCATGACTCCAAAGGAGTTGTCAGAAAATGACGACTTAGCAACGTCCCTGGTATTGGATTCATACTTGGGATTCGTTACCCATAAAATGAATGTTAGGTAAGATAGTTAGTGTATAATCATATATTATTTACAACGAACTATTATTCGCTATAATTGTATGATAAATTTTGTAATTTCCAAGAATATTTTAGAAAATAAGTAAAGAGGAATAAGTTGCAGATCATTCGAAAATATGTTAACGTAGACCAGAAGGAATAATGCTTAGATGAGAACTAGCAGCGAACTTAGGCTTCTGTGACGATATCTTAATTTTTGATCTACTATGTCTGTTTTTGTTTTGTTTTGTTGTGGAGGGAAGAAGTGTCTTTGGTCCTAAGGCAGGTTCTAGACCATTGCTTAACAGAACTAAGTGTCCACTAGACTGAAAAGGTTGTCAGTTGTTTTTCCCTATGATTTAATATTATGTAAAAACTGAAAATTGGAGTGTCAAGAGTAAAGGAATAAATTGTATATTAGATTTAGAGATGCCACATATACAAGTAATGATGAATATATAATTTAGATATTTAGTTGGACACATCAATATTCCTTCGATATAAACCTCTCTGACATTTCTTATTCGTAACATTGGTTAGTAGTCTAAAGCACGGTCAAGTTACTCATAGTTTGAGACATGTTAAAGTTTAATTTTATTTTAATGAGGAAACTTGTGTAAATAAGTGGAGAAACACAATAGTTCTTCCCATTTTCGCTTGTAAATACGAGGCGTGTCCGTAAAATAAGATCTTCGTACGTTTTTCACATAGAAAACACGTTTATTAGCAACAAATGTTACGTCGATGGAAAGGCTGGACGTTTCAGCTATTTTTCGACGTAATCACCGTTGCGGTCGATGCACTTTTACATGCACTGTGGCATTTTTCGTATACCCTTGTCATAGAACTCTCTCGCCACGTTGTGCAGGTAGCCACCTGACCTCGTTTTTCAACTCGTCGTTAGTCTGGAAATGCGTTCCACCTAGGAGTACGCATCCTGATGAAAATCACTAGTTGCTAAATTTGGGCTGTAGGAGGATGGGGAGGATGTCCCATCCGAATTGGGCCAGGAGATCGGCTGTTACATGGGCAGTATGGGGACGAGCGTTATGGTGATGAAAACACTCCCTTCGTCAACATTCCCTTCCTTCGATTTTGAATGGCACGACGCAGTTTTTTGAAGTCTCACAGAAGCGATCAGCGTTTATTGTAGTGCCAGTGGGCATAAGCTCGCATAACAATACACCTTTGTCCTAGATCAAATTGGTCATCACTTAGTCGGCAGACCTGTTTGTTTAAACTTTCGCGGCTGTGGCGAATTCGAATGCCGCCACTAACGCGGCTTTTCCTTAGTTTCAGGTGTCGTGTAGTGCACTCATGTTTCGTTGCCCGTAACAATTGACTCCAAAAATTTTTCGCCCTGTTCTGCATAGCGCTCCAGGAATCCGCGGGCCGCTTCAACACGTTGCCGTTTATGGTCTTCGGTGAGCATTTTGGAGACCCACCTCGCACACATCTTACGATAATGCAAATATTCGGTCCAAATCATGTGAATCGTACTCTTTACTGACTTTAGGGATCCGTTCGCACGGCTTGCGCACATTCACACTCCGATCTGCAATTGTTTCAGCCGTAACTGAAGGCCGACCAGAACGCTGTTCTTTATGGATGTCTGTACATCCGTCCTTGAACTCGTTTACCCACTTCCGCACGTTTTTGACGTCCATACAGCTCCATCGCGAATGGCTGCTCACTCCAAACTAGGCGTTGCAGCGGGCTCTGGTGGTGTTAAAGAAGGTGTTAAAGAAGGGTCAAGCTACACTCGTCACTTGTTGACTCCAGTGTTGCCAGATATCGCGTCAAAGCGTTTCTTAAGGCTCCAGCTCCTTGGAGACCTTATTTTACGGACACACCTCGTATATTACGCTCCATAATTCAGGGACCAAAGCACAAAGAAATGACTAGAAAGACTGTTCTCAGTACTAGGTAATAGTGAGAAGAGACAAGAATTACAATGTACTGGATTAAAACTGGTATCATTAACTCGTACGGGACGGACCGTATGGGTCTTCATAGATCCTTTTAAGTGGTATATTACGATTCATTCCAGCTCTGTCCTCATTACTCTTGCTATAGAGAGTACAGTTTTATATATATATTCCGACTGTGAATTTTTTTGTTGCGAATAATTTTCCTGAGTTTTCATTTCTGATATATCCGTATTCTAATTTCAGATATAGACCTCTTAAAGCTAACAAAGAGGAGTTGAAATCAATTGTAGAAGAATTCATCAATACCCAGAACTATGAAAAAGCGTGCAAACAGCTTATATCTGGTGAATGGATGTGGACCTTCCTTCTCACCAAAAGCAAACAACAGCAGCAGAGTTTTAAGGAACATGTGAGTACTAATCATTTTTGGAAATTAGTTTTTATAGGCATGCGTTCTGGTTTTATATATATATATATATATATATATATATATATATATATATATATATATATATAAAGATATTTGCATTTGGTAATCTCAGACTATTTGAAAACAGCCTTAAAAATGTTATTAATTATCTTCAGAGTTTAGTTCTGAGTAAACTGATCACTGCTAAAATCAACGAGTTACTGGAATTGAAGGCATATATCATACAATAATGATCCTTTTGATGATGACATATTTTGAACATTGTTCACGTAGAGATAATTTCGGATGATGTGTATTCAGGAATATCACATACACCGTTGTTACAAATGCTATGTAAAGATCTGCATGGAAGAAAGTCGTAATTGAGGAAAAGTGCTCGCGGGAAGCACTTTTAATAATCCTAGACATATCGCACACCGTAATTATATATGTAGTCATTAGTAAGAGTTATGGGTGATGAGTAAACACCAATATTTATCAATGTTTAACAAAGATAGATGTAGGATCTTGAAAGTCTGGAGCATTGATTGCGTAAACAGTTACTCGAGTGGAATGTTCGAAAGTAGCTGTGGTGAAAGTGTATCTAGACTAGTGTCTACAGGTACAAGTGACGTTCGTGAAACTACAGAGAACGGCGCAAGATTAAGTGTCGGGGTGAAATCGCCTTCAGTGACTGGTACGGACTTCTGTCGAGTAGGAAAAAGTCTATCTAAGACAACAGTGGTCAACTCAGAAACATGTCTTCAATGATATGTGTCACACACTCGTACCTATGGGCTATTCTACCAGGCGCCGCCGACGTCACCTATTCTCACCATAGTTCAACAACGCCTGGTAATAGACACCCGGATTGAACGATAGCAGATTGGAAGGAGGTCTTCCGAGTCATATTTTTATTCTCTATGGATGACCGTGAGTGAGTTTGGCGAAAACTCTCCATAAGGCACTGGAACAGCAAATGTATGCTGTGAAGCATGTTTTTGTGACGTGTTCTGATGGCTGTGGATGTCGACCGGTGTTCGGTATCGCGATTTCTTCATAAACGGTATATCTCACCATGTTGCACTTTTCCCCTCAAAGACAATAAGCAATTAACCATCGTGCAGATCTTCCATGGCTCCCAACTCCCTGTAGCTCAGTTTCATTTAGTATCTATGCAGCACCAAGGATCGGCGGATGATAAGCCGGAACACCTCTATCCATGCACCAAAGACCACTTCATAGTCACATTGGTTGCGACCTCAATGGACAACCAACGCTCATTATATCGCTGCCACATGGAAATACCGCTGTACGGAAGGTAAAAAGCAAACCTACTTTCTGTTAGGTAGGTGTCATTATTCAGTGACTGATAGCAGGGGATTCGGACCCTAGTCTTGAAATTGGCACAAGCAACTGCCAGGGAGGAAAAAAATGCACTGCCAGTCTGGCGTTAAGATAGGTAACTTATATTGTTAACTTGTGAGTTCCTTAATTCAGTCCAAACTTTCTACCTGCTATTCCAAAACAGAACTAATGAGATTACTAATTTTTGCGTGTCTGTTACTGACAAGCTTTTACTGCGCGAAACCCAGTTGAGTGAGCCTATGTTAATAAAACAGACCGATTTTGGACAAAAATATTTCCCAAATTAGGAACTATGGTACGGATTAGAACGAAAAATCAGGGGCCTAAGAGATAGAATGCAACTCTCTTGAGAATTGTTACCACTAAAAGGAATTTAAAAATGCGTGTTAGACAGCATCTTAGGGATGCAAAACCAGAGCACCCGATTTCAGCTCTTACGAAATATTTAAAAGAAACTGTCAAAAACTTGATTTGGAGTTACAATGAAATCCAAGGACTATCGTTGGGAGATTTTTTTGAACCCCCTAAAACTTAACCAATAGGAAGCTGATTAAAAGAAAAAAAAAAAAAAACTACTGGCATAATAAAACACCAACATGATTATCAGCGTTTACTTGCCAAACAAAGGAACACCACAGCCTGGCCCACCATTTCACTTCGAGCTGCACCGTCCTTGATGAATAAGTTTCAGCAATACATAAGACAAGATGTGTCTGCACAGTTCTCCAATGAGTTCTTCCTGTATATTTCCGTGATTTATTTCATTTGTATTACTGCCATTTTTGTTATCAATGAACGAGGCTGTGGGGAGAATAGAGTGAAAAGTTCAGGGATCATTCAGGAATTAGAAATTGTAGTACGTGAAATAACTAATAATATTCCTAACCGTATCAGTATATCACTTGATAAATATGTATTTACAAATCTGACAGGCTTATAACCCGTCGTTGATGTATTGAAGACCAAGATATATATATATATATATATATATATATATATATTGTGTCGAAACTCAACACAGATTAGTAATAACAAGTGTTACACGTAATTTCAAAGCTATAATGAGCCATATTCAGATTAATCAGATATTTGGTGGCGTGGATATATCTAGATTGAAATGAAGTACGCAGCATATACATTTTTAATATGTGTTCATTGATGTAAAAATTATTAAATTACGTTGAAAAATTAGCGTGGACAATTAAACGATTTTGTGAATCTTTAAATACTTTGTATAAAATGTTTCATGGTCATTGAAGAATTATATAAGATAAAATGAACATCTGTATTTTAACTCACAAACACATTGTAGTAATGCATTCTTGTTTGTTTCTAGCTTCTGAGATACCTGCGGGTATTCGATAAGGACTCAGGTTTTACCATCCAGGCATGTTACCGATATTCACTTGAAGGACAAAAAGGGGCAAAAATCTGTGCTACAAGAAAATGGTGCGGATAAGTTTTTAATTCCTACTGTGTTATAAATATTTATCGTATATAGTAAATGTATTGTTTCGAAGCAAAATTGAAAACTAGAAACATGGTAGTAATGAAGTGTATTGAATATTTGATAAATACGTTAATACAATATTTAGAATTATAGTCATTATACGAAACTTAGATTTACAGTCAAAGAATTTCTTTAAAATCAGATAGAAATTGTACTAGTCGAATACTGTAGTAGCCGTCATATTCATTGCTTGTTGAATTAATTAGTAGTTGATTTCACTTTGTCTTTCTTATCCCGAGAGAGAAATCTGAGTAGGCCATAAGAATTTTATAGTTTCAAGAGAGAGAGAAAATGGGTCGTAATAGAAATAAACATAATTCTTTACTATACTTGCAGGTATAAAAATGAGAAAATTTCATTCCTTGTTGGGTGCATTGCCGAATTAACGGAAGAGGAGGAAAGTCTATTATTACATCCCGGCAAAAATGACTTTTCTGTCATGTACAGTTGTAGAAAGAACTGCGCCCAATTGTGGTTAGGTCCTGCAGCATTTATTAATCATGACTGCCGAGCAAATTGCAAGGTAAGGGAAGGAAGTCATCTCATTAGTAGTAAGATGTAGTATATAATGGAAGTAGATTGTCGGATAATGCAGGTATTTACTAGTTTAATGAAAACTTCTGTAGTGGAAAACATGTCGGATGTCTGGATTGACAACGGTTAAGACTGACGCCATCGCCTAGCTATGGAGATGGTGGTGTAAGGAAGACTGTACTACGTAAGAAGCAATTAAAACGACATTGTGCAATGAGCTGAGCAGATGACGATAGCGTAAAATGGGCGACCTCAGATGTTTCTGGGCAATGACGCCACATCTCACGATAATTTTGCGCCCATTCATTCTCAAGACCTGGAGCTGTTACGCTGTGGTTTGAAGGACATCAAAATATTATTTACCTCTCCAAGCTCGCCCAGGACCTGAACATAATTAAACATCTGTTGTCCATTTTGGAGATGTGAATCTAACGCAGATATCCACTTCCATCCTCTCTCTCAAGGACTTGCGTGATGAACTGCACGGGGAACGTTGTAATATTCCACTTGCAACCATTTACAACTTCTGCAACTCTATTTCAAGTCGCATCAGGGGTGTTCTGAGAGCAAAAGGTGGTCCAACTCCATATTAATCTGATAAGTTCCTCTTTTATCAGGTGTTTCCATTAATTTGGTAAGTATATATCAGCAAACATATGTGAGTTGCTGTCAACAAAAATTAAATACTATAATGTGTCATTTAGTAATTCAGTTCAAGTTAGAGGTTTAAAAAAATCGACATATTTGCTTTGTACAAGAGTGTTACGTATAGGCTGTTCACTTTCCTCGTATACAGTTGCTGTCCGATGCCGACAGACCGCGGGTGGTGGAGAATGCCACCAAACTCAGGTTTGGGAGCTTATTTATGGCTGGTCGAAAGAAAATGAGTGAGTGTGACAGATCTGTAGTTGCCATATTTCCTTTTCTAAGAATTTTGTATACGAGGAAACGCTTGCGTAACTGCTAATATACATAAAAGTGGTTAGCGAAGAATAATAATTATTATCATTATTTAAATTACCTTTGTCCTACAGATTGCCTAAGTAGATTTTAAATGAGCACATGGTTATTTTTATTAACTACCGAATCCCTAATGGCTTTGAGACAAGCAATTGGAATTGTGCGGATCAGGATATAAACCTTCATAAATTATAACAAAAATACAATAAGATGAATTCACGCAGATGTTCATTTCTAATTTATATTTCAGCCAAATGATGTTCGAACTTATTTTTTTCACTAGTCCCTAGAGTTTTTCGTAGTGTTGCTTTAATTGTACGTCTTTCCTACACGGTTAATTGAGCGTAAGTTAGTGTTAAGATATATATATATATATATAGTATTAGACTAGTGTTGCCCCCGAGATAATAAGTACCTTGTAAATTCGAGATGAGATTAGAAAAATGATAATTCTCATCTCATTTTCGAGACTAGAATCGAGACGAGAAGATAAATTTCAGGAGTCTGGCGGGCAATTATAGTATAATTTTTTTAAGATACGCAAGTCATTACACAATATACTTCAATTATAGTATGGTTTGAATGTTACGACGTTACATTATTTCCTTCATGAACCTCTCGTTACCCAGAAAGACTGATAACTTCTAGATAAAACCAAGACAAATGAATTTTGATATTATGGAAGACTCCCAAAGGATCTGAATACAATACTCAAACTTCGAAGTAGTCGGTGAGTCTATATATATATATATATATATATATATATATATATATATATATATATATATATATATATATATATATAATCTGTGGTGTAAATGAGGAATACTATTTTCCTTCGTGAATCCTTTTTCTTAAACGGGGGGCACGATGGCTTGGTGGTGAAAAGCTTACTTCTGGTGTGTGGGGTCCCTGGTTCGATCCCCGGCCATATAAGCTTGTGATGGACAACGTGGTGTCTGTGGATTTTCTCAGAATACTCCCGTTCCCTGTCATTTTCTCATTCCACCAATCCTTCCGTTATGCAAATCGTTAATTCCATTACCCAATCCTTCCAGATCGTTAATTTGAACCTTTTTCAGTTTGAATAGAGGTTAACGGAGGGTATAGAACCTATTCTTCGGACGCTGAATAGATTGTAAAAGAGGTGCTTCTCATTTACAGTTCTTGCTCTATGAAAATCAGTATTGAAACGAGAAGTAGTGTAAATTGAATCACTTCGATTTTGATAGAGTGTTGAAAGTTATGATATGTACACTCTCGAGACGCTGCATCAATTGTAAAATCCGCATCTTGATATCTCCTGTTTTCACTGTGATACCTGACGACAGACAGACAAACACATTCTGTAAGACTTCCGGCATTTACGTATAACAGTTTGGAAATTAAAAGATCGGGTCATAAAGTTTGTATGTAAATTTACAAAATGAAACAAAACGAGGACACCTTTTTCTATAATCAAACTTAGAGAAAAAAATCTTCAAAAGCGAGACAAGATGTGACTTACAAAATTTACGAGGTGAGACAAGAAAACCTTATTTCTCGTCTCACCGCGTGAACAGAGCTATATCAGACGGATTTATTATTATGTTGGTAATAGTATTCGATCTGTGTTACACAATAGACTTCAGTGTGTCAAAATTGGAGAGTGCGTCTATTACAGTGCATTTCTTTGGTTTTGCTAGTCAATAGTTACTATTTATATAGCACTTATTATTCTATTGCTATAATATTTCATCAGTGTTCAAGGAAGACGTTTATGCTTGTTGTGTTACATTGCTGCCTGTTTCGCAGCAAAATGTTTACTTTATCTGAGTTACGGGAAAGTAAAACAAAAGTGTGTTGTGAAAAAGATTTTTAAAAATTGACAAAGAAAAATAGTCACTGACCATCAGAAGCCCTTTCTTGACAATTTGGAAAGACATAAGGCAACGTCGTACAAGCATTGACGTATGGGTTTTCCCAGCAGGAGGGTTGTCCGCTGGCGTTATTTGAGTGCCTTTTTTTAAGGGGGGGGGGGCGGCGGCATGCCTTTGAGTTTCTGAAACTGGATAAGAGGATAGTAAACAGAGTATACTAAGTGTGCTATCTCGTGATAAAACACGAATCTAGTATCTATCTAGCTACGAAGAAAAGAAAACTATGTGTTTCCACGCTGGTGGGTATCTCATATCGCCGCAAATTGGAAGGAGCTTGACTGTGTAAGTCGTGTTAACTGTGCAATCATACGAGGTTCAGTACTTTTCGTTTATCTCAAAATCAGCAGTTTGGATTTACCTAAGTTTACCCACCCACCTAAGATGTATTTATCAAACAAGTTTGTAGACTATTTAACAATGGAACAATTAACAACTAAACCAGTAATCTCAACAACAATGTGAGAGAAGTGGGAGCAAATTGAGCAGCTTATATTTAAGGTTTGTTTAAAGGGACAAGCTTTGCCGATAGATGTTACTACAGCCTGCATATCTCTCTCGTGTATTTTTTACCTTTCACGAAAATTCACGAGTTCTCTTACAAATTTCAACCTACAGACTTCAAATTTTTAGAGATGGAACTTCATAATCTATCGAAGGCAAAAATCCGTGCCGATTTTTTATTTAGAATTTTCTTCATTGTTGAAATGGATATTCAAACCATTAACAATATAACTTTCAACAATGAAGAAAATTCTAAATAAAAAATCGGCATGGATTGTTGCCTTCGATAGGTTATGAAGTTCCTTCTCTAAAAATTTTAAGTCTCTAGGTTGAAATTGTAAATTTTCGTGAAAGGTAAGGTAAAGAGAGAGACCAAGACTGTAGTGACAAACTATTGGTCAAATTTGTCCCTTTACATCAACCTTAACTTCATCATTCCGGTGTTTGCCTAGGGAACTGAGAGGAAACTTCAGCATGGCTAAGTACCCACTCCGAACCCAGGTCCTTCCGATTGCGAAGCAACAGTACTAAGTATTAGTTTACGCCCACCCAGTTTACACTGTCGGGAACATATAGTCCTGAGCCTTATTTTTAGGTACCATTCCATTATATGCTTGTTGGTACTTTTTTTCAGACTGAACTTAAGTTCTCCCTCTAGGATGATCGCTATTACAAGACGTAGACCAAGTATCTGTACAATATTAAGATAAACTTTTTTCTTCCCTCTTCAAGCTTTGTAATAATAATAATAAAAGTTTTGTAAAAATAAACAGTAATGAGATTTTCGGAATGAAATACTGTATTTTTAATAAATACTGAAAATTAGATAACGTTATAAGGGAAGAAGAGTTTTACAAAGCAAATTGAGGACAACATTTCTTAATGCTGATAGGAACATTTTGTTTTTTATGTTTCAGATTTTGTCCAAGTGGAAACAAAGCTCACCAATTACAAAATGTAATTCCTGATATTTAATTCGTACGTTTTTAAAGTATATTAATTGAACATGTGTGTACTCTTAAATTTTAAAAATCAGAAATAAATTTAAGTAAATTGTTTATAGGAGTACACATTTAATTTGAAATTTCATAATAAAAAAGTACTGAAAAATCTTGTGTAAAAATTAAAACAAAGAAATAACAGTAATGGAATCAGATCTCCGAATTTAGATCTCCGAGAAAAAAATGGTTTAAACAAGATTTTAAAACTGTGCATTTAAAGAAGTTTGAAAAAACGAGTAAGTTTCCGTCCAGTTGTTTTATACGTATCAAGAAAACAACTTCTCTATTCATATCAGTAGGTGAAGGAACCGTGCTGCACGTACTTAATAAATCTTAATTAACGGTGAATCTCGAATGATAAGTTTGACTACAACGTAACTGCAACACTAGGCACAAGGTTACACTTGAAATTTAAAAAGTGTCTGGCCTCAAACATTCTGACAGTGTTCTATGTTTCGGTGTTCATGGACATTTTATGCACATATTTTAATTTCATTTTCACGTAACATTGTCTCTTTGTACTGTATTTATTTCATGGTGTACATTTACATGAATGCATTTACTGTATTTTTATTTGATTTCACGGAGTGATGAACATTCAGGTTGATTTTACATAGCTGATTTTAGAACTTATGTCAAGGCATTATACGAATCCCTTCAAATTAATAAATACTATAAAGTATAAAGAAAAGCACTAGATAGCAAAGTAATGTATTTAAATAAAAAAAATTACTTTATATGCTTTTTAAATAAAAAAAAATAATAATAAATGTTGTGGTCATATTAAGAAAATCAAGTTTATAACCTTTTCTGTTAAAATTCTGCTCAGATTTTTCTGGTAGTGTATTTGAGAGATTTAATTTTAATTGTTCTTTTTTTGTTTTCAGTTTGTTGCTACAGGTAGAGATACAGCATGTGTAAAAGTTCTCCGAGATATTGAAGTTGGAGAAGAAATTACATGCTTCTATGGAGAAGACTTTTTTGGTGATAATAATGGTTATTGTGAATGTGAGACATGTGAAAGGTAAGTTGATATTTTCTTCCCTACAAACATAGATACGTTATAAACAGCTTTACATTACTTTTCTATAAAACCCCCATGAACCACTTGTTATAAATCTTGCAAGGTTTAAAAATTAATTTTGGAAAGAGAGAGAAAAGAAATACAGTCTGGGATTGAGGTCACCCCTTAACACCATCTTGTTGGACATTGTATCGTCCACAGTTTCATGTAGATGAAGGTGGTGGACGCTCAGCGCCAAATCCAGGCTCCCAGCAGAACTTTACTGCAGAAGTTATTGAGTGTATGTAGCTGTGTGCGAGTTAGCATTATTGTGAACAAACATCACACCGGAAGTTAGGACTGCCCAACATTTTTGGATGGCTCGTATGATTTTTGTAACATCTCTCAGTAGGTATGAAATGATTGGTCGAACCACACACTTCTTTGTTATCCCAGCGTACTGTTGTGGTAATCTTTCTTGCTGACGTCGTTTTCCTTTTTTTTTTTTCCTTTTCTTCCCTTTGGTGAATGGGTATAACTACATTTCATTATTATTAGTTGCTTTCGGTGTTTTCGTGCGATACCCGCTGTCATCGCTGGTTACAATTCTGTTAAGAAGCTTCTTCTCAGCAAAATGGGAGAGAAAGTCAGAGCTCATCCGTTGTTTTGTTTCCCAGAAAGGGGTTTTGGTATCCAAAGTACAAAACTTGCGGTAGCTTTTTTGCTATCTCATACAAAATAGTCCCAAGTTTTTTGCGGAAAGTATGACGGAAGCTCAGATTCTGTAAACCGATGGATTTCACGGACCTGTTATCACTTCCACGCAAATTTGTCATTGGTAACAGAAATGTACGTATTTCTTTCCTTCTACACGTTAGTTCGTCCACCTTTAAACCAGTTGCACCATTGATTCATTCACATTCACCCATCTCTTTTGATCCATGAACACTACACAGTTAGCGATAGATCTCAGTTGCCGGAAGTTGTTTGGCCGCAACAAGCGTCTTATGCTCGCACTTAACATTTCGCGAAATTTATTATCGTGGCGTTCATATTAAAATGTTCCAGTGGCCAATTAGCTCGAATACCATTACTTATGCTCTAAGACTATCGTTCTTCCACAGCTCACTGGATACTGACTTATTGTGCACAGCGCCACAGAACGTGCGTCAGTACCTCCAGTAGTTTCGCACATGCACAAGTGGGGGGTTTTAATGATCCTCGTGTCATACAAAATTTGTTAAGTATTTCGCATAATTTCTACATATGTATATAAATTCATATCAAGTAGTGAGCTCCTTCGTGGCTAAGCGGTTAGTGTACGCACCTTTGACGTAGGAGACCCCGGTTCGATTCTCACCGGATTCCACTTTAATCAGTAGCTCCCGTCTCATATAGCCTCGCTGCTGAAAGGGACGTTAAAACACAAAGTAGTCAAAAAAGTATTGAGCCTTTGTCCATGAGATAGCGTTGTTGTTCCAAATCTCAGGGTGTAAGAGTCACAGCGGGACAGACCTAATGTCGTGTGACAGTTAGTTAAGTTAGTAGCTGTGCAAAAAAAAATGTTGAATTTCTTAATAATCAAGACATAAGATATTGTGCCATAAAGGTAAGTGAACTTTCCGCAAAACAGTATATTTTGCACTGTTCAACAAAGGCCCGAATGCTGCGCAAGTCCGTGAAGAAGTTAGTGCTGTTTATGGGCAAGATGCGTTATCAAAAGCAGCAGCCGAAAGATGGTTGAGTTATTTTCATTCTAGAAATTTCAATGTCAAAGATGCCCCTCGCAGTGAGGGACCAATCGCAGCAAAAGTCTAGTGAGACTAGCATGTATGTAATCGTAACATCGCCAATAACTTAATCACCACACAGGGTTAAATCATTTGGAGTAAGTTAGCTGCAGAAACAAGATCGACATTTGGTTGCCGCATGATCTGACTCAAAACATTTACTCGGTCGAATATCCATTTACTGAAATGTAACGAATTCGAGCCACTTCAGAAGCGAGACATGTACTGGCGACAATTAGCGCGGGAGCACCCAGCAATTCAAAGGAAATAACGAACTGGTCAACAAAAAATGTGTCGTATACCACTCTGACAACGCCGCTCCACAAATATCTTTAACGACACGTCAGAAATTGAGAGAACATGGCTGGGAAGTTCTAATGCATCTACCGTATAGCTCAGACCTGGCACCTCGGAACTATATTTTGGTTCGGTCTCTGCAAAACACACTGAATTGTGTAAGGTTAGTTTCAAAAGAGGCCCACGAAAACGTCTCCCCCCCCCCCCTAGAAACGGCAAATTCAATAGCGACGAGCTTATGGTAGAGAAATTGCAGAAAGTTAGCGAACAAAGTGGTGCGTATGTGATTTCATAATGTTAGTTTTAAATAACATTAAATATATTGTCTCAGTTTTGCCTCCAAAAGCTCAGTAGTTTTAGACAACTTGATATATTTTACAATCTTCAGCAAGCCTCAAAATATTAAATAAAAGAAAAAAATAATCAAGGTAAAAGTCTCGAAAGACGGTGGCAGCCCCGACCATCAAATTTAATCAGTAATTGCTATAAAAAAATTGACGTTTGGAGAAGCACATGGTATGCTGTTGCCACTTCGTGTGCACCACGGTGAGTCCTCAGCTGGAACTGTCTTGTGAGTCTTAACGAAAATCTCTAAATATTGGTTTGTCTGGATGGATGAAAGGATATGTTTGTCGTCCCAGATTGTGCGTGTTAGAAAGGGGGGAAGGCTCTGTGTGTGTATGTATGTAAAAGGAGTAATGAAATCCTGCTTTTGATTATAAAGAAAGTACTATTTTTAATGAGTTGTTTTTAAACAGTAGAACATTTTTAAAAATGCTTATGAGGAAAAAATATTTTTAAAAAATCATGAAGATCAAACGAAATTATAAAGCACTTCTGAATATTCGGGTTCATCTGGAATTTGGGGCTGGGAGAAATATGCATTTGTTAGGAATTCGTCTACAAACATTTATAAATAAATGATCTTGGTTCCGCTTGATTGTGAAATTTCAGTGCCAAGGCTATGTGAGGTTGAGGTGGAATTTACTGCCTGTTGGATCAGAACCTTGCTAGGCAAGTTGCTTACCGAGAATCGAACTGAGACCGCGTATATAAAGAAATTGTGGTCATTAGCGTCTTTGTTGCGAAGAAACAAGGTTCATTTCTAACTTGTTTGAGTTTAACGTCTAATTTCAACAGAATATATTACTTGTGGCTCCACAGTTCAACGTACAATTCGAACCACATTCTGTCTTTCGGGAAGCAAACCTTCGATCTCTCACTAAAGACGAAAAAGCGCGTCACTAAGTAATTCATATGGAATATGCAATGTTTGCAAATGTTGATTACTATTGATTTTTTTTTCTTCGAGTGAGAAGCTATAAAATTCAGAAATAAGGATGATGCTTGAAGCTAACCGTCTATCCCATTACAGGAATGAATATACATAACACAAAGAAATAGATTCAAAATCATTGCTATAAACCGTAATTACACAAAATTTTGTTTCCAATGTCTATGAAGAGGAAATCATTAATTCAGTGAGTAAACCTGCTTGTAAGAAACAAATATTTCTTCAACGGGATCAGCAAACAATTTTTGGTTCCCGCAATGAATTTCATGAGTTCGGACGTTTTACAGAAGTATATATTCGTTATATACACAAATATGTATAAACATAAATATACAACACACACTAGCACACGATATTATTATTTAAGCCCTATAGCAGAACATGCCGCGATCTGTGATGTAATCGCAGAAAATTTGCCGCACCTATGCAGAAGAAAGTGCCAAAGGGAAATTAAAAAAATGGCCAACAGAAAAGTATAAAAACATGCCTGCTATGTTTGGATGTCTTAAATGCACGGACGACTCGCAGATAGTTTGAACTGTTTTTCACGTCGCGTAAAGCGTATTTCTAACAAACAAAAATGTTTCTTCTGCTAGAACTGATCATCTTGATTTTCTGTTTTGGAATTCCTGAAGAAAATTTTTGACTCACAAGAGCTCATCGCAAAAGACAAAGGAAGTTCTGACTTTCGGCAGGTTCTGGAACTAATGACGATTGTTTTTTCAGTTTCTCACGAATATAATTAAGTAAACTGAATCAAAAAATCACTTCCACGCACAAAGAAACGAAAGACTGAAAGAGCTTCTTTCCTTCTGAAAACACAAGTTTACTAGCGGCATCATTGAAATGTTGAGGTCTGTTACCAAGGAAACCCTCCACCCTCTCTTGCTAAAAAGAAGTTTGATTGGACCCTCGTTGAGTTACCGCAATAACTATGTGACGTAGATTCCCTTCTTCAAAACAAATCTGCATGTGTTTTTGAGCTGTCAATTTGTTTCTAGTTTTGAAAACACTTTACTAATTTTATATGAATATGTTTTTCGGGAGAGTATTTACAAAAATTACAAATCCAATTAGTATCTAAACATTCTTAATTTGTTTGATTTACTTGCTCTTATGAAGAAGAAAAAAAAAGGTTTCGGAGAGAGAGAATGGCTAGAATTTTTTTAAATAGGACTACTTAGAGCTAGTGAATTTTGGATTTTTTTTAAAAAAAAAAACGAACATTCACTTTTAAATTAATGCACTACGTTCATTTTTATTTTGAAAAATAAGTGCTAGATAAACTTATGTCGCAAGTTACAGGTTGACAAATTTTAATTTTGTTAGTTCCCAGTTGTCGGAAGCAACTCTTGTTTTTCTTGTTAATTTTCGCTTGACAGTGTATAAAAGATAATTCAGCATTCAAAAGTCATGATGAAGTAAACGCCTATAATGGTTTGAATTTCGTTTTATGTTAGGTTTCATCACTTCATTAGGATGTAGAGTTAAACCCTTCGTGAGACAATGAGACTTCCAAGATAGATGAATGTTTACCAGAAAAACTGCTCCTACCTTGCAGCCCAGTCATGAGAATTATAACAACAAACTGTTTTAAGTTTTCTCTTGTCCCTTTTCCATTTCATCTTCTACTAGACTCCCCCACCGAAACACAGTAATAGGTTCTATCCATCCGTAAAAATCCGTGCTCCAATATACGGGTGACTTCCAATTTACTGGGATAATAGAGGGGAAGATATCCGCTGTTAATCCAAAGGCAGGGAAAAAAGAGAAAGATACGTAATCATTATATAATGAATAAAAATGCTACATGCCAATTTAACCTATTTTATTTTCAGGAACTATGCTTCAAAAAAGTTTCAAATAAACTGTATCAGCGAACAAAAAAGAAATACACAAAAGAACTTGAACAGTATAACAGTTCAAATTCAGTGAAAACTTGCTCCTTCGCATTATTTCCGTTACTTCGAAATCTCATTGTCATATTCCATGTCTGTTTTCTTTCTTCCCTTCAAGCATGTCTGGTGATGATTCTTGCGATAGAACTAAATCTCTTTTTGCAGCACCGGTTAAGCTGCAACTGATAAATCGAAGTCTGCTAAAACTTTTTTGAAAGAGGGAAATAGTTCAGTCCACACTTCATGAAAATTATTTTGCTTAATGAAATTGTGTCCCACTGTTGCGCCCTTTAAACTAAAAGAGACGAATGATTGATAAAAGTGAATGATTATGAAATTAAATTTTTGTGCCCTGCCACTGCATACCGAATCCGAGACCACATGCGCCTGCGCTAGCTACCAGACTATGGCTGGGCTACATTTTGCTTAATGATATAAACATTGGAGCGCATGGAAAGTTGTTCTAAGTCATGAATGTGTTCAAAATCGGGGCGATAATTACGAAATGTCGCAAAGGAGAACGCATGGTCACTAACAATAATAGTGGAGAGTGTTGTGTTAATGTAGTGTGGTCTTGACGATTTCCATGTTCTAAATGCAAAGTGGAAGGATTTTTTTTCAAGTCATAGGTAGAGAAATGTTTCGACCTCCGTGTAGTGCATATGGGCAGGAACATTATCACGACCTTGGAAGAGAAAGGGGGCGAACTCAAAAAATCGATGATTTTTCCCCTCGCATCAGACAGGACTGGACAACACATAGATACTACGTTTTGCCCTGGTTTGCCCTTAGTATTTTCACAGTTTCTACAGTGAGTAGTACCATCTTGTATGCAAAGATTCGCCCTTGTGATTGGAAAGTTTTAAGACTGGTCTTGTAATTTAAAAATGGCAGTACGTACAGGCTATTGTGGTGGATCTCCTTCATAAGTAGTCCCCTGCTGAATGAACACACAGATTCCAACAGTGTTTCCACTTCTGGAAGCATTGCTGGAAATTATTTTCCGTGATGGTGTGAAGCACTCCTTATTTGCGTGAATGTCCTCAATCGAGTAAAATCTCTTCCTTTTCAATGACAATTTTAATTTAGGAAAGAGGTAGAAGTCGGCCGGGGCCAAATCTGGGGAATACGGGGATTGTGGAAGCACAGGAATGTTGAATTTGGCCAAAAATTCCTGGATCGAGAACGCACAATGCGCTGGTGCATTGTCGTGGTGCAGAATCCAATTCTTTTCTTTCCAGAGGGCAGGCCTTTTCCGCCGCACATTTTCACGCAGACGCTGAAGGACACTTTTGTAGTATTCCTCGTTGGCTGTCTGCCCCCTAGGAGCAAATTCATGATGCACGATACCCTTAGAATCGAAAAAAAAAAAAACACTAACATTGTCTTCACATTCGACCGACTTTGTCGCGCTTTCTTTAGTCTTGGTGAATCTGGGCTCTTCCACTGAGAAGATTGGGCCTTTGTTTCTGGGTCATACGCATAAACCCATGATTCGTCACCTGTTATTACTCTATTCAAGAAGTCTTGAGTCCATTTCGGCTCGATTAAACAGTTCTTGGGACACTTTTGTGTCGTTTCTGTGTTGTCTGTGTTCTTTCTGCTCGTGTGACAACACTTTTGGAATGAATTTCGCGGACACTCGACGCATGTTCAAATCATCATTTAAAATTGACTGAACCGCATAGAAACTTAAATACAGGTCTTCTGTCATGTCCCTAATTGTAAGTCTACGGTTCGAGCGCACTAAATCGCCAACTTTCGCAATGTTTTTGTTAGTTTTTGATGTTGAAGGCCGGCCAGATCAGAGGTCATCCTCGACTGACTCGCGGCCATCTTTGAATATGTGAAACCAGATGAACACGTTTGACCAGCTCAGCTATTTGTCTCCAAAAACTGTTTTTAAGAGTTCGTAAGTCTCCGAAGCAGATTTTCCAGTTTTAAAACAAAATTTCAACAAACGCGTTGTTCCAATTTTTCATCCATTTTGCGCACTTAAAAATCCGCCAAGACACATACACACGTCCGCACTCAACTGGTTGCTACGCCAGGGTGTCTACTGATACTGGAAGTACTTAAATTATACTGGAATATAATTTTGATACTGGAAATATGCTGGAAGTTGACCCACATACTGGAAAAATCATGAAACTGGTAATTTGTCAACAATATTTTTTTTGATCAAGTTGTTCTCGGGCAATCAGCCAGGTGAAAACTGGTGGATAGGCGAACGTTTCGAGAGCTGTCATCGTTCTCATCATCAGGGCAATTATGTAGAGATCAGCGGATATAAGTAATATATACTCTGGGCTGGAGAAAATGCTGGTTCCTGATTGGCTGGTTCAATCTGAAAAACTGGAGCTGTGATTGGCTGGCTATGTTCCGTAGTCCGTGGTATTGATTGGCTGAGGGTTATCTGGATGTTTGTGTGTGGTTTTCTTTGCTGTGGTACTGATGACCGGGTTCCACAGGAGGCTGAGTTGAAATCCAGTGTCTCTATTAACGTTGTTCGGTTCATGAACTATGGCAAGAGATTCGGCTACTATCCTGGTCCAGTAATTGGTGCTCTTGGTAATGATGGATGTGTCCTTAAATAAAACTTTATGGCCTTCTGTTAAACTGTGTTCAGCTAAACCTGAATTTTCTGGATGGAATAATCTAATGTAATTTTCATGTTCTCTGCAACGTTGTTCAGTGGTGTGTCCTGTTTGTCCTATATAAGCCTTTCCGCATTCACAGGGTATACGATACACGCCTGGTGTCTTTAAGCCCAAGTCATCTTTGATCGGGCGAAGTAAGTTTCTGATTTTTGGTGGCGGCTTGTGTATGAACTTAATGTTGTGTTTTTTCAGAATCCGGGAGATTTTTCCAGAAAGTTGTCCAGTGTATGGTAAAACTGCTATACTCAATGGTTCTCAATATTTTTTTTTTTTTTTTCAATTGTTTTAACAGTTTTAGAAACAATTTTGCGTCCATTGAAATTAAATTTTTCCAAAGCAAGATTTGTACCAGTATACATTTTGTAATTAGACATTTAAAGCAATGGGTGAAGTGAAGGACTGTGAGGGGGAATTGGGAGGCCCTTTAAAAATGTTAAAATTTATTAAAAATATTTTTTTTTGATGGTAAACTAATTACAAACCTGAAATCATCAAGAGTGTGATTATTCCTAAAGAACTTTTAAAAAATCACTGTATTAGGTACTGGAATTTTGAAAATGAAACTCAGTGGACACCCGTACTGAATAAAGATATCTCGGTGCATGTTTCAACATGTCTCAAGGACACACCAAGCCACCGTTTCTATGCTAACGGGCGATTATATCTACTACTCCTGAGCAGTGTTGCCAACTGTCTTGAAACTTTCCAATCACACCACGTATCTTAAAGTGCTTGCAAAACTTTGATTTCCCTACACCTCGATTTCGGGATTCTCCCTTTCTCTTCCAAGGTCCTGATATGTGCGAGATATTAAACACACTTAAATCGTATTAACACTTATTTTTGCTGCATTAAAAGACTACAACAACGTTTTTTGTGTCATAGCTTATACCTACTGCTTTTATCTTTCTAGGAGGGGAACTGGAGCATTTGCCGAGAAGAAGTCTAAGACTGAGGAATTAAGTTCGGGGTACAGGCTGAGAGAGACTGACAACCGTTTAAGCAGAACAAAACATCTGATGAACCAAAAAGTAGAAGACACGGAGAAAAATGAAGTAACCCGAACGCAAACAGAACCATCAAAACATGCGATAAGCATCAAAGATCTTCGTCAGAAAGGTTTAACCAAATACGATGCTGAACTTATCATGGCGCAGGGATGCAAGTTCTCCGATTTCGAAAGCCTTAAGAATGGAAGTAGGAATAGCGATAAATCAGTGAAAGATTCCGGTGATAAACAAATGAGAAGTGATAAATCCGTTAAAGATTCGAGTGAGAAGTCCGGTAAAGATTTAAGTGAGAAGCCCGGTAAAGATTTAAGTGAGAAGTCCGGTAAAGATTTAAGTGAGAAGTCCGGTAAAGATTCGAGTGAGAAATACGTTAAAGATTCGAGTGAGAAGTCTGTTAAAGATTCACATGATAAAACGATAATAAAAAGTGAAAGTGAGAAATCAGTGAAGGATTCAAATGAGAAGTTAGGCTGTATTAAAGTAAAGGAGGAGCCAGATGAAACGGTAAAGAGTGAAGTCAAAAGCAATAATAGTAATAACAACAATTGTAGGCGTACTAGATCTCGAGTTCTGCGGAGCTCGAGATTGAGAAACCAGCAGTCTGGTAGTGATGTATCGTCGTCGTCTGGTATATTGGATGATTCGAGAAGCAGCACCAGTACGAGCGATCAGGATTCAGTATGTGAAACAAGGCATTCACGAAAGGTATCTAATGAGCTTAGTGATGTGTGTGATGAAGATGTTAAACCTCCTCAGGGTATCGTATTGCGAAGTCATAAAAAGTTAAATGAAAGTACTGTTGACAATTTAAAAGAAAAACTGAATAATCACAATAATAGTCAGCTTTTAGAACTGAAAGATAATGAATTGAATAGAAGGACTGTTGAAATAAAAGATGAACCAGTGAATAAAGAATGTGAGATTGAAACTGAAAAGTGTAGAGAAGATCTTTCAAAGTTAGACATTTCAGCATCGAAAAAGCCGCCTACGGAACAAAGTAAGTTTTCGCGGATTACGGTGAATGGTAAACTGCAGAAAAGGTGGGATTGTCATTTGCGTAAAGTTACATCTAGAAGGGCGGGATTTTTGAAATCTCAGTCTAGAATAAAGAGCTTCGTTGGGAACGGCACGACTGTCAGCAGTAACAGTGATTCTAACTGTACTGTTAACAGTAGTCCCGATGAAAGTCTATTATCACATACAAATCACACAGCGAAAGATGTTTATGAATTTGATGATAATGAAAGTGATATTGACCAGCCTAGGTTATTAAGGCATAGTAGGGATTTTAGTAAGTTAAGTCAAAATTCGTGGTTGGAGGAAGGTTCACATACTACCTCCTACATGACCAGAGAATCTGTTTCGAACAGCGAGAGAACTAATTGCATTTGCGATAGCACGGAAAAACGCAGTAATTCCGGTGGGGGTAGTTTGAAGTTAACTCTGCGTATGAAACGGAGTCCAGTGTTAGATGAAGTTATTGAGTCTGGGAACAGTTTGAGTGAAGACAGTTTCGAACCAGAGTACGAAGTGTTACGGGTTGAGGGAATAGAGAACGAAAATTATGATAATCAAAAGACTCCTCATAGAAAGAAGAGGCATAAGTCAAAAGATAGGGACAAAAAGCACAAGAAGATTAAAGACTTTTTGTTGGAGAGCATGCATGAACGAGGTACGGAGAACTATACTGATAATGGGTTCTATGCCAGGGACAACGTAACACAGCCTCCCATGAAAAGACTAAGATTAATATTTGGAAATGAAACTCGTACTATAGATATTCCTTCCACTGCCACCAGTATCATGTCAAAGTGACAGAAGTTGTAAATATCTGCACTCGGTAGTTTCTCCGAGGCTGCAGTTCTTGAGTGGTTGTTGTTCTTGTAGATGCGAAATTTGAATGTGAGTGGATGTTCGTGATTATTGGGTGCTTGTGTTGTATACATGTAAATACTTGATATTTTTTATTTGATGTGTATTATCACATAATGAATTTTACACTGGTTCTTCCGTTTTCTTTTCGAAATGAATATTCGAATTCTTTTTTTTTTCTTCTTCTTTCTTTTCTTACTGGAAAGTGTATCATTATCATTTTCACCTCTAGGCTTCACAGTAGCGATGGTTGTATTGTTACTATTTGATGTTTATGTTGCCTTTGTAGCACTCTGTCTCCATTGTGTACACATGTGGAAATTTGTTGAACTACCTTAATCGGTTCCTGCATAACTACAGGGTAAGCAAAGGAAAGGTCATTAGTATTGAGAGTAACTAAACTTCATTAGTTACAAAAATAAAGAATTATAATTTTGATAACTATAAATTTGACAATGAATTAGCTTTTTGCACTAATTGTTTCATTTTATTTTGATAGTTTTTTTTTAATATAGGGAAAAGGGGTTAAAACTAGTACAGTTAGTTAAATTCATTGTTTTTTTTTTAATTTTGTAGAAATATTTTTGTTTAATGAATTATTGTAGTAACGAATGAAATCAGTGTGTAATCAGCAAATATACTACTGCTGTGCAGTAGTTTTTCAAACATCTGCATGATTACATCATTGCATTTAATAATGTGATAAAGCGTAATACAAATAGTGTGAAATAGTGATGTATTCATGGTGTAAGTTTAAATTATTATTGCTTCAGACTTTAATACTAATCTGAAGCGTTTCAGGCCATTAGTATGTTGCGAGTGATCACACGATGTGTTTGACCATTAGAGCTTCTCTTTCGACAGCATTACGATTAACTGATTTGTTTTTATTGAAGCTTCAAAGAAAAGTACGATAACTGAAGAATATTTTTGCAACATGATTATAAAGTTTTCATAAACTTGGATTCTGTACCGACGTATTCGGTTGTTGGCTGATATGAAGTACGTACATATTGAAACGAAAGTGTGATATATATTGCAAGGTCATAATGAATAGATTCAGAAAGTAAAAATTCCGTAGATGTGCTTCTCCAGTTTAGCCGTAAAATAACCTTTTGCAATCTGCCGACCACTAACGTCTGAAATTTGGATGAGAGTAGAAGGTCCTTAGCATTGTTTTTTAACCTTACTAGGAATAGATATATTAAAACTGAAAGGTTTTAAGTGTGTGTGCGTGTGTGTATAACAACAGAATGTTTCAAAACAACAGTGACAGCTTTGGGAAGATGATTCCGAACACGAAGATAGGACAGAAAGTATAGACCAATCTGGATGTAGAAATACTTCCTTTCGGCGCTATGACTAGCCAAAAAATTTTGTAAAACGCAAAACAGTCGTGACTCGAGAGCGAAATGTCGAATCGAAATCGAAGAGAATGTCAGCTAGTTTTAGTCATAGATTTCAATGATGCACAATTGGATTGGTGCTGGAGCGACGCAAGGGTGATCCCCAAAGAAACTGGAAAATTCTGAGGTATTTTATCCAAGTTAAATAAGTAAAATAAATAACAGTAAAGTACAATATTTCAGCAGATAAAAATCATAGTACATTGTTCAAATTAGAACACTGTTAAGACTTCGAAAGGAGAGATCACATATTTGATTGATCTACTTTGTCTCAGTACAGGATAAACTCTCGGAATGAAAGCTAATTATTATAAAATAATTCGTGCGATGTGAGTCAAGGAGGAAATCAAAAATCTCCGAGAAAACACGTGGACACGTTATTGTCCACTACAAACTTTCATAGTTTGGGATTAAACAAGACCCGCGCATCAGAGGTGAGAGCTCTATTTATTATTGAATCCCCGTGTCACCACTTTGAAGGAAAAATTATGATTCTGATAGATGTATCCGTTGGGTAAATACTGTGTGTGATAAACTAATTAGGGTGTCTGTCGGTAACGAAAGTCATGTAAAAGCCACGAAATCAGAAAATGGTCATGAAAACCAATCAAAAGCATCACGAAATTTAGCTCTAACTTCTTTATGTAATCTGTAGAAATATAAGTACAAACTGGAAAATTTTGTTCTACAAAATGTCAAAATTCATCACCAAAAATGTCTGTTGTCGGTTTGGACGCTACCAAATCGCAAGTAAACCACTCTTCTAACACATGCATGAACACTTGGGACTGATTCACTCTTGAGATCGTCTCGCAGCCGGCATCACTGAACAGTGGCGATGCAGATCGCATCACATCGCCGAAATCACCTATGCATCTAACTAGTTTTGCTCCAGGGAACAACTTTTGAAATTAGAGATAAGTGCTAAAGAATATAGATCCTGTTATTAGTTTTTGAATGTCACGACATTTTAGTTTTATATATATAGTAGACACATTGCTAATGTACAAAACGTAATGAAGCTCAAAATGTAGAATTCGTCGAGTTTTCTTTGTCCGCAAACGGCAGTTGTGTTTTCAAGGTCCGTGATTCTCAGCTGATGGGTCGCGTGCCTTGAAGGTTCGGTGGATCGCCTTTAAGGTGATTTTAAATATATTTTATTACTGTTATTGTTCGTAAGATAGAAGGTGTCGCGTGGAGCTAGCTTAAACGGGATAGTAATGTTCAAAGATATGAGAATTACTGTTCTTCATGCAAATTGACTGAGTAGCATACAAAAACATGCATATGAATAGCATATAGATTTGATTTATCAGTCTGATTCATTATTAGTCATATTGTGCGTATCAAAGTGATTCAGATAATTTTGTAATGGTGGAGGGGCGGAAACATAGAATTTTACCATGCCGAAGTAAAGAAGCTCAGATGACAAAAACATCGCAACCAGGACAGAAAATACCGTCGTGGATCATCGAGAAGTAATACAGATAACTTTAATTCATATCTGAAAAGATCTGCTGGACGGCCTTCGTATTAGCACATACAGTATTTTCCAGACGTTTCAAGATTAATTATACAAGACTACATAGTCAACAATTGTGAAATAATGTGGTATAGACTGCTTCATTGAATCACAACTATTTCTTAAACTTGTAAAACATTCATTGGAAAGTATTTTAAATACGGAAGAAATTGACGCAGAAATTCGCTGAAGAATTCTTAACAGCGACGACACCTGCTTTAATTTTTTGGACGGGAGGCAAGTGGAAGGGCAGAAAAATTTGTGTATACGGAAAAGGTACTTGATGTAATTACAATACAGCATGTTTGGATGCGGGCGCTCGTCCTCGTGCCCTGTCACTGATTCTCAACTTTTACATAATTCAGAGTATCGCAAAGGTATTAGTCTCAAAAGTAAGAGGGAAAAGAACAGTCAGGATATGTTACAGAGAAGACAGAAATACTGTATAAGAGGAAGTCCAATAGTGCATGAGTTCATTGTCAACACACCAAGGATAGATTCTGCAGTAAAAATAAAAAAAGAGGGAAATTAAAATGGCAGATTGTTCTTCAAGTACAAGGCGTATTTAATAATAACCTATGAAAGTTTCGAACTCCCACGCAACATATATATTTCAATATTTTTCGTAAATGATGGCATACATTCAAAGGATGTGTCCATCGGAGAGGCAGTTCTTCTTCCCAGAGTATTCTCTGCTGAGACAAGAGAGATTTTAACTCTTCTTCTTTCAAAGTTTAGTGTTATAACTTAAACGATATTCCATTGTTTTTGTCCGTTGAAATATTGTACTTGGGTGTTTATTTTTCTTATTCAACTTTAGAGATTATATATATATATATATATATATATATATATATATGATACACCTGAGCTTCTTCGTGACGAAGCGGTTAGCGTACGCGCCTTTGGCGTCTGAGACCCGGGTTCGATTCCCGCCGGGAGCTCATGTGGTTCGGATTCCACGTTAATCAGTAGGTCCACGTCTCATATAGCCTCGCTGCTGAACGGGACGTTAAACTCAAAATCAACTCAATATATATATATATATACACACCAGTATTTCTCCAGTTTCTTTGTGGGTCATCCTTGCACCACATCCAATTGTGCCTTAATGGAATCTAGGAGTGAAAGACCCACAAAGATGCAGTTTTTGCTCAACTTCGATCCGATTTTTCGGTCTCGAACTATGGCTGTTTTGCATTTTTCCGACAAATTCTTCGGTGGTCACAGTGTCGAAAGGAAGCAGTTCTATACTCAGGTTGCTCTATACTTTGTCTTACCTTGGTGTCAGAAATCACGTCCCAAACGTTGTCAGTGTTATAAAATACCCGATATATGTGTAGAATGGACCCTTCATCTTGAACGCTCTTGTATTTTTTAAACTACGCTTGCTCAGTACAAACGTTGAAATTTCATACCATGAAAATATGGGCAGGAAATACTGTTTCTCATAATCTTGACTGCTAACAGATTAATAGTGTTGCCAACCCAATATAAAGTTAGTTTTTCAAATGGCACTAAGTCACATTATTACATATTTTAAATCTATGTATTGAATGAACCGTTCTATCTATGTATAGAACCAGATTTATTTATTCAGAGTTACAAACTAAGGCCTCACCAATATCATAAACATCCAGGTCTTGAAAATCTCTACGACAGTAATATTGCTAGTGAGACGGACGGTACATTACGCATGCAAAGTATC
Source organism: Thermobia domestica (assembly GCF_964235325.1). Taxonomy (NCBI): domain Eukaryota; kingdom Metazoa; phylum Arthropoda; class Insecta; order Zygentoma; family Lepismatidae; genus Thermobia; species Thermobia domestica. The sequence continues at coordinate 130,281,903 of NC_137456.1, read as the reverse complement.
TTAGTATCAAAGTAGTACGATAATGAGATATGACATGTACTTCGAATGAATAGGAACAGAAGTTACAAAAATTGAAAACCTGACTTCTTTCACAACGTTTTATTTCTAAAAAGTACTTTGATAAGTATTACGTCTAATTGGTTCACGTAGGTGGTTTTCAATAGATGTTAAGATGAAAACTCCTTTTACAGCAACTTGACGCCTCAAACCGTCCCGGAGATAGGAGAAACATTGGCAAAACTTCTTAAAATAATTGTTGCTTCTATAACATCACAATAATGGTCTGTAGTAGTTAAAATCGCAAGAAGTTCTCGGAATTACGTAATTTTAAGCAGTGTTGCAAATTTTACGTGTTTACCATATTTTTGAAATGGTTAGATATCAAATCTTTTAAATGGCAGTATGGTCTTTAGATTAAAAAAAAATCAATCCCTTGGTAACTTCTACTGTTTATTCGAAATACATCGATACGAAGGTACTTTGGATCTGTGTTGCCGCGCCCGTCTCACTTGCGTTATTACTGTTTTGTATCCAAAAAGTCGGTAGGTTTGCGATATTCATGATGTTTAGCATCCTTAGTTTGCAACACTGAATAAGTGTACTGTTAGAAGTTTTCGTTTTACGTATACATTTTAAAATATGTAATAATATGACGTAGTGCCATTTGAAAAAATAACGTTATGTTTGGTTGGCAATATTGTTAATCAAGTACTGCAATGTATGTTTACTTGTTCATCGTTGCATGGTATGAAATTAGCACTTATCTATTAGTTTAAAAATTCATACGTATCAAAATAAAGGTTCATGTGTATATACATATATGGTCAAACTGTACTCAGAAACTTACAATAGCGTACTTTTTTGTATAAGTAATTGATCAAGATTGATTTCTGAAAATGCGAATCCTGAGGGAAGTCTAGATTATAATCACCTTCCCAATTGTAAATTGCACGAGTCGATTAAGTTGGAGATGTGAAATATATATGAATTCGTGAAAGGAAGCATGTTTGAGCATTTTTCTAAATGCAACTCTTGAGGGAGAGGTTGGAGGCAAATCATTTCTAAAAGAATAAGGTAAAAGGGAGATCGAAAATAAACTAATAAAATGTGAAAATTATTATATAAATAATTAAATATAAATAGTTGTGCGATTTTTTTAGAAATTGAAGTTCAGAAGATTTTCAGAAGTTCTTGTGAAGAGTTTGGGGTTATGGAAATCACACATTTCTTTTGAACAATTAGATGTGCAAAGGCTGTCGCAGAGAAGGTGAGACTATTTCCTGTATAGTAAAATAGCAACCTCCATTGGCTAGCAAATGTACTAGAGTAAAAATTTGGTTCATTAGCTTCGAATTCAGACCAGAATGAGCGCAATAGCTCAAACAGCCTTGACTTGCGTAGCAGTTAAACGACAGGCATGTACATGGACTCCTCCAAGAATCATTAAAATGAAACAAAAAACTTAACAAACCGAAATATTTTGTAAGCGGATCAAAGTCATGAATCCATGTTTCATCGGTAGTTATGATTCGATTCAGAATGAGGGGATCATCTTCCATACGTCTCATCCACTGGGTCCTGCATCTATTTTGTTGTAAGAAAATGCTTTATCCATTGTAAGCAAACCTTCTTCATTTTGAAATGATCGCGCAAAAGTCGGTGGACGGTGTCCTTCGATATGTCCAAGTGTGTACGAGCGCTCCACAGACATATGCCAATCACGAATAATTGCTGCAACAGTATTCACTAGCTTGTCGTTCATCACGAACGATCTTTGTTCAGGATGCGAAAGCAAAGCGCCTGATTCAATCTTCAAACAACTTATGCCATCGTTACACTATTGCTCGACTCAGTTTGTCTTGATCTGCATATGCCTGTTGAAATATTATATATGTTTCCGCGGCACTTTTCCGTAAACGTCAACACAATGTTATGGTATGTTGCTGCTGATCTTGAATACTCATCGCTCGAAAAACATGAAACACGTTCCACGTACAGCTGCTCACTAACGTGGTTTAAAAACATGTAACAACTTGTTACAGATAAAGAATATCATCGTACACTATGAAACTAGTGCTGAGACCATAGGCAGTGTTGCCAAGCCAGGAAAAAAAGTTGTCTTACCTCTGCAACAGCCTATGTAAAAGCGAGAATTTTGATATTTAAGTCTTCACTATATTCATGATTAGATTGTTGTATTTGTTTACGTAGCGACGGTAGAATGTATTAAGCTAAACTTTTTAAAAAGAAAATTTTATTTGTCTTGACTTTCTTCTCATTTGGATTAATCTCTTGCTCCTTACATTTCTTGCGGTGATTGGGAGGTTCCATATTCTTAATAGGTTTACTAGCATTCTTAGAGTAACTGGGTACTCTCTCCGAATAGTGTTCCCATGAATATTAATTTTTGTAGTATTTTTTTTAGAAAAAGAAAATAATTGTATTTTCATAATTGTATTTTGAGTTCAAGACTTCATAATAACGTATATCAGAAATGAAAAACAAAAATAAGAAAAAAACACAAAACATAAGAATACATTTTCTTGCTAAAGCAAGGTTGCATATACAGCCTCTGCGAAGCGAATTTACACCAAAATATTACCGCAGAATTAAATTATTTTAGCTAAACTTTAATTTCAGAAATCTGGTTCTCTAATTTTTTTATGCAACAGAATGATATTCTCTTTAAGGGCAAAACGTATAAATGTGTTGTTCACAGGGAAATTATTTACTTTGTGTATTACAGCGTATGTAATTCACTTCAGGTCGTGAAAGAAGATAGAAATTAAGAGAATAGATTAGTTATTGAGGAGTTCGCCGTGGTAATGTCGATTTTCGGATTTAGTGGTATAGGATTATAACTAATGTATCCAAGGCATAAGCCCATCTGTATAATAAGATGCATCAGATTTGTAAAAGAAATACACATACGCATAGAAAAAGATAAATATAATGTGTGATGGTAGAAAACTTTCATGATAGTTAAAATTTGGTATCTTTACGTTCTCTATCTTTTGCATGTCTTAAATTACAGTAGTTTTCTTTTCGATAATTACGAGATGCAATGCAATGTAACTTCCAGGACGTTATTTCTGTTGTATTATCGTTATTATCAAATGTTAGGACCTCTAGTAGTGAGATGTCTGTGACCGCTTACCATGTGCTTTTCATATGTATAGAACATGTAGTAGGAACAATGAAATCTGAAGCGCCAATGAAGAATGAATTAATCAGAAACAGACGGACTACTTCCGCTGTTGTTTCATCAGACAGAGAAGAATAAGAGAGTGATTGCGTAACAATAAGAATAAAATGCCAGCTTTAGACTTGAATAGAAAAGGAATACTTAAAACGAGACTTTCTACGTCATAAAATTACTAGATTTTTTAAAGGTTAATACGTCTTTACAGCTGAATAGCTTGAAAGACAACTTTTTTATTTTTCTTCATATCATTGGTGCAGGTAAATTTGAATAAAAATTACTTTTGTTCTAGAGAAATCTGTATCTAATTAGTAAATTGCATTCAAAGAAGTAAACTCACCACGTAATTAGAATGCAGGAACTGGTTAATGTATTAAGTTATTTTCTTAGCTGCCTATCTTCTAACACTACGATTTATACTGGTTTTGGTCAATTTGTAAGCAAGTTATTCTCTGAAAGTATCTTTAACTGTTTTTCTTTTAATTGGGGACTGTGTGTAAGCGTAATTTATGGCTTAGTTCTGTTATTCCATACTAAAATTAGTAAACAGCTGATCAATAATATGTAGATGTTCTAGCTTCAAGGGAAAGTGGGGGCTAGATAGTATCTTGTATTTTTATTTATCAAGTAGTTTTTCCGGTGTAAGCTGGAGTAAAATATTACTTTAAAATGTATATTAAATTGATTCAACAAGTTTTTCGTCTCCAGAGCTCTTGTTTTAAACAACTCGTTTGTAAATTAAGATTTGTCAAGAAATCAAAATTGACCTTTTGATTGAGTTTGTCGTATTTACACTGTTCTCTGTAGCAATGTTTTTCCTCAAGGTGCGACTAGAATGTCGTGAATTTTCGTTGTATCTAAATTCCAAACATTAAAAAAAGATAGATACATTTGAGATACAAAAACAGCTTTATGTAATCGATAGTTCCAAAGTTAATTTTGACTTGATCTCGATATCAATTAACACTGTAATATAACTAAAAAAAAAAAAAAAAAAAAAATCTGAAGTACATTTTTTAAAATGAAATATGTCATTATGAAATACCTTCTTGTAGTTTACATTTATCGAAACCTAATTATTGTTTATATAATGATTGTAAATATTAAAACAAATGGAGCATGAGTTTGTTGCTTGGTTGTAAGAAAAATAATGTTGCGAACTGTGTTCCTTTTCATTTTGTCATGTACAAAGGTAGGATAGAATTATTCCCAGTGAAACATAATTACTGTATGTTTGTATTTGGTGATTATTTTTTATTATTATTATTCCAGAACGACAGTTTATTAGAATTTTAAAAGTTTCCACGTTTATGCTGCCTCCAACACTGCCAGTATAACGTTGTTAATAACGTAATGTTTTATTAGATGGAAGCATTTGAATAAAATTGATGTTGAATTTTTTTCCTTTGACAGAGATTTTTTTACAGATATATATATATGTGTAATTTATTACTGTAAGGCTTAAATTGCATGATCGTTTTCAAGTGCTGGAGTGCAAAGAATTGAACATATCAGTAGAAGTTAAATATCATTGGGTATTTTGAATTGTTTCAATACTTCTTTTTTTCAGTATACATAGATACTAAAACAAAATGAGCTTTAATGGTAAAATTCGACTGCTGAATTCAGTTGAATCCTAAATGAATTGTAGACTGGTAAAAGAGTAACGCATATGAGGAATCTAATATGTCGAAATGTGATCGAATCTAATAAGTACTTTGGCATTATTTGTATGCATTGTGATTTCTCGGTACGTGGTAAGTAATAGCTTTTTCTTAGGTGACTAATATATATATATATATTTAAAAGAAATCGAGCAAAACTTATGCTCCTTGTAGTTGTAGCAGGATTCTTATAGAGGCAGGTAGTATGTAATCCTAAGGACAGAGCAATTTTGAGGTTCTGTAGTGATGTGGGACCATAGTGGTCATTATTTGAATGCTGGGCATTCTCATTTCCAACCATGTGCATTTTACCTATTGTAGCATAAAACTAAATTAAGTCACTGGTGGAGTTCGTATGTCATAATGTAAATGATACATTGTAATTTATTGTTATACCTTGTTTCTCTTTTTTCGTGATACGTTTCCACATTCTTTTCTTGAATCGAAAATTCTGAAAATTGAAAGAGTCTGGTGGTGAACTCAGGCACTTAACTGTGTTCATTTCATCTCAGTTGTTTCACATTCATCTCTGCGAATGTGGTTGCTAAAAATTAATAGATAAACAATATTTTGCAGTGCATGTTTTATTTTTATCCTTACTCTTGTGACAAACCTAAGCCTACCTGACTGACAGCCATTCCTGGAAAACCTAACAAACTATTATGCTCTTCAGATTCATATGAATCATGTCTTGTAAAAGCCCACGAGATTGTAATGAAACGAAATTTTAGTTTGTCGTGCAATTATGCCCTTTAGACAAGAGGGTATTAATGAGTAATGAAAGTGAATGATTCTGAAATTTTTCTTCTCCCACCGGGAATCGAACTGGGGACCTCGAGTACCAAAGTATACGTACTACCTAGTAGATCAGCGGGGAGGTCTCCCATGATATTGTAGAAGTAGAATTAATTTCGAACCTCCTGCATGAACCTAACGCAGCTGAATACATGAAAATGATTCGAGATTTGCGCATTCTGGATACGTAGGCTAATTTCTAGCATTCACAAATTACCTTCATCTTGAATACTCAATATACCACAGCTCAGAAAAAAGTTCTATTGGATCTGCTCTTCACTTGCCATTAGGTCCCGAGTACAAAGTATAGTAATAAATTGCCCGAACAACCCAGCCTTTTCAAAATTGATTTCTGCGTTAGAGTAAATAGAAGATTCTCATGGTTTATTACAAATAGCCATTGTGTGGTCTTTTTCATAGTCATCTGAAATTTGAAGTGTGCTTTCATTGACAATTTGGGTCAGTTTTAATCCTTGTGTAGTTTCAAATGGCTGACAGTTAATTGCATAGTGTTAAATCATTTTCTGTCCTCGCTGTATGCATAACAAAAATCTGAACACAGTGATCCCAGTTAATCATACATCCTCTTCGGTTTAGTTTCGTCGGGTTTTAATCTATAAACTAGTCCTAAGGACATTATATAGAACGAAAAAGAGAAAATCCATTTCTATCTATTCCATTCCGATTGTATTAGGACTTAGTTGCAATGTAGCCAGAAAATGGTGTATGTTCTATCAGAATGAGTAATTTTATCGTGAACTGTTTCGGAAACGGAGTATGGATAGGTTTGTATACGAAGTTAAACACTGCGGGCCTTATTCAGAGTTGTTTTGACATAACTCAGAAATTACCCTTATTGACTTAAGGGCAGAAAATGAAAGCTAATCTTGATGTCTATCTCTGGTAAAAATTTCATAGATGTGATTCCAAAACTGGGCGCTACAGAGCACTTTGTGTCGTTCCTGCGCCCATTTTTCATTGCGTTTCGAAACGTTTTTTCTGAAATTTTAGGAATTTTGAGTTATGTCGTTCTTGAAATAAACAGGCGATATGATTTGCGTCATGCTAAAGGCGTGACTACAGCAGGAAACACATGTTATTCGAACTCAGAAGCAGGCGTCAGAACGGCTGGCCTTATGCAGTCGATCTGACGCGATTAGTACCATACTAGAGAGTTCAACTAACATGTTTCCTGCAGCAGTCAGGCCTTTAGCATTGATGCTAATCATACGTCAAAACTACTCTGCATAAGGCGGTGCATGTCTCAAGAGCATCTTTCGGCATATATATATATATATATATATATATATAATAGTGGCGGAAGCCAACCTCGTGCCTCCTTATAAAGTGGTGGCATGCTGCTTAACAAAAAATTACGTCAGGCGTGTTATTCAGTTAGCCTCATGGATCTGCCTCGATTATTAACAAACGTATTGAGATAGTAGGTCTCACGGTGGACTGAGTCTAAAGTTTAGTTAGAAAATTTCCCTTTATGCATACTTCGATTATGCCTTCAGCGGAATAGAATTCGAATTCAATTACCTCCACTGAACATGAATATGTATTAAATCAACGTCCCGCTTTCAACCTTTAAATGACGGAAAGCCATTTAAATCGAGATGATTAAGAGCCTGCCTTACTAAAAATAGTACGAAATTTATCATTTTCTTTTGCTTGATTATTCATCAGTGAAAGGAGATAATGAAATGCAAGTTACTACAATCATAGATAATGGTATTCTACAACAAAAAATATGAACGTGAAGAATGTTCAGTGTTGCAATCCATAGAAATTAGTGTTGCCAGAAAAACAATTTCCCTAAAATCTAAGTTAAGACACCGAATAGAGGAATGAACTCGACTGCATTTGATTACTTACCATGTTGTTTTGGTTTCTTACGAACTAGTTTTTAATTAACATTATTATTTAGTTTTAATAACTGTATGTTAAAACGATTTTATTTATTACAAACTAAATACAACTATTATTTAAAAAGTAGTTCACAGGAAACCAAAACAATATGATAAGTAACCAAATGCAGTTGAGTTTGTTCCTCTACTCGCTGCCTTAACTTAGATTTTAGGGAAATTGTTTTTCTGGCACCACTGTAATTTCTATGGATGATAACACTGAACATTCTTCAGGTTCATATTTTCTGTTGTAGAATAGCATTATCTATGATTGTGGTGACTTGCATTTCATTATCTCCTTTCACTGATGAATAAACAAGCAAAAGAAAAATGGTAAATTTTGTATTATTTTTAGTAAGGCTGGCTCTTAACACACGTTTCAGAGTTGTACATGATTTGAAATATTTAAGATTCTGGTTTGAAACACGAAACAGAAACCATTTGACTCTACGTTATTTGTATTTTGTTCCAGAATTCCTCTCTCAACCATCAAATATTGAAAGTAGCAATCCTTTGGAAATTTGTTCTCAAGTGCTGTCAATATGCTTTATATTACATAAATGGTCATTCTAAATGCACATGTTATCTATCCGGACTGAAATAATTATACATATTTTCTGTTATTTAGTGAGAAAGTCCTGAGTTGGAAACTCTCTACCATGGTAATTAGGGAACCGGAATGGAAAAAGAATGACATTTCTTCGCAGCAAAAGCAAAAGGTTATCGCTTAGTTCTTGGTGTGCTGAAACACGAAATACTCTCCTACATGCATATGTTCGTGGCAGGCATCACACACGTACAGTTTGCCTTAAAGAAAAATTGCATGTATTTCTTTTGCATGCTTTCACACTTAAGTTGTTTGACGAAAGGGGGGGGGGAGGGGTTGATGGAAAGTTTCATAACTTTTCCTTCTCCAACAATTTAAAAATAAACATGCAAGTCAACCAGCTTAAAAAAAACTAGTTGACTACGCTTTTTTTTTTTTTCTACAACTGGTTTCTCAGAAAAAAAGATCATTAACCCTTTTAAATTATGATGCCACAACACCTATGCCATGGTGCCAACCTTCGGAATTTGCTTTATAAGGAATGCTTTAGTAAAGCTTTGTAGACCGTTTTTGTGCATTCATTCAAATATGGAAGCATCGTAGAACATATTTTATGGGCATTTTGCAGCCTCGCGTGCTCTGTCTGGGGGCTGTGACGTCACAAACAGGGACGATGGGTTTAAAAAAGGGTATATTTGAGAACTTTTTCAAAAAATCCCTGACATTACTATTTACCCTAGAATCATGGTTTGTACCTCGTTGGCTTGGTTATGAGACACTCAAATTTCCCTATTGTATACCAGAAGCGGGAAAATCGTCCAAAATGGAGAAAGGGATTTTTTAAAGAAAAAATGTCACTTTTCCCCATTTTTCTCTTTACAGGTACATGATAGCGAAATTTGAATGGTACCATTTGAAAGGCTGCCTTACGCTGAACAAAATGAGGTGACACTTATGTTGCTAGTCAACAGACGTGTGTCAAAAAAATCTCTATTTCTTTATTTTTTTCATTTTTTACACATTTTTAGTCAATTACTTTACCGTGTGCGTGGGTTTTCTCGGGGTTCTCCCGTTTCCTCCCACTTTCTTCATTCCACCATTTCATTCATTACTCATCATCACCGTCTCCTTTAGCCTAACCGGCATAACCGTGGGACGTTAAACTTAAAGATTTCATTTCAATTACTTTAGTAAAGTATCTACAGTATTATCACTATTTATTCTAAAGTCATGATACCTACAGTAGAGCGTCGATTATCCGAACGTCGGTCAGCCGAACGACCGCTTAACCGAACTGTGTACTCGCTCGCACCTGTTACTCTCCCACCCTACCGTCCATCATCCCCCTCACTCCCAAACCAAGTTTCCCACAGTAGTCGCCGCACTGAGCCACCGCTGGCGGAACATTGCTTCTAATGGGGCCTTCATAAGGCGCTGCTGACCGGCCAAGCCGCCAGTCGCTGTGTTTCAACAATCAGCATACTTCTTCGGTTTGGCACTGGCTGTAGAAGTAGCGGCACTATCAAAGCTGTTCACAGCAACAGCTGCGCCAGCTTGTAATACTTAGAGATGCCTGTTTTTATGAATAAATTTACTGTACAGTACTTTTTGGCAAATAAACATGTACAGTTCGATTATCCGAACAAACCAGTTTTCCGAACACCCATGTCCCCCAATTACTTCGGATAATCGACGTCTACTGTACCTCGTTTTCTTTGGCATGAACCATAGTGGAGAAAATTCGCGAAAAAAGGAATTTTTTGTCAAAATCCCTTTTCCCCCGATTTTCCTTTTTGCGAATTTTCTCCACTATGAGACATGCGAGTGGTTCCGTTTGAAAGACTGGTTCATGGCAAAGAAAATGAGGTGCAATTCATGTTCCCACAATGAACAGTCTTGATGATGGTAGTATAGAAATTCACTAAAAAGGTATTATCAAGGGAAAATATGTAAATCGGCTGTAGCATCAAAACTATTCATCCCAGGGCCACTCTTTGTATCTCATTCTCTTCACCATAACGGGGTATGAACCATGATCCTACGATAAATAGTCTTGATGCAATAGATGATTGAGTGAAAGTCTACAAAATATCTCAAAAAAGCCATAATTTAAAAGGGTTAAAGTGCCCTCTTACTCTCTTTCTACTTGCCTTCGCCCACACTAACATACAAAAAAGGTTGTTACAACTTACATATAAGTTAAAGTGGTTTATTGCGATACGTATCTTGCTTTCAGAACAAATATACAATACCATTTAGAATTGCATTTGAAAGAAAACATGTTCAGACTTCTGGAAGTAAGGACAAGTATAATCAACAATGAAGTCTTCGTAGTACTCGCTAACCTCTGACTGCGCCAGGGCAGCGTACCATGACCAAAAAATAATGTGAATTTTGGGTGGAAACTTAATTCGACGTTTGAGGTATACGATGACGCAGAGAAACAGGAAATTTTGAAGTAAAGTACTTTAACTAAAAAAAAGTGCATGCATACAGAATGTCATAAATTCTCTCTTTACTTGTCAAAGATGACATCGTAAAGATGTGCTCCTTTTCGGAGTTTACATTCTAATAGCCAGTTATGAAAACTCCGGAATGCTCGGTTTAGCATGTCTGGAGGAATCATTCAGTTCATGATAGTTGCAGGACATGTACGATACATCTTACCTTTTAAGATGTCCCTACAGGAAGAAACCATAGATTGTCTAGCAGTATGTGATGGGTTCCGTCCTGCTGAAACCACACGTTTAAGATGTTAAGATCGTGGAATCTGTGTGCAAAGAACGTTTGAGATATAACGTACAAGACGGATGTTACTGTTGTTCCAGTGCCATTCTTACATTCAAACACCGTGCTCGTGGGTTTTCTCGGGGTACTCCCACTTCCTTCATTCCACCATTTCACTCATCTCTCATTATCACCGTCTCCTTTAGCCTAACCGGCATAACCGTGGGACGTAAAACTCAAAGATTTCATTTTATTTCCATTCTTACATTCAAAGAAGTAACAGGCAATGACACCTTTACATGATGTACCATACCATACTGTAATTTGGACACTATGTAATGGACGCTCGTGAAGCTCTTGGGGATTTTCTTGTGCCTAGTAAAACGAGGGCGGGGTGAAAAGTTCTCAGCTTGACCCTAAGATGGCACTGCAATTAGCAAAATTTTGTTCTTGCTTGGAGGCGCTTTTCAGTTGTTCGTATAACAAATGTCAACTTGTTCTCTCAAGTAGTTTGTGTTCAGGCATTGTTGCAGTTGGACGTCTTGCGTGTCAATTGTGAAAATGGAACTTGAATATCAAATTTTTCGTTTTGGATAGATTAACCCCTACGGAAATCCATCCGAAGTTAACAAAAGTTTACAGGGACTCTGCTTCTTCCATGTCAACCGTTAAAAAGTGGGGAGCTGAATTTAAACGTGGTCGCATATCCCTCGAAGATAGCCCACGTGAAGGAAGGGCGAAAACTGCAACCACACCGGAAACAATCGAAAAAGTGCATGATATCGTGTTGGGCAACAGGCAAGTGAAGGTGAGTGAGATAGCTGAGTGTGTGGGGGTATCGAAGAGACGGTTGCAAAACATCTTGCACAAAGAACTAGGGATGCGAAAGCTCTGCGCAAGATGGCTGCCGCATTTGCTGACTGCCGACCAAAAGCAAATGCGAAAACGATTTTCGCAGCAATCTTTGGACCGATTCAAAAGGGATCCGACCGATTTTTGCGGCGATTTGTGACAATGGATGAGACATGGGTTTACCACTACACGCCAGAAATGAAACAGCATTCCAAGCAGTTAAAAGCCGGAGGTGCAGCGCCGAAGAAAGCGAAGGCGATCGTATCGGCAGGAAAGGTCGTGGCCAGTGTGTTTTCGGATGCGAAAGGGATAATTTTAATTGATCTGATTGCAAAAGAAGAACAATTACAGGCGAATATTACTCCAACTTTCTTGACCAGCTGGATGCCAAAATTCGCGAGAAGAGGCCTGGCTTGAAGAAGAAGAAAATAATCTTTTACTAGGACAACGCACTTGTGCACAAGGGTGCGTTGGTGATGGGAAAACCGGGATTTGGGGTACGATTTGCTCAACCATCCCCCATATTCTCCTGATTTGGCATCATCTGATGTCTGTCTGTGCCCAAACTTGAAGAAATTTCTTTCTGGGAAGCGCTTCACTTCGAATGGAGAAGTTGAAAGGGTCGTGGATGACTATTTTCACAACCTTCCAGACTCTCACTTCCGAGAAGGAATACTGATGTTGGAGAAACGCTGGACCAAGTGTATTGAAGTTAAGGGAGATTGTCGGAAAATAAAATCATTTTTAACTTAAAATTCACAGCCTTTCATTATCAGGTCGAGAACTTTTCACCCCGCCCTCGTAGGGGCGCGGTGGCTCAGTGATAGTGTGTTCACCTCCGGTGCTTGGGGTCATTTGTTCGATCCCAGCTCGCACCATATGGATTTTGTGGTGGACAAACCGTGCTCGTTGGTTTTCTCGGGGTTCTCCCACTTTCCTCATTCCACCAGTTCATTCATTTCTCGTCATCACCGTCTCCTTTAGCCTAACCGGCATAAACGTGGGACGTAAAACAAAGATTCATTTTTCTGTGCCTAGTAACGGAAATTTTGTTCAAGGTGGAAATGGGCGTCCTCGTTGATTTTAGTCTGCACCCGTTTACCAAACTCTCTACGCGACAGTTTCGTGGATGTAATTCTGCACAATCTAATTTACACGGATAGAACTTTTAATTCGTGCAGTGTTCTTTGTACGCTTCGTCGCCCAATCTAGCGCAGATGCATGTTGGACGTAGCAACGAGGACTCCTCTCGCTGGAAACTAGAACAGCTACAATATTCTCTGAGGTATGTGTCGTTCGGGCACCACGTGGAGGCTTCTTGTTCAATATTGAACCAGTTTCTTCAAGATTACGCATCCACGTTGTAATCGCATGAACAGATGGAACACGTCCATGACGTCCTAGCTGTTAATGCCGTCGAAATACCCTTTGCGCAACAGTCACACTGTCACCTGCTTGTAAAACGCTCTCACAGCGATAGCACGTTCCACACTACTGCAATACTAGAGTCTATTCCAGCTGTGCCCTCGGAAAATATGCGAACTATACTTCGGATGAAAACCTCCCTCTTAGGGAAAAGAAGTGAAGGACTTAAGCTGTTTTGCCAATTTGTCATTCAGTCGATTGGTCGTGACGAGTGAAGATCGTAAGCTACTTTGAGTGGCTAATAAGATAGAGCACAGCGAAGTCCGTGAAATAATTCATTGTGACAAATCTTCCGCATCCAACAACTGCAAGATGTCAGCCCCACAGCAACTTGCCCTCCTCTTTCGAGAGAGGTACAGGAAATCACGTATCGACAGCAGCGCCACAAAGGGCACAGTTGAACTAGAAAGGCTCTAAATGATTACTAAATGGCAACGCGTTCATAACGACCACGCATCAGTTCCGAACAACTGCCTTCACTACAGTGATGCCAACTCTCGCGTTCAAAATTTCCCGTTTCTTTGCGCCACCCTGTATAAAAAGCCTGTTTCCACTCAATGCCAGTATTAAAGGTACAATTTTATTTCTTGCTTGAAAGTTCGTATCTTAAGCTTCTGAGAGCTATAACCATTATCACTTAATTAGAATCATTTCATGTCATTGACTCACGTACTATGAGTATATAGGCTAATTTTACTGCCGATTAAAGATCTCATCCATTTGCTAGTGTTTGTTTTCTCTAGAGGCCGATGAAAAAGCTAATGCCCAAATCATTAGTATTCTTTATACTATAATATGAACGAGAATGTTTACGGCGTATGGGTTTTTTCTGTAAATTTAACGGAGGCCTGTCTATTAGCATGAACAGAATAATTCAGATAAATATTTTGATTTTATAGTCAAAATATAAAATCTGTATTCCCGTCTTTTCTAAAATATCAAAATCTTGGACCCATAGGCAAATTCCAGGGGCAAAAGGTAGAAAAGGTATTGGGAAAATATGGTTTCCAATCCAAAGTTGTGGAATTTCCAATCGCACCACCGTTTGGGTTCCACTTAGGAAGGCTTCCCATATTTGAAAATGAAACATTTACAGTTCAGCACTGTTAGAACGGTACGTGAGCATTGTTGTGTGAGGAATCTAGAACACCTTGAATCAGTTTTCCAGCAATAGTGTACAGTTAGTGTGGTGAGGACCAGCTTCTGATTTGGCAACGTTGCTTTTCTTAACGTATGGTGCCTTATCAGTGTGAAGCTTAAACTGCTGGTGCGATAAGAAAAATTCCTCTTATTTTACAAATTACAAGGGTAAGTTAGTAACTAACCAATATATATTTTATTTAAATTTCTTTTCAGGTTGGCTCTACGGCATTGTGTGCTCACCAAATGCTAGGTGTTACTATTGGTTTTGCCTGTGGTAGGTTGCAGCGTTATCACATCAGTCCGCTTTACGCTAGTGGGAAGTAAAGATGGCAACACCAATCTCTGTGCGCAAAGAACAGCGTTCTGTTATTCGCTTTTTGTGTCCTGAAGGTGTATCCGGAGCGGAAATTTATAGAATAATTCTAGCTTAATACGGGGACAATATGTTGCTACAGCGAAGTGGCCAGTGAATTGAACAGTTCAAAAATGGTTGAACCAGCGTGAAGATGAGGAAAGAGTAGAGCATCCAGCTGCAGAAACAACTGATGGCATTATTGAACGAGTCCGTGACTGGATGAAGTGGCAACCCATATGCAGATTAGTCATGGTTCTGTATATGAGGTCATGCATAAGAGGCTCAACTTTCACGACGTCTATGCGAGATGGGTTCCGAAAAAACTCGATGAAGAGAACAAGCGAAACCATGTAAGAATCTGTCAACACCTACTAGACCGTTTGCTAACGAAAGTGAAGCGTTTCTCAGGCGAATCATCACTGGAGATTAAACTGGGATTCGTCACTTTGAACCAGAGAGCAAACGCCAGAACATGGAATGAAAGCACCTCGGATCTTCTATCAAGAAAAAAAATAATAATCATCCACCAATAGTCAATCTTAGGAAAAGTGATGTTCACAGTGTTTTGGGACTCACAAGGGCCAATCCTGAAACTGCTGGAAAAGAGTCAACAATAAACTGAGAGGTACAACGATATGCTGGTAAGCAAATTGAAGCCTGCAATCCGAAATAAACGTAGAGGTCGATTGTTAGAAGGCGTTCTTGTGTTGCATTACAATGGGCAACTACATACCGCCGCCCACATCGCTCAAACCCTTCAGACGCTGTATTTCGAGCTATTGGTTCATCCTGCACTTTCATTGTTTAAAGCAAGTTCTACTGTAGTTTTGGGATAAGATGTCTTCGAAATTGCGATCATTCCGATCGGTTGTCTAAGCAGTCTTGAGTGACAAAATTCTTTTGCATTGATATCATATTCTAATGTGCTGCAAGGTCCGGTGAGAGGCAAACTGATAATCTTTCACCATCATACTCCTAACCTCCTCCGAAGGAGTCTTGGGTCCGCCCCTGATTAGATAACTTTCTCTGATGTCTAACCCAGTGGCAGCCGGTGGATTGTAGTTTCAGGTGTTGCAATACGAACGATCGGAGACAAAAGATACAAACTGGACCCATTGACTAATCAGCATAACTTTAGATGCAAATGCTATGTGACATGCATGCTAAAATTATATTTTTACAAAATAATAATGCAGAACATTTTACCCGATTAGTCACCTTATTTAATTAGCAAGTTAATTCTCTCTTTCATTGGAGCAAATCTGCTTAATTCATGCTGGTTGAACTCTGGTATTCTTATTGTCAGGTCTTTATCGATGGAAAGCATAACCAATGGCGATAACCTTTCTTGTGATATTCAATTCCTTTAAAATATCACTTCTTTTCGATGTAGAAAAACGCCTTTCTCCTTTTGCTGACGTCACAGGCACAGTTAAGAAGCTTTGTAGATTCACTAAATATTTTTTATCTAGATTATTGCGAGCAATTCATTCTAGCAAACCCAGTCCCTGATCGTGATCCAAATTCCTCTGCAGCGTAGACTGCGACAGTTCGTGGCAGAGATTGTTATAAAAAATTTAAATTGAACGCTTTATTCACAGTTTATCTTGGACAATTTAAAATAAAGGGTGAAAATATATCTGCATACAAAATTGCTGCCATAAGATGTCCTGTGAATTTAAACCGGATTTTTTTCTTCGAACACACTCTTGAATTGCCCTTTACTTGTTTTATCTAAGCCTTACTTGCAAGTTTTTCCTCAGTTGAAAGCTGGGCAAAGTGTTTTTTTTGTAGGTTACAGAAGTCATGGTATAGAATTCATTCAGAATTTGTAGGTTATTTACAGAATTAGAACACAAATAATGCAAGTAAATCTAATAACTAAAAACCAGAACAGCTGATACAAAAGAGCTATATATAAATTGTGAATGTTACATATACAAAAGTCAACGCACACACACACACACACGCGCGCGCGCGCGTAAAAGAAAAACTACATTCCAAATCATCCGTCTTGGTTGTAAACAATTCACGACGAACACAATATATCATACTTCTACATGAGGCGAAACAATGCTTTTCAATGTCATACGTTCTGGAAAGCAAACTTTGAAACCTGTCATGTAGGGTCAGCATGTAACAGAAGCCAAAAGTCAAAGAATGTCGAAACAAACAACATGACAGTTCTACAACCCGAAATGTTTACTTTGAGGGATCCAGGCGTAAAATAAAATATTTACCTACATCAATCATTTCTCTGTTGAACAAGTGTAGTTCCTTAAAGTCTACAAATGTTAGTCGAGTTTCGAAATTTTTGGGAGGACCCCTCGTGGCTGCGCCCCTGAGCATTGTTAACTAGTCCCAAATTCAATGTGGCGTTTCCCATTATATAGGAAAGGAGGGCAAAGCGGATCACTTAACTTCAAGGGCCTCAAATGGCAACTAAAATTAAGACTAGGAAACCAAAGTTTTGAGGAAATATTTTATGATTATTAAACTTTCAAATAACAATACAATAATAACGAGAATGCATTTACATAAATGATATTGCTTAATTACTGAACTACTGCAATTTATTCACTTTGCCCCACCGGTAGGGCAAAGCGGATCATGATAGTGGGGCAAAGTGAATAAGCAAAAACTCATACATTAAAAGTCAGTGTTTAATACAGATATGCAAAATAGAAATTGTATAGAAGAACAATATATGTGTACACAGTCTAAGATCATAGAATGACACCTAAATGAACTGCTTTACATACCAGAAAATTAAAATGTTTAATATTTTGTGAGTATTAGCCTAACACATTTAAATATAGAATTAAGTCTAGACAAAGCTTGCATACACATGATCCCTAAATATGTTTAAAAAGTTCAAGTCCATAGAAGTTTTTTTTCTTATCAAGTAGGCATCTAGTATCTAGTTTCTTTCAATCTATAGTAACCCTAATGAGTACAATCTACGTAGTAGCAAACATTAAAATAAACAACAATAAGGCTTAGGGCCGAAAATAATATCACATCACACGCTTGGTTTGCACAGATCACAAATGTAAATGTCTTGTCCCTTATAATAATCGGTACAGTTTTCGTGAAACCATGACAGACAAATAGAACACTGAATCCAGTTTTCATTAAGTGGATCTGAATAATATTCATGACAGAACTTTTATTGGTAACTACCGTCTCCTTCTGGTGATTTTGAATGTTTTTTCTTTGTAATTCCAGATGTACTTGGGAAAGCTATAGCCGCAACAAAACATTTCTTCTTGCAGGAGAACCTTGAATGGTAGATTTCCTTCTTTTATCTGGTACTTCGTTTACGGAAGTTGCACCAGTACTTGGTTCGGTAGACATAGTAGACTTGCTATACTTCTTCGAACTCTTCTGTTTTAAACATTCCTTGATAGGGGTACTCGTTAGTTCCTCTACACTTAGAGAACTCAAGCTTCCCCTTCCCCGAACAAAATTTCACCGTACGCCACTGTAGTCATTAGTACTGAACATGTAGGGAACATTTTACGTAAATTGATTCGAGCAAAAAGTAGAGAAACGACGAAACAAAGAACTGAAGTTAATTAAAATCATTTTATAAGATGTAAAATAAAACTAATAGTTTCCTAACAGTGGTATAGAATTACATAGTTTAATATAGGATAAGTTGCGTTAATAGCCGCGGCGATTATTTAACTGAACTCCTATCCTAACCCAACTTACTACTACAACAACTACTGATGTTACTCTACTACAACTACCACCACTACTACTATTACTACTGCTATGTTTTTGTTCGGCGAGTGTTAACGGAACAAATTCAATATGAATTTTAATATTCAAATTAGCTGTGTTGCAACGTATACGTACCGCCAATACCACATTTAGTGCCAAACAGATATTCTAAAACAGTACTGCATTATGCTTGGGGCAAAGTGAATCGCTATTCGCTTTGCCCCTTCTAAAATTATTCTCTTTGCCCCACACTACCACATGAGACAAAAGACTGTCTACAGCATATGGACGACGTATTTACGATAATTTTCAAACATGATAACAAAGGTAAGATCCCACCCTGTCCATACATAGTGTGTTCGCAAACATTCTACGAATGGTAAGAAAATATTTCAAAATCCTTACCTCTTGAATTTTTTTTTTTTTTTTTTTAGCAAAATGCGTATTTTCTTTTTCTCTCCTCTCTCGTCTAAACAACAACACGTACACACAAAACAGTAATGTCCTCTTATTTCACTAGTGACGTGATAAACTGGGGCAAATATTTCCTGCCCTCTGTTTTCAGTTGACTGTAAATTGCGTTATTTGCTTTGCCTCATATATCCACTTTGCCCCCCTTTCCTCTAGAGTTTTATGTGGAATGTTGTCAAGAGTATAAAATACACTTATTTTATAAAATAAATATATATGTACTAAAATGCTAGCCACGGAGGGGAGATTCTATATATCGACTTATTAATATTTGGTTCCCAAATTACTGTACAAGAAGCCTTCATTATCTATATAAACTGAGCGAATTAAATTGTAAATGCTTGTTTACTTTAATTTGTTTTCTGCTTTATTACGCACTTTCTTACTTCGTAATTTCTGCAACCCATTTTTTAACTGTTATTATATTGGTTTGCTTCAGTATAGACCCGTAATTTAAAAATATGAATGCATAAAGATAAATTTATTAACTGGTAGTGAAATAAAATTCAAAAATCTTGTTTAGCGCGAAAAACTTTCTCGTTCACTGAAAACCGTGCAGCGTTCCAAAAGCACTGCAACGACCAGAGCCTTTAACTACTGAGATAGGGGAAAGGAGACAATATTCGCTTCAATTGCCGCGCTGTAGAAATCTGGTTGTCGTATGTCCGGTGCAACGCAATATAAAATAGAGACTCTGTGGCGGATTGTTTTTCGCTTTATAAAATGGATTAACGAAACGAACAGTTATAGAAGTAACAAGAATTTTAGGAATGGTCCAAAAATAGATCAAAAGATTTGCGATCTTCGCCAAGAATTTTGGATATGATTCAAAACAAATGCATCAAAAGATCGTGAACTTGGCCAATAATTAGTTTTTGGATCAGGAACCACAACATTTTTGAACGGCCCCTAAATCGAGTTTTCATAGGAATAACCACATCATACTGAGTTAAGCGATAGTTTCGGTTTAACTACACTATATGTAGTTCTCAAAATATAAGGCGTACAAGAAAATGTTTAAATGAAATATAATGAATTTTGTTGATCAGGGGCCACAAGATTTTTGAACGGCCCCTAAATCGATTTTTCATATATTTTACGGAATAAGCACATCGTACTAAGTAAACTGTTAGTTTTTGTTTGGGTACACTATATTTAGTTCTCGAGATATAAGCCCTAGAAGAAAAATTTTTGCCTGAAATACATTGGATCTTTTGATCCAAAAATATGTCACTTAAAGTATATATGAGAGTATTAGAAAGTTTTTTTCTGTTCTTTACTACTACTGCTAATAATATTCTTTCTTAATACTTCGGTCGTTGTGCAACACTGTAACTTACATTAGCCGCCAACGGTCTAACCTGTCATTATTTAGCATGGTTTGGCAGTGGTGCTATTCTATTTTTTAACAACCGTCTCTCTCTCTCTCTCTCTCTCTCTCTCTCTCTCATATATATATATATATATATATATATATATATATATATATATATATATATATATATATATATATATATATAATATACGAGGCGTATTCCAAAAGTGAGGGCCGTCGACGTATAGTGAAATGGGGATAGGCCGGAACACAATTTCATGCATGCAGCGCCAATGACGGACTATTGATGAAATCACTGCAGTGGTTGTCTTGAGTCAGCAGGAGTTTGGCAGCCGTGGAAGGCAGGTCGGAATGGCTGCGAGAATTGTTTCTCCCGCTAGTTGTGAAGTGCGCAGTGTGATACGATTTTTGCTTGCAAAAGTAACTAACTTCTGCTGCTGATATCCATTGGGAATTGTGCCTAGTGTATGAACCTACAGCAGTGGTGCCCACCCCCCCTTATGTCTATGACGCACCCCCCCCAATTGTCTATCCGTAGGTGTTCTTCCATGAAAAAAATCTTCTTTTCGATTAATTTTACCCCCCCTCATCAAACATATTTATATAGATTTTAACCCCCCCCCAAATATTTCAATGACGCAGTTTGCGTCATAGCCCCCCCTTGTGGGCACCCCTGCCTACAGTAATGAGTGCAGGAAAGTTTCGCAAATGGTGTCCGAATTTCAAATGATCGCACCAACGTGCACAATGAAGACCGAAGTGGCAGGCCTAGTGTTCAGACGAATGACCTCGTGGAGCAAGTGGACCAAAAACTGCGAAGTGATCGGCAATTGACGATAAGTGCTCTGGCTCATGACTTTTCCCACGTTGCACAAACTACCATCTACAGGATTGTCACAGAAACAATTGGATATCATAAGTTGAGTGCAAAGTGGGTGCCGAAAGTGCTAACGGATCAGCACAAAGAGCAACGAATGTGCAGTGCTCAACAGCTTTTGGATCGCTATCGACAACAGATGATTCGTTTTCCCACATTGTGACGGGCGATGAGACGTGGATCTCGTACACCAACGCCGAATCCAAACAACAGTCCATGCAGTGGTGCCATTCAGGTTCCCCCAAACCAAAAAGTTAAGTAATCGCCGAACTCGAGTTGCAAACTGATGACTACCGTCTTTTGGGACGACAAGGGCGTCCCGTTGGTTCGTTTCTTGGAACGTGGAACAACAGTCACAACTAAAGTATACTGCGACACGCTCAACAAAGTGCGACGTGCGATTCAAAATGACGCCACGGGAAACTGTCATCCGGAATCATTCTCGTTCACGGCAGTGCGCGTCCTCATACCTCTGCCGTTATCGAGGAGGTTCATGACTTTCGTTAGGACCTGTTTGACCACCCTCCATACAGTCCCGACCTTGCCCCCAACGATTACTTCCTCTTTTTGCATTTGAAACGGTGGCTTGGTGGACAAAAGTTTGAAAACGACGAGGATCTCAAGATTGCTGTTGCCAACTGGTTCCAATCCCAGGCGGCAAATTTCTATTCAGAGGGTTTATGGAAGATGGTGCAGCGTTACGAAAAGTTTGAAAGGGCATGGTGATTATATGGAAAAGTGAAGTAGCTCCGTAGGCACCTATCTCTGGCAATAAATCCCATTTCGCACAAGCGTCTGTATTTTCTTATCAAACGGCCCTTAGTTTTGGAATACACCTCGTGTACATATATATATATATATATATATATATATATATATATATATATATATATATATATATATATATATATATATATATATATATATATATATATGTATTAGGGTGGTCCTTAATTTTTGATTTCCTAATTTCTTTGGTCTCACCCCCTAAAATGGTTCCATATGGGACTAAATTAAGGAAGGAGAAAAATTAATTTCATTGTATAATATTAAATGGTGCCCCAAGCGACCTAAAATTTTGAATCCGATTACAGTACATAATATATGGGAAAAATCTGGAATAAAATCTTGTAATTTAGAAACGGCTTAAGGGAACACAAAAATGCCCTGGATAATGAAACTAGAGGAAGAAACACATCTAATGTTTTATAGTATTGTCACAGCGGCCATCTTGGATTCAGATCAAAATTTTCAAATAGGAAGAGGGTCATGTGACATATCGTTTTGAGGTGGCGTTTCACCAGAAACACAAATCTGGCACTATTTTAAAGATAGCCTTAGTCGTCTAAGAATTATTACCTGTGAAAATATTTCTCTTTTTCACAAGTAATAACTCTTACACAACAAAATGTAAAGACATGAGTTTGGCTCGAAAAGAACAAGAGGGATATGCGCGCCTTCATTAGAAAGAGGAACGAAAAAGAAAAATGCACTTCTGAAAATGATTTGTATGAATTTACACCAAAATACACGGAGGTAAGCATTTCAAGAAATGAAGAGGAAAACCCAGTTGAGTATGTAAGATAAAATGTAAATATGTGCCTGTGTGCGCCCGGACCCTGCAAGAGATGTAAAAGGGGAAAAACTAATTTTAAAACTCCAAGACAGGTTGCTGCTTTTGATCGATACAAGTCCACTGATAGAACGAGAATACATATTCTGACAGCGACGGCAAAAACATTAGACCATAATGTAAAGGGACTAGTAATAAATATGCATCGATGCTGAGAGAAAATCCGTAGCGAAGTTGCATAAGACCACAAATACAATTTCGGAGTGCATCAAGTGCGTTAGTTGTGCAATGAGACGGAAAACTACTGCCGAATTTGACTGGTAGAGAGACTATCGACGGGTTATCAATATTTATTACAGGAGATGCTCATGAGAGGCTAATTGGTGTTCTCAGTTTGTCATCATGAAGAGGAGAACGAACATATTATTTCTGCTACAGTTCATTAGCTTGAAGAATGGAACTTCATAAAGTTCGTGCAGGCAGTTTGTTGTCACACTATTCCCTGCAATATGTGTCATGTGAATGGTGCTTTCATTCTGCTAGAAGATGCTCCAAAATGATCTTCTATACCTTCGTTGTAGATACTACATTTATGAATTGGTTTTAAAATGTGTATTTGACAAGTGTTGTGTTTCGTTTGCATCTAGACCGGACGTTCCCCTATTTAAGCATTTTCAGAACGATTGGTCTAAAATAGATTGCACTAACTTTATTCCAAAATTGATGATGATAATGACGTAAGGAACAACATTTCAGATGTAAGAAATGAAGTATTGAATTTTGCTATCAAACTTGTAGAAGCAGGACACCGCAGAGAAGATTACAGTAAATTTTTAGAACTGACATTCTTGGATGGCATACCTCCTTGAAGAGTTTTCTTTCGTTTTCCTAAAGCAATTCACCATGCAAGGTAGATGGGAAAAGCAATATACTGTTTAAAAATATTTCTCTTTTGCCAACATTTTCGTTTAACGAAGCAAATAGAAACGGGTCTTCGGAGAACATGAATTTTTCTGATACGACTGTATGTCCAAGCTTGATTTAAATGTGATCAAGTATCCCATTCATCATTACAAGACCTGGAATTTTTGAAAGCTTTGTACAGTTATAGGCAAATAGATAATGAATTATCTGAAGTGGCTCTTTCTAAATTTTCTCGGCATCTCTGGTACTTGAAGAAGGAATACGTAACATTGGAGTTTTTTGATGATGAAGTTAACATAGTGGAAAAACAAAAATTGGTTGAAAGAATTAATATTGTAAGGAGAAACCGTGAAGCAGCAAAGAGGCTTGACGCAAGGATAATACCATAAACATTCTTGCGAAAAGAGAAATCAGTGATTTTGATACAACAAACAATTTTTCTCGTGAGATTTAAAATACCCAAAGGGTTTCTTGAGTGTGATCCGATTTCATGGTCAGATAACAATGACTATCTTCAAGGAAAGACAATAGTTAAATTCATCTCCGTAATAAACGATGCAGCAGAAAGGGGAGTGAAACTAACAGAAGATTACAAAATCGTTTTATTATTATTATTATTATTATTATTATTATTATTATTTATTATTATTATTATTATTATTATTATTATTATTATTATTATTTTACGAAAAATGAGTATGAGAAACAGTTTCTTTTGCACATAGTGAATTCTCAAATCTTTTCCTAGATGTGACAAAAGTGAACTATGTAGTATATAAGATTGAAAGCCTATTGAAAAGCTACAGTACTACATAAATAAGGGATATTTCAATTTTTCCATGTTATATTTTTTTCTTTTCCTCATAATGGTCTATGAATCATCTTGATGGAAAAACTTATTTGTAGTTCATGGGGAAATAAAGATTTAACTTTCTCTAGTAGTTTGTTTCTAGTTTATGTAAAATACTTCCAAAATTCTTAGAAATCTGTGGTCCATAACTACAATAAAATAATATTACATCGAAGCATTTCGTTTTTCACACGTAATAACTCTTACAAGATTATTGGTAGCTTGAAAATAATACGAGATTTGTGCTTCTGGGAAAACGCCACCTCAAAATGATATGTAACATGACCCTCTTCCTATTTAAAAAGTTTGACCTGAATTCAAGATGGCGGACTTCAAGATGGCCGCCATAATAATGCTATACAAAATTAGGTTGTTCATTTCCTCTAATTCCATTATCCAAGACATCTTTCGATTCCCTTTCCATTCCATTCTCTATTCCAGCTTTTCCCCATATACTATGTATTGTAAACGCATTCAAAATTTTAGGTCGTTTGGGGCACCATTTAAAATTATTCAATGTATCTGATTTTTCTCCTGGCTTAATTTTGTCCCATATGGAACCATTTTAGGGGATGAGTCCAAGGAAATTCCTAAATTTATTTTCCCCATATAAATAAGGACCACCCTAATATATATATGGAACCATTTTAGGGGGTGAGTCCAAGGAAATTCCTAAATTTATTTTCCCCATATAAATAAGGACCACCCTAATATTCAAAATGTTGGCTCAGTTGAACCGAACCGGAGCTCGAGCTGAGCCGGTTGACATCACTAATTGAACGTTCCTTATAACCAGTGAAACTCAAAAAATAAAAATTACGTATTACAAAACATACAAAATACACTTTGAGGGTAATTCTTACAGCCGTTACGTTATTACAAGATTAATGCTAGTTCTGAAACTGATTAGGGTGAATATGTATCCGAATAACAAAACTACTTGCATAAGTTTTTCAAGTATCAAGCTTGAGAAGAACGAATTTTGTTTTCCACTGTTATCTCATTGCTCAAAGATCTGGTGATGAAATAATTTGCTGGAAATCACGCGGCTGCTTACATCAATTCATCAAGAAGATGAGTACCAATATTAGGTACCTAAGTTCAGTATTAACCGAAAACAAACACCCAACCTCTTGCAACCACATGTAGCGTATTTTAATACTTGAAATACAAATATAATTAGTTAAAGACGATTACCTTTGTCTTTGAATTTCATAATACAGGACTTTTCAGATAAAGGGGGCGGATTTTATTAAAGAAGGGGCCGCGGTGGCTCAGTGGTAGAGCGTTCTCCTCTGGTGCTTGAAGTCTTTAATCTTTTCAAAGAAGAGAATGACCTTTCACATGTAGCACTAGAAACTGATATAATCACAGAGATGATACCTAGCTTGTAGGTTTCTAGGAATGCGTTTTTGTAGACACAAAGATCAACGAAATTCGTTAAGGTATCAGCTTTGGTTTTCTTCTCGTCTTCATACAACTTAATTGTTAGAGCAACCCCCATTATGCTTTATTTCTTGTTTAATTATGCTTTTTTTTTTAAAAAAATTATGCTTTATAGTTAACTAGCAGCGTTCACCCCGCTTCGCTGGGGTCACCCCGGAACGCAATAAACTTTGTTACTTAGATAATTTTTACTTTTTCGCTTTCAAGTGATATGATAAAAACCATAGAAGATTGCAGTAAATGTTAACATTATATCGCCTGTCATTTATGTTAACCCGCCGAGTGACACGGTCATGTGGGTTGCATATAAATACGGTTAGATTTAGCTATGATGAGCTAACAAAGGATTTGTACGTTATGGACACTTGAATGGTCAATTATCTCAAGACACTGGTAATTGAAAATTAAAGTGATATGATAAAAACCATCTAGGGTCCAAATCTTAATAACCCCCCAAAAATGAAAGAAATTGGTTCAGCCGTATTAGCGTGATGAGCTAACAAAGGATTTGTACGTTCTCTTTTATATATATAGATTTCAATGATTATTTTACATTAATCATGTATAATGTATAATATTTATTATACATTAAATATTCTAAATATCTTGATCTATTTATTGATATTTTTTTGCAACTAGTTTCTCTCATATTTAATGAACTTTCTACTTAATTCATTGTAAAGAGATGTGCTTTGCTCGAATAATTTTTTTCTATCATTTGTGTGCGCCTTACAGGTACATATATACAGAAAGGGAAAGTAAAAGATGCCACCAAAAAGTACAGAAAGTACTTAAGTTCAAAAAGTAAACATAACAATATAGTATGGATTTCTTGCATACTATTCATTGTTGGCGGAAAAATTTCTTCTTTTACTTTTTTCTTTTCTCCACATCTCTTTAGACCCATACTGAATTGGTCTAAATGGAGTAGCCAGACGAAGAGTGTTCTGGGAGAAGGCAGCAGTTCTCCAGTAGCCAAGTTGGCGGAAATCATAGTGATTGGTACAGCAACTTGGACAATAGTTCCAGGCGTGGTCAGAGTGACTTTAACGGCTGGGATACTGCGGGGTGGAAGGCAACGGGAAACCACCACTCTATTTTCCCTAGTTTGCTGGCAGCAAAAAGAGAACATATGAACAATGGTCTTTCGCAGGTCAAAATGTATTTCCGGAGGTAGAATATCCCCCCATTCGGATCTCCGGGAGGGGGATGGCTTGGGAAGGACTATTGGACGAGAAAGTAATAATGGGGAGAAAACAAACAGAGAAAGAAAGACAAGGAAGAGCAAAAGATTTAGGATAGGGACATGGAACGTACGTACTATGTTACAGGGAGGAAAATTAGAAAATCTTAAAGAAAAAATGAAACAAAATAATTTAGATTTGGTAGGCGTTTGTGAAGTTAGATGGGAAGGTAATGGGGTATTGAACAGCGAAGGATATAGAATGTTTTACTCAGGTAATGAAAAGGGCGGTCATAATGGCGTAGGAATAATTCTTGGAAAGCGCAGAGTTATGATGTTAAGACTTAAAGGGAAAACGAAGTATCTAGTGGTGATACAGACATATGCACCGACGACTTCGCATGCAAATGAAGAAGTAGAGGAAAATTATGAGAAAATAGAAGAAATTATAGATAGGGAGAAGAAGGGTGCATGTATAATTCTAATGGGAGATTTCAATGCAGTTGTGGGAGAAAAACAGGAAGGTAGTATCGTAGACAAATATGGTTTAGGCGAAAGAAATGAAAGGGGAGAGGGACTGGTGAATTTCTGTAGACAGAATTCACTAGTAATTGGGAACACTTGGTTCAATCAGCACAAGAGAAGAAGATATACATGGAAATCACCAATAGACGGCGGAAGATACAGATAGACTATGTTATGATTCAGGACAGGTACTCCATGAGCAATTGTCCGCCGCACATCGTCGGGCCGATTGCTACTATGGCGGTATATAAGCGGATTTCGAGCGGGAACGAGGCGGGACATCGAGTCGGTTGAGTAACTGCAACCACTGGCGGACCGATGACGGTTTTGCCGGGGTACCCGCGAACGCGGTACTGCGACGGATGTAGCCTTCGGACCATACGCTGATCGTGGCGGTTGTCGCTGCTTACGGTCGTGTGGCGGAAACGGATCGGCTTTGCATTACCCACAATTCTTCACTCTTCGCGTGGTGAACGTCATTTGTTCTGGTTTTCATATGAACAGAAGAGAACTCGGTAACGTCTGCTGACCTAGGGTATAAGAGGAACAGGTGACAGAACTGTACTCAAGTAACTATTGTCAGACAGTTCGTTGGCTTACAAAACTATTTTCGTGACAGGTTAGAGCAGAACATGTTACGTTATTTGTTACTTGGCAAAATGGCAAATATACTGCTTGAAGCTTTGCTCATTGCAAACAATCAACTCCAAAATTACAATTCTCACTGACAATTACGAGATAGTAGTTCAGATATGCTTGGAAGGTATTGCCTTCTACACGATACTTTCGGTCGCTAGCGATTTTGTTAGCGATAACCGCAATAGCCTGGCTATAGCGATTTTTGATTGCCTTCCTGTTCCTCACCCCGGGCTTTTTTCTGTCATCCCTTTGAGCACTACTCTCCAGACTTTTCAAGCCAAGGGTGTGTAGTGCTACGGGTTTGTCCAGAGAACTGTCCCAACCTTGGTGACTATCCGAGCGGGTCACCTCACCTGCATCACATTTCATCTCATCTCATTACGTCACATCTCATTGGTTTGGGCTTCGGCCCACCATCTACACTCCATGGCGGATCTTGTTTCAGTCGCAGGCTCTCAGATAGATGGTCATCATGGAGGTCTACCACCAGTCTTTCTTGTCCCTCGAAAGTGGAAAAGCGGAAGGATGGTCATAGACACCGCCGAGCTTCAGAGCGCTCTACAGCCTTCACAATCTCTAATGCCTCCAGCAGATCTAGATCACCACACCATCCAGAAAGCTATGCTGAGCGAGTCATGAACTCACCGCCAGCAAAGAAGCAACATTTGAGCCAAACAGATACTTCCGTTGCCATGGATACCGCTATTTCTCATTCATCGTCGTCACATCAATCTCATCCGCAATCAGGCATCTCATCCATTTCAGCTCCACAGATTCATTCATTTCTGCTCCAAAACTTCGATCCAAAGTACGATAACATTAAATACGTGGTTCTTCAACTGCGCAAGTACTTACCGAGCATCGCTCTTTCTCAAGTAGTGAAGTCCCGTAATGGAATAATCTTGAAATCGCCGGATCCCAACTTTGCTATCACCATCCGGAACAAAGCTTTCTTCGAGATCTTTGGGAAAACTGCCAAAATCGAAACACTCAGCTCATCGAGACGTAAGCAACCACCATCTCCTAGGAAACCTCCTCTTCTCTCTGTTGTTATTAGGGGAGTCGACCCCTCATACACAGATGAGGAAGTTCACGAAGAATTGCACCTAGAAGGTTTCAATATAACAAAAGTTCTTCGTATTCGCAATGATCAGGGGCCCACATACATGATGCGAATCTTAACCCCATCACAGGAGACGATTGATTCATTGCTTACTCATGGCGCACTGATTTATAAAAAGAGGCACCGTGTAGAACCATCTCGCTCATCACCCCCACTTCCTCTTCGTTGCGAAAAGTGCCAAGCTTACAATCAGCATACCACTGCTAATTGTCGCAACACAGTTGTGTGTGGTTACTGCACTGGTAGTCACTCAACCCGCACATGTTCCAATTTACAACTTCCGCCTCTCTGTGCTACATGCAATGAACAGCATCCAACTTATAGCTATAAGTGCAAAGGAAAGCCTCAACCGGAAACCTCTCGTCCTGAACTAATAGCTCCACTCCGGACTCACGACTCCTCCACAAACACTGACTTTCCCGTCGACTCCACTCCTGTCACCATCGATAAACTTCTTGCTTTCACTACATTAGCATTACAAAATATTCACCCCTTCATTCGTCCTCATATCCTCCAGGAAATCATTCACGCTGCTCGCATTATCTTTCATGTTTCCTTCAACGCAACTTACTCTAATACAGATGCTCATTTTCACACAACAAATCATTCACCCACTTCTTAACTGCCATCACCTTTTGCACTTAATTATGGCTCTTGTCTTCTTATTCCTTAATATTCGATCTTTTTCAAAAAAAAAAAAAAAAAAAACAAATTACTATTCGAAACGCTACTGCTCGAAGAAAAAGCAAACGCCTTTCTCCTAAACGAAACCTTCCTTAAAAGATCGGACGTTATCCACCTCGCTCGTTATAACATCCATCGCCACGACAACCTTCTTCCCGCTCAGAGAGCCAATTGTGGGGCCGCCATAGGGTTTTACCATACCCTTCCCTCTCGGCACCATACTTGCCCGTTAACAAATCTTCCCGAGCATGTTATCACGACTTTATATTTCCCTCAAATTGCCATCACTCTCGTCACCACTTATATAAGACCAGGACATCCGATACCTCTTGCTTTCCTCCAACATATTTCCAACACATACAAGCATTATATTATCATGGCAGATATCAATCTCCATAGCCGTACCGATAATGAACGCACCACCTTCACTCAATTTGTTACTTCCAATACCACAGGCATTCTTCATGATCTACCACCATCTCGTCCTGTCTCTCAAACGACACCCGACATAGTCATCACTTCTAGTACTCTTGCCTCCTACTGTACCGTTGATGTGCTTGCACTTCTTGGCAGCGATCACACACCTATTCGGCTGACGTACCGCCATACTCAGGCCTCTTACTCTACCAATCCACCACATCTTCGGCCAACTCTTCGCTACGACAAAGCCAACTGGGACACGTACCGTGACCATATCTCTGAGTCATTACATCATCTGCAACCTCCTGCGACAGAAGACCAGTTATATGACAGCATTAATACCATTAACTCAACTATCACTCATGCATCAGAACTTTACATTCCATCCACTTTCTCCACACCGTATAAGCCTAGTCTTCCCCCACAATACTTACCTATGATTCGCCGTTCCCGTCAATTGTACCGAGAATACCTCCGTACTAGAAATCCTGATACTCTTCATCATCATACCCAACTACAGCGTACCGTTCGAAACTATATCAAGGCTTATAAACTAAGACAATGGGTCAAAACGTGTAATGCTCTTAATGAAACCAGCCACCCCACAAAATTTTGGAAAAGGTTTAATGCCCTGTGTGGCAAATATACCAAGCCGCATTGCCCACTTCTTCACAATAACGCTCCGCTCCAAACTGACAAAGAGAAAGCGAACGCTTTTGCTGATTACTTACAGGACATCTTTACACCTGCACCATCTACCAATTTCACCAATGCACACCCTGTTAACCGCATTAGTCTTGCATCTCCTGACTTACAGCCTAACGTCTCTCATACGTTACCAAATCATCCACTCACAACATCCATCACTACCGATGAAATCATTACTGTTGTTAACCGTAAGCGAAATTCAGCCCCTGGCTTTGACATTACATATAGGCATATCAAAGAAGGTCCTCCATTATTATTGAATCTGCTCGCCATTATCTACACCTTCATTCTTCGCACAGGCTTCTTTCCAACAGATTGGAAAACTTCTAAAACTCTGATGTTTCTAAAGCCCAATAAGCCTCCAACCGACACATCCTCCTACCGTCCGATCCAGTTAACATCTACTTTCAGTAAAATTCTAGAACGTATCATTGTTAAGCGGCTCCATCCGTATCTCGAAACTAAAGGTATACTTCCTATTCACCAAGCAGGCTTCCGACCTTCCTACTCCATCAACGATCAACTCCTTCGCCTCACCAGTCTAATCATAACCCACTACAATTCTGTCAAACCCTCTTGCCTTTTACTATTTGACTTGGAGAAAGCCTTTGACAAGGTATGGCACCTTGCACTTCTTTACAAGCTTATTCACCTTAAATTTCCCACTGCTTACGTTCGTTTTATTTATCATTTTCTGGTCTGTCGCCTTTCTTACGTCTCCATCAACAATCAGCTCTCTCATCCTATATTTCTTCTGTCTGGAGTACCTCAGGGTTCTGCTTTATCACCTTTGTTGTACATCATTTTTGTGGCCGATTTTCCTTCGCTTCCTTCTGACATTTATTTATTTCAATATGCGGACGATACTGCCTTTCTAGCCTTGGGTAACACTATTCGGCAAATTAATAAGCTTCTGCAAGAGGCCATTAATCGCTTCACTCGTTGGTGCACCACGTGGAACCTCTTTATTAATGCAGCGAAAACTCAAGCTATCACTTTCATTCCACCTCGCAAACGTTCTAAGGTCCATCGAAACCCGTCGTTACTCACACTTCGGGTTCACGATACTCCCATCATTCCAACCAGAATAGTCACCTACCTGGTATCATTTATGATACTCACCTAACCTGGAAAGCTCACCTACAGCACATCGCTGCCAAAGCCTACCAACGCCTAAATCTCCTGAAGCGCCTCACTGGTACGACCTGGGGACTCCAACCGACCGTAGTCCTGAATACGTACAAAGCATTTATGCGGCCAGTTCTCAGCTACGGCTTCCCCGCCTGGATTTCTGCACCAGCTTCCTTTTACGAAAAGCTGCGAATTCTCGAACGGCATGCTTTCCGCATAACCAACCGTATTCAGTTACCCAGCCCCACCAGAGAACTTTATGAACTCATCAAATTCCCCAGCATCACATATCATCTTGAGTCTCTCCGACAGAAATTCATCTCCGCTCGTTACAGCTCTCAGCATCCATTACTCATGGCCAGTATGCATTTTCATGAACTTCATCCTGTCCGTCCTCGGTACGTTTACTCTCCGCTTTGTCTCCTTTTCACACTTTACTGCTACACTCTGCCATCGATCATCCAGATCGAGTCCTGTTACAAGACTATCAACTTCATGCCCATCTACCTCACATTTTCCCTTCATTTACTGCACAGTGATACCTCTTGTGCCTAACAGGGCTCCCATCGTCCTCATCAGCCAAGAGATGCCCCTAGGCAGAAGGTAACACTCATTCGTTTTCCTAACATAACGCTGTGTTGTCCCGTGTATCGCACTTCATCCCATTCTTCGCCCTCATTATTATCTGATTAATACTTTATATGTTAATTATTTTGTATGTGTTCATATCAAATAATAATCATTTACTGTATCCCATTATGTTGCGCTTACATTAATAGTTGTTATTGTCTGTATTTTCTCATAGTCCTTGTTATTATATCTTTCTGTGTGACACCAATTAATCTACATTGCAAGTTCTGTCTAATAACGTAGAACACCTTTCCCAACGTTATGATTATGGTCGTAAAGATCATAATGTCCTGGTTTCAGATAAATAAGAATAATAAAGGATCCCTAAAGAATACCACTTAGCCCAACCATTGTTCCTATGAACCTAAACTATCCTCTCACATCCTATACCTAAAAGAGGGTGTAGCCCTCTAAAAGGATGCTAGCCTCTGGCTAGCCTAAAAAAAAAGCCTTCTACAGCCCACTCATCCCTGGATGGGAATGGATTTCTTGAAAAAAAATGTTAAATCTTCATTTTTTTCCCAAGAAATCCATTCCCATCTTTGTATTTTAACCATGTATTGGTATAAAGGTTTCAGCGCTTATGTGCCAATACGTTGTTACCAAAATTAAGAGTAGATGATTAAAGGCGGCATGAAGAGAAATTTTTGGGGGCAATCCGCCGTGGTTTGCGGTAGATCCGATTACGTCTTGCACATGTGGAAATACATGGGGGGATTTCAGCGGCTGGGTATCGGCTAAAGGCGGGGGAGCAGCGGGATTATGGCGGATACCCCGCCGGCGGGACGAAGGCGTAATTAGTGTAATCGAGCAGGTGGCACGGCGGCGGCGTCCGCCAGCGGCCCGCCATTCGCACTTTGATGGGCCTACGGCGGCCCGCTGGCGGAGTGCTTATGGGGTATCGGAATAGCTTAAAGAACGCGAAGACCCTTCCTGGGGCTGATATTTCTCTGATCATAATCTTGTGCTGGCCGAAGTAGATATTCAACTGAAAAATGTAGGCAGAAGAAAAGTAGGTAAAAAAGTGTTGAATACTGAGAAGTTGAAAAACGAGGAAATAAGAAATCTTTTCGCTGAAAAATTAGAAGAAAAATGTTCAAACGAGGAAACGATAGGTGCAGGTAGTAACGCACGGTGGGAACATATTAAATGTTGCTTACAGCAGGCTGCAGAAGAAGCAGTAGGTTACCGCGAACACAAAACTGCTAAGAAACCATGGGTTACAGAACAGATGTTGCAGAAAATGAGGGAGAGGAAGATGTGGAAACAGGTTGATACAGAAGAGGGCAGAAAGATGTACAGAAAGTTAAATAATGAATTACGAAGAGAAACAGACAGAGCGAGGGAAGAGTTTTACAAAAGAAAATGCGAGGACATAGAAGAATTAGAAAGAGTTGGGAAATATGAGGAAATGTACAAGGAGGTGAAATCTATGGAATTTCGAAGGAAACAAGGGAGTATTATGATGGCAGTAGAAAATAAGAATGGGAAGGTAGTCAGCGAGAGAAATGAGGTCATAGGAAGGTGGAAAGAATACGTTAAGACTTATATGAGAGTAGGGATAGACCGTGTAGCCTAAATGATGAAGTGGAAAATGAAGTAGGCGAGGATGATAAAGGATTTAGTATTCTTCGGGATGAGTTTGAAAAGGCTATATCCGAGTTTAGGAATGGAAAGGCAACAGGAATAGATAACATACCAATCGAATTCATTAAAAATATAGGAGACAAGGGAAAGACAGAATTGTGGCGACTAAGCAATGAAATATATGAAACAGGAGAATGGCCAAGAGACTTTCTGAAAACGATCATGATACCGATGGCTAAGAAATCGAATCCAAAGAGATGTGAGGATTATAGAACTATTAGTCTCATATCTCATGCAGCTAAAATTGTGCTCCGAATACTGAACAGAAGATTATATGGAAGAACAAAGAAAGATGTTGAGGAAGAGCAGTTCGGGTTCAGAAGAGGCAAGGGCACAAGAGATGCTATTGGATTATTAAGGGTGATCGGTGAAAGATTTATAGAAAAAGGGAAAGAGGTGTATGTTGTATTTATTGATCTAGAAAAGGCTTTTGACCGCGTGAATTGGGAATTGTTGTTGGGAGTTCTTATAAAGATAGGGTTGGAATGGAAAGATAGAAGACTCATAAGAAACTTATACATGAACCAACAAGTAAGTGTTAGGATAGGGGAAGAACTGACGGAAGAGAGTGCAATTGGAAGGGGAGTTTGACAAGGATGCTGTCTCTCGCCAACACTATTTAATGTCTATCTAGAAGATATAGTGAAAAAGAGCCTACATGATGATGATGGCATTTCGGTAGGAGGTAGAAATGATTAGATGCAGAAGATTTGCAGACGATATGGCGCTTGTTACAGAATCTGAAAAGAAAACTAATAAAATGTTAGAAAAAATGAGAAAGGGCTTTGAAGAATATGGGATGAAAATAAATGTTAGAAAGACAAAAGCCATGGTGATTGGAACGAAGGGGTCTGTGTCAAATATAAAAGTAGGAGGGGAGAAAATAGAACAAGTGAATAGTTTTCGATACCTGGGTAGTATTCTTAGTAATGACATGAAATGCGAACGTGAAATAAAAGCAAGGATAGGAATGGCGAAAGAAGCCTTTAGGAGGAGGAAAAGTCTGTTTTGTGGGACCTTGAACAAAGAGTTGAGAAAAAGACTCATAAAATGCTTCGTGTGGAATGTTGTACTGTATGGGGCGGAAACGTGGACATTACGTAAAGGTGACGAAAATCGACTGGAAGCCTTCGAAATGTGGGTGTGGAGAAGAATGGAAAGAATTAGTTGGGTCGAGCGGAAAATGAATGAGAGTGTGTTAGAAATGGTGGGTAAGAAAAGAACACTTTTAGATATTATTAGGAAGAGGAAGAGAACCTGGTTGGGACATTGCCTAAGAAGAGATTGTATCACGAGGGACGTCCTAGAGGGTATGGTGGCGGGAAAGAGAGGGAGGGGGCGAAGACTACAATTAATGGATGATATTAAAACAGAAAGATCATACGCGAAGACGAAAAGGTTATCGGAGGACCGTGGAAGCTTCTCAGCTGCGGCAAGTGACCTGCCAATAAAGGCAGAATACCTATGATGATGATGATGATTATGATTTCTCCACATCAAAGGATTACACCCAAAAATTTACAGAAATGAAAATAAGCTTTTCATTGTTGCATTGTTATGTTCTCAATGATTTTGCATTGTAAATATTGGTTTTAAAAAATATTAACACAGTATGTTAAACTTTCAGTTAAAGAGAATTTTCCAAGAATTGTGCTATATATTTTAAATTATGCTAGTTTCTTCTGGACCCTTAGACAATCAATCATATTCAAGGTACCAACCATATGTGTAAATTGCTGTTATGCTTTATATGCTTTTGGGTTGCTCTATTAATTGTGTTTGGGAGGATTTTGAGTTCTCACTTTAATGTTTGCAGATCACTCCATAATGCTGGGTTATAGGCTCGACAATGTTGTAATTTAAAAAGTTTTTACTTTTTGGATGTAGAGTGGTGATTGATCTGATGATTTTGCAACATGATACAAAGTGGTTTTCCATATCAGAGATTGTCTATCAATAGAAGGGAGAAAAATGTCTCTTGATAGATATATTATCTTTAGAAAATTCGTTTTCTGCATCCAATGAAGGAAAAGATTCATCCAAAATGAATTTGTGATATTTCGATGGCGGATGTCTAGTTCGTTTCCACGAGGAACCCCTATATTCTATTTGTTTCCGGCTCTGGAATTCGAGACCATTTTCTTTGCATATCTCCGAACATTTTTGATAAATTTGTTCGAATACTGTTCGTTGAGAGTCATATTTACCAGACCTCATCTTGGACAGCGTTTGAACTAGTGTGTCTACAAGGATCAAACCTTCTACATGTCTGCATCTACTTGAGATAAGGCGAAACTCAAAGTTATAGGATGGCACCAGTAATCTTAATTTTAGCAGCCCGAAAACAGTCCCTCGTGTACAGATTACACTGATTTTCCAGATGGAATGATGGAGGTAAATAAATATCAGAAGTTCGAGATTTGTTTTAATACCGCATGGTAATATAATGTGTTGAAAACAGATTTTATGAAAAAAAAGGAATAAATGGAAAGGATAATTTGTAAAAAAAAAAAAAAATAGTGCTTAAGTGAATTATAAGAAAAAGCCTTGAAAAGTAATCAAGAGGAACCATTAATGTTTTTCCTTTGTTATAATAACTTGTCCTAAGAGAACGGTGATAGGAACTAATGAGACTTTATAATTGCAAAAAAATCATAAAGCACTTAATTTGAAATTAAAGATTGATAACATTTGGTAATATAATGGGGATTCAGGCTGGCAGAGAGTGAGAGTAAAAACGGAGGCAACAGAGACTTTTTTTTTTTTTAGCCATGTGCAAAGAGATTAACGTTGGACTTCGGGTGAGAGGTTACCATATACTCATGTGAGTTTCAATTGCTACCACTGGTAAAAGTTAGCTAAGAAAGACATTTTGAGCACGGTTTTAGTTTCCTAGCGTAATTAGTTTTTGTGACAAGTAACTCGTATATGCAAATAGCATCGTTAATATTATCTTCTATGTTAGAATTGTCTTTGTGTAAATAAAATTGTAATTAAGCATTTCGAGGTAAAACAAGTTCTTTTACTTAAATTCCACTAAGAAAAGATTAGAACTTACCTCTTATGTACAGATACGACAGCGTAGGATACTGTCGGTCAGTAAATAATATAATCTGAAGTCATCTACCATACGTAACTAAATATAATTGATTAATCATTTTTATTAATCAATAAATAGTTGTTTGGTAGATAAACTCATAATAATAATAATACCAAATTATTTAATGGATGCTATGCATTTGTTCTATGTCGCCATAATCAATGGAAATCAATTACTTAGTGTACGAAGACTTTTTTCGTCCAACACAAGTGTAATGTTTTACTGCAGTGCATGTTATTTGTAAGTATGCATATCATATTTTAGTATGACTTTCAACATTGAAGCGAATGAGAATGCCGACTGATTTTCTATTTTTCTGGTTGTTTGTCAAAAACAAAGGAGATAACTAGATAATGTCCAGGTGGCGAGGTCAATGCAAGCATCCCACAGATTTCCGTGAATTAGATCTTCCCGTACTACAAACTAAAACGAGTGGAGCTATTTTATTCGGAACGCAACGGTATTCTGCAGTTCGTAACTTTGTTGTCGAGAGATGTTTCGGAAGTAGTTTCACTTGTAGCCACTGGCAACTCACCGTAGCATCATCTGTGTGGGGGGAGCACTAGGGGGGGCAAGAATTTGAGCAAGGGGGCCTGGCCCCCCTTGGCTCCGCCACTGATGGAAGAAGTGACAGAAGAAATACCTGTACATGACAGTGAGTGAACTTTAATTAGAACAAACAGATGTTAAAATTGTTTTTTCATCTTTAGCTGCACTTCGATCTAACCATGTACTGCTTTCATCAGAAATTCCAACCAATGTCTGTGTCTGCAGTTACCATGCCAACATTGACTTTCTTCTTTCTAATGTCACCAAAGCTATTAACAACTTTCGAATAAAAAGCAAACAACTCATAGAGGCAATAGTTTATGATAATGAAAGAAAGCCATGCATGTTTGGCAAAAAAAAAAAAAAAAAAAAAAAAAAAAAAAAAAAAAAAAACGAAGAACTCTTAAAACCTTTGCCACACCCTTCAGATGAAGCAATTAGCTAGTTCCAGTGGTAAACTGACAATGAAGGACGGATTGTTAAAACAGTCCAGAAGGCTCTAAGATGCTTTAGAAATGTTGGAGAGCAAATTGCTACATTTTCTAATTCATTGTTTCGTATAGAAGAATCAAAGTACCGGTAGTTATTTTGAAAAAGCCAAGTCTGAGCTAGCGTCAGAAGAACGGTGTATTTTACAAGTTAATTTCAGTGAAAATTTTTGCATAGTTCACCAGGATGGAGTACAAAGTACACACTAGTCCAATGTCCAAATAACTGTTTACACTGGAGTAGCACACACACAATCTGGAATACGTTCATATGCCATCTTACCAGATTATATGCAACATGATAAATTAGTTGTTCATTCATTCAATCCAAAATTGTTTGAAGTACGAATCCTAAACTGAAAAGGACTTTTTCCGATGGTGCTAATCAACATCTCAGACAACGCTTTACCTTGACCAACATTACTTTCGGTGCAATAAACAGTGATCTCTTGAACTGGCATTTTTCTGCACATTACATGTAAACAGTAACGTAGCGTGAAGTTTAGAAATGGGTAGGCTGAAATTAGATTCGTAGCTAGAGGGTGGCTAGGAGGGGCCCAGTCCCCTCAAACTTGCAATTGTTTGTTGTATGTATAAATGAGAGTAAAGTGAATTCAAGTTACCCCTAAACCCACAAAAAAAAAAAAAAAAAATCACGTCCTTATTAAACTACCTAGGGACCTGGCTGTAATGCTTAATATATATATATAAATGCTAATTCATGCAATATGTTCATCATATAATGCAAGAAACAGTATAAGAGTGGTTCTGCTTCATACTCTCCTTACATATACGGTTCCAATTTATTAGACAGTCAATAGATTACTAAAAAATTCCAATCAATTATTTCAAGAATGTAACAAATGAACAAATGAAGTAATAAGAATTTCATATACTGTTTCAAAGAAACAAACAAAACCGGATATATGGCTATATTAATTGTAAATTCCCGAAATCATACACACAATCTTAACCACTTCACCCACAACAACACATATCAGCATAGTACTGGAAAACAGTGGAGCAGCAGCTCAGTTAATTGATGATTTTAGCAGAAAAAGCTACTTTTACATTTAAAGTATGAAGAAAGAAAGAAAAAAAAAGGAAAAATTATACCTCATCTGGGTATAGTATAGATCAGCATCGATCTTCGAAAAACTTACGGATAGCAGCGCAACGCAAAAAGTACAAGCAATTATAACTGTTATGGCAATTATCACCAACTAAAATGTAAATTTTACGCTGTGATAACGCAAACCAGTATGCAATAAGGTCCCTGATATATTAATACTATTCATAACAACAACAATTTTATTTTCTATCTCTTTTTTCTTGGTAAAACTTGTTACTGAATGCGAGCTTCTAATTTTTTCATAGTCTCTGTTCTGTAGTTTCTTACAAGACCGCGCCCTGTCGCTTTTGTTTCCCCAAACACCCGAAAGGTTAGCCTTCGTCACCATTCGTCCACTTTCGTTGCATCGTGTTGATTTGTGTATATCTTAAATAGTTTTCGTCTGCTGAGGGTGGCGGGAAAGTGATTGTCACCACCCCATTCTTCTAATTCCATGAGAAAAGCGGAATGCATCCTTGCAGAAGCTTCGCTTCAACTCGCTTGATGTTGAAGCAGCGTATTATAAAATAAATTATTTGAATAAAATTAATTGGATCAATGTCCAAAAGCAACATTTCAGGCTGATGTATAAATAAATGGATAGGCTAAGCCTTCTAGCCTTAATGGACAGTACGTCCTGCATGTAAAAAGTTGATTGTGTTAGAGGAATGCTAAAACACCATGTGTGGCAAATTGTAAAGACAAGATACACCCATATACATTACTATCTTTTCTTGAATGTGCTCAATCTATAGCCGAAAAAGTGATTTTCATACATGTGCGTTCGAACAATGTTACACAATATGCTAATTTCTTGGCAAAACGCTGGGATGGAATCCGAGGTATTCCTAACATACATCAGATACACTATGTACGTTCTATCGACAAATTTGGTGAAAGTTGGATTGTCCTCTGAGGAGGATGGCACATTGTTTCCTTTCAAAGAATGTGGACTAGGTAGTGAAGAAAAAACATTCAACTAATGAAGTCATCCAAATGAACGTCACATCAATTTCCTTTGGTCAGTGGGTTTATAACAGCATAACTTGTTATATACAGGTCCTCCGTCATACTTTTAGCTATATCACTAAATTCACTCAAAAATAATTTATATTGTATTTGTGTTTCCGTGCTTTATGATGACACACAATTATTGAAATAAAATACACTTTTATGATTGCGCATACATACTTTCTAAAATGGTTCGTGAACTATTATATCGTTTATTTATAAAACGTTGTTATGACATCAAATTAACATTAAAATAAATTTTGATTCTATTTCTTTTTTCGTATCATCATCATCTAACTAGTTAGTGCATAATTTAAAATCACACATTGCCCAGAAGTATAATAAAAGATATTTAGAATTACACTGAAAATACAAAGATATTGTTACAGGTTATTGTC
This sequence comes from Thermobia domestica, assembly GCF_964235325.1. Lineage (NCBI taxonomy): Eukaryota > Metazoa > Arthropoda > Insecta > Zygentoma > Lepismatidae > Thermobia > Thermobia domestica. The sequence continues at coordinate 130,240,730 of NC_137456.1, read as the reverse complement.
AACATTAAATCAGAAGGGAGTATCTGTACAAATTTGCAAGACAAGTAGTTGGTGAAACTGATAAAGGTGTTCTCATAAAGTGTGGGGCCAGAATATAATAATATCAGTGAAATAGATGTCTCACAAGTAGTATGTATTTTACAGGAGTCTGATATGGATAACAGAGACTAACTTTCAAATATAAAAAAATAAAGTTTTCAAAATTAACATGATTTCTGTATGAATATTTCTTACTTTTCTTGGCAACATCTATACTGAACAGTGATATTTTGTAACAGATTTCAGAACGGTTACACCTGTAACACTAAAATGTTACGTCCGAAACATTTTCTTTATCTTGTATTTTCAAATGTTGTACAACTAAATTTTGCTGATGTGTAGCTCCATACAGCTTCAGGTTTCCACATATTATGTGTACTTAAACGCTTTTGGTTTAGTTCAATAATTCAGAGAAAAAGTGGATTTGCCATCTGTACCTGTAAGTTGTCACATTTTCTGACATACGTCCGTAACACATCTTTTGTAATTGTCCACTCAATACAGAATAAAAATATGGTTTTGAAAACTTGGCTGTAAACTGTTCACGGTAGCAGGTATTTTATGTAGAAAAAATTGCTAGCTTATTTTACTTGTGTCCTAAATACTTTGTCTTGAAATTTCAAAATGTTACGTCCGTAACTATGGAATTGCCCCTATGGATTTTTGAATATTTAGCTACAAATAGCTATCATTCAAGGAAGATTTAAGGTGTTACACTTGGGTAAAGGAAACTAGTATTCTGCAAAAAGCATGTTTTCACATGCCTGCTTTATTTACTTTTTTTATTTATAATAAGCAATATACATAAAATTTCATCCACTGTTATTGGGGAGCGGCTCGTCCTCTGCCAAATCCACCTCTCTGAAAGCAGAAAATAATAATTATTATAATAAATGAAACCTTGGTTGTGGTTGAACATATCTATGATGCAACTAAAACACAGTATCACCAACATTATATTAGATGGTTCAAATAATTCTCGCTGTTGAATTTTAGAGGTTGGTTAGTAGCTGTGCTGTTTCAATAGCGAAAAGTGACACTAGATACATATAAAAGTATAATCAATAGGATTTAACATCAGTGTGTGATCTTGGTTCAGAGTGAAACTAAATTACTTATTGTCTTTGAGTTTTGTATATGTATCTATCTGTTTATATAGTTCTGCATTCATAAAGAAATTTGCTACTGAAAGAGGTTTTTTTTTTTTTATTTTATTTTATTTTTACGTGAGTGACAAATCGTCCTGGATCGCCGAAAATGTTTGAAGATAGGAAATTAGAGGCATTACTGGAAGAAGATTCATCTCAGAGTTATCTGAAGCACGTAATGTCGATGCGTCAACTGGGTATCACATGAATTGACAAAGACGTTGCGAAATGTTTAACCATTTGTGAATTGTTGTTTCAAAGACAAGAACGGACGCCATTTCTGCATCGAATTGTGACCAGCGATGAAAAGTGGATTTATTACGACAATCCTACGCGCAAAAGAATTATGGGTGCGTCTCGACGAACCATCAATATCAACGCCACAACAGGATATTCATGGAAAGAAGGTCATGCTGTGCATTTGCAGAAATAAAGACGGTGTAGTCTATTATAAGTTGATGCAACCGGTCAATGATGAACGCTATCGAACACAATTACTCGATTTTAATAGTATTCAAAAAATTTGCCCGCAATATGCCAAAAGACAAGATAAATTTATTGTTTCCTATGACATTGCCATACCACATACTGCAAACTTATTGGAGAAAAGCTTGCAGAAACTTCGATGCAATGTTTTACTTCACTCATCTATTTATCATACGTCGCTCCTTGATCACGTTTCGATCGATGCAGCATGACCTTTCTGAGCAACACTTCAGATCTTTTGAAGATAAAAAATGTCTCGATGGGTGGATCACAATTTTATTTTATTGCGGAATCCATGTGTTCCTTAAGAAGTATGAAAAGATTGTAGCTTCGAAGGACAATACTTTCAATAAAATGTACCGTTCTTTTGAAATAAACATGGAATTTTGTTAAAAAAAAAAAAAATCAAGCACTTTTACAATGAGTAGCATCTTATTGGATGATTAATGCAGATACATCTACTGAAAGAAAACTACTTCAGTTCAAAATGACTACATGCTCTCCACATAGTCAAATTACGTAGACCAACTCATTTTCCTCTAACAGTTCATACGATATGTACAGCAACCTAGCAAATTTGAGAAAAGTGCTACTTAATGACAGATTATGCACAAATGTGCTATTGTTTTACATATAAAGTATTACTTATGCTCTATTTAGTTAAAAGGAATATACTTACAAAGTACATTCTCCCTTTGTTTTTTCTTCATTTTTGAGTGCAGTATTCTTTTAAGTTAAGCAGAGTCGCAGAATTTCATCAAGAGTGGAAGGGAAGGGCGGGAGGTGTTCAAGCTCCCAAGTTCATGTAAGTTCATATATACACCTTAATATATACGGTTTATTTCTTCATATCTTGTTCACGGAGAAATTAAAACCCAGATACCTACCCTCTGCATATATTATTGAACCGAGTACTTAATGGGCAAGGATTAATATTAGAATACCTGGATTTCATTAGTTTTATTACTTTTATTATAAAATTTGAGCATAATTCTCGTGCTTCGAAGTGGTATTTCTAAAATCTATCCGATCAAAAAAGCAATTTTGTTGAAGAAAGTTAGGAAAGCTTCTGCCATTCGACTCGATTGGCATGTGTGTGCCCATCTGTCACACGGTAACTTGTAAAACCAGATTTTAACGAAAGTTGGTATGTGCCTACCTTCGACATACAGAAACAACCCTATTGCTTGGGACTGCAATTTATAAAGAATCAGGGAGACAAAGTGGGGTAAAATCATCTCCACGTTGCGAATTTGAACATTTATATACAAAACAATTTCGACACAGCGTATTAAAAAACACGCGTACCCTGTAAATGATATTCTATCAAAAATACCTCGTTTTTCTTTACATATTCAAAGATTTCATAGGAGGAAATAGTGTTGATAAATTTATTTTCAACATGTTTGTTAAATAACAGTGTAAAATAATTAAATCAGAAGCATAAGAGTTTGCTAAATTTCTTCCACTGTCAACACTGTTAATTTCACAAATGGTACTATTTATATTCAGCACTGAATCTTGGAACTTCGTTCCGAAGATCAAGGGTATCGTCGATTCAGACCTACATAAAAACATATCAAATCTTATCTGATCTTTTTCTGTCAATACTATAAATATTAGCTGAAGTATTACAGTATTTGTATAACATTGTTTAACTGATTTATGAAGCAATGAAGTATGCAATTATAAAAATGGTCGATAGAAAAACATCGGACAGGTCTGAAAAGAACAATGGAACAGTATCATCACACACATGCCAAGGAACAACTTGTTTCATGCGGAAAGTATGATCTGGACGAAGCAATAGTTGCTAGTCTTTGTCAGAAGTTGAAACAAATAAGAAGGTGCAAAATCGTCCTGACCCTTCAATGCACTTTTCATTCTCTGAAGAATTCAGTTTGTTCCTTGATGTGCAATTGCAGTAATTGTAAAAAAAAATCTTCGTTTGGAAGTGTACCGTATTTCTGCACAAGCCATAAGTTTTATATTAGTAAATAATGGTCTTTGCGTGTCAATAAAAGTAAACAAAAAATATACTATAATATTTTGAAATAATCACGATTATTATTATTTTTTTTTGGTCTTTTTCAATTGCCCAACTTTACGGTCACTGCTTTTTCATGTCTTGTGAACTTACGTTTGGGTGCTTGTAAGTCGCACCCCACTTTTTTTGAATTTTTCAAAATATTGCAGAAGTAAAAATTAACTACTTAATTTATCTACGTATTACTTGTATTCAGTACTTTACAAGGGATGTGTATAATCTCGAACGCTCAGAACCACACGAAAATGTGCTTAGATTATCCCAATCCCAAAAACCGGTACGAGTCATTCCCATGCAAAACGCAGCTATTGTCTGCTCGTGCCATTCTAGCTGAGTTGAGCTGATTTTAATTTCTTTCAGCAGCGAGGCTATATGAGACAGGACCTACTGATTACGTGGAATCCGAACCACGACCTCCCGCCGGTAATCGAAACCGAGTCTCTACGCCAAAGGCATGTACGCTAACCGCTTAGCCACGAAAGAACTCGAGAGTGGCATATTGTACTTCCACGAACAAGTACTTACTCTAGTTGTATGAATAATATAGCAGCAGTAGGAGGCCTTTCGGAGTATTCGGGTTGTGGGTTAGAGTGTAAAGAGTGTACATCGGTATCATGAGGCGAATTAATCCCATGAATACTGTCGAACTGTTAAAGAGTCAAAGCTGACGTGAGACGTCCTGAATATCGGAACGTAATCGAAAACGAGGATATGGACCTCGCGAGTATGCTATATAGCATATTAATTCGCAAATACAATGGGAATGACGCAGAAATGCATGAAGATACACTGGATAGAACAGGAAGGACGTGATCTTGAAGGACAGGCAGAGCCCGTACCTGAAGGTAGCCCGTCCAGCAGTACAAGACATTTACAGAGCAAGAGGAACCTTCAACTGAAAGTGAGTATGAACTATGCCCACCCAAAATGTCGAGGTCCAGTATATTACAAGATATTGAGACAACATACTGGAGAATATTTATGAAGACTATTACAATTGTGGCTTCAACTCGAACAGCAAACTTATAAGGCGCTGTAAGTGCAGTCGAAGTAAATGAAATTGCAAGGTAATATTAGATTATATGACTGGCAAAATGCGAGATCGAGCGCACTTGAAGGGAAACAAACTGTCACAATTAAAAACGATAAAAGAGTATGTAATGCAACAATTTCATAGGGCAAGAACAGATGGATCTTTTACAATTTGCTTGACACTCAGCCAAAAGCTAATGTGCATGGAGAATAGGAGACACACACCGCAGAACCATATATTCCAGAACCCAACCGAATAGAAGTAGAAACCGCTGTAAAGAAATTAAAGAAACACAAATCTCCGGGTGTAGACGAAATTCCAGCTGAGTTATTTTAGCTGGAGGCGAAAAATTGTGGAACAAGATACACAAACTCATTATCCTTATCTAGAACAAGGAAGAGTTGCCACAAGAGTGGAAAGAATCAATCATTGTTCCAATTCACAAGGCGACAAAACTGACTAATAATTATCGAGGCATATCTCTTCTGTCAACATCCTATAAAAATCCTTTCAAATATTCTACTAGGAAGATTGACCCCATACGCAGATGAAATTATTGGAGATTATCAGTGCGGATTTAGACGAAATCGATCAACTATCGACCAAATATTTACCATTCGACAAATACTCGAAAAGAAGTGAAAATACAATACCCCAGTACATCAACTATTTATTGATTTTAGGAAGGCCCACGACTCGGTTAGGAGAGAAACATCATACAACGTTCGTACAGAACTAGGAATACCAAGAAAACTAATTAATTACATTAATAATTAAGATGTGTTTAAATGATTCCCAAAGTAAAGTCCGGGTAGGAAAATTTTTGTCCACGAGCATTCACGTCGAAAATGGCCTGAAACAAGGTGATGCGTTGTCGCCATTGTTATTCAACTTTGTTCTGGAATGCGCGATAAGGAAAATCAAAGATAGCAAGGAGGGCCTAGAGTTGAACGGTATTCACCAGGTTATGGCATATGCTGATGATGTAAATTTAATAGGGGATGATAGGAGAACAATAGAAAGAAATCAGAGATCTTATTAAACGCTTGTAGGAACATGGGTTTAGAAGTAAATGCAGAGAAAAAATGCATGGAAGTGCGTCGGGACCGTAATACAGCAAATTATGGATACGTTAAAATATTAAGTAATACTTTTGATAAAGTGGATACTTTTAAATATCTAGGATCAGTATTAACAGACGAAAATCATATTCACGAAGAAATTAAATGTCGACTAAAAGCAGGGAATTCGTGTTACTATTCGGTTCAAAATCTCTTGTTGTCGCGAACTCTGTCGAGGAATTTGAAGCTTAAAATATATAAAACTATAATCATGCCTGTTCTATATGGTTGCGAAACATGGTCGCTTACTCTGAGGGAAGAACATATACTGAAAGGATTTGAGAACAAGATCCTGAGACGAATATTCGGACCCACGAGGAATAGGAATGGACCCAAGCCATTCCATTTGTTCAAATGTTCGGACCCAAGAGTAATGGAATGGCGGAACTTCATAATTTATACGGTTTACCAAACACTGTTTAGGGTCAGAGTCTTGGAGAGAGACGTGGGCACGTCGTGTAGCTAGAATGGAAGAAAGTAGAAACGGTTTCAAAGTCTTGACTGGAAGACCAATCGTAAAACGACCATTAGGAAGACCTAGGCGCAGATGGGAGGACAATATTAAGATGGATTTCGCAGAGATAGGAATACAAAGTAGAAACTGGATCCAATTGGTAAGGACAGAAGTCAGTGGAGAGCTTTTGTGAACGCGACATTGAACCTTAGGGTTCCATAGGACAGAGTGAGTGAGTGAGTGAGTTAGTTAAGAACAAATGGATCTGGTGTTCACTATTGGCATCTCCAAATGTGGGCACTAGAAGCATCTAAAGAGGCTGGTCTAGACAATTTCACAGCTTCGATTACTTTTATCAACATACTTAAGGCTGAACATGGCATTTCTTCCACGCATATTACTACATTCGTCACATGATGGGACATACAAGATGATCATAGTATTAGTCAGAAGGTACAAGAATTTGTGGAGGAAGTAAACATGTAACAGATCTGAGTGTGGACAAACAAAATTATTAGAACAGTGACTAAAGTCAACTTATGAAATGTCTTCATTGTCAACATTTTCACAGAGGCGAGAAAACTACAGCTAGTGTTGTAGTCTACACACAGCTGTACAACTGATCTGGCTTTATCAGTGAGTGGCAAATTAGCTAATATGCTCTCTCTCTCTCTCTCTCATTATATATATATATATATATATATACCGGGTGCACCATTTATAATGTCCCACCTTTATAACAGAAACCAAGAGAGAGAGAGAGGTACGAAACTTTGCACAAAGTAACTACAGGAGGGGGGACATCTATCCATATATTGGGTAACATCACCAGATGAACAGTGTTGCCAACCCAGTATAAAGTTATGTTTTTTTTTTTAAATGGAATGACCTAAATTTAATTTCATAATTCGAATCAGCAATGAAAACAAAGACGAAAGAGATGACACTCGCAGATCAGTGTTGCATACTTTTTGAGAAATAACGTTAAACATGTGTCAAATTTAAATGCCTTTAACAACACACGAGAATTGAAGTAGAGACTATTTGTGCACATTAAATGAAATACTGGGAAGAACTCTTTAAAATGACCAAGTTTAGAAGCATCAGTTAAACAGTGTTGCCACAACAGAATAGAGAAAAGTTGAATTTGGAAATAGTGCAATAACTTGGAAAAGGCCCGTAGCACAGTATGGTTTGAAATTCATAGAGCAAATCAGTATGTCATAAGGAGCATTTTCACGTTTATTTGAGATCGATAAGTCAAGTACTAACCGAGATATACGGTACTTTGTAAAAGCTGAGAATTTTGTGCTGTACAAGATGGTAACGCTGTTCTAAAATTCCCTTTTTTCCCCCTCAGCGTTGGAGAAATCGTGAAGAAATGATTAAAACGAGATAAAACATTAATGAATGGACATACAATAAAATGAAACCCATTTGAGTTTTTAAAGGGACTAATTAAACGTAATTTGGATATAAATTGTTCTTGAGTTAGTAATACGAATTCACGTTTGAACAAGATGGTAGAAATACGTTTACGAGAGTCACCTAATAGCAATTTCGTGCAACTTTAGGGGAGTAATATCGAAACAATTCAATATTACCTGCAAATATTACCGACTTGTTACCATTTCTTTTTAAAACACGAATGAATGAAATAAGTAATAGTTTGTTGCAATTGAAGCGATACAAAGGATGTTTTGCCAGCACATGCACATTCAAATAATTTAGATGGTGCTGACACTCTGCGTCTAGGAGACCCTCTCCAAGTGAGCTTGTTTTTAAATTCAGTCCGGTGTCTGTGTTGTAGCTGGTGGATGTAACCAAGATAATTACTCACTTCCTTCGTTTGCACGTCTAAGGGGATCATTCGGAAGCAGTATTCAAGAAATTGTACATACAAGAAATGCAAGAAGTCATTATAACTGCTATGCCGATGATCACTAACAAAATGTTAAATATTGCTTTGCGTTGACGCAATCCATATCGGAATTATTCCCCAAAGTTTCTCACATTATCCATTAGGTCACGAAACAAATTTCTTTGTGTGGTATACATTGTACATATGAACTCTGACTTAGGAACTTAAAATTTTAGTCATTGGCCCTAACTGAAATTTTTTATTTATTATTTTGCTACCATATTATAAATCTCTGCAAAGGTTAGCTGTATGAATTGTAGCCTATATGCCCAAATGAAATAGGCATTTTTCTGGAAATACATAATTATATGTACCATAAAATTCGTGTATTTTTTAAATTTCTACTTGTCAAATGCCGCCAACTTGTCAAACTGCACGTTATCTTCCGTATTTGTCAGTTCATTTATTGAATGTGTAGTTACAATTTAACGAATAATTTTGAAACGAGCTACTGCCTTTCATGTGAAGCTCGATATGTTTTAAGCACATATTTAGGAATATTTCTCGTGCACCTTTACTTTTGACGCAGCACTCGAAATAATTTCAAAAATTTACAATTCTTCTACAAATTCCTTCTTATTGTTTACTAAATTATTTCCGCTGGCCGGCATGGAAACATGTCAATTGGCATAGTTAAATTTCAAGTGGACCATCATAATCATTTGATGAAAAATTAAAATTCTTTTAGGATTTGAGTGTAAATATGTCGTCCAAATGTATGCATAAAAACTGCAATGCAAAAAACAACAAATAACCTGTGCTAGTAGGCCACTAAAAAGCACGAATCCTATCTAACAGTCACGACAGAGCGATGCTGGAGGGCGTCAGCGAAGGTTGGTATATGCAAAAATGAGGATAGTGAAAACGAGTGGATTTTGGCATTGATATGAGTTTCAATAATACTTGTCACGGTTTCATACATATAGCGTTCCACTTGTAAACATAAAATACAACTTTTGTACACTGTGCACAAATAGAGTATCGGTGGAAAATAGTTTCTAATAAAACCATCATTTACGAGGATCATTCAATAAGAGACAAAGTCTATTTTTAACACTATTTTTTTTTTTTTTTTGTTTGTTTGTTTGTTTCAGGGGTGTTAGCAACCTTGGGATATGCTCTGATCTGCCGTTTCGTAATTTTATGTCAACATAACTTCAAAAATATCAATTCATCATGGCAAGTCCTCTAGAAGATTGCACCTTAGAAGAACAGCGCTCAGTCATTAGGTTTTTAGTCGCAGAAGGTGTAAAACCAAGTGAAATTTTTTCTCGAATGTTGAGACAGTACGGTAACAGTTGTATGAACCGTGCGAATGTGTACAAGTGGGTTGATCGGTTTAAAAGTGGCCGAACAAGTGTAGATGATGAACCCCGATGTGGACGTCCAGTGGAAGTTTCTGGTTCTTCGTTGGAATCGAGGATTGGTGGACTTATTCGTGATAACAGAAGAATTACTGTTGAAATGATAGCTGAGGAAGTTCAAGTAAGTGTTGGAACTGTTCACAATGTCATTAGGAACATTTTAAAGTACAGAAAAACGTGTGCTAGATGGGTTCCCAGACAATGAGGAAGTTAAGGCAGCGGTGCAAAGGTGGCTTCGGGGTAAATCGAAAGATTTCTTCGCCAAGGGAATTAGGAAGCTGCAAGAAAGATGGGACAAATGCATAACTGTAAAGGGTGATTATATTGAAAAATAGCCTTAGTTTTGAAAGATTCAAATAAATCTTTATTGAGCTATAGCAATTTGTCTCTTTACTTATTGAATGCCCCTCGTATATGCACTCACTTATTTTATCCGTAGTAAAGTACTCGTAAGGATTTTACACTATACTCGGCGTCACCCGAATTAACGTGTGACATTAACCAATAAACTCACAGTGCGCAGTTACTAAACCTTCAGGGAATGCAATCATTCATGATTAATTTTGTTCGTATTTGTAGACAATTATGAATGATTAGGTTCCTCCCTGAAGGTATAGTAACAGCGCACTGCGAGCTTGTTGGCTGATGCCACACGCCAATTCGAGGGACTCGAACTATAGTAACCTACACTTGTAAACATAAAATACAGGTGTATTACTTTGTATTTAACTCTATCGCTTGCAGAAAATTGTTCTTTATAAATATGTCTTTTCATGCGAAGTACGGAATTTTACCTGTAAATTTTTCAAAATTTCGTGCGCCAAAAGTAAACCAGCACCACATATACTATAAATTCAAAGCTAAATAAATTGATCAAAATGAAAGTAGTAAGACTGACGTAAGGTACTATACACAGGCTCACGCACAACAATAGTTGATATGTTTAACTTTTGTAATATAGTGCTGAAGGGGTTCACTAAAAACTTAGGTGTTTTTTTTTTCTTTCTTATTGTCCTTGAACATAAAATATGAGTTAAGATACGTAGGTTGGCTTTGATTAGCTTAGTTTAGTATACATTTGGTAAACTCCTATGATACTGTGGCAAACGTAAAAATTTGTGAATTGTGCATTAATATCACAAAAATCACAGCTTCAAGTTCTCTTACATACACAGCTGCTTGGTCGTAATTAATGAATGTCTTAAAATGTTTTATACGGCTTCACTCTGCAGTATATTGTGTTAACGAAATGTTAGTTTGGCCTTTTTTTTTTTTTCGTATGCAATTATAACATTTATTGTATTATTTGCCTTCGTTTGCGACCCGCAAATTTTACGAACATTATTACAAAATTAGATCATATACTGTTATTTAGCGTGGCACATAAACTTATTTGTTATGGTACCAATAGTTTCTAATGTTTGCATTTAGTGTTTAGATGTACCGTTACGTACAATATTATGTCCTAGCAGCTGTTCGGAATATTTTTTGCAATATATTGTACGACAGCCATTTCAAAAGCGCTGCAGACTGAAAGATGCTATGCAAGTAAATAATTCATTGTACAAAATACCTTTACAGGCCTTCAATACAATATCCATACTTGTTTATGACAGCTTCCCAACATTTGGCAAATTCTGTATTCTGGATACGGCACCTTCATTGTTGAGGTGTCTGATCACTCAGGTCACCTCACTGAAAATTTCGTCAATCGAATCTAAACGTTTTCCACAGAGTGGTTCTTTCAATTTGGGGGAACAACTCAAAGTCTGGCAGGTTAAAATTAGGACTATATTGGGAAGGGAAGTATTTCCCATTCATACTTGTTAAGTATCACCCTAACTTGTAGAGCAGTACGCGGCCTTGCATTATCGTTCAAAATGAGGACAACAGCTGCAAGCATGTCAGGATTTCTTTCAATAATTTTCGGGCGCAAAACATTTTGCAGAAACAGCTTGTAGTATGCGTCTGATATAGACGTCCCCTGTACCACTCTATTGTAGCCATCTCTCCATTCGTATCATACGCGAAGATCATTGTGAGTTAAACGTTTGATTGTTGCCGTCGGAATTTTTTCGGGTGTGAAGAGTCTGAACTGTTTTATTGTGACGACTGAAACTTCAGTTCTGGTTCAAATTCTTGTATCAAGGTTTCATGAATTGCAACAGTCGTTTGGAAAAACTTATCTCCTTCTGTTTGATAACGCTGAAGCAATTTTTCTGGGAATCTTTTGCAGCGGAACCCATCTCATGTTCATCTTCAGCTTCTCAGTAATGATTATGTAAAGTGAAGTGAGAAACATTTTGGCCTCATATGCAATTTTCTTACATGTTTTCGTCGACCCTCTCTCAAAATGCCATTTACAATAATCTCATGGGTGTAGTCTGTTGCAGTCAAGGATGTTATAAAATAGAGGATCTGCCCATATTTATCTTCAACATATGAACTGAATGAAGAAAAGAAAAAAAAAAAGAAAAAAAAGAAAGCATCATCTCAACCGGCACGTCTGATTGGCTACTCTCGTTTCCGCCATGATTGTTGGCTCGAAACATTGTGATCTTAGTGTTGCGAAATGGTCAGAGTATGGGTAGCGAAGCTGTGACGTTTGGCTTCACGATTTTGTTGTATGGGCAGATCCTCTATTTTATAACATCCTTGCTTGCAGTTGATGGTCTTTCACTAGGGCTATGATCCACTACACTATTTCGACAAACTTCCCGCAAAGTATTGTAAATTTCAGCTGGATTCTTTCCACATAGAGTTTTGATTTTGTATTGGAACGCTTATCATCATGTGCAACACAACCTCAGTTAGGTTCACCACTGAATTTCTCAACACAGTTTCGCAAACTACAAAACACAGAAACAATCGTCAAGCCCAAACTCTGATCCGCAACTAACCTAAAAGTGACTCAAACAGTCGTGCATAGGCTGTGTGCAGAACTTTTAAAATGACCCTCGTACTTATACCTGGACCCTCTCACTTTGTAATAGTTTGCGTCAAGACGAAGCGGAAATAAGCATTTCGGTTTTACTTTCAAGTGGTGACGTGTTTGTTTTCTACGGACACAGTCCCACGTTTGCTTATCCTGAGCTCCAAGAATATGTTACATCATAATTACTACGTAGCACAGGATTGTGCTTGTTTCTTTCCCTTGTCTTCCTTTACACGCAAACACACTGTCGCTGACATGCCTCCTCCATACGGACAAAAGCCCGTGTGAGTTTCCTACTATGATTTGAAGTTTGTACGTATTCTTTCGAGAATAATCACTTTTCAGACATATCATTTTCCAGTGTATTATAAATCTGTATTCAATTATTGTGAAGCATTGTACAATCAGCAGCAAAAAAAACCTGCAACATGAGCATATATGTTTATTGTGAAACGACGAAGTCTTTTGCTCCAAAATAAGTGTGCAGGGAAGGACACCGAGATTTCTCCTGGCGTGATTCGTGCCACTTAGACGTTATGTTGATTCCCTGGGCTGTTAGGCGTAGTTTCATAATAAACTTACATGTTCATGTTGCAGGTTTTTTGCTGTGGACTGTACAAAAAGCAAAAGATTTTGATTGGATTATAATAGGAAAATTGTGTGGTTATGCCATCTTAAAGTTAAACTGCGAGGGCACGGTTGCTCGGTGGTAGAGCGCTTACCTCTGGTGCGTAGGGTCCCTGATACGATTCCCGATCCAGTAAGTTTGTGGTCGATAACATGGTGTTCATGGAGTTGTAAGGTACTCTCGCTTTCTCTTACATTCTCATCCCATTAATTCTTGTATCATAAGTCACTTGCCTTAATCATTGTATTATTGTCCCCCTTAACCTAAATGGCATAATCGTGGGACGTTATACCGAAAGTTACCTGCGCTAAGGAATACAATGTCGCATATAATTTGCAGAAGTTTTATGAAATACTCTTTACACAGTGTTAACGCGCCTGGTTCCTATAGACACCTTGAGTTTCCACTAGTTCCGCCCTGCCCTGACTTGGTTAAATACTTACTTGCTTTTTGTGGCCATCTAGCACAGATTTGATCATGTTCTTTCTTTATACTGTACTCGTTTACTCGTCAGCTCAATACGGATCCAAACGTTCATGGGCCCATCAGGTTCTCCCTTTCTTAACTGATCAGATACATTTCTTGTTTTTAATGTGCACCTAACACAGGTTGTTTGGTGTTTGTTCCACTATAGCTTTTATGGCATATTTCTATGTGCTGTACTTTAAAAAAAAAATATTAGTACTTGATTTCGTGGTGAATGAAATACAAAATAAGTAGTGTATGTTTCCCTAAAATTTGACAGTACGTATAAACATTGGATGATCTGAAAAATTTTGCTACCATTTAGCAGAACTTAGCCTATGTATTTTCAAGTAAAATTTGACAACTATTAATATCTACGTTTTATTGTCTTTTCTAACTTATTTTCAGGAGAAAGAAATTAAATTAAAGAAATATATGTTTATAATTATCAAGAAACAATTATTCGTAACATACATAACAAAATTCGTGAAACAGAAAATATATTCTGTTTCCTTATTGTAAGTAGTTTGCTTTACTTCAGCATGTCACAGATTACTACTTTATTATTTCTCCAACGCAGAGGGATAAAAGGGAATTTTGGAACAGCGTTATCATCTTGTACAGCACAAAATTCTCAGCTTTTACAAAGTACCGTATATCTCGGTTAGTACTTGACTTATCGATCTCAAATAAACGTGAAAATGCTCCTTATGACATACTGATTTGCTCTATGAATTTTAAACCATACTGTGCTAGGGAACTTTTCCAAGTTATTGCACTATTTCCAAATTCAACTTTTCTCTCTTCTCTTGTGGCAACACTGTTTAACTGATGCTTCCTAACTTGAAGTCACTTTAAAGACTTCTTCCCAGTATTTCATTTAATGTGCACAAATAGTTTCTACTTCAATCCTTGTGTGTGTTAAAGGCATTTAAATTTGAAACATGTTTAACGTTATTTCTCAAAAAGTATGCAACACTGATCTGCGAGTGTCATCTCTTTCGTCATTGTTTTCATTGCTGATTCGAATTATGAAATTAAATTTAGGTCATTCCATTTAAAAAAAAAACAACTTTATACTGGGTTGGCAACACTGTTCACCTGGTAATGTTACCCAATATATGGATAGATGTCCCCCCTCCTGTAGTTACTTTGTGCAAAGTTTCGTACCTCTCTCTCTTGGTTTCTCTGTTATAAAGGTGGGACATTATAAATGGTGCACCCGGTATATATATATATATATATATATATATAGATAGATAGATATATCTGTATCTGCTCTATATCAAGGCACTTTTGGCCTAAATGTTAGCCACAAGGCACTTTTGGTCCAAATGTTTCAAAGAAACTTCAAGCAATATGTCCACGAAACATTCGTGTGAAGGCAAGTAAAAGTGGCAAAATGGCGAAAGAGCATATGATTTTTTTTTTTTAACCACCGTCCTTGGTGAACATGTACGTGACGATGCGAAGAGCCTATTGTGCGATTTCTTGCTAAGGCTAGAGAGAGAGATCATACTCCGTTAGATGAAAGTTTTCCGAACAAGGATATTACGCTCAAGATATTGCTGAAGATGATAAAATATTGCCAACCTCTTGATGTGTACATCTTTAAGTAATATAAGCTCTACATGAGAAGGATCGCCGATTTTGTACGACCACAATGTGAGAAACTAGAAATAAAGTTATACGATTGTCATTTCACCAGACTTTATGCTACACAATCAACTTTTTATTTCCCCCCACGAAGTACAAGCTTATGTTATAATATGCGTGGCAGGTTATGATTGTGAAATACCAATATCATTGAAAATGTAATTAATGTGGATTTGATATTTGACTGGTTGAATGCAGAAGTGCTGTTGAATGTGAAAAAGTGGCTTTAATCAGATGTGCACTTTGTTCTGTTCCATTTCATTGAAATTCCACCCCTGCACTTTGAGAACTGAATAGCGGTGCAACACTATTAGGTCAATGGAAAACGTTTGTTGTTCAAATAGCCTAATTATTTTAAGCAGAGGGGAAATATAGCAATCGGTTACTACATTGCAATATGTATATATTTGGTCCTATCATACCCATATTTCGGTTCTTCGCGTTACCAAAGTTCCTCTCTCACACTTTGCATAGCTGATCATTTAATTTTTTTTAGTGGTAAGACGCGTAGTTTTGCATGTGAATGGCTCAACACCAGTTTTTTGGGGGATGAACGATTTATACTCATTAAATTTTCGTGCGGTTCTGAGCGTTCGAGGACACGAACATCCCTTGTTAGAAAGTATCACTTAGTTTAATAGTTTGTGTTATCGATATGTTCCGTTTTCTGAAACAATATGCCTACAATTCAACTATAATTTCACTGGCTTAGATAGCAAACTAAGCAAGTACGAAGACAATCGCAAAACCACTGATTAGTTTATTTAGTAGTAGTTTCTGTTCCCTAGAAAATTGAACAATTTTAATTATTTTTTATTTTCGAATTATTTAAAAAAAAATATATATATATATATATCGGTATGGGGCTTACATGCACCTAAAGCTCGAATATACAAGTTAGCAGTTGCTATACAGAGTGATAATGGAACACTTTTATACAAATAAGATCGGAGCAATTGCTTGTTATGTCGGACGTAGGTGTCGCCTGATTTTGGTGTATTAAGCGTTATCGTATACACTTAATACGTTTAGTACGTTGACAGATATTCACTCGATATGGACACTTCCTCGTGACTGTATTGTTAACATGTGACCTAGGTTCAGATTCCTGGTAACAGCTTATGTGGTTCGTATCCTATATTAACCTATAGGCTTCCGTCGGTTTTGAGGATATTAAATTCCAAAGCAAACCAAATCACGCGACCTCAACACGTGAATATCCTATGTAAACGAAATATGCCACTAAAATATATTTTACACTAGTGGCATATACAGAATTTCATCCCACATGTGTTCGAACATCCAACTTCACATCTATATTTTAAATAAAGCACCCCCAGGTCACCGTTCTACGTAATAGATAATAAAGCTTGATTTCAAGAGGAGTATACTAGGAGTTGAAAAAAATATTTTTTAATGTCTCACTACGTGCAACCACGGCACACATGCTAGCTACTTGACCAGCAAGGATGGCTTATGAAGTTTTCATAGATTACAATGTTAACTTTAGATCTTCGCAATTCCTATGCCTCTTGGTGTCTACTGTTCCAATTTCGTATGTTTAATAATCTCACAAGGCAAGAAACCACAAGTTGTTGCTCAAATCTGATTGCCACATTGCACATCTGATAAAGCATCATGAAAATGAGCAAAACGCAAGGTGCCAATGAACCAGATGAATAGGACCTACGGGGCTTCAACATTTGAATATCGAAAAAAATATATATCGTAGAATGATATATCTTGAAAACTTAAAGCAAAGGTGCACAATATGAAAACAAAAATGTCGTATCGAAAAATGTCGTTTAAATATGTGCACATTTGAAAAAGTGTTGCCAACTCAGTATAAAAGTATTTTGTTTGAAATGGCACCATATACAAATGTGCACATATTTAAAATGCTCTATTATCACTAAATAGACAGTGACAGACGGACATAGCAGTTCTATACATTACCTGACCAGGATAGCAGTGCGGTTTTGGGAGGATGGCGCTGCTGTTATGTTTACAGCAGTTTCTTGGCAAGCGCAGTGGGTCAGGGGAGCGGAGAGTTTCACTCTGCAGTGTATCCAACGGTTTCTAAAAGTTGCAGTCTGGATGTTATGCAGAGCCTAATCTCTTTCCACTTAATAAAGAACGCCGTAAGTTATGTGGTTGTAGTGAACCATTTCTGCAGTAATGCAGATGTGTTGTGAACAGTGATATATGAATGGAAATTACCAATTTAAGAACAACATAGCACAACTGACAATTCAGTGAGCTTCTACCGTGTATTAAGCAGACTGTATAAAAATTGATTACATTTTATTCGATGTCATTATAAAACAGGAGCAGCCTGTAAAACGCTTCTCGCTAGTTTGTTCGCAAGTTAATATGGAGGGTATATTTTTTGTTGTCCTTGTTTTTTGCTTCTTACTTAAGATGATGTGAAATAACTTCAATAACTTTTGAAACTGTTTGTCTTAACTTGAGCCAGGGGCGGATCCAGGATGAATGTTTGGGGGGAAGCTGTCGTTCGAAGTCAAATCAACGTAAGAGTATTGCGAAAAAAAAAAAAAAAAAAGTAAAACAACTTTAGATAAGGAGAAGTAGCTATTGTCTGCAATTTCTAGAACAAAAATGGCCACCTGCGATTTCGAAGGTGGACATTTTTTTGAGCAAGAACGCCAATGTAGGTAATTTCTTGCTTTATTTGACTTCTGCAACGTAAAACAAACAAAAAAAAAAAGTACGGCCCGCCTATTTTAAGTTTTATTTTACATTTATTATACAAAGGTGAAAATTCTTAAGTTTTATTTTTAAAATAAAAAATATCCTTTTCTAGAGGGGGGGCAATCGTCCTGATCGCCCCACCCCTTGGATCTGCCCCTGACTTAAGCATATGCGTGAACTGGTTTATTATGAACAGGACAAAATGAACTGTGATAGATTAATTACAAGCAATCCCAGTTAGAAACACTGCTGCTTGCATTTTAGTTCCAAAACCGGCCGCCCGCACTCGTTCGCTGGTCAGGTAATACTCATCAAAGTCTGAAGTCTAAAACAAAACTTAGCGACGTAATAATCTTGTGTGGATTAACCTAAATGGGTAAGATTTACTGTTGTTTTTGCGACGATCAACCTTGAGGTTTCTTAAGCCTCAGAGTGAAGGGACTGTACAATCTACTTGGTGTTACCTCTTGGGCTTGAATTCCCATGAATGCGAACGCTTTAGCCATAATGCTCGGCGGAGCCTTTTTGACGTTGAGGATCAAGTCTATGTGCTTGTGCTCGTAGTAAAGTAGGGTTTTCCTGATGACATTAAATATGTTAAATACTAGTTTCTCATATATATATATATATATATATATATATATATTACATTAGATTTAACTTCCCCACTCGTACGTAAAGAATTACTACAAAATACATCAAGGTCTATCGAGCGCTAAACGTCTCGCAAAGAAGACCTTTCTTACTACTTCTTCCTCTCTAATCTGTAAAATTTAATGGGAACGCTTACAGTGTGACCTAGTTTCCATTATTTTCAAGCAATTCATTTTTTTCCCGCTTAGGAATTCCTTTCTTTCATGGCCCATAGATACCGAAAAAGTGTTTTTCGACATCTGTCCATTGTGATGCACACTGACCTAGAGTCCAATACAGTTTCACGTCTCAATTTTAAATTTACGGTCTTGATTTAATCATCCTGAGGGTTTTGTTTTTTTTTTAAATTTTCTTCCTATCGTTAATAAGGGTAATTTACTGAAGGGTAAAAATCAAAAATCACTATTTTCTCAAAAACGGCTTCAACGATTTTATTTCATAAATCAATTACCTAAAAAACAACCCCATACTGTGGTATAAGTCATTTCTCTAGGAAAATCGAGATGAGGTAGTTTATTATTTGGAGTGAGGGACGATTTTCTCAAATGATTCAGGCGACTTCGTTAATATTTCATTAACCTGACAATGGCATAACTCATTTGTCCTGAAAAAAAACATACGATAGATTTTTTTTTTTTTTTTTTCGAGATAGTGTTTTCGGACGATTTCTCAAAAACGACTCAGACAATTTTCTTCATATGTCATTAATAACATGACAACATGGCATAACTTATACGTCCTGAAAAAATATTAGAGGTATTTTATTCTTGAAAATGATTATTTCCCGGACGATTTTCTCAAACCTTACTCATGCTATTTTCTTATTTTATAGATAAATATTTCATTAATAACCTAACAATTTATTTGTCCTGAAAACCTCTACGAGTAGTAGTTTTGTTTTTGGAGGCGTTTCTTGGGACAATTTTCTTAACAACTACCCTAGCAATTTTGTTCATATTTCATTATTAATCTGACAATATAGCATAACTCATTTGTGCTGAAATATCTACAAAAGGTAGTCTATTCTCGGGGGCGAGTTTTACGTACGATTTCTCAATAACCAGTCAAGCCATTTTATTCATATTTCATTAATAACTCTACAATATTGTGTATATGACGTCATCAGAATCAATTTGAACACACTAACGCGACAAAGTAACTGTTGTCAAAAACAGCACGAAGTTTTTTGGTTTCCTGATTTTTATAACCAATATTTCATCAATAGCCCTAACATATGGCATAAGTTATATTGTATAGAAAAAATTACAGGGGATAGTTCACTTTTGAGGATGAATTTTCTTTCAGTGAAATTTCTCGAAAACTCTTTGGAATTTTGTTCGTAATTCACAAGAAAATAGTTCATTAATAACTGCAGAACAAGATGATATATTTTAAGGAATTGGAGAGAAAGTTTCGTGCGGTGGTCCGTACCTTTTACTCGAAATGGCACTACACCAGGTTGTTACGTATTCGAAATTTAGATGTTAAACAAAAGCTTATAATAAGATATTTATTATTCAGTGGCACAAACTAACAATATTACAGTACCACAAACATTCCTGAAAAGATAAAGAACAAAAAGGGTCCCTTTTCCTGTTGTAATAATAAAAAAAAAGTTTCGTGAAATATTTAGGACACTTCTCTTACAGGACAGCTCCCTTGCAGCTGAGTGCTTAGCATACACGTCTTTCGCGTGGTAAACCCGGTTTCGTTTTCCGGTGGGAGCTCATGTAGTTCGGATCTTACATTAACCTGCAGTAGGCCTAGGCCCAAGTCTCATATAGCCTCGCTGCTGAAAGGACGCTAAACTTAAAAATCAAATCAAATCAATCTTTTACAGAAACGGTACATTATATCAATGGAATTAAAGTGATAGTTTATACTTACATAGCATATGCACATGATCATGGTCATAGAGATGACCGACACAGTGTAAAAATGAAATCTTACATAGAAACGTTTGTTGAGCAAAATATTGGTATTGTGTGTTAGCATATCCTGTTTACAGTCAAAAAATGAAAGTGAATTGAGGCCTAAGCTATTCAATTCTATGTTCAGCATTGCTGCTTAGGTATAACACGTGAGTTTCATGGAATTGCACTAAGCACGAACACTTTCTTCCTTCGATCGACAATCCTTCATGTTTATTCATTCTTTCCGATACTACTATATTACCTTACATGATCTAAAATAAGGATACTTACGAATTCGAGGTCGCCAGTTCCTGCACCAACGTCTGCTTTCTTATCTGGACCACCAACGCCAGGCGCTCTTCTGTATGCAGCTCTGTCTTCTGCGGGCTTAGCTCCTTCAGCGCGAGGAGCGGATGGGCGCGGCCTTGCAGTTTCTGGTCTCGTCTGTCTCTTTAATGTTGCCGGCACGATCTGCAAAGAAATAAAAGCACTTCATATCAACAAGCTATTTTGTTCACATTTGCAAATAATAAACGCCCAACTGAACATACGTATATACACTAACGCTTAAAAACTAGTTTAAAGTTTAATAAATTCCGTTTGGTAAATCAATTTTAGAAACAGTGACAACTGAAATAAACAAGTATTTATAAAGTAGTGTGTATCCTAGTTCGTCAAAATTTTGTTAGCAGCACAAAATCACTTCGAATCCAATTAAAGGTATTATATTTTTTTGTTACACGATGAGAAGCACTTCTTAATACTGACTAAAGTAAACCTCTTAAGAACCACGTTTCAATGTATTTCAAAAATACAAAATTAAGCACTCTTAAGTTAAAGAAAATTAAGCACACTCAATTCAGTTCTATTTTTAGTACTGCTGTTCATCTTTGTCGAGTAAATTGGTTGGAATCTTTAAAGCAAACGTTTTGCAGATCATCCGACAATACCAAATTCTCACATAGACATGCTACTAATTTTAAAACTAAGCAAAATCTCTTTAATTTCTGCAATGATAAACTCCAGTCAGCCAAAAGTAAAAATTAAAAATATATCTTCATAATCAAGATTTTACTGGACTTATCCTGAAAGAATTTTAGAAAAAGGCACCTAAGGGTTTTACTTTATTGAACAATCATGACAGTAATCAGAAATATCAGCAGATCAAACGCTTGCGCTAATGGTTAATGCAAATCTGCAAACATCACCAAATCAAATGATTATAACCTGTAAACTGTATCTATCCATGAAGTGAAAGAAGCTAAACAGTAGCCTTACGGAATAACAATCCAAGAATTTCGGCAGTACAGGACCTTGTTAATCAAACGATTATCCCAAATCAACACTTATGCGAAATTTACAAACGAAAAATTACGTTCAAAATATAGAAAGAAGATGAACTGGATTCCGACCATATATTTCATGAAGGGAGGGTACTAATGTATTACTGGTAATTTCGTAAACATGCAGGATAGATCGAATGATGTGTAATTATTGTTCATCTTAAATTTTCATATTTAGAACTTTGCCCCTAGCAGACTAAGCCCTATCCAATATCATCATTTGCTACTCCTCCTCTAGAAAGAACACAGCCACTTTTAAGCAGTGATGGTATTTTTCCCTGACTCCCAAGCTACGAAATTCGCACCAGGGCATTTTTTCGATCGAGCTGAACGTAAATTTTTGCAGTGCTCTCCCCTCTCCCTGTTATTCAAAGTACCCAGGGAAAAATCATCATTGATTTTAAATACGTTACCCCATTACAATTTTAATAGCGATAATCATAATATAGAATTCACTGAAAAATAATATTACTATTTCGTAATTCCATATCAAGGGACCTATTCCATACTTGGTTTCAGCTCGACCATTTCCAAAGCTAATGAAATTTGGTGGGAAGGTTCTAAACGTCAGTGATGGTTGTGTACCAAATTTAAGTTGAATATCTGTTTTGGATGCATATATAAACTTTTTCATAGACATTCATTTTCGCTATGCCGCGTGCAGATGTTAAGTTTGCTAGTGTTTTTGAAAGTTGTAGTAAATATGAAAATTTGGTCTTTTGCACACTTGGACAACTTTTGACATTGATTCAGAATATATTACTAATAAATCGTTTAAGAATACTTTAGTATAAGTACAACTCTTGAAAGTTTATTTTAAAAAAAAAAAATTCAGGGAGCCCACACGAAACAGACCATAGCTATGTTTTCAATGCATCAATTCAATGAAAACTTGGAAGTATGACTTCCACCCATGATGATGCGTGGGTTAAATTCAGTTGCCAGTATCTAATTAGATCCAAAGATAAGCACTCTGATGATTGTATTGCATGAAAAAATGAAATTGAGTTTTACATCCCACCGTTATGCCTTTTAGGCCAAAGGAGCCGGATTAAGGGTCTTCACTACAGCGAAATTAAACTACCGCTAATTTTTGTAAAAATATTCGAAAAGCAGAAACGTAGTGAACTAGACAATACGATTTTGCATATGATACCTTTACCACAATTCACCTATCCGCTTTCGGTATCTCGCTATTTACAGAACCCGCAAAAAATGCAAAATCTTTCTAAAGTTGCAAATCGAAAGCAGATAGATGAGTTGTGATAACGCTATCCATACAAAATCCTATTATCTATTTCACTACGTTTCTGTTTTTCGAGTATTTTTATTTGTTTTGAAGACATTAGAGAAACACACTAAAAGTAGCGGTAGTTTAATTTCGCTGTAGTGAAGACTCTTAACGAAAGTGAATGATGAAAATCTGGCGGAATGAACTTTAACTTTTGTTTGCAATAGAGGAATAAGAAAGATTACAGCTGTTCATCGCACACTTAATCCACATCAAAAAGATATATTTTACTGCTTTTATTCTTTGGAGAACAGTATTGAAATCGGAAGTGCTAATTGATGTCTATCACTTCAAGTTGCAATATATATATAAACTGCATGTCGCAATCTATTTCCGTTTTATCCATTACGCGATTAGTGTTGTAATGATAATTTTCACCACTTCTAATTTAAACACATATGTGTGGCGTGTCGCAGATGGTGATGGTGATGGTATGTTCTCTTGAAACGCTTAGTCGATTGCAAAGAACTGCTTGTCACTATTACCTCTTTTGTTCTATGGCGATCAACCGGTTGAAAGGGCAAAAATGATTTCTACTATTACATGTTTGAATAGAGGGTTAACACGACGAAGACGGAACAAGTAAAGTTTAATTACGCCCTGTTCCTGAAGCTTATTGATGATGTATTCTCTTAATACACTGATTTGATAGCAAACAACAGTTTGTCGCTATCTGTTACAGTTTTCGTTCTATGGCGATAATGTTGAAACAGGAAATAGCCGATTTCTTCCGTTTTCGATTTGAACAGAGTTGTGGAGGAGATAGACTTATCCCTGAGTCGCTAAACATATTGAAGAAAAAATTCCATATTTTTTAACCGTATGGAAATCAGTTCTGAAATCGGAAGTGTTACTGAATATAAACCACTTCTGGTTTCCAGTGCTGTGCGTGGTGATGTTTTCTTGAGACACTGAATAGATTGCAAAAAAATAACTTATTGTTATGTTACCGGTTTTGGTCTACGGCGATAAATTTTGAAACCAAACATGGCGTATTTCTACCATTTTTGGTCTGAGTAAAGGCTTAAAGGAGGAGATGGAACGTATTCTTGGGACGCTGAATCAATTGATAAAAATAACTTCTCGATCTCTCTTACAGTTTTTGCGTTCATAACTAACGACAGACGGTGAATTATTCTGCAAGACTCGGTGTTTATGGATGGATTTAGTTTGGAAGTCTACAAATGAAAGAAAGAAAAAAATGGAAGAAAAACCTAAAGTGCTTCTGAAACAGTTATTTCAGCCTGTGTGTTTTCATTTCGATATTACGTTTAGGCTGGCCTAGCATACTACACTGAAAAACATTAAAATACATACCTCTGGTGGAAGATGCAAGTAGTCCCGCAAATACCTTATTCCATCGTTCGTAAGGTACCAATAGAAGTGCCTCCATGCAAATTGCTCTGAGACGTATCCACGGGATTTGAGTGACTGAAACAAGATAAATATGCTAAAAACCAAACAAAAAATATATTTTACGTGTCACAAAATATGCCTAAATCAATCAATTTATTAGTAGCTGCTTTTAACGAAATGCTTTGGCAACTGAATTTCTGAACATGTTTTACATTAGATTTATGCTACTGAGATGCCACAGAAAATTGGGTAGACCACTATACATACAAATGAAACTGTTTTGAGAAATCGTGTATGAACTTTTATCAATACCGTATTTCTAAATTACACTACCTTTGTGTCAAATGTCGAACTATCAGTTAAGTGTATATAACTCGAATTTTCAATATCTCAAAATAATACCCCATTCCCATCGTAAGAGTAAACTTTAGTATTAAAATTTTTCTTTAATTCGAATAAAATTCTCCAGCCCTTTCAGTATTGGAGCACGAGTGTAACACGTTAATTCTACCGATGTCATGTCCCGATTCTTGCAAGCGCCTCAATTCCTCTCCGCCAGCGTCCTTAGTATGTTCCTTCATCCTCGTCAAGAAGGATGATTTTATCATTCGCAGTGAGAATGTATAAACGAATAATGAAAAGAAATATCTTGACGAGGGTGAAGAAACCCATCAGGGACGCTAGAGAAGAAGAATCCATCATGTCAGGCATTTCGAGGCACTTGCAAGGGTCGGACATGACATCGACAGAATTGACGTGCTACACTCTCCAACAACATTAGTTGGGGCGTTCGTGTTTATGACCCCAGTGCAGGCTGGAATATTGAAGATTATAAAGTTTTACTAAAATGCAACAGCACCGGATGCGAAGTGTGCTCTCTTCTATTTGAATTGCATTCTACGGCAGCTACCAGTTATTTATGATCTGTTCTAATGAAAAATTATTTAAGCTTTTTATTTCCTGTAGCTCAAAACATTTTGAATTTCCGAATTCACTTTGGAGTTAGACTGTATATGATACCCATATGAATTACGGCAAATGATTCTCAAATGTCACCTGGTTTTAAAGTTAAGTAGGTACTTATAATTCTGAAATGTGAATACTAATTTGTGCATAATGCGAGATAGGCCTATACATATAAAAGCTATGTAACAAACTTAGGCGGTTGTAACAATGTTCTAATTTCAACACACTAAATAAACAAGTTATCATAAATGAAGAGAAACTGATTTTATAACATTACTAGTCCAGAAGGGTGTTAAATGATACATAAAGCACAATATACGTTGTTCATATTACTACAGAAATTTGTTTCAGCCTTAAATACTTACGTTCCTCTTTGTAGTTCAAATATTGATCAAGGTGTAATGAGCTACAAATTATTAATACCCACTTGTAACTGATGAAAAAATGATAAAAATGAGGACAGTGGAAAACTGATATGAGTTTATATCAAGAAGTAATCTAGATATAGCATACCTGCATAGCCTTGATTACATGTAAATTAGGAATACTTTCTAATTCTGGATGCTTCGGAGCATGGAAGTCTTTCTTGGCTACCATTACACCTTCCTTAAAAAGGTATTCATATATTGCGACACGGTTTTTCTTTGGCATCAACATCCTAAAGAAAAATAAATGTACATATTAATTACAACTTAACTTTATTAGATCTAAGTACAGTTTAAATTCCAATGGGACTATTTTGTATATAGTAGAACGTCAGGTAGGTAAATGCAAAGAAAAGTAGAGACCTCATGTGAATGCCTCTGAAAGTTTTAAATCTTACATGTTTTGAATCATAATTTCAGTCACTTTAGGCAGGGTGCAAATTCATAACAGTAAAACGGAGAAAATACAGGTTAAAAAACAAAATCGCCACTGAAAAGTTTCGACAGTTCATATATATGAACATCCATAATTTTTAAATTATGTAAGATTAAGGATAGAGCTAATCACTAGCTTTACATAATACGTATTATTTACATATGAATTCCTGTATTTTATGAACTTCTGACAATACTAACATATCACTTTAATCACCCTCAAATTATTAAAATGGGATTTTTCCCCAGGAACATGTTACAAAGAAAAGGTAACAAAGTGAATGAATGAAAATTAACAAAATAAAGGATGCTTTACAATCTACAAAAAATCCATATACTGTAGATAACTTTTTTTGTGCGAGTGTGTAAAAAAACAGTACCTACAATTAAATATTTTGGAATAAACCACCTTAACTCCTTGCAAAAGAGTATTCAATCTAGTCCAAAAACATGTTCTCTCCAGCCTTAAGTTATAAAAATGACGACTGAACTCCGATCTTTCGTTTGCCAGACAACTGTTCCACCACAGCGACATGGACGTTATATGTCACGCCTAATGTAAAAGAATCTTGTATTTTCGTTCTTTAATTATTATATACTTCAATTGTTAAATTACTTACACAAATTGCAAAGATCTGATCTGTATCTGTAGAAAACGTCAAAATAGATTTAAACTGGTCGTGGTGCTGGAGCTCAATTGACAGAATTGCACAAAATGCGGACGATCTGCATTCGAGTTCCAAAATCTATTATTATTTTATAATTTTATTTAAGAACTGTTCCATTGTGCTACACGTAGGATATAAGAATGGACACTGAATCCAACTGTTGCTTAACAGTCCTCTTAAGGCTCTTCCTAAAGTCACCTCTCTTTTTTGACTTTTAGTAAATAACAGAAATAATGAATACCAAAAAAGCAAAAGTAAAGATCAGTTCAACGTATTTTTATCAGGAGTATCACGTCATGTAGTATCTGCAAACCGATATTATATGAAGTAATGATTGTTTAAGACCCTCCGTATAGTGTATAAATTTAGAGGTCCAACAATTATATAGTCAAACAGGGCACCCAAATTTCGCATTAATCAAGATTTGGAAACAATTGTTACTTTATTTAATGGTATTTTGTAGATATTATCTGACTCGTTTCTTACACATTTGGTATTTCTCGTTGTCTTTAAGTTGCTTAATTTCAAAACAGTAGTGCTGAGCTCAGCCAAGAGCCTTAACACTACTGCATTATTTCGCTTCATTTCCTGACCAGAGTTGGCAGAAACCATGGTTCTTTTTGAAAACAACCGAAACTTTTTTTTTTTTCTTTAAACAGGGTTTTTTGGTTTAATTTGCTCTATGTATTTACATTACATATGGACAGAAATAAGTTTATTTCACCTTGATGATATGCAGCAAAAGGGTTGTGCTGGAAGGGGTCACATAAGTTTAAAGCGGAATCCAAAGCGCTTCTCGACTTACATCCGAGAGAAATTGTCCTCCATTTGAACTTGAAACCGGGACTAATTGGCCACAAAGGCGATGAGTCTGACGACTCACTCACGGACTCCTGATAAAAATACCTTGAACTGATCTTTACATACTTGTCAATATATTATCAAGAGCCATTTCAGGACAAAACCATTATACAGAATTCGGAAAACTCCCGCCTTAGCCATCGTAAAATCCTGTTATTACTTTAAATGCAAGCATGTAAAATGTTAAGGTCAACGTACCATAATCAGTACGCTAAAACTGAGGTATTGAATTACCAATTTAGTACGTAGGTATCACTCAATAAAATTAAAACAAAGTCCAATCCAAATTAATGTTGAAAGCTACATAGACAGTCGATAAAGTTTGCCAATTTCTATCAATATATTTCAGGAACCTTGGCTTCTTTAGAAATTGCAAAATTTATCAACTGCCTACGTAGCTTCCAACATCAGCTTGGATTTGACTTGGTTTTAATTTTATTGAATGATATATACATACCAAATTTGTAATTTAATACCGCAGTTTTAGCGTAGTGATTATGATACGTTGAACTTAAAATTTCACATACAAATACATTTAAAGTAATAACAGGATTTTCCCAATGGCTAAGGCGGTAGCTTCCCGATTTATATATAATTCTGTATAACGTTTTCACTTGTGTAACTGTTTATCTTTTTGTTCTTCTGAAATAACTCTTGACAATAATATTAACAAGTAGGCCTATGTAAAGATCAGTACAACGTATTTTTATCAGAAGTCCGTCGTGAGTCGGCAATCGCATTTGTGACTAATTAATCCCGGTTTCGTGTCCAAATGGACAATTTCTCTTGGATGTAAGCCGAGAAGCGGTTTGGATTCCGCTTTAAGCTTATGTGACCCCTTCCAGCATAACCTTGTTGTTGCATAATAACACCAAGGAGAAACAAACTAATTTCTGTCCATATTTAATATAAATACATAGAGTAAATTATTTAAACAAAACAAAACAAAAAAAACTGGTTTAAACAAAAAAAAAAACTGGCTTTTTGGTTTTTTCAATAAAAACCATGGTTTTTGCCAACCCTGGTCTCCACTCAAAATACTACCAACAGCATTCATTCAGCCAACACTTGAAAATGCCGCATTACACTTCTTATCATCATGAAAAACAACCAATTAAAATTTTCTTTCCTGTACATTTTATGTACTTTTCACATTTCTGGACCTACTCTTCGTCTACGGCACGTAACCCCCAAAAAGCAAATTTTGCATTGCTTTGTGGTAAGACGCTATGGAATGGTCCAAGTCTCGACACTGAAAACTACACCGAAGAATCCGATCATCATACCTCTCAATCTATTCTGTATGTAGTCCAATGTGTCGCACAATGGAATTATGTCAAAACGATATAAAGGATTCTCATTAAAGTTTTCACTTCTCGCAGTCTCCTAAATTGTATACACTCACCAACAAAAATGGGTCAAAAAGGTAAATTTCTCAAAATTAACATAAGTCAACATAACACACTAAACTATCCTATCCCAACATACCTTCCTCAACTTCCACCACATAAGCATTACCTACTCTAGGCAAGATAAACCAAGCTCGTACTGTACCGAAAACTATGACAACTGGAAAATTCATTCGCAAAGAAAATTTATGTACACACTCAAGTCCAAAATTATTGTCGCAAATCTATAAATATGTTGCTGCAGAAATATAATTTGATAACGAATTCGCCCGGTATTTCTTAATGTTAGTATGTGAATAATCGGCAAAGACATGTATGTGGAAAATTTCATATCAAAATAGCAGTAAATAAGAACAATAAACCGAAAATAAAACCTCCTTGTCCATTTGGCAACATTTTGTTTTACTCATTCTAATTTTCGTATTTATAATTCCTTTCCTATGCAATCTACCACAAATATACATTTCCCGTTTATGCGTCTAGTATCGGTATTAAAAGTACCCTGCAAAATTATCAAATTATATTCTTACAAGAAGACAGTTATAGATATGCGACAATCATTTTGGACATGAGTGTACGTCTACCTCTGCATTATTGTAGTTTAAGTATTAAGCAATAACCAATGTAGTTTACAATAACCAATTAAATAAACAAAATTTCTTCGATTTCATACGTTCTGGGCATCACCCTTGCACATACCCAAATAACTGTATACAAATTGATAATATGCGCGCAAACTGATGTGCTTCCCCTTACGGGTATAAATAAGTGTCTAGACGTATGCCATTTAAACGACACCGCAAAAGGTGGCACGCGAAGGATGGTATTCGCATAAACAGTGACAGTGGAAAAAAAAAAAAATGATACCGCATAAAATCACATTAGTTCGGAGAACGTGTAACGGTTTCACACTAGTAACTATATTTGTATACAAAAAGTTTCCTACATTGAGTTTGCTGGTGGAAATTAGAATATTACATAGTCTTTGATATACACACTAACTATACCAGAGTTAAAATGAGTGACTGCATATCAAAGACGATTAATGCTAATTTCAACCAGCGAAGTATTTCTCCACGATGTAGAAAACTTTGTCCACATATAGTTACTAGAGTGGAATCATATGAAACCGTTACGTAAGTTCTCCAACCTGATTTTATGCGAATCCCTCCTTCGCTTAGGGTCCTCGTGCTGCGGCATTACACGAGCAAAAGATTCTACCAAGTTCCGACACACTTCTTACATTTTCATTTAGGTTAGGTTCGTTACGACATTACTAGAGCAGACGGGCCTTTAAATTTCTTATCTGATAGAACAGTCTGCTCGAGTGAACAGCCCTTGTGATAGTCTGACACTGATAACATTACTATAATTATAAAATTATCATTTCATATCATCTGCGCAAATACTGAGTGGAAATTAATATTCCAGACAATCCTCCTTTAGAATGCACTCCTACATTTCAACAAAAATAAAATTCTTATGCTGGGCTGTTGTAAAACAGCACCGGTACCTGAAGTGTAACTGAATATTCTCATTTTTAAACGAAACTCGTAAGTCTCACAAGCCGAAGTCCGTACTTCATCCACCACTTCAACACAAAAACCCGAAGTGCCACAAGTAACAGTCCGTACGTACTTCATTCACAATGTCAACACAAAATAATTTTCACAAATCACTTTCGCCTATCACAAAATTTTAGTATACATACACAAAATTAATTGCACTTTTACGTAGGAAACTAAGGTCTAGACTAAGTCCCATTACAAAAATAAACATAGTTGTTACTAACGTCAGGACAGAAATATGGAAAATATTGTCATTACAAAAATATTTTAACGTTTTAGTCACATTTATTCGACTTTATGTATTAGACTTACACCAAGTTATGTATTAGAATTCAGAAAATTGAAGCAACACCTGTTACTTTGCAACTTATCTACAGAAACATTTCCAACTACATAGGTTACATTCAAATCATACTGCCCTTCTCAGGATACATACATGCTTCTAATACATTTTACAAGAAATTGCATCTTTTATCCAATAAAAATTTTGAGCTTTTTTAAAATATAATTATGCATTACTGTCTATCATTTCCATCTACTTAAAATATAAAAGATGTTAATTTACTTACTTGATTTTTAGCACTAATTCGTACCTCACTCACGAGTTAGACACGCACAGAACGGAAACGGAAGAAGAATTCCATCACCAATATTGCCAAGTCTCGAAAATGAACGTATGAGTATGAACAAATTAACCAAAGATACTAACGCATCTAAAAGTAAAATCGGTGTCAGAATTAAAGCAGAAATAAATTGTAACCATGTAATTTCTATGATATTTTTAAAAATAAGATAAAATCAGGAAAGAATTAATTCCTGGGGATTCAAAGCATTTTGGAGGAGAATCCCAATAAAATTATATCTAAAATTATACTAAATTTACAGAAAAGAAGAAATTTCGGGAGTAATTCGAACCCCCAGGACTCACCCTGCATACATCCCTGGATATAATGAAATTGTATTTTCGTATTGAAAAATTTCTGGATGTTTTGTTGGCATATACGAATTAGATGGCTGGAAGTTTAGAAAGTAATTAAAAACTACGGTGTAGATTGAGAATAGTGTGTCAAATTAAACATATTTTTTATTTCGCTTTTCTTGCTTTAAATCGTTCCCTAAGACATTCTGAGGTGTTACTATATTGGCATATGTCCAAATAATTACGTACAGATTGATAATATGTATCAAACCCACTTTGCTACATTGTTACTTAAAGCGAGAATACTCTCTAACCGAGTCTGACTAGAAGCGCAGCGCCGGTCTCACAGAGTAATACGTGGGTGCATGCGTAAAGAGCATACGCGTCAACGACAGAGGGACAAGCATAAACAAAGATAATTGAAAAACCACTTGATATCGCATAAAATCACAAAAGTTATAACATCTATAATGGTTTCACACTTGTAATTATATATTTGTAGATATAAAATACAAGATTCCAAATAGTCCAGAAATACTCCGCCGGTAAGTATGATAACTCAGTCGTCTTTATTGCATTCTAATATTTTCACAATTGTGAGATTACATTTGTAAATGTGAAATCCTGGTTCACTACATAGTAAAAAAAAAAAAAAATCCTCCGAGTGGAATTTCATATCCTACACAATCCTCTTTCGTATGCACTCATGGAGTTTAAGTGTAAAATTGCCATTTTTATGACGGACCATTGTTAAACCATTGCTAAATAAAAATTGATAATGATTTTTTAAATAACCAAATGCAAATAGTACGAAGATTTGCACCGAAATATCAATTTCCTTTCTTTCTTATAAGTGAAAGTGTGAGTCGAATTAGGTAAGATCGATTACTCGCATCGAATTTAAAACTCATCCTTCTTCCGCATAGAAAAATAAAATCAGAAGAGAAATCTATTTATATTTTCTACTTATACAGCTATACTATTCATTTTAAATGATATAAGCCCTTTCTGAACTTTTTCTTTATCCACAATACTTTAATTCAGTAAGAAAATCACATGTAAATGGCGTATGAATACTTATCAAACTTAAGCAAGGTTGCCAGTAGTTCCGAACTTCGTGCAATGTAACAATACACTTTTTAGTAGTAGTAGTATTAGTGCCACAGAGTAGGAGGTAGTTACAGATACAGGGCCGTGCCGTGGAAAATCAGCGCCCGGGGCGAGAGTATACGACGGCGCCCCCATACATATATTCCAAGCAATTTTTCCTATCTTTTTTCCTTTTTTCTCCCGAAGTTTTCACCCCCTTACTTCGGCGCCCGGTTCCGTCGCCCCGCTCGCCCTCCCCATGGCACGGCCCTGCTGGGATACTAGCGAGGGCGGTGGACAAGTCTACCAAAAGGGCGCCCATACAAACGTGAATACGTATTATAATATATGGTGTATCAAATTAATGTAGTAAACGTCAGGAGGTGATTCCTGTCCCCGAGATAAAACAAAAAGTATAGACCAACCTGGGTGTAGAAATGCCTCGAATGAACAACAATCAAAAATAATAGTACAACGTTCAAGTTAGAGAACACTTAGAATTCGGAAGAAAGAGAAATACACACGCGTGATTGATCTATTTTATCTCAGACAGAATTATCTCTCGAAAGAATTTAAATGAAACGAAGTCTTTAACGTAAAAATATCTTCTAGGCTAATGGTATAGGATGATAAATGAACGGCTTTCTGTCCAAGTTACGAGTGTGTGAAAATGGAAAAATAACTTTTATCCAGATTAGCTTTATATAGACTGTGCATAAGACGGTCAGGTGATCATGTATAATGAACGAGAGCATAAGGGAATCTTCACATGATAACAGTGATTACCAGAAATTATGTGAATACAATTTTGGGCTAATGTAAGTTGTATTTAAAGATTTCTTCCTTTTAATACGTAATTACGAATAATAATTCCGAGCACAAGCAATGAAACTCGACGAAATACAAGTTGTTGCGCTTGTTGCACAATGATACAAAAAAAAAAAAAAAAGTTTCAAACTACCTATTTATTGTTTCGTACAAAATAGGATAACTGTGAAATACTCAGAGGTACTGTACCTTGTCAGTATTTGTGCAATGCAGTATGTGTACACGAGACAGCTATGAAGAATAACAGTTCACAGTCTGATATTGTCGACCGTTGACCGGATTGCAAAGATGACATCGGCGAAGCGAATTTTTCCACGATCTGAAATTTCGGTGACGACTGTTGCAGCTGAACTCGCAACCAGTTCTTCGGCTGTCGTGGCTGGTGTTGCATACAAAAGGCGTTTCATAACTCCCTAAAAAAATCAAGGAGCGTGAGGTAGGGTGAGCAAGGTAGTCATAACACATGTCCTTCTCTCCCAATCCAACGATCTGGGAATGTTTCATTTAGGTAGGTCTGCATATTGCTGTCAAAATGTGCAGGAGCGATGTCATGCTGGTATCACATCTGCTGTCTTATGTTCAACGGCACTTGTTCTAACAATTTTGGGAGAACATTAGTAAAAATAAATGGCACGTACTACCATACACACGGGCCGGTAATAAATAAGGCCCGACCACAAAATTATCCACCATACCGCACCGCGTGCTCACACTAAATCTCTGTTGCTGATCGTTCACTAGAGTTGCATGTGGACTTTTACGCACTACACATGACTACTGCTAGTTTCAGGACGGTCTCTGATCATTCCCAGTACGCTGTCTTCAAATCCGACTATCCACATGGTGTCATTTCTTCCGATTTCACATAGGGGAAATTGAAGAGACCCTATCTCTCTAGGCGACTACGGAGGCATGGAAAAATACTGTCCCATGGGGAGGTTACTGTCCTTTAGGGACGATGGTCACGATATAAACCCCTCGCCTGTGGGCAATTTCCCCTTGCCTCTCCATAAATTAGGGATGGTACCGAGACCGAGACGGACTTTTATATACCGAGACGAGACCGAGACCGAGACGGACCTCTATAAATCGAGACGAGACCGAGACGAGACCATGTTCAGTCTCGAAAGTCTCGGTCTCGTCTCGAATATTGATAGTTATTTTGCCTTTACTAAAAATTTGTTTAGTTGCTGTATGAGATAATATGGGAACGGTTGACTGATGTATAGTGGCGTATTTAGAGGGTAGGTATCGGGCTCAAGCCCCTCCCGAAATAAATTTGTAATCATTGCTTGTACAACACAAATGTTTGTTACCCGTTCCTTAAGTCTCTCCCGAAACAAAATCCTCTGCTGTTGTATATAGTCTTCTCTCTCTCTCTCTCTATCTATCTATCTATCTATCTATCTATCTATCTATCTATCTATCTATCTATCTATCTATAGGGTGGCCTATTTTAATCTTTCCACGGAAATATCTCGAAAACGGTTGAACATAAATCTGAACAAAAACTAAAATAAGAAATACCATGGGGCAGATCGAATGGCGATGTCATGGTGCCCCCAGGGCTGCTCTTCAAGGGGGTCCGGGGTCCAACTTTAAAATCTTAAATGGAAACATGGGCCGGGTTATACCTCATTCGATAGGTCTTTAAAAACTAAAAAGCGATGTGGCAAAAGATTTTTCATATCTGTCACCGTTTTCAAAATAGCCCGCAAGATATGTTACCTGCATCAGATGAACGTCCAGTAGCACTAATTTGAAAACGGTTGAACATAAATGAACCAAACAAAAATTCAAATATTAAATCCACGGGGCAAATCGAATGATGTTGTCGCAGTGCCTCCCAGGGCCGGCTTTCATGGGGCCCAGGCCCAACTTAGAAATTTTAAACGAAAATACGGGTCAAGTGATACCTAGTTCGATAGATCTTTATACACTAAACAGCGTTGTGGCAAAAGATTGTTCACATGCAGTAAGTACGCCAGAAATGTTTACTTAGGGGGGTGTTCAAAATAAAAGGGGGGTGTGCTCTCAGAATAGTGATATAATTTTTAAACAAACTCAAACAAAAAAACAGTATATTTTGTTACGCAACTATTGCAATATTATTATTATTATTATTATTATTATTATTATTATTATTATTATTATTATTATTATTGTTATTATTATTATTATTATTATTATTATTATTATTATTATTACTACTACTACTACTACTACTACTAATAATAATAATAATAATAATAATAATAATAATAATAATAATAATAATAATAATAATAATAACTCTTTGCAGTAGTAGGTTCCATAAAGTAAGTTCACACATTTGAGCATTTATTATTATTATTAAACTAAGTAATACAGTGAAACAGTAGTAGTCCCCCCGTTATATCTCGCCGAGTCAGCAAAAATTTTTGTGACGTCATAGGTCAAAGGTCAATGACCTTGGCCCGGGGTCAATGACCTAGGGGTACCTAGGACCACCCCCTCTAAATTTTGGCAGGGGTACCTTGGCCCACCCCCTAAATTTTGGCAGGGGTACATAGGACCAGCCCCCTTAAATTTTGGAAATTGCCAAATTTAAAAATTTGGTATGGTAGCCTAGGACCATAGTATGTACATCTATCAGTATTGGGTGTCTATGTCGTTCCCTTTTATGGGTAAAAAATTGCCAAAAATTTAAATTTCGGGGGTTTTTGACCTAATTTATCCCCTTGGATGAGGTGTTATTACCCTATATAGTTATATGGGCGTATACAGGGGTCCATTACCTTTCATAAGACATGGGTATATTAATGCACCCCTTGAAAAATTTGGGAGGGGTACCATGGCCCACCCCTTCAATTTTGGAAATTGCCCAATTTCAACATTGGGTATTATAGTACCGGACCCTAATATGTATCATGATAAATTTGGGTGGTCCACCTCGTTCCCTTCTAGGGGTACAAAATTGCCAAAACTATAAACGTAAGCAATACGTTGTACCACGTGTTTGGTTTTCGACCTAATTTATCTCCTTGGATGAGGTCCTATTACCTTATATGATTATATGGTCATGTATAGGGGTCCATTACCTATCATAAGACATAGGTACATTTGTGCACCCCTTTAAAAATTTGGGAGGGGTACCTTGGCCCACCCCTTTAATTTTGGAAATTGCCCAATTTAAACATTTGGTATTATTGTATAGAACACTAATATAGATCACTATAAATTTGGGTGGTCCACCTCGTTCCCTTTTAGGGGTACAAAATTGCCAAAATTTTAGTACAACCACGTGTTTGGTATTTGGTACATTTTATCCCCCTTTGATGAGGTTCTATTACCTTATATGATTATATGGTCATGTATAGGGGTTCATTATCTATCATAAGACATAGGTACATTGGTGCACCCCGGGAGGGGTACCTTGGCCCACCCCTTAAATTTTGGAAATTGCCCAATTTAAACATTTGGTATTATAGTACAGGTCCTCAATATGTATCATGATAAATTTGGATGGTCTACATCGTTCCCTTTTAGGGGTACAAAAATTGCCAAAATATAAACGTTGTACCACGTGTTTGTTTTTTTTTTGGTCCATTTTATCCCCTTTGATGAGATCCTATGATTACAAGGGGTCCATATCCTATCATAAGACATGGGTATATTGTTGCACCCTTCTTAAATTTTGGCAATGGGGGTCCACTGAAATTGTCCAATTGAAGCATAGTACAGGACCTCAATATGTTTCGGTGGTCCTATTTTCAAATTTTTAAGTACAACCACGTGTTCGGTTACTGACTCAATTTATCCTATTTGATAAGGTATGGACGGTATCTCCTTTCAATTTGGTAGTACCCTTCGGGTGTAGCACGGTCACGTGATCGATGATTTGGTTTTGATGCGCGACGAGGTCCCTGGTCAATGTTCTTTAGGAATTAGGTGGAAACTTTGTCCAGGGTTCTCGTCTTATATCACACAGTTTTTAGGAGAATCTGATACCGTTGTATATGGAATGGACAATAAAAACACATAAATAAGTATAAATTGTATTTTATTCATTTTTCTGGTTTCTTCTTTTTCTTTCTTATTGACAATGTTTGTATATTGAGCTGGGTTTCTTCATTAGACCGCCTCCTCCTCTTCTTGATTGTAATGATTTGTTTCCATGTTTTGCAGCATAGCACCCGTTTGCAAAGCTTCGTATTGTGAATTCTGTAAAAAAGAACGAGGAAAAAGATGATTAGTATAGAAATAGATGATGATTAAACAATACATTTACAATGATAAATATGATAACATTACCTGGAAGGTATATTGCAGCAGTCTACGATCATTAACCGTGGGTACTGTTGTGAACAAGTATTGAATTTCACGCAGAGATTTTCCTTGGGCTTTACAGCACAAATAAAAATAAGCATAATAGCCACATACGGATGAACCAAGACTTTGCATTTGGCTATTATTATATTTATAGTACATACAATGAAGTTTTAAGAATGCAACATGTTGTGGTACATAAGGAGGAAGGCCATAGCTGTCAAAATATTCTCCAACACCGCGATGATCAATATAAATTGCAATCCAATGACTTCCTAGTTTTGTAGATTGATCTGTATTTACAATCATTGCCAGAGGAAGAGAAATCCGTGAGGGCAACTCATCGCTTGCAAATACCCCGGTAAAATGATTTCTGAATAATGGACTACCGTGTAAAGCACTAACTAATTGTAATGTATTCAACATCGTGAATGGAAATGATACATAACGTATACGTACCTTGTAATTTAAAAGTCCAGGATAATGTTGCGCTGGTGGTCGATCTCTAGGAGTGAGGAAAACTCTCCATACACAATACAGTTTGCAGGTGCTGCTAATTTCTCTTGGAAATGAACTTTCAATCGGATGGCGCCATGTCGTTGTAAATTCCAATAGTGACAATCTCCAGCAGAAGAATCGGGAGTTAGGTCAAATACAAACAGTGTATATCCATTCTTGTAGTCGGCTCTTGAAATTGTATTTCCAGTATTGGTAAAATGTATGCCAGAGCCTGAGAACAATGTGTGGTACGATGAAATGTAGAGATTTTCTTCAAAGTTGGGTTGCAACGGTTTTGAAGGTACAGCTTTTCCATCCACGTACAGTGTAAAGAAATTAATGTTTAGATGTTGAAATTCAAATGGATTGGTGGTAATAGTTCCACTGGATGCTTCATTCGATGTAAATCCTACAATAATACGATTTGGCAATGTTCCCATAAACAGGTTATCAATAGTTTTGGATTGTATATCCTTCGGGATGGTAAATGATTTCATTTGAACCCTTGTCAGAGGATACTTTGCCGGTGTAGATTGTAAAATTTTATTGTGTGCCAATTTAACACTAGGGCTAATGTTGACTTTTTTCACCTGCAACGATGCATCTAGAATATTGATTTTTGCATTGACACCACTTTCACCGGCCATGAGACAAAAGTTTGGTTTTGCAGGAATAAGTTTCACACGTAATTCCACTCCATGAATTAAAAATTTATCTTGATTAAAAATGTCACAATGAAGATGTCCAATCATATCGAATTTCATACTTTGTTTTGTCAGTTCATAGCGTTGTTGAAATCCTTTGTTCTCACTTGTGGTTGCGTTCATATAACCAGCCGTATCTTGAAACCACATTGCTGTTTGTAAATGTGTATTTTTAGCTCCATCACTATAATTGAGCAGTTTTTCCATGTACGAACGATATGGATGATTATGTGACGGAAATGAAATCAGTTTATTGTTCAAGTAGATTTGTACTTCACTAAACATAGCATTTAGAAAATCATTGACAGGTGCAATTGCTTTATCCGTATTGGTGAAGGATGAACCATCTGGTTTCACAATTTGTGCTTGGATGTACAATAAGGTTTGTGGCAAATCAATGTATTCATCACTGCTACCACTCACTACAAATTCTATTGGTGAATTTTCAGCTATTGAACTAATTGGTTTGTAGCCTATAATACGATTGTCCAGAACACTGGTTTGCGTGGGCAACGTTGAAAAAATGTCCAATTCACTTTTTACACATTCACAGGATTGATGATGTAAGAAAGCCATCGTTGAATTAATCAAAAATATCTGGTGACGATGCCAATGATTTCTTCTTCTTCTTATGTGATAATTTACGTCTCTTTGTAGGATTGATGGTGTTGTTGATCGTTGGAAGGTCAACCTCAAACTGAGAGCAGTCATCCCATTTTCGTTTATGATATCCACTTCCCAGCATAGTTTTCAACTTATTTTTAGCTTTTTCTTGTAAATTTGATTTTGCCTCTTGCATACGTTGATGAAACGATTCTTCCAGCGGTTGATTCGAGATCACAACATCACTAATCATATTGGCACCTGATTTTAATAATTCTTTTCCCACAGTTTTAGCTCCTTGCTTCACAAGTGGTAACACTGAACGAAATAAGCCACCAAGGAAACTTCCAATGCCATGCCCTGCTTGATAGGGACTTCCCACATAGACGTTGCCGATACCGGACAACGCTTGTTTTTGGTAGTATTGCAAATACGGATCAGTCATGACGACGACGACGGAAATGTAGTTTTGTACACACCGTTCCAAAGGTGAATGGCATCCGATGACCTGTGCTATCCCTTATATCGATTTGTATTTGCTCAAAATTCATTTTTTCCACCGGAACATAATGTGCAGGATTAAAGATTTGTACTGCATGACTTCCAAAAGTATGATTCACAGGATCCATGTTGACAATTCGTAGCAATGGTACCATTGTATCTCCAACAATGACAGATTCAATAATGTCACAATAGACGTACATTTGTGATGGTAAGCCTAATCGTACATCCGGTGTATATTGTCCCTTTTCCATATCTTTTAAATCACTTTTCGGTTCAAATCCAAGCATTAAACTAACACTTGGTGACAATTGTACAGAAGTATGGATTTCCTTTTTGGGATGTCTTATGAGGCATATATTATTAGTTGCGTCATGAGATATAAATAAATTGGTTTCTTTATGATGTATATTAATTGCATGAATAAGATCCCGTATATTGTTATAATAGCGTACAGGGATCGTTACAACCTTCCACGGTTCTTGATTATTACTACTTGATGATTTGTAATATATTTTATTGTTTTCACTGTTAATGTTCAGCAAAGAATGTGGATAATGAATCTCTACAATTGCCACATCCCATTTCTGGCGAAACTCTACACGTCGTTGTAATTTCGTAATATATGAAGTCAATGTATTTTCTGGAAAATAATCCATGGAACTATTACTGGGAAGTGTAACGTAAAAATCTTGATCAGGTTCCATTCTTCTTCTTGAATGAAGTTGCAGGGATCCACGAATTGAATGAGGAAGGATATCCTTTCCACTGGACGAGATACTCCTTTCTGCGACCATTTGTTCTTGTACGTAATATTTTATCGATGAGGAACGTCGAAGGGAGCGGTACTGGTTGTAATTCTTCTCTGTAGAAAACACCATCGATAAGTTGATGATTTAAATCCTCTAGTCGATACACTGGTGGGTTTCTTGGTACAATGGCTTTTACTCTGAATATTTCCCAAGTCCAGTTCTCGAGGTAACCCTTGTCAAAGATACGTTTTGTTTTACTTATACGAACAGTATCACCAACAGATAAATCCGTATCTTGTTTTGAACGTTGTAGCTTTTTGTCGTATAAGTTATGCCACACCTCCAGTAAATTGTCCTGAGAAACGTTTGCAGGTGCCATTTTAATACTGGAATGCCGACTTTCATTGTATGCTTTTACAAGTAAAGGCAATACTTTGATGTAATTGTATGTTTGATATTTGGTAAAGTATTTCCACATACGATGTTTCAATGTCTGATTAAATCTTTCTGCGATGCTGGCTTTAATATCTGGATCCTTTGTTGTAACATGTTGCACGTTGTGTTTCCTGAAAAACTTTTGTATTGTCTTGTTGGTAAATTCAGTTCCTTGATCACTACGTAGTACAATTGGTTTCCTGTCCTGGAAAATCATTTCAAATGCATTCACTATATCCTCGGCACTTTTTGATTTTAGTGGTACAGCCCATCCGTACCGACTAAACACATCAATCACTGTAAGAATATAGCGGTAATTGTCATTATAGTTTTGAAGTGATTGTAAATCATTTAAATCACATTCCCATTGATCATCAATATTGTTGACAAGATAAAAATCTCTACGGAAACGACGACGTACAGGACGGTGTAACGTGTAGGTAGGTTGTTTGTTTAACCAAAGTTTTATTTTGGCTAGAGGTATAGATTTTCCTGTGGCTTGCCATAATTTCTTTGCAGTAGAAAATGATGCAGGATGTGCTGGATTGTAATAAATGGATTTCAACTTTTTGTTCATGGTTTGTACGTTGACCATTGTGGAATGATACGTTTTCTTTTTGGTCGGACTTCTAAAACATCATCATCGTCTTCTTCTTCTTCTTCTTCTCCGGAAGAAAATAATTCAGGTGCCGGTTTTGGTGGTGCAGATCCTTCAGATGCTGATGTACTATTATGCTTGACAATATAGTTTAATCTCCGTGGATTACCAATCAATTCTTGAGGTGTGTTTGACGATGCAAGGTAGTTGCAAAACAATTCCCAGCCTTGAGGATTAGAATGTTTCCTCGGTCGAGTCACATCGCACATTAAATCTACAATATTGGATCCATGTAGTTTATTATCGTTGATGTACACTGTTCCTTTATGATCCCACGTAATTGCGTCATCTTGTTTTAAACGACGGAATAGTAGTTCGGCTTTCTTACGATACATTTGTGGTATTGCGGCTAAAATTTCTTGTTTCGTGCTATCGTCAACATTCGGGACGTCACCATCAGGTTTCATTGATGTAATTGTAAGTGGTATTGGTTCTTCTTGTTTACGTATCACATAAAGATATTTCTGTAATATTCTATTGTACTGATTCCATTTTTCTTCATCACTTGGATACGATGTATTCAATATAGATTGCATTTCACGATCGAGATTAGATTCTCGATTTTCACTCACACGGGATGATGATGCATGCATTCGTTGAAGCATTTCTGGTGGCACTAAAACCATCTTCTTGCTATGTTCCATGATGTTTATTGTTTAAACAAAATACTGGATAAAACACTTCCTACAATAGGTGCAAGTAATGCAGGTAAGAATCCTCCTTGTTGTACGGCTAAATGTTTCTTCTTTTTATCCAATGATTTTGTATTGTCTACGAGATAGCGGAGCGTGTTCTTGTAACGCTTTAATCTTGACTTCTGCGCACTTGTCAGTGGAACATTGCCTTTTAAGACATTATAACAACATTCACAAATACTATGAATTAATGAAGCGTCTGCATTGGCAATAATAGCTTTACGCAATCTTGGTTTAGCTTTGTGCAGAGCACGTAGCAGATCAGCGTGTTTCACTGTAGGAGACATCGTGACAGACTAAGTCATTCTTTTCACATGCACAATAATTTAAACATGTTTTGTTGGTACGTAAACATAATGATGCAAATCGTCGGGAAAAATATTTGTACGAAATCGCATTTCATCGGGTGTATCTTGTTTAAGATCCATCAGTAAATAACCATGTGGATTTCTTGTTGCGTCTGCATAACTTTCTTGTAGAAACAGTGGATGCTCAGGCGTGATTTGATAACTCATATGCTTGATTTGTGACTTGTCACGTGGATTTTTAAACAACACCAAATACGAACAATTTAAACTCATATTTCTATTTGCTTTACTTTGATGAAATACATTTTGTGTTATAAAAATCACACTCATATTTCGATGATGTGATCCTTTTGTAAACATATCAACAATATCACTATTCACTTCTCGCATATGGTCATCAATAATAATCAAATGTGGTCCATCTTGAGGCTGAAAATCTTTCATTCGTGGAAGTCCTTCGTGAAATTCTACTGGAACTGGCATTGTTGCATACACGTCTTGCCATTCTGCATAATACCAATATATCTTACGAAATTTTGCATTGATCATGGTTGGGAGATGTGACAGTAATCGCTTCACAAAATACGTTTTTCCACACCCACTAGGCCCTGCGAGAATACAGGTAAATGGATGTTTCCACTGTGTATCCATGATGAACACTAACACCTTGTTTCAAAAATGATGCGTATTTAAAGCGAGTACAAATTTTCTTTTTGTTTTAGTTTGTAAATTCTTGCACTCACTGGTGTGAAAAGGTTAAAACCGTTCATCTGTTTATCGAGTAGTTGAAAACCGTTTATTTGTTAATCGAATAGTTGAAAACCGTTTATTTGTTAATCGAATAGTTAAAACCGGATAAAGTTTAACGGTTAACCGTGAAAGCTGATCACTGTTTGATTTAAATTCTATTTGAAAATTTTTCGTTTGAAATTTGTTTTGTAATTTTTGTTTCAAAAATTTTGTTTAAAATTTTTTTTTGTTTCAAAATTTTGTTTAAAAATTTTTTCGTTTGAAATTTTTTTTGTTGAAAATTTTTGTTTTGAAATTTTTGTTTTCAAAATTTTGTTTGAAATTTTTTTCGTTTGAAAATTTTTAATTTTTTTTGTTGCAAAATTTTTTGTTTAAATTTTTTTTTGTTCGAAATTTTTGTTTTGAAATTTTTCGTTTCCAATTTTTTTTGTTTAAAATTTTTTTGTTTCAAACTAAAAAACTTTTTGTTTGAAATTTAAGTTTAAAAAATGTTCAAATTTTTTGTTTAAAATTTTTTGTTTGAACATTTTTGTTTCGAAATTTTTTCGTTTCAATTTTTGTTTTCATTTTTTTTAGTTTGAAAAGTTGAAAAAAAAAGTTTTAAATGCCAAGAATCTTTCCTAGAGAACATTGAC
Organism: Thermobia domestica; assembly: GCF_964235325.1. Taxonomy (NCBI): domain Eukaryota; kingdom Metazoa; phylum Arthropoda; class Insecta; order Zygentoma; family Lepismatidae; genus Thermobia; species Thermobia domestica. The sequence continues at coordinate 130,196,149 of NC_137456.1, read as the reverse complement.
CAGGGACCTCGTCGCGCATCAAAACCAAATCATCGATCACGTGACCGTGCTACACCCGAAGGGTACTACCAAATTGAAAGGAGATACCGTCCATACCTTATCAAATAGGATAAATTGAGTCAGTAACCGAACACGTGGTTGTACTTAAAAATTTGAAAATAGGACCACCGAAACATATTGAGGTCCTGTACTATGCTTCAATTGGACAATTTCAGTGGACCCCCATTGCCAAAATTTAAGAAGGGTGCAACAATATACCCATGTCTTATGATAGGATATGGACCCCTTGTAATCATAGGATCTCATCAAAGGGGATAAAATGGACCAAAAAAAACAAACACGTAGTACAACGTTTATATTTTGGCAATTTTTGTACCCCTAAAAGGGAACGATGTAGACCATCCAAATTTATCATGATACATATTGAGGACCTGTACTATAATACCAAATGTTTAAATTGGGCAATTTCCAAAATTTAAGGGGTGGGCCAAGGTACCCCTCCCGGGGTGCACCAATGTACCTATGTCTTATGATAGATAATGAACCCCTATACATGACCATATAATCATATAAGGTAATAGAACCTCATCAAAGGGGGATAAAATGTACCAAATACCAAACACGTGGTTGTACTAAAATTTTGGCAATTTTGTACCCCTAAAAGGGAACGAGGTGGACCACCCAAATTTATAGTGATCTATATTAGTGTTCTATACTATAATACCAAATGTTTAAATTGGGCAGTTTCCAAAATTAAAGGGGTGGGCCAAGGTACCCCTCCCAAATTTTTAAAGGGGTGCACAAATGTACCTATGTCTTATGATAGGTAATGGACCCCTATACATGACCATATAATCATATAAGGTAATAGGACCTCATCCAAGGAGATAAATTAGGTCGAAAACCAAACACGTGGTACAACGTATTGCTTACGTTTATAGTTTTGGCGATTTTGTACCCCTAGAAGGGAACGAGGTGGACCACCCAAATTTATCATGATACATATTAGGGTCCGGTACTATAATACCCAATGTTGAAATTGGGCAATTTCCAAAATTGAAGGGGTGGGCCATGGTACCCCTCCCAAATTTTTCAAGGGGTGCATTAATATACCCATGTCTTATGAAAGGTAATGGACCCCTGTATACGCCCATATAACTATATAGGGTAATAACACCTCATCCAAGGGGATAAATTAGGTCAAAAACCCCCGAAATTTAAATTTTTGGCAATTTTTTACCCATAAAAGGGAACGACATAGACACCCAATACTGATAGATGTACATACTATGGTCCTAGGCTACCATACCAAATTTTTAAATTTGGCAATTTCCAAAATTTAAGGGGACTGGTCCTATGTACCCCTGCCAAAATTTAGGGGGTGGGCCAAGGTACCCCTGCCAAAATTTAGAGGGGGTGGTCCTAGGTACCCCTAGGTCATTGACCCCGGGCCAAGGTCATTGACCTTTGACCTATGACGTCACAAAAATTTTTGCTGACTCGGCGAGATATAACGGGGGGACTACTACTGAAACCTCTCAAAACGGATATCGGTGGAACCGATTATTTGTCCGTAAATGAGAGGTGTCCCTAAAAGGAAAGGTTCTCTCTCATAACACCACATCACACATATTTATGGCATAGAAAAATAAGAAAGTTTGTCCTCTTACGAAGATGTCCACTATTGAGAGATGCCCGTTAAGAGAGGTTTCACTGTATTAGGAATTAACCTCCACTATCTTACCTAGTAATTACATGTGAATTGATTACATACGAATTATTTTAGTCTAATTATTTCGCAAAATTCTGCTATTATTTCAATTTATTCACCCCAGCAAGTTTTAGTGGGTGTTTTTTTTTTTTTATTAATTGGGAAAAAATTCCATCGTCCCACGCGGAAATCACATTCGTTTAGTAATTAATACTGTACATAGTTCCAATTTCATTTCATTTAATATTCTAACCCTGTTGTTAACGTTAATTCTTATAATATTATTTAATCTCTTAATCTCCGTTCCTGCCCCTTCCTGGCTACGTTATTGGCTCTGAATATCTTTCATAAGAAAATTATTCATTGATTTAGTTGTTTTCCAGAAATCCAGTTTTTTCAATTTACAAATATGTTGTATCTTTCTGTTTTGTCTTCTTTAATATACCCTAATTTTAATAATCACAGGGCTCATAGTGGTCTGATCTCTTGTAAATAGTGGAAAAGTAACCAAAAACTGGCCAAAAGCACACAAAAAAGTGACCAAAATCTTATCATGCCCCTTTTTCCCTTTGTAAATTTCTCCATCACCTCTCTCTTTGCTTGTTCTTATGTTTCTTCTTTACTTCTTTTTGAGCTTCCTCCTTTCTTAGGTTTTCAAAGTATGCTTTGTAGTTACAGTAAGCAGACTTAGCAGATGTAAACAGCTTCTGAGTAAGTGGAACCAGTTCTGGCCTATTTCCGAATTTCTTCATCCCAGACATTACAGTATATTTAACTTCGCATTAAGAGTACTCAAAAACGTGAAATATTCAAATTCATCACCTTCTCTTAAGAAGAACATACAAGAAGCATAACACAAGACGAACATGATGAACCACACAAACACACACACACAACGATGAACGGAGCGTTAACTATTACGAGAGAAAACTAAAAGATTATTATGATAGAAGAAAGAATAGACACAGAAGGGTTCTCAACCCCACCTTGAGAGCTTAAACATGCACCAACCGTCCACTGTGCTTTAGAAAGAATAAAAGCTGAAGTGAGAATAAAGCTGATTGTTTCACATGTAGGAGCAAGTTCTGAAGCTTTCAGAAGAGTAATGAGTAACAAATGTCTGCCTTTTTCCATTTGTTTTTATGTTTTTCTTAGAAAACTGCCAACGCAAAACATAAATCACAGGAAAAAGTCACTTTACCTCTCAAAAAAGTAACTTTTAGTGACAAATTTGAAGGAAAAAAAGTAACTTTTAGTGACCAACTTGAAAAAGAAGTAAATTTTAGTTTAAAAAAGTGGCTCGCTATGAGCCTTGTTCCGCTCAATGAATTTACGTGAATAAAAATATACTTTAGCGCCAAATGCGCTCCTGCATAACACTAGAGTCACCCTAAAACATATATAATTCTTACTTCGATCGATCTCTTCATTTCTAAAAACGTCTTGACTACACCCTTGTAACGTCCGTCCGTTGATACACCACTTGCAGAGCAGGCTCGAAACCAGCCACAGAGCTTTGGGGTCCATGAATATGTTAGGAGGGGTCAAGTCATTAAAAATTCTCTTATAAATATCTAAATTGTGCATTTTGTATTGAGCTCTGGACTGGACATGAAAAAATTTAGAGAGGGCCCAGCCCTCCTTAGCCCCCTTCTGGTTGCGAGCCTGTTCCAGAGTAGCACTTACTAACTGAATCTGGTGTAGGCTTTTTACTATATTATCACATTTTTCCTTATTGAGGAGGAGGTAGGTAAATGACCGCTCAAGACGTTGCCAATTTCAGTAACCTGCATCTGTCCATCAATCTCTTTTCTCGGAAATGACCGCGGAGCCCAGGAGGGTAGGTATCAGCGGTCTGTTTTGTCAATTGTTTTGATCGAAACACCGCCCGAAACAATGAGGCCATGTGGTTCTCGAAGCCGTACATGAGAACGAGGTCGCTTCGTATTTTGAAGTGAAATAAATAAATAAGAATATTGCCTTCTTTCCTAAACGCTAAACCTTTTTCAACTTTATGTAATAAATAACATATATGATACTGATTGATACAATTGGATTTGGGGGAGTATTCCTTTTCCATCCAGGGGTGTGTGTAAAGAAATTTGGAGGGATGTTAGGGGGGTGTTGGGGGGTGTAGATTACTCCCTGTTCACATGTGTCACCGTTTTCAAAATGGCCGTCAAGACATGGTGCCTGTATCAGATAAAACGTCCAGTACCACTAATGTGAAAACGGTTGAAGATAATAACGGATGAACAGAAAAAAACTCCTATAGGAAATCACAGATGGTATTTATCATTCCAGGACTCGAAAGTGTTGCAACAGAGACGATGCTTAGAGTAAAAGTGCCATAATGCAAAGGAGGAAATACCATGGGACAGATCGAATGGCGATGTCATGGTGCCTCCCGCTCTTCAAGGGGGCCCGGGGCCTGACTTTATAATCTTAAATAGAAACATGGGTCGTGTGAAACCTCGTTCGATAGGTCTTTAAAAACTAAAAAGCGATATGGAAAAAGCTTTTCACATCGTTCACCGTATTCAAAATAGCTCCCAAGATATGATACCTGCATCAGATGAACGTCCAGTAGCATTAATATGAAAACGGTTGAACATAAATGAACCAAACAAAAATTCAAATATTAAATCCACGGGGCAAATCGAATGATGTTGTCGCGGTGCCCCCCAGGGTCAGCTTTCATGGAAGCCCAGGCCCAACTTAGAAATTTTAAACGAAAATATAGGTCAAGTGATACCTCGTTCGATAGATCTTCATACACTAACCAGCCTTTTGGCAAAATATTGTTCATATGGGTCACCGTTTTCAAAATGGCCGCCAAGACATGGTGCCTGTATCAGATAAAACATCCAGTACCACTAATATGAAAACGGTTGAAGATAATAACGGATGAACAGAATAAAACTCCTATATGAAATCACAGAGGGTATTTATCATTCCAGAACTCGAAAATGTTGCAGCAGAGGAGAAGATGCCTAGAGTAAAAGTGCCATAATGCAAAGGAGGAAATCTAGTCCCTAGAAAATCATAGTTCCAACGTCCTCCGTAAGTGGGTGAAGCGGGACGGGAAGAAACGGTGAAATTGCAAATGAGAACCTTAGTTTTTGCAAATTGTATCTACACAACAAAATTATCTGAAATGTGATTTTATAACAGATAGGTGTCTTTAAAAAAAAGGTAGGTAAAATTCTTTTTAAATATTACTTTTCATTTTGATTGCAGGCAATGGTTTGTGCAAAAATGAATCAACTGAAATGCGAAACCAATTTGTCGAACAATGCAATTTTAGAACAACTTGTACAAATGTTGGTTTTGCTCAAAAGTCGTCTGCTCAATATTGGTTCATTACAGTACCAGTCACTTGTACACCCAAGTGTTCCAGACAAACCATACCTATTGCAAGTAAAAGTGGGGTTCTCATTTGAGATTTTACCATTCATTTCCGCTTCACCCACTTACGGAGGGAGATCGGAAAGATAATTTTCTAAGAATTAGATTTCGTCTTTAGCATTATCTCACTTATACATTAATAATCTTTTTCTCCGTCCAGGACATCACCATTCGATTTGCCCCATAGTATTTCCTATTTGAGCTTTTGTTCAGTTCATTTTTGTTCAACCGTTTTCGAGATATTTCCGTGGAAAGATTAAAATGGGACACCCTGTAGGCGCGAATCCAACCGTACTTTGCCTCTTTAGCCAGTGTAAAGCAGGATTGAAGCTCATTTTATTCTGTGTATACCTGAGCATTAAGGGGGATATAGCTCCTATAGCCCTTCCCTTAGATCCGTGCCTATATATAAACAAGCAGTGTTACCAACGCAAAATAAAGTATTTTCTCAAATTGCACTATGTAAGGTATTACCTATTTCTAATTTAGATATTAAATGAAACCACAATACCACATACATTATTCAGTATAATAAAGGACAATACAGTATCACTAACATCAACATTTTAGAGATCTCTAATCTCTAATCTAATGCGCATCATTTGTATCTTAGCGTCAAATACTATGATCATGGTATAATGTATTTCGAATGAAGGAAGGAACAAAGTTACAAGGAATGAAAAATTTAATTTTTTCTAAAGACTTTCCTTCGAAAACGTGCTAACATATCACGTCTCATCATGTAGATGCTTCCAAAAGACTTAAGTGATCATAATGTCATTTACAAGAATTGTTATTTCAAACCGTTTCAGAGATACCAAACACATGGATAGTGATTGTTTCATTGCTTAAAATAACGCATTTGTGTTAAGTTTTTATAATGATTGTTGTTTTCAGTTTGCTTCTATAACATTACAACAATAGTTTTTGGTTGTTTTAATTACAAATTGCAGTTCCATTATTTTAAGCAGTGTTGCCAACTTAAATTAATTGCTAAATATTATTCTAAATATAGTGGAAACAACGTAACTAAGCTGCAAAATATTTTAATAACTCGTAATTTGCTTTATGGTGCAAGAATAGTTTCAAAAGACGACGTTTTTCATTGTCTTTGGCTATTTATAATGTTAATGTCAAAGTTTTCGTTCCAGTAATACATGTAAATGCAAATTGTAACTGAAATTAAATGTAACTGATAACTTTTCAGTAACACTAGTTGTTCCCCTAAGCCTTAGGCCTGATGTACACAAAACCATGCTTAATTAAAAGTTCTAAATACACCCTAGTTATATTTCACTTGTTTTAGTTTGACCACCGACCACCTCAAACTCGATCTATACCATATAGCTATATGCAATTATTCAAGGACTTACAGCTAGTAATACACATTGTGTTGATTTTTGGTTTGGTTTGTTTTAGTTTAACGTCCCATGATTATGCTAGGATGGCTAAAGAAGACGTGGAGCTAATGATTATAATGGAATCCGAACCACTTCGGTCCTTCAACTGTACTCCCACGAATACGGGATCACGCGAACCGAAGTCAAGCGTGCTAGTCGCTAGACCAAATGCAGGTCCTCACATTGTGTTGATTTAAATCATTGAGTCAGTGTTGCCAGATTCGAAGATCAAAAAGTAGCGTGTCGGTGCTCCAAAAGTAGCGGATTTGAACTATTTGTAGGTCAAATACATACAGTAGAAATGAATTATTTGGCAACTAATGACTGGTACTAATTGAATAATTTTTAACATGGGATGGAAAATGTGCTGGACATATTGCAAGAAATTATGATGGATAAACAAAAACAATTTTAGACAGGATACCACGAGATAAAAAACAGCCTAGGAAACGTCCTTATACAAGAAGGTTTGACGAAATCAAGAACAACTGGGGAGTAACCTGAAAAAGAATTGCTCAAGATAGATAGTTGTAGAGAAGACTTGAAAATACCTTCATCCAGCAGTGGATTGACAATGGTTGATTATGATTATGGCTATGATTTTATTATATCTGGACCTTAGAGATGAACTAAACCAAGTCATAATTTCGTAATTTTACAAGAGAAGCGAAAAACAAGTTCCTTAAGTAAGACCTATAGTACTGTTTGCAAGCTATACTAAGTAGTTACAAAGTAATAGGATGCTTTTAGACTTACATTGTTACACCACTAGAAAGAACATAGTCTATTAAAAAGGTATTGTTAAGTCAATTTCGACCAAAAAATGACTTAGCATAGTCTACCTCTAAAGTTCATGTATATATATATAACTTTTACTAGGTAAGGTAGGGTAAAAACAGATCCAAAATTTAACGAAATTCGTACAGCGAAAAACAAATTTGATCCTTGCGGCAAAACTACGAAAATTAATACAAAAGAAAACTAGCAAGTTAAGAATCACTTTGCTGGGACAGAGAAAATAGATACATATAGCTCGAATTACCTATATACTTACATAATATGTATGTCCATGTTATGCAAGTAATTTTTAAGCAATATGAAATTTCAGTGTAATGAATGCATGATTAGTTTTCTCGAATAAAGATCACATGCACCGCTGAGTAAAATGAAATGAAATCTTTAAATTTTACGTCCCACGGTTATGCCGGTTAGGCTAAAGGAGACGGTGATGATGAGTAATGAATGAAATGGTGGAATGAAAAAAGTGGGAGGTGTAAGCTGCCAGCCCCACCAACTGTTTTGCATATCAAAATGTAAATATAGTAATCTACATATATAATTTAATTTAATTTGAAAGCCAGATTAAGTAATAATTTTAATTATATTAGGATTAATTCAGATATAAATAGGTATAAATGGAAGTATTTATATTCAAAAATGATATTCATATTAGAGTTTAAACGTATAACAGAAAAAAAATCTCTGTCTAAGAAGCACTCATCTTCACAAAATTTCAACTTTCACATCATACAACAGGAAAATTCGAGAAACCAAGAGTTCAATAACCTTTGAGCTAACATAGTTGCTAACCTAAAGTAAGGGGGATGTCCAAAAAGAAACAGGTTTATAACGTATATTCTATAAGGAACAGAAATCAGAGAAATAAAATGAAGTTAGAAGCATTGACTAGCAACTATTGTTACTTCCAAACTCAACTCTATTGTTTGCGGGTACACACTTTAATGCTAAATTTTTGTGACAATAAGTGTGAAAAATCCAATCTGACCTGTATTTTCACACCTCTGAGGAAAACCGTTAGCCTGGTAAGCGAGCCTGACCGAAAAAAAGAAAGAAAACATAGCATTTATGTCAGGAGTACCAGATTTAAAGAGTATATTATTAATAAGTAATATTTAATATTAAAATGTTCTTGGAAATTCCGATACCAGTTAAGAAAAATGTTTTACGCGACCCCGCATCGATACTTCGTTTTAAACATGCTTTCCATTCAGTCAAAACTATTTTGCAGCCACTTCTGAATGAGGACGGGTGGTGTGTCTGGAGGGGGGAAGCCAGCAGATGACTCACCACCAAGACGGATTTTTTTTTTATCTAGCATCTGAAAGGATGACAGCTCCACAAATTTTTAAAAATGTGTAAAACAATTATGTATCATGTTGTATTTAGGGTTATTGTTTGTCCTATATAAAGGTTTAATCTCAATTTATTCATATTTTGATAATGTAAACAATAGTGCATTCTTTCTCAACCCGCCACCTGAGCGCAGTTTTGAATTCGGCCACTAGAGGCGTCACCCATCAGGGGCAAAAAGTTTCTGCTTCTACTTGTCCTAACTGTATCCACGCCCTATGCTACAAATAAACAAGTTGAAAAAAACAATGATTCGAAGTAATTAAAATAAAGTTTGGGAAAAAGGAACATACTGGTGTGTGGGAATAAGTTTCAAGTTCATGGGTGAATAAAGAAAGTAGAGTGACAATAAGTAAATGTTTATGTATTTACAAAATTTGTACATATGGCGCCGCCTCAAGTGAGGGTGTCACGTCACAAAGGGAAAAGGTCAACAACCCCAAAAACAATGAAGGTAGAGGGAGTCTACAACTATTGAGAGACAACCGGCGGAAGAAAAATAGAGAACCATAGGGAGAGGACAGTTAGTTCGTGGTTAACCGCAAGTTCGTCAACTTCAATAGTGTTTTCTTCTTTCGGAAACTGTGATCAGTTTATTTTTCAGTTGTGATGCAGGCATGGACAATTAGTGGACCCTGGTCCAGAGATCAATTGTTGTGAAGGCTCGTTGAAATGGAACAAAGTTAGATATTACTTGTGGAAGTTAAAAAAAAGGTATGAAATAATTTTGGATTTGTGTTGAGTGATAGTGCAAGTAACTGTACTGCCGAACAAAGTCGTGAGTGTTCAGTGAAAACTATGCGTACATAATTATCTATAAATAAATAAATAAATAATGTTAGGAGTTATTAGCTACGCTAATTAAGAAAATGTGGAATCGTGAAAAAAAAACTAATACCTAATTGACCTGCATCAGAAAAATTTTTCCTTGAGAGACAGTGTGAAGTAGGCAACGTATGGATCACAAAAGTTCTTTAAGTTCCAGAATCCCAAATTCCTAAACCAAGGCAAGAAGGACTTTGTCAGAAGCCTTGTTGTGGAGGAACAGAACATATTCACCACCCATCGACAGGAGAGCGGTCGAAACATGAACGGAAGCAGAAGAAGATATGAGAAGACTATCCCAGAATTGGAAAGGATAAGATAAAAAAAAAGGGAAGAAGAGGAATACTCATAGTGAGGAGTGAAAGAAAAAGGACAAATGTTATAGAGATATTCCCCTAAATAAACAAAAAGAGAAAGAATGGACTTTATCGAAAATTTAAATTCCCTACATTGAATCGATCGATTCTACATATATATAGTTTTATATTAATTGTGTCTGTGTACAAAAAGTGTATAGTGCTAGTGAAGTAGTGAAATAAATCTGTCTTGTGATAATCCGATCTTGGGGCTATGATCTTTTAGATGCTTACAACCATCCTGGAGGCAGAGGTGAGTACATTTGCATGTTTGCTAATCTCTTTCAGGTGTGCCGCTTGGCCGGGTCCGGAAGAGGCTGTGAACACTCTTTCCCAGCCCTCATTTAAAATTTTATCTGATGGTAAAGATTCTCTGGCAACAAGATGGCAGGAGGAAGTGTTATAATGGCCATACCAGAGAAAGTCGTCCAAGGGGCAAGGCGACTATAAACTTTGAACTCACGTGGGAGGAGGATATTAATTTCTAAAAAAAAAAGGTTTGATTAATTTTCACAAAATCATTTTGGCTTAATTGCATAGTTTCTATTCGTATAAATCCTAATTATAACCCTGTTAAATATTTAATCTCATTAGATAAATGTATTACAAGTCTCAGAATGTCCTCCACCCATCTCTCATGTGCTGGAAATGTGAGAGTATTTTCCTTGTGGTGACTTTAAGTAACTACTTAATGAAGACCATCCAGCTCTGAACATGAGAGAGCCCTTTACATGGGGATTATCCAGAGTGATGCCCTTAACAATTTGACGCCCAGCTAAAGTGCTATTCCCATGCTAGCTTAAGGCTGCTGGGAAATTTATCATCAGATAAAAAGTTATCTTGTAAAATTTCGCGGATATATGAAATATTTCGTGTTCCCCAAAATTTCCAAGAACATTTTAGTATCCTTTTGAAAAGTTCAAAATGGTGTGTGTTAAAACGAAATGTTATGGTTATAGATGTGTCTAATTTGTGTCTTAAATAGAGTTCAAGGGGGGCATTAAATTTAAGAATTTCCAAATTTAGAGAATTTATAATATTTAGAGATAATTTCAATTTTAGAGATATTAGCAAATTTATGGTTATCACACGTAGTCAATTACGGAAAATGGATCAGAATCTGCTACAATTTCAACACGCGCAACCGCGGAGTCCAGAGTTACAAGGAAGTTTAGGAGATAGCGAGGATAACCAAGAAAATAATGTTAGTAAGGGAGGTAATAATCAAGAGATTGAGAGTAACCCGGATAATCCCACTTTAAAAACGGGAGATGAACAAATTGGAGGATATAGTCAGGTGTTAGCATTTTTGAAAGAAATGCAGAACTCTCAAAAGGAATTTGAATCTCGTATGGTAAACGCGCACTTAGAATTACAAAAATCCCAGACAGAAATGCAGAATTTCTTGTGTAAAGAATTTGAGTCGCGGATGCTAAAATCTCAAGAATTATTGTCTAGTAAAATTGATAAAACAAATTTAGAAATTCAAAACACGCGTAAAGATTTAGAGAATGCGCAGAGAGCTCTTGAAAATAGACTAGGTGAGGCATTAGAAAATTCAAAACAAGAATTCCAAGAAAATTTAGAAACTACCGTTAGACAATTGAACCAATCGTTAGGAGATATGAACCGGAAATTAGAGGCGACCGAAGATTCAATCGAACAGACTAGAACGGATATTAGTGTTAAATTAGTAAGTTTAGAAGAGAAACAAGAAAATATACAGGGTCAGGTAGACCAAACAAGGGTAGAGGTAGCAGAAAGAATACAGGAAGTAGTTGTAGAACAGGCTGGATTAAGAGAGGAAGTTAGGAGAGAAATCCATGATTTAGATGATTCCATGAAACGTTTAAAGGAAACATTAAGAAAAGAAACAGAGGAAATGATAAATACAAAAATAGGCGTAGTAAACAATCAAGAGAATAGACAGACCGGAGAATTACAATTACCAGTAATTCAAGAAATTTCTTCGTGTACACCCACTGCTCCTCATGACACTTTCCCTCCGCCTGTGAGTCCGCAACCCGCGTCACAGATCACACGGACTGATAGCCAAATGGCTCAGTTAACGTCTGCTATGAATCCTTTCATTCACCGAGATCTGAATTTACCAGTGTACAATGGAATGGAAGATGAATCACAAACATTCAACTTTTTGACTGACCTAGATAATTATTTTGAACTGACAGGTGTAAGTAACGAATCACGCTTATCTTTCATTCCCAGAACATTGAAGGGGTCCGCTAGTCATTGGTATAAGGTAATGAAACCAAAAATCTCTTCCTACTCGGAGTTTGTTGAAGCATTTAGGTCCAATTACTTGAGTCGAGAACGACTGGCAACCCTGCGTGCTAATATCCTTACCAGTCGGTATGATGTAAAATTACACAAGAGCATGTGTGAATATTTACTAGAAATTTTACACCAAAATTCGATTCTTTCACCTCCATTAGACGAAGAAACTTTGCTTAAAGTGATCCCACGCCAGCTTCCATTATGGGCCTATCGAATAATTATTGCCTCTAAACCGCAGTCGATAGCTAATCTATTGGAGCTCGTAAAAGAAATTCAGGCCACGAACCGAGTACCAGAAAATTTCCCGCAAAGAAGAAGCATCAATGTGATGGAAGTCTCACGTGAGCAAAGACATTCAAATGCAGTGAGACGGGGAGGAAGAACGGGAAATAACACACAAGACCCATATCCTCGGAACAATGGAAGGAATGCGAGACGCAACTCAAACACAAATATGGGAAGTGGCCCTGGGAACCGTTCACGTAACAGGAACGGTGACTCACCCCAAAACAATAATGAAAACACCTACCGGCGGCAGGGTACAAGGCCACAGCGAGGTGCTTATATAGGTCAAGGGGGGAATCGTTTTAGAAGGAATAACAACCACCACGATTACAACGACAATGAGCAGATTCAAGTTCTAGAGTTGAATGACCCCTCACCTGCGGAGAGAAATAGTAACACTCAGGCAAATAATACAAATGCTAGAGAACGTACCTCACATATGCCATGAGGATTTGTTGCACACACTGAGGGAAGTTCTGATACAAACATCTTAAGTACCGCATCTTGTATCACACCAACAAATTCTACCCAGTGTGTGCTAATTTGTAATAATAGTAGTAATAGTAATTCTGCAGAAGAAGAAGAGAAAGAAACCCAGGTCAAATTAGTAGAATATCGTGAAAAAGGGGAAATAGAAAATTGTAATATTTGTGAAAACATTGTAAAAACAAAACATTTCAACACCCTTCCAGATACAGATACACTCACATTAATGTTAAAGAATGGAAAAAGGGTCCCTCTAGACAAGCTAAAATTTCAACAAGCTAATGCAATTTTTGATCAATTATTAGAAACAAAAGATGATCCTGTAGTGAAAAATAATATTATCACCTTGCCAGAAATTCATGTAAGTATTTTTGCACGTCCTGTAAATGCGTTACTCGATTCTGGCAGTTCCATTTCTGCTTTGAGCTTAGAATTGTGGGAAACGGTGAAATCGTCTCGCCCCACACCAGCTTTTTTAAGAGTAAGTAATATGAAGGTTACCTCTGCATTTGGAAAACGGGTTGCAGAAGTCCAGAGCAGACGATGTTACAAATTGTCATTAGTGGGAAAACCTTTAATACAGTGGGTATTATAGTACGCGGGCTGAATCGTGATTTAATTTTAGGTTCTCAGTTCTTTTCTGAAACAGGCGCAATTTTAGATTATTCAAAGAGTCTGCTAACTCTTCAGAAGCCACACGAAGTACAAATTAATTTCCGAGATATCGAGATTAATGAGACAGACTTAGTGTTGAGAAGCTTAGAAGAAATGCTTCACTGCGGGGATTTAAATGAAAGTTGCGGTGAAAGTATGTGTGGACCGGAAGTGCCCATCACTTTTCGTCAGGTAGAATTGTGTGAGTTTAGGGAAAAATCCCATGCATAGGGTGGAAAAAAGGAAGTACCCCACCCCTACCGAATTAGAGAATGTAGTTCTATCCCCTGCAGACTGGAGTAGTAAGGGCCTGACTTGACCGCACTCTTAATAATCCAATTTTGGGTCCCCATGGACCATAGTGAATGAATCAGGGATGCTTTGGCCCGGGATTGCGTCACCTATTGAAATTTTGCTTATGCTTATTCAGGGGCCATGCACGATGGTACGAATGAATCAGAGGTACATTGGCCAGGCTATGACGTCATTGAATTGGGAGTATTGGATCAGAGGTCATGATGATTCTTTAAAAAATTACTAAAAATATGGTCTTGATGATTCATTACGTTATGAAATAGTACAGGTTTACGAATGCTTTCGTTCCCTTTTATGGCATAAAATTTGGAGATTGTTATATCTTTGATGAGATGGACTAACATTAATGCAAATGAAATCTTTAGTTTTACGTCCCACGCTTATGCCGTTTAGGCTAAAGGAGACGGTGACGATAAGAAATGAATGAAAGTGTGGGAGAAAATTGGAGCATAATGTTGTCCACCACAAAACTATTTCGTGGAGTTTGAACCAGGGACCACATACAGGAGAGGTGAACGATGTACCATTAAGCCACCGCACCTCTACCGGTATGAATGAATTAGAGGTAGTTGGTTCGAGCTAATATGTTCGTTTGACGTCACTGAACTGGGATCTTTAGCTTGGAACTTATGATGGCTTGTTTCGTTCCCTTTTATGGGTATAAAATTACCAAAACAAGGTTTGATCTCTTTCTTGATGACCTATTACATTATGAATTAGTAGACCTCAGTAATAGTATAAATTAGTATTAATATGAAACTCGAAAACTTTGGAGTTCCTTTGTGGCTAACCGGTTAGCGTATGCTCCTTTAACGTGGGAGACCAGGGTTCGATTCCCGGAAGAAGCTCATGCGGTTCGGATTGTTATCCCTTTGATAAGATGGACTAACACTGGTGCAAATGAAAAATCTTTAGTTTTACGTCCCACGATTATGCCGATTATGCTAAAGGAGACGGTGACGATGAGAAAAGGAATGAAAGTGTGGGAGAAAAAAGGAGCATAATGTTGTCCACCACAAAACTATTTTTCTCGGGGGTTTGAACCAGGACTCCATACAGCAGAGGTGAACGCTCTACCACTGAGCCACCACGTCCCTTACTGGTGCGAATGAAGTAGAGGTATTTGGTTTGAGCTAATGTGTTTGTTTGACGTCGGGCTGACCCTATTTCACTTTAGGGACCCACATGGACCATAGCGAATGAGTTAGAGATGTTTTGGTTTGGGATTGCATTACCTATTGAAATTTTGCTTATGTTTACTCAGGGGGCAGGGGTCACTCAGGACACATAAGATCACCTTGATTTACATCAGGAGTTGGGGGGGCGGGAGGGCAGTATCGGACCTCGTTCCCTTTGATGATTATTGATTTTGGAGCCTTATTACGTTATATGGAGGCGTATTTAAAATTTTCCTTAAATTTGATAAGTACTTTGTGATCCACTTTGTTCCGTTTCAGGGGTGAACATGGATACCTTGCAATCGTTCCGAGTTCGATTCTTGGTGCTAGTTTAGGAAATGTTGAATTTAACGTCCCCAGCGAAAACGATGGTGATGAGAAATGATAGGACGAAACAGGGGAAAACATGTTCCCTTTTAGGGGTACAAAATTGCCAAAATATAAACGTAAGCAATACGTTGTACCACGTGTTTGGTCTTTTGGCCCAATTTATCCTCTTGGATGAGGTCCTATTACCTTGTATAGTTATATGGGCGTATACAGGGGTTCATTATCTTTCATAAGATATGGGTATATTTGTGCACCCCTTTAAAATTTGGGTGGAGTACTTTGGCCCACACCCTTCAATTTTGGAAATTGACCAATTTAAACATTTGGTATAATAGTATAGGGCTCTAATATATATTATTATAAATTTGGGTGGTCCACCTCGTTCCTTTTAGGGGGACAAAATTACCAAATTTTACTGAACCACGTGTTTGGTATTTTGGCTCATTTTATCACCTTGGATGAGGTCCTATTACCTTATATAGTTATATGGACATATACAGATGTACATTTCCTATTATAAGACATAGGTACGTTTGTGCACCCCGGGAGGAGTACCATAGCCCACCCCTAAAATTTTGGAAATTTTCCAGTTTAAGCATTCGGTATTATACTACTGGACTCTAATATGTATCATGATAAATTTGGGTGGTTCACTTCGTTCCGTTTTAGGGGTACAAAATTGTCAAAATATAAACATAAGCAATATGATGTACCACGTGTTTGGTTTTTTGATCCAATTTATCCTCTTGGATGAGGACCTATTACCTTATATGGTTATATGGTCATGTATAGGGGTCTATTCCCTATCATAAGACATAGGTACATTTGTGCATCCCTTGAAATTTTTGGGAATGGTACCTTGGCCCACCCCTTAAATTTTATAAATTGCCCAACCACGTGTTTGGTCTTTTGGCCTAATTTATTCTCTTGGATGATGTCCTATTACATTATATGGTTATATGGTTATATATAGGGGTCTATTCCCTATCATAAGACATAGGTACATTTGTGCATGCCTTGAAAATTTTGGGAATGGTACCTTGGCCCACCCCTTAAATTTTATAAATTGCCCAACCACGTGTTTGGTCTTTTGGCCTAATTTATTCTCTTGGATGATGTCGTATTACATTATATGGTTATATGGTTATATATAGGGGTCTATGCCCTATCATAAGACATAGGTACATTTGTGCACCCCTTTAAAAATTTGGGAGGGGTACCCTGGCCCACCCCTTAAATTTTGGAAATCGCCGAATTTAAACATTTGGTATAATAGTATTTTGTTTTGTTTTGTTCTAAGGAGTACCAAGCATGATTGATTTTAAGGTTTCTTGATCTCATCAGATGGGAATCGCTGTGGTAAGTAACCTTTTCTTAAAATGGTCCCAGGTTCGATTCAAGGTCTTGAAATATGCGTTTATGGTTGTTCTGTGGTGGGGATTCAGAGTTTTACGTAGCGTAGCGGCTATGACCAGAAGAAGCTTGGCGTGCTTTCATGATGATACAAAAAAAAAGTCCAATTATGGCTGGCCGTTGATCTGAAACAAAAAATGCACTAAAACGGATCGTAAGTTAGTACTGTCTGATGAAATAAAGCTTGATTAAACTTCATTTCAAGCAATATCAATGTCTCGGTCTGGCTATGGCTTACCAAACGGTTCATCTCTCAAAACTTAGTCCCAAATATTTCTTCAAGACAATTAAAATTTTAAAATCAGTAAACGGCTATGGATAAATATTTTCAAGAAGTTTGAAAATTTCGAATTATTTCTTTTGTTCGAAACTTTAACTTTCAGTTCGACAATTTTGGTTTGAAATTTTAGGTCCAAAAATTTGATTTGAAAATTTCGTTATAAAAAATTTTTTAGTTCGAAAACAGGTTGAAACTTTTAATTCGAAAAATTTTAGTTTCCACTTTCTAGTTCTAACATTTGGATTGAAATGTTTTGGTTCGAAAATTTTGATTCCATTTTTCGAAAAATTTTAGCTTAAAATTTCTAGTTCAAAAATTTCAGTGTGAAACTGATTGGTTTCAAAAATTTGAATTCGAAAATTTTAGTTTCAACTTTCTAGTTCAAAAATTTGGACTGAAATGTTTGTTCGAAAATTTTGATTTCATTTTTCGAAAATTTTAGTTTAAAATTTCTAGTTCAAAAATTTCAGTGTGAAATTGTGTGGTTTGAAAAAATTTGAATTCGAAAAGTTTTATTTCAATTTTTTTTGTTCGAAAATTTTAGTTTCAACTTTCTAGTTCTAAAATTGGTTTGAAATGTTTTGATTCGAAAATTTTAGTTTAGAATTTCTAGTTTAAATATTTCAGTGTGAAATCGTTTGGTTTAAAAAGTTGAATTCGAAAAGTTTTATTTCAAATTTTAGTTCGATGTTTATAATTCGAAAATTTCAGTTTTTCTTTTGTTTGAAAATTTGAATTCGAAAATATTGATTTCAACTTTTTTGTTCGAAAAGTTTAGTTTGATGTTTTTAATTCGAAAATTTCAGTTTGAATATTTTTGATTTGAAAAATTTGAGTTCGAAAAAATTTAGTTTCAAATTTTCACTTGAACTTTTGTAATAACTGGAAATTAGTGGACTCAAAATTTAATCGAATAGTTAAAAACCGTTTATTTGTTAATCGAATAGTTAAAAACCGATAAATTTTTAATCGAATAGTTAAAAACCGGATAACGTTTGGTGGTTAACCGTGAAACAATTCCCTCTTTGCACTCACTGAAAAATTTTGGCTAAAATATTTTGAGATGATTTTAACTAAACCGTCAATGTTATTTAAGATATAAATTACACGAACTAACACCAAGACCAAGAAGGTAACCTTAAAATATCGTGGTTCTCTCTTATCAAAAAGCTTAAGAGGAGTGCATAGGGGTATTATAGTGATCTATATTAGGGTTCTATACTATTATACCAAATGTTTAAATTCGGCGATTTCCAAAATTTAAGGGGTGGGCCAGGGTACCCCTCCCAAATTTTTAAAGGGGTGCACAAATGTACCTATGTCTTATGATAGGGCATAGACCCCTATATATAACCATATAACCATATAATGTAATACGACATCATCCAAGAGAATAAATTAGGCCAAAAGACCAAACACGTGGTTGGGCAATTTATAAAATTTAAGGGGTGGGCCAAGGTACCATTCCCAAAATTTTCAAGGCATGCACAAATGTACCTATGTCTTATGATAGGGAATAGACCCCTATATATAACCATATAACCATATAATGTAATAGGACATCATCCAAGAGAATAAATTAGGCCAAAAGACCAAACACGTGGTTGGGCAATTTATAAAATTTAAGGGGTGGGCCAAGGTACCATTCCCAAAAATTTCAAGGGATGCACAAATGTACCTATGTCTTATGATAGGGAATAGACCCCTATACATGACCATATAACCATATAAGGTAATAGGTCCTCATCCAAGAGGATAAATTGGATCAAAAAACCAAACACGTGGTACATCATATTGCTTATGTTTATATTTTGACAATTTTGTACCCCTAAAACGGAACGAAGTGAACCACCCAAATTTATCATGATACATATTAGAGTCCAGTAGTATAATACCGAATGCTTAAACTGGAAAATTTCCAAAATTTTAGGGGTGGGCTATGGTACTCCTCCCGGGGTGCACAAACGTACCTATGTCTTATAATAGGAAATGTACATCTGTATATGTCCATATAACTATATAAGGTAATAGGACCTCATCCAAGGTGATAAAATGAGCCAAAATACCAAACACGTGGTTCAGTAAAATTTGGTAATTTTGTCCCCCTAAAAGGAACGAGGTGGACCACCCAAATTTATAATAATATATATTAGAGCCCTATACTATTATACCAAATGTTTAAATTGGTCAATTTCCAAAATTGAAGGGTGTGGGCCAAAGTACTCCACCCAAATTTTAAAGGGGTGCACAAATATACCCATATCTTATGAAAGATAATGAACCCCTGTATACGCCCATATAACTATACAAGGTAATAGGACCTCATCCAAGAGGATAAATTGGGCCAAAAGACCAAACACGTGGTACAACGTATTGCTTACGTTTATATTTTGGCAATTTTGTACCCCTAAAAGGGAACATGTTTTCCCCTGTTTCGTCCTATCATTTCTCATCACCATCGTTTTCGCTGGGGACGTTAAATTCAACATTTCCTAAACTAGCACCAAGAATCGAACTCGGAACGATTGCAAGGTATCCATGTTCACCCCTGAAACGGAACAAAGTGGATCACAAAGTACTTATCAAATTTAAAGAAAATTTTAAATACGCCTCCATATAACGTAATAAGGCTCCAAAATCAATAATCATCAAAGGGAACGAGGTCCGATACTGCCCTCCCGCCCCCCCAACTCCTGATGTAAATCAAGGTGATCTTATGTGTCCTGAGTGACCCCTGCCCCCTGAGTAAACATAAGCAAAATTTCAATAGGTAATGCAATCCCAAACCAAAACATCTCTAACTCATTCGCTATGGTCCATGTGGGTCCCTAAAGTGAAATAGGGTCAGCCCGACGTCAAACAAACACATTAGCTCAAACCAAATACCTCTACTTCATTCGCACCAGTAAGGGACGTGGTGGCTCAGTGGTAGAGCGTTCACCTCTGCTGTATGGAGTCCTGGTTCAAACCCCCGAGAAAAATAGTTTTGTGGTGGACAACATTATGCTCCTTTTTTCTCCCACACTTTCATTCCTTTTCTCATCGTCACCGTCTCCTTTAGCATAATCGGCATAATCGTGGGACGTAAAACTAAAGATTTTTCATTTGCACCAGTGTTAGTCCATCTTATCAAAGGGATAACAATCCGAACCGCATGAGCTTCTTCCGGGAATCGAACCCTGGTCTCCCACGTTAAAGGAGCATACGCTAACCGGTTAGCCACAAAGGAACTCCAAAGTTTTCGAGTTTCATATTAATACTAATTTATACTATTACTGAGGTCTACTAATTCATAATGTAATAGGTCATCAAGAAAGAGATCAAACCTTGTTTTGGTAATTTTATACCCATAAAAGGGAACGAAACAAGCCATCATAAGTTCCAAGCTAAAGATCCCAGTTCAGTGACGTCAAACGAACATATTAGCTCGAACCAACTACCTCTAATTCATTCATACCGGTAGAGGTGCGGTGGCTTAATGGTACATCGTTCACCTCTCCTGTATGTGGTCCCTGGTTCAAACTCCACGAAATAGTTTTGTGGTGGACAACATTATGCTCCAATTTTCTCCCACACTTTCATTCATTTCTTATCGTCACCGTCTCCTTTAGCCTAAACGGCATAAGCGTGGGACGTAAAACTAAAGATTTCATTTGCATCAATGTTAGTCCATCTCATCAAAGATATAACAATCTCCAAATTTTATGCCATAAAAGGGAACGAAAGCATTCGTAAACCTGTACTATTTCATAACGTAATGAATCATCAAGACCATATTTTTAGTAATTTTTTAAAGAATCATCATGACCTCTGATCCAATACTCCCAATTCAATGACGTCATAGCCTGGCCAATGTACCTCTGATTCATTCGTACCATCGTGCATGGCCCCTGAATAAGCATAAGCAAAATTTCAATAGGTGACGCAATCCCGGGCCAAAGCATCCCTGATTCATTCACTATGGTCCATGGGGACCCAAAATTGGATTATTAAGAGTGCGGTCAAGTCAGGCCCTTACTACTACTGGCTTCAAGTAGAAACTAAAGCCACAGCCAGCGAGATAAAGGAACATGTTAAGCAGTATGAAGAGTTGGACATTAGGCAGAAGAATGAGTTAGTAGACTTATTAATGAAACATCGAGATATGTTTGACGAAAGGCCCGGTACTATTAAGAATTATGAACATACAATAGAAGTCACCGACTCTAGTCCTATTAGATCTAAAATGTATGCTTTTCCCACCAAATTTCAAAATCTCATTAAAAACGAACTCAACCGATGGATCGCGTTTGATGTGATTACTAAGAAAAAAATCTGAATATAGCCAGCCCTTGGTAGCTGTATTAAAACCCAACGGTAAAGTCCGGCTTTGTTTGGACGCGAGAAAACTGAATACAGTGATTCGGGGACAGACCGATCAACCGATTCCACCCATAGACATGTTAAAGACGTTAAGTGGCATGAAATATTATACAAAACTAGACATAGTGGAATTTTTCATTCATGTAAACGTCAGAGAAGAAGATCAAACGTTCTTAGGCTTTGTATATGAGGGTATTTCGTATTGCTTTAAGAAATTGCCTTTCGGCACAAAGACTAGTTTGTCATCCTGGATAAGAGCGCTTGATAATATTCTGGGGGATCAAGTAAGACCCTTCTGTAATAGTTATGTCGACGACCTGGTAATCTCTAGCCCTAGTTTTGAGGAGCATATAAAACATTTAGACAAGGTCTTAACATTATTAAAAGAAGGAGGAGTAACACTGAGATTGCGAAAATGTGAATTCGCAAGAACTAAAATTAAAATTCTTGGTTACGAACTTTCACAGGAAGGAATAGGAAAAGACAAAGAAAAAATTGAAAAAGTAATGGAATTTCGAGCACCCCGGAATGTTAAGAAAGTAAGGAGTTTAATTGGATACTTAAGTTACTACCGGTGTTTCAGTAACAAGTACTCAGATGTCCTGTACCCACTTTTTCAGTTACTGAAGAAAAATGTGAAATTTAGATGGACAAGTGAACACCAAGCAGCGCTAGATAAAATTAAGGAAATTTTCCAGGAGGAAGTAGTTCTTAAGAAACCACTTCCAGATAAAGAAATAATTCTGGAAGTCGATGCCAGTGACCGAGCGTGTTCAAGTTTAGTGTATCAAATAGATGACCAGGGGGACAAACGGATCATTGGAATGTCCTCTCGAGTTTTCTCAGGTCCCCAGAAGAACTACACCACGACCGAAAAGGAAATGGCTGCACTAATAGAGGGCGTAACCAAGTTCAAACAATATTTGGTAGGGAGAAAGTTCCGAATTCGCTCGGACCACCAATGTCTAAAATTCATACTGTTATGCCGACTCACAAGTCAGAGATTGGTTCGGTGGGCATTATCGTTGGCAAACCTGAATTTCACGTTCGAATACGTCCCATCAAAAGAAAACATGGCTGATTTTCATTCGAGGTACCCACCAGGCGAAAATTCCAATTTCGAAATCGACGCGAAACCCACACTGAAAGAATCTCTTATGGGAATCTTAGAAGAAATACCATGCGAATTGCGAAGCCTCATAACTATGTTGCCTGAACTCCAAACCTCAGATTCTTTCTTTGGACCACTAAAGAAAAAGATTGAGAATCAGGAAGTCTCTCCAAAAATCTCGGGAAAGAACCATAAATATGAAATATTGAATGGCCGACTTTGCAAAAGAGACAGCATGGGAGTGAGAATCTGTGTACCTGCCGTGATGGTAAAACCCCTCTTGAGTTACTATCATGAGCAAAATGGTCATATGACAGCAAGCAAATTAGTGCCACAGTTGTCAGAATGCTATTTCTGGCCGGAAATGAGACAAAACATTAGAAAATATTGTGGGTCATGTCATTTATGTCAATTCACCAATCCACCAAACTGTTACTTAAGTGGGCCACTAAACCCAGTCATACCACAGCAAAGTGGGACCTTCATTTGTGTGGACTTCTGTGGGCCCCTCGTAAGAGGAAAGGGTGGCTTTCAATATATTTTAGTATTCCTGGATGCTTTTTCTAAGCTTGTAGGATTGCATCCTTGTAAGCGGGCCACCACGCAGATCGCCTTACAGAAGTTAAAAGACTTCTTAAAACTCTGTCCGAATGCAGAGATAGTACTTACGGACCGTGGGTCACAGTTCAAATCGGGCCTCTGGGAAGAAGAGATGAAGAAATTAGGCCTTAAACACGTCATGAGTACGGCCTATTACCCACAAGGTGAAATGGCCGAGACTGCTGTCAAAAGCACCGTTCGTGTCTTACGAAAACTCTGCCATGACAACCAAAGAACATGGCCAGAACATTTAAGCAAAGTTGAACGCTGTTTGAACACTGCCAAACACCTAACTACTAGTTTATCACCATATGAAGTACATTTGGGTGTGTCACAGACGAGAGATGTCGCTAAACTTTTCGATGTACCGGAAGTTGAAAGATCAGCTAGTATACAATATTACGTAGACATAGCTAGAAAAGAATTGGAAAAGAAAGCCAAAGCCAGGAAAGAATATTACGACAAGCACCACCACACTGTACAGTACGAAATTGGAGACCTCGTACTAGTGCGCGTCTTTCCCAAATCAGATGCACTCTCAGGGGTGTCCAAAAAACTCATGGTTCTCTATTCTGGTCCCTGGCAGATATGCAACAAGACCAACACGAACGTCTACACATTAAAAGATTTGAACACAGGAAAAGAAGTCATAAAAAGAAATGCATTCCACTTGAAGAAATATCATCTTCGAGAATCAGACGAAGGAGAGAAGGGAGTAGAAGAGCCGGAAACTACTCAGGAGAATGTAAATATAGCAAGTTAATTATGCAAAATGTAATATTATCGCATATAGATCCTCACATGTATACAACTCTTATTTTATTCTTTTTGTAACTTCAACTTGGTAGTATTTCTATTGTATGAGTAAATTTAGAGTAAAATTTGCAAAGAAGTTATGTGAGCATATTAAATTAGGACAAGTATATGTATAGTTAAAAAAAATAAAATAAACACTATCTTATTAAGAATTGTTGAATGTGTCAATACTTGAATAAGTTACAGTGTAACATTTGTGTTCCTAGGTTAGAGCAAGTGAGTTTTTGTTAATGAATGACTTTAAAAAAAATATAAACTAGCACTTCGCCTTTCTAGTTAAGTGTAGTAATATCTATAGGATGGTAATGAACTATGTAAAGGCATTTCCTTGCAATTTTTCTACATTTGCAGGTTGTTTTTTTTTCAGGTGATATTAAAGTGCATGTAAAAGCATTTAATTAAAAAAAAAGAAATCGTAGATATAGGTATATACATATATGTATATTATAATATCAAAAGAGAAAATAAATTCACTAGGTACGGAATTATAGAATATTATCTACATAAAATCCTAAAATTCCGTAAAGGGGGGATTGTAAGCTGCCAGCCCCACCAACTGTTTTGCATATCAAAATGTAAATATAGTAATTTACATATATAATTTAATTTAATTTGAAAGCCAGATTAAGTAATAATTTTAATTATATTAGGATTAATTCAGATATAAATAGGTATAAATGGAAGTATTTATATTCAAAAATGATATTCATATTAGAGTTTAAACGTATAACAGAAAAAAATCTCTGTCTAAGAAGCACTCATCTTCACAAAATTTCAACTTTAACATCATACAACAGGAAAATTCGAGAAACCAAGAGTTCAATAACCTTTGAGCTAACATAGTTGCTAACCTAAAGTAAGGGGGATGTCCAAAAAGAAACAGGTTTATAACGTATATTCTATAAGGAACAGAAATCAGAGAAATAAAATGAAGTTAGAAGCATTGACTAGCAACTATTGTTACTTCCAAACTCAACTCTATTGTTTGCGGGTACACACTTTAATGCTAAATTTTTGTGACAATAAGTGTGAAAAATCCAATCTGACCTGTATTTTCACACCTCTGAGGAAAACCGTTAGCCTGGTAAGCGAGCCTGACCGAAAAAAAGAAAGAAAACATAGCATTTATGTCAGGAGTACCAGATTTAAAGAGTATATTATTAATAAGTAATATTTAATATTAAAATGTTCTTGGAAATTCCGATACCAGTTAAGAAAAATGTTTTACGCGACCCCGCATCGATACTTCGTTTTAAACATGCTTTCCATTCAGTCAAAACTATTTTGCAGCCACTTTTGAATGAGGTCGGGTGGTGTGTCTGGAGGGGGGAAGCCAGCAGACGACTCACCACTAAGACGGATTTTTTTTTATCTAGCATCTGAAAGGATGACAGCTCCACAAATTTTTAAAAATGTGTAAAACAATTATGTATCATGTTGTATTTAGGGTTATTGTTTGTCCTATATAAAGGTTTAATCTCAATTTATTCATATTTTGATAATGTAAACAATAGTGCATTCTTTCTCAACCCGCCACCTGAGCGCAGTTTTGAATTCGGCCACTAGAGGCGTCACCCATCAGGGGCAAAAGGTTTCTGCTTCTACTTGTCCTAACTGTATCCACGCCCTATGCTACAAATAAACAAGTTGAAAAAAAAACAATGATTCGAAGTAATTAAAATAAAGTTTGGGAAAAAGGAACATACTGGTGTGTGGGAATAAGTTTCAAGTTCATGGGTGAATAAAGAAAGTAGAGTGACAATAAGTAAATGTTTATGTATTTACAAAATTTGTACATATGGCGCCGCCTCAAGTGAGGGTGTCACGTCACAAAGGGAAAAGGTCAACAACCCCAAAAACAATGAAGGTAGAGGGAGTCTACAACTATTGAGAGACAACCGGCGGAAGAAAAATAGAGAACCATAGGGAGAGGACAGTTAGTTCGTGGTTAACCGCAAGTTCGTCAACTTCAATAGTGTTTTCTTCTTTCGGAAACTGTGATCAGTTTATTTTTCAGTTGTGATGCAGGCATGGACAATTAGTGGACCCTGGTCCAGAGATCAATTGTTGTGAAGGCTCGTTGAAATGGAACAAAGTTAGATACTACTTGTGGAAGTTAAAAAAAAAAGGTATGAAATAATTTTGGATTTGTGTTGAGTGATAGTGCAAGTAACTGTACTGCCGAACAAAGTCGTGAGTGTTCAGTGAAAACTATGCGTACATAATTATCTATAAATAAATAATGTTAGGAGTTATTAGCTACGCTAATTAAGAAAATGTGGAATCGTGAAAAAAAAACTAATACCTAATTGACCTGCATCAGAAAAATTTTTCCTTGAGAGACAGTGTGAAGTAGGCAACGTATGGATCACAAAAGTTCTTTAAGTTCCAGAATCCCAAATTCCTAAACCAAGGCAAGAAGGACTTTGTCAGAAGCCTTGTTGTGGAGGAACAGAACATATTCACCACCCATCGACAGGAGAGCGGTCGGAACACGAACGGAAGCAGAAGAAGATATGAGAAGACTATCCCAGAATTGGAAAGGATAAGATAAAAAAAAGGGAAGAAGAGGAATACTCATAGTGAGGAGTGAAAGAAAAAGGACAAATGTTATAGAGATATTCCCCTAAATAAACAAAAAGAGAAAGAATGGACTTTATCGAAAATTTAAATTCCCTACATTGAATCGATCGATTCTACATATATATAGTTTTATATTAATTGTGTCTGTGTACAAAAAGTGTATAGTGCTAGTGAAGTAGTGAAATAAATCTGTCTTGTGATAATCCGATCTTGGAGCTATGATCTTTTAGATGCTTACAACCATCCTGGAGGCAGAGGTGAGTACATTTGCATGTTTGCTAATCTCTTTCAGGTGTGCCGCTTGGCCGGGTCCAGAAGAGGCTGTGAACACTCTTTCCCAGCCCTCATTTAAAATTTTATCTGATGGTAAAGATTCTCTGGCAACAAGATGGCAGGAGGAAGTGTTATAATGGCCATACCAAGAGAAAGTCGTCCAAGGGGCAAGGCGACTATAAACTTTGAACTCACGTGGGAGGAGGATATTAATTTCTAAAAAAAAAAAAAAAAAGGTTTGATTAATTTTCACAAAATCATTTTGGCTTAATTGCATAGTTTCTATTCGTATAAATCCTAATTATAACCTTGTTAATATTTTAATCTTATTAGATAAATGTATTACAAGTCTCAGAATGTCCTCCACCCATCTCTCATGTGCTGGAAATGTGAGAGTATTTTCCTTGTGGTGACTTTAAGTAACTACTTAACGACGACCATCCAGCTCTGAACATGAGAGAGCCCTTTACATGGGGATTATCCAGAGTGATGCCCTTAACAGAGGAAACGGGAGAACCACGAGGAAACCCACGCACACGGTGTTTGTCCACCACAAAGTTCACTTGGCGGGGATTGGGATCGAACCAGGGACCCCAAGCACCAGAGGTGAACGCTCTACCACTGAACCACCGCGGCCCCATATACCGCTGAGAACTCAGGAATAAGCTTAATCTATGTTACGGCACTGGCTATATGCTTATATAATACCTTACGACCTTATAAACTTGTATAAGAAACAGAATGTACTTCAAGTGAGACGCGAACTATACGAAACATAAGACTTTGAATCTAACTTGTTTGGTGATCCAACCCGAGAACGCAGATAGCAAAGATGAGTGCCGTAGCTCCCACCATAAGGTTAAGGAAGTGTATCTTTTAAAGTGTCAATTAAACATTGAGATGTGAAACGGTAATAAAGCAATTGATCAATTTGAAACAAAATATATGGTAGTAATAATTTACTCTATTTGTTAAGATAATGAACGTTATATTATATTTTTAAAATGACAATATAAGCAGTGTGTTTTGGATAATAACTGAAAATTGTAAAATTTCAACTTCGGTACGATTAAATACATTTGTAAAATTAATTTCATACTATTTATTTCGAGACTTATTAGAATTTTAATTTCATACTATTTATTTCGAGATTTTCGAGACGAGACCCGAGACGAGACCGAGACTTGGCCTTCGAGACCGAGACCGAGATCGAGACAAGCATCTGTTGACCGAGACGAGACCGAGACCGAGACGGCTATTTTTGACTCGAGACGAGATCGAGACCAAGACCGCTACTTATCAACCGAGACGAGACCGAGACTGTACCAAGTCTCGTCTCGTCTCGTCTCGATACCATCCCTACCATAAATGTGCTGCATATCTGCCAGTTCGTGGATAGGGAAATCTGCCGTTGCGCAGGCACGTACAGATAAGCACAATCAATTTTACTTAGGCACCAACGTCTACACTTTCACATGACCGTGAATACCTAGACACAAACCTCTACCGTTCAACGCAACACTTCCTATCCTGTTATACAGCAATTCCACAGGTAACACCACAGCATTGGACTATGCACATTACTCACAAGTTGTGTAGATGCCTACTGCAACACAGCCACGCTAATTGACGCCATTCTATAACAAAACTGCAAGACAGCCTTCTGCCAGCCACCCGCAATAGGTACACAAGAGACGATAGTTCCGTAGTGTGCGACAAAAGCATCATGCCTTTAGTGAAAGTACTATGAGCTACGTACGTGCTGCTACGTGTACAGTGGGCCACAGAAATTATTGATGTACAAAGTCCGCGAGATAGGCAACCCAACAAACGCCTGCTCCAAGATTAATTACGCCTGGTAGTAGCTAGCACAGCAGCATGAAGTTGTCCCCAACTGTTAAAAGCACAAATCGTAAAGAGTGCTTTTGTGCAGAAGTGAAGCGAAACGCTGGCTGACGAAATGACAAAAGGGACTCTTTGGATACTTGTACTCACACTACTTCTTGTTTGTATGATACACACGTAAAACTATACACAGCCACTTAGAAAAATATACAGATAACAGAGGCGCTGATGAGAAGATAACAGTCGGGGACTTAGTTAATCTTACAATTAACTCAAATGAGGATTATATAAACAAGTTTACTTAGTTCAAATAACTATGCATATCCGCGTATCAAATAATATACGGATAGATTATGTGGTACATATGATAGGTTATTTTTTTTTTAACTAAGTCAAAGCTTTGCGCTGAGTTTTGAAACTATTCACAATAGTCCTACCTGCAAATCAATTAAAAGTATGGATGGATCATTGGAGGGAAGAATCCAACCCCCAATGAAAATTTTGGGTTTCTAACAGGGCGTGAGGTCCTAGGTTCCGGCGCCCGGATTCATACGTAATACTACTTCGAAAGAAGAAATTGCTGATTTCATTATTCGTTAAATAATTTTTGAAAATGCTAACTATTGGTAATTTATTTGTAATGGAGAACTTATCTGTATTAAAGTAGGCATATTTCCCGTTAACTTGCAAATGTAACTGAAGGTTCATGATTTGTGTAATATTTGTGAAATTTTACACATTGAGACACAAAGAGAAAAGGGGAGAATATAGTGTCAATAAACAAAAACTTAAAATGCACGAAATTAACGGATAATATCAAATATAGAACCAGTGATAGAATTAACTCTGCAATTCGTTTCCTCCATTCATTTTGTTGCTTTATTTTCAAGACTACTGAATTTCTCCAATAGAGATTATCTTTTATTTAGCACCATCCAACTAGCCTTGTAAATGAAACATTTTAAAAAGGGTAAATAGCGAACGCGGGAATCGAACCCGAGACGCATAATTAGAAAACTACAGCTCTAACTACTCATCCGAAGCGTTACATCTTCCGGCTCACCTAAATAAAGAGCCTTTTCTGTTCGTTCAAAACAGTAGCTTGTTAATAGATTCATTGGCAAAACACAGGAATATGTAATTGACTCGGAGGGCATTATATCACTGTATTCACTAAATTATCAATATTACAGATTTTTTAAAAACAAAATACAACACTCCTTTGCTGCGTAGTATTCGTGGCTAAGTGGTTCGACCAGTAATCTGAAGGTAGTAGAATCAAATCGGATCCACGAATGACCAGTACATTTTTTTTTTACTTTAGAATTTTTGATGGCGATTGGTCGGCGATGACACACGTTTTATTTTCTTCTGATACTGTATTTGAATACTCGGATGTTTCAATGCGTGAACTATCAAATCTTCAGGAATAAAAATAGTAATAATAATAATTATTATTATCTCATAGAAGATTAAAAGTTAAGAGCTTATTACACTAGTTAACAAATTTAAACTTTTTGTTTGTTACATGAGAAAAATCACCTGATCTTAAAGGAACTTTTTGCGCTGAATTCGAATATGCACTCGGTTTCTCTCCATCACGTACAGTTTTCCCGTAACAGAGGGATTTTCGGGAAATTCCCTAAATATTTCCCTTTTTCAGATATTTTATTCCCCTAGCTCCTGTCCCCTTACATATAGTAACATAGAAATTATACCTAAGTATACCTTGATTTATATTTAATAAACTCTAAAAGTTTCGTAAAAATCGCTTTGTTCTTTCTAGAGAAATAAATATATTTGTATGTATACTGTGTGCACTGTTTATTGCACCTGATAGTAATGCTTTCAGATCTCCTGAGTTGGGGTAAAAACGATTTGCTTTACTACTGGTCAAACACAGACATAAAAATGAATATTTACAATAGTCAACAACACACTTGTATTGCTCTCTGTAAATTAGAAACGTGTATAAAAATAGAATGTACTTCCAACGTATATTTTTTTTAAACGTACAGTATATGTATATCTTAATACATATATATACAATTTTCCAAGTTTTTTCGTTTTGTTCATGAAATGGTTATCAATATTTGTTATCAAATGTAACAGAATGCAAAAGAAAGAAAGAATGGAATACAGACTCATTGTTGACAACAATGAACTAATGCAGTCTGAATTTTTCACTACGGTATCGTTTCCCCCCTCCCCCCGCGCATTTCTTTCTTTCTTGTGTTCTTGACACCTGGTGAGGGAGTTTTGTACATTTTTATATTGACGTGTGGTTTAACACTACTTCACTTTCAAAGTTGTCTTTGCTGCTAAGAGTGCTTTCATGTTTGATCTTAACGGCATTATACCCAACTAAGACCAGAAGTTTAGTTTGTGATCAGTACAATGGCGTCAAGAGGACGGCGTTCGTGTGTTAACTCACCAAATAGTTTTTGTTATGTGTGTGGCCAGTTTGTAGTTAAAGGACAGTGTAGATCCATTACGCCATCGGTGAAACTAGCATATTATATATATTTCGGATGTCGTGCGGGAGATCAGGACAAAACTTGGGCACCCAACATAATTTGTGCGTCGTGCTACGTCACTTTACTTGCATGGGCCAAAGGGAAACGGAGGTTCATGAAATTTGCTGTACCAATGGTGTGGAGAGAACCCACCAACCATCTGGATGATTGTTATTTTTGTCTCACAGTAGTTAAGGGACATTCTAAAAAAAGCAAATACACAATAAGTTATCCCAACGTTAAATCCGCAATTAGACCTATTTCGCACGGGGATGAACTTCCACTCCCCGAGCCCCCTACCAACTAGGAAGAGATATGGCCAAAAGACTCTGATGATGATCATGACCTTGATGAACCATCGACATCAACATGTACATCCAAGGATCCAACGTTCATCCCTGACTGTGTTCGCGAGCCACATTTCATCCGGCAATGTGAACTTAATGACCTAGTCCGTGATTTGCACCTGACAAAACAAGAGGCGGAACTTCTGGGATCAAGGCTCCAGCAGTGGAACTTATTGGATGCAGAAACGAACATATCAATGTACAGGAAAAGGCATGTTCAATTTTCAAGCTATTTCTCAATGCAAGATAATGTGTGCGTATGTACGGATATAAATGGGTTGATGGCGGAGCTAGGAATTCCTTACGTTCCAGAAGAATGGAGGTTATTTATCGACGCGTCAAAGGTCAGCCTTATAGCTGTCCTTTTACATAATGGAAATAAAAAACCTTCTATACCACTTGCGCACTCAGTGAAGATTAAGGAATCCTATGACACCATGTCAACTTTGCTAAATCTTATAAATTACAAGGACCATTGTTGGCAAATATGTTGTGATCTCAAGGTAGTTGGTATTTTATTAGGACTGCAGTGCGGTTACACGAAGTACCAATGTTTTTTTATGTTTATGGGATAGCCGAGCTGATGACAAACATTATGAAGTGAAGGAATGGGAACCTAGAGTGAATTACGTACCTGGAGAATGCAACGTCAAATACGCTCCTTTGGTAGATCCTAATAAGATATTACTACCACCACTTCATATCAAGTTAGGACTTATGAAAAACTTTGTCAAAGCCATGGACACATCTGGTGAAGGTTTCAAGTATTTGCGAGATAAGTTCCCTAACCTGAGTGATGCTAAGATTTCAGCGAGAGTGTTTATTGGTCCCCAAATTAGGAAATTAATGCTTGATGATAGCTTTGACAGCAAGTTAAACAGTGCTGAGCTAGCTGCCTGGACAGCATTTAAGTGTGTTGTGCGCAACTTTCTGGGCAATAACAAAGCTGAGAGTTACACAGAAATCGTACAGGACATGATACAGAAATACAAAGAGTTGGGTTGTAGGATGTCTTTAAAAATCCACTTTTTGCACTCCTACCTCAGCTTCTTTCCTGCTAACCTAGGTGCTCTCAGCGACGAACAGGGGTAAAGATTCCACCAAGATATAATGGCAATGGAGAAAAGGTACCAGGGACGATGGGATCCTTCAATGATGGGGGACTATTGTTGGGGTCTTGTTAGAGAATGCAACATTTCTTACAAAAGAAGGAAGTAGTGTACGTTTTTGTAACCCAATGGAAGTTTCATATATTGTGATAGTTTTGATTGTCTTTTCATGACCTTTTGGTACATTTGTATTATTGTTTATTGTAAATTGTCACACTTGTAAATTATATTGTATTATATTTTATATATGTGTTTGTGGTAATAAAGCAAAACGTTTTACCTCAACTTAAGAGATCTGAAAGCATTACTATAAGGTGCAATAAACAGTACACAGAGTATACATACAAACATATTTATTTCTCTAGAAAGAATAAAGCGATTATTACGAAACTTGGAGGGTTTGTTAAATATAAATCAAAGTATACTTAGGTATAATTTCTATGTTAGTATATGCAAGGGGACAAGATCTTGGGGTGTAAAATAAAAAGGGAAATTTTTGAGGGATTTTCCCGAAAATCCCTCTGTTAGGGAAAGTCGTATGTGATGGAGAAAAACCGAGTGCATATTCGAATTCAGCGCAGAAAGTTCCTTTAAGAACAGGTATTTCCTTTTATGTAACAAAACCTTTGTTAACTAGTGTTATCGCTCAGGGCATAACATTACAACCAGAAATGTAACATTTTAGCAAGAATATTTCGGATTTGTTTAGTGTTGCTCACGAGAAGAGAAATTTCTCATCTCGTTTTTGATAAAAATGAACAAAATTGAGACGAGAGTTAACATCTTACATTTAAGACGGGAGAAGGCTAACTCAAATTATTGTCTCGCTTTGGAGATGGAAATCGAGACGAGACGAAAGGTATCATAAACATTTCTCGTTTTTATCTCGATTCTCAAAATAGTGTATGTCCATTCTTTAAGTAACAATTGCTTTGTAGACTGAATTTTAAATGCTATTTTGTTACTTTGTATTTCGGAGCTCATTGAATTTATTATGGTCTGTGTAAGTATTTTTGTAGCAAAGCTTTTATAATTACTTCTGCATATCCTAAAAGTTAGTTTATTATATGCCTTACTGTTCAGTGATATTAAGTTATTTTTATTAGTTATCTTTTTTCAAAACGTGCAGTAGAATACTTTCTACATGAAACTTCAGTGGAACGCTTTGGTTTAAAATTTTGGTAGTTGCAAAGGTGTGTCCTGGAGGTCCAGACACCCTCCCGAAATCCCGATTTATCTGTAAGTTTTGCTTAATTTTAGGGCAACTTAAAAATTTTTAATACAATATTATTATTATTATTATTATTATTATTATTATTATTATTATTATTATTATTATTATTATTATTATTATTATTATTATTATTGAAAATTTAAGACCTCAATATTACGTCCTATTGCAATGTAAATAACTGTACTGAAGTTGATAGGAAAAGAAAGGATAAGAGATAGTCATAGAGAAAGGACAAGAGCGATTAGTGTCCGAAAGGAAATTAGAAGGTGTCAGCTCCTGCACAACTTTAATATCGAAACTTCGGATGCCTAAACAGAAATTAAGTACGATTTATCTTCACCACGATACATAGTAACACGCTTTCTTTGGCTAAGACTTTGGATTATGTATGCATTATATTGATATTTTAACAAAATATAAATACCAATATAGAAAAGAATAGTTCCTATTTACAAAGTTTGGTTGAACGGATATATAGAACGTGTTGGAAATGGCGAACGAAAATATTATTATTTCTAGCACTAGGAGTTTTACGTTCCGTTCAGCAGCAAGGGCTATATGAGACGTGGACCTACTGATTAATCCGAACCACATGAGCTCCGACCGGGAATCGAACCCGGATCTCCCACGCCAAAGGCGCGTACGCTAACAGCTTAGCCACGAAGGAGCTCTACGATTATTTTTTTAACTGTACAAATGTAAGTACAGATTGGAATAATTTGTTCTATAAAACATCAAAATTCACCAGCAAAAATGTCTATGGTCGGCTTTAGATGCTACCAAATCGCAAGCAAAGTACGTTTCTATCGTATGGATGAAAATTCGACCTAATTCGCACCTGAATTCGCTATTGAAAATGTTAGGAAATTTTATGATTTGGTAAAGAAAAGGTCACGAAAAAGTTACGAAATTTAATTTTGGAATTTTAGTAGACACCCTGTTTTTTCACTTACAAGGAGAAAGCAGACTTTGGTAAATTAACATCGAGGCCATTTTTTGCAAGGTGATTGTGAACATTTAAAGTGTTCGTATTACAAACTGGGAGAGCGCAATAGCCTAATATAGCATAGAAAAAGCGTCTTAAAGCTTTCGATTTGCCGCATATGTTGTAAATTTATTAAGTAACGGCGTGACAGTGTCAGAAGGATTTGTGACTCATACGTTCCAAAAGTTACGGGTTCGGTTCCCGCTGGTGTCAATTTATTTGTTTCTTGTTTCCTTGGCTCAACCAATAAAGCAGCCACTTTAGCTACAAGTAAAATGTTAATTTCCCATATGTTTATAATGAATTAAAACAATAGAAATTTGAAATCAGTTGTAAAATCTTTCAATATTTCATGGTAACTGGCAACAAAATATAATCTACTTCGTAAATATATCGATATCACGAGTTATATTATGATTACCACAGTCGTTGTGTAAAAGTGTTCTTACGCTTCGTGTCTACATCTGTTGACAGTGTGTGTATTAAAGCACTGGCACAAATGACACGGGGGATGAAGGGGACATGTCCCCTCCAATCTTGGAAATGTGGGATTGTGCCCCCAATAATCCGATTTGAAATGTGTTTCTTGGGGAGAAATGTGATGAATTGTGTCCGATTGCCACAAAGGAAAATGAGATGAAATTGATATCCCCCAGATGAAGCCTCAAATCTGCCCGCTTCACAATGCTGAAGACAACTCTGCTCCCCTGATCCTCCACAGTATTGTTTTAAAACATCATAAATATTTTGAAAATTGCTTTAAAAAATATGGGAACGGTCTTACCCGTCCTCCCCCCAATATTGGAGAAACATTTTCGCTGCTTATTAGAAGTGGAATAAGGGGTAATCTCCTTTGGTTATAGTAACATTCGTCGAGATTATCGTCTATGTTAAGTTTGCACATAAGACCAGTTAGGCCTACATTGTTGCAACGTAATATGTCACTTTCCACTGAAAATACTGTTTAGGGATTCTGAGGTGTTCAAAACACGAACTTTTAGATCTTCAGAATAAGCTCCCCACTTCGTGAGTTTGGATGTCAGCAGTTCTGAGCCACTTTTGACAACCCCAGGTAATTTAATTCAGGTTGAGTATCATATGGTGAATAGATAATGATATTTTGGTTTAGTGAAGTTAGGATCGGTGGAAGACGATGAATCTGCAGCAGAATTTGATAATGTGGGACGACATTGTTTACCTTTTGCTCTTCATCGGATGAAACACTGGAGTATGGTACGGGAAGTTGTGGAACCTTTAGTTCTTCAGAGTGTGGCACAGTGACGAACATTTCAAGGAATATTTGAATAAGTAGCAGTCCACTGTTTTCTTTTTTGGATAGACCTTTAATTGGAAGAACTATGCAAAAATAGCAATTTCAAATATGATCTGTCGGTTCTCTCCGTATCATTGCAACTGCAAATGGCACGCACGGCCTTTTTCCGTGTAGACAGTCCCGCAAATTTGTAGAACAAGTATTACAACATATATGTGATGCTCACTTCTTGTCCACATCACCCACTTTACAGCCAAAGTACAAGTGATAGGCTTTCTTTATGATAGAAATGAAATTCCAATTTTCTCTTCACTTCGTAAAAAACAACAATTTGCTCTGCACTGCAAACACATTTACGCGACATGTTTCTGCTTAGTACAGTCATAGAACGATAAAAAAATCATAATAACAGCACCCTGTACTGCTCTTCCTTCAGCTTGACTAGACTTCAACTTTCAATTCTGAAAATAGCCTGGGTCGCCACCACGCTGATATAAACGTGGACAAGTTCGAATTTGACTATAGATTACACGATCAGAAGAATCAGATAAGTGCAGAAATAATAAGAGCAAGCACAGCTTGATTACGGTCACGGGACATCAGACACCGTGACTTATTAATTTCTATGGAAACTCTAATATTGATTGCGTGATTATTATTATTCTGTTTTGTGCACAAATACAAGAGTTTAAACCAAATAGAAACATATTTATAGAATTATTTTCCAAATCGTCCAAATTTGTGTTTTATGTACGGTATATCGAAAGTTTACTGTATTTATTATTAAAGTAACAATACTTCTTTCGTTTCCTTAACAGTGTGCTCCAGATATCAACGTTCTTAATTACATACAATGTTTAGCAGTACAACGAATAATCCTCTACATTCAGCTGGTTAACAAAATTATACAGATTGCTAACGATCTTCTATTATGAATAAAACAGCATATCGACTACCTAACAGTTCATCATTATTATTACTTAGCTTCCCACAAGGTTCAAAATTAATTTCATATAAATAATTACTCCATTAAATTAAAGTTACATTGTATAACGAACCTAACCATTTTCATTCAAATTCATAATATTCATATTCATTAAAAGTAACCATTTTCATTCAAATTCATAATATTCATATTCATTAACATAACCTTGTGTATTTCATATTATTATTTTAGTATTCAATATTAGGTGTTTGGTACCTTCTTTACAAAGTTGAATATGCTGATATCCCAAAATATAATATTGAAAGAAGAATGATATTGCGAGAATTATGTTGTGATATACTTAGCGATTACACAAGATAGTTATTTAATATATGTTGATACTGCTAAGGTACTGAAATTTTGTGTATAGAATTTTGTTTATATTCAAAATTTACTACAACAGGAATTTTGACATTACGTATGAATCAGATTATATATACATTTTAAGCTATTGTTCGGTGGCTGACAGAAAGAAGGGCCTAAGCCCCTAGAATGAACTTTCTAGCTTGAAATATTAAATAGTGTCATTTCAACGTCAAAATTAAATCTTAATCCGTAAAATAGTTATGTTATTATGAATAATTACGTGGTACTTCTCAGATTTACTTGATTTTTTCTTTTCAGATACTTAGAAATTTTGTTAAATATTTTCCTTTTTTTAAAAAAATAATTTCAAATATTACAATTATTTTGTTTACAATATATAGTTTACAATCGTTCTCCATACCAAGAATAATCTATTTTTTACGCTGCTCTACTTCTTGGCGTGAAGTAGATTTACTAGAGAAGTTTGACACCGTTCTGAAATGTGGACTGGAATCGTTACTCAACTGTAACCTAAATAGCAACGCATGGATACAGGCCTCACTTCCAGTTGATTCTGGAGGTCTTGGTATTCGTCGGGCTGTCGATTTGGCGTATCCTTCATTTTTAGCGTCGTTCTATGGCTCCCGGCATACCATTGAGATACTCCTTAACCAACTGAATGAGCCTCACATAGAATCTGATGCCCAAGACTGCATATCTGACTGGTCTAACCTAGTTGGTTTAAGCCCTCTTGAAATAACGGACAGAAGTTCGCAATCAATTTGGGACAAGCCAATCATCAAATTACATCAATCAGTGTTATTACAAGAAGCAGACAGTCAAGAGGATAAGGCTAGACTTCTCGCCTCCTCATCAGCAATTTTAGGTGCTTGGCTACAGGCATTACCTTCACACACCCTAGGACTGCACCTTCCAAACGAAAGTTTTCGTATTGCAGTTGCACTTCGCCTAGGAGTAGACATCTGTGAATCACACAACTGCTCTAAATGTGGTGCATCAGTCAAGCAGAATGGTCTACACGGTCTGTCTTGTATAAGTAGCTCCGGAAGACATGTAAGGCATTCGAACGTGAATGACATTATCTGGAGAGCACTCACATCGGCGGAAGTTCCATCTGTTCGTGAACCTGTGGGGTGTAACAGATCTGATGGCAAAAGACCAGATGGCATGACGCTGGTACCATGGAAGAGGGGAAGGATTCTTCTCTGGGATTTCACCTGCTCTGACACTTTCGCGTCATCTAATCTCACTCTTTCTTCATCTCGAGAAGGAGCTATTGCAGCCCGCAGAGAATGCGAGAAAAGAAGAAAATATAAAGATCTGCTCAATAGATACATGTTCGTGCCCGTAACCATTGAATCGAGCGGCATTTGGGGCCTGGAAGGGCTCAATTTCATCAAAGAAGTAGGCCAACGTATAGCACACGTTGCTGGTGACAAGCGAGCTACTACTTTCCTGATACAACGTATCAGCATAACAGTTCAGCGAGGAAATGTGGCTTCCATTTCAGGTACATTACCTCCTGGAAAATTATATTAGAAGAAGTTTTTCTTTTATAACTAACTATTCAAAATTTGCTGTTTATCTTGTATATCTTTTAAAATAGGTATAAAGGTCAAGATGTATATTTAATATATATTAAATTTTATTGATTTTCTGCAAAATAAAAAAAAATGTAAATTAAAATATCGATTAAATGATATATATATATATATATATATATATATATATAGTAAAAACTTTCTTCTTTTTTATTCGAATTTGTTCTTTTTCTTCTAATAGCGTAATTACTTTTCTTTTTAAAATGGAAATAATTAATAAAACAATTAGGTACAGATCAATCATAACCTAACCAGTTTACATAATAAAGTTAGAACTTTAGGAATTAATAAACATTAAACATGACGAATAATTAAACATATTAACCTGTTAAATATCATAAAGAAGTAACTAAACATAATTACAGTTTACAAATTCGAGAGACAATGCTGGGGCATAACAACCCACCCACCTACTCAATATCTCACCACAACTACGTCTAAGATGGCAAATTGTAACTTCAAAAGAACATTACACGGCATGTTTTCTCTGGCAAACTCTTCAATACAAACTAAACCGTGAAGTGGTTGATATTCCTCTGTTAGCGATGAAGTGCGAGTAATATGGATAGCCAGAGACTACGCAGGAGTTTATTTCGGGAGGGGTCCTAAGCTTTTCGGGGGGTCCAAATACAATTTGAAGCTAAATTATATTAAAATTTATAAAATTGCACCTGAAATTAGACTAAATTTAGAAACAAGTCGGAGTGCTAAGACCCGCAGGATCCACCCCTACGTATGTCCTGATGATAGCAATGAAACTAACCGTAAAACAGTGGAAGTTTGTTGAAATAAGTAGACAGCTCCTGTTGCCACGAACCCTTAATTTGCCCCAAAAAAACATATCGGGTGATAACGTATTTCTTCGAAACCCGAACCAATCTTCAAAAACTAATTTCTTATTCGTTATCAGCGCCCTAAAATTAGTAAGAATTGGTTAGTTTTATTTCCGAAGCATTTTCACTGTTGACCAGTGTAGTTGGTAATATATATACCACAACGTCGTAATAAACAGCGTCGTACACATTTGAAAAACATGTATCGTATCTTTTGCTAAGCCGTTTCTCTAGTGAGTGGCGCAGACCTTTTCCACTATACCAACCGGTGGCATATTTACTATCCCAAACGTTTCAGATATCCTCTGATCTGATTGGCCGATACAGATACGATATCACAAGTCGTGACCTACATATAGCACAAACTAAACGACAGATGCTGTTGGCCCTCGTAGCGAGTGAACTAGCGCAACATGGCGAAAATCGTTTTTGGCGTGAGTTCAAACCCTGTCTAAGGAAAGTTTTCTTTATTATTTCTAAAAACTTTTATAACATTTCTTTCGTTAAAATAAGATTAAAAATAATATTCAAATAGTGATTTAACGATTATTTTTTTTTAAATTTTCATTAAAATAAGTTTGCCTTTGTATTATACAGATCCATAGCAAAAGTAGTAGTAGTAGTAGTAGTAGTAGTAGTAGTAGTAGTAGTAATAGTAGTAGTAAAAGTAGTAGTAGCAGTATTAGTATTAGCATTGGTATTAGTATTATTATTAGTAGTAATAGTAACGGGTTAGAAGCCCCGCAGGGGTTGGATGGGTTCTGTTCTCGACATCAAATTGGCAAGAAGACTGAAACGTTTGGGATCGGCAAAAATGCCGACCAGGGATGTACAAATATGGTGGTCTTTGTTTTAAGCACACGAGTAGCAGACCGGAATTCAATCGCAAATTTCGACTAGTTAAAATCGTCGCATGAGCGAAAAGAAGTGTTCCCCGTAATTAGCTAGCTCTGACGTTGTTTTTAGAGCAATAAAATAAATCAGTTGAAATGTCCATTAAGGACTCAGAGGGTATTCACTAAATTATCAACATTACAGATTTTTTAAAAAACAAAATACAGAACTCCTTTATTTTGAATCAAATACGGTCTATTATACTCGTATTAAATTTCATATAAGTTAGACCCCATGTTAAGAGGTTTGCATATCCAGACTCATAACTGAAAATATTTATGATCACTCCAATCCCAATCATTTCACAGATTCAACCTGTTGTATATATAAGTTATAAAGACGTAAAGTCGAATGTAATTTATACGAGAAAGATTTTTATACATTGCAAGACCTGGAACGTCCAAAGATCCACCGCCAAGTGAACTTTGTGGTGGACAAACACCGTGTGCGTGGGTTTTCGGGGTTCTCCCGTTTCCTCTCACTTTTTTCATTCCACCATTTCATTCATTTCTCATAATCACAATCTCCTTTAGCCTATCCGGCATAACCATGGGACGTAAACTTAAAGATTTCATTTCATTTTTTTCCAAATATCCTCCACAAACTCATGGTCCTACTGGTATAAACAAAAACGAATGTGGAGCACACTTTTTTCATTCCACCATTTCATTCATTTCTCATAATCACAGTCTCCTTTAGCCTATCCGGCATAACCATGGGACGTAAACTTAAAGATTTCATTTCATTTTTTTCCAAATATCCTCCACAAACTCATGGTCCTACTGGTATAAACAAAAACGAGTGTGGAGCAGAAAGTCACTTTATACAAAAGTTAAAAGAGACACTGGGAAGGCATGTGAAATGCTCGAGCGGTTTTTATGAATAATCTGTCAATCACAAGTTTAAGTGTTCAAACCCTGTAAGTAGAATTCGTCTTTTTTAAAACTGTGTTCCTATTTTCATCAGAGGACTGAGAACATTTCTTTGAATAAGTCTTTGCCAATTACTTTTCTTTCAAATTCGATTAGAACGGAAGATTATATGAATTGCAGATCTAAAATCCATAGCTGAAAACAAAATATTAAGTATATTCTATATTTCATTATTATCCTTTGATTTGTAATGAAAAACTATTTATAAGCATTGGTGATTTCAGAAGATTCTTCCTGGGGGATTGTCAATATATGAAGGACGGAAAACAGCTAAAACAGCTATTAGTCCACTTTGAGCACGATCGAAGATATGGCTTCGAAGGGGGAAATTTTTTATGTCGACAGTGTCTCAAATTCTCCCTCAGGTCACACCCTGAAATCATCACTGTTTCAAAGATTTTCTTAACAAATAGAATATTACATTCATTTCTCGTTCCACGTTTTGAAATGGCAAAATCGTAACTTAAAGAGAATTATAATACGAACAAAAATAAAGAATTATAGAAATAATGAAGTAAATATTATCGTGTAAGTTATCGATTTCTAGTCGGATTAAAACGTGAATATTCGTGTGGATTGCACTTTGAAGCAAATCCCCTCTCTATATAATTCTTACTGGAGAGGAATGTTAACTAAAATTACTTAATCAATATTTTTAATAATATATTTTTATTGTAATATTTTTATTATTCAATGTTGTATACACTTCATTTCCCAAGGAAACTCTCGCAAATGTATGGTGGGCTAGTGAATATTATCAAATAAATTATCATTTAGTTTACGTAAATGCTGCATTGCCTCATTTTAAACTTCGTACTATAGCTAATAATAATAATAATAATAATAATAATAATAATAATAATAATAATAATAATAATAATAATAATAATATTGTAAAATCATAGTCCTTATCTTAATCAGAATTTCTGGCTTAGTCAATAAATTAATTCCACGAGGTCTCTATTCGAAGTTCTATTTAATCGAATCCGATAGAAACACAAAGAGAAACTTCGAGAGCAGGTAAAAGTCAAATCTTACTTTGATGGAACTCGAACTAACCTTTAAAAGTGATCTACGCGCAAGCGCTTAGACTATTTTTTCTTTTCTTTAAGTTAACTGATTCACCGAACGTATCTCAGTAACTTGTCTCTATTTTCTACTCGATATACACATTTTACAGTTATTTCCAATAACCATGAACGACATTGACACAAACACAAAAACATTAAAGACAGTTAAAACTCTCCGAGCGGGAATCTAACCCGGGACACTGTACACCAAAGGCACACGTGCTAGCCACTAGACCGGCAGGGAAAGCAAATGAAATGTATTTTGTAGTGTCTGAAGTTTAAGCCTATTTCACCCTGACATATGTCTATTGATCGTATGTTTATGTTCACCGTATTTGTTACTTTGAGGAATGATGTATGCTATTGATATAGGTTCTATTACATATTCGTTCATAAATATTATATAAAGTACAAGAATTATTCATGATTTGTCATGGAAATTCACCGGTGAATGCACAGTAGACAAAGAATGCAATTATAAGGAGAGTTCGACAGGGATGGTATCTTTCGCCGACATTAATTAATATCTATCTAGAAGAGATAGCGAAGAGGTATGTACATAATGGAGATATTATTTCGTTAGGAGGTAAAAAGATTAGGTGTATACGGTTTGGGGATGATATGGCTGTTGTTGCAGAATATAAAAAGAAATGGAAGACGTGATTTTTCATTATTATAGTGTTCCAATTCGTCCCTTTTAATAGATAATTTCCATTGTTTGCCTTATTTATATGGAGTCTGAACATATAGGAAGTGTTAGAAATATTAGATTGAATGTTTTATTTGTGGATATGAATCCACATTGTTCGCACTGTCAGTGATGTAGAGATCTACTTACTACGTTAAAATACCCTTTCCACTAAAGTTGATAATTTTCGTAATATCGGCCAAATTAAAGTGTTTTTGCTTCTAATTTCTGTATTTTTAAAATATTGAATAGAAACATTATAAATGTGTTTGTCATTAACCTTTCCTGCTGTGGAAACCCTTCGAACATATAAAGGAAATGTAGATATTTTAAAACAACGTTAGCTTGAAGAGACGCATCAATAATTTTGCACATACCTGTATCTTTGAGCGCTCTTCCTTCCCTTAGGATACGCTTATAAATCAAAGTTAAATCAGACAAACCAAAGCCGGCTTAAGTCACAAATTAATTTGAAACGGTTTAACTATTTCGTCAATTTGCCTATTTTATAAATAGATAATGGGAATTTAAAATATTGTAGAATTTGATCTTTTTCTTCTCAAAATCAAAATTTTCAAGGCTGATGGGACTAATACATGGATGGAGTTAGCAATTGTCTGCTGGGGGCAGACCTTTTTACTGTTGGGGGAACGGTAAACACAAAGGAGATTTGAATGGTCTTATAAGTGGCATTTTTATTTCTTGTCAAAAAGTTGGAGGCAGCAATGCCCCCACGACCCCCATAACTCTGCCCATGGACAAATATCAACTTACTCATACACAAAGTTCGATCTGTCTATCTTAAATGGGTTCTAAGATATATTTTGATATTGTGATCAGTGTTGTGACGTAGAATTCCGAAACTTCCGTTGCCAAAAGTGTAAATAAAAATTGTTGTATGTTGGGACGTTTCATTGATTCTGAAAGACCGATTCTCGATGTCTCTTAGCAGTTTTGCTCTATGGTTAGTAATATCTAAACCGGAAGTACTAGTAAATTTTTACCACTTCCGGTTTTAGTAGAGTAACAATGATGAGGTGACCCTTTTACTTGAGACGTTAAATCGAAAACTCGCTTGTCACTTCTATTGCTGTTTTTGTTCTATGGCGGTCAACAATTTAACTAAGAACTCTTTATTTCTAGCAGTTTTAGTTTGAAAAGAGGTTGACGGAA
Source organism: Thermobia domestica (assembly GCF_964235325.1). Taxonomy (NCBI): domain Eukaryota; kingdom Metazoa; phylum Arthropoda; class Insecta; order Zygentoma; family Lepismatidae; genus Thermobia; species Thermobia domestica. Next base: position 130,151,505 of record NC_137456.1, on the reverse strand, counting down.
TAGGTGGAACCTATCCTTAAAACACTGAATCAGTTATAGAAAAAAAAACATCGCTTCTCGATATCTTAATATTTTTGTTCTGAAAGTTGTCGAGAGACGAACAGAGACCTTCGATATTTTAGCATTGCATTGTTTGCAAGTCTAATATCCCTGGAGGAGCCAAGTCATAAGTTGTCATGAGGTAGGCAACTTTAGAGTTCATGTTCATACAATGAGAAAAATATTATAGCTATCCAACTATATATTTTATTTTTTCTTTAGGTTTAATAACCCACGATTATACTGTGGGGTTAAGGGAGACGGTGATAATGACATGCATGATAATGATGGAATGCAAAACTGGAAAAACGATGAACCTTAGAAGACCAACGTTTTTTATAAAATTCTTGACCATTGTAACATTCTTTAAAGACATAATTTTGAGTTATTTGGAAATATTAAAAATAAACTTAAATGAAGAGAATAATACTAAGAAATATTAGTGGAACAAAACATTATTGTTTAACGAATTGCCAGAATCAAGCTCTTCTTTAAAAAAATACTGTAGGGTATGGGATTTGAACTGACGATCGTGGAAAAAGTTGAACGCCCAACGAACACGCATTAACCAAGTACTCTACGAAAGCAACTTAATACCCTGTCACCTAGTAGACATATATAAGGAATCCACTGAGACAAAATGCATTATAGTTTCGCTTATTTTGTGTCTTATTTCTATTTAATCTTTTGTTTACTTGTAAAGTCTTTAATACCTATGATTCTTAGCACTGTGCTATATGTATAATAACTTACATTATGTAATATTTACATTATATTTCTAGTAGAGCATAAAATTCCTTCTCTCTTCGCAAATTTCACTGCACGTTGCCACGTTTACGAAAATGGAACAGAATTTGGCGATCAAAGTTTCGGAGATTTCTTTTTTTAATTATAACTTGTTTATTTCTTAATTTTTTATTGAAATATTTTTTGGAAACGTGTTTCCTTCTGCATATTTTCAAGAAAACACGTGACAATTTTGATCACAATAAATAGAGTTATTATCATTTATGTAATTTCTAAAGACATACGACAGAAATTCAGGACAGAAGTGTACCTACAGGACATGAGGATTTACAACAAGACTATGTAAACAGAGAATACACAAAAACTAAACGAAAGCGGTTTTTTATATTCTGCGGGGAAACTGTTTTAGTTGGCAAAGTCTCCATTCAAAGGTCTTAAATTTGCCGTCCGCAACTCAAGAAGTGAACCGAAGTGAATAAAATTGTGCAAAGGCACTCTAGACGTAAAATGAGGGGATACCTATTTCGCTTTTCTGGAAAAACGGTTGGGTGGGGCTTAATCCCCTCTAAACAGTCGAGCACGAAATATCGACTGTACGTCAAAAGAGAACTGCAACGAAACTGCCAGGAAAATACGCAGGAAATTAAAGAATACGTATATTGTTAGTTTGTGCGGAATAACCGTGTAGGGGCCAAGCCCTCTCCGAAAAAAGATATTACCGGAGGAGCACGTTAATTCCACTTGATGTAAAAAGCAAAAAAGGAAAGAAAAGGAAAAGAAAACAATGTACATTTCGCGGACTCGAACCGGTGACCCTCTACGCAAAAGCCCAGTACGCTAACCACTTATCTAAGAAAGCTAACGAAAAGCATTTCTTTCCTTAAATTTATAACCGAGGGACACTATTATGTGGAGGTTTAATATTCTCCCTTTCACTCTCTCTTTTATTTCAAAATATTACATGTTTCTGACATTTTTAATATTAGCTATGCTTTATGTATGATTATTAGCAGTTGTTTTTAGCAGGCGGTTCTTCCAAATAATACTTAACTAACACAGTAGTAACCAATGTTTTGTATACTCATTTTCTAGACTGGAAAGAACTTAGTCCCTTGGCTAGCTCTTGGCAACTTAAAAATTGCAGCTCCTCCCCCTTCCTGCGCGATAGATGACTATCCCACCAAGTGCTTGGGCGAAATTTCTCCCACATTTATCATTCTCCTCCTCCCCACCAGAAAAAGAGTGCCTAAATTGTTAGCGAGATTTCACTCCTCTAATGAATTCCACATTGATTTGCATATCACACACATAGAAGAGTACATCACTTGGTAGCAGAGGCGTAATCAGGATTTGATTTCGGGGGGTTGCTGCCTAAACGTTCATTTGGGGGAATTCGGGGATCCACTCTCGGAAATTTTTTTGAATAAAACCGCAATCTTAAGGCTTATTGTAACAACTTTTACAAATGTCGGAGGTTCCAGACCTTCTGGCTACGCCATTCCTTGGTAGCATGCATTCTTCCTAAACATCATCAGTCTCTGTTCACTTCCATATTCAGCCATAATTTTATTCTTTCAAGCCAAAGGGAATACATTCGTTCTCCTTCGCATCTAGCGTTCTTAAAAGTAAAATTATGATATAATTAAACGAGCGATTTTGCCATTTTCAATGTAAATTTCTGTCCCCTCCTCCGCAAGACAAATCACATGGGCGCATCGTGCGTGTATGCCCCCCTGTGTTCCAAATAGAAAAATTGAATTAGGATATTTTCTGCAAGACTCATGGCGATATATAGAATTTCATATCCAGTATTTCTGTTTGCTTGGTACTGGAACTAACAGAATTGGAAATAATTGTTTTGTGTAAGTATAATTGTGCAGAACAGCCATGGATAAATGTTTTGTGTTGCTATATATTCTAAGGATTCCCACATCAGGATAAGAGCACATATCAACACAACACGTGCTGTTGATTATAAACAGAAGAGCAAAAGAAAAGCCGACAATAAAGGCACCGAGGATCGCCGAAAGAAGACGGACCTCACGGAAGGACTCTAAGAGGACAGATAACAGGCGGACCACCGAGTGACCCATCATCAGTCGTCCAACTGATCAAATCACCTCCACCACCCAGAGGTCGCACTGGACTAGGGGTACACCTATCCTTACCCGAGGTCGCACTGGACTAGGGGTCATTACTACATTCAAGCCTCGCGAAGCTGCCTTGAGTTGAGGGGACTATCTTTCAAAACTCACCAGAACCGGCAGGTGAATTGCAGGCTGCCTACAGAGAAGAGACACCGTGCAAACACCTATTTCCTTTTATATGGCTATAACGAGATATACACTATTTTACTCTTTGTAACAAAAGACGTTTTGCATTTAACAAATTTTTATAATAAATTGATGAAGGGGATAAATCTAATAACCTTATTGACTCTACCAAAATCATTACACGGTAATAGGCACCCTAGTTTGTACGGTCACGGCTTTTTATTAACTTTTTAACAGACACAAGGCCAGTATCAAAATTTATCAAAATTCAACTAAAATTTATATAAATTCAATCACTCCTTTTTTCTTACTTTCTTTAAGTGCGATTTATGCCGGAAACTAGATCAAGTAAACAAACATACAGATCGGGAGAGAATAAGACAAATATGACAAAGGGTGCATCTAATATATCATTTAGCATTTCACATTTAACGAGGTATGCGGGACACGTGCACGAAGACCCGGACAGGTTTTTCATGCTATTCGACCATATGGCAACCATGCAGTCATTGTCACCGGCCAAGAAGAAGGAAATTCTATCAATATATTTACAACACACAGCTCTAGATTTCGTGTTACAGCTTAAAAACCAAAATCAGTTTGATAGGATGTCCTATGACGATTTAAAATCTAAGTTAGTAGCATTATGTAGTCCAAAGGTCCCTCGTATAAAGCAGAACAGGAATTGTTTGAGGTTCAACAGCGAATGGAAGGTCCATAGATTCATACTTTTTACGTAAGCTTCGAGCAATAAGGAGTTAATACCGGAAGCGACAGAAGAACAAAAGATCCATCATTTATCCTTGCGATTGCACAGGGATTTCCTTAATAAGATAGCACTAGAAAGGTTTGCAACGGTAGAAGCTCTACAGACTAAATTAAACACTTTGGAAGCCGCCAATGACCTTCTAAGAAAACGAGAGCATTCAGAGCTATCACAAAGATTACACATTTTATACGGCCAGAATCATATGCCTAACCCACAGAATATATCCTATTGCTTACCAACCGAACCAAAGACAATATATCCTGGACATCAGTTATATCACCATTTCTGTTCTATACAAACATAACCAGTCACGCAACCAATGAACAGTTATGCACCTACATATCAACAAGTAAATCCTTCCATGGTGATTCCTCAACCTAACCATCAAGAATTTCAAACCCCAAGTCAAGAACCCAAGACCGTTCCCCACCAAGAGCAAAATTCTCCACAAAATGACCTCCCTTGGTAAACAAAATGGCAGAATTGTCGCTGGTGATAGGCCAGACGAGTTATAGAAACCAACCGAAGCATAAAAGCCAGGGAAACAGAAGGAGGAATAACAATAATAACGGGAAGAAAAGCTGGAACAAACCCAGAACAATCAGCAGAAAGAACAAAATTTGGTATGCGCGATATGCCGGAAGCGGGGGCATGTTTACAAGCGTCATCTACATCTATTTGTTACAAGCGTCAGAAAGAACGCATAAGGCAGCCCCTTCACAAGGAGGGCCACAGTCAACATCGCTCGGAATAGGGAGACCAAAGAGAAACTGGCAAAAATTTCGAAATTCCTGTAACAAAAGAACAATCAGTACAATTGGCAGAAAGACGGGAAAACATTGCATTAGAGGACGAAAATAACAGGTCGTATTTAACAATTAAAACTAAATCAGGCCCTCAGAATGCGTTAATTGATACAGGGAGTACGGTGACCCTCTGGCCATTCGACGCCGCATCCACTGGGACAAGTCTAATTCCATTTCAGACAATAGTAAAAGGAATTTCAGGAAATAATATTCGTTTGAACCAAATAGCATTAATAAAATTTAAAATAGGTCAAAAAACATTTACTTATTACATTAGAGTAATTGACAAGACAATGCCAATAATTATAGAAATTGACTTTCTCCAACGTTCGCATTCCATCATTGATTTAAACAAGAATACAATATCCTTCTTTAAACTTCCAAGGAAACCACAGCTACCACTTGAGAGCAAAGAAAATACGCTGTCAGCTTTAGTGACCAGATAGTATCGCAGACAGACCACAACTGTTTTTACGTGACTAAGCAAATAACTTTATGTCCACGTTCTCATACATTTATACAAGTGGCAGGATTGAAAAAATAGCTGACAAAAAATTCATGTATATATCATTGCTTCCTGAAATACGCGAGAAACACAAGTTAAATGCCCTGGATCAGAAGATAGAAGCAGACAAATGACAATTTTAATTTCAAATATCAATAGCAATGGTGTCACTTTAAAAAGGTGTACACCAGTGGCGGTTCTTGAGGAGGGCTACGAAATCTCTTCCAACGCCTTAGAAGAACCAAATTTTTTGGAAAAAGCATTTCAGTTTAAGACAAAAGACGAAACCGAAGAACGCCTAAAATACACAAAAACTCTTTAATAGAGAATTTTTTGACGTTAACCCCGACTTGGAGAAAAAGTTAAAACCAGCAGTTTTTGATTTATTATGTAAATATAGAGACGTTTTTACGTATGCCCCTGATGGCATCAGACATTTTAGGGGATATGTTCATATAATTAGGATTTCTAAGTCTGCTGTATTCCACGACCGTTCCCCACCTATTTCACTAAATATTAGAAGTCAAGTAGATAAACAGATTCAAGACCTTATCAAGGCAAACATAATCAGGCCTACAGACAATAACGAATTTTCTTCTCCACTTCTGGTGCTCAAAAAGCCTAACACACAAGAATTTCGGATACTTCTCAATCTACAGAAATGTAACAGTCCAGCAAGTACTTGTCGGTGCCATTTCAAACTACAGAGGACATTCTAAACTCTATAAAGGGAAAACCTTCATAACAACTATCGATATCTCGAATTCATACTTCCAAATCTTGTTGCATCCTAATAGCCGTAAGTATATGACTTTCGAGCTCAATCGTACCAGAAAATCATACGAATATTTGAGGTGTACGATGGGTCATTGTACATCAAATCAGAATTTGTCCATAACCATGAGAATGATTTTGGAAGGACTACCAGATAGGATTACGAGTTTTGTCGACGACCTTGTCACTAGTTCGTATAATTTTCCACAGCACCTGCAGGAATTAGAATTATTATTTCAGAAGCTTAGGAAACACGATTTTCGGGCATCATCCAAGAAGACACACATTGGCTACCAGGATCTTAACGTATTAGGACACCTTGTTAGTAGGGAATCCATTAAAATATCTCCAAAGATAGCCAAGAAGATGCAAAATTTTAAGAGACTGACTACTAAGCGGATTCTCGAAACCTTTATTGGCCTATGCTCATAACTTAGAGCGCACACTGAGCCTTTCCAGCAGATAGTAATGTCTAAATCTAAATTTAAATGGATGTTCTCTTTGAACAATTAAAAGAAGACATATTAAACGCCCCATCATTCGCTCATTTTGACGACTCGCTAGAAATCCGCGTCTTAATCCGATAGCAGTCAAATGCAAATAGCCCGAATACTTGCCTGCTATGACCCAAAAACTGACACTGAGAAGTTGGTTGCCTATTATTCTAGGAGGCTAACGAAAAGCGAAGAGAAAGCTAGCAAATGGCAAAACGAGTTGTACGCTCTCATGTACAATTGCCAAAATTTCGCTACTTTTTACTAAATAGAAAATTTAATCTCTACGTAGACGCATAGCGTATAGCGATTGTGAACACATAGCCTGTAAATGTCGGAAAATATACAAGATATAAGCTATTCTTAGAAGACTATGATTTTGATATACAGTATCTACCTGGGTCCAAGCATCCAGCAGACATGATCTGTAGGCTCGAACAAACCCAAGGTATTAAGAATGAAGAGAAAAAAGAAAAAATAATGAAGAAAAGGATGAAGACTACCATACCTTTAAATCAAATAGTCTTCAAGTTATAAGGAGAAGATAAGGAGCTTTTAACAGACATCGCAAGAGAACAGCGTAAAAACGACAATTACAAAGACATCATTTCTGTTTTAGAGGGGGAGGATCCGCACAAGATCTCCACGGTCAGATTAGCAGGGGTTTTTGTCTCAAAAACGACCTATTATATAGCAAATAGAACCAGCCTAATTATAGCTTACTATATCTTCTATGTATACCGAAGTCGTTATCCAACTTATGGTTCACAGCCTTGCACCGCCACGCAACCAACCTGCATCTTGTGTTTTCAAAATCGTACAAAACCGCCATCAAGAAATTTTATATGCTGTATCTCAAAAATTATCTTGCTCACAAAATTCGCACATGCGAGGATTGCCAACGTTTAAAGAAACTACCACAAAAGAATCAGGCCGAATCACCACATCACCCGGTGGGAGAGATAGCAACAACATGGATATATGACGAACTAGAGCCCTTTCCAAGTAGAGAAGGAAGAAATAAGTACATACTAGTACCCACGGAACTAGCTACACAATATGTGACGGCAAAAACAGTAGACGCCATAAACGCGGACAGCATAGAAAATTTTTTGAAACATGATATTATTCTCAAATTTAGAGCACTTACGCTGTATTAGGACCGACATCCAGTACATGAAGCGACTCGTTTACAAAACTCAGCATAGAAGTACGATTTCGTATATAAGTGCTCACACGCATATAATCATGCTTCCATAGGACTAGTAGAATAGATGAATAAAATCATACAGAATTGTCTTAAGTTTTTAGTGCAGGAACACCATACGGCCTGGGAAAGATGGTTATCGCATGTTATTTTTGGCACCAACATTTAAGTACAAGCAGGGACCAAATATTCAGCAAGCTTCTTTTTGTTTGGTTACGAACCTAGGATCCCGACAGAATGTACGTTCGAATCAAGACAACATATACAAATTGACAGAGATAAACTAGCGAACATCAGAAAGGATGAATGCCTAATATATAATTTTTTCTCCTTATACGGGATGTTCATAAAATCAGGCTCTTGATTACATTATACAGTGACCAAAAATTCATATTCTCTATTTTTTCCTTTTTTGAAAGAAAAGTTTACATATTCCAAAACCGATTCTTCTCCATTCATTTGTTCTCATAATAATTATTTTGTGCCTCATCTTTCATAAGTCCCGTTACAAAACAAAACTTAACCAATTGACTAAACATACCTTCACCATTAGGAAGACCCAATTCACTGGCGCCTACTAATACTACGAAAGGGAGACTCGACCGATATAGACTACCAATACCAGATATGACATATACATAGTGACCAACCCTTCATAAACTAGTATTTATTTATTAATCAAAGTGATGACACTTCTACCCACTTTCAGGGAAATCATAAACTGCTTTGATCCTGCTTAGATGGCACAGAACTAAAAGTGTTATTACCATTATATGTATATTTCGCAACAAGTGTTCCTATACTGATTTTTCCAGTATTTTTTAGTGTTCATAGTTTTTTCTATTGACTAAATAGTAAATCAAGTGTGCCAGTGATGTGTTGCAGTTACCTTTTACTAATAACAATTATGTGTTTTTCTCCAAAATAATCTTCCAGTTTATTTATTTTAGTGTAAGGGGTGTAAGGATCCCCACATCAGGACAAGAGCACATGTCAACACAAGACGTGCTATTGATTATAAACAGAAGAGCAAAAGAAAAGCCGACTCGAAAGGCACCGAGGATCGCCGAAAGAAGACGGACCTCACGGAAGGACTCTAAGAGGACAGGTAAAAGGCGGACCATTGAGTGACCCATCATCTGTCGTCCAACTGTTCAAATCACCTCCACCGCCCTGAGGTTGCACTGGACTAGGGGTCTTTACTACAACCAAGCCTCGCGAAGCTGCCTTGAGTTGAGGGCACTATCCTTCAAGACTCAGCAGAACCGGCAAGTGCCTTGGAGACTGCCTTGAGAGAAGGGGCACCGCGTAAACACCTATTTTCTTTCATATGTCTATAACGAGATATACACTATTTTACTCTTTGTAACAAAAGACGTTTTGTATTTAACAAATTTTTATAATAAATTGGTGAAGAGGATAAATATCGGTCCATTATTGACTATACCAAAATCATTACAATATAAATGCATGAAAATTGATAGAGGAGAGAAAAATGTTCTTCCCAGGCTGGGACAATAGTAATTGAGTTAGTGCCAGGAAAAGAAAAAATAGAGACGGGGAATTTCCTTGCTTTCCCCCTTACAATAGCGTTTAGTAAGTAACAAACGTTCTGTCTGCCGTATGATTGCCTATAGTTCTGTGTGGATCCGTGGATGAGTGAGTAGAGTCGTTGCTTGGTAATCGTGAGTTTCATGGATCTAATTCTGTCCAGGGCACTTCGAATTTTTTCATTCTTTGTTTCCCATATCCTAAGATCTTTCTGCTCCTCCGTAATCATCTGATGCTCTCAACTGATTTCTCCACTTGAATTCAACAATTGGTAGTGGGATGCTCTCATGTTCGAGTGAGCTTTTACATATCTACTTGCTAAATCAAAATTTTCGGCAAAATATTGGTCCTTTCCGATCATTTTGTCTCAAATTCTAAATTTGTGCATGTTACTCTATCTCTCTTTCATCATATTTGCATCTCTCGTTCTCCAATGTCATCAAGTATGACATAAGATGGCTTGGGAGCAAAACTTCAAATCATAAAAGTGCTATACCAATGGGCTCACTCTCTCACTAAGCATTTGATTAAATGTATGTGTTTTCACACTGAAGAGGGGGGAATCCACTCATCCAAAACCTCCTGAAGTGACATAATTTTTATTCAGGCTCTGCAAAGTCATTTCAGATCAAACGATTGAAAGAGTGTTCATTCCAACAGCAATAGGATTGCACTTCAATATTTTGTTTTACTTTATCTTACAAATAGGAAAAATACCTAGTAATATGTTTGCCATAAGAACTACACGTCTAAGATTCATTTCATTTTGGAGAAATGGGGCGGTAGACGGACTCACCTGGTGGAGCACATTTGCCAGGAAGTATTGCAACCGAATTAGCTTTAAAGGAAGGCGAGTGGCATAATCGCCAGGAACTGAAAATTCCCGTACACGTGGGCGAAATTCCCATTACCGTCTACAGCATCGTTTCTCCAAAATGGGACGAATGTCAGACGTGTAGTTCTTATGGCAAACATATTACTTGATATTTGTGCTATTCCTAAAGATAAAGTGCCACAAATATAAATACTTAATCCTGTTGCTGTTGGAATGCACACTCATTCAGTCGATTGATCCGAAATGACTTTGCAAAGCCTGAAAAAATATTCTGTCACTTCAAGGTGAAAGGAAGAGCGGATCAGCCAATCCTTTAGTGTGAAAATACATACATTTAATCAAGTGCTTAGTGAGAATGAGCCCATTGGTATACCACTTTTATGATTTGAAGTTCTGCTCCCAAGCCATCTTATGTCATACTTGATGACATTGGAGAACGAGACATGCAAATGTGTTGAAAGGGAGATACAGTCACATGTGCAAATTTAGGATTTGAGACAAAACGATTGGATATGATCCATATTTTGTCGAAAATTTTGATTTTGTATGTAGATATGTAAAAGCTCACCCGAACCTGAGAGCACCCCTCTACCAATTGTTGAATTCAAGTGGAAAAATCAGTTGAGAGCATCAGATTATTACGGAGGGAGAGAAACATTTTAAGATATGGGAAACAAAGAATGAAATAATTTTCAATCACCCTGGACGAAATTCGATCCATGAACCTGAAGATTACCAAGCCACGACTCTACTCACTCAACCACTGGGCCACACAGAACAATAAGCAGTCATGCGTTAGATACCAAACGTTTTTTACTTCAACACGTTTAATTGTAAGGGAGAAAGCTGGGAAAATTCCTCGTCTCTAGCTTTTCTTTCCCTGGCACTAACTTGATTAGTGTAGTCCCAGCCTGGGAAGAATATTTTCCATCAGTCTAGAACCATTCCTAACATTTTTGATACATGTTAACAACACAAAACATTTATCCATTGTTGCTCTGCATAATTATACTTACAAAAAACAATTCGTTCCAATTCTGTTAATTCCAGTGTCAAGTAAACAGAAATAGTGGATACGAAAATCTATATCTCGTGAATAATCTTGCAAAATATCCAAATTCAATTTTTCTATTTGCAACAAGGAGGAGCACACACGCGGCGTTTGGGAGCATGTTGTGACGATGAGATTTGTTTTGGGCAGCAAGAAACATCAATTTACATTGAAAATGACAAAATCCCATGTTTAATTATACCATTATTTTACTTTTAAGAACGACAAATGCGAAGGAGAACGAACATGTCCTCTTGGGCTTGAAAGAATAAAATTATGGCGAAGGTGGAAGTGAACAGACTGATGATAGTTTGGAACAGTGAATGCTACCAAGCAGTGGCGTAGCCAGGAAGTCTAGACCTTCCGATATGTGTAAATGTTAAAATAAGACCTAAGATTGCGGATTTTATTCAAAATTTCTCCGTGGGTGGAACCTGTATTCCCCTCAAATGAAAGTTTAGTCAGCGACCACCCAAAATCAAATCCTGGCTTTGCCCCTGTCACCAAGTGATGTACTCTTCTCTTCTATGTTTGTGACATGCAAAACAATGTGGAATTCACCAGAGGAGGAGAGAAATCTCGCTAACAATTTAGCCACTCTTTCTGGTGGGGATTGGAGAATGATAAATGTGGGAGAAATTTCGCCCAAACACTTGCAGGGATAGTCACCCTTCGCAGAGAAGGGTTGGTGTAATTCTTAAGTTGCCAAGAGCTAGCCAAGAGTCTAAGTTCTTCCCCCTCTAAAAATCGGTAAACAAAACATAGGTTACTACAGTGTTAGATAAAATTTATTTAGAAAAACCGCCTGCTAAAAACAACTGCTAATAATCATACATAAAGCATAGCTAATATTAAAAATGTCCGAAACATGTGATATTTTGAAATAAGAGAGAGAAAGGGAGAAAAATTAAACCTCCAAATAATAGTGTCCCTCGGTTATAAATTTAAGGAAATAAATGCTTTCCGTTAGCTTTCTTAGATGAGTGGTTAGCGTACTGGGCTTTTCCGTAGAGGGTCACCGGTTCTAGTCCGCGAAACGTACATTGTTTTCCTTTTCTTTCCTTTTTTGCTTTTTACATCAAGTGGAATTAACGTGCTCCTCCGGTAATATCTTTTTTCGGAGAGGGCTTGGCCCCTACACGGTTATTCCGCACAAACTAACAATATACGTATTCTTTAATTTCCTGCTATTTTCCTGGCAGTTTCGTTGCAGTTCTCTTTTGACGTACAGTCGATTACTACAGTCGATATTTCGTGCTCGACTGTTTAGAGAACTTTAAACTCCACCCAACCGTTTTTCCCAAAAACGGATTAGGTATTCTCTTATTTTACGTCTAGAGTGCCTTTGCACAATTTTATTCACTTCGGTTCACTTCTTGAGTTGCGGACGGCAAAGTTAAGACCTTTGGGTGGGGGCTATGCCAACTAAAACAGTTTCCCCGCAGAATATAAAAAACAACTTTCATTTAGTTTGTGTGTATTGTCTGTTTACATAGTCTTGTTGTAATTCCTCATGTCCTGTAGGTATACTTCTGTCCTGAATTTCTGTCGTATGTCTTTAGAAATTACATAAATGATAATAACTCTCTTTCCTATAATCAAAATTGTCACATGTTTTCTTGGAAATATGCAGAAGAAGGAAATACATATTTCCAAAAAATATTTCATTAAAAATTAAGATATAAGCAAGTTATAATTAAGAAAGAAATCTTCTAAACTTTGATCATAAAATTCTAAGTTCTATATTCGTTGCCTCCAAGTGTGCAGAGAGGAAATTTTATGCTCTATAACAAATATAAGATAAATGTTTCATAATGTTAGTTTTATATATATATAGCACATGTCTAACAATCAGCTATTAAATATTTTACACATAAACAAATTATTAGATAAAAATAAGTCACAAAACGTAAGAAACAATAAGGCAGTTTGTCGAAGTATTTCCTTGTAATTGAGTGAGTGTTACTACCAAGTACCAACTGAGTGTATATTAAGTTGCTTTCGTAGAGTAGTTGGTTAAGGCGTGTTAGTTGGGCGTTGAAATAATTACACTATTGTCAGTTCAAATCCCATACTCTACTTTAACTTTTTTTCTTTCTTTCTCTATTTTTTCTTTTTTAAGACAAGCTAGATTATGTCAATTCGTTACACAATAACATTTTGTTCTAATAATATTTCTTAGTATTATTCTCTTTTTCAAGTTCTTTTAATATTTTCAAATAATTCAGAATTATGTATAAAAAACGTTACAATGATCAAGAATTTTATAAAAAGCGTGGTTTTTCCAGGGTTCATCCGTTTTCTCCATTTTTGCTTTCCATCATTATCATGCATCTCATTATTGCCATCTCCCTTAGCCTGAGGGTATAATCGTGGGACATAAATCCTAAAGAAAAATAAAATTCATAATTAGATAAGTATAATATTTTTCTCATTATATAAACATGAAATCTAAAGTTGTCTACCTCATGACAAATTATGATTTGCAAACTATGCTATGCTTAAATATCGAAAGTCTCCGTCCATCTCTCGACATCTGTCACAACAAAAATATTAAAATATTCAAAAGCGTTATGTTTATAACTGATTCAGCGTTTCAAGGATAAATTAAACCTATTCCGTCAACCTCTCTTCAAACGAAAACTGCTAGAAATAAAGAGTTTTTAGTTACATTTGATCGTCATAGAACAAAAACGATAATAGAAGAAACAAACGGATTTTCGATTTAATACAAGTAAAAGGTTCATTTAATCATTATTACTCTACTCAAACTGGAAGTGGTATAGATTTAATAATACTTCCGGTTTATATATAGCTAACCACAGAGCAAAACTGCTACGAAACATCGAGAATCGGTCTTTTGGAGTCACTGAAATGTCCCAATAAAACATCGATTTTTATTTCAACTTTTATATCTAAATGCCAACCGGAAGTTTCGGAAATCTACTTCACAACACTGATCACAATATCAAAATATATCTTAGAACCTATTTAAGATAGGCAGATCAAATTCTGTATATGAGCAAGTTGATACTAACCCCATCACCTTCGAAAATTTTGGTTTTGAGAAGAAAAAGATCAAATTATATAATATTTTAAATTCACATTATCTATAAATAAAATAACCAAATTCATAAAATAGTCAAACCGTTTAAAATTAATTTGTGGCTTAAGCCAGCTTTGGTTTGTCTCATTCAACTTTGATTCATAATCGTATCCTAAGGGGAGGAAGAGAGCTCAAATATACAGGTATGAGCAACGTTATTGATGTGTCTCTTCAACCTAGCGTTGTTTAAAAATATTTATATTTTCTTTATATGTTTGAAAGTTTGGAAGGTTTCGACAGCAAGAAAGGATAATGACAAAAACATTTGTAATGTTTATATGGAATATTATTTTAAAATAAAGAAGTTAGAAACAAAAAACTTTAATTTCGCCAATATTACGAACATTATCAACTTCATTGAAAAGAGTATTTTTAGACTGAGGAAGAATTCTGTAATTCAAGGTAGGACGGAGACCCCTACTTCACTGAAAATGCGAACAATGTGAATTCATATCCACCAATGAACATTTAATCAAATATTTCTACAATTTCTTATATCTTCAGACTTCATATAAATAAAGCACACAATGGAAATTATCTATCAAAAGGGATGAATTGGAACACTATAGTAATGAAAATCATGTCTTATAGAAGAAGAGGTAGATCGCATGTAAGAAATCGATAGCAAAATTGATTAACGTGAATTTGTTGAGTCAATCAATAAATGTGATTTTAAGCTGTTCGAACCTCGTACTGAGAATTTTTTTACTATTATAACTTTGTTTTTGTATGAGAAACAATCTTCTATATTTAAGACTCATCACGATATCAAAATATGAAAAAGTGTCAACTTGTCAATGTCAATGTCAATGTCACTTTATTTCTACTCTTCATTTTTTATTCGCGAAGGTTTCATAAGTGTTGCCTGTTTGCTCATTGTGCATAAAGAAAATTTTCCAGTAAATTCTATTTCTTAAAAGCCCTAATGTAGGGAATTTATTAATCAATTTCACATTACGTATCGTCTCGAAAATTATATGAATGTCTCGTCTCGTGACAACACTTAGTTAAATGCATTATAGAACTTTTCCCTCTATCTACTTGTGTCATATTCTTTCCTAGTAAATGTTTAATTTTCTCTGTAAGCATTTATTGAGGTAAAAGTTCTATAACGCATTTAATTAAGTAGTAATATTTTGAGACAAGACAGTCATATAATTTTGGAGACGAGGCAACATTTTCACGAAACGAGACGGGCAAGAATCTTGTAGTCAGAATTAAGTAACGTAATAGGACGGTAATCTTGAATGCAAGTAGAATGGGTATGTTTAGGAACTACTACCAAAAAGCCTTTCTTCATATGTTTAGTCAAGTGAGGTCGACTCCAAAATTCATTAAACATTTGAGTAAGGAAAGGTAACATCAAGTCAGTAAACATTAAGTACATTTCATTGGATACCAGTCAGGACCTGCTGACTTATGTCATTTAGCCATAGGAATGGCATTTTGAACTTCCTGTTCTGTAAATGGTGCATCCAGAGTATCTTGATCGGCAGCCTCCAAACTAGGAAGCAAAGCAAAAAAGGAGGAAGAGGAAGTATTTACGGGAGATACATTTGTATATAAACTGATATAATAATTATGAAAACATGGCACCACCTGATTACCCTGATGCACAATGTTAGTCTGATCTACTAATTTACTTATAAGGTTACGTTGACCGCGTTTGCGCTCTTTACAGATTTGCTGAAGAGCCGCATCCTCCGTTGCATTACAACTTTCTGTTTTACTTTTGACAAAAAAACCTTTTGAGCACTTCCGATACAGAGATATCAGTAACGCTTTAATTTCTTTGACCTTGACAAACACAGAAGGAGGCATAGGTCCAGGATATGCGTAGTAATAGGCATGAACTAAACGAGTATAATAATTAAACTGGGTATGATAAGCAAGCCAACGCTCCTTACTATAATGTCTACATACAGATCTTAAAAGCTGCTTTAATATAAAGTTCCCAACGAGTAAGGAAAGATGAACGTCCACTATAATTGTAAAATTGTTGCGACTCAGGATCCGTTAATAGAGATGTGTTCATATGCCATACTGGAGAATGCTGAAAACAATTCTGAACACATAACTTCAATGTTAACAATAAAGCACAGTGATCGGTTTTACGAAGCAGGATAAAGTTGTACATCGAGCACACAAAGAATTAAGGATTGAGATATGTAGAATCTGTCTAACCGACTAGAACTGTGGCTTGTAAAGAATGAATGTCCTAGTTCCGTAGGCTTATAATAATTCCAAACATCGATAAGGTTAAACGAAATGACTACTTGTTGTAGAGTAGACGAAAAATTGCGTCCTGGACGATATCTTGCGCAACAAGATAACAATTGAAATCCCCTGCGCAGATAATAGGAGCTGTACTATCATGTAAAGCGACGAAAAGTTCCGTAGCAAAAAAAAATGATCTCTGACAGCTTTTTGATTACTTCCAGGATGAGCATAAACGTCAGTAAGGTGATAGTGCTTTAACTTTCCTGTTAACGGTCTATGTTTCGGATGTAAAAATAAATTATCAATTGCCAAATCTATATGTAAGAATGTCAAGAGAATGGACCGAAATAAAATCCTATAAAGCAGCTATCCTAACCGCAGAAGACAAACCATTAACATTAATTGTGGCAAAATTCACTAAAAACATGTAGAAATAATCAAACGGAAACGGTAACAAACACGATCAAAACCATATTAAGTGGGACCAGAAAAGTAAAAAACGGATCGGGATCAGATTCACTATAAAAACAAAATAATATCCAGTATACACTAGGCACTGTAGTTTTCAATTTACACAAGAGCGGCGAGTTCACTGAGCAGCACTGATATTCTCGGGAGCACTGATATCTTCTTGTAATTGAGCGTTTTGGCAGAAGATTAACTTACCAAGTCCATGTCGTTTCTTACGTTTTTGACGTCGAACGGTTGATTTCTGTGGTAGTAGGTGCGGTTGAAACGTTATCAAGTACCATAGTGTCAGAATTAGTCGTAGTGGTACAAACGGGAAGAACTTGAGGAGAAGTCGTAGTCTTGGTAGATGAAGCATTCTAACATGATACAGGAAGATCCACATGGGTCTGAACAGTGTGATGCAGTGAGATGGGTATCGGATCGTCGGGCAATTCTTCTACTGCAGGAGTGGGACTGTTGCTGCGACTGCGAAATACATGATCCATAGGGGAGCATTTTTCACTAGAAGGTTTAGCTTTAAAAAAAAGAATCAGCACTAGGTAGAAGGTTAGAACGTCAGTATATGACACAACACCATTACGATCCATGAGGATCCGATCACACAAGTCCGAATTAGAAAGTTTAATGAAAAGAAACTTACGGGCAAAATCAAATTCGATGCCCAACACATCAATTAACGAAAAATTAAATTCATCGTGTATCCATTCATGTAAGTAAATATAATTAGGAACATTTACTACACTCTGGAAGTTAATACGAATTGTATTAAGACGTAAGGAAACCATGAGGAACTGAATAATCACAATGAGGCAAGTACAGTTAATCAAACAGACGACACCCTCCACCAAACACTCGACTCGCACAGACACAGCACAGCACACGATGTGAACTGCACGAAGGTCACGGACGAACTAACCACTGATCTAAGAAACCTAACGGAAAGCATTCCTTTGTTTAAAATTATAACTGAGGGACACTATTATGTGCAGGTCTAATTCTCTCTCTCTCTCTCTCTCTTATATTTCACAATTATCACATGTTTCGGACATTTTTTAATATTAGCTGTTTTATGTCTGATTACACTAGTCGACAAAAAAAACACTTTTTTCTGGCACACGGAGGAAAATACCTGATTCTAATAGAACTTTTCGAATTCGAATCTGCAATCAGTTTTTCTTCATCACCCTCAGTTTTTTCCGTGACAGAGGGATTTTCGGGAAATTTCCTTTTTTTTTTTACAATTTTCATACCTGTAGCTCGAGTACCCTTATTTATATAAACACACAAATTATATTGTGTGTTAGCTTGATTTATACTTAGTAAGCCATCTAAGTTTCATAAGAATCGCATTATTCTTTCTAGAGAAATAAACATATTTATATAAAAATATGCTATGTGTACTGTTCATTTTACCATATTCATTAGTGCAGATAAAATCACATATAACTTCCATGAAAATTACAATATAAGCACGGCTTATACCTCATTGGATTTGAAATAAAACATATTTTCAATGATGTATACACCGCGTAACCATTTTTTATATGAGGGTATTACTAGAGGAATTTTGTGGGAAAATCCCTCTAAAAAGTAGTTTATAATAATTTTTGTCTCAACTTGCTATTTGTATATAGTGATACAGAAACAGGATCTGCACTAAAACATAATTTTAAGTCTACTTAATAAATAATATAAAAGAAGTGAGTGGTATCTTCTTAATAATGAACACTTACTTACCTTAACTAGAATGTTTTAGTTGTCGACTTTCTTCTGTATTTGGCTTCTGGAACATCTCTTTTGAGTTTCCAACTGTAATCAGCTAGCATTTGTGAACTCCACTGTCCCTGGTATCTCTTCTCAATGGAGGAAATGTCCTGATGAAAACGTTCCCCATGCTCATCACTAACAGTACCAAGGTTTTCAGGAAAGAAATCCAGGTGGGAGTCTACAAAGTAAACTTTAAGGAACATGTTGCAACCCATTTATTTGAATGATTGCAGGAAATCACTCACAATTTCACGGTAATTTGGGGCTTTCTGGTTTCCTAAAAATTATCTGTTAAACATTTAAATGAACCTCAAGCTGCATTCTCGACCGGAGTTAAGGGATCCTCAAATGTTTGATCAGGAATCAAACATTTTATTTGGGGGCCTACAAAAATCCCTTCCTTGATTTTAGCGTCACTAACCCGAGGAAATTTTTCCTTGATGTAACAAAATCCTGCATTACTTTTGTCCATTGCCTTAACAAAGTTTTTGAAGAGCCCAACTTTATGTGAAGAGGAGGTAGAATTATCTTATCAGGGCTCACCAGTGAGGAATAAACAACATCCTTCTGTCGAGGAGTTAATACACGCTTTGAACATTCCTGCTTGATGTAATGTTCCGCTTTGTTCCTGCTGTCCCATTCGCAGAGGAAACAACAATATTTCGCATAACCAAGCTGCAAACCCATTGACAAAGAAATAACTTTTAAATCACAGCATACGGTCCAGCTTGAACCGTCACTCAACACTACTAACAGTCATCAGGCTACGTGAGTCATCATTTTTTATACATTGTTGCCAGATCAAAATATTAAAAAGAGACTTATTTTCCACAGAAAGCATGCCTGCATTTGTGCTTGTATTTGAGTATCCATCTATGTGCCGACAATAATACGTAACGTTAGGTTTTTGTGTTTGGTAAAAGTCTTGCATAGTATATTCTTCATTACCTATAAATAGACACAATAGTTTATATCTCTAGACAGAATAATGGATTCACATGAAATTAACATTATTTATTAAGTAGACATAAAACTATGTTTCAGTGCAGTTCCTGTTTCTGTATCACTATATACAAATAGCAAGTTGAGACAAAAAAATCTTATAAAATACTTTTGGAGGGAATTTCCCACAAAATTCCTCTAGAAATTCCCTCATACAAAAATGGCGAGATGGTCTACACATCATTGAAAATATGTTTTATTGGAATTCCAATGAGGTATAAACCGTGCTTATATTGTAATTTTCGTGGAAGTTATATGTGATTTTATCTGCACTAATGAATATGGTAAAATGAACAGTACACATACCATATTTTTATATAAATATGTTTATTTCTTTAGAAAGAATAATGGGATTCTTATGAAACTTAGAGAGCTTACTAAGTATAAATCAAGCTAACACAATACAATTGGTGTGTTTATACACCTAAGGGTACCCGAGTTACTGGCAGGGCCATGCCGAGGGAGGCGAGTGGGGTGACGATCCTGATCGCCGAACTAAGGGGGCGAAATAATCGGGAGAAAAGGGGACAAAAGAAAGGAAAAAATGTTTGGAATATATGTATGGGAGTGCCGTCGTATACTTTCGCCCCGGGCACTGATATCCCACGGCACAGCACTGGTTACAGGTACAAAATCGTTTAAAAAAGAGAAATTTGACGAAAATCCCTCTGCACGGGGAAACTGGGGGTGATGGAGAAAAACTGATTGCAGATTCGAATTCTATGTGAAAACTTCTATTAGAATGATATATTTTCATTTCTGTGCTAAAATCTTGTTGACCAATGTTATTTGACAGTAGTTTTAGCAGACGGTTCTTCCAAATAGAACTTAACTAACACGGTAGTAACCAATGTTTTGTTTACTGATTTTTCTGAGGAGGAAGAACTTAGACTCTTGGCAACTTAAGAATTGCAGTCCCTCTCCTGGGCCAGAGCTGACCATCCCTCCAAGCGCTTGGGCGAAACTTCTCCCACACTTATAATTCTCCTCCTACCCACTAGAAAAAGAGTGCCTAAATTGTTAGCGAGATTTCTCCCCTCTAACGAATGTCACACTGATTTGCATGGTACATGCATAGGAGAGTATATCAGTTGGTAGCAAGGGTGTAACAAGGATTTGATTTCGGGGGGTCGATGTCTAAACGTTCACTGGGGGAGTCCGGGGTCCACCCCGGAAAATTTTTGAATAAAACCGCAATCTTAGGGTAAAGACATACATAAGAGACTTCGCGATCGAGGTCGAGGTTTAAGTAGTGATCGCAATCTCGATGTATAGGTCTAGATGGATGAAGAGCGCACATAGCGAGGAGGTCGAACCCTCGGTGTAAGTCCTCAGTTTGATTAGAAACGTTACCTTAACGCGTCTGAAATTATTGCACAAAAATCACTGCAAAAGAACGTTTTGAAATTCAAAGGACCAAGCAGTTTAGAAAAAATGATGGATCGAGACGAGACATGAGAAATGCTGATAAAAAACACAATAGACACTAACAAAAATATCGTAAGACTGCATTGTACAAAGCATAATGAAGCAGCTACTAAGAGAAGTGTTCAGTAGACTAATCAACATAACACAAATAGTAAAAAATATATATACACTTTCACAACAGACGAAAAAGCCCACATTTGCTGTTGACACAGTACACTACGCTAAGTTTAAATGACTTCTAGCTTACTCACAGTGGTTATGAAGTGCTTTTGCTTCCCTTTCACAACAACTATTTTACCATCTTGAGTAAAAAGAGTCCCTTGTACCAAACTTCTGTGTCGCACTTTTGAGTAGTTGAAGCCCAGTCTTACAAAGATCTTCTCTGATTGTGATACCTGAATTCTTTAACTCCCCTTTGCTTCTAAATACTAATGATCTGATCCTTTAATTTGTAAATTCACTATGATTGGTCTGTTCTTACCGGAAACCACTAGGTCAATTCTGTGTGTTCGACACAGTTCAGAGTTCTGAAGTATGATTCCAAGACGATCTTCAAACAGAGAGGAAGCAACTATTGCATCTGTTCCTTCGCCTTCACTTTCCGGTAAATCGAAAATTCGAATGCTATTCCTGCGTTGGTACTGCTCTAGTCCTACAATTTTGTCACTTAGATCGGCAATTGTTTTGTCACGTTTTTTAAGTTCACTCTTCATATTCTGCATATCTGTTTTCAGATCGCAAACCTCATCACAGTTAAATTTCATAGTTTTCTCCAAACGTTCAATCACCACCTTTATTACAGTTTCAATAATAGAACCTACTATGACTTGGCGCGTACGATGATTTAAAGTTATTCCCCTAATTTTAAATACATAATCTACTTTGTCCGTCCCAACCTCTTTTAAACGGTACGCGTAATTCTTTGGCCCTAATCCTATAAATGCATTAATTTCCCACCCTTCGGGAACTTCGTTAGTTAGTTCACCCGTGTACGAACCCAAAGAAAGCGGAGGTTTTTCATTACGTGGCTGTACAAACATAATACTATCGGTGTCGAAGTACAGCACATGATCACGTCCTACTGTTGTCAATAATTCATAGTTTTAGACGGGTCCAAGAGGTGATGAACGAGGCATGGACAACATTTGAGAACTCCCATGGTTTGTTTTTGTTCTCAATGTTTTTATATGTTACATGAGATGCCGCTCTCCAATAGGTAATAAAGTTTGCACCTCGTATTGTGGTGCCCATAGATAAGTCAAAATTTTTTCCGGAGTATCGACAATCACCGATTGCGATAAATCCGTTCGCTGTCCCCATTTTCCATACAATGAATTGAGGAATATTTTAGAAATATACCGCAATCCCGGGTTCTTCCTTATATTATCATAATTTAATTTAACGCCTTCATGGAGGTAATAATCTGCAATATATTTGTTTTTGTCTTCTTCGCTTTTGCAAGAAGCAGGAAATCCCGAAGATTCCTGCTTCATTTGAAGAAAGTAATTTACATAGTCTTCAAACAGACCTTCTAAAGCCACTTCTTCAGGGTCCATGAGTTCGAATTCCCAGATTTCAATTACTTGCAGAATTTTGTATTCGAGCTGTAATGCTACATGGAGTTCAGGGGTACAGTACGTGGCCGTTAAGGCACGCTCGGAATCGCTATGCGCGCATATGTCAATACTTTTTTCCATACACGTACGGCACAACCCAAACAAAAGATGACCATTGCACGCATATGGTAACACCGGAAAATACATATCTTTTGGGGGCAAGACAGTGCATTTTACTAACCCATTAATACTTTCCACTTCTGGAAAGTCTGGCCCTTTGCATATTTTTGGCTTACCTACAGGCATTGGTTTACGTGTCATTACCCAAGGGTATAACGATGTTGCATCATAATAGGCCACGGTTTCTTCGCTGGTACATTTGTACAAAGCATTAAAACATTCGGTATGACCACCATGAAAACTATCCTTTGGTATTAGATGATCAAAAAGATCCTTACAGTGAGTTTAAATAAACTCCTGCATGGTCTTATCTAGGGATGCGCACGAGACAAGATTTGTGGCTGTCTCGACTCGAAAATGTGCTGTAAAAGTGATGTCTCGACTCGAAAAATATATATTTTTCTATTGGAAGAGCCGTGTCTAGACTCGAATTTGGTCAGGAAAATCCTGTCTCGACTCGTCTCGTGCGCATCCCTAGTCTTATCAGTCTTCACCCAATGATCCCATTCACATTCCCACATTTGAACATTAAAATTTAATTTTTTCAGGAATGCTATTTTCGTGGTGGTTCTTTCATACCGGTCTTGTAAGGATGTACCTTGCTTAGAGGTGGAATCCAGCGACACGTGTCGAACTGTAGGATAGCAGTTTAAGCACCCGTGGAAAAAACACCCATGGAATTCCAAAACTATTCGTTTGAGGTTCAAACCCATCGACCTTATACTTCCCAAATCTCTTTTCCAAGCAATTCCCGGAATATTGGTTTTCATTACCCTTGGTACGTTCTAAGTACCGTAACCCGTACATCGTTTTCACGGTCGGTCACGATTGTCGAACCTATAGGGTGGAATAATTGGAATAATTTCTTTAGGCAAATATAACGTGCGATAGGTCAGTATAGCCAAACTAGCAATAGTAGGCGCGACGATAAAACATTGAATGCCATTCGTTGTTTCCTCAATTAAGTTTGAAATTTTAATTACAGCCTCTGCTAAAATTTTGACATCATTTCGACAATACGCCACCATCTTCTTTTGGAGATCATATTCCTCGCCACTAGCAGCACGTTCTTGGTGCCAGGTGATTACTGTTGTCTTTCTACCTTGCTTCACGAGTTAGGACCAAAATATTTAATAGCGGGAACCGGACCTACATAATTTTGATTTTCCAAACTGTTTAATAAATATGGAAATCTCCCTTCTTCAAATTTCCAGATAGACCTAAAGTTTTAGGGAGTTTTGATAATTTAACTCCCATATACAAATATAAGTCACGGAAGTAAATCTTGTCCTAAAGGCATTTCAACAATTTTTTACCCTGACATTGTTACTTCAGGTGTATGATGGTGGGTCATTATCAAAGTTTTAGCACAGAACTACATGTCATAATTACTCCCATTATGGGAAAGTACAATGATTTTTTAACCATTGGTCGACTTATTAATACATGATTAACAAATCCATCAATGTCCTGGAAATCAAATGAACGGAACCTATTTTTATCTCAGCATACAAAGCAAGGATCATCCAGCTTTCTGTCCTTACACTTGTAACAGGAATGAATACAATTTACGAAATTCACGTAACGTTCTTGTTCTCCCTGTTCATTTGAGGAAGTAACATCGTTTCTACATCAAAAATGATGTATAAAAAGGCCTCTACATGTTGCAAAGTAGCAGCCTGAACAAAACAAATGTGGTCATCGTTCACATACGTATAACACGTTTTGCAATAACGTCTACCGCATTCGTGTTCAGACTTACGGCCTCGCATGTCAACCATATCACCACATTGGACACAAATTCTTTTTGTTTCGCATAAAGTCTTCCCGTGTCGAATCACCGTTTTATGATTGGCAAAACATTCTTCTGAAGTAAACAGTCTACGACAATCATTACATTCGGGTTCAATATCATCATCAGCATCAGAAACACCTTGATACTTCTCCCACATTTTACATTTGAAGTTACACTTATGATCTTTATGATAATATCCTTCCAAACAATACTGACAATAAATATGTATGTTCAATAGAGTTCTAATGCTTGTAATTAATTCATAGTGTCCTTCAGTATACAAAATGAAAATTTTCTTTGATGCATGTGTTCCAGGAGAAATTACAGTGTAGTCTCGAGTCGATCAATTCTTCTCGTAGATGACAATTTGATAATGAGGAGCTAGCTTATTTTGGAACTTTTTCGCATCATCAATAGTACATCCATCACGTATTTCAATGCAAACTTTAGCATTGACACACAAATCCTTTGCTTGATTTAACAATCGTTTAGGATGATTTTTTAACTTGTAAACTTGGATATGCCGATGATCAGCCCTAGCGATCCCAAGGACAATACTCTTGGGAATACAATATACATCCTTTTCCATCGGTATAGTACACTGTTCCAGATGTGTTACAAGACTGCTATATTTTGCTGAACCCATAGTTCGACCCCTACCCTTACGTTAATCAACAATTGAATTTTGAAAGTTACTTTGTCCCCCCAAAAATAATTTTCCTTACTATTTAAAACATTTTCGGGCTTAATTGGTCTTTTGACGCCATGATATGTATATTGGCTTCTTTATTATGGAAGCAGAACTTTCTAGTATCATGCCAACATACATGTGATCGTCGATATCGTTTAACGTGTGTTCTTTTACAAATTCAAATAATGAATGAATATATTTTTCCGGGTAATGAATTCCATTGGTAGGCATACATTCAATGATAACTTCCTTTCCTGTTAGTGAAAAATAAGTATAATGTTTGGTTGTACTATTAACAATACGAAAATATTAATCCGTTCCAGCACCATACATTACAGGTTCTGGTGCAAAATTATTGCTACGCTCAGGAAGAATACCGAGAAACACATTAAACCGGATGTTTTCCCTGAAGACACAAGTTTCATAAACTTTTCACGAGGTAAATTCCTCACATTATCTTGGCGAAAGAAGCTACATGATACAAATCAATAATATATTTTGCAGACTTACATTTCTTCAAAACAACATGAGGATTACAGCCAAAATGCATGAACAACGCTTGGAATAAGCCTCATTGCTTACCCTTGCACCCGTAGCGTGGCATTGCGTCAAAACTTCCCACCTAAATAAAACATCGTTTGGATTTCCGTATCCACGCGCTTCTTGTGCTGCCAGCATGGTACAAATCACATTGCGGCCCTCCATTGTATCGCTGTTTAACTAAAATACACACATTAAGTTTTCAATTACTGTTTGTTAGAAAACTATAATTACTTCTTATTTATCAAAGATACACTTAAAAGTTTCTGAAATTACAATGTCACCATAGGTTTAGCTCCCCTTGAAAATGATAATGTCCCGTAACTTTTACAATCTACCGACGATCCAGCTTAAAGTTTATCGGCAATTGCACTAATACTTTCCGATAACTATAATGATAAAATTCCCGTAACTTTTTCAATTCACCGTAGATGTTCTTGTAAGTTTATTGGTAAATCCTTAACTACTTGCCAGTAATTGTAATTTATAATCTAGTGTAATAAATTTTCTTCAAGTTAATTGTTTCGCGTTACGTAAAACCAGGGAACGTCTTCAGCATACTACTTCTTCTTTTATACTAATTCGCGAAGCCCCTCTTATATACATGCAGACTATTGCAAATTTCAAGAACTCTATCCAATTCCAAAAATTCCACACGAAAATTATCAAAGTTTGCCAAAGTTCACGAAAATGACAAACTCTTGTAACTTTTTCAGTACAAAGATGATGCACTTAAAAGTTTATTGGCAAATCTTGCAGTACTTTCCGATAGCTGTTAATCTCAATGTTCCGTAATTTTTATCTAACTGTTGTATGTTTACAGTTACAACATGTAGGATACAATCAGGAACGTCTTCACTGCTGTAGTGCTTCTGCTAAAGTAAGGCCTCACCGCCTTTTGTACGCCTTATATAGGCACGAAACGTAATCTCGTACCCAGACGCATTCCGTTTGTAATCTCGTCTTTACTTAGGTACTTTAAATTTTTATGATTTTTTCTAAATAAGTATTAGTAATATTACGGACAGTGTTAATTATATTACATTATAACAAACACAAACTAATTTTATGACCATTACATAACTTATAAAATATCTTGCAACACTGAACGAATCGTAACTTGTATTTTGACGGATCGCTTGTATTGTATACACCTACAACAGCTACGCTGTGAACTTGTAAATAATTCGTTTCATACATCTGAACATAAATAACTCTGAACAATCTTTGATTGTGATCTTATAAATGGTATATTGGTTGATGGCTTGTATAGAATACACCCTAGAACAGCTATGCTGTGAACTTGTAAATAATTCGTTTCTTATAGAAATTCGATGTTAATTATTTATTGATTCGTATCTTTTTATCCTCTCATAATTTTTACGGATCGTTTTCAATTTTTTGACGATACGCTTGTTCAAGCTCTGCCTTTGTATTCTCTCATAATTATTCGAACACTTCGTGTGAACCAATAATTTTTTTTCGAAAATACGAATATGTGTGAACATATTAGAATATATTGTTGTTAAAGTGTTCCGAAAATACTAATATGTGTGCTCCTACTTAAAAAGTTGGTTGTTAAAAATAGTTCTGATCTGTTAACTTATTTCATTACAAGAAACTTAATATTTCAAATGTAAGTTTATAAAACTAAAAATACAAAAAGTAAAATATAAAAGTACAAGTTAAAAAACAATAATGTAAAACTGAAAATGAAATTGCAGAAAGAAAAATTTTAAACAGTGTTGCAAACTAAAATACAAAAAAGTAAAACGTAAAACTGCAAGTAAAGAAACAAAATTGTAAAAGTGAAAATGAAAATGCAGCAAGTAAAAAGTTTTAAAAACAATGTTGCAAACTAAAATACAAAAAAGTAAAATGTAAAAGTACAAGTTAAGAAACAATAATGTAAAACTGAAAATGAAATTGCAGAAAGTAAAAATTTAAAAAACAATGTTGCAAACTAAAATACAAAAAAGTAAAATGTAAATGTACAACTTAAAAACTGCAAAACTGAAAACGGAAAGCAGAAAGTAAAAATTTAAAACAATGTTGAAATCTAAAATACAAAAAGCAAAATGTAAAAAGTACAAATTAGAAAGTGCAAAACTGAAAACGAAATAAGCAGAAAGTAAAAATTTAAAACACAATCTTGCAAACTAAAATACAAAAAGTAAAATGTAAAAGTACAATTTAAAAGTGCAAAACTGAATATGAAAATGCCGAAAGAAAAAATTAAAAGTGTTGCAATTGAAATACAGAAAGTAAATATGTAAAAGTACAAGTTAAGAAACAATAAGGTAAAACGAAGAATGAAATTGAGAAAGTAAAAATTTTAAAAACATTGTTGCAAACTAAAATACAAAACTAAACTTAAAAGTACAAGTTAAGAAACAATAATGTGAAACGGAAAATGAAAATGCAGAAAGTACAATTTTAAAAACAATGTTACAAACTAAAATACAAAAGTAATTTAAAAATACAAGTTAACAAACAAACATGTAAACTAATAATTTAGAAATACATAAGTAAAATTTTAAAACCAATGTTAGGGACCAAAATACAAAAGTAAATTTTAAAATACAAGTTAACAAATGTAAATAAAAAAATAAAAAGTGCATAACTAAAATTTAAAAACACAATGTTGCAAACTAAAGTACAAAAAGAAATTGTAAAAGTACAAGTTGAAAACAATCATGCAGCGTAAAAATTAAAAAAAACACACAAGTAAAATTTTTAAAAACAAAATGTTGGATTTCTAATAAAAAAGTAAAATTTAAAAGTACAAGTTAATAAACAATAATACAAAACTGAAAATGAAAATGTACAAGTTAACAATCAAAATATGCGAACTAAAAAAATAAAAGTGCAAAAGTAAAATTCTAAACGCAATGTTGCAAGAAAATGTAGAAACTAAAAAATAATAAAATGCAAACGCAGATTATACCTGAAACACAACACGTAGTAGCATAAACCGCATAGCTTTCCCAATTACGTTGCCAGTACCTGTAAAATTTTCGAAAGCTCATTCGTTTTCTGGCAATTGGATTCACCTCTTTTTGCTTTTGAAACATGATCCTACACGATTCTTTAATCGAAATTTTAAAAAATATAATCAAATTAAAATTAAAATGTTTCAGATCATTAAAACTTCAGTATAAGCCTTGAAACGCGATCCGTAGCTCCCACAAACTTTTTACCATTAATTTAATTATGATCCTACTTAAATATTTAATCCGATCCGTCAATATAGCATCATTCTTTCTAATTTAACTCATTTTCATTAAAATTATTTCTCTCATAATAAATTATTTAACAGTTTTTATTTGACTTGTAGTTTTAAAAATTACTCAATGTTAAAATTCAATAACAAACTCAAGTTATGTAATAGTTCGTATGGCAGAGCATACTCCTTGTAAGAAAATGTTCCAAAAAATATTCGAACCAGCTCAGCTTTCTACCAACTGAAATGCTAGGTTTTCAAGTTTTCACTGCCTTCGCTACAGAAACATCCTTGCTATCTGATTGGCAAGCCAAGTTCAGTATAGCCACACCTCCTGCCATTGTCCGATGCTAAGGTTTTCTGCTTGAACCAAGAGAGATGGTTGCCTGTCAATCACTTCTTTTAGTTCTGAGTGTACGGAAGATTTCATTTTCCCCCTTCCTTTTGCCCCTTATTGCTCACAGTTTCTTGTTTAGACAAGTAAAGCCCTCCCTTTCCCCGCAATGATTGATCAGCTATTTTGCTTTTCATCTCTTTCTTTTCCCACTTTGATGACTTCTCTGTCTGCTGAAAGTGCATTTTGCAACTTGAAGTGGTTCCCCTCCCTCCTCTCTTTCCAATGTTTGACGAACTGCATCCGTAGGTTACTCAGCCCACCACCCACTGACTGACTAGCTTTCTCTTTGCAACAACCGAAACTTTGGGTGTAGTTGAATTTATTGAAGTCCCTTTGTTTGTTTCCAACACCAATATCCTGTTGGGCCGCCAATTGGGGCTCATAAACAGTCTCAGACAGCTTCACATTTTGCTAAAAGGGTTTATTGGTCTTTGTGTATTAAGAGACAAAAATGGTTGCTCTTTTCTTTTCGGCAAAAATACAAGATGCTTTGGTCCTTAATAAATTTCAAGAGTATAAACTGGCATTGGTTTTATTCCTTCGTTCAAATGTATGGATCAATAAATTTATAATACTTTAAAAATTGCTGGTTGCATTCCACCTCAACAATATTTGCTACCTTTTGTAGTTATCAGCTTGGATGTCTGGTGACGCGACATATATTATTAAAACTCGACAAAATGTCTCCTGTTAACAGACCTGCTTGCTACGATTCCAGACATACTGGGGATCTACAAAATACAATTTGCCAACTACAAAGTTTAGGCACACTGTAAAACTGTCGAAAAATGGTTATTATTTTAAAGAAATTTATATTTATTAACTATCTAGCTTCATAGGAAAGAAAGATATGTATTCTTTGATCAGGTAATAGATTCGACAAGATGTTTGCAAACGAAATATCCCTTCCTTTTGCTTTTTGTAAACTGAATCCAAGCGGTATTTACACAAGGACAAAGGAAAATTCATTTATCCTTTATTCCCCTATAACTTTAATAAATATGCTATATATATAAATCCACTGCGGCAATTTTTATAACTAAGTTCGCTCTTGCGAGACGGTTAACTAGTGGCTATCGCGGTCTAAAAACTTATGTGTCTGTTTCTCAACGTGTTTGTTTTTTTGGATATTTTTGTGGTTGTCAAAAGAAGATATTATATTCAAGTAAGTTTTGTATTATTATTATTGTTGTTGTTTTGATATATTTGTATTGAGAGTGGAGGGAACCCCATGAAATTAACATACATTTGTTTGTCCATCACAAACTTGTTTGCACAAGGATCGAACCAAGAACTTCCAGCACCGGGATGGGTAAACGCTCTACCACTGAGCCATTATGTTTCAAAACCGGGGAAAACTACCCCTGAACGAGCGAGGTCCCCACGAACGAGAGATATCTGTTTTTTTGAAAAGATTAGTTGAGGATGGTACCAGGCCTGCGTTACACCCCTGAATTGTTTTACGCTTAACCGAATTATTGTTTGAAAACTATGCCTTAGTCTCGTTTCGTTTTGTGGACAACTTCACCAAGATTGAAGGATGAAACTATTATTATTATTATTATTATTATTATTATTATTATTATTATTATTATTATTATTATTATTATTATTATTATTATTATTACTAGAAATGGGAGAATCTAAAACTTTATATGATACTTTTTTAACAATGTTCAAATAGTTACGAAAAGAATTTAGTCTTTTTAGAAAATGCTTGGTGATGTAGCTTAAGAGCCGCCAATGAAGGATGAAAATGATTTAGTACTGTTTATAGTTTATAGTTTACTGCAGAAGGAAGTGTAGATTAGATTAGTTATAGAAATATCCATTTACTTGCGAAAAGAACTTAGCCAGTCTTTTTAGAAAATGCTTGGTGACGTCCCTTACGAACCGTCACAGATGAAAGAATCATTTAGTAACGTTCATAGTTTACTGCTGAAACCGAGTGTGGAATTTGCTTGAATCTTTACAACTGAAAGCGAGATTAAACAGAATTGCGTACTGTCCAACATTTTACTTTTTTAAATTTTTTAATTGATTTGTTTAGTAACATTGTTACTCTGGTTGATAGCGTAAGCGCCTTTGGCGTGGGAGACCCGGGTTCGATTCCCGGCGGGAGCTCATGTGGTTTGGATTCCATGTTAATCAGTAGGTTCACGTCTCATATAGCCTCGCTGCTGAAAGGGACGCTAAACTAAAATCAACAACAACTCTGGTTGATAATTATTTGGCTCGTTTTTTCGTAATTACTCATTGAGCATTTTTTAAATTTGTGGTCTACTAAAAAGTGTTTAAATGTAGATATAAAGAGGTTTCAGTTTACAGTGAGGCAGTTCCCAAGATAGATTTGCTTATCGCAGAAATTGCGTCAGACTTTTTATACGTAGATGTGCATGAGCTACCTGTAGATGCGTGGCACTTTTCCACAGTAAGACTCGAAAGAAAGAAACACATTCGTTTATTTTTGATCATAGAAGTGTGCGGTAGGCCCCCCCTTTGGATTTGCGTTAGAATAGTATAGCCGTCGCAAGTCTTGCGGAAGGTAATGAATAGCCGCATGTTTTCCAAGATGTAAGAAATAATGGTATGTAATTTAGTGAGAAAAAATAGTGAGATAGTTTTATGGGTGTTTGTCTTTGGACAAGCATCGGGAAAATCCTCTGAAAATGTAAGAAATATGGACTTGCGTATTTTAAACATATGGGGTGGTATTTAGACAGAATATGTTATCGCGCGTTAGTCAGTTATTAGTATCATACTAGATCTTTATTAAGGAAGGTGCACTGTTTAGTATTTAGACTCTGCTTTGAGTACAAGTAAATAGCTGATTTGGGTATGATTAACTTATATAACCACAATGCATCGGGTGAGAAAAATAAATATTGCAACTACAGAAAAGTAGATGACCACACGCGTAGTCTGTAAAAAATAAAAATACATGAAATACGAAGTGTTGTGTTGCACGCTAAACCGTTGGTAAAACAATAGCCTCTGCGGTACATTAATTAGTCACATGTGATTAACTTCGTCAAATACTATGTCCTAATCAGAGACTCTAAATACAATTTTGATAACCATCCGTTAGTAGCCCGTAGTATGGTTTTAATACTACTTACTTCAAGACAACTCTGCGTAAGGCCAATGAAATGTTGTTAGGCTTTGTTTTAGAATATGAAAGAAAAAGCAAGAAGAGCATTCATGCAGCGTTGTGAGAGAGGGGACTTTACCCCTGTGTTGACAGTGAATTCTTCCCTAGGCTTTTCCATCACTGCTATTCGTTTTATACTTGGTTTCTCCAAAGCGAACATTTCTTGTTTCGCACTGAGAGAGGGGGACTTTTCCCGTTCTGTTCTTAGGTAGTACACCTAGATTTTTCCATTACTCAGCGCTATTTGTTTTATGAGGGAAACGAGGGAAATGAGTCAATAGAGCGATAAAAATTTCCCTAGTAATACCGAGGAAGAATCTTGGTAAACTTCTCAGTCGAAATATTTACCCATGAGATATCGATCACACACCATCTTCCGAATCTTAAGCTGATGTTCTACCGCTGAGCTTTGCCAATTCGTTGTGGATATGAAATATTTGTGTATTTGAATTCACTCTAAATTCTAAAGAAAGAAAAAAAACTAGTGAAGGTAAGCAAAAGAAAGAAAAAGGCCACGTATACTTCTTTTGCTGTAAGGAGTTCCCATTGAAATGTCTGTTCTGACATTGTTTGATACTAGGAAAAGAAAAACATTTCCTTTTTTGGCTTCAAAGAGTGTTCACTTCATCATTTTAATGACATAAAGGCAATTCATTACTCAAGTTTAGAGCTCAAGGGTAAAAGTAACAAAAAAAAAATAATTGAACTACGGCCAGATCAAAAAAAGAGGCTGCAACCGGGGCAGTTGCCCTGGGCGCCAGCAAACTAATCTGTGTGTTTATTGGTGTAGATGTAGATGAAGGGGGTGCTAGTCACAAAATTTACCCTGGGCGCCAAATATCTAGTTTCATCACTGATTAGACTACCATATTTTCAGAGTGTGAAATCGGGACATTTTTCTGAAATATTTAGAATACATGATAATTATTGGCAATTTACTTTCAAGTGAAACTTAAGCTTCAAGAGCAAGGCTTAAAGTTTAAAGTAGGCTCGGACGGCAAATCAATGTCCTGTTAGAGTTCAGTTCCTGTTTCTGTGCGATGTTTGTCTCTTAAGAACATTTGTCCTTGTCCATCACTTTTTACTTTATTATTATTATTATTAATATAGTTTATATACCAAACAACTAATTATATTATTATGCGGCATTAAAGCAAATCTGGAACTTGTGATATTTATTTACTTCCATCATTCCATCCTGCAAATTAGTGTAATCTGTACAAGAAGGAATGTTGTCGCGCTGGTAAAATTTGAGATGACTGCTGCCATGCTATAACTTTGAGCTTCGCCTTATCTCAAGTAGATGTAGACATATCGAAAGGTTTGATTCTTGTAGATACATTAGTTCAAACGCTGTCGAAGATGAGGTCTGGAGAATATGGCACTTTATCAAGAATGTTTGGAGATATGCAAAGAAAATGGTTTTGAAATTCCAGAGCCGGAAACAGATAGATTATAGGGATTCCTCGTGGAAACGAATTAGACATTCGTCATCGAAATATCACAAATTCATTTTGGATGAATCTGTTCCATCATCGGAAACAGAAAACGAATGTTCTAAAGATAATATATGTACTAACAAACATTTTTCTGCCTACTATTGATAAGGCAATCACTGGGATGGGAAATTGCTTTGGATCATGTGGTAAAATCATTAGATGAATCACCATTCTACATCCAAAAAGTGAAATCTTTCTAAATTACATCGTGGAGCAACGGCGCCGACTTTCCAAAATGTATGTGGGTGCATATCAATGGTGGGACGTGTTATATGTTTTCAGGGGAGTGTCGATATTTTTTTGATTGATTTCCTTTTAGTTAAAATCTTATATGAACACTGTCATAAAGGGCTGTGTGCTCGATTACATTCACAATATAGTTTTTATTATTATTATTATTATTATTATTATTATTATTATTATTATTATTATTATTATTATTATTATTATTATTATTATTATTATTATTATTATTATGGGGACTGCCTTTAACTAGGCCAGAGACAGGAAAGAAGAGGGTAAGATATTGCTTGGTTACCTTTTCATAGACACTTTTGAAACAAAGTTGTGTTAGAGGTTAGAAATTTTAACTTACATCACAATGTTTTATTTGCTTTTTATTTTTTGATAATGGCAAATGAGAAATATTTATTTTATATTGTTCCTATCAAACTAAAAATTTTGTGGGTGCTGGAGCCCCGGAGCACCCACGTAGTCGGCGCCCATGTTGTGAAACCTATGGCCCAGCATTATGAAAGTGAACTAGAAATAAAATGTGAGTTCAAAATCCTCCCAAACACAATTAAGTTGTATGAAGACCAGAGAGAATAAAAGTTGATTTCTTGATGAATTTCATGATCTTTTCGTCTCTACAAAAACACACTCCTAGAAACCTATAAGCTACATGCCATGAAAAATCATTCTCATGTTTGAAAAGATTAAGGACATATACGCAATTCAATGACTGATAGGTTAAAAAACTTAGGATTATTTTATATAGAAGAAAATTGCTAAATTGTTAGATCTTGAAGTTGTTGATAAGTTTGTTGCTGCCCACAAGAACAGAAAGATCCTCTTAAGAAGAGACATGAACCTATAAGCTATTTTCTTTACCTGTTAAAAGTGTATTTCTCAGCTTCCACTTAAATCAACCAGCCACACACAGCTCAATTTTAACCGCCGTGATTAAATAACTACTTATTTTTATTAGAAATTAGTTGTGTTAATGTATCTTAGTTGTTTAAGGTAGTAAATTCTTACATTTTCACTGTAAAAGAGTAAAATCATGAACAACAAAGATGAAAACATTTACCTTCAACACATACACACATTATATATATATATTCATGTGAATAAAATTTTTCATTCATTGGAGATGGCCCTCTCAAAATTTTCCTGGGCCCTTCAGTGCCCCCCTGAAAAAATTCTAGCTACGCTACTGAAAACGAACAAAGAAGAACAATACGAATATCCATACAATGAGCGGATCTCGAACCTGCGACAGACAGGAGTTGCGATCTAATACCTTGGACCGCTCGAAAACCGTCAGCAAGCTTTTCATGCTTTAATTTTCTGAAGTATAAATACTCTTCATCCTCTACATGACATGGGGGGCCGCGGTGGCTCAGTGGTAGAGCGTTCACCTCTGGTGCTTAGGGTGCCGGGTTCGATTCCAGCCCCGGCCAAGTGAACTTTGTGGTGGACAAACACAGTGTGCGTGGGTTTTCTCGGGGTTCTTCCGTTTCCTCCCACTTTCTTCATTCCACCATTTCATTCATTACTCATCATCGCCGTCTTCTTTAGCCTCACAGACATAACCGTACAGGGACGGCGCCAGAAACGCTTGATGGGGTGGGAGGAAAGAGGCAGACCTAGTTGCTGGGTGGGCGGACAATGAAAATGAGAACTGGGCAATGTAGACATTTTTTGACAATAATTTTCAATTTTTATACTTTTAATTAGCTAAGGCTCAGCCCGAAATAGGGTAGGAACAATGGTGTGAAAAACAGCTGTCTTGGCCTTATAGAAGGTACAATTCCGGCATTCGCCTGGTGGGACTGAAGAAATGCAGGATTTAAGACGGGCTGCGGGAGTTCATGGCTATATACTCGACCTACCGAATTCCGCGTGACAGATACACTACCTCTACTTCCAGTATTTTTTAACAATAATAATGGTGTGTGTACTGTGTAGTAGGGTGCACCGAATTTCCACTTTTTTCTTTTAAATCAGCTTACCCTTAGTGATTTTTTTTGCGAAATGGTCTCTATATGTCAGATAGAAAATCGCACGCCGATTAGTTAATTTCTTTAGGTGCCACTAACGGCCTAAAGTTTCAAAAATTTGTTAAAAAATACATCTTTTAAAAACAAATTATACATATTTACTTTTACGAAAACATTTTATCCTTAGTAGTTATTTTTGGCAGAAATTAGGGATGCATTCGAGTCAAGTCGAGTCGAGATTTAAGCCTGTCTCGACTCGTCTCGAGAAAATGTTGTCTCGACTCGTGTCTCGACTCGCAAATATGTTTCTGTCTCGACTCGCAAATATGTTTCTGTCTCGACTCGTGTCTAGACTCGACTCGAATTCGAGTCGAGACAAAATGTACGAGTTAAAATATACGCACACATCAGCCAGACCATCATGACTACCTACCTATTTGTCAGTATGTCGACTTTTGGCATGGATAAAAACGGCGACACGTCTTGGCATACACGCAATGATCCTTGATAGGTCGCTGGAGAGAGCTGGCACCACATGTGCTCACTCAGGTCACCTAATTCCCGTAAATTCCGGGAAGGGGGGCGATGTGCTCTGACGTCACGTTCAATCATATCCCACAAGGGACATCACTCAAATGTCCGGCTCCAATTTCAATGAAACTTTTTTTGCTGATAGAAGGCATGTATGCATCATTACTTGTGATGATAAATTTTTGCCATGGTGCATGTTTTCTATTTTTTTTAAAAAAAATAACTTTTAAGA
Organism: Thermobia domestica; assembly: GCF_964235325.1. Lineage (NCBI taxonomy): Eukaryota > Metazoa > Arthropoda > Insecta > Zygentoma > Lepismatidae > Thermobia > Thermobia domestica. The sequence goes on along the minus strand of NC_137456.1, from coordinate 130,114,440 downwards.
GTTGTGATGTGGTTATTAGAGATTACTACACAAGTCCCTTACTACCCTTTGTAAACGGAGCGTTAATGAAGAAAAGTGAAGAAAAACCATGTGGATACATATAAGTCCTGGGGGGAAGTCGTATGGTAGATATGACCTTGATGGCAGCCATTTTGAAATCCACCATTTTGAATTAAGGTCAAGTTTTCAAAATGGGAATAGGGTAATATGATACATAATTTCGGGCTAGAATTTAATTAGAAAAATAATGGTGAGGTTAGTTTTAAGATACACCCATTTGGGGGAAAGTTACAGGCATATTAATTGTTTTTACTTACTGTGTGCGTAAGTCCCTTCTTACTTTCGTCTCAAGACCTGTAAATCGATCGCAACGGCAGAGCCCGGTTTCGCACTAGTGTTTAGAAATCTTTAAACTCACTTGAGGCAATATTTGTGGATTATTGTATTGTATTTTGCCTTTAATTAAATTTGAACCCACTTCATGATCTTGTGTAAAGTATAAGAGAATTTCTGTTTTTATGGAGAACGTAAGCATGTCAATTATAAAAGGTGAGTAAGGTGCGTATGTATTAAATATTTATAAGAAAGTGTTTTGTGGTTCCGCCAACCTATTCTTTAGTTGTTTTTTTCTTCTTCAAAATACTCATATCTCATAAATAAAAGAGCTATTATAAAACCTCTTACCACTATTCTTTAATACTTATAAAATTTTATTTATTGTAAAAGCACTGGCGAGATATTTCTTAACGCCCACTAAAATTATGGTGGAGCTCCTTCGTGGCTAACGGTTAGCATACTTGCCTTTGACGTGGGAAACCTGGGCTTGATTCCCGGTGGGAGTTCATGTGGTTCGGATTCCACGTTAATCAGTAGGTCCACGTCTCACATAGCCTCGCTGCTAAACGGGACGTTAAACTCAGAATCAATTCAACTCACAATTATGGTTTTGACTTTATTATGATGTCATTAGTTTAAACGCCCAACTGCCCAGTAATTATAAACATTGACTACATTATAAAATTGTAATTTGTGACGACTAAAATAACAGAAATTAAAGATTATTCTTTGGGTTTTGGAACATTTTGAAAAACGTGAAAAACTGGTACTGCACCGATACAACACACCTTTTGGATTTGTCATAACATGTCTTACATAGCTTTGGTTCGATTCTCAACACGGACTGCAACTACCCGTTAAATTGTGCATCCGAAAGGCACTCTTTGTTAAACCTAGCTTATCACCGCTCATCTTAATAATATATATAACTTCACCGCGAAGCAAATGTTGCATTTCTCTCTTTCATCCTAACACAAAACAAAAGTAACCACAGCTGTGACACGAAGGAGCTATTTCGAAAAGAAACAAGCTGTGCTTCATAGAGATGTGTACCAAATGATAGAAGTATAAAGTATTGTTTTCTTTCCTGTTTATTGATATCAGTTGGTGTTCTTAATGAGTTTACTCATTAGTTTAGAAAGAGTATATATGGAATTTGGACATATGTTGTACGTATTCTCCTGAGAAATTGATGAGACCAGAAAAGTTATAAGGACAGATGGAATAGGTTTAAGCGCATCTACGTGACTTTATCAAATATTAATTCTCCGTAATGGTACCACGCGGAAAACTTGGTATAGGCCTACTTTTATCCTTGCCTCCCTCTGTTAGCTGTTTCGTATCATATATATCGGATGGTTTTGATATTTCTTCTGATCATTAAAACAACAATGGTACATGTGTGCGTGCAGAAATGCAAAAGCACAAGGTAACTTCCTATCTGTTTTGGAAACAACAAACCCATTTCACGTGTGCGAGAAAAATTGAGCACAGCGAGATCGGGTGTTTACTCACGGTCAGTTCGCAGCAGGAGTCCATGGTAAAAGATTTGGCTATCTCGAAAACACTCGCAAAACCTTACAAATACAAAAGACTGCGCTTTAAAGAAAGTTTAGACACAGATGTTTCAATTTTCTTTTAGCATCTTTCTTCAGCAAAAGAGTCGGTTCATTGTATTCGAAAAAGGGAAGGGAGAAAGGGTGAATTTATATTTTATGTGGGGGGGTAACGTTATAAGTAGTATAAACAATACACACCGCTTCCAACTCTGTACTGAAGCACTTCCTTTAGCGGTATATCACTAGATGTATCCTGACCCTCATCCCACCTCAAGTTGTAAAGTAGAAAGGGACAGAAGTATTCAACATGACTGCGCACTTGAGTTTCAGTTCACAATACGAAAACCAGTGAGCAAATAAACAGTCTTTTGTAGGATCGTGTTTTACTTCTTGAATTTATTTTTGAACATTTCTGTGAATTCAACAACAGAACGCAGTAGAAATACGGACTAGTTTTTACTCCAACCATTACTTTCGCTCCAACCCAGGGATGCCACATTTATGATTTCGTACTAGATTTAGTGATTTTACTAGTGATCTAGTACGTACTTTGGGTAAATAGGCACATTCTAGTGATTTTTTTTGCATTTTTTTCTGATGCAGACAAATGAGAAGGAAATGGTTCTTAAAATAAAAGAAAGAAGTATATTGCAGTTCAAAACAAATGTAGAAACCTTAAATTATATTTTTCTTTTCCCTCTGACTGAATGAAACCCCTGCTGTGTAACGACCTTAGGTAAACAACGGCTATCTTTGGTCCGCTACCTCCTTTTGTTAGCCGACATGAGATGGGTTACTTTTTTTTCTGGAAGAAAGTGAAGAAATAATTATCCAGTACATTTACGTTTTGTCAGGCACACAGGCGCAGTCTGTACTTGTTTCCTAACGAATTTTAGCAACATAACATAAATGAAACATATGTACCAGAAAATAGAGGCAGTACAAACGGAAATTTTCATCTGTGACACATTTGATGAGAAATATAGTTAGATGTCACGTGCAAGCAATCTAAACATGTCCTATCCTGTAATTCTATTCGTATGTTTATGTAGGTGAGACTGAAAAATCAAGAAACAATAATAACTGGTTTTCTTCCAGGGGAAAAATCTAAATGTGAAGGGGTGTTACACTGGGATTTAATTGCGTCCTTTGTACAAGATTAACAAGTAATAGCAATTTTTTAACTTATTTTAGTTCTTGGGGAGAGGAAGATGGAATCGAACTCTCGTAAGGACCTCTGCAAGGAAACATGAATACTATCCGCCACTATTTGTTACATTACACAAAATAGTTATATATATATATATATATATATATATATATATATATATATATATATATATATATATATATATATATATATATATTGAGTTTTAGTCAGGGTTTTCATTCTGCAGGAGAGGGGGGGATAGTAATACCTGACGAACATTTTCTATTCTCAGAGTGTTGCAATGATAGCATTTCCTCCATTATAACTTGGCCAAGCTAGTTGCATTATATGTAAGGATTAAGTTAGCCTAAAAAGCTTAAATTTCTATGGCTGTTTTACTCTGTACCCATGTTTCTCATTTTCGGTCTACGGGACTCTGTGTCCGGAAATTTTCGATGGCTTCCAAGTCGGAAAATAAATGTATCAAAGGCATATATATTATATCTATGGTTATATGAGGCATGGATCTACAGTTTAAAGTGGGATGCCGGTAACAACTTCATGAGCTTCCACCGTAAATCGAACCAGAGTCTCCCGCGATCAAGGCGTATGTGTTAACCATACAGCCACGAGGAAATTCACATAAGCACACACACATATATATTGTTGAGTTGATTTTGATTTTACCGTCTCTTTCAGCAGCGAGGATATATGAAATGTAGACCTACTGATTAAAGTGGAATCCTAACTACATGAGCTCGCGCCGGGAATTGAACCCGAGTCTTCCACGGCAAAGACGCGTACACTAGCCGCGGAGTTCACACACACACACATAATCAGAGTCCTCACACACCAAGGGTGAGAGCTGTGCCACTGAGTCACAGCGGCCACGGGGCTAGGTCGAGTCCACTTTACGTTCATAGTTTCTTAGTACATAAATGTTACGATTATGAAATAGATTTTCCTTAACCCTTCACGTACACACTGGGGTCTGTGGGACCCCAAGGCATATTCATTCTAATACTATAACAATTCTATTTATTTTTGCAGTTTGGTCCATCAATGTAAATTAAGTTTGCAATACTGTCTATGCGGAATAATAGCAGTCTAGCCAGTTTAGTGAGACTCATTGTTGGAAATAGACGTTATTTTCGCTCTTGCGTTGATTGGGGTTCAGCATACCCCAGTGTGTAATTTAAGTAGGTGAATTTTTTTGAAAAATATTTTGATAAAATGAATTTGGAAACAGTTTCGAAACTCTAGTTGTGTCTAAAATGTTCTGTTTACATATCCTACTTACAACAAAGTATCACAAAGTTTAGTTTCATAATTGTCAGAAAGGTCATAACATTTACTGCTGTTGGGGTCCCACAGACCCCAGTATGTATTTTAAAGGAAGAATTATTTTATTAATTTCCCTCATGTTTTTCAAAATAATACAGTAATTACAAGAATGGCATTAGAAATACTATTTTCAGTAAAATGTTGGAGCATTGTTGATAGATATTGTGTAAAAATGTATGAGTTCATTAAATAAAAAGAAACTCCATAATTTAGAGAAATATGATTGGGGTCCTACGAACCCCAGTATGTACTTTGTGAGTAAGAAAATAAGTGTGTACGTGCAGGGTTAATGAGCTGCATAAAAACAAAAGCTTTCGAAATGCATCAAACAATTAGCTCGATTTGAGTGTGAACTTAAAGTTATATCAGAGTGTAAATGCGGATACGCACCAAAGCTCGAAAACTTAATACACTATTTCTCCTATATAGTCAGCATGTATCAAGCAATCGTTCAGCTTTCATTTGAGAGGTCGGAAATCGAAGGTCCCTGAACAACTATGTTACTAATGTGCGGAATGTATTTATCTTACAGTGAACTGCTTTCATGCCAAGTGGCCTAACTCCAAAATTGAAATTTTCCAGGAGTGAAAGTTGAAGTTCAATATCTCATGAACAATCCATATTTCTTTTATGTTGGTAACCAAAACCAAAACTACTGTATGTAGTTGATTGTTTTATAACTTAGTGTTTACAAAAATCCTTTTAAAAAAATACCTATTCATAGAAGTGAATGGTACTTATCTGTACTAGTTCTTGGCATCCAAGCAGTCCATTTATTGTAATACTAGCTTAATATACCCATTCTTCGCATGGGGGCTGTATTTGGAACTCAACACCTGTGGAAGTATCACCATTCATTTCAGTGACCGCGAAAACTATGGAATTGACACTAGTATCAATCAATATGGGCTATTTATACATGTCTCGGTATTCCTCACCCGCTGACACCCGGCCCGCATACAGTAGTAGCTGAATTTGCAAGTCATCGCTGATGGAAATGTCACCATTGATCTCAGCGGCCGTGAAAACCATGGATTTGACACTAATGTCGATCAATTTGGATTACTTTTACTACATGTCTCGCTAAACGCCCCCCTGAGACCCCCTGGTTCCAATTTTGACAAAAACGCTTTGCCTTAGACTGGACCTGGACCAAGGTATCCGTGACCAAAATTTGGTAACTCTCGGTCAACTTGTCTGGTCCCCAGGTCGGTCCCAGTAAACGTCCCCCCCGAGACCCCCCTGGTTCGAAATTTAAAAAAAAAACGCTTCGTCTTGATCTGGGGCCTGGACTAAGGTACCCGTGACCAAATTTTGGGAACTCTCGGTCCACTCGTCTGGTCCCCAGGTCGCACACAGACAGACAGACAGACAAACACACAAACAAACTCTTTATTTTATTTATATTAGATAAGATATACTATGTAAAATAGTCTCGTATCATAATATGTGATTTACAACAAATGTTACATTATATATTATCCGTAGCTCGTGATATGCTGCAACATATTAAAGCCTCAGAATAGTTGGGCAAGCGAATAATCCAGAAGTTACGTAACCCTATTGCGTTCATGGGAGCGAAAACACAAAAATTATAATTATGCTAAATTACTATAGACTACCAACTGCTCATTCAGAGAATTTATGAAGTTCACTTTATCGCAATAGTTTTATACAAACTAGATTTAGACTACGGATAATACTTTTATACAAACTAGATAATCAATTATTATTATTATTATTATCATTATAGTTGCAGTACAACCAAACACAACGACATTAACTATTAGTTCGAATTAACTGAATTGAGCTGAAAATTAAATCTTGATCTTTAAAGATTGACTATTAATTTTATGCGTTCTGTACCTTTCTGAAGGAATAAAAGCTGGAATTGGTTTCAAGGCTGTTTCTGAGTGAATACTTTCTTCAAAATAATATTAAAAATTATAGAAAGATTTTCGAGACATTCGAGTCGAGTCGAGATTTTTAAGAGCAGTCTCGACTCGACTCGTGTCTCGACTCGAAAATTCGAGTCGAGAAATACGTTTGTCTCGACTCGTCTCGAATTTTACAAAGTGTGTCTCGACTCGAATCTCGACTCGAATTCGAGTCGAGTCGAGTCCAGATTCGAGACATGTCTCGACTCGAGCGCATCCCTAGCAGAAATGTACAAATTTTACGTGGATAAATTTTCAGCTTGATCGGTCAAGTCCTTCAGGTGCCACCCGCGTCTTAAAATTTGTACGAAACACCCCCAAAATATATTTTATTCAGTGTTTTGTTAAAAAAAATCGAGTTTCGTGTCTTATAAACAACTAATTTGGTAAGAAATGGGGCAATCAAGGTAAAAAAAAAAAAGACTTTATAGTAGAATGAATGTTATCAAATAAGACACATACCGGTGGTTGTCCAGCTTATGTTCGTAGCGCGAAAAAATACACTCTGTAAAGAAAAAATAGCGACACTCGCTCGGATATAGTTTTCACAACATACATTAACCAATAAGAGTTTTTACATGAATTACTGATAATATCACAATGCATATTCTTAATGAGCAGTTCATTCTTAATACTTGCGCCGCAGTTTCGGTTTTTTATATGCATATAATGAATTTATATGCATATATTAGTAGCTATGTGTGTTTTCAGCAAAAACGGCTGTGGGAAGAATTATACATAAAAGTATGAAAAATCAACAATAACAGCACAAAACAAAACAAAATATTTCTTAAGAGTAAGACATATTGTGTACAAACATTGAGAGATACAATACATCAAACTTGATTTCGTATGTGGACCATGAACTTTAGGACTTGCAAGGGAATCGTCGAGACCTTTTGGTGACAAAGCTATTGCAAAATGCAACCTTGATTTCATGGAATCACTCCCGGATTATCTGTTCCGTGAGTTCCATTCTATCCGAGATAGTTGTCTATTGAGTCTTCTGCTCATATCGACCCAAACTTTACAATTGGATTCATTTCAGGTCAGTTTGGAGGCCACATGAGTCTTTGAATAGTCATATTCTTGCACCACGTATTAACGATTTTCGTTCATTGACATGAAGCATTTACGTCCTGGAAAATTAAGTAGTCCATATCTTCTTCAGGAAAGTTATCTTTAGCTGTTTGAAGAATTTTACGTACCAGAATTTGAAGACATTTTTGTACATCAAATGACTCTTCACATTTATCCATTGTTCTGACGTCTTTGACAGTGAAGCAAACCCATACCCTCACTCAGTAACTGAATATTTGCATCTCTTAAACAAAATCCGTATCATGTTTCTCGCTCATTCACATCCACAACTTCACACCACTATCCTTTCCAACTATTCTAAACCTTTTTCAACGGAGAAAACAACATCCTTCCAGTTGTCATAAGTCCAAGTAGCATATCGACTCATAAACGTACGTGTTGAAGTCTTCAGTGTTTTTGTTAGTTTCGACTTTCCAGGCGTTTTTTTCTTCGTAATATCCTCCTCATACAGTTAGCACAATTCAGTCGTACGACTGACTGCAGTTCCAAGATCAAAATGATTTTTGGGGAAGTCATTCCTTAAATCTGCAGTGCCATTGATTTTATATGGCGATCAGCTCTGGGTGATGCTTTCTTTTTTCTATTACACTGTTGACGAAGGGATGATTTCTTATACTATTTTTGCTTGTTAATTACTTTTTCCGCCGTCGAATGGTAAATTCTGAGTATTCCAGCCATCTCCCTTAGAGATGTAACTTAGCTGTGCAAAGCAAGAAGTATGCATTGTTTACGTGACGACAAGTCACATTTCTTACCAATCATACTTGTTTACAGTTCACATGTAGCAACAATTTCATACAAAAACAACATTGCACAACAACAATATTGCCACTTGACACTGCTCAAACAATTACAAATCATAGAACAATCACAAAATGCTAATTACCTGGGCTTACACATCACAAATGTAGTGCAGAATTCTCATTCCAATAACTTACTAGACGCTTAGAGGTGCCATCTGGAGAGAATATTACTGATACATAAATAATTAGTAAGCCCTATTGTACACCATAGGTGTCACAGATAATGGAAATGAATTATTACACTTATAATTCCCTTCTATTCCTCTTCTAGCCGGCTGCAACTATGGTTTTCTGTGTAAGTTACCTTGAGAATTGAGGTGTCGCTATTTTTTCTTTACAGAGTGTAAATGATTATTTTTGTACAGTAGATAAAACTCCTTTCGATAAAACACCTGCACTGCATAGAATGAAGTCGCCCAAAAGCGAGTTTGTCGTAAAATTAAAAGTGGAGTAGCATCGAGAGAAAAGAAAAAAGTGACTCATTGTTAGTGTGTCTGTAGATGAGATTAGGAGTATTTTTATAATTTTGCGTTGCGTTTCTAGACAGAAAAAATGGTGTTTAATGTGGAAACTGTTTACGTTGCTGATTGTGTTTAAGTGAAAATACGTGTGCATTTGTGTGCGTTTTTGAAGGATTGTGTCCTACTTGTGCTTATCGGCAGTCATTGAATGTGTCAGTTCGTCATTCCAATGGTGCGGCAAGTTTGTTGAGGTCTTGCGTTGACAAAAGTGTCTAACTGTTCAAAATTGGTTTCGGTGGATAAACTATCAAGTGTCCGTAAAGATGTCACCTAAAGAGAAGTCACGTTTTAATGTAAGGAACTTTGTCCATAATGTCATTGGATCCCCTGCGGAATTCCTTTTAGTCAGCTTCCAACAATCGCCGATATTCTTAAGCAATTATTGCGGGAAAGACAGAACACGAAATGGGATACAGCATCTCAGAAGGATCCCTCTGCTAAAGTGCCAGCTCATTCAGTGGAAAGGAAAGTAATTCAAATTTGGGAAAATACATCAATCAGCGTTGCAGCTATTTTGAGCGAGCAACGGGTTATAGCGTTGATTTTACATTATACATATCACAAAAAGGTCCGTCAGCTGCAAAAGTTCAAGGACAAACCCGTTTCCTTTGCTTCCAAAGTTGTAGAATTCCAGGCGTTCACCAGCAAAACTTTGTTTGATATCGCTTCTTGTAAATGCATCGACCCGATTGCTTGCACTTGTGCGAGAGAGAAGAAAGTGCCTAAATTGGAGGTTTCATTTTTAATTGACCAAAGAACCACCTGACAGATATGGTATGGCAGGACTTGATAGAAAGGATACACAGAAACGTGTCAAACATTTATTGCGAAAAAAATCGAGGTCAAAAAAATCAACCAAAGCCCAATGAAATTAGTAGTTCCGGAAGACAAAACGATAGTGTCCCTTTACAAAATGAACGGGAGAAGAGTCAGATTCCACTGCCAAATTTCTTCCTGCGCTTAAAAGAAAGAAGACTAGCCCTTCTAAACAAATGAAAGTTAGGTTGCCGACATTCTAAATGCAGTATATAGATGTAATATATCAGACCGCAAGGCCGCAATTATCGCTTCGTCGATTTTGGTAGATATCGGACAGGTTACCCCAGTTCATAAGCAGAAGGTGATCGACAAAAAGAAGATTCGGAGAGAGAAGAAATCCTTAGGAAACGCCATCGTTGAAGAGGCGAATGCATCACTTCAATCAACCAAAGTAAAAGCGTTATACTTCGACGGAAGAAAGAATCAAACTCTCACCCTTGAGACTAAAGACGGCATCAACCACCGAATAATGAAAAAAGATCATTACGTACTGCTACAGGAGCCAGGATCGAACTATCTTGATCACGTCTCTCCTTCATCTGGAAGAGAAGAGAGCATACGGCTTGCCATCACAAAGTTCTTTGTTCATCAAAATATCTCCCTGTCAGATCTGGTTGTTTTGGGTTGCCACGGTACTGCTACCAACATTGGTCAGAAGAATGGTGCGATGGCACATATTGAAGTCTTCCTGAACAAACCCCTTCAGAGAATCGCCTGTATGATACACACGAATGAGCTCCCATTTCGACATTTGATTGAATTCATAGACGGCAAGTTTACTGGACCAAATACATTTAGATTACCAATAGGATTAGCACTTCCTGCGAAGAGTTGCCACTCCAGAGTTTTCAGCCCGTTCCAGTAGACTAGAAACTCAACTTCACTGAGGATTCATTAAGCACGGATCAAAAATATTTGGTGAATATCTGCCAAGCGGTTTCTTCAGGAGAATGCCCCGTTGAGTTAGCTCACATGAAGCCTGGTAAAATTCATTAAGCCAGATGGCTAACTACAGCAAATAGAGTCTTACGTTTGTACGTAGGAACAAAAGAACGCACTAATGAACTTAAAAACATCGTCCAGTACATCATGATGGTCTACGCGCCACTCTGGTTTGCTGTGATTTAATCCATCGTGTGCAGAAGGAGCTCGTCATTTGTGGCAACTTATCACGACTTCTCGCCACATGGAAGCGAAATACAGGAAAATTCATCCAGTGATCCGTAGAAATGTGTGGTAAGGCCATCCTGAGAACCTACTTCTATTAATGTTGACTGACCAAGATGCTAAAGTACGAGAGTTTGGCTGGAGGTGAGTCCCAAAAGCAAGACAAAACAACCCAATCTGGTGATCGCATACCGATACGAGAATTTGTCGTCCCTGAAATCAACTTAGAAGGAAAAAACTATGTTGATATGATTAATTGGTCAACATGCACGCTGATGGAGCCACCACTGACAAAACACTTGAGCCTACAGAAGCTAAGAGAAAATGTAAACACGGCTCCAATGGCTGATTAATCTATTACATCCTTACCCTGTCACACTCGCGCTGTAGAAAGAATGGTGAAGTTGGTGACAAGCGGCATCAGCGGTATGTGGGCAAGAAGCACTACTTAGATTTGTCCTAGCAACACTACAGTCAAGAAAAAACATACCAGAATTTAATACAAAAAACAATTTGAGATAAAAGAGTAACGATATGAACTTGCACTACCATATGCAACATTAGTATCTAAGGGTGGGCGAAACTCGAACTGCAGCCACCTCCTCATGGTGAGTTCTGGGTTATTCCCATCATTAATGTTTGGAAATAAACAAAGAGCTGCAGATGTAAAACAAAATCTTTCTTATCTAATTAATAATCCAGATGAATCACAAACAACGCAACTTAATTTAAAAAGTGAAAAAAGTAGGGACACAATTGTCCATATTTTAAGCCACTGGAGGCACCTGAATGATTTGATTCATCAAGCTGAAAGTTTTTACACGTAAAATATAGACATTTAACAGAAACAAAACCACATAGGGTAACAATTTTTTCAAAAAAAGTACATATTTTACATTTTTTTAAAATAACATTCATTTTTTAACAAAACTTAAAAATTTTCGGCCGTTGGTGGCACCTAAAGATATTGACCAATCGACTTGCAATTTTTTACACGTTATATAGATCCCATTTCGCAAAAAAAATATCACCAAGAGTAAGTTGATTTCAAAAAAAGTGGAAATTCGATGCACCCTACTGTGTAGTCGATGAAGTTCAAGACGGCTTTACCTCCTCTCCCCCAAGAATGCACATGGATGCATAGAAATAAAAGAAGGTTCAAACAACATAGACTAACAGATAATACTCTACCTTTCGTTAATAACTAGGGCAACCCAAAAGCATAAAAAGAATAAAAAGCATAACAGCAAAAATGAAATGAAATCTGTAAGTTTTACGTCCCACGGTTGTGCCGGTTAGGCTAAAGGAGACGGTGATAATGAGAGATGAGTGAAATGGTGGAATGAAGAAAGTGGGAGGAAACGGGAGAACCCCGAGAAAACCCACGAGCACGGTGTTTAGCATAACAGCAATTTACACATACGGTTTGTACCTTGAACATGGTTGTGATTGTCTAAAGGTCCAGAAGAAACTAATTTTAAGAACATACGAAAGCAAACTTTAGAAAATAATGCATACAGTATAATTTAAAATATTTAGCACAATTCTTGGAAAATTCTGTTTAACTGCAGGTTTAACATACTGTATTAATATTTTTTAAAACCAATATTTACAATTCAAAATTATTGAGAACAACAATGCAACAATGAAAACCTTATTTTTATTTCTGTAAACTTTCGGTGTAATCCTTTGATGTGGAGAAAAGAAAAAAGGAAAAGAAGAAAACTTCCTCCAACAATGAATAGTACACAAGAACTCCACACTATATTGTTAAGTATACCTCTTGAACTTTAGCACTTTCTGTACTTTTTGGTGGCATCTTTTACTATCTCTTTCTGTATACAAGCACCTCTAAGTAGAGGTCTGCATAGGCTCGGGCCGAACCCGTGGGCCGGTCTCGGGCATACAAAGCATATATCACTTCGGGCCTGGGCCGGGTTCGGGCTGTAAACTTTTAAATATACAACCATTTTTCTCGGGCCTTTTAGGGCCTAACTTTGTAAATGTACGGTACACAGTGTACAGCGATATTTATTGGACCATTCTCCTGAAAAACTTTTAAAGCACAACTGCAAAATTAAACCTCTAATTGCTGTAAATAAAAATACAATTTTGGGTTAATTATTAAGTTTCTGTAATTCGCGCTTATTCCTGGCTCATTTGATTATACGAGCTCGGGTCGGGCACGGGCCTAAATGCTAAAACATATTTCGGACTCGGTTCGGGCCTTACATTGTAAATTCACGGGCCGGGCTGAGCCTGGGCTAAAACAGGAAGAAGTATCCTAAGTCTATTCATTTCTGCAAATATTCTGTCAAGTACAGGAAGAAGCATCCTAAGTCTGTAGTCTTCTTAGGATTGGATATCTTCTTCCCCAACCGATATTTGTTCATTCATAATATACTGTCGTAAATGATGGGGCAGTGATCATGTTCTGGACATTGGACCCGTTAGAGATATACCGTTATTTTCAGCAAGACTCAAAGACTCATTCCAAATTTTTTCGAACTCCTCAACTGTGTTTCGAATATCAGTAAAATAATCCACTACACCCTTCGTAATTAAAACAGCATCAGCCAGTGTGCTCTCCTTATTGTGCAGATAATCTGACAATCTTTTCAACTTTCCAAGAAAAAGTGTGAACAAGTTGAGTTGGAACACAAACTGAAAATTCATCTCACTAAATAGACGTCTTGCTTCAGAAGAGCTACTGTGATTTTCATTACTTATTTCAGCAAGTGTTAAAATAACTGCCCTAAACGTTCTCTTCATAGCCACACAAGCTGCAACCTAAGATAAACGGATAGAAAATATTTCGTTAGTCGTTCAGAAGATACTTAATGCCATAAATAATACTATAAGAAGATAGTACATTAGAAGCCGTCATTTTCTGTGTAGTAGTCTATCACTGACGACATCTCAGCAATATACAAAGGATGCGATGAACGATTAGTGGAATGCCATTATGATGATGCAGTGTCCTGCTCGAAGATTGATCTTTGAGCCGAAGGTCCCTGGGCAAGGTGAACCCATGGTGGCTTGCTTTAGCCTTCCATGGATCGATGATAACGTTCTAAGAACGGGACCTAGAGTGGGATCCAAATCACTTGTCCCCACTGGGAATCAAATCCGGAATTCCGTGCTTACAAGGCAATGAGCGTATCCACTCATCTACCGGGGATACTGGAAGGTCAATAGGAGTAACATTATTTGGTATCTGTTTATTTTCATGGTAACTGTGCGGACAAAATGTGGATCAGTAATAATCTACGATAACTACAGCAGGAAGCACGCATTAATCGGAATATTTGCTTGAGCTGTTCGAAATATTAAATTGTTTGGCGTAAAAAGGGGGTACTCCAAAGCCTCAAATCCAGTTACAAACGAACATTTGTCAAGGTTTAGTTCTAATCTAAAACATGTAAAGTACCGTGTTTCAATAGCACGATTGTATGTTAAACTTTAATTCATTAATCACGACTTTTGGCATCATTATATTACTACAAGTATCTGTCCTAAAATCATCGTTCATTGCAGAGTTAGAATCCTAGAACCTATTAGGCCTACATTACAATCGAAAGTAATATCTATTGCTTTTGAAGTACAGGATGTCACCTTCATTATTCTACTTCTGTTGGGGTGGGCGGTCGCCCACCCTTAATGCCGTCCCTGTAATCGTGGGACGTAAAACTCAACAATTTCATTTCAATTATTACATCACATAAAAAAAAAAAACTGTTCGATAGTCTATTAGTTTCTATTTTCTTCCTACTGCTTCGAAGAAGTACTTTCAATCTCTCGAAAATCCTGTTAAATTTTTTAAGTGTAATTTTCTGTATTTTTTAAAAAAATACTAGTAGAAGTGATATTTTTAATGTACATTACGTCTATTTTTTTGTTAAACAAAAGAAGTTTTAGGGATTTTTTAAAACTTTTTTTTCATTTGATAAGTTTTCATTATTTCCCAATTTTTCTGGATTATGCACTGAACACATTAATTCGGATAATTGAAATTTCACTGTATTTTTTGTTCATAGATTTAGAAAAGATAAACAAAATGGACATATCTTTTTAAAATTACAACATATACCGGAGGTAAATAATTGCCATTTATTCAAGGTAAACCCGAGAAAGTTTTGGCTTTTAGCCCCCAAGTTTCCAAGCTTCCCCGCGATACGTTCGTGTGGATCCTAACCTCACATTTGATGCACTATTCCGCTGGCGGATTTGTTTCAACGGTATTAAATTATGTCAGTTTCTTTAATGAACAAAAGAAAAAACTATGCGAAGCAGAATAGTTTAATGATAGTAACTGTTGTTAGTTGGAGAACATTTTCACTTCGCTGTACTATATATTATTGTGGTTTGCAGGTGAAACCTTTATGCTGGTCAGACTTGTTCATTGTTCTGAGATTCTTATCGAGAAACATCTTGCGCGCATTTTCCCCCTCCAAAACACATTTTCGTCCCTTTGATAGTCATAAAATCCCCTAGTTCAAGCTTTCTAAATTCCCTCTCCGGTTCCCTTCTTGAATTCTTGCATGAAAATCCCTCAACAGGGAAATTTTCTTCAAGAGTTTCCCTTGTCTGAGTTGTTGAAGACAGATCATTACACTCGAACGACCTTGGCTACCCTGAAAGCACTTTAGTATGAAAAGTAGTTCGTGTTTGATGTGATAGTGGTTCGAGGAGTGTTATATCTCGTGATATTTCGTTTTTATGCTGTGTGACTGTAATTATAAAGAGACGTTATGTTTCAGGAAACATTTTATTTTAACTAGGATGTTAGTGGCGTCGTGGATCGTCCTAATAAGCTTTGTTGTAGCTATCGTAAATGGTGAGTACCCGATGTTGACATTGTGCTGTTTTTGCGAGTGCGCTAAAGTAAACATTGGAATTTTTCCTATTGTTTTAAGTAACATTGCACATTATAGTTGCTATAAACCAACAATAACAAACAATTTTGAGGCTCAACAGTACTTTTTTTAGTAATTATGTTAGTTTCTTGTTAATTTGAAATGCACTAAGAGCAAAAATTCAAGCGCGTGGTGTTCGGGTAAAGAGATCGGCTATGCGTGTATGCTACCGCTGAATTTTTAACTTAATCCGCGCTGCACAGTTTCGTCGGAAGACAAGTAGGCCTAATTGAAACTGTCAGATCCGTTTTTAATATTATTATTCTAAATGACTGATGGTTTCCTTCCAGCATTATTATTATTGTTATTATGCACAAAAAAGTGAACATTTTACCGTTTGTTAGAAGTACTGTACAGAAGTTTGCTATGTTTTGTATACAAGTGCATCCTTGCAAAAACAGTACCGTAAAAATTACTTGATATTTTTAATAAAGCAAGTTGTTCCCTGTTATTAAATTATCAGTGTAGTCATATGCTGTGATTTGATAGTTACGATAATAGATTGGATTGTTTATTAATTTAGTGCAAGGCCGATTTGTATACAACTTTGTATGAGTCCATGCCGTTAAGGAATTCGGGCCAGGTACCGTGCAGATTTACCACAATCCTTCAAATTCAAAATAACTTCGTGCTTCAAATGGTTCCGTAAGACATTCTGCAATCTGTTGTTCCCTGCCGGATGACAAAATAGTTGCGTATAGGTTGATATATGCGTCCAAACCGACATATCTTCCGTAAAATACCAACCTGTACTAGATGTCCACTACAAACAACATTTATATCTACTCTGCAAGGTGAGCTGATTGGCTTGAGCGGGCTAATTCCATAGGGAGCAGGTGCGTATGACTGTGATTATACGCGAAAATGGTTATTCATGCAACGAACACGCACCCACCTGTGCTGGGTGGCGTCTGCGAGCACTAGTTCGATCGTGATTGTACCAGTATGTTGTGTTTACAGGTACTTTGATAAGGTTTTCGCGGTGTTTCAACTTGAGACATAGGCAGTGACTCTCGTGGCTGAATCGTGCTGTCTGCTGTAAGCATTATTGTAAGTACTGAGTGAAAAATCAACAGATATACGACTTCCTATACCGCTTGTATTGGTTTAACACTTATAACCGTACTCTCAGCTTTCCTACATTGTGCAGAAATATTTTGCCGGTGGGAATTAATGTCTTGCATGGTCCTCTTTCTTATGCTGGTACTCATTTTAACCGTATTACCATTTTAATAACGGATTATTGTAAATTGCCACTAAAGGTAATACGATGATGCAGAATACATCATTTCCGGCTTCGGTAGCTGGTTACAAGAAAAATAAACCTCGGTGGCTTATATGAATGTGATGTTTGTAATTTTACACTTGTTTATTAAAAGTTGAGATTTACTGTAATAGACATGTAAAGAAATTAGGGACATTTGTCTGGCAATACCTAAGAAGTGTAAACAAAGTATTACAGGTATTGATATCAGGTATAATACGTTTTATGCTGAACATCCGAGACTATGAAAATTATTTGTTTGGCTTTTGCATACAATCGTAATAGTTTACCAAAAACCTGAAAATGCAGTTTCCTTTCATATTAAACTACTTTCTTTTCACTGAAGTTAACAATGCGATCAAGACATAATAATCTGTAACTGTTAATAATGTGCGCCCAAATTTGAATCGTGTATCTTTTATAATTCGCTAGCTCCTTCGTGGCTAAGCAATTAGCGTACGCGCCTCTGGCGTGGGAGACTCGGGTTCGATTCCCAGCGGGGGCTCACGTGGTTTTCGGGTTCCACATTAATCAGTAGGTCCACTCTCATATAGCCTCGCTGTTGAATGGTATGTTAAACTCAATATCAAAATCTTTTATATTTATGATTCGCTTGTTCGGCAGCTCTTAACAACGTTTACAGTAATCAAAAATAGGAGATTATGTTTTTTTGAATAATTTACAGACAGGATGTATTAACCTACCAAGGAGTAGTAATATACAATCAGGTTATTTATGTAGGTACCAAGCATACGATACCACTCATCTCTAAGTACAGAAACAGCTTTAAAAAGCGTGGTTTATTACTAAACAGCTGTAATGCAGTAAGCTAGCTAGTATTGGATGCCCAGCAAATATTGGTGCGTATTTCTTCGCACTTGCGTTCCTTTAGGTAAATGCCAATATTAGTTAGCCCACGTAGAATACTAGCTCTGGAGGTAACTCCACGTAGAATATACAGTTTCGTCGTGCTCAGAACCAAAAGACGTGCCGAGCTTGCTTGTAATAACTACCTCGCAGATTGGTATGTATTTGTCTTCCCTTATGTGCATTCCACTGCTGCTAACTCTGATAGAAATACTTAGAAGAAATACTAGCTGAATGCGCATTCTTTACGTGGGAAGAATAAGTTGTATGCAAAATATTTACTTAGTTCACCTTTCAGCCATAATACAAACCAACAAACAACTAACATTTTCAGTGGGCAGAGCCCCCCCTCGTCATTCCGTAATTGCGGACCTGCGCCACTTAGGTTGAATTTTTCAGTAACAAACGGAAATGATAACATCTCTGTTTGAGTAAAATATTATATACAAAAATTAATTTCGAAAGATTCGGCCGTTTTTTTCAAGCAAGGTGACACATAAAGACGAGAATATAGGAACTTAAGCGCTATTTTTGAAAAGTGTGGGGTAAGTGTGCAGTTATTTACAACGAGGAGTCGGCATTCCGAGTTTAATCTCTCTAACTCGAGAAGCTGTTGAGAATTGTTATATAATATTTTGAATTTCCTTTGAAGCCCCTTTTGAATCTCGTCCATTAGGATATGAATTTTGGTTAAGTATGAATATTATATATATAAAAGTGCTTAATATGTTTAGTTTCATTTCAAAGCGTTCATTTTTTTAAAAACCATAACGTAATAGATAAAATCGGTTTCATTTTTATTTATAAGGATAAATTTCCAAGGATATTATAAATCTGCACTCAGTTGTTGGGTAGGCGCGAAGAAAAATAAAATTGTAGAGGGTATTAGGACTTTTTTCCACGAGGAGACGTGATGCCAGCGGCTATCAATATGACCCCGTATTATTAAGCTGCACGATTTAATGTATACAGTGCACTGGAATGCTGTCCGGAAAATATTTGTCTTAGATATGCTGTTAAGTAACAAATTGTCCCGTGAGTCGTGTAATAATAGCCATTCCAGAAAATATTTTTTATTTTTCATCTAAAACACAACATATAGAACAATTTTGTTTTGTGTTTTTTTCACTATTACTTACATCAAACCATTATCCATGTTGTTGTTGTTATGTTTTAGAAAAAGCTATATCAACATTATTAATCTGCAATTTATACTTAAACGCATCTACAAGTAAACACCGTATTGACTATCAGTAACCGTCCTAGCAACGGTTTGTTTGTAACCAATAACGCTGCGCCCAGTGACAGTCACAGCAAATGACTTTACCAGCGTATTAGGGTTGTATCTAAAAGCACGAAGCATATACTTCGACTACCTATTCAAGTTCAAAGTGTACAATTGAAGTGTACTAGCCTAGCCGGTATAAACATGGGACGTAAAACTTAAAGATTTCATTTCATTTTCAAAGTAATTTTTGTTCCACACTTCGTTCGAGCACCTTGTAGTGGTAGAACTTAAAACTCAATGAAAGAATAGGGTAATTTTGCGTGCTAATAAATAAGTAAATAGTAATAAATAGTAAAAGTAATAAATAAGTAATAATTAATTAAAACTAATGCACCAATACTTTTAGTTGAATGACTTCCCAGTTATAATATAGATTTATAATATGGGCCAACTATATAGAGTTTCTTTCTCTTTTTCTGTTTCATTTTTCGTGATGCTAACAGCTTCAGAGGTTGTATTCGATTGCCCCATCTACAAATATTTGTCATTTTCATCTTCCACGCGCATATTAACATGAGCGAAGCATGAAATCAATGGTTAAATACATGCTGTGTTATGCACAAAATAAACTTGTACTAGCTTAAAAACCATCAAACTATTGGTTTCTTCCCAGCTATGCCTGTGCGAGTGAATATTTCGTAACCCCCGAGAGTAGTATCACTTAGGTGTAGGGAGCCGAAGATATTGCTGTGCTATGGTCATGTTTACAAACGATATGGTGTTTTAGCCCTTAAAAATAACTTCAATAATAACTTTAGCCCTTAAAAATAAAGTTCATTGCGAGCGAAGACAGGCAACTGGCAAGAGTGTTAGCGGACCGAAGGTACTAAGGGGAACACTATTTATAATGAATTTACCACAAAACTGCGTTGGAATACACGATATACTAAAAGTTTATATTATGTTATTGCTTTCTGTGCTGTGGATTACATAGTAGTGATACTTAGCTTAATTGTGTTATTTCTATCGTATTACGCTAATCATTAAGTTTCGTAGATGTTACTCTTTCTTTGTATGTCTGTAAATCTTCGAAATACTGACTCCATATTCTTTGTGAAAACTTGATCAGCTGTCAAAAATTGCGAAACGTACGGTAATTTGTATATTATTTCCTGACATAAACCAAGTGCAAGGAAATATAGTAACCTCGAAAGGTACTGCGGTATTTGTTTATTTAGAAACAAAACTAGCAAGTTATACCTAACTGTCTACCTATGAATTAACACTTGTAGCTGTAGCCATAGGATAATGGATAATGTAGTTATTCATTATTCTGTGCTATAGGCCTAGCTTAAAATTTTATTTTATATTCCATTAAAATTTCTAATTTACATGTAAATGACTACACTACCGATAGCCTAATTATCACAATCAAACTATGTAAACTACGTGTTTTATTTTAAGCACAAATATCGTTATAGCATTTTAACTATAATGTTTGGTTACTTTTGCCACACTGTTTTAAATACAGTTGTATATCCACAAGGAAAGTACTTGGGCTCGAACGGATGAATACGCACAAAAAGGAAAGCATGTATAATGTGAGCACCCCGGAATCAAACAGTGATGTCCGTTTTTCTGCAAGATCGTGTAAACGCTCGTAAGAGCAGGGCAAAGTACTGTTGATTGTCTGAAAGATACGCATAAAAATACGCATAAAATTCATTCCCCGGGCCGTTTTTGCAAAAAAGGGTTGGGTGGATGGAAAATTCGGAGAACACGTATCCCATTATTTTTAGGGGCACACATTGTGAGTGAAAAAGTTGTGCCCCAGAGTCCCCCGGAGGGTCTAAACAAAATTTTCATATGGTAAGGGAGCTCAAGTAGTAGATCATTTATGCAAAATGGTGGTCACAGACTCTTTCATGACAACTGTGTTGACATTTTGACTGCCTACCATTTTGTACAGGGTAAGCATAGAGACTCGGGACTTGCAACATCTTGTTTCTTTTAACAATGCTTTCCAACGGTATACTACTTGACCCCCTTTTACCATTTGAAAATTTTGGTTGGACCCTGACTGGGATCCTACAGGGGACCCTGGGACACTTCTTTTTTCATTTAAAATGTATGCCCCTAAAAGTAATAAGATACGTGTGCGCCGATTTTTTCAATCCAACCTTTTTCCGCAAAAATGGCTTGAGGCCCGACTTTATAACGCCTTGTAGTTATGGCATGTGCTCTACTTTTGCCCTGCTCTTGTTTACACGATCTTGCCGAAAAACGGACATCACTGTTTAGTCCCGGGGTGTTCACACTACATATGCTTTCCTTTTTATGCGTATTCATCCGTTCGAGCCCAAGTAGTTTCCTTGTCAGAGAATACAACAGAAATAAGTTTCCGTTATTTTTGGAACATTTTGATATTCAATTATTAATTTGCATATTTCTCAAAGAAATTATAACATCAGCTCACAAAAGTATTCATCTCAACAAAAAAATATTAAAAATTTGAATTTTAAAATTTTATTTAGAAGGCATTCTGTCAGTCACGTTATTCCTACTACGAGGAACCGCCATATTAAGGACGCGATTACACTGTAGTCTACATCTTACCGCAGTACGCACTTTGCACTTGTAGACTTGAGAACTGGGACCTTCGAGGCACACTAGGTGGTGTCAGGTCCAGAAATAAAATTACTCGGAATAAAATTCATTTAGAACTTAAAAGTAGTTCTTATCTCACATTAATAGTACGTCATGTTTTTCATTACATTGTCTAATCCTCTTTCGATACCTTTTTCTCTATGTGTGTTTGTACATTTATGTTATTTTTCATTCGTGGCTGCAACGATATACTTACCCTTTTATTGTGATTCATGTTGTTGTGCATTGCCCTACAACTGATTTTTAAACATAAAACATCGAACACATCGAGAAATAAAAATGGATAGCAAGCACATTGGTTAACGCACCGGCCGGTAAAACGGAGACCTGGGTGTAATTCGAAGCACAGTCACATGTTTTCATTTTTAAAATATCTATTCTTTCATTAAAAATCCGCTACCAAAGAGCAAAATACGCAAGAATATACTTTCAATACAAGCTGTCATCATAAAGCGAATTGCAAGAATAGTTCTTTTGTATATATTTCATATTTTAAGTTTCGCTCTTTCTTTTTTTCCTTTTGTCTTTTCATTTACTTGTTCCTGTTATTTACCTCGCTTTTGCGGTGTCCTTAAATTGTCATCTACCAACGGTATCTGCAGTTAAAAGAGATAAATAGTACCTTAATGTAGAGAGTTAGTTATAAGAATAATCAGAAAAAGTATATAGTAGTTACTTATTAATTCTCAGTGTTTACTACACTAATAAATTTATGTAGTGAAATGCCGACTTTTGATTGCGAAAGACCAATAGTCCAACATCAGATTAGATAGTAAAATTTTATACTGAGGCAGTGTTCGATAGCTTGCAAATTGACTTACAAAATTTTTTAAAAGATGTTTTTCGATCATAAAATTCGTACTCAATCATGTGACTGTAAATACCATATCGAAATACTGTTTGCATTATTTCTGTAATTAATATCCAAGTCATTGCTAAGGCTTTGCTTCTTAATTCTATTTAAGGCTTAATTACTTAAAATTATTTTTAAATGCAGTGAATTAACATATTCGGTATTACACACTAATTGCTTTTGTTGCTAATATCATAATAGTAGAACATTCAATCAGATAAAGCAAACAGTCGCATATCAAACATTTGTTTTCTTTTTAACGGTACGTGTTGTCATTTTAAGATGGATCTCGTAGGAATACAAAGTAGAAACTGGATCCAGTTGGCCAAGGATAGAAATCAGTGGAAAGCTTTTGTGAACCTGGTATTGAACCTTCGGGTTCCATAGGCCATAGAGTTAGTTAGTTGTCATTTTAGAACACTGTTTGCTGATTCCTGCATTTCCGATAGTCCAAAATGTGAACTATCGGATTGGTAGTGTAACTTAGTTCCAACTTCGTAGTATCCAGTATATAAATGTATTTGCTTGACCGTATATCTTAGTGTAAGTAGAATGAAGTAAAATTTGAGGTCGATAGGAGCTCGCGTGTCAGTTATCTCACGGGGAGATTAGAATAAATATATGATAGAATTACCTTCAGGGCTCTTCAATTGAACTTCATTTAAACTCACGTAAGGGTTTTGGAAAATTGAGCGGAGCTCATTGTTCGTGACAAATGAAGCAACTCCTGATGTTCTTATGAACCCCTTGATCAAATTGTGCATGCGGTTAAAAGAGTAATTGTAACGAAGTTTATAAAAAACCAAAATTGATTGAACCACGAAAGAATAAACATCGAAAAATCAATACTCCTTAGAAGTCCCTTACTGTACTATTTATTAATATAAGTGAGTCTTTGTTGTCATAACTTTTCTCTAAATTAAATCATTACCGCGACTTGGGAACACTTTGCTCAATCATGTGTGATGAAGTTTCTTCAGTGATAACTTCAGAATGAGGTGAACGATTGAAACAGTTTTCACTGTTTTAGAACAAATTGAGTATTTTAAAATAAATAAAAGTTACTGGAATTGATCCGTTTGATACTACCTCAGAAGAGAATTTAAATTGCAGGAAACACTTCTGGACGTGATCATGCGTATTGTTACTTAAATGTACTATTTACTTTTTTTGTAAGACAGCTAGTATGGAAATAACTAGTGTCTTGGGATTTGATCATTCATTTTTTGTCCTGCGCCATAGGTTCATGATCGCTAGTGTTAATAGCAAGTGCTTCGCTAGCATCCTTCTTCATAATTTTTAAGGACGTGCGTTTGTTGTTTCAGTGATGGCGAAGAAAGCAAAATGTAATTCATGGATGTTTAGAGAGGTTGAGGAAGCCGGTTTTTATAATGTTCGGTTACTAAGCAAACTGCTCATATGTAACGAGACTAGTAGAACTTACGCGGAGTTGTAAAAAGATCATCCTTTATTTGATTTTTATTTTACGTATTTGCTTGGGATACAAAGGTCTGCACACCATTATATTTCAGAAGCTTGTGTAACAGGTTGAGCTGTACTAAGTTGGTTGCCAGATGTTAACTGTTTTTCCCGTAAGTTTTACGTTTTTCTGATCCGTTTCTACGTTACCCGTTTTTTTCCTCATTAAACGATTTCTTTCGTTCTTTTTCTAATAATTAAAAGAAATGATAGCCCTTTTTATAAGTTCGAGGAAGTAATTTTTAATTAGAGAAGCTATTTCCTTCATACTGTTAACAATGCAACCCAACAATATCATTAAGTATTTAGAGAGAAGATGCAACTGATTGCATTTTATCTCTTGTCTAACCGGCGCGCCAATTTTACGTTCGAGAATAATGTGTTTTTTAACATTTAGTCTTCCGTCTGTCAGCACATTCTCGGTCATATTGCAGATTCGTCCGATCGTCGTGTACTAATACTAGGAACGGAAGCTACTGTTAACTAATAAAAGCAAGATTCGAATTTGTCGTGAATTTCGATATCTTGAAAGGATTTTTTTTTTTTCAATATATGAAAAAGGACGTGGGACTTTTAAGAGATGCCAAAGATTTCTTAAAATTCAATGTAAAGGTAACAAAGATTTGTGTAATATGCTTACAATTAGTTGATTGGGTGGAATTTAGCATTCCTTTCAACACCAAGGCTGTATAAGATGAGGTTTTATTAATTAACTTGGAACCCGAACCACATGAGCTTCAAAATTCTTCAACACCGGGAATTGCAACATACTTCTTCTATCACATATCTTGTGTTTTCTCCGTAAGCATCGCAAAATCTTTTTTTTTTTTTTTTTTTTTTTTCTGAATAGCAGCATTAAGGTGTACTGCGATACCAAGGTTGATCCAGATTGGATAAGTTCGATTAACTCCTCCATGTCTTTTTTTTTTTTTTTTTTTTTTTCAGAAAAATTCAAATGAAAGACTAAAATAAAAAGTTCATGTTTCTAATTATTTATATGGTGATTTAACCTAACTCTAGGATTTGAAATTTTTGAGTGATAATTTCAGCTGTTTGGGGTCCCAAATTAATAGTAGATGCTTATATATATATATATATATATATACACTATGAACGACTATAACTGCTTAATACACATATTACTGAAGTCATATTTTAAATATTCAATAGGAGTTTACGCCAGAACAAACGAAGAAATCAAGGAGAGATAGTTGGGGTTTCAGAAGATAACGACAGAGAAGACCTGTTAGTTCTGTTAGCAATTAAGCTGAATTTCATAATTTTTTTCTTTCGTTTTACGGAACATAATAAAAAGTATTTTATTGTCACATTATGTATAAAGAGCAAATTTTCAACCTGGTAGTTATATTACTTCTCAAGTCTCCGCGGATTTCAGCCCCAAGTAACAGGTATATTTTTGAGCGAGTACTATTGGTCTTGAGTAATTTCATGTTGTAATTGTATATTTTCGAAACGTAGTTGGTGTTATACAAATTGAACGTAGTAATTAGGGTTGAATTTAAAAAAGAAAAAAGTAGGGACTGTCGAACTTGATCGTTTCTCAGGAATTAGAAAGGCTGTAGCACATTCCTCTTTTGATTTATGTTTTTATAGCTGTAAATGCATGACTTCTTCCAGCAACATTGGATGTTTGAACACATTATGAATTAATTAAGATGAGTATACTACTTGACTTATAAGTACATAAGTTGGAAGAAATGAAAGTACATTTGTTACTAGAATATCTTCGAATAGATTTCGGTTATTATCTGATATGAGAGGTTAAAGCGCCTAAACATTGATGTGATTGTTTTAGTGTTATAACTTTCCAGGGCGGATCCTTGTTAGTGGTTGGTACCTTAAGAGATGGTGGAATTTACATCCTAAAATAATAAATTCACCGAAAATTTATATCCTTATACCTTTGAATTATCGAATTAATGTTTTATTTATTTATTTTTTTTTTGGTGAATTTTTGTTTTGTTTGAACTTGTATGACGCATTGAAAAAAGTAAATAAATGCTAGGTAGAAAGTTGATTGAGTTCGTGATATTGCATATGGAGAACTATTGTTATTAACCTGAAAGTGGTAGTGTAAGCAGTTGTGACGGTGACATACTGTAAGGCATCTGTCTACCAACCAGACTGTCTGGGTTCGATCTCCGTTGCAGACGAGATTTATTCCTTGTTTGTCTGTTTCAAGTGGCTTAGTGTCTCATTCAACCTCTTTAAGTTAGATTAATTGTGGTAAGTGCGGACGAGGCGTATGCTGACTACGTGCCGAAGTCGAGAAGTTGTGTGATTTTTGTCTGTTAACTCGTACCTAGACTTCGCTGTTTGGACCATCTGGATTGTCCCGAATGTCCTTTAGCTAGTAGTCTTGTATACTAGCAGACACAGTTAAAGATGCTTTTTTCCTAGAATCTGGAAAGTCCTCACAGATTTATAACCCCCGTTACCTAAAAATCAACGTTGCCACACCTCTGTGTTGTCCATTTCTTTTATCTTCCATTCATTGCTTTTTTAAAAAAATGTTGAATTTTGTTGTTTATGAAAGGTTACAGAAGTACGGCAACATTAAAGAGAATGACAGCGCACGTGCTGCTTAAGATCAGCCCTGGGATGTGTGGGGGGAAATGGGTAGTGGTTGGGGCAAGAGATCTCCAGCAGTACTGTACTTACTGGAACTTTCGGCATATACTGTAAATTAATAATTAAATACAACGAAGTATAGGGCAGCCACTGTTCGGTACTATCCATACTATTTTCCCTGGAAATACAAATTCAAAGGAAATTCCACTGATCACTTGCTAATTATTTATTCATTGCCAAACTATTGATATATACGTGACTTTTAGGTTGCGACCCTTAAAAAGACTAAGAGAAGGCCAAAAAATTGTAAAGAATTTTATTTTAGTCATAAAAATATACCAGGAATATATTCAGGAACGTCCAAAAGTCAGGTAAAATCTATAGAGGAGTGTAACATACTAGGAAAAAATAGCATTTCAACATCTAGGCCTATAAATTAAAATTATCTTCATTATATATGTATTACTGCAGCAGAGCTCACTTTGAAAGAGGAAAGGGATATCTCAGAAATGAAGTTTTACATTGAGGAAGATCTTAAAAGATAAGACGGAAGCGAATAAGATACTATATTGATAGATCTATAGAATGATGTTAGATTAGGGAGCATTGTTAGTAATTGTTAGTAGTTAGGTTGTAGATTTTATCGTATTAAACAAATTTATAATTATTCATCGTATCGGAAGTTCCGTGAAACTACTTGCGAAATCAAGAAAGAAGAAAAAAATATCTGTGTTGGTGTAATGAGGCATTACATCATCATCCTATTATTATTATTATTTATTTATTTATTTTTTAAGTGAAGCTAATTTCCATTACTTTTCTGACCTTGTTATTTTATTCCCCGATGGTCGACATTCTGGAGAAAGAATAAAGTTCCCTTTATACGTATGCAGCCTCTCATCAGCAACCAATACAATATATTTGAAAGCGGAGTTCGACAGAGGCATTGTCTTTCACAGAGTGAATAAAGGTGTAGTAGGGAAGGCGGTATTTCTGACGGACAGTGCTATACAGTTTGTAGATTATGACTTCTGTTTCGGAATGTTAACCGAAACAAAAATAAGGATAGGAATGGCGAAATGAGCATTTAAGAAGAAGAAAAATATATTCTGTGAGTCGTTAAATAAAATGATTTAGAAAAGACTTATCTAAATATTTCGTTTATTGATTGAAGCTGAGCGTCCGTTTTCAACACCGAGGCTCTAGAGACAAGAACAAGTGAAATCTAAACCACCGTAATGGTCCAAATTTTTCAATGCTCTCCTGCCGAGAATTGGACTCGGAACCACATACACCAAAGGCACGCATGCTAGCTACTAGCGGGGAGGGCTTCAATATGTCGTGTGCAGTTGTATGGTGTCCAAGATAAAACGAACACAATGTGAAAGTAGAGATGCAAGGGTTCGAAAAAAAAGGCTTAAAAAACTCGGTTTTTTCTGCTTTGCTTTTTTGCTTGGGAAATTTTTGGCTTTTTTCAACATTTTGCTTTAAATTGGTAAAGCAGACTTTGTTTCGCTTCTCTACAGCACTAAAGCTCATTTAGTTAGTGGTTGATGTAGGTAATAATATAAAACCTACAATAAACCATGAATTTCGAAAAGATTTTTTTTTTTTAATTTTTAACATATTTACATTTTGCATTCCTAAGGATTAACCAATAGATGTAATAATTTTTTAACCTCTTATACACAAAGTAAGTACTTTTATTTCAAACAAATGATACACAAATAACTAGCAAAATTGTATATAGTATTTTTACTTCAAAATATCACACACCTTCTTTTTGAAGCAAAATAAAACATGAGAGAAATACATTTATATGATAATCTTAAAGGCTGCACATCAAGAGCTTGGTTTCGGGTGGTTCTGCACATTCTTGAAACTTTTAAGTTTTAACTTAAATATATATAGTATGGATATTTCGAACAAATTTTTCATTCATTGATCACATACGTAATAATCTGTTACCACCTCTCAGGTGCTTCGGATCTGCAAAATCGGTAAAACTCAAAATTCTATAATGCACTGACTGTTCCTTAAGCTTGTTTAGAATCGGGCAAGTACCGAATTTTCTGTTCATGGATCATATGCGTAATAGACCGTTCATCTGATCGTGTGGTTTCCTAGGCTTATAACCACCATCACGGTTTACCCAGTCCTGAAGATTTCTGAATTTTTAACAACATGGAAAGAATCAACCACTGTTTCAATTCACAAGAAAGGCGACAGAACTTATTGTAATAATTAGCGAGGCATTTCTCTTAACATTATATTAACAAGATTGATTCCATACACAGATGAAATTATTGGAGATTATCAGTGTGGATTTAGGGAAATCGATCAACTATCGACCAGATATTTACTATTCGATAAATACTCGAAAAGAAATGGGAATATATTACCTAGTACATCAGCTGTTTATTGATTGTAAAAAGCTTTACGACTCTTATAGGAGGGAAGTATTGTACAGCGGGCGACACTTCTAAATGGTACAGCCATATGGAGATTTACGGCTAAGGTGTACCATTTAGAAGTGTCCACCGCTGTACAACTCTTACAGAATTCGGAATACCGAAAAAGCTAGTTAAACTAATTAAAATGTGTTTAAATGAATCCCAGAGTGAAGTCCGAGTAGATAAATTCATTTCCATGAGCTTCAACGTCGAGAATGGTCTGAAAAAAGGAGATGCGTAATCGCCATTATTATTCAGCATTGTTCTATAAGAAAAATTAAAGATAGCAACCAGGCCCTAGAGCTGAATGGTATTCACCAGGTTATGGCGTATGCTGCTGATGAAAATTTAATAGGGGATAATAGGAGAACAATAGAAAGAAGTGCATAGGCCTTACTAAACGCTTGCAACGACATTGGTTTAGAAGTAAATGCAGTGAAAACTAAATACATGAAAGTTCACCAGGATCGTAATACGGCAAATTGTGGATGCGTTAAAATATCAAATAATACTTTCGACAAACTGGATACTTTCAAATATCTAGGATCAATATTACCAGACCAAAATCATATCCACAAAGAAATTAAATGTCGACTGAAATCAGGAAATTCTTGTTATTATTCAGTTCAAAATATTTTGTCGCGAATTCTGTCGAGGAATTTAAAGCTGAAAATATATAAAACGATAATGATGCCGATTATTCTGTATGGCTGTGAAACATGGTCGCTTGCGCTGAGGGAAGAACGCAGACTGAAAGTATTTGAAAATAAAATCCTGAGACGAATATTCGGACCCAAGAGGAACGGGAATGGGGAAAACTTCATAACGAAGAACTGCATAATTTATACGGTTTACTAAACATCGTTACAGTCATGAAGTCTAGGAGGCTCAGGTGGGCAGGTCATGCAGCGAGAATGGAAGAAGGTAGGAATGCTTTCAAAATTTTAACTGGGAATCTAATCGGAAAACGTACATTAGGAAAACCAAGGAATCAGATGGGAGGACAAAATTAAGATGGATCTCGCAGAAATAAGAATACAAAGTAAAAACTGGATCCAGTTGGCTAAGGATAAAAGTCAGTGGAGAGCTTTTGTGAACGCGGCATTGAACCTTCGGATTCCATAGGCCATAGAGAGAATATATTTAAGTTAAGCACAACTGCACAACTGCCATGACTAAGTGGTTAGTTTATGTACTTCTATCGGGAAGTCCGGGATTCAACCCCGAATTCGACCATTTTGACAAAAGTTTTTCTTAATTCCATCTGTGAGTGTAGAGATAGTGCGTGTACTGTGAATCCTGGGCGACTTCCTTTCTCGTTTTTAAATCGTTGTTATTACTAATTACCCGCAGTGACGGATTTGCGAAGGGGGTTAGGGTCAGGGTTTGAAAAAACCCGGGCTTTTTTTGAAAAAGCCCCACCCAACTGGGCCCATATGGGTTTTTTCGGGTTTAACCGTTTTTTTTTTTTTTCGAAATATTTTAATGTCTTTGGGGTAAAGGTGTTAAAATGTGATTTATATTTCAAGATTGTCATTGTCACAACTTGCAACAATTTTCTGTTCACTGCTGTTTTGGAAAAATGGCCGCCATTTTGAAATTTTACATTGGATCGCCGAGAAAATCTATACAGCAAATTTAGCATATTTCGTGCTTCCACCGTCAAAATTTCAACTTAAAAGACTGAAAATTGCGCTTTGTAGCGTGGATACTCGTTATTTTGAAAAAAATTGCCTCCATTTTGAAATTTTACGTTGGTATGTCGCCAAAATCTATACAAGAAATTTACTGTGTCTCGTGCTTGTACTTGGAAAATTTTAACTTAAAAGACCGATAATTGCACCCTGTAGTGTGTGTGACAGAGGCAGATAAACGAGTTGAGTTGATTTTGTGTTTAACGTTCCTTTCAGCAGCGAGGCTATATGAGACGGGACCTACTGATTAACGTGTAATCCAAACCACATGAGCTCCCGCCGGGAATCGAACCCGGGTCGCACACGCCGAAAACGTGTACGCTAACCGCTTAGCCATGGAGCTCGGCAGACAAACGAGCAAATATAGATCAAGTCATCCAGAAGTGTGACTGACGTTCCCCAAATATGAATACCAAAAGGGGCCTATTAATTTAAAACAAAGATACAATTCATGTTGTATAAAATAAATAAATATTTCAAAATGTCCTATATGGAATAAACATCTTCCAGCGTTAAAAAATGGCTTTACTGTTGAAGTTCACTTCCGATAATTTGTGCGTTCAATTACGAGATTTTGACGAGCATTTGTTGCAAGACGGTTCTTTCCTAAAAATTAATTTAAAACAATTAACAAAGATATAATTCATATCATATTTTATAAAGTAATTGCTTCAAAATGTCTTAAATGAAATTAAATATCTTCCAACGTAAAAATCTATCTATATATATAAAAGAGAACGTACAAATCCTTTGTCCGCTCATCACGCTAATACGGCTGAACCAATTTCTTTTATTTTTGGGGGGTTATTAGGATTTGGACCCTAGATGGCTTTTATCATATCACTTTAATTTTCAATTACCAGTGTCTTGAGATAATTGACCATTCAGGTGTCCATTACGTACAAATCCTTTGTTAGTTCATCATAGGTATAAAAATAAACGTATTTATATGCAACCCGCATGACCGTGTCACTCGGCGGGTTAACATACATGACAGGCGTTATAATGGTTTTTATCATATCACTTGAAAGCGAAAAAGTAAAAATTATCTAAGTAACAAAGTTTATTGCGTTCGGGGGTGACCGCAGCGAAGCGGGGCGGGTTAACATAAATGACAGGCGATATAATGTTAACATTTACTGCAATCTTCTATGGTTTTTATCATATCACTTGAAAGCGAAAAAGTAAAAATTATCTAAGTAACAAAGTTTATTGCGTTCCGGGGTGACCGCAGCGAAGCGGGGTGAACGCTGCTAGTAAAATAAATAGTTTTATTGAAGTATTCATTTCCGATGCTTCTGCGTACAATTGCGGGAATTTCCCGAGCGCTTCTTTCACAAGGCAGATTTTTTCCGAAAATACAGTTTTCTTCACTTAACATCGAAACTTCCACTAGTACGGAAATTTGAATTCAGCACTTGAAATAGTAAGCGTTTCATAGTCTTCGGAATTCCGAGCATTAAGCTTCTATTGCTTATGTTGACTGTACAGAATGCTTATTTGGAGAGTAGCAACAAATTTTACTGAAGAATACTCTTGTGTTTTACATCAAAGGTAACAAATAATACTAACAGTTTTACTAATGTATTTATTTATTTACTATTAGTACCGGCACCTTTGGCCTTAAACCCGTCAAACGTATGAGTGATAACGTCGCTCGGTGTTGCCGAGTCCACGAGCACACTATTTACGGAAAGTATTTTCTAAACTTCGAATAGGCTATAAGCATAATCCATACATTAATTTGTTCTATAACTATCTCAGGCTAAGTTTTTTTTTCTTTTAATTCATTCAGTGCATTCAGAACTTGATAAATAGAAAGGTCTTATGTTGAATGTTGTTGTATACCTTAACGTAAAAGCACCTGATTCTCCCAAAGGAAGTCTAAAATCTGATAAAAATCACTTTCAATGTGATCACCTTAGTTGTACCAATAATACACTAACAAAAAGCTCAAAAACTCAGGTGGGTTTTAAAGTTTTTTTTTTTTTTTTTTTTTTTTTGGCTGGATCCACTTGGGCAAACCCTGGTTAGGGTGGAGATGTCTTACAGATTGAAGCCTGTACCCCGAAATTTCTAAAACAATCGAAATATTTGTTATGCCTTTACTCATAAACTTAAACTCTCCTCAAATAAAAATTAGGTATTTTTAGAAAAACTAAACATTAATATGGAAAAACCCTCCCAAAATATTTTTCTAAATCTGCCACTGATTATCAGTATAAAATGATCTTCAAGGTTGTATCCGGAAGATTATTGCTGAATACAAACAAAACGAAATATTAGTTATGCCTATTGTTCGAAGTGGAAGAAAAGCAGAGGCGGTATGTTTTATTATGATTTTGACTCAACATACCTGTTATTTAAATACTGACTTGATCACTGAAATACCAGAGACGGTATGTCCTCATTACTGGAAAACCAGAGGCGGTATGGCATACCATCGCATACCGTCTCATTTCGACCACTGGTTATGCTTATGCTCATAAACTTCAAGCTCTTCCCAAATAAAAATTAGGAAATTTTAGAAAAAAAAAAAAAAAAAAAAACAAACAAACAAACATTAAGCAGAGAAACATCTCTTTTTTGGTAAACATTTATGAAAGCATATATTATGGGTTATGGTTTGGTATGAATCTACTTCAAGGGCCTGTATTACAGAGAGTTTTATGTTTGTCGCACAATTCTAAATTAGGTTTTGATATTACTGAATTTTGATTAATTTATCTTCTTTCTAACAGTGGGTCAATATAATTGACATAGTAAGTTGCAGTATACAAAAGAACATGTTATTAAATGTATGCACTCAGCGAATTGTGTTTTAGACCTGATAATTTCAGCGACTGTTGCCTTTGTCAAAGCATTTACAAGTGTTGGGTTGGGATAGCTAATTTGAAGCATTATAGGAAGATTGGGTTAAGAAATTTGAAGCATTATAGAAAGTTTGGGTTAGAAAATTTGAAGCATTATGTAGGAAGATAGGCTAAAAAATTTAAAGCAATGTATAGAGTTTTAGTTAAAAATTTGAAGCTCTATAGAAAGTTTGGGTTAGGAAACTTGAAGCATTATAGAGTTGAGTTAGGATAATTGAGGCATTATAGAGAGTTTGGATTTAAAAAATCTGAATCATTATAGAAAATTTGGGTTAGAAATTTGAAGCATTTTACGAAGTAAAAATAACTAAATGAATTCTCTTTATTATTAACAAAAATTTAGCCTTAATGCTGGACAGTTGAATATTTTATGCTACTCTCTGATACTTGAATCACATTCTATACGTGCAAAATATCCAGTTCTCAGTATTGGCTTAAGTAATTTAAACAGAGAATAGAATATAATCATAGATACATTTATTTGTAGACAGTAATATTATATAGTTTGCACAATAAGCAAAGCAGATATAATGAAGTGTCATAGGATGTTGATCTACAAGATTTGAAATTGGTGCAATATTAAGGGTATTCGATAAAATGAACAAATAATTGAATCAGTCATTTCGAAAAGGCCATATATCCACCAAAGTAAATTGTTGAGGAGAAAGAAAAAACCCTTGGATTGTAAATGCGACGTGTACAATGGCATCGATGATATTGAGGCAATAGTGTAGGATATGTAACATAATGTGACCAGACAATTTGTCTGTTCACAGGGGATGCGCGTTTCTTCGCGTACCTCTCGACTTTCCAGTAAAATGAAAAGTAGTGGGGATGGACATATCGTCTTTTCGCAATGATTAATTCAATTGTTATCAAGGCTTTTTGTGATGTATAGTTTGTGTACCCAACAGTTACGACATCATAAACTGCGTACCCAAATTTCTAGTTTTTAAGAAAAAGTTTGGAAAGTTATTAGCATTTTGCAGATACTACCTGATCTACTTCCTACGGTTTTTAATACTTCCTTATCTTTAGGTTATTTACTAAAATTCAAAAAATAAAATAAAAATAAAAATGAAAAAATAAAATGGCAGTGAGATTAGCGATAAATTTTCGTTTTCATTAGGTAAGAACGCATATTTATTTATTATATTATTCAGTGTTACTATTTTTCTGTTTATACCTTAGATTTCCTAATGCATTCTTTCTTAAACGATCTGGTGAAAACAACAAAGTGTAAGATTATCAGCTACTAAAATGAAAAAAAAAAAAAAAAAAAAAAAGATAAGTTGTTCGTTTAGTACTTTTCGACGTTACAGTTAGAAATTCTGCCATTATATGTGAACAGTGTTTGATGTAGTACTTTTCATACTGTCAATTAGAACTGGCGTCATGTTTGTTTGCATATGCAATAGTTCAATCCAAATGAGTCTGACGATTGCCATTATGGGTCAACGGAAGGCAGTGGATATTTTTTTTTTTAAACTTCACAGCCTTCTGAAAAAATAAAAAGCACTGAACTTGTAGTTCCTTAATTAGGCTTTCCAATTCTATGATATATAATTTACTAGGTTTATGTAGAACTCCCAACTTTCTTCGTCTGTTTAACAATGGATACAACTAATCATGTAATTATTTTATGTGTTGATAAATGAATATATATTCTATTCTCCAGTACTACCAACAGTTCAGCGAGACTGCTGACGGCACAGCGCTTCAAAATATTCAAGTAGTGCAATAGTTCTCAAAGTGGGGTCCGTGGGACCTAGCCAGGGGGTCCGCGGCGCCTAAAAATTGAGATGTGTTGTAATAAAATGGAACTCACAGCTGTTGCGCAAGAAATATTTTTTCAGTTACTAAAAAGAAAGCAAATAGAAATTATACTTACGTTTGTACATTTAAATGTTTTCCTACTTTATTAAATTCCTGCTCTGAAGTTGGTCAACCGTTATATAAGACTACTTCAAGTGAGAGAAATTTCGTCTTTCTTAGGACACTTTTTCAAAAACAGTTGTACATTAACTGTACGACCCCTCGGAATTTCATTCATTTCATCTTCAAATAACAGAAAGCTTCCACCATTATCACCAATTCCAGATTTTTTTTTTTTTTTTTTTTTAAAGAAGTAAATGTTAGTCATTCCTGTGCTTATAAACATCAAGCCTCCTTCCCCAATTCTGGGATTTAAAAAAAATTAGAAACCCCTCCCAAAATATGTTCTTAGATCTGCCATTGCGAGTAACTTTTTGACTCAAATTAGTTTGCGTGTGCGCTGTAAGTACGGAGAGTTGTCTAAAAAGGAATTGCAAAATTTGGTGCCTTTCCCTACCATTTACTTATGTGAACAGACCTTGTCTACTCTTAGCAGTTTTAAAACCTTAAACCGAAATCATCTTAATGTGGAATCGGACCTAAAATTGATGGTGACAAAAATTATTCCAGATTTCAATGCAGTTATGGAAAAACAAAGAATTTCATTCCTCACATTAGTGATCCCATATTTGAGAATATTATTTATGAAGTGAATTTCGTTTTTTAAAAAATGATTTTTACTCTTGAAAGTTACGGTATTTTCAATTGAAATTTCGTTCAAAAGGAAACAATGATGTATCTTTGGGATAAATTACTTATTGCATTATTTTTCTTGATCTTTTTCTTGTCAGTGATAATTTTAATTAGTATATTTTTAAAGCTGAAAGTTACGGTATTTTCAATTGAAATTTCGTTCAAAAGGAAACAATGATGTATCTTTGGAATAAATTACTTATTGCATTATTTTTCTTGATCTTTTTCTTGTCAGTGATAATTTTAGTTAG
Source organism: Thermobia domestica (assembly GCF_964235325.1). Taxonomy (NCBI): domain Eukaryota; kingdom Metazoa; phylum Arthropoda; class Insecta; order Zygentoma; family Lepismatidae; genus Thermobia; species Thermobia domestica. The sequence goes on along the minus strand of NC_137456.1, from coordinate 130,077,998 downwards.
TATATTTTTAATACCATGTGAAATTTCAGATAGCATTGCAAGGGGGTCCGCAGATCACGTCCCGAATGAATAGGGGTCCGCATTATCGGAAAGTTTGGGAACCACTGTAGTAGTGGTTTTGATCTTCTTTGAATAGCAAGTTACGTTTTTCATATCATCTTTGTTACTTGGACTAAAGTAGAGTCCACCATTACTACAGTACAATGTAAAGGATATATGTTTCGTATCCGTGTTTTGTTGAGGTTCGCCTACCTCTACATTCTCATTCTACCAATTCCTTCAGAACCATTCACTTTTATTATTCAAGTGTCCTGTGGCCTTCAGTGCATAATCGTGGGACGTAAAACATATGCTCTTAAATATGATTTTCTTTTAATAAAAGGGAAGAAAATCATATACAAACAAATATGCTAAATCTTAACATTCCAAGCTATGTATGTATGTCTGGGAAGTGATTTTTGATCTCTCATTTGCATGTGTGGAAAATGAAGGCGAGTGCGGCTGAAGTCGGATTCAGAGAGTTGTTGTTGTGAATATATTTGTTGCGTATGAATAGTACGCTTTGAAAATAACATTTCCTTAAATGTTAAGTTTATTACCATATGTTCACTCAGTTGTTTTTCTTACTACCATGTTTTGATGAATCCAATAATGTTAACAAGATCTTACATTAGTAGAATGTGAGTAAAGGAATTCCAGTAATCGTTAACAATGCTTAAGGAAAAAAGAAATAGCCAGTATGTCGCGTGAATGTAAGCTTCTTTTGTGGTAATATATTTAACACGGTAGTACATTGAACAGTTAACGTGTTTCAAGTGTTAGTGGTAATATATGTGTGTTGAAAGTAGAAAGAAACGGATATTTACTTGGCATCCCGTTTGATTCAAGAAAAGTTAACAATGTATGAAATTTCACGCTGTAGACACACAGCTCGAGTAAACATATGAAGGAGAGCTAAAAAGAAACATTAAAGCTAAACAAGCACAGTGTTGTCATCTGACATAATGTTTCTCCAAGTATAGAGTTGATTGTAGAAGGACATAATGTACTTCATACTTTAGTAAATGGCGGAGGTATTGGAATCATCTAACTGTGTTTCTAAATTTAGTGCCTACCTCGAAGGATATTAAACTTTACGAAACTCACTTTTACGACAAAATGCTCTTGCTAATTCAGACAGTAAGTTTAATTTCAACTAAAATGATACATTTTATATTCTCAGAGTTATTCATTTCCCATGGTCTATCATAAATTCGCCAGAAATTTTCAGTTATTTTTCCTCGAGCTTCTAAAAGTTCAGTAACGCACTCTGGGTTTAGTCTCGCACCTTCCTTGCTTGTAGATATCGCCGATATTTTCTGAACTGATGTTAGCTATTGTGGTTTTGTTCCGCGAATAGGTCCTATATTCTGCTCAGCCAACATGAAGAATAATATAGCGTCGGCGGCAATTCAAAACCTGCTATGTGCATTTTGCAGGAGAAGCGAAAAACAGTATCCTGGTTAGATTTTTCGCTTTATAAAAGTGATGTTATAAGTAATATTTGATGCTGCACGTAACTGGTACCTTCTCAAGTTACTTGAAAAGGTATCAAGTTACGTGCAGCATCAAATATTACTTATAACATCACTTTTATAAAGCCAAAAAGCTAACCAGGATACTGTTTTTCGCTTCTCCTGCAAAATGCACATAGCAGGTTTTGAATTGCCGCCGACGATAGACTACTTAATAATATCTCGGTCAAAATTTCAGAATATTCAATACCGACTACATTAAAAGAAAAAAAAGTGTAAGGATGTAGCGTGATAGAACTTTTCCTCACCAGTTACCTCCTGAGGATTTATCAGTGGGTCCCAAATCATCGGTTAAGAATCACTACTGTGAAATAATAGTTCTCAAAGCTCCCAGTTAACATGAATTTTCTCTTCATTAGAAATATACTAAGCAAACTCCGAATGCAATGATAAAAATATGTAATTGTATGATAGTTGTATATGTGTAAGGATGACTATTTATTTTAAATTCAAAATCTTGGAAAGTGGACCACTTATAAATTGTAAAATAAAATTATCGTTGTTTTCAAGGTGTTTCGTATAGCAGAAATTAGACTGGGTGAACTGCGTTCCTAGATATCTAGCCTAATAAACAAAAAATCTGGAAACACTTATCTGTCAATTTTTACAGCATTTTGTATATAACTGTCTCAAATTCGATTTAAAAAAAAAAAAAAAAAAAAAAAAAAAAAAAAAACAGCAAACGTGAAAACTTAGGACGATAATATCAGAGTTCAAAATACTCACATGTTAATTATTATGCTATTATGCATTTTCATTTAAACATTTTTGTCGTAGAACATTACTCTGATAACTACAAACAATTCATTCGAATTCGAAAATGGATTTTTTTCCCACATATTTGCCTTTTTCCTTTCCCATCAAGTGACGGGATATTATTGATTATTGAACTTCTTATTTTTTCTCTTCAGAATGTAGTTTTAAATGTTTTTTCGTATTATAATGTGAAAAGAAAGTTGAACGTACTGTTATTTCTTCACTAAAGTTTAAATGTTAAAAATAAAGAAATAATAATAATAAAAATATGCCAGAAAAATCTGAGACAAGAAAAGCCCCGTAAAAGACTTCGTCATCCCTCCCACAAAAGCTGTTTTTCCCGAGCTATTGCAGCTCTACCTGCGAATTTTCTCAGTTTGGGAGTTGTTCTGCGACCTTACCAAGTCGCTCTCGTAAATATTGTGCTTTTGTGTATCACCATTCTTTATTATTAATTTGGGTGGTTAAAGTATGTGTTTCGCTAATCCTGGGGACTACGGTGGCTGAGTGGTAAAGGGTTCGCCTCTGATGCATGTGGTCTTTGGTTCGATCCTAGCTGGCGTCAAGTGAGCTTTGTGGTGGACAAACACTGTGTGTATGAGTTTTCTCAGGGTTCTTCCATTTTCTGACACTTTCTTCATTCCGCCATTTCATCACTGCCTTCCCGGCATAACTATGGGATGAAAGCAAAACTTTTTTTTTTTTTTCTATTATTGATCCATGGTACACTTAGTTCTCATATTTACTTCAGACATTTAAAAACTCAATGTGGAAAATTGTTTTCGGGTCGCTTCGTGTAATTCATAGAATAAAGAAGTACTTATTCAATGAAATATGGTTGGCCTTTTCATCTTTCGTGTGGAAGGAGCGAATTCGATTTCCAGTCTGAACATGTATGGTTCGAAGCCCACGTTAAACTGTAGGCAATGTCTCATACAGCATCGAGTCTGAAAAAAAAAGTTTAAATATTAAGAACAATTTCCATATATATTCCAGGAAATAATATCAGAATACTTGAAATTATGCATTTCGGAAAGCTTTATTGTCGCGGCAAATTTAATTACTATTATTTGGACAGATAAAACTGAAAGAAGCCGAAATCATTCTTGAGGCGCCAGAAATAATTACAATCCACAAAGGCTAAAAGTTTATCTATGGTGGCATAAGTTCAAAACATAATGTGAATACTCTATATAAATATATATAGCAAGCTGATTTGAATAACTATTATTTCTAAGAATGACTTTAGGAATCATAATTTAAATATTATTTTTGAACTGTCGTATTAATGACAATAAGACACTACGCTATTTAGAAAAGAAAGTAGTTGATCACAGATCCTTGTAATATCAGTAGCTTTTGGACTCATGCTGCGATCAGTTCAGCCATTTTATAAGTACTGTACACTTTTTACAATTTAGCAAAATGTTGCAGTGGTTGGAAATATTCCTATAGTATGTGAATGATGGTTCGACCATATACGTTGGTCGTGTCGAGCTAGCTGTCATGCATTCAAATTCAACGTTTATTCAGATCAGTGCTTTGAGGAAGCCAGTTGAGTCGGCGCACTTTTTCTTTTTGGAATTTACCCAGACCAATACTCCCCAATGTTAGGAATATTTTATTATTCAGTTCAGAATGTTGCGGTACCGTCATTATCGTCATTGTGTTATGAACAACTGTTAGTCCGATGTCATATCAGGAGAAGCGGCCTAAATATAAGTCGTGTTTCATGATAGTCATAACAAATGAAAATACTGGTAGGCGTCACACACCATATATCGGAACGAAAAAGTTTGAATCTTGATTAATCGTCTTAAAAGTAGAATTTTCCTGTCGGATGCTGTAAACACTGCTGAAAACAGACACAATTGATTGGATATGGCGATCTTCGGGACGAAAGATTTCGATGGAAACCGAAAACCCCGATGCTTCTTAATCTCGTAACTGATGCTGAGCATTGGTTGTTTAATTTCCAGATACCATATTAGGGTTCTGCGGCGCTGGGTGAAGTTTCTTACATTGCCTACTACAGCCAGAATTCCCACGATGCTCCTTCCCCTCCTCCCACGCACCTGCGTAAAATCAATGTCTTACTAGTTAGGAAATTAGGCTAGTTGAACCATGCAGTTATTAAGCCAGCAATGTAGTGGATCTTATTCCAATCTGTAAGCTCTGCATTGCACGTCATTGTACTGCAAGCATGTCTGCATCTCCAGTATTGCATCGTACAAAACACGAATTAATTCATGTATCGTAAGAGTACATAACTACTTTGTTTGAATGACGTTCATTCTAGCTTTGGAACTGCGTTGCCTTAATTAAAAACACAATCTACCAGAGCATATAACTTTTAATAAATAATAGTGTTACAGTTTCAGCACTGTACCATTGCCTTCATCAGAAACGAAATAATTACGAAATAAAATCTAACTGCTACAACTTATTTATCTAAGAAAATGAGAGGAGGTATTTTCTTAGACAAATGAGCTATAGCATTTAGATTTTATTTCATAATGTGTCTGTATAATTACATCTAGTTTCACTTAACGTCTCGAGTCTTTGTCACTGTTATTCACTCACCGAGTTTCCAGTGTGAAATTTGTTAAGCACTACCTGCAGTCATGGAGAAAGCAAAATAAAAAGATACAATATGTCATTGGGCTTCAGCATCCTTTTTCCTTTCCGAGACTATGTATGATAACATCTACTGCTTAAAATACAATACTGATTTTTATCTGGATCTGTTTGCTCCCACCGGGCATTGAACCCGGACCACGCGCACAGTAACATGGTGTATTAGCGATTTGGCCAGTTATTTTCGTAACTGCACATTGTAATAATCAATCACCTAGTGTCTTTCATTCAATCAACTGTAGATGTTGCAGAGTTTGTTGGTTGTAATAAACGATTACTTGATGAGAATGTTTCTACAGATATAAAGATACAAATAAACTCATGGCGAACATCAATACTGTTGCATCTCCTCTTGCTTAGTGTGTGTGTGTTGAGTTTCTAGATAGAAGTGTGTGTATATACGTATTGGTTGATGTAAGGCCTAATTGAACATAAAGTAATAATAATATGATTGTGGAGAACATATGGCTTGAAATGCATCCTTTCATATATATGTGTAAGTTGCAAATGTATTGCTGTTATAGATCTTCCTGTTCTCTGAGGCTTGTGCCCTTGTGCACACGATGCCGCATATAATTTTCTGTAGATATGTAGTGGTCTTAGCGAATAAGGTTTGGGTGGCAGCGTAAAACTAAAAAAACATAGTATTTGTGTGTTTATTATTATACTAATCTTCAGCGAGCTGGTGACTCCCCCCCCCCCCCGACCCCGGCCTACGGCCTGTCACATTGTATTTCAGCCTTTGGAAAGTCTAAATACCAAATTTCAAGTCTTTACCCTAAAAGGATTTCGAGATATGATCATCTTATAACCATTAAAACCACTCTTTTTTCTTCCCTCATCGGGAAAATATCTAAAAATGCTGAAACAAGTATTTAATTATTTTAAAGAAAAGTCTAAACACCAAATTTCATGTGTCGAATCTTAAATAATCTCGAGATATGGTTATCCTGTTATAACAGTTACAATACCACCGTTTTCTTCCTTTCTAGGGGAAATATCAGATACGGTGAAACACATGTCTAATTATATTAAATGGAAGTCCATATACCAAATTTTGTCTCTATCCTTCAGAGATTCGGAGATATGAACATTTTACTATAGCAGTTGCCACCCTCATTTACCCCTTTTCCGTCGAATTTCCAAAAATCCTTCCTTCGTAGCACCTAACGTCACAAATCTAATGCCTTGTCAAAATTTCAAGTTTCTTAGCGTAAAGCGGTTTGGCCTAGGCGTTCATCATCATGCAATCAGTTAGGACTTCTTTCTTTCGTATATAGAAATATTCTGCGTGTCGATAGGTCGTACAACCACTGACAAGGAACGGACATGAATCTGTCATCTGGACATCCGAATCAAAGCAAGTCCATTCTATAAACATAACAAAGATATATTCATGCACAAAAAGTTAGGTGCCATGGACAACGGAGTAAGTCCCTGGGGCCCATTAAACCTGTGAGTATAAAGAAAATCGTAGACTCTCAGTGAAATAGCTATTGCATCAACACTGTTCATTGAAAAGTCATGGTTTATAATTCATTCTCTTCAGCATGAAACAAGAATATACATTGATAATACAAGCTTTTTCCTCATATCTATTCCGTCTAACAGTACAAAACTTGGTACACTCATTTCATATCTCCTATAGTATTTTTCAAGATACATTTGTTGTGCTTTTCCCGGAGCCACTCCAGAGGGGTCCAAAGTTAATGGGAGGGATTTCTGGAGGGAATTTTCCCGACATTCTCCCAATTTTTCCTGTTCAAGTATGTTACGAACCTAAATCCATAACATCTCCGGAAAGCTTACTTCATGCTGAAGAGAATGAACTATAAACCATGATTTTCCTATGAGCAGTGTTGATGCAGTAGCTATTTCAATGGGAGTCTACATCTGCTTTATACTAACAGGTTTAATGGACCCCAGGGACTTGCTCCGTTGTCCATGGCACCTATTTTTTTGTGCATGAATATATCTTTGTTATGTTTATCGAATAAACTAGCTTTGATTTGGATGTCCGGATGACAGGTTCATGTCCGTTTCTTGTGAGTTTTTAGACTTCCAATCTAGGCTATGCATAGCTGTCAAAGTCTTACAGAGTGGCTTAGAGCGAAAACGGTAACAGCTATCGAGAAGGGTTTTTGCAATCGATTCAGCGTCCCATGAGTAGGTTCCTTCTCCTACGTTAAACCTCTATTCAAATCGAAAGTGGTTCAAACTAACTTTTTCCTCTCTCAACGTTTATCGCCATAGAACGAACAAATATCGAGAAGCGTTTTGTCGGAAACGATTCAGCGTCTCAAGACAACACATAATGACTATCCGCAGCACTGTACCGAAACTGAAAGTGGTTCTAATTTATTATTGCTTTGGTTTAAATACTGATCCTAATTGAGCAAAAACCATGATATATCGAAAAGCGATTTTTGCAATCGATTTAGAGGTTCCATCTTCTACATTAACCCTCTATTCAAACTGGAAGTTGGTTCAAACTAATCATTTCCGGTTTCAATATTTGTCATTATAGAACGAAAACGGTGACAGCGAGAAGCGGTTTCTTGCGAAACTATTGAGTCTCAGGGCAGTATATCGTGACTATCCGCACAAACTCTTACCAAGCCGGCCTCTGGTGCTTGGGGTCCCGGGTTCGATCCCAGCCCCCGCCAAGTGAACTTTGTGGTGGACAAACACCGTGCTCGTGGGTTTTCTCGGGGTACTCCCGTTTCCTCCCACTTTCTTCATTCCACCATTTCACTCATCTCTCATTATCACCGTCTCCTTTAGCCTAACCGGCATAACCGTGGGACGTAAAACTGAAAGATTTCATTTCATTTCTTACCAAGCCGGAAATGTAGAAACCAACTGTTTCTGGTTTCATTGTTAATGTCCAGAGAACAAAAGTAATAAGATATAGCGCGTAATAACAGGTTCTATCTTTGATCGTATTCCTCTATTGTAACCAGTAGTTACAGATGTACTCTGCCGTGTCGTGACAAAACGCTGTAACTTTGGCGAAGAAGTTTTGCGAAAATGAGCCTTAAAGTTTTTATCCGAAAATGTGATCTGTATCGTGTAGAAATAGTGTATCTTGACTTTGGAAACACGTGGTTACATGTAATGTTACGTAAATGCATGTTGTGTGATTAAATTTGGTGAAAATTGATTGGTTGACCATTATTGCCTAGTTACACTGGTTCTACACGAAACAGATCACATTTTCGGATGAAAACTTTAAGGCTCATTTTCGCAAAACTTCTTCGCCAAAGTTACAGCGTTTTGTCACGACACGGCAGTACTACTTCAAGTTTAAGTCTACCGTAGTGTCACACTGTGAAACAGAATTTGTTTGTTAATTCAGTTACTTCACTGTTATTTTCCTTAAAGGTGTTACGGAGATAGAAAGCATGTGTTGCTTTGAAAATCACGGAATATGATATGAAAAATATGTGTTCCTTGACGATAGTTCTCCAAATTATCGATTGTGTGGAAGTGATAAGTACCAGTACGCGTGTATGGAGAGAATTTGTGGTGACGACAGCTTCAAGATAGGCAATATGTGAATCTTTAACTATATCCTCTGATGAATTTGTGGTACTGAGGAATGCAGTGGAAACAGATCGTAAACAGAAAGACCTTTGAGAACCCTGTTTCATTTAGTTGATCATTTTGACATTCATATGTACCAAATAATGTTTTTTCATGTATTATTTATAATAATTTTTAGTAGTTATTTATGGTCAATGTGGTCTTCCAATTGTACTGTAGAATAATAATTATACAACACAGTTTTGAAACAATTTTTGCCTCTCATATTCTTCCACACGTATGTTCACGTACTGATTGGTGCTGCACGGTAGTAATATATTTTATTAGTATTTCATAATAGTCTGATGTGTTGTACAGAGTTTCAAATGAAAAGTTTCGAAACATTTAATTAATTATGTTTATACACATGCAATGTTTATTCTTATCAACGCTTCCTTACGGCTAGGAGGTTGGCGTTCTTGCCTTTGAGGCGAAGATTAGTTCGCGATTCCTGACGTTGGGATCCCGCGTAATTTGTAGCTTTAAATATATTGTAATTTTGCTGCTGAAAATGGACGTAAAAGGGACGAAATTTATTATATATATAGTTTATAACTTCTCTACTTTTGCTTGGAGGAGTTAACCCCAACAAGATATGTTTTTGTTTATAATGGTAATGTATGTTTACCAATGTCATAAAAGACAACGAAACTGAATAAATTTAGTCCTGTATCACCCTTCCCTATAGATTTCCCCTTTCACCTAAAAGAGTTGGCGCCAAAGATGGACCATGGCCCACACGATGTTAAAATCTAATTATATAATTTTAGAACATTCCATCAGATATTGATTTCTTTAATATGATCATAAACTGCCCGTTATGACATGGGGTGAAACTGTGTACATAATGCATTTTGAAGTTATTCCATTCTTGAGCCAATGTGATTGTATTTCTTTTCCCAAACAGAAAAACGAAGGGTTTCTAAATTAACAAATCAATCTGCATCCGTAAAATAAATAAATAAAAATAAAAAATAATAATTGTTTCTTTCATGCGAAACCCTTTTCACACCGTGCTCCCAGAAGTAAAACCTTATCAATTTTAACGTTACAGTCTGAGATCTGTATTGTATCAAAGTTAGTTTCCATTAACTCATGCAGAAGTAGTTCACTCATCTTACAGTTACACAGATCGTACATTACGGTTCAAATTCGTTGTTTTATTAAGTAATTTTTGTTAATATTTAATGGACCACCCAAATATTTCCGGATTCATCTGTGGTCCGGCCAGGTGTCAAATGTCGGGCGACACCAATATATGCAAATAAATCATTAGTACTGTACTTGTAATGTTAAAATGTTCTTGTTTGCAACACAAGACTGCATTAGAAGCCTAGTGGCAGAACTTTTCTTTGTTTTTCTGCGATGAGCTTTTGTAAGGCAAAAGTTTTCTGCAGGAGAAACACTTGTGATTCTTAAAATCACGCTTTACGCTACGTAAAAAACAGTTCAAACTATATTTATGCAAGTAGTCCGTCCATTTAAGACATCTACACATAGCAGGCATGTTTTTATACTTTTCTGTTGGCTACTTCTTTCTCCTCTGGCAATTTTTCTGCACAGACGCGGGAAATTTTCTGCGATCACATCGCAGATCGCGGTATGTTCTGCTGAGGATTAAAAGTTTCTCATACGTATAGCTCCACACTTGTCCACCACTTCATCAAAATTCACACCTGTTAGGAACTTACTTTCGATTGATAAAGTTAAATGCAATAGCCCCGAGAAGCACAATGGCTCAGGGGTAGAGCTGTTATCTCTGGTGCAAGGGGACCCTGGTTCGATCCCAGACCGTATGAATTTGTTACGGCAATATCATGTCCGTGAGGTTTCTCGGGATTTTCCCGTTTTCTCCCACATTCTTATTCCACCATTCTTTCATAATCACTTTCATTAGTCACCCGTTGTTCCCGTAATCCAGAGGGAATAATCATGAGGTGTTAAACTGGAAATTTCATTTTTGATAGCCTTGGTTGCCATATAGTAATTCTTTATAGGCTTATTTCATCTCCGTTATCATATATTGTAAAGTGTTTAAACTGAGTGTTGCCATGAAATGAATGGGCGATTATTGGGGAAACTAGATGATGTTGGCAGTGCGAACCTCACACAGCGTCGTGGCGACAATTGGCGAACTAGATGTATGATTAATCGTAAAGGGTTAACAGATTCTATTAAAGAAAACTGACTATAGCAGCGATGTACGGAACCCCCCCTCAACTTCATCACTATATGGTTTCCCATAAACCCTTCCTTCATTCTATGCAGTTTTTAGTTTTCCTCCAGTTTCACCTGGTGGACAATGGGTTCGTACCTTTAAGTAGAGTCTGTAGCATGTGGGGAACTTCCTTTCTGATTATTGTTGTTATAGTTATTGACTGTTACCGTGTAAATGGGATTCACAGGCTCTATTACGTTTTCAGTCCCCATTGTGTTATGTTATTTGTTTAATATATTATCTTCTATTCAAAATCTTAACTCTTGTGGTTGTAACTTGTAAACTTTTTGTGGTGCAAAGGAAAATTGCTATATATCTTGAGAAAACAGAATCCCCTCTAAAATTGTGTATCTTACACCTAGGTCGTAAATTCTGTTGAAGAATTGAACAGAAATGGTTCGTCCTGTGGATTTAATAGGAGCGTGACTCGATTCCCAAAGCTCGACTTTCTAACAGGATAAATGTCTGTGTTCCCTTTATCGTTTCCTGGAGTCTTACTGTTGCGGTACTTGATCCGGTGTGATTTATCCGATGTTGCATACTGTATATTGAATCATCAATAAAAGTAAATAGCATGTTTCACATGTTATCTATATATAAAACGTGCTATTTTCTTTGGTCTACATATGTACATTCGCAGTCTATATTGTATATTAATGTATATTTACATTGAGCAAATCTGTTTATTTTTGTATGACGTGAGAGCTCCCTGGAGGCTGGAAGTTGGTTACACTGATCAAAATGGTTTCGTTTGGTCTTTTTCTCCTCTTTGGGTATTGAGCGTGGATGTGTGGGCTTAGCTAGCCGGTTTTCTGTTGCCCTGAGGGGCGGAGTAAGGAGCCGCGCGTGATTTACAAACAGGAGTGATGATTGCTAGTTAACGAAGCGAGCAAGGGGCAGCATTCCAATTGGAATCAAATTGTAGTCCAGCACATTATTCTTTCTAGTCGAGGCGAATTGCGAAGGATGCCTTTTCAGTGCCAGATTCTATCATGGATCGAGAAGTTGGCTGAGAAAACAAGATTTTCTCGCAGTACACGAGAATTTTCTCTCTTCGCACATTGAATCAGAAATGCATGCATGTACGAAAAAAAAAAAAAAAAAAACTGGAACTGGCGAACACTTCGCTTCTTGCAACTGTACGTAGGGAATTTTAATGCATATATTTTAGCCTTAAAAAGAAAAAAATATATATATATATATTAAGTTGACCAAAAAGACTTCCCTTTATTTAATTACATCTATAGATAATAGAGAGGAGTCTTGTCGAGATCTCTTGTGACTGTATGGTTAGCGTATGCACTTTCGGCGCAGAGGACCCGGGTTGAATTCTCGGTGTAAGCTTATGTTCCAATTCCAAGTTAAGCTGTAGGTCCACGTCTAATATAACCTCTGTACTGCACGGAACTCCAAACTCAAATTCAACCAACTAAATCTTTTCAGGGGAGGTAAGCGTCTATTTCTTAATGTGACTAAGCTCTTCTGGAATCCTATTAAAAATCCTTAGGAATATTCTTGTAATTTATTTCGCATAAAGCAGGAATAATCGGGAATAGAATGTATGAGTTAAGTGATTTCGTCACTTCCTTTTTCTGCCTAAATGCAAGAACCTAAAACTGACATTTTCGGTTCCAAATAATGTTTGCTAGTTAAAGAAAGCATAAACCGGTGAATGCATTACTTTGATCTATTTGCTCTTTAAAGCCACCTCCTTTAGAAACTTACACAAAAATTGCAATTCTCTCTTTCGTTATACTGTTTGTAAGTCAATGCAAAAAATAACCATGTAAGTTTCATATGCAGCTCACGACTTTGGAACCCAATAAAAACAAATGAACAACCAATACTGGTGGAAATACGTCATACTTATCCTGTCTATTAGCTCCAGAATTACGTTAAAATCGTTTTGAACGCTACAGCACGCTAAATGTGTCCAAAGTTTGGGAGGCCAAGGTTTTCAACCAAATCTTTAATGCTACACTTTATCTTTATGTTCATACTTATTTAGTTTGGAACGCTTCTAAATATATACTAGTATATGGAGTAGCATATAGATATACTAAATCTAAAATGAAGGGGCAGAGGTTCGGCTCCGTTTCTGATATTTAGTAATTTGTTACTAGGGAACTGAACAGGGTCACACAACAATACTTCCAGAAGGGAATGTTACAGCTATGCATCCGTACTACTGCATGTATCGAAAGGGGAGGGATGTGTGTGGAATAATAACGTGTTGTTACGTTTTTTTTTTTGTTTATCTTTTTTTATACCATCAATCTCGAAACAGTTGACAAATTGTGTAAGACAGGTAAGATTAATAGAAAATTTGAAACATGTACAACTCATTTTCGTAATTCTTTCATCAATTCGGATTCATATGAGTTTTAAAGCTTCTCTCCCCCCCAAGCCCCTACTACCGTTTCTAAATTGATTTTCCGCAAGTCGAAGCTTGTACTACACTAAACCCTTGATTTTGCTGCGTGTTCGCCTACAGTACTCTCACCCGAAAGGAGATAGTGACAGGGTGTCTATCTGTCACGAAAGTCACGAAAAAGTCACGAAATCAGAAAACGGTCAAGAAAAAGTCACGAAATTTAGCTTTTGGGTCACGATTTTTTTTTATCTGTACAAATATAAGTACAGACTGAAAAATTTTGTTCTATAAAACTTCAAAATTCACTACCAAAAATGTCTGTCAGCTTTAGACGCTACCAAATCGCAAGCAAAGCACTCTTCTAAATCATGCATGAAAATTTGGCCTAATTCGCACCCAAATTCGCTGTTGAGAATGTTACGAAATTTTAAGGTTTTGTAAAGAAAATGTCACGAAGTTTCGTTTTGGAATTTTAGTAGACACCCTGTAGTGTCTTCACCATGATATTACCCTATATTGCCATAATTGTGAATGTCAGTCTCCTGCAGTTAACACTTCTGACATTGCACGAACATATATATAGCAGTGTGGCTTTTGATGGCTATTAATATAGCTGTAATCCATGACCTTCTAGATTGCAGTTCTGTTCTTAAGATTCGTTAAATGAGAATCATTATATTCGTTAAGTATGTTGAAAAGTATCTTTGTTGGGAGAATAGAGCTTTTGATCCCAATTGTGGCGTGATATCTTCTTAACTCAGTTGCACGTGTTTCAATGAAACTCTGGCTATTAAGATTTGCTTGTGTGAATTTATATCACACAAGTAAAGGATGCGAAGTTGTCAAGATAACCTATCAAATAGCCCAACGATTGTGTATTGGACTGAATATTAAAAATAGCAGTAGCCTTCTCGCCTAGGGATGCGCACAAGTCGAGACACGCTTTGTGGAGTTCGAGACGAGGCGAGCCAGATGTCTGCCTCGTCTTGAATTTTCGAGTCGATTTGGCTCGTAAAAATTCTCGTCTCGAGTGTCTCGAAAAACTCGATATAACGTTTAAAATTATTTCGAAAGAAGTATTCAATCAGAAATAACTATCTGCCTTGGAACCAATACCTCCATTTATTAGTTCAAAAGGGTAGAGAATACCTAAACGTAACAGTTAATCATTCGAAAACAAGGGGCCGCGGTGGCTCAGTGATAGAGCGTTCACCTCTGGTGCATGGGGTCCCGGGTTCAAACCCCGCTCCCGCCAGGTGAACTTTGTGGTGGACAAACACCGTGTTTGTGGGTTTCTTCGGGGTTCTCCCGTTTTCTCCCACTTCCTTCATTGCACCATTTCATTCATTTCCCATTATCACCGTCTCCTTTAGCCTAACCGGCATAAACGTGGGACGTAAAGCTCAAAGATTTCATTTCATTTTCATTCGAAAACAAGCTTTAATCTTAATCCCATTTCAGTTGTCCGTGTGTGAGCAATTGGTACTGTGTAGTAATTTAGAATTGTTATAGTTATTGTATTTTCGTCTCGTGAACGCAATAGCACGAATAAGAACTTCTGCGCTATTCCTTTCCTCAGCAATTTTGAGACTCTACGGCAAGGTTAATTTATGTATAATGTAACATTTGTTGTATATGCCATTTTGACATAGATATAAGAATATTTTACGTAGTATACTTCAGCAAATACTGCAGGATATGCCCTCCTCATTATATTCTAGTATCGTGGTCGGGGACACTTCTCTGGGTCTAGTTCGATTCTCGGTGGGGACTCTCGGTCGAAAAAGTGTAAAAGTTTTTTCAGGCCAGCCATCCTGAGTGAGGTTTTCCTCATTCACCATCAGGCAAATGCCGGGATGATACCTGACATGTAGATCTGTCCCAGACCGCTTCTTTCCTTTCCCTTTTCTCGGATAGTGTGATCGCCGAGGGACGTCATCCCTCATACGTGATGGGCTAACATGACCATAGATGCCGAAAGCCCAGAAATCTAATTCCTAATTCCTAATGTAGTATCATGGTTTGTTGATGTACCTGCGGATGCTGCGTCTTCTTAAATGGGAGTGAACGATTAGTTGGTAAATGCTGACTACATAGAAGTGCGAGTCCTCTCGATAGGTCATCAAATACATCCGACACAGTCTGTGTCATTTTTCACCCCTTCTCCGTTCCCTCAGTTGAAGTAAGCCCATACTTAAAGGATGGGTTATATATACATTTACTTAGAGTTTCTGTATGTAAGTTTGTATCCTGTTAACGTTAAGCTATAAGTTCACGGTTCATATAACTTAGCTGCTGGAAGAAACGCTAAACTTAAACTGAAATCAAATCAGTTCGAACAGTCGAATGCTGAATTATTCAAATTTTAAGAGCACTAATATGGAGCATTCCGGGTAATAAGGGCGAACTCATCGAAAGTTATGTGCCATCTGAATCTCCTATTTGAAGTGTTCGAGCAATAACCCTATTAATAGATTGCTCTGTATAAACCAGTTCTCGTCTTTATAGTGGAAGTCATCCTTCTCCCTTTGAAAAAGTACAGTTTGAAAATAAATGGGCAATTGAGTTTGCACTTACTAGCCGGAACGCCTCATATGTTCCCTTAGATAACACTGTGAAATCCGAACTAGAAATGTTGATGGGACAGGCACGTATGAAATAACAGCAAGTATCAATAAAATGGCATGCCCTTCTTGTAAACAATAAATTCTGAGATGGATTGCTGTAATAGAGATCTATTATTATTTATGTGAATGGTCAAGATAATATGTAAAATTGTGTAAATTAAGTTCGATAATTTCGTTTCAAAAACACACCCTGTTTCAAAAAGAATATGCGTATTACGAAGAATTATTCTGTCCAAACTATCGATCGCTGCGCCTCGGCTCGGCTATTGGAGAAACGAATACATAGTCTAGTTTATATTAATAGCCGCTAGATGACAGTTGTCTTCTGTTTTGCTTGGTAACCGTCATATGTTTAAAATGGCTACTCCGCAGCAAAAATCATTTTGTGTTCTCGAGTTTGCGAAGTGAAATCCCCCATGATTACAATGCAAAGACGTTTCAGGTTGAGGTGCCAAATTGATCCTCCGAATGGGTGGAACACTCGCAGATGGTATCGACAGTTTGTAGATACAGGATGTGTATGTAAAGGGAAAAGTCCTGGATGCCCTCGTGTTCCTGAAGAAAATGTTGCACGAATTCAAACTGCTTTCCAACGTAGTCCTTCAAAATCAACTCGTCGTGCCAGTCGGGAGCTACAAGAGCCGACAACAACAATTTGACGTGTTTTGAGACGTCGGTTGGTTATGAAGCCGTACAAGTTACAGTTGTTAACAAGCTCTGCGTCCTGATGACAAACGCAAACGTGTGGCATTTTGTAACAAGATTCTGGATGCTATTCACAATGATAACACTTTTGCGCAACGCATCGTGTTCAGTGATGAAGCGACTTTCCGTGTTAGTGGTCAGGTAAACAAACAAAATTTTCGAAGTTGGGGCCTACAGAACCCACATGCAGTCATTGAACATGCACGAGATTCGCCCAAAGTCAATGTGTTTTGTGCGATATCCCGATCATCTGTTTACGGCCCATTCTTCTTTAATGGAAACACGGTTAACAGGCAAGAGTATCTCGCTATGTTACAAAACTGGTTGTTTCCGAGGCTGCACGAAGACAACTTCATTTTTCAACAAGACGGGCACCCCCCTCACTGGATTCGTCAAGTGCTTGAAATTACCGAGCCTTTGGATTGGTCGTCAAGGAGCTGGCGACTTAGCATATCCCAGCTGGCGTTCACGGTCACCGGATTTGCCACCCTGTGACTTCTTCCTGTGGGGTTTCGTTAAAGACAACGTTTATGTACCACCACTCCCACAGAACCTGGAAGAGTTGAAGACCCGGATCCGTATTGCCATAACATCAGTGACGCAGGACATGCTTGCCCGAGTATGGGAGGAATTTGAGTATCGATATGATATTGTTCGTGTCGCTGATGGAGGACATATTGAACATCTGTAATTTGAACTTGAGATGTTCGTAAATATGTGTGTAAAATTTCATATTCGTATGTCTTAAAGTTTAATAAATACAGCGTGATTCAAAATGATGTGAACGATAAGGAAACGTTCTATAAGTGATAATACTCTATCAACAATGAAATCTCTATGGACATACTTTCAATATTATCCTCAAGTTTTGTTTGGAACGAACGTAGTAGTTTAAAATTATCCGCTAGATGGCAGAGTGATTAGTTCCAAGATGGCTGCCTGTGGTGCAGAGAGAGCATTTTGCGTATTACAGTTTCACGTTTGTCGGTCTGTTGTTAGTGTTCAACGTGAGTTCCGCACAATATTTCATAAGGATCCACCATCAAAGAACTCCATACGTAAATGGTATGACCAATTCAACAGAACAGGATGCATTTGTAAAGAAAAATCGCCCGGTAGGCCGTCCACTTCTGAGGCAGATGTCGAAAGGGTTCGAACCAGTTTTCAACGCAGCCAACAAAAGTCAACAAGGAGAGTTAACAAAGAGCTTCAAATGCCTCAAACAATTGTTTGGCTTGTAGTGCGTAAACATTTAAACATGTATCCGTATCGAGTGCAGTTGTTACAATACTTAACACCTAATGATCACACATGTCGCAAGACTTTTTGTGAGTCATTTCAAGAGTTGTACTGTGTTGATGATGATTTTTTGGGCAAACTTTGTTTTAGTGATGAGGCATGTGACAGGAAGAGTGAATAAACAAAATGTTCGCATTTGGGGAACTTAGAAGCCTCACCAAATCTGTGAAATTGTGCGTGATTCATCGAAGGCGAATGTGTTTTGTGCAATTTCATCTTCAAAAGTTTATGGTCCGTACTTCTTTGACGAAGGAACTGTGACTGGACAAACATTTCTACAATGCTCACTACGTGGCTTATGCCACAGTTTGAACATGACAGTGCAAACTTCATCTATCAATTGGATGGAGCTCCATGTCACTTTCATCACAATGTCAGAAATTTTCTCAACAACAGACTGCCACACCACTGGATTGGGCGGTCAGGTAAAAATGAAGAGCTTCTACGTTGGCCACCACGATCACCGGACTTAACCCCCTGCGATTTTTTTGTGTGGGGCTATCTAAAAACATTGTCTACAAACCCCATCTACCCCAAGATGTAGATGAACTGAAAGAGCGCATCACTGCTGCAGTGCAAACTGTTGATGCAAATATGTTGAAACGGGTCTGGGCGGAATTGGAATACCGAATAGATGTATGCAGAGTAACAAAGGGAGCCCACATAGAACATTTGTGATGTACTATTTCTTTTATCACAAAAACTTGGAGAGTTTTAACATTTAACTGTAAGATTTGAAGCTATTTGGATGATTAATAAAAAAGTTATAAGGACTTGTAATCGTTCACATCATTTTGAATCTCGCTGTATATGCGTTCGAAATACGTACAGTCGCTCTCACAATTGAGCGTACACCTTATTTATTAACATAAAAATGCACAAAAGACATACATAAATGAAGTATGTATTTCAAACTTAAAATATTACTTCCTGAACAGATCTAAAGCAAATTAGAATACATTTTCTTCGTAAACATTATTTCAGTAATGAGTAAAAAAAATTAGGAACAAAATAGTATGTGTATTTGGAGTCTCAAAATTGAGCGTACACACTTGAATACACATTCGAATATTGAGCGTACACATTTGATTACTGAACAGAAAAAAATATTCATTATTTTGTGGCACTACTTGTGGCTTTTATTACAGCAGCTAACCTTTTACATATACATATATTGGAGTGTACATATTTGTGAGTCACTAAAGGAAGAATTTTGCTCCATTTTTTCTTGCAGAACCCTTTCCAACTCAGTTTTATTCGTTGTTTTATGTTTCTGCTCTTGTTTTTTTTTTCTAATTCCCAGCACAAATTCTCAATTTGATTTAAATCCGGAGACTGTGGTGGTTTCCAACCTTTTTGGAGTGTTATATAGTAACCACAGTTTGACAATATTGGCAATATGCTCAGGATCGTAGCCATGCTGAAAAAATACAATGACCCCATACCAAGTTTATTAGCACTTTCCTTGATATTATTATTTAACACTGACAAATACTCGTATTTGTCCATTGTGGTATCAATAAACTCCAAGTTACCGACACCAGAAGCGGACATACAGCCCCACAACATTACGGACCCACCTCCGTGTTTGACACTAGGTCGTAGATTTTCCTGTTGTAGGGCTTTATTGGGTTGCCGCCACATATACTGCAGTCCATCTAACCCTAACACATTAAACTTGCTTTCGTCACTGAATATCACTGAATCCCAGAATGTAAGAGGCTGTGAAACATACTTTTTAGCGAACGCCAATATTTTACCTTTGTTACTTTCACTTATCCATGGCTTCTTTCTGACTGTACGACCACGATATCCAGCTCTTCTCAACGTTCTACGTATCGTTTCACATGAGATTGCTTTTCCCGTCTCAAATAGAATTTTCGTGGCAAATTTTGGCACACTTTGACATGGATTTCTTATTTGCATAACTACATTTCTTTGCTGTCGCTTATTTACAATAGATTTTCTACTCCTCCCACGTTTATTGCGCACTGTCCCTTCATATTTAAATTTGTTAACAATTGTTTGCACTGTAGAATGCGTTTTATGCACAAGCTGTCCAATTTGACGCAATGATTTACCTTTAAAGCGAACTTCACTATTAAGTTTCTGACTTCCATAGTTGTCTCTTTTCTCCCAGTCGTTTTGCTTTTGTTTTCACATGGCACATTCGACACATCAAGATAGATATTGATGAAGCACAACGTTCACTGAGTAAGGCCTATTGCACCTTGTACCCCCTCTATAGTCTTGCAATGGAGACAAATACTAAGGTGTACGCTCAATTCTGTGTCTTTGTTTTTTATATCCTGAGGGCCCTAGTACGCATATATCCTTCCAAAGACAGCAAATTCTTACTTGCATTGGCTAAACAAGCTTCAAACTCCTTCAACATAGACCCATGCTAATTTATGGGAACAAAATATTATATACGTAGACGTTATAGCAGTTTTAACATAATATCTACAAGTGTACGCTCAATTGTGAGAGCGACTGTATATTCTTTTTGAAAAAGGGTATAATGTTTAGTTATATACTATAATTTACTCTGTCCCATATTATTAGCAAAAAAAAATTATTATTGCTTATGATGCAAAACATGTTTTATTTATTTATTTATTAGATTCTGGGATTTGGATTTCATGTTAAATTGTAGGTCAGCGTTTTGTGGCCTCGGCGCTACAAATAGACATTAAATTACATTTTTATCTTAAAAGCTAAATTTTATATTAAACTTTTCAAAGGTTATTCGTAGAATATATTAGATTAAATCAGAGTTTTGCGTCCCTTACAGCAGCGAGGTTATATGAAATGTGGACCTACAGTTTAACGTGGTATCTGAGCCACAGAGCCAGCTTCTTACACGTAGTTGTTGAGAGAGAAATTTGATGGCTGTTACTGAGAATTTATAGCAGGATTTCTCAAAAAAATGAAATGAAATCTTTGAGTTTTACGTCCCACGGTTATGCCGGTTAGGCTAAAGGAGACGGTGATTATGAGAGATGAGTGAAATGGAGGAAACGGGAGAACCCCGAGAAAACCCACGAGCACGGTGTTTGTCCACCACAAAGTTCACTTGGCGGGGGCTGGGATCGAACCCGGGACCCCAAGCACCAGAGGTGAACGCTCTACTACTGAGCCACCGCGCCCGAGTCACATTCCATATCGCTAGCGCCATTCTGGTGGTTGGATTTATTAGAGATCAGGCACGAGGTGATTGTCTTTTACTTATTATGTCGTTTATTTGGCCCACCGCGATTTTTCAACTTCAATTTGAAGGAAGTATAATGCGACTACAAAATTTTTCGCATGTACTGTACTTATATGATCAACATGAGTATGGAACAATAGACTTCCGATTACAAAGTGATCAAGCTTTTACATAGTGCTCTTGTCTCAGTGATAAGCGTATCTTGTACTGTTGTTTGAGGAAATGTTATTGTAAATTTCGTAAAATCTTGAGCACTTTCTACAGAATGAGATCTATAGTAGTATATTCTGTTTATGATAATGTAATATGGTGTTCCAAACATTTTTATAATGCTCTTGTTAAGTTACTTTCCTGTTTGTTAGAGTAAAATTTTGCAACGTGTAAATTTCACGAATTTCCCTACTAACTAGAACTCTGAAATTTTCTACATATACATAAACCCGATGACCGTTTTAGCTGCAAAATTAATTATTTAGAATTAATTATCGAACGCCTTCTGCGTATACAAACCAAATCTTTTTTTTTTTTTTTTAATGCTTTTCGTTAACGGTTATTATTGAGTTGAGTAATGTCTTAAGTGTATCAGGATCTGTCCATGCCGTCCCAGATAGAACATGGCCCCAAACTTCATAATTTGTATTATCGAATACTGTTTCATTGTGCCTCCGTAAGCGAGCCACGGTGGCGCACAGTTTTGAAAATACTACTACAACAGATATTACATACAAGCCCATAAACACAATTTTTATGTAAATGTAGATTTCTTTTTTTAAAATTTTAATATTCCTCAGAGAGCACAATTTAGCAGAAAAATTAAGTTATTTGAGTCTGCATAGGAAGAGAAGAAAAATCATGTTTTGTCATCAAGTGTCTGAGTTAGAGGCTGTCAAATACATGCAGTACCTTGTTAGGAGCATATTTGATACGGACTTCGTAAAACTGGTCTCGGTTGCTGTCTTGAGGCAGAAAATTCGAAGGTGGGAGTACACGCGAGCATGCAGTCTGGGTGAGGTTGGGAACTTTACCTGGTGGAATACTAAAAAGGGACTATAATTGTTAGAGAATGTACATAACCCGAGGCCACCTATCATTATCATTCTTCCACAACCCGTTTCTCATTAGGGATTTATAATGCAAAGAACCACCCAAGTGGGCTTGTTTGGGGCCGAGATTAAATTGAGTAGCTGCTCGTTTGCTTCGGCCATTTGAACTGGGCGTCGAGATAATTTTATCAGTTATGCAAACACGAAGTGTTTTCAACTATAGTTAAAACGAAAGTTGAAAAGACGCATAATGGAAAGATTATGATCGGTTCTTTGTTTTCTCTTACTTTACATGTATTGTTTTAGACTATAATAAAAAAATAAGAAAAAAGAAAAAGAAAAATCTTGGATCAACAATGCAGGCACTTGCATATCTTTAGCATGTTTGGTTATACATGTTCACGAGAGTATGTGAATTGGCTTCTGATCGCATTTGCAATGCTGAGGGCACTTGGCACGATGGTTGCAGATGTTTGAGAGGATGAATTCATTGCTCCACTAGAGGAAAAATGTGAAATGTTATTGAACTCGTTAGCTTTGAATGTGAGGGTGGCCTCTCGGAATATTGTGCATTTAATTTTCAATAGTGTGTTGAGGCATGTTAAAATTTGATGATCTGACTATCACGTATTTATTCGAACAAGGTGAATATTTTAAAATATTCTAATGTTTGAATATCAGCGAATGCTACATCACTTTGCGAAATGGACTTTGTGGTACACAAACACCATGTACATGGTTTCCTCAGGTTGAACCGTTTCCTCTCAATTTCTTTATTTCACCATTATTAATAATATCATTATCATTTCCCTTAGCCTCGGTGGTAATCATGGGGCGTTAAACTATATATATTGCAGAATAAAAATTATATTCGTCGCTTATATTTTCCATATACCTTCAAGTGTATGGATAATCATGTTTTTTTTTTTTTTTTTTTTTTTTTGATAGCAGAAATCCACCGAGAATAAATTGCATGTGAAAAACATTCCACAATCTTTTTTTTTTTTTTTCAATAACCAGAATGGTAAATGAAGAGTAGGTAGCATTCTCTCTCATTATGAGCGTAGTTCCTAGTTCGATTCCGAATAACAAGTCCATTAGCCTATTAGACATAAGTTGCGACTTCATATTGTAAAGAAAAAGTTATTTGAGTTGCACATTGTGAAAGTACAGTAGATTGTATGATGGAAGTTTGCGTCCCTTGCAAAACGTGACTATATAAGATGTGGACCTACATTTAAGCTGGAATCGGAACTGTTACAATGCATTCAAAATCTTGAAGGCTCTCCCAACAGGAATCGAACCCAGAACCTCGTGTATCGAAGACTGAAACCAGTGGGGAAAGTTGGAACTAATCAGGTTTAATATTGAAACTGGAAGTGATCGATTTGTCACTTCCGGTTGTAATAGATGGGTAACATCGGAGGTGGAACCTATTGTTAAGACGCTGAACCATATGGAGAAATAATTTCTCGATACCTATTTCTGTTTTGATGTATGAGGATCAGAATAGAAACCATAAGTCTTAACCGATTTCTACATTTATCGGGGTTTTCTAGAAAGATAAGGTCAAAAAAGAACCGATTCTTGGAACACTGAATTAATTTCAAGGAACAACTTCTTGCTATTATCGTTTTTGTTCTATGGTTATCAAAGTTGAAACCGATTTTTTTTTTTTTTCATTTGTATCATTTTCGGTTTGAAATGAAATCTTTCAGCTTTACGTCCCATACTTATGCCGGCCAGGTTAAAGGAGATGGTGATGATGAGAAATGAATGTAGTGGTGGAATGAATAAAGTTGGAGGAGACGAGAGAACCCCGAGAAAACCTATGAACACAGTGTTTGTCCACCACAAGTCCACTTGGCGTGGGATCAAACCATGGACACCACACACACCAGAGATGAACGCTCTATCACTGAGCCACCGTGCCTCCTAATTTCCGATAAGAAGAATTGAATAGGTGGTTAGAAGAGAATGACCATTGCTGTGGTACGAGTCTTCTCATGCTGATGCATAACATAATTTGAAAGTAAAAAGGAAATAAAAGAAAATGTATTACAATGTTCTACTTTGAGTCAAGTGGGAATATACTTGCTTAAATGTACATTATTCCTGTATGTTGGTTAATATTAATACTTAAAGAACTAACTAAAACCACTGGATTACAATCAAAATTTGAATATAGTTCATCAATGGATAATTAGAGCGAACACGTACTTGTGAACATAAGTGAACGTAGCTTTTTCTGTATGTATATATTCGATGAACATTTTATCCAAATATTGTGTGGAGTTTTATTTTAAGGCATCTTAAATCTACAAGATTAATATGCTTCAGTTGATTTGCTAATCATGGTTTCGGATCGCATTTTTAAAAATAAGTATGGTGATGTAAATAGTCTCTGCATAAGCAACTTAGTTTCGATAGGTGGAAAACCTTCGTGAAGAATATCTTCGTTTCATGAAGCTGCAAATAAACGTAATTGAGTGTGATTTCCTAAAATAAGAAATTAAAAAAAAATCTATAAATATTTTGAAATAACATTATGACAAATGAAGGGAGGAAATCACACACTATATTGTTCTTCCTTTTACAGCACAACTTTGGACTCAAGATATCTACACATATCCACCTAATCTTCTTTGAAAATGTTAGCAGTTCTATAGTTATTCGAAAGAATTATTACGTACAAATATGCAAAACTGCAGCGCAGTAAGTTGGATTTTTTCTGGGGGGGGGGCAAGCATTAATACGCGTATTTGCCCCCCCCCCAGAAAACTTGTTTTTCCAATTCTTGGGCCCCCTCTTTCCATCTTTCTCTTACTCTTTATAGACCCCCCGGAGCCTGTGCCCCCTCCCTCACGGCAAGGTCTGCAAGGCCGTTAGTTATGCTCCTAGGTCCGTTCCGTACATGACAAATTAATTAAAGGGACAGTATTGACAAATCTCACAACCATACAAATAAATATTATTTCTAGAACCCCTAATAGTAGACATTTTGTACTGAAATGAGTCCACGACTCGTTTTAGTTTTATTGATCTTTTGTAGGATGTTTTGTTTATGTAATGTAGTGAACCTGTTTGATGCTTCATTTATAATTTCATGTTCGTATCGTATTTGGAGTAAGAACATTTTGTCTTAAAATGGGCCCCCAACTCGAACGGTGGGGAGCTTCTCTGGGGGCAGTTTCCCCCTTCACCCCACAAGTTACGGCCCTGCAAAACTGAAACAATGACAAAATGGTAGCTAAGAAATAAGTAACTCGAGAATTTCCCAATAATGGATGACCACTAACTTTCCAGCAAGGATTAATGTAGCTATATGTGGCAAGCTGTCACAGTTCTGAGATTAAAAAGGAGGTGGATGTTATTTCTTTCGTTGAACACACACAAACATTTATATTTGCACAGACACTTATCAATTTAATGGAAGCATCTTGAGTTGGAAACACGTTAGAAATCTGGGTTGGCAATGATCGCAGCAAAGGGTTGTTGTTGGTGGTGTCAGGGCAAACTCCCTACGCAGAAAGGAGTGTACAGTGAACTGAGCAGACCGTAATAGTGTAAAATAGGCGAACTTTATTTTCTAAAAAGGCCAAGTTGTTGGCACATAGTAATATGGTGCAAGCATGACGAAAGTGGTAAGTATTGCGCAGGGGCGGATCCAGGACCGACTTCTGGGGGGGGGGGTTCATACTGCTACTTTTAAGGGCTCCAAACTTTGGGATGGATTTTATTTATATATATAAAATAAGATAGTTTCCTCTTCGGGGGGGGGGCAATCGTCGCCCCTGGTATTGCGAGGGATAGTGGCAAGATGATGATGGCCTTCAAAACTCCGGCAAAACCACATTGGTAAAGAGGAACAGTGATCGGAAAATCCACAATGACAGGTCTCACCGAGCATTCAAGTGGATTGTCACTCGTCGTGTGACTGTGGTGCAAGTGACATAGGAACCCAAGCAGCACCTCCCGCAGCCTGTATCTACAATCACAATACGCCGCTAGTTACGTGACAAGGTCATACGCGATCAGGTTTCACGGGCGAAACCGCTGATAAGTGACAATAACACTTTAACACGATCTCAGTTTTGCTGAGGTCTGCATGGGCCGGAATTTTTAGCCCGGGCCCGGTCCGGCCCGTGAAATTACAATGTGAGGCCCGACCCGAGTCCGAAATATATTTTATCATTTAGGCCCGAGCTCTTGTGATAACCAAATGAGCCTCACATAAGCCCGAATTACAGAAACTTAACTCCTTGAGGCACGGTGGGAAGTTACCATCTTTGATATTCATTTTTTCGTCCAACTATTAACTGAAAAATAAAATTAAATTTATTTGGTGTGTTTTAAGATTGTCTACATGTATATTTTTCATGAAAATTTTAATTTTTTTTTTTCGTGCAGCAAGGGGTACAAAATAACGTTGGTCCCCATGCCGCAAAGAGTTAGTAATTGACGCAAAATTGTATTTTTATTTACAGCACTTAGCGGTTTAATTTTGCAGTTGTGCTCTAAAAGTTCTCTAGAAAGAACGATCCAGAAAGAACGGTGATTTATCGTTCTGCATTGATTCCCGGCGGGAGCTCATGTGGTTCGGATTCCACGTTAATCAGTAGGTCCACGTCTCATATAGCCTCGCTGCTGAACGGGACGTAAAACTCAAAATCAATCAATCAATCAATATCGTTCTGCATTATATTTACAAAGTTGGGCCCGAGAAATATGGTGATATATTTAAAAATTTACGGCCCGGGCCCAAAGTACTATGCGTTTTGTAGGCCTGAGTCCGGCCCGCGGGCTCGGCTTGAGCCCGTACAGACCTCTACAACATGGTGACTGGAAATGTGTGATATGGTCGGACGGGTCATTTTTTTTTTTTTTTTTTTTTTAAATCCCGAGCCATGTTCATGTGTGGCGGACACCCAAAGAAATGTATAATCCGCAGCGGCTCTCTAGTGCTGCAATAGACATGTTAAAGATGACGTATTCGTGGTTCATTTGTTTCCGCTGGACTGCAAAGTTGTGAGCAGATCTTCTCATGCAAGTATAATCTTATATGTCGTCGTGTAGATAATGTTTGTCATCTGCAGTTACTATGTTACATTGCACTAACCTCAGGACTTAAACCAGCGCTCACGCGCAGTGGAGGTGAGCCTCATAACCGCCTTTCACGCAAGGTACGTGCATACCATGCATTATGTGTATAACTTAATTTGTATGTCGTAGTACATTACTACTGTGTGCTCACTTTGTAGCATAAATTAAATAATTCAGATGTCGAGTGTATTATTTCCACTTCGTTTCATTATTTCCGTTCACATTGATCTTAAATAACGTTTGCTCAGTAAAGAAAGAAAACCAAAAATCGAATTTTGGTGTTGAAAACAGAAACCGTAAGTCTATTTTTGAAACCGAATCCGAAAATTGGTTTTCAAGATTTTTGGTTTTCAAAACTGAAAATCGATTTTCTTTTTTCTTTTCTTTCTTTTTTTTTTTCACGAAAAATCGATCACCAGTATCAATGTTGGAGCGTCCAACAGCAGATCCGTGTTCTTGACGCTGTTTAACCTTTTCCGGACGAACGGCTCAAGGGTTGAGCCAGTAGTTTAAACTTCCACAGCTCGGCTCCTAATTAATCTAGAGAGATGATTTTCATGTCCATCTCTTCAGGAACGATGGAACTTTCCAATGGTGTGCATTTCTTCACATTGGGTGTCTCATAGCGGAAAGGTTAGGGAAATTTGATGTTTTTAGTTCCCCCTTCCCCTCAGCACTTGGGATGGGGAAAACTTGTCCCTAATTGTCACAGAGATGTAAGCCTAACCTCGTTGGAAAGTTTATGGGATACAAATTTCAACGAGGTAACTTTTGTGCACCCTGTGCCCAACCCCTAAAAGAAGAAGAAAAAAGTCGGGAAAATAAACTTTGGAACTTTGTGTGGCTATGGCAACACTGTTATTTGTCGTACGCAAGGGGCCACAAAAGTTACCTTGTTGGAATCTGTTTCCCTTGTGCTTTGCAATGAGGTATGGTTCATATCTGTGACAATTAGTTGCGTCGCAAGGGCTGGTAAAGTCAGGGTAGACGTCAGTCCATCGAAAAATATACAGAATGGTTCACGTAGGTACGATGTTCCGGATTTTTTTTGCTCCGTTATTATACGCCCTTCATTCATTTGCACAATAGTCACCAATGTCTGGCGTATATGTGAGAACTTTGTTTCTTGCGTATGACAAATAACAGTGTTGCCATAGTCCCACAAACTTCATAAAAATATATTTTTAATTTTCTTTATTATTTTTCTTTCTTTACAAGTTGGACACGGCTTGGGCACGGGGGGCACAAAAGTTACCTCGTTGGAATATGTGTTCCATAAATTTTCCAACGAGGTATAAATTATATCTCTGTGACAATTAGGGGCGTCGCTAGGGTTGCCAACATCAGAGTAACCCAAAATATATTTCGAAAAATTTGTAGTGGGTGATTCTCGTAGAAAACACGTTTGCAACGTGATATTGAACGTTCGCCTTTAATCTTTTTACATGATTTTACCCAATGTCTAGCGTATTCGTGAAAATATTTTTTCATGCGTACAAGAAACAGTGTTGTCAGCCTCTCACAAATTTCCAAAAACAAAAAATCTCATTTTTTACAAAAAGTTTTTTTTTCTTCTACGGGTTTGACACGGGGACCACAAAAGTTAGCTCGTTAGAATCAATGTTCCATAAGCTTTACAACAAGGTATGGTTCCTGTCCTTGTGACAATTAGAAGGGGTACTAGGGCCGTCAACGTTTTTCTTGAAATTCCTATCCGTCCTGAAAAGGTTAACTATGATGGAACAATCAAAGTATGAAAAGTACTACAATATATATTCAATTCACTTTCGGTGCCGCTAGAAGTAGCACTATACAACTACTTTGTCAGCAGACACATCACACGCTATTGCCTTATCGGTACAACTTTCACGATTCTTCGCTGCGCCTGCGTCGTATTTCGCACTTCGCATTTCTTCTACAGGGTTGTATGATAGTACACCGACAAACTGAAGGAGATAATAATAGTCAATAAATTACGTAAAGAAAGATCTAATGACCATAGGTTGAAAACGACATTGTTTTACCGTGAGAAGCATTCGAAAAATGGCGAAGGTGCTGATATAATTCTGAATATCTCTTAAACGCGGAAAGATATAATCAAATCTAAAGATTACACTGAAAGCCGACCCTAAAATGCAATGACATACCAGTGGTAGCGGAGCGGTCGCTGCGCAACGACAATTCTCACAGATGGGGAATACTTGTGTTAATTCTCCATCTATCTGTCGAGATTGAATAATTTCTTCATATTTAATCAACAGAGTGCTGTGATGGTGCATTAATAACCCGTTATGTGGCAGCCGAATTCGTGCATAACACAGTCAAAATCGAGATGCTGTCACTAATGTATGCGGAGAAATCATTTTTATATTATTACTTTTTTTGTTATATTTAAATCTTGCAATTTTAATTTCACTCAGTTCCAAATAAATACATAAACCTCCTAATTTTCGATTTAGCTCATCGTATTGTAAAAGTTAACTAGTTGCGCTCGAGCCTTCGACTCACTGCTCTATAGGCTAAAATTGTACCTAATTAAGAGCTCTAATTGTTAATGTGTATGATATTAGTTTACCTATCAACTAATTTGTAGTTACTCAAATATTAATGCTCAAATCTAAATATTGTTTCAGAATAAACAATAAAGCACGTTCATGTTCGGTATCATCACTATCATTGTAATTAAATTGAAACAGTTTAAGTTCCAATTAAATTGTCACAATATATCACAGCAGAAATGTACAAATATTAATGCTCAAATCTCAATATGGTCCTTGCCCTATTTTGAAGTAATTGAAAAGTCCAATTTCTGAGTTACAATTAAATCAAATCATTACAATAGTTTTAAGTTTGTAAATCGCCTGCATGCTGGTGATGTCTATAGTTGTCAAACAGACAAGCAAGTAGACATACCTATTAACGTAACTTTAATATTAGGAGTTAGCGTGACACACTGACATGTTTGTCTTTTATGGATAGGATTGAGGTATTAATTTTCTTTGCCAACTATATCATTTTCCGTTATGCAACCAAAAATACTGTGGAGTTGGCATGTGCAGTGTGATATCCAGGAGATTTTCATGACTTAAGTTTCAGATTTTAAAATAACTGTATAGACTTCAAGAACTGATTGAATATGGAAACATAACAAAAAGTTTAAAAACTTTTAAAAACAATGCTTTTATAAAGTGAGAAGTTTCTTTACTTTGGTAGAAGAAAGAAATGAAATTAAGATTATAAGAACATTAAACGTGATTGATTATAATGGTTGGATTAAAGCGAGCCACGTAAAGCACCTAGTGTTTTTTATAGTATTCGTCCTATTACTTCAAATTACTCCACTAAACGAAAAACTTCTTTAATACATTGTATAAATTCATTCTTTTAAAAAAATATTTTTCCTTTCTTTCTAAGGTTATCATCAAGAATTCACAGTTAATACACATATACATACATATGCCTTATATAGACCTAGTTGCAGAACTAAAATTATATGTATCTAGCTAATTAATTCAGTTTTTTTTTAAATGATTAGAACAGATGACTGTAGCAAAAGTACTATTGATACTATTCAGACAGGTATTAAGTTAACTCCGGTGAATGAACAGCTGAATATTTACCAAGGATTCTGGTTATAATTAGAGTTCTACAGTATGTGAGGTTATAATCGCTAATATTGTGCTACATGAAGTGATTTATCAAAGGACCGCAAAAATAAACGAAGGAAAATATCAGCATTGAAAAAATAACACCATGAAATTAAAATCTAAAAAATCAAGATAGTTTTGATTTTTTCTAGTTATTTTAATAAAAAGAATCCAAGTTTTTTCTCTTCTTAATAATGAAAAGGAAAGGGGGGTTGAATGCTCGTTTATTTTCGAGCAGAAATTTCACTTCATAATAATGCTTGTTCTCGTTTGCACGGACAATTTAATATAACACTATCTATTACGACTCTAGAACTTATTCCATTAATAATAATAATAATAATAATAATAATAATAATAATAATAATAAGTTAAAGAAATTTTCTGACTAGAGTATTACATTTATTTCTTAAAACTGAAACAATGTGTAACAATTTTAAGAAATAATATATTAGGCCTATCTGGTCAGAAGATTTTTAATAATCGGAAAATTTCAATGTTACCAATATAATTTGCATTTTTCGATAAGCTCGATTTACATTAAAGAAAACATTAAATTTTGCGAGTATTTTGAAATCTGCTGTTGAACATAATCACAGGCTTTGCTTCTGTTACCACTTGCATAGCATGAAATTGGAAACAAGAAGTGTCAAGTTCTTTCTAGCACAAAGTAAACAAGTTGTAGGTTGTTAAGTTGGTGACTATTAGATTTATGTGGGAGTGTGAGACATAATACGTAACTCTATATATATTGGAATGCAAGAGTTGAAGTGTTTATTGTTTCACCTTAATTTTGTGTGCAGCTGTGATAACTTCTTGCGTTGTAAAACTCTTAACAAAATAACGTGGACCGTCCAGAGTTTGATTTTATGTTATATTGAACAGCTACAGGTTCAGCTTGAAAAACTACACAAAGATTTTCAAGCAACCAAAGCTCTTTTTTCTTCTTTCTTTTCTTTTCCTCTTCGTTTTTAAATAAGAATTCAATTCGGGAACGAGTGACCTTGAAGCGACTGTAAATTGTGATCCTGCGGTCAACTGCTCTCCAGGCAAAGCACATCGAGGGTGAGAGCATCGCTGTGTGCAAGGGGAGGCAGGTAGTTTTCTGGTGAAGGACCCAACCAAACAACTTAAGACGAGCGAAGCGAACACCTGGTTCTTCTGTTGTGAGCTCAGCAAACGAGGTTCTTGTTTCCAGACGTTTTGACACGTCAAGACATTGTGTGGTGGTGGCTTGGTTTCCGAGAACTTCCTTTCTCTCTCTCTCTCGCATCGTAAAAGTACCTCGTTTACAAAGTAAAGAAAAGAAAAAGACTTTCGTGGCATTCGCACGTAATTATCTCGTTATCAAGAACACTAACAATGTTTGCACGAGTAAATAAAACACATAAGTAATACAACAAATGGATGATGATTTTTCCCGTAGAAACCTTCAAAAATACGTGTTCCGATGGACACCTCGTAACAAATTTCTTCATGGATTGTTATTGTGAATACAAATATTAAATCATACTCAAATTTAAATAATAATAATAATAATAATAATAATAATAATAATAATAATAATAATAATAATAATAATAATAATAATAATAATAAAATAAGAAAGAAAACACCGAAATATTCAGTTAATTTTCTCCATGATTATTCCTTATGGATTAAATAATATGAATGAAAAGCATCATAAGTAAATGACAATGGAAGAGAACGTGAAAATGGAAATAAAGGGTAAAGTAATAAAAGTAAATAAAAACTTTAAAAAGTAATAAGTAATAAAACTACAAAGGCAGTGTGACACATTACAAAAATACACGGTTTTCCAATGAAACCATTTTTGATAAGCGAATTTTCGAGGTACTATTTAATTCTAGTTTGTATTTAATTCGATAAGCTTCAAGTGGGCTTTGTAATTGGTTGTACTTCTATACAGAGCAAATGACAGTTCAGACTTAATTTTCCAACGACAGTTCCGCGCTACTGGCACTGGGATTTCGGTGTTTTCTGAATGAGTCTACGCAGTGGTCGAAGTGATACGGTATGCGGTGGTATGCCATACCGCCTCTGTTTTTTTAGTGATGAAGACGTGCCGTGTGTGGTTTTTCAGTGACCAAAACATAGGCCCTACCATCATTGGAAAATGGATGCTAATATACCTTTCATAAATCCATTTTTATGCACAGTAATTGACGAATAGCTTTGCAAGTCAAAGATTTTATTTCTTATGTAGAAATAATTTCTGTTGCCAACACCGACATTTTTGTTACCTTTCCTACCTTTAGTTGTTAAAATACAATAACTTGTTGTGTTGGTTGCAGATAAGGGTCACATGACAGAAAGGAATGCATTATGAGTCCAATCCAAACAAAAATTAATGTAGTGAGGAGACTCGTTTAAACTGATACCAGAAGGGATTGTTATGAATTCGTCGGGACCAGGGTCGACCCTAAGCAATTTACCGCCCCGTGCCATGGGATAATTTCCGCCCCCTTTCTCCAGAAACATCATCATCTTAAAACCCACGATTTTAAATATGCTACCCCATCATGAACAACGAAGGAGAAGGAAAGGCACTCACACTTAGAAAGGCCTAAAGAATGAAAATACAATCTCGTTGTGTCTGTTTTTTTTTTTTTATGTAAATGATAATCTATTATGTTAGTTAAAGATAAAGCAAACACATCAGATGGTAATCCTTTTTATAGAATTTAATATCGAGCTGCAATCTCAATATATCGGTTTCCAATTCCAGTACAACTAGCTCTTTTTTTATTTCTTGATTTTCTTTCTACATCTGATAAATTTTTTTAAAAAAGTTGTTTCCACCTTCAATGATAAATTTGTTTGTGACAAAGACAATTCTGCCTTTCGTAACAAAACTGATAACTAACTAAATGGTACAAATGTTTGCTACTGCTCGAGAATTGAGTTCTTGTATTTGAGAACAATCAAGAAATTCATGCTGGGATATGTTTGAACATTTGCTTTAGCACTATCCATGTGACCTTAAACTAATTCGATCTAAACATGATTTATGAATGTGGTATTCAAATAGAAGGTCAGTTTAGTAAATTTAACAACCATAATCATTACATTTGTTTCCAACAAGAGATATTTATTTTAAATAATATAGTTATGATATATTTTGCTGTCCCTCGAAACTTGCTGCCCCGTGCAAGTGAACGTGTTGCACATATGGTAGAGCTGGCCCTGGTCGGAATTTCTTTTTTCGTCTATAATGATAAAGAAATACGTACCCGAGTCTGCTATTTACGAGAAAAAGAAATATAGTTTATCCAATCAAAGTATCAATTGTTACAATTGAAGGGTAAGGGAAAAAAAAGAAGGGTAAGGGAAAAAATATTTGGACTACATAACTACCCGATATCATATCGATAATAGTAATATTTATAGTACATGTATCCCATAATGTAATACACTGTTGTTTTTTCTTTTCTAGCTGATCCACATATTTTATTCGCCACAAAGAAGGACATCCGCTTCGCCAATGTATCCAACTCCAAGCAGCTATCCAAAATCACCACCATTGCTAAGGTAAGTTTTACCCAAACCCGTTTAATACTCTAATGAGTCTGAATTTCAGAAATACACTGATTTTAGAAATTTTGCTATTTCTAGTAAACAAATTATGAATGTGGATTATGTGAAGTACGTGTCAAAAGTAGCCGTTTACATATAACTTCGTCATGATATGAGTGAGGCCTCAACATTTTTCAACATAATCATTTTTTAACATAATCACCATCTTTACACACCGTCATAGTGTCCCTCTTCCAAAAACATATGTGAAGTTATTTTGGGGTGTGTATTTGAGACACTGGTATACTGTATTTCAGAGAGAAGTTGTGAGTGAAATAATACCCCGCAAAGAATCCTCGATCTTAGGAAATAGGAGTCACTAGGAACAAGATTTGGAGAATAGGTTGAGTGCAGGGAGAGCTCGATATGTTTGTGCTGTAAAAATTATAAAACAAACACAGACCTGTTGTCGATTTACTTGCAATGGAGGAAACGATCTCTTCTTCAAAAGTTGCACGCAGTACGGTACAGTTATCGTGTGTACTTTCAGTACAGGCGTAGCTAGAATTACTCACCGTTTATCCTAGAATATGGCATTAAGAACTTTTTCGTTTGAGAGATCCGTGCGAAATTTTGTGGGTGGGAGTGAGTACGAATGTTTCTACTGTTTTGACTGCCGTTTTATTTTGGGATTGAACACGAGAATAAACATTTCTTCCATAGTGATCACGGAGTCAAATAATTCCCTATTGGCAGTACTGTCTCTTATTATCAGGGCATGACGATTATCTTGCAGGACATTTTCAACTTCCTAGAGTCCCAACATGAATTGTTCTTTCTCAGCTTCAGATGGTCAGCCAGATGGTATGTGTACCACAGTGCGGTGCGGTTGCAGATATCCTCCACAGTTTGTCGTGTCCTCATTGCCAGGCTGCCAACACGGGCAATGTTTGCAGGGGTTGTCTCACAACTTGTGCATCCAATCCTTGGTAAATCATTCGTTGATGCCCCCTTCCTCCATGAATTCACACACGCACTTGCAAACAGTATTAGCTGCAAGTGCACTGTCTCCACATACATCCTTCAGTTGCCGGTGAATGTCCACAGTATTTTCAGCTCATGCAGACAGAAACTGCGTGATATCACACTCGTACTTAAAAGGATTTCACTTAAACGATGCACCTGAAAAAAAAAAAAAAAAATGCTATTAGAAATTTGGAATTTTACACAGTCACACCATAAAGTCTAAACTTCAGTCCACTGCAGTTTCACTAGAATGATCTACATGTTTTGGACTGACATCAAAACTCGAGAAATATAGTTACATGTTTTCAGTTTAATGGCATGAGCTTGGCCCGAACACAAAGTCCTCGATAAATTGTAAACCTGAGCGGATATCTATGACAGAGTGCATTAAGGGGCAGCGCAAGAATTTTTCCACTCCAAGAAACAAAGAAAGTATCCTGGGGATTCATGCCTCCTGGCTACGAAAAATGTCTTGAAAAGAGTTTGATCACGGTATAATGGAGTATCAGTTCTATGAGACTGTACTGGCTAGCTACTCTGATTTCTTTTTCATGTTATCTTGCAATGTGTATGTACTAGCCAAGAAAAGACTTGAACTAGCCTGAATTTATTCCGGGGCTGGTAAACGTTTGGTTTTTGCCTAGATCCTTGTTCACGGAGAATAAAAACTGGAGGAAAAACATCAGAAAAAGTAGAAAAGAACGGTCTCAACGGGTTAGAGCAGTGCGCAGAACACTTTGTCTTAGCTCCTAGTCGGTATTCTTCACATTACTCTGCCATAGTGTGTCCATTCTTTCTTATTTTATTTTTCCTGATGGTTTTCTTGATTTTCCTCTTATTTTTATCCTCCGTGAACAAGACTTTAGGGAAGAACCGAAAGCTAGAAAGTACAAAGTATTTTTAGGAGTCACAAGTAAGTAAAGTCATTTTTGAAGTTAACATGTTAACTTTTTTTTTTTTTTTTTTTTTTTTTAAACATTTATTGAATTGGTAAGATAACGACAGTGATTGAGGCACTTCCACTAGAGAACCAGTGTTAGTCCTTGTTTACAGTGATTTGAAGAACAGTTTTTATTTGGTATATGATGTATGCATCTTTTGATAAAATATTCTTTGTTTGTGTGCAAGAAAGTAAAATAGCGTACATTGTTCTCATGGTATTACTTAAACCTGGTGAAAGAAGGGAGAAGAAACTATAATCAGAAAATAAGTATTCATCAAACATCCTGTTTGTCTTAACATGATTTTCATTACACACAAATTTCACTGTATTTTATGATTGTTATGGAATTGGGGAGTTGAATTGTTATCTTTTGAAATATTTCAGTTATTTAATCAAACAGATCCAGATCACAACTGCGCGGTGCATGTGTACCATTAATACAGCGATTGACGGCGATTTTCATGGACACTAGACAGGGTTGGCAAAAACCATGGTTTTTGAAAAAACCAAAAAAACAGGTTTTTTGGTTTAAACCCGTTTTTTTTTTTTTTTTTTTTTTTTTGTTTAAATAATTTGCTTTATGTGTTTATATCACATATGGACAGAAGTAAGCTTGTTTCGCCTTAGTGTTAGTATGCAACAACCGGGTTACGCTGGAAGGGGTCACATAAGCTTAAAGCGGAATCCAAACAGCTTCTCGGCTTACATCCAAGAGAAATTGTCCTCCATTTGAACTCGAAACCGGGACTAATTGGCCACAAATGCGATATGTCTGCCGACTCACTCACGAAGGACTCCTGGTAAAAATACGTTTCCTGATCTTTACATATTTGTTAATATAATCGTCAAGAGTCATTAGTACAGAAGGACAAAAAGATAAACAATTGTACAAGTGGATCCATTATACAGAATTACATATGGACAATTTCAAAGTACTACAGAGTACAGAAGAACTAATTTAGTCCAAGTCAGTTCACTACCACTTTTATTAGTTCAAGTTAAAGAAATATAACAAATTACTTTGCATATCAGTAAGAAAATTGAATAAAGATATGAATTATTTGAGTCCACTTTGGCTCTGACCCATTTATACATAAATAGTTGCCAAAGATTCTTGTTATTTCAATAATTGCCTCTCGTGGGGATTTTATGACCCCCTCTCCAAAAAAGTACGGCATTTCGATGTATTTTATCAATAGTAAACATTACTAGAACGAAACAATGTTTATAATTTTCATTTGGTTACATAACAATAATAACAAACTATAAAAAAAATCACAAAAGAAACATCCATAAAGTTACATAAAAAAAAGTTGCTTTAGTAATATAATCTCTTTGAGTAAAGAATGGGGAATTTAGGTCTGAATATAGTACGAATAATATATGGGAGTGAAACGCGATAAATGTGTGTTCAAGATTTTACGACTAGTTACACTTTTACGAACATTTTTCGTTTTTTGGTTTAAACCAGTTGGTTTTTTTGAAAAAACTAGCTGGTTTAAACCAGCCAACCCTGACACTAGAGAAAAATAATTCTAAAGTGTGCAGGAGAAACAGTATAAGTCAGAAAACGTAGGTCTTCAGGAGGCGATTTTTTTTCATTTTACCAAGCATACGTATGAATCACTTATACTAACAGTTCCAAGACGCGATTATTCAACTAACGTTTAGAATTGACTTATACCAAAGTAACCGGAGGTGGAGCATGACACATAGATCTCCAATTTTGACTTATCTCATTTTGGCCAATTTCTGACTTATACTGTTTCTCCCGCGCAGTCTTGAATTTTGAGGCTTGAAGTTGAAAGTTCCACTCCACTGTTAATAACAGTATAATCAATTAGATGCACCATATACTTTAGTCAAAACAATTGACACTTCAAACATTTATCAGCCAGTCTTGAACGTGGTGTGTTGTTATGATTAACTACGGAATGATCCATTCAACCATTGGTACTATTTTATGTGTATAGTATTACTGAAAGTACGAATGAATTTAGTTATGTTTACGTTGTTTAAAAACAGAACTTGGTACGAAACTAAAGTTAATACTTATCACGCACGATTCAAGTATATTTATATTTCATCATTTTACTAGAATTTAAAATAAATAAAATAAAATAAATCAATATAATGGATTGCTTATCCCTCCTATGTCAATTTCAATTGTAGGATCTGGAAGAAGGTGCTGCCGTGGATTTTTTCTATAGACGAAATTTGGTATGTTGGACTGATTATGGACTGGAGGTGATAGAGTGTGTTTCTCTCAATGGGTCATCCAATCAAAAGGTATGTTTTTTTGTAAGTTGTGAGTATAAGTATGTAGTTGTATTTTATTCAAGAAAAAGTCAAACAAATAAGAAATGACTGTATAACGTTAGAAGTCTGCACGGGCTGGATTGTTTATAACCAGCTATATCCGACTTACGACTTTATAACCTGGGGCCCAGCTTGAGCCCAGAATGTGTTGACATGTTTTGGCTCGAAAGCGTCTAATTTTTCAATGAAATTGAAATGTTCGAATTACAAACTAATTGTCGAAAAGTCCTTTCTTTAATTATGTAACATAATATGATTTAATTGTGATATTGTAAGTATCTCATTATACAGTAATTTGAAAACATCTGTTAGTAAAATAAGTTCTGTGCCATAGATATTAATCCAGTTTCAAGATCGAATTTATATCCAAGCAAGTTGAGCAGAACTGAATAAAATTAACAAGTGGTGTGTTTCGATACAAAATAGAACAAA
Organism: Thermobia domestica; assembly: GCF_964235325.1. Lineage (NCBI taxonomy): Eukaryota > Metazoa > Arthropoda > Insecta > Zygentoma > Lepismatidae > Thermobia > Thermobia domestica. The sequence goes on along the minus strand of NC_137456.1, from coordinate 130,038,962 downwards.
TCATTTTGCTTGTTACTCGGGTAACATTTTCATTAAGATATGAAGTGGTGGTATACTTAATTTAAATTCGATTTGGTAGGAATGGACCATATTCTTGCATACTCCTACCTGATTTAATACACCTTAAATCTGACTTTTATCTCGAATTACGCAACATATATGTATACAGTATGTGAAACAATGTTTATTTATCTAGCTAAAGCACTTATATTTGCATATGTTTATTTGTGAATTTGTATTGAAGGCTTAGGTAGGAGAGCAGCCTACCTCTGATATACGCACGACAAGGGCATTTTCACTTAATTTATCAATGTCTCGTTGGGTATTATTTATGCAACTAAACTAGAATATTAGTTTTACATTGGTTGTAAAATGAGATATTGAGTCAAGGGTTAGCTTAAGGGTCAATTTTTTTTCTCTCTCTCATTTTTTAAATTAATATTATGAAAAGTAACCTTAATCTTTTTTTGTTTCGCACTTACAGATAAATGTTGCAACAACTGATTTAATTTCACCAGATGGACTTGCATGTGATTGGTTAACAGATAAACTTTATTGGACTGATAGTGAAACAAATAGAATTGAAGTGGCTACCATCGATGGGAAATACCGGAAAGTTTTATTCTGGAGTGATCTTGATCAACCAAGAGCAATTGCGCTTTTTCCATCAGAAGGGTAAGTTTCTGTTTTGGAAAGAAGTGTATGAACCTTGTAATTAATTATACATGTGATAGCTTTATGTGATGCAAGAGAAAGTAATTGTGAAAATGGCAGGCATCTTCGTGGTAGAAAATTATATAATATCGAAAGGTAAAATTTTTGCATTATATTTTAGAGATACTAAAGTCTACATAAACAGGTCAAGCAACAGATTTTTAATGTCTGTCGATTATAACGCTTAATATGTTGGCTTGTCCATGAACATGTATCGATATGTAAGGACAAGTGTTGTTAAGTACCATCAACTAGATACAGTGTGCTCTGATAAAATCGGACAGTTGGTTTTTGGGTTATCTAAAGGATATCTTGCTATCTACAACAGCTTTTACAAAATTTATTTCACCAATGGTTTTCTCTGCAAATTCTCCCCTAAAACAGGTTTGATATGACCCTATCTATCTATCTATCTATCTATCTATCTATCTATATATATATATATATATATATATATATATATATATATATATATATATATATATAAAATGAGTGATTCAAAGATGGCGGTCTTAGTTGTGTGTGGACCTTTAACAACATTTCTCCGAGTCACACACCCTATGTTGGTGACTTCTGCTTTACAACTATAACTGCACTTAATGTTTCCGAATTTAGTGGTTGTCCCAGACTTCTATAATACCCTGTATATCTCCTTACTTTGGCTTCACGGACCCTAAGTTTCCTGCCTCATAAACTTCAATACTACACCCCTTTATCATGTTTCATTTTGATACGACAGTCTGAATCTCCGTATGGATATTAGCTAAAAATAAAGAAGAAAATATAAATAAAAACATAATGGTGATCAAGAATATAAAACAAAAATGCCAATAAAAATAAATAAATGTATGAAGTTAAAATAAATGTGAATCTAAGTAGTGGTATGTTTTGAGGTAGGTGAGTGAGGAATCTATATGTTACAAAAATGTCAGTAATTTATATGAATCAAAAGAATTAATTTCGCCTTGACAGTGGGTGCATTTGAGTGTAGATGAGATTGAAAGAAATTAAACTAACGAAATGTCGAAAAGTCAGGTTTTTTTGTAGTTTAATGTCCTACTGTTATGCCTTTTAGGCTGAAGGAGACGAATGATTGATGAAAGTGGTGATTATTATTATTATTATTATTATTATTATTATTATTATTATTATTATTATTATTATATAATTTTTTTAACTATACGAGGCATTTCGAGGGACCAGTGCTCGTAATAAGGGTATGAATATGAAGGTTGGGAAAAATTGTGTTAAAACACTTATATTGAGGCGAATGGGGAGAAGTCTTTTCAGTCTCGTTGCGGTATTAAGTATAAGATAAGTAAGATTCGTGACTTCGTATAGGGAATGAAGTTTCCTCACTCAATTGAGAATAGAGGATTCGAGCTTGATAATTTGAAGATCTGGGCTCATATCTAAGTACGGCAAGATATCCGTGTTTTCTACGATTATTATTGTAACTTGTACTGTGTACTTAGTACTGTTCCAGTTTATAAACTACTTTTCGTGATAACACTTTATATATTTAAATAAAACAATAACAATCAGAAAATAATTTTGATTTATCACTGAAAGTTTAATGAGGATATTAACAGTGACGCTATTTGGGCCCGCCACGACAAAGCTATAGCCGACACATACTGTACATTGAAAATTCAAAATAAAACTCCTAAAACAATGAAATTGAAATACAAATTCGACAAAATAAGAGAATAAAACAGAAAAATTATAAACATTTAAGAAAAAAGGGGACACGAAAAGACAAATAGAATAAACAACAAAGTATAAGCATTAATAGCAACACACAAAAGAAAAACCTCAGAACGATATTCCAGTCTCGCGAATAAAAGTGAGAATGCGGTTACTAAGACCACATTATCCTCAAAACCTGTCGTAAATGTTTTCTGAGGAATGACGATTCCGGTCTTCAAGAATGTTCCGAATGCTCAGAAGAATGGAAAATGAAAGGTGGGCGTGTATATAAGATTTAGCAAGCTTTATTGATAAAAATAATAGTAATAATCCATCATCATCAGCACTACCAATCACTTGAAAGTTAGTCATGTATTTTGTTAGTAAAACTTATTTTTTCTCTTTGTGTGTAGCATTATGTTCTGGACAGATTGGGGTGAAGTGCCGAAGATTGAGAAAGCTGGAATGAATGGCGACCCTAACACAAGGAAAGAAATAGTTACCCAACGTATATTTTGGCCGAATGGATTAACCATAGATTATAAGGAGAAATTGCTTTACTTCGCTGATGCCAAATATGAATTCATAGCTTCCGTAAATTTTGATGGGCGAAATCGAACAACTATTGCGGAAGGTGTGTTTTCGAACTCATTTGCAATCACTTTGTTCGGAAATAAATTGTATTGGACTGATTTGGCGACAAGGTAAGACCAATTAGTATGTATAGTAGTATACTTACGTACGTTTTTGTGTAATTTGTTTATTCCTGCTTTTTGCCATGTTTTTTATATTTTAATTTTGAAAGATTTTAATTTTGCTCTATTTTTCTTTGAATTCCTGTCAACCTTTAATTAACACTTCCACCATAATTTGTTTATCCCTGCTTTTTGCCATGTTTTTTATATTTTAATTTTGAAAGATTTTAATTTTGCTCTATTTTTCTTTGAATTCCTGTCAACCTTTAATTAACACTTCCACCATATTTGATAATACTTGGGTTCTACTATTGGAAGTTAGAGGGCGTACAGATTAGCATATTTTATACTGGTTCAGCCATATCGCTGATAAACTTAACATTACGTTTTAGCCTAGCCACCATTCACCGCCCACTGTATGGTGGAAAGCTTGTGTGCGTCAACTAGAAGATACAAATCCTGCCTACCGATCATTCTTTAAAAATAAATCTTGCTTAAAGTGTAGATCACAGATTTCAATATTTAGACTTAGAGTAGGCTAAAATAGAATATACGCCAATGCTCGGTATAATTATTAGTGGTGGGCACAAAAACCGGTTTTCGGTTTTTCACCGAAACCGGTTTCGGTTTTCAAAACCGGTTCGGTTTTCTCCGAAACCGTTTTCGGTTTTCTCCAAAACCGGTTTTCGGTTTTTCACCTGATCCGGTTTCGGTTTTCTTCAAAACCGATTCCGGTTTTTTTCCAAAATTTGTTCTATTTCTGACCAGAATGGTGTTTCGTTGTTCTCCGGAAACCGAATCCATTTCCACAGAAATAGTTTTATGTGTTTTAGAAAAGTTTTCACCGAAACAGTTTCGGTTAAAACCGAACCGGTTTTGGAGAAAACCAAAATGTCGGTTTTTCGGGTTTCGGTTTTTATAAAAACCGGTTTTGCCCATCCCTAATAATTATCAAACATGACTGTACTCGATTGCACTTATTTCTGTTTTTAAAATCTAAGATTTAATTTATGTGGTTCGGATTCCACGTTCATCAGTAGGTCCACGTCTGATTTAAACTGCAATTCAACAACAACAACAACATTGTTTCATTGTTTTGGAAATCTGTTATTCGAATCTTCTAATTTCAGGGATTTAAGCTTGATTTATATTTTAGTAAATGTATTAATTACACTGAATTTCATATTTGTTGGTGGATATTTCTTATTGTATTTTAAAAATTGGTGAAATAGGATAGAAGGTTACGTTACTATTTTGTTTGGTAAGTGTATAATAATGTATGATAACTTCTGACTTCTTCTTCTTCTTCTTCTTCTTCTTCTTCTTATTATTATTATTATTATTATTATTATTATTATTATTATTATTATTATTATTATTATTATTATATTTGATTTTATGTTGCAGATCCGTTCTTAGTTGTGATAAGCGTAACTGCACTACAAAAACAACTGTCTTCAAAACTAATAGTCAGTCTATGGGAATCCAGGTTTTCAGCGAAGAACGGCAGCCATATTCCCCAACGCCATGTGATGTAAATAATGGGGGATGTTCTCATTTGTGTCTTCTTGCACCTGAGGAACCGAAGTATTCCTGTGCGTGTCCGACAGGTGTTAAACTTTTAGATCAGTACACGTGTGCAAATGGTGAGTATTTCTTGAATTTGAGGAAATGGTGACTATGAAATATATATTAAAAAAAGAAAGAAAGATAAACAAGAAAGAAAAGTTCCCGACAATCTCAATTTACTAGGCGTTCCATTGTCAAACTAGGAAAGGAGAATATTATGTAGTTGTATTTTTGAATTAGTCTGCAAAGAGTTAAGATGAATGAATTTCTTGTTGATAATTTATTGGCAAAAAACTTAAAACTTGACTTTTTCGAGTTAAAAGTTACCAGTAATGTAACAGATTAGTTTTCACACAAGCTTAACTCGAAAAGTTAAGAACTTAACTTAAGGTAGCTTGAGATATTACAAACGAACAAACAGAATATCAATATTTCTGAATAATACGGCATTTGAACAACGATTTTTCAAGGCCGTATATCGAAATTATTTCCAACCATGACCTAACCTCTAAAAGTCATGCAGGGGAATTCTGAATCATTGAGATTTGAGCTTACATTTTTATTTAATTTGTCGAAACATTTTAGCTAGGTCAAATTGTTTTCGAGTTAGAGTTGCTTATTATTTGAGAGACTTATTTTTTTAGTTTATTATTATTATTATTATTATTATTATTATTATTATTATTATTATTATTATTATTATTATTATTATTATGTAACTACACATTATACAAGGGTCGTTCAAGATTGACCGGGATTTTCGTACGTAAATAATCGATGAATAGCTGGATCATGATGAAACTTGCGGGTGACTTAATGTATTACTTCTCGAGTAACTAGCACCCGGCATGACGTATTTGACGCATGCGCAGCATTTGCAGCGAACATGGCGACAAGCAGTGTGTCTGTGGCTGTGGAGCAGCGGTGTGTAATCAAATTTCTTGAGAAGGAGAAAGTTAAACCAGCTGAGATTTTCAGAAGATTGCAAGCACAGTATGGTGAACAAACGATGTCATGGACGAATGGTGCGAAGAGTTTCGCGAAGGAGAGGAGCTGGTGACAAATGCAGCGCATAGACACATTCGCTCGACTGCAGTCACACCAGTGGATATCGAACGTGTTGAGCAAATGATTCTTGAGAACCGGCAAGTAACAATGCGGGAAATTGCTGCCGAGGTGAATATCAGTGTCGAAAGTGTTGAGACAATTATTCACTACCACTTAGACTTCCGCAAAATCTATGCAAGGTGGGTTTCCCGCCAGCTGACATTTGATCAGAAGTGGACACGCATGACGGTCTGTGAACAGCTTCTGAATCGGTTTCGATCCGAAGGTGATGAATTGTTGCAATACATCATCACGTGTGATGAAACATGGTTGCACAATCCAACCTCAGAGACCAAAAGAAGCAGCATGGAGTAGCAGCATAAAGGTTCCCCGCCGCCCAAGAAAAATAAAACGCAGCCGTCCGCTGGAAAGATCATGGCAAGTATCTTCTGGGACTTGAAGGGTGTTATCCATGTGGATTTTCTGGACAAAGGGAGCACAATTAATACCCAATATTACTCCACATTGTTGAGTGGTGCTGTACGAAAGTCCATTCGCAAGAAAAAACCTGGGATGTTGTCTGGAAATGTCATTCTTCTGCATGACAATGTCTGCCCTCACATGGCCAATGTGACAACAACAACTCTGGTCGAAATGCTCTGGGAAGTTCTGTCCCATCCTCCCTACAGTACAGATTTAGCCCCCAATGTCCTGCAGTGGCTATGACAACAACCAAGTTCTTTCTACGCCAATTGAATCAAGAAGCTGCCACAACGATAACAACGGTGCCTCGACGCCCACGGAGAATACTTTGAAAAGCTGACATAGTTTGGTGCTTCTTGTGCTATCTGTTTTCTCTGAAGAAATAAAAGTACCGATCAACCTTGAACGACTCTTGTATATTACACACATAATATTAATGAACTATAGAACTACACATGATATTAATGAAAAGAGGAAACAACCGATTTAAACTTATTTTTACACGTCAAATCCTCTGAAGGTACTAATTCAATAATACACAAAAAGTGAAAAAGTGCACGACTGGACCGAGACTCAAATCCAGGTTCTTGCGCGTACCATGCCAATGTATTGACTACTACGCTATTAAGTTCGCTCTCAGAAAAGCCATACACTCTTCCAGTCTTCGGTGCTGTTCCCCTCAGACCATGTGCCTTGTAGCGGTGTTCTGAACATACACTGGATTTGTCCAGGCACAACAGCTAGGTTGTGGTACAAGTCACATGGTCTGAGCAGAAGAACACGAAAGAGTGGAATAGTGTATAGCATTTCTGGGAGTGGACTGGATATCGTAGTGGTTAACGCATCGGTACGGTTCGCCGAAGATCTCGGATTCGAGTCTCGGTCCAGTCGTGTACTTTTTCACTTTCTGTGTATTATAGAACTATATATACTTTATTATATATATATATATATATATATATATATATATATATATATATATATATATATATTATTATTACTTACCTTTCATTTAACATGTCAGTATTGTTTAAAATAGTAGTAATGGCAGCACTTTAGGACACTTTTTGGCCCCTGGGTCCCTGCCTCAGGACCCATGGTCCCTGGCTGGGGTCAATGACCTAGGGGTACATAGGACCACCCCCTCTAAATTTTGGCAGGGGTACCATGGCCCACCCCCTAAATTTTGGCAGGGGTACGTATGACCACCCCCCTTAAATTTTGGAAATTGCCAAATCTAAAAATTTGGTGTGGTAGCCTAGGACCATAGTATGTACCTCTATCAGTATTGGGTGTCTATGTCGTTCCCTTTCATGGGTAAAAAATTACCAAAAAGTCAAATTTCGGGGGTTTTTGACCTAATTTATCCCCTTTGATGAGGTATTATTACCCTATATGGTTATATGGACGTATACAGGGGTCCATTACCTTTCATAAGACATGGGTATATTAATGCACCCCTTGAAAAATTTGGGAGGGGTACCTTGGCCCACCACTTAAATTTTGGAAATTGACCAATTTAAACATTGGGTATTATAGTACAGGACCCTAATATCTATTATGATAAATTTGGGTGGTCCACCTCATTTCCTTCTAGGGGTACAAAATTGCCAAAAATATAAACGTAAGCAATACGTTATACCACGTGTTTGGTTTTTGGCTCAATTTATCCCCTTTGATGAGGTGTTATTACCTTATATAGTTATATGGTCATGTATAGGGGTCCATTCCCTTTCATAAGATATGGGTATATTTGTGCACCCCTTGAAAAATTTGGGAGGGGCACCTTGGCCCACCCCTTAAATTTTGGAAATTGACCAATTTAAACATTTGGTATTATAGTACTGCACCCTAACATGTATTATGATAAATTTGAGTGGTCCACCTTGTTCCCTTCTAGGGGTACAAATTTGCCAAAATATAAACGTAAGCAATACGTTGTACCACGTGTTTGGTATTTTGGCCCAATTTATTTCCTTGGATGAAGTCCTATTACCTTATATGGTTATGTATAGGGGTCTATTCCCTATCATAAGACATAGGTAAATTTGTGCACCCCTTTCAAAATTTGGGAGGGGTACCTTGGCCCACCCCTTAAATTTTGGAAATTGATCATTTTATATATTTGGTATTATAGTACTGGACCCTAACATGTATTATGATAAATTTGGGTGGTCCACCTCGTTTCCTTCTAGGGGTACAAAATTGCCAAAATATAAACGTAAGCAATACGTTATACCATGTGTTTGGTTTTTGGTCGATTTCATCCCTTTGATGAGGTGTTATTATCCTATTTAGTTATATGGTCATGTATAGGGGTCCATTACCTTTCATAAGATATGGGTATATTTGTGCACTCCTTTAAAAATTTGGGAGGGGTACTTTGGCCCACCCCTTAAATTTTGGAAATTGCCCAATTTAAACATTGGGTATTATAGTACAAGACCCTAATATGTATTATGATAAATTTGGGTGGTCCACCTCGTTCCCTTTTAGGGGTACAAAATTGACAAAATATAAACGTAAGCATTACGTTGTACCACGTGTTTGGTTTTTGACCTAATTTATTCCTTTGGATGAGGTCCTATTACCTTATATGGTAATGTATAGGTGTTCATTCCCTATCATAAGACATAGGTACATTGATGCACCCCGGGAGGGGATTCGGTATCATAGTACATGACTCAACATGTATCATGATAAATTTGGGTGGTCCACATCGTTCTCTTTTAGGGGTACAAAATTGCTAAAATATAAACATAAGCAATATGTTGTACCATGTGTTTGGTTTTTGGCCCAATTTCTCCCCTTTGATGAGGTTTTATTACCTTATATGGTCATGTATATAGGTTCATTTCCTATCATAAGATATGGGTACATTGATGCATCCTTTAAAAATTTGGGAGGGGTATCTTGGCTCATCCACTCGGTTTTAGAAATTGTTTAATATAAGCATTTGGTATCATAGTACAGGTCTCCAATATGTACCACTATAAATTTGGATGGTCCACATCGTTCCCTTTTCATAGGTAAAGAACTACCAAAAATCAAATTTCGGAGGTTATTGACCCCTATTTAGCATGTTATATGGATATGTACAGAGGTTTATTACCTTTATATGTTTATGTTTCCTTTTAAATTTGGGAATTATCAAATAACAAAATTCGGTAAACGTTTTCTAGGACCCATTGTAGATGTTGATGTTCCTCTTATGGCCAAATATTCAAAATTTAAATGTTATTGACCGGCTTTATTATTGAATAAGTACAGGATTTATTACTTTTTTCATAAGACACAGGTGTATTTGTGTACCAATCTTAAATTTTGGAAGGGGTACATTTCTTATTGTCGTATCAATAATTGGTAATTGTTCTTAAAATTGGATAGTATCTCATTCATTGGGTAAATAATTATGATCACGTGATCGGTTATTGACCTATGATGGGATTAGGAGTCCAGGACATTGGTACATTGAAACTTTGTAGGATAATTTGATAATGCGTCATTGGTTTTGATTATTCCCGCCAAATATAAACGTAAGCAAGACGTTGTACCACGTGATTGTCCTTGATGAGGTAGTGTACAGGGATTCATTTCCTTTGTTGTGGTACTTCTTAAGTTTGAGTACACACACACTTCTAGAAAACAGTTGGTTCTACTCAGGTAAACAATTGACGGACATTATTGACCTTATTGAACATATAATGATATGATTAACTCTAAGACTTAGGTATATCAAGAGAAGTATTCTTTAAATTTGGGAATGGTGATAAACAGAATTTTAACATAAGGTGCGAAATTTGAAACAATACATTGAACTTTAGTCACAGCTCATAGTCTAAGATCATTGGTGGTGATTGATTTGACCTTGAGCTTTAGAAATCTGATAGCTAACCTTATTGAATCTTATGACTCATAGACGAAAGGCAATACATGCTACAACAGTTTAAAATTTAATCATAAGGTGATGTAATCTGACACTAGCAAAGTTATTGTTAATGCAATTTGATTGGATGATCACTATCTTTCCTGCAATCTGATTGGTTGATCACTATCTTTCATGCAATCTGATAGGTTGATGAGTTTTAAATCTTTTTCTGCATTCAGTTTTGTTTTAACATTTAAAAAGTTTTTGAATTTTTTTTTGTTTGAAACTTTGGTTTGACATTTTTTCGTTTCCAAATTTTTTGTTTAAAATTTTTTGTTTGAAAATTTTCAAAATTTTGTTTGAGATTTTTTCGTTTGAAATTTTTGTTTGAAAATTTTTTCGTTTGAAATTTTTTGTTTGAAAATTTTTGTTCGAAAATTTTGTTTAAAATTTTTTGTTTGAAATTTTTCGTTTCCAAATTTTTTGTTTGAAATTTATTTGTTTCAAAATTTTGTTTGAAATTTTTTTCGTTTCAAAATTTTGTTTGAAATTTTTTTCGTTTCAAAATTTTGTTTCAAAGATGTTTTGTTCTAAATTTTTGTTTCAAAGTTTGGTTTGACATTTTTAAAAGTTTGTGCACTTATTAGTAAAGAACTGGAACTGTTTAGAACAAAAACCTTTGACAACATTGTGGTGCAATAGTACACGTCAGAACCTGGGGTTGTACTTGAAATGAAAAAACACAATTCATTAAAATGGATCATTTTATTACACTCCACATACATCCATACCAGATAGTGGTTCTGGATATTGTCGATACAATGTATTTTGAACTTCTTGCACTAGTTTGTCTTTAGCGTATAATTTTAATTCCAATTGAAGTCTTTTAAGGTCTATTGCGATATCAATTGGTGGAAACTCAATATCCATTTGATCACAAATAAACTGTTTATCAATACAGGTATGCACCCACGAACGATGTTGACAACCATCACAATATCTAGATACATGTTGTACAATATGCATAACACATTTTTCAAAATAGTACTTTTTCAGGAATATACTTGTTTTGTTGCACACTTCCACTGCATGTTTCACACACTGAAATACGCTGATGAATTTGTTCCATTCCGTTTGCGTTAGATACACCATGTTGCGAGGGACATGGAATGTACTCTTTTTACGTAACAGCACCATCTTCTCTTCGAGGACTGTACACATCACCACTTCATGATTTGAGCCTAATGATTTGACTATGGTCACATTTAGCTCATCATGAAAATAATCGTTCATTTGGTCGATTCGTGAACATAATATTTGCCATTCTTCACAGGTCAGTTGTACACCAAATTGTTCTGCTTTGCCAAATCGAATCACAGGTTCAAATGTTCTAGCACTGATACCAATCATCACATGTTTTGTTTGAAATATATTTATTGGATAATAGCTTGCGAAGATGAACTCTTTGTCGTTAGAAGTACACATCTTTCCTCCTGAAAAGCACTTGCTCAAATGATTTCGTGGGATGACACTGTATTTGCTGGTTTATAGTTATTGCTGACGTCATTGGAAAGGAATGTGCTGACGTTTGAATTCATGATTTCATCACAGTTGCTGACGTCATGCCGACCAACCAAATTCATACAACTACGGCTGACGTCATTGGAAAGAAATGTGCTGACGTTTGCATTCATGATTTCATCACAATTGCTGACGAATCTGGCTGTGTACTAAATTCAAGTTGATGACTTCGACCCAAGAATCCTTTGTAACATAAAGATACAGATCCAGTATTTAAGAAACGCAGTAGTTCTTCTTGTTTTGATGCTTCCATGGGTAAATATCTTGCTGGTAAAATTATATTCTTATCATTTTCAAGCTTCACTACGATTCTTAATCCAAACTTTGTAGGGATCGTTTGGCTAACTAAGATTCTATAAGGTACATTCTGTTGTAAATCAGTAATCTTGGTAAATGATTTCATCACATCACGCGTGTTTAGAAACTGCAGACAAGTAGCCATGATGATGTTATCATGAATACTAACTCGAACGATACTTATATATGATGAAAAACTGATGACGTTGCATTATCATGTTCTGACGTGTACTATTGCACCACAATGTTGCCAGAGGTTTTTGCTCTAAACAGTTCCGGTTCTTTACTAATGAGTGCACAAACTTTTAAAAATGTCAAACCAAACTTTGAAACAAAAATTTAGAACAAAACATCTTTGAAACAAAATTTTGAAACGAAAAAAATTCAAACAAAAAATTTCAAACGAAAAAAATCCAAACAAAATTTTGAAGCGAAAAAAATTTCGAACAAAATTTTGAAACAAAAAATTTCAAACAAAAAATTTGGAAACGAAAAATTTCAAACAAAAATTTTAAACAAAATTTTGAAACGAAAAAATTTCAAACGAAAAATTTTTAAACAAAAAAATTTTGAAACAAAAGTTGTCAAAAAAAATGTCAAACAAAATTTTGAAACAAAAAATTCAAACAAAAATTTGAAAGCAAGAATTTTCAAACAAAAAGTTCCGAACAAAAAAATTTCAAACTAAAAATTTTCCGTTTCACGGTTAACCGTCAAACTTTATCCGGTTTTTAACTATTCGATTAACAAATAAACGGTTTTGATCATATTTATCAGTGAGTGCAAAATGTTGAACGAAACCAAGATTTTTAAATGTTAAACAAAACTTAAAACTGAATACAGCAAAGATTTGAAAATCATCAACCAATCAGATTGCACGAAAGATAGTGATCAACCAATCAGATTGCAGGAAAGATAGTGATCATCCAAACAAATTGCATTAACAATAACTTTGCTAGTGTCAGATTACATCACCTTATGATTAAATTTTAAACTGTTGTAGCATGTATTGCCTTTCGTCTATGAGTCATAAGATTCAATAAGGTTAGCTATCAGATTTCTAAAGCTCAAGGTCAAATCAATCACCACCAATGATCTTAGACTATGAGCTGTGACTAAAGTTCAATGTATTGTTTCAAATTTCGCACCTTATGTTAAAATTCTGTTTATCACCATTCCCAAATTTAAAGAATACTTCTCTTGATATACCTAAGTCTTAGAGTTAATCATATCATTATATGTTCAATAAGGTCAATAATGTCCGTCAATTGTTTACCTGAGTAGAACCAACTGTTTTCTAGAAGTGTGTGTGTACTCAAACTTAAGAAGTACCACAACAAAGGAAATGAATCCCTGTACACTACCTCATCAAGGACAATCACGTGGTACAACGTCTTGCTTACGTTTATATTTGGCGGGAATAATCAAAACCAATGACGCATTATCAAATTATCCTACAAAGTTTCAATGTACCAATGTCCTGGACTCCTAATCCCATCATAGGTCAATAACCGATCACGTGATCATAATTATTTACCCAATGAATGAGATACTATCCAATTTTAAGAACAATTACCAATTATTGATACGACAATAAGAAATGTACCCCTTCCAAAATTTAAGATTGGTACACAAATACACCTGTGTCTTATGAAAAAAGTAATAAATCCTGTACTTATTCAATAATAAAGCCGGTCAATAACATTTAAATTTTGAATATTTGGCCATAAGAGGAACATCAACATCTACAATGGGTCCTAGAAAACGTTTACCGAATTTTGTTATTTGATAATTCCCAAATTTAAAAGGAAACATAAACATATAAAGGTAATAAACCTCTGTACATATCCATATAACATGCTAAATAGGGGTCAATAACCTCCGAAATTTGATTTTTGGTAGTTCTTTACCTATGAAAAGGGAACGATGTGGACCATCCAAATTTATAGTGGTACATATTGGAGACCTGTACTATGATACCAAATGCTTATATTAAACAATTTCTAAAACCGAGTGGATGAGCCAAGATACCCCTCCCAAATTTTTAAAGGATGCATCAATGTACCCATATCTTATGATAGGAAATGAACCTATATACATGACCATATAAGGTAATAAAACCTCATCAAAGGGGAGAAATTGGGCCAAAAACCAAACACATGGTACAACATATTGCTTATGTTTATATTTTAGCAATTTTGTACCCCTAAAAGAGAACGATGTGGACCACCCAAATTTATCATGATACATGTTGAGTCATGTACTATGATACCGAATCTCCTCCCGGGGTGCATCAATGTACCTATGTCTTATGATAGGGAATGAACACCTATACATTACCATATAAGGTAATAGGACCTCATCCAAAGGAATAAATTAGGTCAAAAACCAAACACGTGGTACAACGTAATGCTTACGTTTATATTTTGTCAATTTTGTACCCCTAAAAGGGAACGAGGTGGACCACCCAAATTTATCATAATACATATTAGGGTCTTGTACTATAATACCCAATGTTTAAATTGGGCAATTTCCAAAATTTAAGGGGTGGGCCAAAGTACCCCTCCCAAATTTTTAAAGGAGTGCACAAATATACCCATATCTTATGAAAGGTAATGGACCCCTATACATGACCATATAACTAAATAGGATAATAACACCTCGTCAAAGGGATAAAATCGATCAAAAACCAAACACATGGTATAACGTATTGCTTACGTTTATATTTTGGCAATTTTGTACCCCTAGAAGGAAACGAGGTGGACCACCCAAATTTATCATAATACATGTTAGGGTCCAGTACTATAATACCAAATATATAAAATGATCAATTTCCAAAATTTAAGGGGTGGGCCAAGGTACCCCTCCCAAATTTTGAAAGGGGTGCACAAATTTACCTATGTCTTATGATAGGGAATAGACCCCTATACATAACCATATAAGGTAATAGGACTTCATCCAAGGAAATAAATTGGGCCAAAATACCAAACACGTGGTACAACGTATTGCTTACGTTTATATTTTGGCAAATTCGTACCCCTAGAAGGGAACAAGGTGGACCACTCAAATTTATCATAATACATGTTAGGGTGCAGTACTATAATACCAAATGTTTAAATTGGTCAATTTCCAAAATTTAAGGGGTGGGCCAAGGTGCCCCTCCCAAATTTTTCAAGGGGTGCACAAATATACCCATATCTTATGAAAGGGAATGGACCCCTATACATGACCATATAACTATATAAGGTAATAACACCTCATCAAAGGGGATAAATTGAGCCAAAAACCAAACACGTGGTATAACGTATTGCTTACGTTTATATTTTTGGCAATTTTGTACCCCTAGAAGGAAATGAGGTGGACCACCCAAATTTATCATAATAGATATTAGGGTCCTGTACTATAATACCCAATGTTTAAATTGGTCAATTTCCAAAATTTAAGTGGTGGGCCAAGGTACCCCTCCCAAATTTTTCAAGGGGTGCATTAATATACCCATGTCTTATGAAAGGTAATGGACCCCTGTATACGTCCATATAACCATATAGGGTAATAATACCTCATCAAAGGGGATAAATTAGGTCAAAAACCCCCGAAATTTGACTTTTTGGCAATTTTTTACCCATGAAAGGGAACGACATAGACACCCAATACTGATAGAGGTACATACTATGGTCCTAGGCTACCACACCAAATTTTTAGATTTGGCAATTTCCAAAATTTAAGGGGGGTGGTCCTACGTACCCCTGCCAAAATTTAGGGGGTGGGCCATGGTACCCCTGCCAAAATTTAGAGGGGGTGGTCCTATGTACCCCTAGGTCATTGACCCCGGGCCAGGGACCATGGGTCCTGAGGCAGGGACCCAGGGGCCAAAAAGTGTCCTAAAGTGCTGCCATTACTACTAAAATGCTACATAATATAGTTTGTTGCAGTAACAATATGTATAATGCTGTTCCCTGCATTTGTTTAGCTTATTTAAAATATTTAGCAGATGTAGAATTATTATGAATTCAGGTTGTTTATTAATTCAGTAAACCGTGCATTAAATGGACTGATTGGAACGAAAGAGTGCCCGTAAAATCGACAGGCCGTTAAATCGCGAATTATGTTATGAATAATATTTAAAATAGGATATTACACTTGAAAATATGTTGTATCTTGTAAATGTAAAACACTTCGTGAATTTGTCATATTAATAACAAAAGATTGCTTACAACTACGTATTAGAAGGGTAAAAGAAAGCGTTGGTTGTTGTTTCTTAAAGATCTAAACTATGTGAAATCTTCATAATATAGAGTCACAGTGACCTTGAAAGTCGGAGAAATTAAAATGAGTTAGAAAATGCCAGTAGAAAGTCTTCAAAATATGCTGAAAGCCAAGAAATGTGCTATAGTTCATAAAAGGGTCAGGAAATGTATATATCTTAGCTGGCCACAAAAGATATTGAGACCATCTCAAAGAATGAAACAGAGTCAAAAAGAAGATAAAAAAGGCTGAAGGAAGAAAATTATCTTTAGGAATAAATAAATTCAGAAGCACCGAAAAATGTTAAACTTTCCAGCTTGGAAAGAAAAGGAACAAATTAAATAAAAGAATTCAAATTCAGGAGAAAATGAAAGTTAGATTTGTTGATTGTAGTTAATCATAGAAATAGGCCAAATTGTAATAAATCTTCATTTGTTTATATTTGTATGTATTCAGAGTGCGGAGATATTGAAGTTATCGTTATTATTTAATTATTGTCTGACTAGTGTCTTATTGTATTCCAAATACAGGAAGTTTGACTTAGAGTAGGAAATTAAGTTTATACTGGGCATGTCCACGGAAACAGGGACAAAAATTCTTGAAAGAAATATAATTTTTAGTCAAGTTGTTCTTTTGATAAAAATATAGTTGTATGTAGCTGGCATCATTAATTTTTTCAGAGAATTACTATTTTCTTATTTTTTCCGTAGGTTACCTTTCATCTACTAAGTTTTAATGTTGATTATATTATACAAGCTTTATTTATTATTACATAGGTCTTATCTCTTTCTGTCGGTATCCCAAGTAAAATTTCATGATGAAACCTTTTCTTACAGTAAAGTTCAATGTTCAACGTAATTAAACTGTGCTTATTTCAAGTTATTATAAATGTATGTTGCTTATACTTAATAATAAAAGATCGTTGGGAAATGTAACGTGAGTTACCCGACTCTGTGCATATTCCACTAAAATAAGTAGTATAAAATGTAAATAAAAATTTAATATTTTTGCCATAATTAAATTGTGTGTGTCCCTATCTTACATAGTAATTTCATGCACATAGTTATGCCAGGACAAAAGAAAATGTACTGAAAAATCACAGGTTCTGAATGTAGGGGAAAAATTTGTAACATGAGTTACTATAGTATTTTCTTTTCTCCTAGGTTTGCTGTATCATATAAAACGATGATATTTGGTAATTATCTGTATAAATATGACAGCTTTCTTTTTTTTTTTTTAAAAAAAAAGCGGAGCTTTTAAGTTTATTTGTGGTTAGTATTCTTCAAAATATACGTCATTACGTAATGTGAGTTACCATGGACATACCCACTATGTTTTAAAAATTAGAAAGAAAGAAAAGAAAAAAGAAGAACGATGGACGGCTATGAGGCTGTTAGTGGTCGATTTTAAGAATGATTTTTTTCTAAATCCAACTGTAAATGCTTAGGGGAAAATATCATGGAAATTCAGGGAAAGTTACTGAAGTCAATACCAGAATTTCAGTGTGAACCCGAGCGCAATTTTCCATTAAATCAAGTGTTTACTATATTTAAGACTGGATACATCGCTTTAGAAAAGTTCGTGGATGATATAATGAATATATTAGTATTTCTTCTGTGTAGTCTGTGGTTAGGATGCAAGTCTTCGATGCTTGTGATCCTAGTATCAATTACTGATAGGAGCATAAAATTTGACTCATCATCTTGAAGCAGTTGGGGAACTACCTCAATTAAAAGATCTAGTAAGCCAGAAATAAAAGCGATAGGAATTAGTGTGCGAACCAGACTTGACGCAACGGAAATTTGTCTAACCAAGTGTAGCTCTCATGAGATGTATCGCTATTTTTTCCTTTTATTTTTAAAGTTATGTCTTTTATTGGTGAATCTGCTGTTAAAATATTAATTTACTCTTGTGTCATTGTCTCTTTTCAAATATTTGTATTGTTTCAACTATAAATTTATTTCTCCAGGTCCTGAGAAATTATTGGTGGTTGTTCAGAGGACTGACATTAGAAAGATATCCTTAGATTCACCAGATTATACGGACTTCGTAATCCCAGTGGAAGGAATAAAACATTCCATTGCTGTTGATTATGATCCGGTAGAAGGACGAATATATTGGACCGATGATGAAGTGAGTATTATATTCTAAGCAGCAAAACCATGAAAGAGGAAGTGGAAAACATACGCATTAGGGCCGGATAGTCAAAATAATACAAATATTATAACAAAGCGTTCATTGTCCTTATCTTTTTCGTCGTTCACAAATTGATTTATGTCATTATACAGTAGGAATTGTCCTGTTTTTTGTAAAAATAGGTTTTTCTGGTAAGAGACAGACGTTTCTTACCAGGTAAATAGTGGATAATGAAACAAAATATGCCTGTAAAATTATTTTTTTCTTTCTTCGACTTACTTTCCGTAGAACATACATATTCTTACTTGGTAGCGTTCCATTGCCGTATTAATACAGGTAAGAAGAGACTCTCGAACGGGGGAAAAAATGAAAAGAATGTACAAAAGTTTTGAACACTTCTATATTTTCTTATTTATTTTTACCTGTAAACTTTTCTTAATGTATCTTCTTTGAATCCTACTTTTACATTGGTGTAAGCTATATTTTTTGCAGGAAGAGCTCCTCCTTGGCTAAGCGGTTAGCGTACGCGCCTTTGGCGCGGGAGTCCCGGGTTCGATTCCCGGCGGGAGCTCATGTGGTTCGGATTCCACGTTAATCAGTAGGTCCACGTCTCATATAGCCTCGCTGCTGAACGGGACGCTAAACTAAAAAATCAATCAATCAATCAATTTTTTGCAGGAAATATCACTAGCCACAGATGACGGACTGGGCAAGATACAAAGCCCGGTTTCGACAACCTATTAAGGCGCTTTATTTCCAAGTGTGATAAAATATCAAAGTGCATAAGGTCTCTTGTTGTTAGTTCTATAGCCAGGCTCCAGTAATATTATGTGTTCCCCTGGTCTGTTATGAGGGAAAGTTTTTTTTTTTTTTTGGTGAATATTCGCTTCGGTAATAAATTATGCTAATCAATTCATCTCATTTTGATGTTCGATTTTTCATTTGAATCGTATTTCTTTTATTTTAATTCTTTTTCTCTCTTACGAGTTTTATTATTTTTTTGAGTTACCACAATTTTGTGTGTGGTACGTAAAAGGTGTTAAGTAAAAAAATCGTAAATCGTAATCTCCTGAGAAAAATGGAATTAAAAAATCCGACTTTTGTAAAGGCATTTTTAAAAAAAGGTTAAGTAAATGCCTTACACTGTTGGTAAACATATGAATGTTTTATATTTTGTATCAGTTGTTCCTTTCAAAGTGCTATTAGAAGTATTTCAACGTCCAAGCGTTCAGCCTAGTTTGGACTTAGCACTCGTTACGCAGCAAACATAAAATTACTATTACTTACCAGAATATAGTGAAAGCATAATCACAACATCAATAGAAAGTATATTATGAATATCTTCACAAAAATCTCTTCCATCAGATAAAAGAAGAAAAAAAAAAAAAAAGAGAGAGAGAAGACTGACAAGCGCCCAGATGGGTATAGTGTTGAAATCCGTGGCTAATGTTTTGTTGAAAGTAAATGGTTTAATAGAGCAAGATAAAACTAGTAGGAACGAGTAGACATATGTGAATCTGTAAGAGAAAAGGAATGATAAATGGAGAGAGAAAATTTGGCATGGTAGGAAAAAGAAAAGAATTGAAAAGTGAAAATTTAGTGAAGAAATTACCAAAAAATAATAGTATTCATCTATTTTCGCTTCGGGAGTCCATTCCAAAGTTAAAATAGAAAATAAATAACTTATCGAAAATTGTATTATTATCTTGTTTATTATTTGTATTTTTTTAATAAATTAACTTTAATTGTTGTAATTTATTTATTACTTTTTGGTAATTCGTTAATGTTTATTTTTCATTGATTTTTGCGTATATCTTTTTTCTTTTATTATTCATACGCTCTCCTGCGCTCTTACCGATCTACCTTTTCGTTTAGTTTAATCTCCCTATTAAACCTCCATCTACTTACAGCTTAGTAATTTCATCAAATGACCTTGCATTTCAACATGTTGCTACCTGGACGTTTTTCAGATTTTTTTTCCTATTATTTAACTTTTGGTATCTTTTCTCCCTCTTTCTTCGCTTTTCTATCTGTCGAAGCGCACTAGTTCATAGTGTATTTTTTATTGTTGTGGTTATATTTTCTGAGGGAGAGAATGAAAAACAATGAACTCTCATATTCACGTAATCATTATATTGTTTCTTCCTTTTAGGCGAAGATGATCCGTAGAGCCTACCTAAATGGTACTGGTCAAGAAAACTTAATCCTAACTGAAGTGGAGAATCCAGATGGCGTTGCTGTGGATTGGATTGCCCGTAATTTATATTGGACAGACACGGGGACAGACAGAATTGAAGTTGCACGTTTGAACGGAACTAGAAGGAAGGTGTGTATATATTAGCACTGTGTGTCTCAGTGTCCGTGTCTTAGTTACAGGATGAGAAAGCATACCAAATATTTTCCTTTCTTATTTACGTGTTAATGTTTAATATAATATTGGAAATTCTAAAATTATGTTAAGTATTAAAAGAAAAAAGTCTAGTGTTTAAGTTTCTGAAATAAAGTGAAGGGATATAGTATTCTTCATTTATTGTTATTATTTAATGCTATCTTTCTGTAGTTTTATATTGTTCATTTATTTTTCATTAATCTATGTACACTAATGTTAACGAAATGTTCCAACATCGATTTCTTTGAGATTCCTAACCGTAGATAGAAGTACAGAATGTGTGGGCTTGTATCGATACTTTATTTTTTTATTTTTTATTTTTTTTTTTTTTAACGATCTTTCGTATCACGACATGTGACGTGTGAGTGAGTCAGCACTTTTCAGAACGACAGAGGATTCAGTTTTTTAAATTACTACAAATTGTTAAAAGTGAGTAGAGATCTATGCAAATGATTTATACTATAAGATTAATAATAATAAATATAAAAGAGAAACATGAATAAATAAAGTTAGATTTTAAGATCAAGTAGGAATGCCATCACAGATTTTTTAGTGAAATATGCACAAAACTTAGTGAAAAATAATAGAATGAATGCGCAGAAAAGCTTAAAGGTTTTCTTTCTTAAATCGTAGCCGCTAAGTTCAAATCACTTAAAGCTTTCCAATTAGAATTAATGGGCATATCAGAGAATCAAAATATAAATAAACAGCAATGTCAATATTAGGAAAACAGTTACTATAGTCAAAATTGCATTGAGAAAATAGAAATTTTACGTAGAGCTAAGACGTATATTGAAAGAACTATTTTTGAAGCGAACTACATTCTTACATAGAAACCTACCAGAAATTTTTGTTAGGATCATCTAAACAAAATTTAATATAATGTCCTAATCAGATATACACAGTTCACAGCAACACAAAATTCTTCATGCTAACATTTAAAAGCAACCACCGTACTTCAGGCCAAAAACTGACCACTGGTTAAGGACGAAACTAGTCACAGGAAGGAAAACACACACTGGCACTCGCAACTCTCTTCACGGGGAAAGAAAAAATTGCAAAGTCATCAGCAAATTATCAAGTGTCTTGAATTACTCGTATCTACTCTAAAGAAAGCTGATGAGGTTGATTGATTTTGAGTTGAACATTCCTTTCAGCAGCGAGGCTATATGAGATGGGACCTACTGATTAACGTGGAATCCGAACCACATGAGGCTGATGAGGTTGTATCTAGCCAATTTTCAGAGTGTACTTAGCCTGTGAGAAACCTTGCCGCTACCACCGGTTGTATCGTATCGAATCATCAGCATTATGGACTGTCGCCCGATATCGCAATTTCCCCTACAACGAACAACAGTATATGGGAGCAAATGCATAGAATTCCACCCCGTTTCTTTCTGTAGATTTTTCATAGGCCAGTGTGGGCACGGGTAGGAGCTGTTTTGTAGACGTCGTTTTAACAGTCCGAATTCGCAGAAATTTGTTGAGTGGCAGTACGGTTTTTACAGGAATATCATGGAAAGAACACGTATTCCCGTTTCTGCTCCATGTCATGATAAAACCTGGAAATGCCCTGATAATATAGCTGGACGCTTTATCCGTGTGAATCCACATTTGGTTCTTGTAGGCTTCATATAGAACGAGGGATAGATTGGGTCATTATGGATTCCTAGAGGTTGACAGTAATCACTTTCACTTTTTTGCTTACTTAACGTATCTCCAACTATTCCTCGTAACCGTGTCTGGCAACAGGCATGATTCTATACGGTAAATATTCTCGGGACTGTTATAAAATTCAGCATGTCCCTTTACAAGAAATCACAGTACGTAATTGTCCAGATGTTACCACTAAGCATGAGATTAATGTAGGCACTATCCAATGTGACAACCGTCTAGCATTGTGATCCTCTCAGGTGTCTTTCGTGGTATTGGGGTCGAATTCTGTCTTGAGCAAATTTCATTGTGGCTTTCTTTCTTTCCAATTCATAGTACGTATTAATAATTATGCTTATCTCGAAAGTCAGATTCAAGAATCCTTCTCCCATCGGGAACACCTTGTTTCCTGTTCTTCGATTTGGCAAACGCTTATGACAGCATGGCGTTACGGAAGAACATAACAGCATCATGACGAGTGTTGTGGCCATATAGCTAAGTTTATAGTTCACTTTCTCGAAGTTAGTCATTTTAAAGTGCGTGTGGATTCTAGCTTCTCGGAACAATTTCTGCAGAAAATGGGTCTCTCCAAGACAATAGTCTTAATGTAATACTATTTGCTGTTGTAGTGAACAGCGTTGTGTCGCAGATCCAGGTTCCTGTCTGTGGTCTGCTATATATTTAGTCTTGGTGCTGACGTTTCCATTAAGTCTACAACCAATCAATTAGCATTGGTTTATAGTCACGAATTCGAACAATTTCAGGTCGAGGCGTTACATATTGTTGTTTCACCAGTCATTTCATTTTTATCATTTATTTCTCATAACCTTATTAGTTTAAAAAGTAGAGTCGGTAATTAGTAATCTCATATTGAAATAAGAGGGAAAAAAAATCATAATTACCATTAAATTTCAGTTGTTTACACTTTTTTTCTGTTTTAGATCCTGATTAGTGATAATCTTGACGAACCTCGGGCCATAGCTCTTGCACCGGAAGATGGTTGGATGTTTTGGTCTGATTGGGGAGCTAAACCAAAAATAGAGCGTGCATCATTGGACGGTTCTGACAGAATAGTTGTGGTTAACACATCACTTGGATGGCCCAATGGAATAGCATTAGATTTAGAACACAAAAAATTATATTGGAGCGATGCAAAAAAGGATAAAATTGAGGTAAGTTAAGGTGAATTGTGTAGATAACTTTCGTAAAACTTATTCGATTTTGATAAAACTTCGTATGTGCCGTCCTTCCACTTGCAAAAATAACTATTCTTTGGGTTGCAATACATCAAGTATAATAGTGCTAAACGGAGTAAAATCCAACTCATGTAACAAGTTCATACATATACGTGCAGGACAATTTTCCAATATAAACCACATAATTATTTTTGATATGACAAAACTTACTGTATATTTTCTTCATGGCATTGAGAATATCTCCACAACTTAGGGTTAAAATCTCCCAAAAATGTAAACGTGAATTCACTCCTCTCTCTCAGTTATAGAAATATATGTTCCACAATAATTTTCGTTAAATAATGTTCGATTTTGGTGTAATATGTCGTACATTTTCTTTGAAGCTTCCTAATCCCTCTGCAGGGGCTTAGAGCCAATAAAGAATAAAGTAATGGATTTACCTTCCTAGCTCCCCCTTCTCCTTCGATTTATTTTAGAGATCCACAGTAATTTTGTACAATTCATCCGGTTTTGATGCATATAATATCATTTCTTTAACTCTTCTTTGTAATCTTGGGATTAAAATGAGTCAAGAATGCGCGATGAAATGAAGTCTCCTGAGACTGGAACCCCGTTCAAGTTTTAAAAAATGTTTCACAACAATTTCCGTTACAATTTTTCGATTTTCGCATAATATGTCGTACATTTTCTTTGAAACTTTCCAATCATTCACTCTGCATAAAGCTGAAATCACTAAAGAATAAAATGGCACTACCCTGCCCCCTTGCGACATTTTTTTTTTCACGATAACGCATAAAACTCATTCAGTTTTGATCCAGTAATATGTGTATTTTCTTTTTCGCAATCCCCTATGATTAGAATTAAAATCAGTCAAGAATGAGCGGTGAATTTAGCATCCTAATGTGGTATGGATTGTTCCCTATCCCCCACCCCTCTGATTAATAAATATGATCCAAGATACCGTTCTTAAAAATATTAGATTTTCGTGGAATATGGCGTTTGCTTTTTGAGACTTCACAATTATTTCCAGTATTTGAATTTAAAATCAATTGAGAAGGAGAGCGTAAGCGTCCTTTCCCACCCCAGGTTTAAAAAAATATGATCTACGATAACTTTCATAAACATAATTAAATTTTAACACAATATGATATTGTTGAGGTTTTCATTTAATTACCACTCCTGCAGTTGAAATCAGTCAAATATCAGGACTGACTGACCCCTTCCCCTCCTGAAGATTTAAATAAAAATTCTATGATAACCTTGGTAAAAGAAGTACAATTTTGTCGAAAAAGGTTTTTTTTTTTTTTCTTTTCTGATAATTCGCAGTCGTCTCAATTCCTTGCAGTTGAAATGGGCCAATAATAAGGGAGTGCGTTGTACCCAATTTTTTTATAACATATTTTCCTGGACATGTATTGAACACACAGAATTTTATAGAATATAGTATGTGTTTTGTCGGTAGAGACTATAGTTTGTTGTTAAAATTAGTAAGAGGCAGAATCACTCGCTTCAACAATTCACAGCATCACTAGTGATGAGGAATTTGTTTTCCTTATCTGATTTGGGATACCTTCATTCCAACCGGTAAATATATGATATTCTCGCTCGTTGGTTGTATATATATGTACAACCTTTTTTCAAAAGAGTTCCAGAACTGATTTTTTAAAGAAATGATATGTTCAGCTCCACAAACTAATGGTACTTAATCCTGTCAGGTTACCTTATTCTCTATGAATAACAGCTGATAGCATTTCTGGAGGTAAGAATGGTAGTAGAGCTTCTCAGTGTATCTATCATAGCCTTTTATTGCTACGATATTTTATTTCCCTTGTATATAACATTTTTCTTTTAGCGTCATTTTCACACGTGAAGCAGAAAGAAATCACACGGAGAGAGACCGGGCGGATGTGCAGGATGTGGAGCAGACACGATATTTGGCCAGATATTCCTGTGCTTGTACAACAATATGAGTTGGGGCCGCGGTGGCTTAGTGGTAGAGTGCTCGCCTCTGATACTGATGTTCTTGGTTCGATCCCTGCTCACCAATTGGACTTCGTGGATAAAATGTGTACATAGATTTTTTCGGGTTTCTTTCGTTTTCTCCCGTTTTTTTCATTCCACCGTTTCGTACCTTATCATAATCAGAGTCTTCCTTAGCCGTGGAGCATAACTGTGAAACGTTAAGGAGTTCTTGCATTATCATGCAAGAGAAGGTATTGCTCTGATGCTTATGAATCAGTGGCGCTGAATTGCTTCTCGCAGATGTTTCTGTATCTTAATGTAGAAGTCGTGGTTCGTCGTCTTCTATAAGTGAAACTTATGATGCATCGCTTCTCTTGGGTCAGTACATGCGCTCAACATTTTTTTCTCCTTTCTGTTACAGTTTCCGCTTCGTTTTCCTCGGGTCTGTTGAACCATGACCTCGCCATTCGGCAATTCGTGTCTTTGTTTCAGTGACATATTCGAAGCATCGACTTTTGCATCTTCGACAATGATGTTGAACAGGATTATAGAATCATATCTGGTCTTTCTGCGACATTTGTTGTTCTAAGTTTCTTTCTGTTCCTCTCAATGTGTGAGGGACAATTTTTGGAGTCTCCGTTTCGGTAAAATTTTATGACATCCATATCAAACTTCAGCACATGTGATGTGTGAATTGTAAGACGACCGTCTTCTCGAAGTCAGTTTCTCACATTCCGCATTTTCAGTGTATGTGTTGTTAAAGATCATCCTGATCTTGGTCGCTTCTGCTGAAACTCTGACCTCCCTAAACGCTTACGCCTTCTTAGTACATGCCTGCTCCATAATACTTGATCATTATAGGCTTGCAGTATCATATTGCATATTTCCGTGAATGGTTTCTTTGGTAAGTCCATATTTCCGTGGGTGGTTTGTGTAAGTATGATAAATACACCAACACGATGAACTGTAAGAACAACTCTACCATCTAATGGTTTTACGCGGACATTTATATTCATAAGCCAAGTAACTAAGTACTATGCAGTTAACATGTTTCACGATTTGAGGATTGAAAATCAGTCCTAGAACTTTTCTGCCAAGTGTTATTTTCCAGTCCAGGGTCGGGATTCTTTTGTTCTTATCAGTCATTTGTAACATGCAAAATATATTGTTGAGTCTGAATATTGTTCTTAAGCTGATGTATTGTTTGTGGTTTGTTCACATACCCTTTGTACTTCAGATAGCCTGAAAGAAAATTAACCAAGGGGGTGAGATCAGGCGAACGGGAGGGCCAGTTTTATCTCAGTATGATGCGTTGTCCGAAAATGGTTCTCAAAAGCCCAGTTGAGGCTATTCCTGTGTGTGCTGTGGCCCCATCTTGTTGAAACCACATCTCAGACATGTTCTCCACTGCAGGACTCACAGTATTTTCAATCATGTTTCGATATCGATCGCCTGAGCTCGCTCCGCTTGATTATTTTCTTTGGTCTATGTCAAGAACAAAGTATATGTGAACAAACAATACAGCAGCTCAAGGACAATATTCGTGCAGAAATACGGGCACTCGAATCAGAAGTGTTGACCCTTGTCATAAATCATGTGCTAAATAGGGCCCATATCTGTGAGGCCCATAATAATGGACACCTACCGGAAATTACATTCCAAAAGTGTAAACAGTCTCCCATTCTTGACCTTTATGTCTGTGAAATATCAATGGAAACTAATGGTAAATAAAATAGTTATTTACAGGTATAACTTCGTGATTTTTGGTTAACGTCCGGTGTAGCAGCACAAAGTTCGTAGTGCTTTAAGTTTAATCTTGGCTGTTACAGGAAGCGAGCTTATAAATCAAGCTTAAATATGCTTCATTAAGTTTAGTTTTTGTTAAGTTATATTTATTTTATTATTTTGTTGTTGTTCCTCCTTTTTGAATGTACGATTAGACTCTACGTAAATATGCTTTTTATAGGTGGCCAATATGGATGGTAGCAATCGACGAGAAATAATTGGCGAAAATATTCCTCACATATTTGGTTTTAGTCTTCTTGGAGATTATGTTTATTGGACAGATTGGCAAAGACGGAGCATAGAGCGAGTGAATAAAGAGACCGGAGATGAGCGTAAAACAATTATTGATCAGTTACCGAATGTCATGGGATTGAAAGCAATCAACGTGTCTGATGTTCGTGGGACTAATCCTTGTGTTCATGACAACGGAGGTTGTAGTCATCTGTGCTTAATGAGACCTGATCATTTTGTATGTGCATGTCAGATGGGTAAGTTCTTAGGTTTCACATTTTAAAACTATAATAGCGAAGGAAGGAAAAAGGAATTATTAGTGCAATTTCTGTGTAACTTTTTTCCGTTTTGTTGCTTGTCAGTCAATCATTTTACGAGTATGAGATCACGTTAAGAAGATTTTTAGAATTGACATGGAAAATAGTAATTGTGTTTCATTTCACATTGTAAAACAGTAATAGAGTTTCTAACCACGGGGATTCATATTTAAACCGAGAGATCTAGCACTTTCAGTGTCTTCGTATTGTGTTTGTGTTAGTGTAATATATTTACTTGGAAAGTGCAATTGGAAAGTCGGTTACGTAATTTAGGCTATAGTATTCGCATTTTGTTATTAACATGAAGTAGTGCCTGATAGCAGATTCTAGATTTTGCTTTTTGAAAAAAAGAAGTGAGAAGTTATTTATACAATGACAGTAATTTATCTTCGAATTTTACAAAATACTATGTAAAAAGTAGTCTTTAAGTCTAGAAAATAGCCGGTAGTGCTAAAATGTGATATCAGTTTAGCTACCTATAGCCTCTTGAGTGAAGTGATTTTTCTTTCAGGTTACATGTCGAATTGATGTGCAAAGAACCTTTAAACCAAGTTCTCCTAAAGTCCCTGTCCTTTCTCCAATCCTAAAATCCACTGCCATTCACAGGTATTAGTAGTAGTTTTTTCTAAGGATTCACAGAATGTGATAGAGTTTTATATTAGGAATTCGTATAGTCTATGTATGAATGTAAAACTGCCTCAACTCCTACGGGCTTATACAGTTTGTAATCCTTGTACAGAAACTGCTTACAATAAACTGTATTTAATACTGACGCACCACATACATGAATATAATCTGCTTCATTCCTTTCGTTAGATACTATTAATACTAATTTTTTCATACATTCCCGAAGACCGTTACCATTGTGTGGATTCGAATTTGCTAAACCAGGAAAGGTAGTTAAGAAAATGAGTATATTCTTATGTGAGAAATTATTCTTTCTGCTACTTTGAGTTGTAAATTCAAATTATTAAACTAAATATTGCTTTGATTTTTTAAAAATATCTTCCTTAATCTTTGTTAGCAATAATAATACCCTTTTGTATCGAATATATAGAAAAATCAAGTTGTTTTTAACGAGGAGATAAGGTAGAAATAGTCTGTTGTAATAATTCTTATTTGTACCGATTTCGAGTTAAGATATTTTCGTATTTGTTGATGTGATGTAGAGTCTATTTAATCATTGTTCATTAAAGCGCAAGAAAGAAGCAAACCCAAGACTTAATATAATGTCAGTTGTACTTACGGTTTCTGCTGGCTAAGCTTAATTCCTTTTGCTTTGGATTAAACCAATAAGAGTGCGATATAATTGTGCATTATATAGTTCGAGCGCAATTTTCTAGAAATATGTGAAACTTAACCTAAAAACAAAATCTCCATGCTTGTAAATTTTCGACCAATTTTGATGATCTTACTCACATACCAAAAATAGATTAAAAAGGAAAAGTGTTTTAAGTTAAAGTAAGCAAGAAATGTGAAACGGAAATATATTACTACCACCTGCACTTAGTGGATTTACCAAAGAAGAAAACTAATTATGATAATAAATTAAATTTGCAACTAAGCTTGTCTTACTAGAATTTTCCTATACTATTTATCCAGATTCGTTTAGGTTAGAGTCCTATATTAGAAAATCAACTTAAATTACATAATTAAATGTCATCTTGTACTTTCTGAATGTACAGAATGAGTGAAGGATTTCACAAATCTTAATAAAGAGGAATATTGATATTCAAAATCTATGGATGTGAAATTCGGCTCCTATATGCGGGATACAAGTTTTCTAATATGCTACGCACTCATTGTAGGAAATTTCAATTTAAAAGAATTAATTGATTAATTAGTGATGATTTAAGACTACATTGACTTCTACGAGACTCGTAATACGTTGATGTCTATAAATATTTAACTCTTATAAGTATTATACACCAAGAACTCAGAAGATTGTCTAACAAGTAAACGTCACGTTTGGATGAATCGAGGTGCTGTCCGAGACATATATGATAGAGTGGTACTAAGTGTGCTCAATATGTCAGGGAAGTTTTAGGTGCAAAGCTAAAAGGGTTTAAGAGATACAGCCACTAAAAATCACATGAAGGAACATGTTATAATCTATTTCAGCACGTGATCTTGTGAACACTGATGATATTCCAGCTACCAGAGTCTTCAGTGCGGATCAAAATCGCTTCGAGAAGGAATTGCATTCGTACCAGACGTTGAGGGAGAAAGAATCAGTGAAGATCAGAACAACAGTGGGATATGTGAGTGTAACATCTCATTCCTACATGATAATGCCAATTGTGTCCATGGAAGGAAAAATTATTCTTCCCATATATGTTCTGGTTGTTGAACCAAACGGTACATTCCTTGCAGTAAAGTCAGCCGATCCGGCTAATATAATCTTAATCTCATTTGCTGGTAAAACAGCGAACATGGACAAACAGACTTCCTATTCGGACGTCATGTGGAAAAGCATTCCAAGTGCTAGGGAGAAAGTTCTCCTGTTACTTGATTCATGGTCTGCAAACAAGGACGACAACCTTTCGTCACAGTGTGTGCCAGAAGGCTTTACATTGATCAAACGACTGGAACCTGGTGGCATGATTCAACCTGTGAATGTTCACTTCTTCCATCCATACAAACCTTTGTTCGTTTCATCACTGATGCAGCAATAACAGGAAGTAAAGTGAATATTTAGTATCGTGACAGGTTCATGCAACTTCAGTCTTTCACAGTTTACTAGTTCAGTGCTCCTCGTTTTCGCAACAGGATTCGATTCGCTTTCCATAAAGCTGGATACTTGAATGAGGAGCCCGAAAGTTGGATGGTTCCTTACAAATACCGCTTTAACGGAATTGTGAACGACAAATGTCTTAAGCACGACTTGATTGAGTTTGTCGTGTGTGTTCACTGTGAGCAGAATACTTGTGCGAGGCGTGCACATTGATTGTAGTAATTGGTAACTTTTCTATGTAGTAACAAAACCACTACGGATTTGCAAAAGAAACAACTTGTGTTTCATCACTTAAGTATACTGGAAACACAAACATCATATAGTTTAAAGGAAATAATAGGTATAAGACTTCTTTCTTATGTTTGGGACTATGTATTATAATTATAACACATACCTGTATGTGACGTTCTAGCAGCTGTATCTCCTAAATTCTTTGAGCTTTGCACCTAACATTTTCCTGACATATTGATCACACTTAATACTACTCTACTACATATGTCTCAGGTAGCAACTCGATTCACCCAAACGTGACGTTTACTTGTAAGAGCAATTGAAGGATTTTCGATTTTCACAGGTATATTTCCCAGTGTATTTGAAGATCAATATTCCTCTTTATTAGGGTTTGTGACCTCATCCTTAATCAATTTTGCACATACCAAAAGCCCAAGATTGCATTTCATTATGTGATGTAAGATGAGTTTCCAGTAAAGGGTTCCAATCTATTGATGAAGGCAGGCAAATCTGTCGATACAGTATAGAAAGCTTCTAACAACACACAGTAAGTAGCGTGGGTCTTCGGTGCAGGGGGTCAAAACCAGGTTCGATTTCTTAATTTTGAAATTTGAACGTATTAGGGTGGCTTTGATTCCATTGTAGCTTCACGTTTCATATAGCCTTGCTGCTGAAAAGGGAAGCTAAACTTAACGACAAACGAAAAAAAAAAAAAAAGAATTGAGTAAGTGGTAATTGTTCTGCGGCAATTTCTGTCGCTAAACAGAAACTAATTGCGTTTCAAATTCATTCTCTTCTGTGCTGTTGTACGGCAGATATTTGAGGGATACACAGCATTTCGGCAGGAAGAAATGTTAGGATATTTAACAAATCGAACATGACAGAAATAATTTTTGTTACATCTCAAAACAAAAACTTAATTTGGATGGTAAATGTTTTCCTCGATAGTAAATGGTAAAAAATGGTTTCCTCTCATTGACCACTTTGTTCACGGCAACAATATGAACCAGTAGTAAATCGATTTCATGAACTGGCTACATGTGCAGCATGAGGCTAAACTTGCAGTAATTAATTTTCGTTTTTCAGTAATTCCTTCAAATATAGGAATTTTGTAGTGGCATCCCTTGTTCACTTCTACCTGTCTCTTTCCTTTTTTTTTTTATTTTAATACTTATTCAAACAAAGTAATTAACGCATATTTAATATTTAGGTACTTTCGAAATCATACAGTTTCAAGAAGTCATCTTTTTATATATATATATACGAGGGCTGTCTAAAAAGTATCCGACCTTTGGCCAGAAAAATAGTTGCGAATACCTGACAGATTTGGGACCCTAATCCCCTTCAAAGTAGGCCCCTTGTGCTTCCACACACTTAGCCCACCGATCCTTCCACTGCTGGAAACACCGCTGGAAGTCTTCTTTTGGAATGTTGTTCAGCTCCGTCGTCGTGTTCCGCATTATGTCTTCTCTACTCTCAAAACGGGATCCCTTCAGAGGCGTCTTCAATTTTGGAAACAACCAGAAGTCACAAGGAGCCAGGTGTGGAGAATAGGGAGGTTGGCGAACGGTTGTAATTCCATGTTTGGCTAAGAACGTGTGGATCAATTGGGATGAATGTGCTGGGGCGTTGTCATGATGGACGTTCCAGTTCTTCGCTGTCCACATGTCTGGTCTTTTGCGCCGGACTGCGTCACGGAGTCGCCTGAGAACATCTTGATAGTACTCCTTTGTCACTGTTTGTCCTTCCGGTGCGTACTCGTGATGCACAATTCCACGGGCATCGAAGAAAACAGTCAGCAACACCTTGATTTTGCTTCGCACCTGCCGCGCTTTCTTCGGCCTTGGAGAATCGGGATGCTTCCATTGAGACGATTGTTGTTTTGTTTCTGGGTCGTACCCGTACACCCATGACTCATCTCCAGTTATCACGGAATTCAGATACCCAGGATCAGTGTTGGTGGTGTCCAGAAGGTCCTGTGCAACGTCAAAACGGGTGTCTTTTAGTTCCTGAGACAACAACTTGGGTACAAATTTAGCAGCCACTCGTTTCATGTTCAAATCGTCACGCAAAATTGCATGTGCAGAATCTTTACTCACTCCAACATTTTCTGCAATCTCCCGCACTGTCAAACGGCGATCTGCCATCACCAAATTTCGCACCCGCTCAACAACAGCTGCATTCCGAGCAGTTTGGAGCCTGCCGCTACGCTGCTCACTCTCGACTGATGTGCGGCCATCTTTGAATCGGTTGAACCATTGTTTAATTTGTGTTACACCCATCGCATCTTCTCCAAACACCTGCTGAATCTTACGAATTGTTTGGCTTTGAGAATAACCCAGCCTTTGACAGAATTTGATGCAGTATCTTTGCTCAATTCGTTCAGTCATCTTGCTAGAAACACTAAATCCGACGAACACTACCAACAGCACCTCACTTCGCGACCACCAGCTCACGACTGGCACACGCGAACGCGGTGAAAAAATTCAAGCATGCGCATTAAGGTTCCTCCTTCCACCGTGCACGGTGGCGCCGCCTGAGAATCACTACTTTGCGTGGAAAAAATTAAGGTCGGATACTTTTTAGACAGGCCTCGTATATATATATATATATATATATAAGAGAGAGAGAGAGAGAGAGAGAGAGACAAAGGCAGTGATCTTGTTGTTGGCTTATAATAAAATCATAGAAATTAATAAAAAATGAGGCATCAGGAAACAAAATTAGAAAGTATCTATTAACTTTTTCTCTGTTTTAAGTGGTGATATTGCACGATAATTATCTGTATGGCTTCTGTTAATAATGATATTTAATATGTTAGATCAAATTGTTATATTTAATATGTTAGATCAAATTTCTGTGGAAAAAGAAGTAAAAATCAGTACGATTGTAAGTGAATTACAGACTTAAAAAAAGTGTCGGAAGCTCACCAGGGAACTGTACGAATGGGGCACTCGAGTTGCCGGACGAGGTGTATCACGTGTGAAAGAGGATGTAAAAAGATGTCCATATGCAAAATTGTAGCGGCTGAGGGCAACATGGACGAGCGTGAGAGGCGGAAGAAGTGGGGCCTACAGTGGGACTTAATAATACAGACATATGCAGAATCACACTTTTCGCTCCCGAATGGTGAAAGAAAGGCATGTCAAATGTATAGGAAGTGGAACATGAGAAGAGGTGCTATGTTGTGGGGGATATGGACATCATGGCGCCATCTTGAAAGTAGCCATCTTGAATTCGAATTCAAAATGTTAAATGAAATTGAGACATGTGGTATATCAATTAAGACTGAAATTTTACCAGAAATTCATTGGTGTGAAAACTGCTATTGTAACTGTCTTGTGAATTAGAAAAAACGAGCAGGTAAGAAAGAGCACCGAGATGGGTAAACAAATGTCACATTCCCATGAAATAAACCTTAAGAATAAAAAATCCAAAGGTAATTAGGTTGAGGCAGCCGACGGTTTCTGATTCGTATGTATTGTTTGTTGCATTACAAGCCTACAATGATGGAATTTTGGCACGTAGGGGTTTGAACACTGGACAACACAAAGAATATCGGAATAAGTGACTGATATTATAATGCTGTGACTTATAGACTTAATTGGTTAATATTATAACATATTGTAATATAAAATATTGTAAATGTGGCTTTTTGTTGCATTACATTTCAATTACAATTTCAATGTAGATCATTATAAACTCCGTGGCTAGATGCAAACTGGTCGTGCGTAAGAAAAAGAAGTTAGAAACGATAGAGGTCGGACCAGGTAGTACAGAGCCATCGACAACATTCTGTGCTAACAGAGAGAGACTGCGTGAGCGATATGAATAACTGACGTGCGTTAGCAGCTAGTAGACGAAAATATAGAGACAAGAGAGTGACTAGTGCGAAGTTTAA
This sequence comes from Thermobia domestica, assembly GCF_964235325.1. NCBI lineage: Eukaryota > Metazoa > Arthropoda > Insecta > Zygentoma > Lepismatidae > Thermobia > Thermobia domestica. The sequence goes on along the minus strand of NC_137456.1, from coordinate 130,004,239 downwards.
TGTGACCTAGGTCGTTCACTTCCTGGTAAATAAGTGTTATAAATTGACGTTTTGTGTTGTAGTCCTGTTCCAGATAATGTTTCCTTCACAAACAACTCATACCCCCAAAATGCACTGGACTTATTCAACCTCTAGACGTTGGATTCTTTCGCACTTACAAGCAGTATGTGCGATTTATTACTGACGCCGCATTAAACATTGATGGGTTTCATATCTGGCATCGAGACAACTTCATCCGTGTCCAAGCTTTCACTCATTTTCAATTTCGTGCTTCCCGATTCATTAATTTTATTAAGCACGCCTTCTACGTAGCTGGATATCTTGAAGAACATCCGGGAAAATTCCAAACTCCAATGACCTTTTGTTTTGAAATTAAACTGACCAGTGCCCAGTTCAGGAAGATCAGTGTACTAATCCCAGCTTCGTCAGGTGTGCACACTGCGAAAATGTCTTTTGCTTCCAGCACAATCGATATCCTCCACATCAACTGTGTTTCATAGACTGGTACGTTATCTTTTTGCGCCTATATTTACTTGTAATTGCCTATGTTATGATTCATGTTATTGTATTTCAAACGACTCACGGTGTAATGAAACGTGTTTTAGGCAAGTACGTATATTGTTCACACACAGACAGCAATCTTTATCCCCTGCAACATTCCCAGTGAATTGCATGTGAACACACTTTTTGTACTCTTCTTATAGAGGTGCATCCAGTGACTACATTCTGGAATGGTTTAGATAATATGGTTTTCCACACGATCACTGTCATATGCGTACAGTATATCTTTTTGTCATGTATTGTTTGCTGGACAATTGACTTGTACCTTAACAGGATTTAAATGAAACATTGGTTATGTTGCCTATGTCCATATATCCCCTCCAGACGTTGTTGCATGTTCGTATTTCTCAACTCACAATAAAGAAACTATAAAATTATTCACAAAAAAGCATTTCTGGTAAAATTTCAGTCTTAATTGATATACCACATGCCCCACTTTTCATTTAACATTTTGAATTCAAATTCAAGATGGCTACTTTCAAGATGGCGCCCATGATGTCCATATCCCCCACAACATAGCACCTCTTCTCATGTTCCACTTCCTATATTTGACATGCTTTTCTTTCACCATTTGGAAGCGAAACGTGTGATTCTGCATATGTGTGTGTTATTAAGTCCCACTGTAGGCCCCACTTCTTCCGCCTCTCACGCTCGTCCATGTTGCCCTCAGCCGCTACAATTTTGCATATGGACATCTTTTTACATCCTCTTTCACATGTGATGCACCACGTCCGGCAACTCGAGTGCCCCATTCGTACAGTTCCCTGGTCAGTTTAATTTCAAAGTTATATACTTCGATGGTTATGGAATATGTCTGAATTTATCATGCATAATGTAAAAATATGAATTTTATTCCCTAGGCTACGAGCTGACTGAGGATCAGAAAACGTGTGTTGTACCTGAAGCATTCCTTGTCTTTGCAAGAAAAGAGGACATTCATAGAATTAGTTTGGAAAACGGACGCAATGAAGAAGTTATCCCAGTGACTGGTGTAAAGGAAGCAAGGTATTCATTATTTTTATTTCTTTTTTGCATTTTTATTTATCGTTCAGCAACAACGATGCTAGCTTTAATCCAATGTAGGAGATTAATCTTATTTTCTAGTTGATTGGAAATTCTTTTGATAATGTCATTTTTGTATATAGGCCACTGATGAAGGAACAACATGAAACCTCTGGTATATCAACAACTAATATAACACCACATGCACCAACAGATGATGGTATTTTTTGAGCAAAAGGCATAACTCTGTGTAAAAGATTTTGAAATAAGCGTGTATACTCACTGATTGATACGATGAAACATACAAATGTATTACATGCCTGTTAACAGTAAGTAAAATTTCTCACACTTTAAACCATCCAAAAGAGGCGAAATCTGAGAACAGTTTCGAGGCTCTCTTCACCTCTTTCAGAGTATCCAAAGAAAAGTTGTAGCTACATAAAAGATATAAAGTATGAACTTGTATGATTATGTATGAAATCCTTTCAAGTATTTTGATAGCAATATTGACTTCGTACACAGATAAAATTATCGGAGATTATTAGTGTGGATTAGGCGAAATCGACCAGATATTTACCATTCGACAAATCCTCGAGAAAAAAAATGGAATACAATCCACCGGTACATCAATTGTTTATTGATTTTTTGGAATACCGAAAAGTAGTTAGATTGCTTGAGATGTGTTTAAATGGATCCCAAAGTAAAATTCGAATAGGAAAATACTTGTCCATAAGCTCTCGCGTCAAGAATGGCCTGAAACAAGGAAATGCGTTGTCGCCATTATTACTCAACTTTATTCTGGATTATGCTATAAGGTAAATCAGAGATAGCAACGAGGGCCTAGAGCTGAATGGTGTGCACCAGGTTATGGCGTATGCTGATGATGTAAATCTGATAGGGGATGATAGAAGAACAACGTAAAGAAATGCAGAGGTTTTATTGAACGCTTGTAGAACATGGGTTTAGAAGTAAATGCAGAGGAAATTAAATGCATGGAAATTCGCTGGGATCGTAATATTGCAAATTATGGATACGTCAAAATAGCAAATAATACTTTCGACAAAGTGAATACTTTCAAATATCTAGGATCAATGTTAACAGACCAAAACCATATTCATAAAGAAATTAAATAAAGCAGGAAATTCTTGTTATTCAGTTCAGAATATTTTATCTTCCCGAATTTTGTCGAGAAATTTGAAGCTGTATAAAACTACAATTATGCTTGTTGTGCTGTATGATTGCGAAACATGGTCGCTTAGTATGAGGATAGAACGCAGACTGAAAGTATTTGAGAATAGAATTCTGAGGCGAATATTCGGACCCAAGAGGAACCTGGACATGGAGTATAGCGGAAACATCACAATGAGGAACTGAAAAATTTATACTATTTACCAAATATTAAGGTCAGTAAATCTAGGAGGCTCAGGTGGGCAAGTTATCTAGCCAGAATAAAAGAAAATAGGACGCTTTTAAAATTTTAACTGGAAATCCAATCGGAAAACGACCATTAGAAAGACGTAGGCGCAGATTGGAGGACTATGTTAAGATGTATTTCTTAGAAATAGGAATACAAAGTAGAAACTTGATCCAGTGGCTAAAAACAAAAGTAAACTGAGAGCTTTTGTAAATGCGGCATTGAACCTCCGAGTTCCATGTATGAAATTCTCAGTTTATCCATTCTGTTGAATAAACATGATGAAATAAATACTTTACTATTGATATTGATATTGATTTAAGTGTGTAGTTCGATAGTAAGATTTTCCCCTCTTTCCAATTTACTGGTAATACCTAAAAATTGTGCAATAAGTGAGAAGGTTTTATTGCTTTAACATGTGTGTGTTTTGGCGAAAATGAGAAATTATTGTAACCTTAAGGACCATGTATGGTACTTGTCGTACTGAATTAACTTCATACATTTTTGTCCGCGCACGATAAGTTAGACAATTCTTGTCTAACTACAGCATCTATATAATTCTTCACAAAACTGCATGACGCTTAATTCAGTTTAGCAAACCGTATATTGTAACTGTAAAAGTTCGTGTGAAACAAAACAATTGTTTTAAAATATGGTAAAATTCATAATTTAAGATGAAAGAGGAGTAAAATTTGTATTAATTTCATAGTATACAACCTATTCAATATATCAGTTCAACATATTTCAAAGTCTAGTTTCAGGCAAAAGTACATAAGTATGTAGTGCTCGCTACAATAGAATATATTGAGAATTTTTATTTACAAGATAACTTGCACTTAGTTCACAGGATGTTGTGTGTTATCGTATATATTTATTTATATCAAACCACTCACAAGAACCGTAAGGGTTGTATCACATGTGCATGCCACTTCTTTACAGCACTAGGAAAACTTGTATCACTTCATTCATTTGTGCTATTTTTCATAATCATTAAACACTTTTTGTTTTCTTCTCTCTATCTAGTACTCTGGACTTCGATATTAAGGATAATAGAATCTATTGGACTGATGTTAAAGTGAAGGCTATAACAAGAGCTTTTATGAATGGATCTGATTTGGAAAGAATTGTGGAGTTTGGATTAGAATTCCCAGAAGGTAAGTAAATGGCATTCACTAACAGTATTAATTGAGTTTAGTACTGCTGATATCACATCTAGTCTTGCTTTATTGATTCCATTCATGCCACGCGCACAAAACACTAACAAAATGCATTGCTAAAGACTTATGATTGTCTATTGATCGCCCTCAGAAAGAAAGAACGAAGTAAAGAAAAATATTAACATACGCTCATCTATAAAATCATAGACTGCCCTCAGCACCGAGTTCAAGAGTGATGAAATGTATGGCTATTCAGAGAGCGGATCGGGTAGCGTGTAGGTCAACGAAGCTGGAAACCCAGTCGTGGTTTCGATTGAAGTCCAGTCGGTTTTTTTTTTTTTTTTTTTTTTTCACCCAGCTTATATAATTGAATTAGCATCTATCGAGGAATTAGTGTAATATAAAATCTTTATTGTTTCCATTTATCATATATCGTATCGAGAACCTCATTCTTGATGTAACCAATCGATGAACATCAGGTTTCAAAACAGGGTGAAGTCACTGCATTCACTTCAACCAAAACACCTGCAGTATGTAGATATATATATATATATATATATATATATATATATATTAAAGTAGTATTTGAAATAAGTCACAAAAATCCTTGAAAAGTACCCATTTTACATAGATTCAGAAAAAAGTAATGATTAATTTTTTAATAGTTACTTTTTTGTAGTGATTATCAATTAAAAATTAACTTCTAGGAATTTTTGTTGGTTAAATTAAAAATTAATGACATTTTTCATTGATTAATTTAATCGTTAATTTTTAACGGATTAATTACAAACCGAACGAAAACTAGAACTTGACGTCTGTTGGTATACACCCAAAAAGAGATACTTCGTTGCTTCTAGGCAAACCTCACTAGATGGCAACTCGAGCGAGTTTATGATGCTACCTTTTCAAGTTGAAGAGTTGAAACACATTATCTTGGATCTCCATACCGTTTGTAGGCAAACAGAAGAATCCATGAGAAAGAAGAAGAGAGAACTAGTTTTTTTTCCCTTGTCTGTGCAGCCAGCCTTCTGCATTGTTGTCGAATTTAAAGATTAGCTACTGAAACATTTATTCAAATTTATAATATGCTACGTGAAATATTCATGAAAATTGGTATGGTTTTTGTATAGGAAGGAACTCAGCGCTTTCAATGTTAGATATCCCCTTAATTACTCTGTTTTCTCTCTCTTCCCTCCAAGGTAATGCAGAAATCACAGATTTATAATGTAAAATGTTACTAGTTTCAGTAGTCAGTTTTTTAATTTATTTTCTTATGTTCATTCTTGTTCAGTTTGTCGTCTAAATGTTCAACGCCAAGATTAATTTTAAAATGTATTCTTTGCAATGGGAAACATATTGACAACACTGTTTCATTAGGTATTTTCAAAATACAAAATAATTGCTTACGGAAATTGTAGTATTGCTGTTTAGTTTCCGCAATAATCTAAAAAGTGTGATATAATAATAGTACTAAGAGCACCCTTAATAGTGTTTCTCTTGCGATTAATTGACTTAATTTTATATTTGATGTTCTATGGCCTATAGTCTACTAGTTTCCTCACCGGTAATTGAACCCGAGCCTTTATGCACCACAAGCAACTGTATTAACCATTTGTCTACCCATGAGTCGACTATTTTGCTCTGCTTATTATGTTGATTGCTTTTGTCAGTAATATTTTACTATGTTTCATCTTTTTTGTTTAATTTCTAGGAATGGCAATAGACTGGTTGTCTCATAATATATATTGGGGTGATACTGGTAGTAAACGAATCGAAGTTGCGAGGCTTGATGGATCATCAAGAAAAGTTTTGATATGGGAAAATATTGAAGAGCCAAGGAGTCTAGCGCTTAGTCCAAGTGAAGGGTGAGTCAGAATTTATTTTCTAATTGTGTGTACATAGGATGTCACATAGAACCAAAATAGCAGTGTTGCCAATCCAACATAAAGTTATTTTTTTTTTTAAATGGCACTACGTCAGGTTATTACATATTTCAGATCTACATGTAAAACGACAACTTATATTACCACACTTATGCGGTGTTGCAAACTAAGGACACTACAGTATCAGAAACGTCGAAAAACAACCAAATTTTGGAGGGTTCTAGAACAATAAATAACGAAAGTGAAACGAACGGGGTAATACACATCCAAAGTACTTTAGTCTCGAATATTACAATCATTATTTGACATATTTCGAACAGGTAGAAACAGAGTTACGAGGAATTTGAAAATTCGATGGAAAAGACTTTATTTCGAAAAAGTGTTTAGATAAGTGTCATATCCAATTAGGTAGACAATTTTAAGCAGATATATAGATCAAATGTCGTTTACAGCAATTTAATATCTCAAACCATTTCGGAGATATGAAGAAAATGTAAAAATTGGTATATTGCTTAAAATGGCGAACGAAGTGTGGCAATTAAATAACGAGACTGCCCACCTGTCACACAGGATCGTGGGAGGGGGGAGGTAGCTAACGATGTGTTGTTGATCTTGAACCTTCCCGAGTAACCACTGTTTGTTTCATGATTCTGAAAGCTTTTCTTTTCTTTGCAGGTTTGCATGAAGAGGACAGTGTTCTGTAGTAGTGCCGGAATCATGGTGAACAGTGAAGTTGAGCAGCGCATTAACATCAAATTTCTGGTGAAATTAAACAGAACACCGACGGAATGTTGCGCAATGTTAAAAGAGGTGTATGGTGATAATGCTATGTCACGTGTGCGAGTTTTCGAATGGCACAAACGATTTTCAGAAGGTAGGGAGGAGGTTGAAGATGATGAACGATTCGGCTGCCCTTTGAGTTCAAGAACGGACGAAAATGTTCAAAGAATTAATGAACTTGTGCAGAAAGACAGACGTCTGAGCATTCGGATGATCGCAGACATGACGAACATTAACAAAGAGACAGTAAGAGAAATTTTGCATGACAATTTAAACATGATAAAAGTTTGTGCAAAAATTGTCCCGAAAAACCTCTCTCAGGAACAAAAAATAAAATAAAATAAAATAATAAATAAATAAATAAATAATAAAAAAAATAAAATCGAAAGACCATTTGCTGTGACGTCAAGGAACGACTCAAAGCAAAACCAGACTTGCTAACACGTGTCATCACATGTGATAAAACGGATTTTCCAGTATGACCCCGAGACTAAGCGTCAATCCATGCACTGGAAGACTCCCACATCGCCAAGAATGAAAAAAGCACGAATGAGCAAGTCGAAAGTGAAGGCATTGCTCATCGTTTTTTTCGATATAAAGGGTATCATCATGATTGAATGGGTGTCTCAGGATCAAACGGTGAATCAGACCTACTACGAAGAAGTTCTAATCAAGCTGAGGGAAAGAATAAAGAAGAAGAGACCGGATTTGTGAAGAATGATGCATGGATCCTCCATCAAGACAATGCGCCTGCCCATAATGCCCTTTCTGTGAAGCAGTTTTTAGCAGCCAAGCGTATTTCTGTGCTCGACCATCCTCCGTATTTCCCAGACCTGGATCCCTGTGACTTTTATCCAAAAGTGAAAAGTGCATTGAAGGGAACACATTTTCAGTCTGTGGAAGAGGTGAAACGAAAAACGGCAGAGTTGTTGAACAGGGTGACATCTGATGACCTACAACATTGTTTTGAATAATGGAAGGCACGTAGGAACCGGATAGATAGGGGAGGGGAGTATATTGAGGGGATAGCAATCAATTGTAACTTTCTTTGCAATACATCACATTTCTGACATTAGTCTCGTTATTTATTTGCCACATCTCATATTTGTAGGAGCTTTTAACACATTTTTTCAGTTAATTTGCTTTTACACCATTACAACAATACTTTTTGGTAGGTGTAATTACAACGAGTTCTTGGAATTACCTAATTTTAAGCAATGTTGCAAATTTTATTCGTGTTTACCATATCTACAGAACCGTTTGAGATATCAAATTGCTGTAAACGGCCTTAGAAACTTCACTTTGTTGAAAACAATCTGTGCAATTAAATGATGTTCTTATTAAGCAGTTTTTCGAAATAAAGACTTTCGAGAAATGTTAATTTTTCAGTCCCTTATAACTTTGTCCCTATCCGTTCGAAATCAGTCATATCATTCATGATTGTAACATTAAATACCAAAGTACTTTAAATATGCATTGTCCTGTTTGTCTCACTTGCGTTATTATCATAGCAGCTGTAAAGGCCACCAAAATTTAGACATTTGTGGCCAGTGGCGTCCTTAGTTTCCAACCCTGAATAACAAATGTGATGCTGTAAATTTTCGTTTCATGTGTAGATTTGAAATGTGTAATATCTTGACGTAGTGCCATTTGAAAAATATAACTTTGTTGTGCTGGCAACATTGTTAATCTGGTGGCTGTTACGTATGTCAAACAATGTCTCTCTGCCAATATTTGCATGATACAAAATTTCCGCGTTGTTTGTATCTTAATTTACAAGTTACAATGGCGTATCAAGATAAATGGTCCAGCCTGTATATACGTATATAGAAAGAGAAAGAGGGAGTTATCTAAATAATGAGTTGAGTTGATTTTTAGTTTAACGTTCCTTTCAGCAGCGAGGCTATATGAGACAGGACCTACTGATTAACGTGGAATCCGAACCACATGATCTTCCGCCGGGAATCAAACCCGGGTTTCCTACGCCAAAGGTGCGTACGCTAACCGCTTATATCTAAATAATGGAAAAATCTTTAACAAAATGCAACTTACTTAATTAGCCTATAGTGTTGTTGTCGCAATGTAAAAGATATATCTGCGGTATGACTGGTTTTGGAAAAATGACGATTTTCTGTTTAACTGTAATACGTAACCTTACGAACACGGTAAGGCTTATACCTGTGGTAACATCGCCGATATTATAGATACAGCTTCTTTTTTCTTTTGTCAGTTAATACTCCCTAACCATATGATTTACCTAGTACTAATAACTCTTCTTTCGGTCAAATCTGCAGATACAGTCTTTTGCCTTGGACGGGAGAGTACTGCTTGTGTTCGTTGCGGAATTGAGATATAATCGTTTCCAGAGTAGTGGACAGCTATTCTTAATGTAGTGGAGCAAAAACTTGACCATAGATGTTTAATAAGTCGAGGGATTGAGCGGACAAGGGGAAGTGTGAAAGTTCATTCTGTTATTCCTCAGACAATGCTTGAACATGTCTGGCTGTATGTGTTGGCGTGTTGTCATCTTGGAAGATCTAGTAGTTGTTAAGGAACAATATTAGTATTATATGGCGCATGTGGTCCGTAAAGTGGCTACCCTATTTTAGCGGCAATTTGACCTTTGAGAGTGATAAGAACGACTAATGAGGCCCACGTCAGTACAGAGCTGCCTCACGGTGGGACAGAAAAAAAAATTGCTGAAAACTAAATAACTTTTGGGAAAATGAGCAGGAAACTTACAAATTGGCACACTCGCTTGACTCTCCCAAAGGGTCAATAGTGTAATCGGAAGCCAATTTGGTGATAATAAAAGGTTGAAAAATAAAATAACAATGTGGAAAATAATGAAAATCGATTCTTTATTTTAAAATTAACTTTTTCGACGTTGTTGTTATACCTCCAGTGTATATACTAAAACTGAAAAACTGCCTGCCTAACAAAACATTTTTTCGGAAAAACATGGCAGTGTGACAAAATAGATATTAAGTGTTGTATCAAAAAAAAAAAAAAAAGTTTCACTTCTCTTAAAAAACTACCTAGTCATAGATGTTTTTATTAATGTTTTTAGAACAACTACATCACGTGTTCATGTATGTGATGAGGCACGTATAACTACTTTTTGGTGCTAAGTTGAAATGACTGTTTATGGATCGATAAAAATAATATTCTTCGTAAACAAAATATAAGGTGACAACATATATTATGAAGCGAAAGAGGTATTATTATTAACAAATATGAACATATCTACTAAAATACTGAATACAAGTCAGTCTCCACGCGATCAAGCACAGTTTCTTTGAGTCATCCATCAAATCTTCGGCGTCATCTTGTCTTCAACATGTCCGTTGTATCCACACCCTCAGGAAGAATGAGTAGAAGTTTAGCGTAGTTTTTCCAAGTTGCTTGAGGCTGATGATAGCCATTGAAGCCATATGATGAAACCAACGAACAAGAAGACACAAGGAGGTTATAGATAACATCATCGTTGGTTGAAATTCGAGAACATTCTCGGGTTTGTTCAACCTAAATCTAGCGACTGCGAATAGACTAGTTCGTGTTTGCATGATATTTCTGACTCTGGCTCCACAGTGTGCAAGTTTATGTATGTAATCATGGTAAGTTCCGACTAATTCCGACTCTTTATACACACTTCTCTGGGATATTTAAGCTTGGAATGAACGAGACACAAATAGGACAAAAAATGTACAATGAATGGAAATCCTGTTACCCATAACTCTGGTAATTTTTAAGTTCTCACTTTTAATATTATACGTTGACCAGATAAGATCTTCCGATCCATACTCAACTTAAGAAACTAATAATGATCATTTACTACAGTTTATTGTTATTTATCTCCACTTTTCCATATTGCAACAATTCCTTACAATCTTGCAGTTAGGCTTCTCAGACTCGAAGTCTTATGGTCCCAGCTGGTAACCAACACACATTTATAGGTGATTGGTGTAAGAAAAATTAAAACAGCAATGATAATAATTTAACTTCTTTTATGACTTAACGATAAAAAGTAAGCAGTCCGAAGCATACGTCCCTGTGAGGGTTTCAAGTACATAAATGTGGAAACAAGGAGGAACATGACTCATCGGAATATATTAGTGATTCATATTTTATGTTCTTGCCACCATCTTTTTCGTGCTAATGCGTTGGCAGCGCTGATCAGAGGTTCAAAATCGCAGTAACGAGCTTAGATGTTGAGAGTCTGCAACTCTCGTCGAAGTGTAATTGTAAAAATAGGTCATTTCAGACGTTGTTTGAGTTCTTCAGGTAGTTATACTGTATTAGCTTTATAATTCCTCTTCTTCTTCTTTTTTTAAATCTGTGATCCTTCTACTTGAGTTAAGTATTTTACTTTTCTGATGATGTCTTGCCCGAATACATGCCGTCAACACCTGGAACACTTTTCTTTCGATGTATGTAACATATAATCGGTCAGGTACACTTACTTCAACTAACCCCCTTGTAAATACAATTTTCCGTTTTTCTGGGGTTGCCATTCGTCCCGGAAAATCCGACACCGTCACGGAATCTAGATCTGCGTCCCGAAAATATTTCTCGGGATGCTAAAGTGTCCTGGATTTTAACGAAGAAGAAAGGAAAGGAATATTGTAGTTTGCTTTTTTCACAGGATTAGGTATATAATTATTTTCTTGAACTTTGAGTATGGCGATTCAAAAGTTCAAAAAGAACTTGCATACATAAAACATGGGTTTAATAAAGTTCACGATTTAACTGCTTTGACATTGAACGAAGCATTCGTTTCGTTAAGCCAGGGGCAAAAGGTTTTACTGCTCAATCTTTTTGTTATCTTGAGTTCTCTGTTTCAATCTGCATCTTGCTTCTGAAATATTTTAATCAATAATCCCTGACCGATATTTTTGGTAATTTTCCGTTGAACATTATAGAGGAAAAATATATTGTTTTAATTGATAAAACTGAACAGACAACGTGGGAAAATGTTGAAGTATTTTTTTTTTTTTAAGTAGAAGCTTATGAGGTGGGGGAAAACGTTTTTTTTTTTTTTTTTTAATTATTTGCGGCAAATTTCTTTTTCCTTCTTTTTACTCAACAATGATTACGCGTTTCCGTTGCCCCGAAAGAAATAAAATCAGTATATAACACTTCTTTTTATTTTAAGCATTTCAGAGATTCTGTAACTTAGTTCCGGAGTGTCCCAAATTTTCATTTTTGAAATATGGCAACCCTACGTTTTTGCGTGGGAAAGGTCTTCCATTTTGCACCACCAATGTGTAGTCTTTTGCACACACGAATCAACACTACATAGCCTTTCGTACTGTTTACTAAAACCCAGCACTCCTGACATGTCAGAGAAACAAACTGAACTAACACATCCTTATTTTCAATAAAATATAAATTAGTTACAGCAAATTCCCTTAATCTTTTGTAATATATAGGTAACATATTATGCATATTACCATTGTGAAAATATTATTTTATATATGTTGAGAATAAGGCTGAATTTTCTAATTTTGAGATTTTTCATTGTAATTCTTCTTTCAGATACATGTATTGGAGCGATTGGGGAAGTCACCCAAAAATAATTAGATCTTGTATGGATGGTTCGGGCTGGACTGCTTTAATTAACAAAGTTGGTCGTACAAATAGTCTTACTATAGATTTTAATGATAGAAGACTATATTGGACGGATATTGATGCCATAGCAATTCAGAGCTCAGATTTAGATGGAAACAATATTGTTCAAGTGGTAACTGAGAATATGGTCCAACCCTACGGTTTAACACAATATCAGGTAATTTTGTGTTGTTTTGATAATGTGGGCGAATATGTATTTGTGTTTACAATGTTTTATTTGTTAAGAAAATTTAAATATTAAGGACATTTTTGAAAATATGTTAAAAATCTCTTAACAATCTCATAACATGAGTAAATTTAAGTATTCATGTAATTGTACTTGTAGATGAACAGACGCAATATGTTTAGAAGCATGCGAATTTTCAAGGAAAGATGACATCAAAGGATACAGTAATAACTATTACTCTCGGTTCAATTTATGTTCTTCGTTCAATCAGCAACAAAAGTTTAAGTTCTTATTTTTAAAAATCTGTATTATTCTGATTTTTCTCTGTCTGTCTGAGAATTTCAGTACTCATGTTACTTGGAGTTAGGTAATATATCAGTCTTTAAAATCAACCATTGTCTTACTAAATTACACTGGGAAAATATTTCTACCACACAGACAATTGTTGTTCCTGTCATTAAAAAACAGGAAGTAGGAAAGAGGATAGACAGTTATAGTTATGTTCAAAAATTTTAACAACGTACATCTATATTGTAACCTTTCCGTATCTTATATGTACTCTAGCCACTAATTCCTCTACAAAGTTTAAAATTGATTTGAATCATCCTTTACATTTTCAAATTTCAATTTAATTTAATATGAGAGTAGCTTGTAATAACTGTGAATTCTGTAATTTTACAATCTAGATACCGTAGATTTCAGTACTTTAGAGCAAATTTTTAATTAATCTTTCGTAGACCTGTTTTTATACATATCAGTATTTACCTATAATCTTCAAACTTTTTGCCTTTGTTCTGATCGACTGTAACCTTACTTTGTTTACTAGAAGACAGAATAAATATTTTTGTCGCATTTGGTTTTGTTTACAAGAGTTTTTATTTATTTTATTTTTCAGGATTTCATATACTGGAGTGATATGAAAACCGGAGATATAGAAAAAGCAAATAAGACGACAGGAAGAAATCGAACCAAAATCCATCGTCAGTTAGAAGGCATCACGGACATTTCAGTTTTTCACACATCCAAGCAGTCGGGTTGGAACTCTTGTGCTGTAGGGAATGGAGGATGCTCACATTTGTGCCTTGTTTATTCACCTACTGGTGGACATCAACTTCATTACCGTTGTGCCTGCCCAACACATTATGAGCTTAAGGAAGACAATAAAACATGTGTTGGTTAGTATTAATTGAAAATTAGTTGTAGATAATTGTTTACAAGTAATGTAAGATACTGTATCGTTCGTATAACATAAAGATCAACAAACAGATTTAATCGGAATTAATTTTTTACACCATGTGAGCTACATGTTAGTTATTAAACTTTAGTTCAACAAACATAGTAGCTACTGGATCAGTAGTTCTCATAATTCAGTTGATAAGATCCTCATGTGAATTAAAGGTGTTGTTTATGTGAGCCCTTCTGTTGTTAATGTAAGTTGAGACACAATGAATAGAAAGTTATCTACAGCACAGCGTGTTTCTGTACTATAAATATGGTTGAAACATGACCGTAATTACAGTGATATTGTTGAATTGTTTTGTGGATTGTTTTCCAAACATAGCATAGTACGTCTTCTCTCGAAGGCTTTCGGAAACTGAATAAAAGATTTCAAAAGGTAGACCTGAATCAATTTGTACAGAAGAGAATTTAAATATTGTTGCGCAATGTTTTGTACAGTCAAAACAAAATCAACAAGATAAGTGTCCAATGAGTGGAAAATACGTACGAACCTACAAGGAATGCGGAAAACGTTGAAGTTGAGACCACATGAGCCAACTTTAACAAAACATGTTATTTGTAACTTTTGGTTTGTACTTCACCTCTACAGTAAAAGTGCAGTTTTGCCAGCTGAGCCTTCCTGTACTGTACATGATTTGGGACTAATTGAGACGGTAAGACAAGCTGTGCTTTGCAGTCCGCGTCGATCCGCTGGGAGGCATGCGCCTGAACTTGGTCTATACCAATTGGCCAAGTTCCGTCTGTCTTGTGCTCCGCTGTCAGGTTTTTTGGAACCATCGTGCACACAACTTGCGAAACTGCAGTCTCTGGATGACATACCTCACAGTCGGCGGGAGACTGTGTGCGCGCAGCCATGTGTATTGATTGGACCATAGTTCTCTCACCACTGGCACCGCACAACTGCGCTCGTACCAGGTTATAGATACGTGTTCCTTCTCCACAAGCTATGACCACTCGTGCCATCTTGGATCACTTTCGGAACTTGCTTTCTGGATTTGACTCATATACTTCCTTCATAATATAAAATGAAAGATTTTTTTCCCCTTAAAATTGAATACAAAAATTTGAGAATGTGTTGTACCCTGGTATGGTATGGTATATACTTTTTACCTTGATTTCGTAACACGGCAAAAGATTACGAATGATTGGTGCATTAGCAGTTTTAATATCAAAATTTATTATTTCCTCCGACTCACAGTAGATTTTCCTATTCATGTTTTTTTATATATTTTTTATTAAGTGTTATATACTTAGTGTGTCATATACTAATGAACACAAGTATATTAGTGTGTCATATATTAATGATTACAATTCATTTAACGTTGCGAATTATATTCTAATTTGTTTGTTTCTTCTCTTTCTAGCTCCTGATACTTTCATATTGTTCAGTCAAAGAAACTCCATAAGTCGAGTTAAGTTTGACAGCGATGATTCGCCGAATATAGTTCTTCCCATTCAAGGCTTGAAAATCGTTCGTGCTATCGAGTTCGACCCAGTAACCCGATTTATTTACTGGATAGATGGGAAAACTCAGTCTATCCGCAGATCTTACGACAATGGAACCCATGCAAGTGTCTTCATGCCGAATCCTTCCCCAAATACTCTTCACCCCTATGACATGGCTTTGGATCCCTATTCTCGCCTTCTTTACTGGACGTGTGCAAAAAGTGACGTAATAAATGTTACTAGATTGAGCAATTCCAGTTCAGTAGGAGTCATAGTTCGAGGTGAAAATATAAAGCCAAGAAACATTGCCTTGCATCCAGAAAAAGGGTAATTATCTACATTATTCTTAATTTATAATTAATTATATAGATCTTAGACTGTCATATGTTCAGACTGAGGTAAAGCAGTAAATTACAAACAGTACTAAGCAGTGGGTTTTAACATTTGAAACCGAACATATTATTATCATTTCCTACTCTAAAATATCTGTCACTATGAATGTAATTATTTCTTGTCAATGAATTGAGGTCTCAGTTTATTCGATAAAATGTACATATGTATTAAGTACAGCGCACATAGATGTATTGTGAATAGGGAACACGGTCGCTCAGTAATAGAGCACTTGGCTTGAGTTGGAGGGGTCTGTGGTTTGATTCGAACCCACGTGAATTTGTAGTAGGCAAAATCATGTCAGTTTGTTTTCTCAGGATTTTCCCGCTTCATCCCACATTATTTGTTCATATTATGGAAGTTAGGGGATGGGAATTAATCCTCTGAGACAAGTTCTAAAATATGCGCGTGTTATTAGAATATTGTGTTTTAATGAACATTGTGCATTTTCCAAGTATATATAAAAGAATTCATTCTTTTCCCTTAGGTATTTGTTCTGGACAGATGTTGGAACTAATCCAAGAATTGTGCGTACGAGGATGGATGGAAGAAGCGCGGAAACAATTGCACGACCAAAAAATCCAGTGGCTCTAGCAGTGGACAGAGTGGATAATCTGGTCTTTTGGGTGGATGATGGTCGCATCGAATCTTCTGATTTGTATGGAAAAGCAAGGTGAGTAGCACATAAAAATCTATGTAGATATTGGCAGATAGGTAGCAAAAAATTCTTGAAGTAAATATTTATTCGTTTGTGGAAGGGTACGAAAGTCGCCTTGTGGAGTCTTGAGCCTGTTCTTTTGATGAATTCAATGGCCCTGATGTGGGAAGTCCTTTTGTTTACTTTTAGATAAAAGTAGTTCCAGATGAGATGAGCTTAAATTTCTCTTACTAATACGTATTGAAAAAAGTTTACAGGAGTCTGGCTTTTATTTATATACATAATGAATCATTTATCTTGAAACGCCTTCTAACTTTTGATCTAATAAATAAAAAGCACTGAAATTTTGTATGATAACAGATATTAACAGGGAACTTCGTTTGATATACTTGGCTATAACACCAGATTAACAATATTACCAAACCAAGATAGATAGTTTTTCAAATTCACTACGTCAGATTATTATATATATTTGAGGTCTACATTTTAAACGAAAATTTACAGTACTACATTAACTATTTTTATCACGAACATCGAAATTTTGATGGCCTCGACAGCAGCAATAACGCATTGAGACGGACGGTACAGAGCGAATCCAAAGTACTTTAACATTGAATTCTGTGATCATGGTATGACGCATTTCGAATGAATAGAAACAGTTACGAGGAATTGAAACTTACATGTTTCGAGAGGCTTTATTTCGAGAAGAAGCTTAGATAAGTATCTGAGTCAATCACGTACATGGTTTTCAGTAGATGTGAAGATCATTATGCTGTTCACAGTAATTTGATACCTCAGAACTCTCTACATGATTGAATACGATACTTATTTAAGCAGTTTTTCGGAATAAAGCCTTTCGAAAAACGAAATTTTCAGTCTATTCGAAATCCCTCATGTCATGATCGTAGTATTCAACGATAAGCCACTTTGGATGTGCTTTGCCCCCCTGTCTGTCTCAGTGGCCTTGCCTTACTACTTTTGTAGAGACCTCCCAAGTTTGGATGTTCGTGATAATGCATCATCCTTTGTAACTCAGAAAAATAGATATAGTATTGTAAGTTACTTATAACCCTAACAGGATGAAAAGGGAAGGGAGATTATAAAGTGTCCATACTTTTGAAATCTGGGTTTGTAATCATGAATGTGTGTATGATCTCCCACCCCATCTTTTTATTTTGTGTTAGTAAGTTTCTAAAGTATTTGTTTCCATGGAGCAAATCATCAACTTGACGTGAGCAGTTCCATCGATACTACAAGCTTAATTACATCAAAATTAACATGGGGGTATATTAATAAACAGTTAGGCAATTGAAGATTAGTGCAAGGAAACCATTAACAGGCAGATTTTCATCTCGTGTTTGTTGCACCTAAAAATATACGGGAAGCAAATGAAACTGTGTATCTTCTATATATATAAAAGAGAACGCACAAATCCTTTGTGAACTCATCACGCTAATACGGCTGAACCAATTTCTTTCATTTTTGGGGGGTTATTAGGATTTGGACCCTAGATGGTTTTTATCATATCACTTTAATTTTTAATTACCAGTGTCTTGAGATAATTGACCATTCAAGTGTCCATACGTACAAATCCTTTGTTATTAGTTCATCATAGGTAAAAATAAACGTATTTATATGCAACCCGCATGACCATGTGACTCGGCGGGTTAACATAAATGACAGGCGATATAATGTTAACATTTACTGGAATCTACTATGGTTTTTATCATATCACTTGAAAGCGAAAAAGTAAAAATTATCTAAGTAACAAAGTTTATTGCGTTCCGGGGTGACCGCAGCGAAGCGGGGCGGGTTAACATAAATGACAGGCGATATAATGTTAACATTTACTGCAATCTTCTATGGTTTTTATCATATCACTTGAAAGCGAAAAAGTAAAAATTATCTAAGTAACAAAGTTTATTGCGTTCCGGGGTGACCGCAGCGAAGCGGGGTGAACGCTGCTAGTACGGAATATATACAAAACTTCTTATAGCAAATGAAACCGTCATGAACACGAATTGCAGATACAAATAATCATAAATATACTTGAGAACATAATAATATAAAAACACCCTTTAAAAAAATAAAAAATAAACTAAATCTCTCGATAATAAAATGTTTAACTAGAAGATTGCAATGAACATTTTAACCTCCCATGATCTATACTGAAATGCGCAGACCTTTATCCCTTCGAGAGTTAGTATGTAGATTTCAAATATATAATAATCTGACGTAGTGCCATTTTAGAAACTATAACGGGTTTGCAATACAGTTAATCCGGTAGTATTGCAGAGTATATGAAACAATGTTCCTCTGTGCATGTGTCTATCGTATGTATATATATATTTTAAATCTTAGTTTAAAGGTTACAAGGATGTTTCAAAATAAACGATCCACCCGCCTAAAAGAATTGAGGCGGTGATGTTAACTATTCACCAGCGCTTGCTCGGTAAATGACATATAAAATAATATAGTTGCCATTAGAGAGATTAGTTATTATCCTGAGGACAAAAGAAAGATTGCTAGAGTGCGCCCTGATGTGAGGATTGAAAAGTTGCGATTTCTTACTTACGTAGGTTTTGCAGATCAATATGTAGACGCGTATTGCAGTATTTTCAACATATTCATTCGCAATTTATAAAACATTATGTTTTTCTTAGTATGTGATCAGTTCACCTGTATGATCATGGACATAAGTTTATTAGACGGCTCTCAAGAAGTGCACATATGGAGGAACTCTTGGAACGAGATAATATTCAGCGAATGAACTGGCCTGCCAATTCCTCCGACTTGCATCCCATTGAACACATGTGGGATGCCTTATGGAGATGTCTTGCATCACATTCAGATGCACCAAGGATCATGCAGCAGTTGTCAACAGTACTGATAGAGGAATGGAACTCCATACCACAACTCATTACTAACTTTGTGAGCAACATGGGAGCACGTTGCAGAGCACGTAAGCAGCATGCATCGCTGTCCATAGTGATTACACACCCTTTTAGGGAGCATTTCCCTCATGTAATATCAGAGAGATATCACGTGTCGTAGTGTCTTCCGTGTAAGTTATTGTGCCCGTATAAAAGTGCCATTTTTGTTCTGCTGATCACATGTTTCTGTGTGTTGTTTCCAGTATCACACTGTAGCACTACTTTCTATGTATGGTTCAAGTTTCGCCGATCTGTGCCACTAGGGAGTGATACAGCGTGCGAAAGTTACCTTCGTCCTTAAGTTTTGCACATTAGTGTAGTAGTATGTGAACTGAGCGCGGATGATAGATGTAATGTGCAAGATTTATAATAGGGAAACTACGTTTGAAAAGGATTTCCAGGTACCCACTGGGTAAATATGTTCTTCACAGCAAATGAAAATGGAACGAAAAAAAAATCTTGACTTTCGTTGATAGCATTAAGAGATTTATTATAAGTAAAGAATTCATTCTTTGACATTAATAAACTAGATCTGATTATTTGTTATTTTATTTTTGCAGGACATTCAGAATTGAAAACACCCATCAACCCATTGCATTGGCGGTGCAGGGTGACTACCTCTATTGGCTTGACAAAGATACGCAGCAGTTAGAAAAAGCACATAAGCAAACAGGAGATGATCAGAAGAAATTACTTCGAAGACTTCTGCATCTGTCAGATATTGTAGCTATACAAAACACTTATCCACCGGTATGTATAAAGACTGTTTCAGAATCTTTAGTTAGTGTGTTTCGGTTAAACAAACATAAAATATAAATACCTTATATGTTGTATTGTATTCTATAGTAAGAATTTTCATTTTCTTTAATTTATTTATTTCCTGTCCAAAACTTCTGTTATGCTTTTTACTTTTGTAACTAAGGATGAAACCAACATTCACGTTTACTATAATTCTTGGGTAGATGTCGAAAAACATGCATGCGAACTGGAAATTAATTTTATATGATAAATGCAGCAAATCACCAATTTAAATGACTTAATTCCTATATACGAAGAATTAAAAAAATGCACGACAGGTGCGAGATTCGGACCCAGGTCTCCAACGTGCTGTGCCTATGCATTAATCGCAATGCAGTCCAGTGGTCTGAGTGGCCGAGCACCGACTTCAAGAGTAATAGAACGTATGACTTCAGAGAGCATAATGATTAATGCATCGACATGATAAGCCGGAGACCTTGATTTGAATCTGTCTAGTAGTACATTATTTAATTTGTACATGATAGAAATTAATGTGCTCACAAAGAATGTACATTTATAGTAGTAATGTAAAACGCTTAAAGAGCAATCGTATGAATACATTCAAAAGGTACTCACTTTGCTCCTCCAAATTATAGATTGTCTAAAAGAAAGGATCGTGCATTAAACGTCGAATTTTCACTCAAAATATCAACTTCCGGTCTATTGAGGAAATTAAAATTATCACTATTTAACAGAGCATTCAGAAGTTCCTTGTCATAGTGTTTACAGTTTTAACAGTCTACATTCTTTAACTTGAGGAGGTGAACAAGTGGTATCTTACATATTAGAGTAATTTTTTCATTAAAATTCATTGTCAATTTAAAGAAAGAGGTGTCAATTTAGAAAGCTTAATTGATTTGATTTTTTTTCAGTTTAGCGTCCCTTGCAGCAGCTAGGCTGTATGAGACGTGGACCTACAGCTTAACGTAGGATCCGAACCACATGAACTTCCGCCGGAAACCAAACCCTTGTCTCCCACCTCAAAGGCGAGTACGCCAACCGTTTAGTCACGAGGGAGCTCATCATTGTAGAAATAAAACACATGTTTCTTATTCAAATCTCTATCAAAAATTACAAATTTCTGTTTATAAAATTCAAATTTTACAATTTTTATTTAGAATATGTATATAAAATATTCTGGTAGATAATTTAGTTCATACGTTATTGAAGATTAATGTATAATTTCTGTAAGCAAAGACCGCCAGACTTCGGTTCTTGTTATAGCATATTCATGTAATTCTCATCCTAGCACTGTGATGAATCTCGCAGCCTTTTCATAAAACAGACAAACAGCTATTATGTTTTGTCTTCTGTTAATACCAAAATAAAATTAAGGAAAATTTAATCAATAATATTTTGAAAATATACGGAGGTATACTAATCTGTACTCAAAATATTCCTAAAAAAAAAAAAAGTAAATAAAAAAAGATAAATTTACTTGCAAAATGGCCAAGAGTAAAGTGATCCGTGTAACATCTTGGCAAACAAAAGTAGCCCTGTCTTAAGAAAAAAGTTTGAAAAACATTTATATAAGGAATACAATGTGAGATACCATAGAATGTATTACAATGGTACACATTTTAACACTAAAGTTGGTAGTAAAGCCATGAAACGACATCTATAATTGATTCAAATTATTTCAATAGATCAGATTATTTGGCTTTTAAAAAGAGAAATTGAATTCTTATTAAAAAGACAGTAAGTATAATTTTGAACAGTTGGGTCATTAAATTTATAGGAAAAATTACGTCACAGTCTATGAAAAAAAAAAAAAAATAAATAAATAGTGTTAGAACTCCTTTGATTTTTTAAGTTTTGCATAAATCAGAATTCCAGTGTAGCATCAAGACGGTCACCAATGCTGAAAATGATCTGAAAGAGAGAAACATACGTAAGAAAATTGGAAGTATGTGGATACAAGGACCTTAACATAAAATAGGAATTACTTATGTTATTGTTATCCTTTTTCAGATGCTAACTGATCATAGATGCAGCTCCGCAAATGGTGGGTGCTCTCATATTTGTTATATGCATGACTATGCAGAGGTATGTTCGTGCCCTCTTGGACAAGTTCTTAATGGAGATAAGAAGACATGTATTGTTCTTGCACCTTGTGGATCTGGCCATTTCACTTGTAAAAAGAGCAACTCCACAAACAAAAATGAACGTTGTATGCCTTTAAACTGGGTATGTGATGGTCAGCTAGACTGTCCAGATGGAAGCGATGAAGAAGGATGTTCACAGTGCACAGTGGAGCAGTTTCTTTGTGTTTCGGATGGCAAATGCATAGGTAAGTTGTATACATCAGTTGAATTCTTTGAATATAAAATAAGTAGTATATACAGTATCTAATACAGTATGTGGCAAAACAAACAATACTGACTCACTTTGTTGACATTTATTTATTTATTTGTGGTACAACGTAATGAAATATAAATATTACTATATATATATTGTAAATTTTAAGAGAAATCACGCCTGTACATCATGTGTTCAAAATGTTGACCATTAAGTCATACACGTTCTTCATAGCTGTCCTGTAGATCGATGAACATGTTAGTGAACACGGGTTGCTGGAACAACAAAATAAATGACCGAATCTTCTCTCTTAACTCCGGTATAGTGGTAGGGGGTTATCTTCAGCGTACTTCATATGTAGGCTTCCGGAACCGTGAGGTCAATGAAGTGGGAAGGATATGAAAAATCTGTTTCACGGGGAGTCAAGAGTGTCCAAATTCTTGTGGGCAGAAGGGTAAGTGACTCACTTGCAGTATGGGCAGTAGCTCCGTCTTGCAGCACCCATTGTTGTAACTATAGATTTTTGGTGCGGTAAAAACCGTGCAAATCATGCAAGAGTGGGTCAATAATCATATGTCGATTGATGTAGCGATCAAGGTATACATGGCTTTCATCACTGAACCATATGTCGCATGTGCCACAATTACACTCCAGAGCAATACAGTAGGCATGCGCGCTCATCTGCAGTGAGGCGCTGTCCCACACCGTATGAGCGTAAATAGTGCTCGACAGTAAACACCTTCTCTGTTGAGAGTAAAATTATCTTCGAAGCAACTGCACACTACGCTAATCTACAAACAACTGAGCGAACATTGGGCGCTTACAGCTCATACCACATTGCACCTGCGCTCCATTTGTACACGAATTTCAGTACTGTTTGTTTTCCGCATACTGTATTAGTTCGATAGCTGCATACATTATCTATTTACCAATGCCAGATATAAGATAATGCTGTCTTAGTTTATATCTATTTTTGTATAGTGCCTGTAAATTGGGACTACAAAAATTCAGCGCGTTAAAATCCTGTTTAGGTCGAATATTGTCATGTTCCATTGTTTTATCTAGTCACAGAAGGTGAACTTGGAATGATGTTTTAAGAACCGTTACTTCAAAAATGTTCAATTTTTGGTAACAAAAAGAATTAAATACTTCAAATGGAAGAATTTTATATATATATATATATATATATATATATATATATATATATATATATATACTACAAATATCAGCTTAAACTTTTACTGCTTTTCTCTCCCCACAAAATATTTTCTTGCTTTTTTGCTAATTCGCATCGAAATATTGTAAACCGCTTATCTGTTTGACTCTGTCTTAGCTTTTTACGTGGACAATATGATTTACAAATTATCATCTTTATGACTTGTAATAGGCAATCGTTAATGATAGTTAAACAAATAAACGTTAGTTAAATAATTAACAACTGACATAAATAAATTAAAATTAAGATCACATTTAATTGGCATTATTAAGAAACAGTTTTCAATATTGATAGCTAGTGCAAAGTAATATTGAGCTTATGCTAACCATACAATAAATAAATAAATAATCATGTACTTCCATCTGAGGGTTTGTGATCTTAGTAACAGATGTGTAGCAGCTGTTTCTGCGTTTTACAAAGCTTTTTTGAAGATGGCGTATCAGAACATCTTCCTTTGTCCAAGTAGAAAGCTGTTACCGTAGAATGGTTGGTTGGGTTGTGTTTGCATATGTAAGGCAAATTAGTACATTACGTGATAGCTTCTGCACTTTGTATACACAAGGCATAGAAACGTTTGTTGTTGCATTTTTAAAGATTACTTATGATATCTAGTGATGAATTGAAGAAATTCGCAATGAAAATTTATTTACATCGTAAAATCAAGGTAATTTTGTAGTTAGGCGAAATTTATTGGCAGGGCCCATGATAGGTATGTATGCGAAACCTAGGCAATCACAGGCGTCCAGGAAAAGAAGATGGATGTAATGGAAATGGGAAGTTAAGATGAATGTGTGGAGCGATAAGGAAGGATAGAATAAGAAACGATTACTAGGTATATAAGAGGCACTGTTAAGGGTCTTCACAACAGTGAAATTAAACTACCGCTAATTTTAGTTTTTCTGTAATATCGTCAAAACAAATAAAAAATATTCAAAAAGCAGAAACGTAGTGAACTAGATTTTGCATGTGATATCGTTATCACAACTCTTCTATCTGATTTCGATTTGCAACTATAGATAGATTTACCATATTTTGCGAGTTCTGTAAATAGTGGCAAACTAAAAGCAGATAGGTGAATTGTGGTAAAGGTGTCACATGCAAAATCGCATTGTTTAGTTCACTACGTTTCTGCTTTTCGAATATTTTTATTTGTTTTGAAGATATTACAGAAAGACTCTAAAATTAGCGGTAGTTTAATTTCGCTGTGGTGAAGACTCTTAAGATGGAACCCTTGAGTAAACAGCTTCAAGAATGGAAGCTGAGACAGGTGAAATATGTAGAACGAAGGAACTGGTTCAAGATGTGGTGTAGAAATCATATTATTTAACACTGAGGCGCCACTCCGTCAGTATGTTCAGTCACTTTTTAGTGGCAGTAAACCAGAAAAAAAAAAAAAAAAGACGCGAAAGGGAAGGTGCAGTGAACTATACTACAGCAAGTCATCGGTTCCACAAATTTCGTGCAGGTGTAAAGTTGTCGAGGACCGGCCGCTCCAGGGTAAGAAATTCTGAGGTCATGCGAGACGCCACTGAGGAAAATCCAATCAGCAGCACATGACAAGTATCAAACCAACTCGGCATGTCCTAGTCCACTGTAGTGCGTTACCTTCACGAACTCGGGAAAACCATCAAGAGCTGCTACATTCTTGCCTGAGTTGACCCCAGCTCGGAGCAGAGTGGATATGTGCCGACAGTTGCTACAAGATCCGCGTGATGTACGTTTCCTGAAACGAATTGTCACATGTAACGAAAAATAGGTCTGTTTTCGAGAATGGGTAAGTGGCTGAGCAAGCACTAACTTGCAGAATATATCGTCAAACAGCGCGTTTCGAGTGAGTAATGTTCTGTGTGATGGAACTACGAAGGGGTAATTTACTTCGAGTTCGTTCCTAACAGTTATACCAATAATGCCGATCCTTATTCAGAACAGTTGAAGCGGATATATGCAACGTTATGCCAAATCCTAATTTGGTAAACCAAAAGCGCACCTTGCAGCAACAGGTTAACGCAAAACCACGATTCGGCTCCAAAAACGCAACAAAAATGCAGGAACCTAAATACATCGAATTGATGCAACATGCGGTATATGTGACATCGAACTGATGCCACAGCCAGCATGTATTCTTGGCCTTGCCCTTCAGATTATTACGTGTTTTAGTCCATGGCGCACTTCTTGAATTCAACGATGCTTCACCAACCAGCAAGAGGTTGAAACAATAGTTACTGATTTCTTTGCCTTTAAGGACAAGACGTGTTATGGACGTGGAATCGAGGAACTGGTTGAAAGGTTGCTACAAAATGTCCAACACGAGGGGAGATGCTTTGAATGTTAACCTGCTTTCATTGTACTGCTAAATACGGATATGTTGTGTACCATAATATTGCATGACTTACGTATAAGGTGATTTGAAAGAGAGGGGATGAAAAATAGAGGGCGCCTTGGTTAGAAGAAAGGAGAGGAAAAGTGTTCAAGAGGGAAAGGCC
The DNA here is from genome assembly GCF_964235325.1 of Thermobia domestica. Lineage (NCBI taxonomy): Eukaryota > Metazoa > Arthropoda > Insecta > Zygentoma > Lepismatidae > Thermobia > Thermobia domestica. The sequence goes on along the minus strand of NC_137456.1, from coordinate 129,978,184 downwards.
GATTCCATATAAACATGAAGAACAGAGGGAACAGAGAAAGAATATACAAAGAGGAATAGATTTTTTTCTGTAATAATTAATTTTTCTCAGGAAGAAACTAGCAGATAGGAGGAAAGTAAAATTACTCTTCATTCCACCTAATCTGACACGAGATTAAACATTCTCCCCACCACAATCTCGCTTGGGATCGGTTAAACAGAAATATTGCTTTTTCTTGTACCAACATTAATCCCCGCGCACGGAAGTTTAGAATGTATTTAAATGAGTATAAAATAATTATTTATATCTTTGATAACAGCACGTACATATTTTCAAAGAAATTCAAGTGGGATAATAGAAGCGATAAACAATACATCTGTGTAGTTTAGTTATAAATTTAATTGAATATTCCATGTTTATTTGCCAGTCGGGATTGTAAGATAATGCCAGAATGGAAAAGGCGGCTCCTTGATGAATGATAGGTGCAACCAGCGAGTGTGTTGGAAATTATATGCCATTTAATGTGTTCTTCTGATAATTTTGTATTGCAATCCAAATGTAATTTGATGGATACATTAGTAGAGTGCTAACATGATGATGACGGAACTTCAAATGATTAGAAAACAATATTCCTCATCTGAACCTTCAATAAAATTAACTTTTATAATAATCTTTAAGAAAATGTATGTAATGTATGAAATAAGAAACAGAACGCATGGAAGTATGAAAATATAAATCGGAATGCAAAAGTAAAATATCAAGATAAAAATTATTTAAACAATAGTATAGTTTTAAGTGGATGAAATTAACATTAAGAAGGATGCATATGAAATTGAAAGTGTTTTTTAATTAAATCAAGGGTTCGTTTGCTAATTGAAGCTATACGATACCTATTGAATAACTTAGAGGTAAAAATGCTTTGTATACGGTAAGCAGAAATGTTGGTGTTCTCTGACTCTTTTTCAGTGTCTTCCGATGTACTACTAAACTGGTAATGTGTAGATCTTTGTACACCTTTGTTCTGCATAGACTTTTCTTAACTTTTCTGAAAACGAAAACTACTGTCAATCTCAAGCTTTTTCACATCTATTCCCTTCAGTTACATTCATTATTTGCAGCATAACAGGAAGATAAGTGCAGAACATGAATTTACTTAATTACGAATACATGAAAAATATAATTTCCTTTTATAGAAAATGAAACTCGTCTTCGCGGTTTTTTTTTTTCTTCAAGAGGTCCCCATTCAATAAGTTTAGGAAGTGGGGATTGAACTTCCTTAGTTTCTTTTAGAGAGTCTGCAGAATAAAGATACCCATCTACATACACATTGCCAGATTAGCGGCGCAGCGGAAGACATCGATAAAGATGCCAGGTAGCATCAAAACTATGGGGAAAATGTTTGCTATCCTGATACAAGTAAGGTCTTTTTACATGTAAGTCAAAGATTCATTCATTTACCTTAACGAAGTGTAGCATTTACTGTCTTAGAATTATTGTTTGTTCTCGGGTGTTATCGCTAACAGTTTGTATGTGAAACGAGAACAATAAATTCGATCTTTCTATTTTATTTTCAGCCAAGACATTACATTGTAATGGAAAAGCGGATTGTTCCGATAATTCTGATGAGAAGAACTGCTGTAAGGAAGATGAATACCAGTGCCCTACTACACTGCAATGTATTCCAGAAACTGATCTGTGCAACAACCAAAAGAATTGTCTGAGTGGAAGTGATGAGATTCCCGCGAATTGTGTCAGACGAGGAGTTTCCAGTGGACAATTCGGTGAAAGTAAAAGTACTTACGTCATTGTAGCGTTGGTGGTGCTTGTGGTAATTGTTGCATTTGCAATATTTATTGTTTACTACTGTAAACGGCAATCTCTTACAGTGGAAGAGTCGAATGATTCCGCAGCTGTTCCGCTCACTCCTAAAAAGGATTATCAGCCAAAGCCGTGTTGTCCTGTGGGAGGCAGTCAAAAACAACCAAAGAATGGACTTCTTCCCGGAGTCAGTGCGGTTCGAATGTCAATGCTAGATAACGTTAGTAGGAATAGTTACGATCGAAATCACGTGACAGGTGCATCTAGTTCCAGCTCCAGCACAATTCCTTATCCACGGGAGACTCTAAACCCTCCTCCGAGCCCTGTGACAGATACTCGTTCGCAATGCATGGAGAGTTATTGTTGTTCGAATTACCGACACATTCGTCGACCATATCGCCATTATCGAGTAATCAATCAACCTCCGCCACCGACACCTTGTAGCACTGATGTGTGTGACGAGTCAGACTCATATCCTTACTCTGGAGGACGCTGTGCATCTCATGGGGGGTATGACTACGATAGTGACCCTTTCCCACCTCCACCGACCCCGAGATCGCATTACCATAGTGACGGAATATCATGTCCTCCTTCTCCATCTACAGAAAAATCATATTTCAACCCCCTCCCACCTCCACCGTCACCAGCTCCTTCACCAGGAAGTCAGTGTGATTGCTGACACTAGCGTTTGTCACATGTTTTGCTTGATAAACTTGTATCTACGTAGCTTTTTTTTCCTTTGTAAAAAGAAATATTTGTAAAAATAGCTTGAGTAATTCATGTGACAAAAACGAATACAAATTGTATATTTATAAATATATAGATTTATATATATTAAGGAGTGATCATGTAATATGAGTCGTACAGAAACGTCAGAGCATATTTTCCTCTCATATAGTATTTATTCTTCAATACAGAATTCTGTGCCTTGTCATAAACAGAAAATATACTCAAAGTGGTCCCTTACACAGGTGTTGATATGAAATTGTATAAGAGGAAAGTACATTTTGAAGTGACTGTACATATGGAGACTGAGAATAGAAATTATACATCACCATGTTATGTTTCCTTTGTGTGTACATACTGTTTCCTATGTCGTATATTTTCTTGCACATGTTTTGTTATATTGTCTTCGTAACTTAAAAGAACTTTTTTTTATAACTTCAAAGTTTATGTTCTTGTATTCCTTTTAGTCTGTTTTTTAATTTCATTTAGAGATTAGTGAAATGATTCATTGATTAGTTGCAAACGAAATTTGTAGGACTAAAAAAAAAGAAAGAAGGTTTTAAAAATATTTTGTTAGAACAGAATTATGAAGAAAAGTAAACTATCTTCATTTTTAAGGAAAGCCTAAACAGATGTATAGTTTCGATAGTTTGTTATGAAACTAGCTATTAAGAAATTGGAAAATACGTGGTTAAAATAGTGTTGACTTTTATGTTTCATTTTTAATAAAAAGAGGACATTTTATCAGACAAAATTTAGTGAATTTCAATGAATTTGTCCATTAACAGATAGAATTCTCCATTGGAATGGAAATCTGATTATTACAATAATAATAGTATCTTATATACTGTATATATACATTAATTACGTGGTGGTATAGCGGTATGCTTTTGGAGATAATGCGAGTATTCTTTCTGGTAAAGAGTTATTCGTGTTACCCAATCATTTCATGAATGTTTTGATTGAGGTGTATTAAAAAAAAATCTTAACAGTTGCGTAACAGAGTGATTAAACTGACAATCAGGGTTAGTGCCTTATTTTATCATGTGGAACCACGTGTTAAAAAAATGTTTGTTATAAACTCTTAAAGAAAGTATTAAAAGTAAGTTCAGATAATACGCGTTTAGAGCAAACAAACGCAGCATGAATATATAAAAACAGCAATATGAAAGATGCTTACAAGAAGGTATATAAATCGTAACTTTGATTTTTTTTAAAAAAAGAACAAGTTTTCAGTCATCGAATGACATCGAACGTGTAGAGAGAAGATATTCGGCCATAAATTAAAAAAAAAAATCAAAATGAGTGACATTAACACCCAGCCTCCTCCTTAATATTATTTTCTTCTCTTCTCGCCCTCCTTTCCTTTCTGCAGTTTTTTGATGAGCCGTCTGAGGCTTGAAAACTAAATGTGTCTTCTTAATTCCTTGCTTGTCCTTGCCTTTATGGTAGAAATAATATTTTATAATATCTTATAACATTTCAAAGTGTATATATATACGAGATCTGGACATGAGGATTAGAACAAAAGAATCCCAGCGTAGGTATATGCAAATAAAAAAATAATAAATAAATAAAGACACTTGCATGAATTTCAAAATCCAAAGATGCTGAAGGAATTAAGAAGACACATTTAGCTTTCAAGCCTCAGACGGCTCATCAAAAAAACTGCAGAAATGAAAGGAGGGCGAAAAGAAGAAAAGAATATTAAGGAGGAGGCTGGGTGTTAATGTCAGTCATTTTGAATGATTTTTCCTCAAATTCATGACCGAGTATCTTCTCTCTACACGTCAAGCCATTTGATGACTGAAAACTGTTTTCTTTTCTTTTCTTTTTTTTTTTAAGCATTCAAAGAAGTTTTATATACCTTCTTGTAAGCATCTTTCAAATTGATGTTTTGTCTGGTATATATAGATATATATAAATTAAATTATATCTGTATGATTAGATATTTCCTCGAAATTTGGAAAACAGGCTTGATTGTGTTTATCTGTAATATATGATTTTAGTTGATCGTTTGTTCTCCCAGCTTCTTTCATTCCTTTCTTTGGTATTGTAAATAGTAAACAATTCAAGTATTCATCCTTTACACGTAGTGTAATAACCCGAAAGTTATGACTGTTACAAATTCTTATTCTATATATAATAAATATATTAGATACCGTTAATGTGTGCTAAATATTATTCAGTGTTAATGTTTAACTTTGACAGTTTTTATAAAGTTCAAATTATGTGCCAATTTCTTGTTGGGATAGTTGTTCGGTTATTCACAGGGGTACAGAGATCATTTAGTTGTACCGGTAATTGGTCTACAAATGATTAAAACATTTGTAGTTAAAAAGAAATGGAAAAAATGAAAGGTAATAGATGAGCGATAGTAGAATAACAGCAAGTGTGTATAATTCTGTCCTATGTGTGTTAAAGAGAAATACTGACCAAAAATGTGCTTGTCATATTTCCTAACTGTCCTGTGAAATGTTGCATGTGAGATTTTCTTTTGCTTTATCAATTATATGGAAATATTGACATATTTTATGTTTACGACTTCTATACTAAATCTTTGCCTGATTGTTTTTCAAAAGTTACGGGACGGATTTTTCATACTTAAAACTCTGAAGATATACATTTATCTGTTACTGAATTGCTATTATCGTTACTTCCATATGGCATGACTCATATTTGAAAACAATATGTCTGTAACATTACTTTTCATTGAACTTAGATCTTTTATTATTAATGTCCAATAACCGGTTAGTTCTTGAACGTGGTATCTGTAGTATGCAGATCATTCATTGCGTAGTGATAACTTGTGGAATTTGAATACATCTGTATAACTCTGAAATTAGAATCATTCTTAAACTCTTCAAATAATGGGCAAGAAGGTTTTCGAAATTCTCTTCCGCATTATATCCTGAAAAGAAAATTCAAAGCCTCGCTAATATGTGTAGTAATAATGAAAGTACTATTGACTGCTTGCGGGGAAAGTATAACAAAATCGTTCAGTATCGTGTGCGCAGTACATTTCAGTAATGGAATGTAAATACCTCTACATAATCATAATGCAATAATGATTGCTAATAAGCGTGAAAAACAAAAAGTTGTTTGCATGTTAAATTGCAGATGTAATGAAATGGAATTGTTTTTTAACGTGAGCATTTCTTAACTATCGAATGCCATTCATTTGAAGCTAGTCACTGTCAGTTCCTGATCATTTTCCTCTGTAGAGTACAGGCTATGAATTTATTTGGGTTACAACTAACATTAGACATTTCAATCCTGATAACGCTGATAGTACGACAATTTATTATTATGATCTGCTTGATGAAGAATGTGCTGATTGAGGAAATTTTCGTTCGAGACAAAAGTTCACTAAATTTTAAATTGTTATAATCTATATCTCAGAATTACACAGATTTTATTCTACGTACTAGCTCAAACGATCATACTTCAATTGACGTTTTTATGTTGACAAACGTACTCAACTTAATAAACGGTCTGTTAATTTATTTTTGAACGAAAAAAAAAATTCATAATTATTTGCAAGCCTTTCGCAATATTATATATATATATATATATATATATATATATATATATATATATATATATATTAAAATCATCAATACTTTAAGATAACACTACTTTTTGAAACATCACATAAAGATACGCTAATATGTAACTATGTTGAAATATTTTGTAAACAATTTATCATTTTTATTCATTACTTCGGATCCTGAAATGGCGTAATATTAATGATTTCGCGACAGGAGTTTTTGACAATAGTGCCGGGGAAACAGTAGTAGTGTTTGTCCTACTTTAAAAACAAAAAGAAATAAAAAAAAAAAAAATCTTGTCACGTGAAGCTATTATTTAACCAAATGAAACACAGAAATAACCAGCTGTATTAATTGATTGCTTCTATTATTGCTAGTAAATCAGGAATACTTTTCCTTGAGTGATCTGTCTGTTCATTTACATATCACAGGTAATACAATTTATCATATTATTGTCGGTGACAATTTATAATATTATTGTCGGTGAAACATAAATACGTATTCCAAAGTAATATTCCTGTTAATTTACACATTGAACTCATAATATGATAATGATGAAAGTAGTATTCCTTTAAGACCTCTTTTTATTGTTATTATTTTAATTATGACTCTGTGAAGAATATTCTTGTATTGTTTCTCCCATAAGATAAAAATGAAGGAAATGTGAACTAAGAAATATCCTTGTCTCTACAGCCGTAGGTTACTCCTCTATTTAATTATTGTCAAAGGAGTAAGAAATATTGAATAAGTGTACACGTATTTCATCTGTTTAATCTTATTTACTTTTCATTTTAAAACATGTATGTATGTGACATCTTAGTATAAATCCATGACGGTATAAGCTATAGTTTGGGTCTTCTAGATTTTTATATGGTTGTGTTTGCTCTGCTTGCCATATCATATGATATAAATATATATATAAAGACAAGCGAGAAGAAATAGTCAGACTGATATATAATGTTGCCATTTTCTACCATAGGCTGTGAAGTGAAACATCTATAAATCATATTTGTATAATTTTTTATATAACTTATGAACGTAACTGGTGTATCATCAAGATGTTTCTTCAGGTAGACATAATAAGGGGTAGACATTATGTCACATTTTTCTAATGATGAAACGGAATTTAGTTTGTTTACACAATATACATCTTACTAATCTTTCTTTCTTTCAGTTAGCGAAGGCGAATAATGTATACTACTATTTTTTGTGATGAAAATAAATTAATGTAGGATAGAATTACATGGTGATGCTATAGTAATTTCCGCGCATCATTTGTACCAGTTCCTAACGATTGTGGAATATGGCACTATTTAGGTGATGCTAAAGGGATGTGTTAGCAATTTTTATTTGTATTCTGTAATTATGTAAATAGTGTACATGATGTAGCAAAAGTAGTATATACTTTTCTTCGGTAGACTCCATACTTTTTTTAAAAAAATATATACATGGGTATAGTTTGATTTCGAAGACAAAATAAAGCACTTATTGTGTTTATTTCTGTGAAATTACTTTATATCTTTGTTTATCAATTACAGGATAGTCCATAATTAAGTCCCTCGTTTTACGGCGATATGGTTCTATTACTAATGACGTTATACGGCTCATTTCATTTGTAGAATACAGTATTCTGTTTGCCATTTAAAGCACTGTGTACATTTCAGAATTCTACTAAACATTAGCATTGGCAATACATTTTTCCAAGCAGAGTTGAAAACTGTCTCCACAATTCATTGAAATATGTTTCTTGACACGCTCCAACACTTTCTGTAACCACACTTAGCATTCCAAATCTGTTTTCAGACGTACATATCATTACCTTCTCTCCCCATATATATATAATAGGTTTAATTCTGGGCTTTCGTCTGACCACAGAATGTGAGTTAGAATGTCCGATTCCTCTTCAGTCAGTGTTATCATAGAATTAGCGAAGTCCATTTTGATGTCGTTATTTTCCAACGCCAAAGCAAGAACAAGCAATTTGGATGGACAGAGTTGGTGGATCGAATCATACGATAAATCAGATTCCCGCTGGTATTGATACTGCTTGTTACAAGTAACTGTATTATCTGGTTGGACCTCGTTGTGGCAAATGCTTTTGGACGGGCTTATTAATCGAATCTGTACGCATCAAAGTGGAGCGAAGAGATTTTGTTTCGATATCGTCCTTTCTTCTCCCATTTCCACCACTTCTGCATCATTGTTGGCAAATGCCACACGTCCATCCTTGCTGCAGTCTAAGCATAATCAGAAGTTAATAATGATGCCGTCCTGAGTATTTGCGGTTAAGTTGGCAGTAAACAAAATAGTTCGTTAGTATTATGCAATGGCATAGTACAGTGTAAGATTAGAAGATTGATCTAACATCATTACTAATAAACTATAGCAAAATAAAAAAAGGGACAGAATTATGAGTCATCTTGAATATTTTTTTTTTAAAAAAAGAAAAAGTATCGATCGTAATACTGAAGAAAGAAAGAAAAAGATCCAACTTACCTAATATTTTGATAAAACATTCTCGTATTTTGCCTTCCTTCTTTCATTTTGCAGTACTTGTGGCCTTAATAGACTGATTTTAGATACGTCTTACTTTAGTTCATCTTTTGTAAGTAAGTAAGATAATTTCATGAATAATTTGACAGAAATTAGTTAACTTTCATCGCAAAAATAGGATGAGATCTTTGAAGATATTTCAAAGAAAACGGACCCTTTAAAATCGCACTGTGAAAAGTATGTAATCCAAATGAGCATTGTTTAATAAAAATTGACGATTAAATATTCAGAGTGTTTCTGCTACTGTGCTGATTTTTATTGTGTAAATTGTAGTCATACAAAATCATATCCATATTTCACTTAAATTACTTTAGTCATGGTTTAATTTTAGATTTAAAAAAATAAAAATAAAATAGAATCCTAACTTGTGCAAGATTATAGTTTGTTGTTCTTCAATTGTTTCGGGAGACTATTGGCTTCCCTGATGTGTTCATTGATCTCACTTGTGGTGTTGAGTTTTGTCATGTCGATATAAGACTCCTTATATTTGCACACTTCATTATATACTGTCAATCCAGAAGATACATAATCGTGCACAAGTCAGGATCTCCATTCTTCAAACAAAAAGAAAGACAGACAAAAAACGGAAAACGCAAAAAATAAACTTTCATCAAGGAAATTCAATCAAATACGGATACCATTTTGGATGACTACACTTGACATAATTAAAAACAAACAGTAGTTGGAAAGGCTGAATATGTACACATCATAAAATAGCGCTCGTCTAGATACCGAACTTTTACAGTGCATTTTTAAAATCATTATCCACTTTATCTCCCATCAATCTGTAAAACAACTTCATTCTATCATCATCATCAAGGTTAACAACTTCAGTCAAAATGTTGAAGACCTTACATTTACTCACGTTCAGAGAATAAGATGAAGTAAGACTGTTTCATTGATTTTACATTCTCGAAGTGTATAACGAAGACATATATTTTACTCAGCATGTATTTTCTTCGTATATTCTGTCATTTTCCACAATTGCTTGATAATTATTTGCAGATCATCGGTTTACAATGCAGTTAATCCTGTGAATGCCCCGTACTAATCACATTTAAAGTGTGAGTCTGGTTTATTTTACGGATCAATTGTTGTTTCAGATGACATTCCTAAGCATCTGGAGGCGGAGAGAAGCAAAGTGAAGCTCCTGTGATTAGTGAATTGCACCGTTATTATTACAGATAGAAAAAACTATATTTTGTGTATATCAAGGAGCTGGCATGACTTTCTGTTGCTGAAGCATGATTAACTGTGACAAGATAGCAAGCAAGAATTTACTTTTCATATACGCAAAACAAAAAAGATCTTGTCACAGTTAATCATGCTTCTTGGAGAAAATATACAAATTCAGTATTTTAAAAGAAGAATCTAGTTTACATTACCTATACTGTTGTGTTATATTTGAAGCCGCACTGAAGAATTAGGTTGTAGTATTGGGCCGTATTGGGAATTCTGTTTTTTCATTTCATTGTATTTGAAAGAAGGAAAGCGAATAGGGGAAATGTTCAACACTTAAATCGTATCTCGATTAAGGAAAGGACGTTGCACAAATGACAGTGACAAGATACACTTTTGTTCCCCCCTCCCCCTCTTCCCCTACAGAAATTGAGATAAGACTAAGTAGTAATTTCTTAATGTTACTGCTTGTGTGTACTCTCTTATTACTTTCAGCACTTGTTGTATTTCTGTTTAACGTATATTAAGAATATACATTAAAATATGTATGTATGCATATTACATGCATCTAAAGTGCCATTCGTATACATTTTGTGTGTGTATGTGTGTATATATATATATGCTTAAACTATTATTATGATTTACTTCAAGTTTTTATGTTAATTAAGACGTATGTGTGCAAGAAAGCAATTGTGTGTTAGTGAACTACAACAACAATATTAACAATATGGTGCTGTACCTTTTTATAAATATGATGGTACTACTATTAGTTTGTGCCAAGTGTGAATCCTTTCCTCAAGAAGGTGAAGTAAATTAGAACCATATAACAGTGTTCCTAAATTCAGCAGTGTTTACCAAGTGTGTTTTTACACATAACTTCTTTATCAGCTGCAGATATTTGTACATGCTAATATTTCACTGTTTTCTTCCTTTGAATGTTAAATAAATAAACTGTGTGATTGTGAATTTGAGGAATGAATCCAATATTGTGTGAATACTTTGAAATGGTTAACTGTTTCTGCTATGTTTCAATCATTTAAACTGTATTTTTTGTACATATGCTCGCGTAGTTGTTATAGATAAATGATAATTATACCTTATGTATACTTGTTTGTTATTATTTATCCTTCTTAAAAAATAAATAAATGAATATTTCTGAACAAAATTAAAATTAAGGAGTCCCAGTAGGAAAGAAATAATTAAAAAGGTAAGTAATCGCTATAGATTTTGCAACAATAATGAAAGTAATGTGTAAATATATGCCACAAAATAGGATATCATTATTCACTCTTTTCAGTTTGTCGAAAGATGCAACACGTCCAATGTAAACACACACAGCCAGTCAGCCGCTGAACTGTTCGGAAACTGACTTCGCACTACGAAGTGTAGAAGTCAGTAGTTGCTATGCAAAGATAGTGGCGCGTAGTACGAAGGATGATACTATAATCTGTCTGGAGAGATTAAAAAACCATTATATATATATATATATAAACATTAACAGATTCGGTTGTTGACACAACGAAAAGTGATCGTTGAGTCACATATCCTGCTCAGAGAAGGTGGTGGTGCTGATATGGAGAATGTTCACGAACTGTCCACACAAATCGAACACACAAAACTATTAGTGAAAGCGGATTGTCAGTACGGTTTAAAGAACTAGTAAATGTTCCGGCCATTGGAACTCCATAGCGTGCAGGAGTTAAAACAGTAAATGACAACAAAATGGAGGACAAGGACCAACCATAACTGTTTGAAATTATTCTCTGGAACTGCGAGATCGTTTTCTATATTGACGGTTTCGTCAGTTAATTGGCATTATTGGACACAATAGAATTTGAAGTGAGAGTGAAGATGAAACAATGTCTAAATAACTGTGTTTTGCAGAGTGATGGCACCCATTTATCAGCCCACATCTTTTGCAGGACATGAATGTCAATCACCTGTCATGTGGCTGGGACAATCTCGTTTACCAGTCGGTGCGTAGGTTTTCTCAGGGTTTTTCAGTTTCCTGCCACTTTCTTAATTCCACCATATCATTCATTACCGTCCTCACCATCTCTCCTTATTATGGAGGATAATTGTTGGACATTAAGTAAAAAATTTAATTTAATTTACATCCATAATGAGTATCGCCTGACGGACGTGTAATTGGTTGGATCAAAGGTTTCCAGGACGTTGGCTGGAACGAACACTTCTCCCCTAATACCTTGCAAGAAGTCAAGATTTAACGTCCTGGGACTTGTTTATGTAGGGTTGAACATTGGAGGTGGTTATTACCAGAGAAAGACTTCCACAACGCTGGGTGAATTGCAGGCACGGATTGTTATTATTATAGTTCAACGTTCGACGAATATGCTCCGACGCTAAGGGAGACGGTGATGATGATGGCAAATGAATTGGTGGAATGAAGAAAGTGAGAGGAAACGGGAGAACCCCGAGAAAAACATACGCGGTGTGTCTACCACAAAGCCCACTTGTGCGAGCTGAAGTGCAATCAGGAACCTCACGACAAGAAGTGAGCGCTCTACCGTAGTCATGAATGGATTTAAGATGTAATCCTACAGAAATCTATACAACCATCCCTGGTAACACCTACGTCCATTTCAAGCTATACATTTTTATTCCGATGCAAAATACACATTAAACATAAGACATATCAAAATCTTGATGCTTATTTATTACCAGTTTTACTTTCTCGTTAAGTTACAGAAAATTTATCAGAGGGAATTTACGTCTTTCATCTTCATTGTATATTACAGGCTGCGGTGGCTCAGTGGTCGAGCACACTTATCATGCAGGTTGCAAACTAAGAACGCTAAACAGTGGCGTAGCAGCTGCCCCTGCAATCGCTATAATGCAGGGAAGCCCTGAAATCTTGGAATGAATTAAGATTTAAAGAAGTAGAACTTCAGTATTACTTCCATACTTGCAAACATTTGTGTTTATATATATATATATATATATATAGGGTGTTCAGAAAGTAACTATGCAGTTCATAACTTGCCGTATTTTATTTTCCATAAATCACTTGAAACAGCTGAAATTAAGTCGCAGCTAAACTTTAATGTCATGGAAGTTATAAGAGATACTGGAAGTTATCAAATATGTTAAAAAGTGGAAAGTGTTGTATTACTAACCAAAAATACATGTTTCAGAATCCTAAGCTACTTCCGCAACAATTTTTATAGAGGTAGTTAAGGAGTACTTCAGATTATATGCCCGTAGCCAAACTTTCTCTATTAAAATTGTTGCGTGAGTATCTTAGGATTCTGAAACATTTATTTTTGGATACAGCACATATTAGTTCCTAAGTAAAGTCTTGACCCGACTACGATATGTTACCTTATGCTCAGCATAACGTAACATGGCCCGGTGCTTTTGAGCACCTTGTATATTGGAAGGGAAATTTTAATTTTATTTAGAATGTAAGAAAACTGTTTTATTTTATAGTAGGAAAAACGTAGGTCGAAAATTTTGTGTAATTTTAGTAAAGTAAATCGTTTCAATGAATATTACATGAAGATTACATGATTATTAATTATATTTTGTATATTTTACGTATTTATCCAAGAATATATCATTATTTTAGACAAGTGTATATTCCAGCCTTTTTAATGATTCTCAGTTTATTTTTATTCATATTTCGGCATAGGGAATCCTCACAAGAAAGCTGAAAATTTTATTTCTAAAATCTTCTTCAAAATTCCAAATTAAGAAAGTCAGCCATAATTTCTTCTTGGTGCATCTCTTTGTTTTCGAAGTAAATTATTTGATTGGATAATCCACAATCACAGCTGCGGCTGAGATTTCGGTTTTCTTTGATCTTCGCACAGAAGCCTATCATCCGATAGTTACGTCACGATTATCTTCCAATTAGGGATCATCTTCATGTATTTCTTGGTCTTACGGCGTCAGCCATTTCAGGAGACAGACGTGCAGTGTTCGGCGTCTGTAGAAATTGTGGAATAATTTGTTGTTACTTTAAAACTGTGATAAATTCTTCGTTTTGGCTAGTGTTAGAAGTTGTCAGCAGAGATAAACGTGCTGTGTTTGGTGTTTTAACAAAATTATTAAACCAGTAATATTCTAAACTGTGAAGTGATTTTCGTCTTGCATAAAGGATACTAGTATGAGATATGCTTATTGTTACGGAATGAGCTCATTGGCAAATTTTACGTTCTCTGTCAGCGAGAGAACGTAGGAGAATCCGGAGGAGACGGTGACGGAGAGTAAATATTGAGTCGTTGTGCAGGCATCGAAGAAGAAGAAGTTGAGTGACGCTCAATGGCTTTTTAGATCGGTGCTACAGTAGTTAGTATCCGAAATTATTTTTGGGACCACAAGTTGAGAGTCTCCCAGGAGACTCTAGTGGAGTAATTCATCAGAAAAACCTTTTTTTTTAATATATCCGTTTAGTCTCTGTCAAAGGAATGGACTCACGTAAGTAGGAACCAGTGAAAGTGAAATTCCAATCCGGGTATTTGGCATCTTCAAAATTCCTTGTCTCGAGAAAACAAGCATGTGTGATTATATTTTCTGGTGCATGTGTGAAATTCATAACATGATGTTTTAAGTGCATAAAGCTTCCCTCAACGCCGCACACATGCAGATTCGGTCAATGTGACATCGTGATTTCATTCAATGAGGGGGGGAAAAGAAAGCTAGATTATCTCAGCACAGAGCGATTGTTGTAACCTCAAGAAAATGTGTTTACCACACACACATTTTCCCCCAGTGAAGAAAGATGTTTAGATTCCCTGAAATCTTGAAATTATTCATTTTTTTTCGGTAACACTGCTCGAAATTAAGTTTTGTTTATTTTGACATGTTTCTTTGGTTTTGAAACAAAATAATTCTAAACGTTGATTTTGGAAGTAAGTGTTAGAGTCACGGCTACAGTTAAGTGCAAGGGTACATGAAGTTTGCGTACCGGTAACTGAAAACTTTCGACAATAGGCTAAACCTTCGTAATATTTTAATCTGATACCCATCAAGTTTTAGAAATTTCAGTTTTTTTTAATAATTACTAATAAATACCTTTTCCTTCTTTACTAAGAAACTTAGAAATTTCAGAGCGACACTAATGCAAGTAACCACTGCGTCTTCGGTCTGAATGTGGTAGCGAAACAAAAACAAAAATATAAATATAAAATAAGGATGGTGCTTCATGAAATATATGTGTGATTTTTTTTATATATTCTTGTTTAGGTTAAGTTAGTGTAGTTAGAATAGGGATTTAGGTTTAAGTTATGGCAATATGTGAGTGTTTACCTGTGCTAGATTGTCCAGTGGGTCCGAGCTGTAAGAGAGGTCGCGAAGAGCGTAAATCCTCTATGCCGGCCACAATCTCTATGCACAGAGAAGTTTAAGCACCAAAGAATAAATAAAGAAAAGTGAAAGTAGCTAACCACAACATTATGCAGTGAAGTATTATTTTCAATAGTGTAATGTATTTATATTGTGTCTTTTCATTTGTTTTGCGCGTCGATTCAATGTAAATGTTCTGAAAGTCAAGAATATTAAATGAAGAATATTAAATGAATATGAATATTTTGGGAATATATGTGCAAAAGTAAATAATGTTTTGGCTCTGAAAGATATAGAAATTGATCATATTATTTTCTTAGATGGGTATGTCAGTCAAGTGTAAAGATTTTCTGTTATCAAATATTTTGTCCAACACTACTTTCATGAAGATTTTCGAATAAAACTTACTAGCCGTGAAAACATCTTTCTTTTCGAATACAGAATATAATTATCTTGTAGTTTTAAGAAGCAGTGGAAATATGGAGTTGATGTTTTGGTATGCATGCGAAGCATGATCAAAGCAAAGAGCAGTACGTACATAATAAGTTTACTGGGGAGATGAAATAGCTGTGAATCCAGGGAAGAGACTTTCCTTAGTGTGACCGGGGTTGAAAACAACCGAATCTGTAGAAATTTTCTCATTTTATCCGTTTAAATCAAAATCTCAGTTTGGATTTTTTTTTTGTTGCAAAATTCTGTTTTTCGAGATTTGTAAGATTTTTTTTTTTAAATTCAGATAGGGCTTTTACAGACAACATCAAGATCTTCATTGTGCTCATTGCCAGCTCCACTCGTAGGTCGGTGTCCTGTGTCTGTAGTCGTGGTTCACAACCTATTTCCGGATGGGATGTGGATGATGAACTGCAGGCCTGGATACCGGACTGTGAGTCGAGATGGAAGAGAGTTTGGAAGCTTTATATTTCGGGCCAGATTTGAGTTCTATTTTCCGTAGATGATTGGCTTGGTGAGTGTGTCAGTGACTGTTGATGACGAGCCCATACGGGCCCAGTAGGTTCGGTGTCACTAGTCAGTGATACATTCAACATAGCATGTAATCTCAAGGAAAGGGAACATCATACAAAACACAACAGACATTAACTTATTTATTTATTCATTTTTTTTAAAGTAAAAGATAGGTCCCATAGTTTTGGAGCTATGGACTTTTAAAGTTTATTTTTTCACGTTTTCGGCAGCCTATAACTCCGAGAGGAAGCATTTGTGCACCCAGGTTGGTCTATACTTTTTGTCTTATCTTGGTGTCAGGAATCACCTCCCAATCGTTGTCGATGTTGTTTTGAAACACCCTATATATATATATATATATAGTGATATCCAAGCCAGAAAAACTTCCGTTTTCAAAAAAAAAAAAAAAACGTATTGTCTGTCTCATAGGTAAATGCGTGTTTTCCGCGGGATAGTATCTTTTTCCCCTTGAAGCGATGGAAGATATGAAAAAATCAGTTTGCTTAATGTAATTGACCTTAAAAACTTTTAAAGCTGTGGATCCTGGTAAAATAATAAATTACGTTTGCAAATGCAATTTACCCAACAAATAACACGAATAGTGTGAAAAGCAGGGAAAGCAGAGAGACTGTTATACGGTAAGACGACAGAAACAACAATCATAAACTGAATGTTTAAAGTGTACAGCAAGAAAACAAGCCCCCGAGTTTGTGCTGTAGTGGGTAACGTTCTATCCTACTAATAAGCTGATCCATGTTCGAATCTTCGTCAAGTGCCTATTTTTTCCTTTCGTCGAAGGAACAGCCACTACTTGTAATATTTACTTTTTTTACCTTCCGTCAAAGGAACAGCCATTACTTGTGGTATTTTCTTTTCCTGGAAGGAACAGCCATTACTTGCAGTATTAGTTATATATGGTGTCATTCTGTTAGACTTTTTCATACTCTTGTCTAAGGTAATAATATAAGGCTGCAAGTATGATTCTACCTAGGTAGATCAAAAGTAACGCAGTTCTAGATTTCTTTCCATTAATAAAATTTAAAATTAAGTTTACATCCGAAACTAAATATACAAGTAATTGAAATGAAAGTAGCAGGTTGGTGCAATATAACCTGAGGGCAGAATAGCAAAGCAATATAACCTGAGATGCTATCAAGTGGCTGTCTTATCTCTGTCTTAACTGTGAACTGAACACACCTTCTTTTGAAACACAATGCTATCAATGAAATACTGGTCTGTGAAAACATAGAGAAGAGAAAAGAAATAATATTAGTATATTTTTTATTACTAGATGTTTTAGTATGTTGAAAAAAGAAATCATATCCACTATTAAATGAGAATATGATTAATAAACTAGTGTTCATACCGAGTGGAATGACAGTATGTATTCTGGAAGGTCATATTCTATTTGGGAATACTCATGTGAGAATGAAAAGAATAACATTTATGGAATCAACCCTATCAAGAGATTGATATGGAATCAACCCTATCAAGAGATTGATTTCTGATGGGAGTTCATTTAGTTAGGGATCCCAAGTTAAGTTGTAGAACCATGTCTCATATAGTCTCGGTGCTGAAAGGGATGTTACACTCCCAATGAACCAATTGATCAGTCTTACAAGTAAAGTGTCCAACTGGATGAATCGAGCTGCGGGATGAGACAGTGCGTCTGATAGAGGATGTGAAAATGTGTATATATGCAAAGTTATAGCGGCTGAGCGCCATAAGAAACGGAGAGGGAGGGGGTCTAAGTTGGTGGGGTAGGCCTATGCTATGGTATAGAAATACATCAAATAAAGTGTTGAGTCGTAAAAATAGTGAAAGAAAATACAAACAGTAGTAGTTTAACATATTGGCAAAAGAAGAATGTGCAGAGTAGATCATGAACCTCCGCCGCCATCTTGAAATCTGTGCTATTGTTTGAAATGGAAAGGTAGTCATGTGATATATTAATTAGGGCCAGCATGTTCTCAAAAAGGCAATTATGAACTTCAGTGATCATTATCTGGAAGATTTAGGATCAACTTTATGGTTAGGCCTTTTTACTAAAATCTGGGAGCTTGATACTTGTATGTTGAAAGTTTGGATTATCACGAACACAAATTTAAGTTAAACATATCTACAAGCGAAGAAAACTAACAGTGAAATTTGATATCCAAGGTATATATTAGTGCATTATTATTTATGACATTACTTCCGATTTGCTTCATATAGTGCCGAAGAGAATTGTTCGGAACTGTCTGGAAGGACCGTTTCCGCTTTGTTTTTCGCTTTTGGTTGTAAAGAATGTGGAGTTTATATAGCTACCTTTTGTTAAATGACATACTTTCTAATATAGACCATAACACAATAAAATCTGATAGATTGGAATGCAATTATAACGTACTGTATGTAGACCACTATTTTTCACAACTATTTATTGCTATATTTTCACTCAACTTTCTTCGTCCACCATCGTAAGCAAAAGTAACTTGGGACGAGCGTAGCATGTGATATCTGGATGGAAAGTGGGCTACTGCAGTCGAATGTATTTTCATAATAATCCAAACTTTTAACATATATCACTCTCCTAAATTTTCGCAAATAACTGTAAAGATGGTCCTAAGTCTTCCAAATAAGTACAGGTAACGATCACTAAAGTTCATAATTGACTTTTTGAGAACATGCTGACCCTAATTGATATATTACATGACTACCTTTCCATTTCCAAAAAAATAACAGATTTTAAAATGGCGGTGGAGGTTCATGATCTACTCTGCCCATTCTTCTTTTGCCAATATGTGAAAGTACTACTGTTTGTATTGTCTATCTCTCACTATTTTTAAGACTCAACACTTTATTTGATGTATTTCTGTACCATAGCATAGGCCTTCCCCACCAACTTTGACCCCCTCCCTCTCCGTTTCTTATGACACTCAGCCGCTATAATTTTGCACATGCACATATTTTCACATCCTCTATATGACACTGTCTCATCCCGCAACTCGATTCATCCATTTGGACCCTTTACTTGTTAGAACTATCGGTTTCAGGAAAGATGATTGGTTTGTAAACTGTGAAAGGTCTCTATTAATCTACAAGCCAAGCTTGGAGCAATTTCCACATAACCCAAAATAGATTAAAGTCACAAATCTGCGTATAAAAACTGATAGCTCGCTGAACTATTTTGATCCATAATTAAACTTGATTTTTAGCTTGCTAAAATTGTGCTTCTAGGTTCACTGGAGCACATCCTGGGGGAATGAGAGGGACATGTCCCCTCCAATCTTGGAACTGAGGGGGACTGTCCCCAATAATCGGATTTGAAGTGTGTTTTTTGGGGCAGAAAAGTGATGATTTGTGTCCGATTGCCACAAAGAAAAAGATGAAATTGATGTTTCCAGAATAAGCCTCAAATCTGCCTGCCTCCCAATGATGAAGACAAGTTTTCTCCCTTTATCCTCCACAGCATTGTTTTTCAACTTCATAAATATTTTGAACATCGCTTTAAAAAAATATGTGAACGGTCTTACCCGTCCCCTTCCCCCTCCCTTCAATGTTGAAGACAGATTTGCTCCGCTGTTTAGGTTCCTAATACGGGTTCAAAAGACCTGCAAATATTAAAAAAAAAAAAAAAAAAAAAAAAACACAATTCGTTTAAAAATACAGGCTCGAGAAATCTTTAAAGGTCAGATACGAACTAGTTGAAATGCTCATTCTTCGAACGAGAAGAATAAGTTAATGGAAATATTATTTGCGAAATATTCAAACATCTTCCCCAATAGAATAGCATATCAATTGAAGTGAAATGAAAAAGATCCCCTGTAAATCCAACTGCTAAATATCTTCTAGATTTATTTTAAACAGCTAAAATGCTTACTCACTTTGGTCAGTTATGAACACAAAACGGGAAATTAAGATATTGTAGCAGTTGCCTTGCTTTCTTTGCTAGAGTTGGAATTTCCGAAAACGATGCACCACGTGGTCACAGATTTGCAAGGAGGAGTTTAAATGCCGAGTTTCATCTTCATATGGTAAGAGATTCGTCAGAAACTCTCTTTATATTTTTAATACTCCTTTCCTCGCTTAGAACATGTATTGTATGAAAATAACGTGAGAAAAGCCCGGCGAGAGTTAACTAACAAGAGGAAAGCAGACTTTGGTAAATAAGCTTCGGGGCCATCCTTTTCCAATCAACACATGTATGAGACGAAGCGTGAAGTTATCAAGTGACGGCGTGGCAGAGTTAGAAAGATCTACGACTCACGTGCAAAGGGTCCTGGGTTTGATTCCTGCTTGAGTCTTTTTCCTTTAACCAATAAAATAGCCATTTTTAACCAGTAAAATATTAATTCATCGTATGTTTGTGAAGTTTCCAGTAGACGTCAGGTAACCATTTTCTTCCAAGTACTTAATGTATTCAAATATTCATTTCAAACAGTTCATTCGATTTCCCGTGATGATCGGACAGACAATCACGGTATCACTTTTACATATTGACCGCGTATTTAGAGCTTTTCCCCTCAAAAGC
Organism: Thermobia domestica; assembly: GCF_964235325.1. Classification (NCBI taxonomy): domain Eukaryota; kingdom Metazoa; phylum Arthropoda; class Insecta; order Zygentoma; family Lepismatidae; genus Thermobia; species Thermobia domestica. The sequence goes on along the minus strand of NC_137456.1, from coordinate 129,957,598 downwards.
GGATTTTTAAGGACAACGGAAGATGGGCTCACATATTTGAAAATAAGGTGTTTTATGTTCATCTCTTCCTCTTATGATATATGCATTCATGAATTATAGAAACCCGACACCGTGTTTGTGGGTTTTCTCGGGGTTCTCCCGCTTCCTCCCGCTTTCTTTATTCCACCACTTCACTCATCTCTCATCATCACCGTCTTCTTTAGCCAACCGGCATAACGTGGGACGTAAAACTTAAAGATTTCATTTCATTTTTCATACAAACCCGACTGGACCAAATGCTAAATAAGGTATATTAAAAAGATAATTTCAAGTGCTTCATCCGTTTTCTGTGATGACAAGACACAACCTCGATGCGTAGAGTGATTATTATATAATAATCACTCTGCGCCTCGATGTCATCATGTTACAAATTATCCCAATTCTTCACTTAATACCGAAAGTTTTAAACACGGTCGGACACGTGCACACTCGTTTTAAATAAGGTTTGTTCATCTCACAGACGTTAGATATTCTATTTTTCGCATAAATTTTTACTCACTCTCTGTTACAATAAGCATTTTAATAAAAATGGCGTGACAACAAGCCAGTCCGAGCCAGATGTTAACTATGTTAACAAAATTCATTTCAAACGGTTCAGCCATTTTTCGTTATGATAGACAACGTATTTTTCGTTTATATACTATGTAGATAATTATTACTGTCTTGTTATTTATTTATTTAAGTTACTAATTGATATACAAATGATGTGTTATGTTTAATGTTTAACAATACCTATCATTTTTCATGTTATGAACAGTCAATTAGCAAATTTTGTGTAATATTTATATTACATTGAATTTAATGTCACGCTAGTAGCAAATTAAACATGAATGCTAAAACATTGTTCAGTTTCAGTTCTCAAGAGATTTTCTTTCCTGTCTTTCTATTATTTTGTCAATAGCTTACAAAACACTACAGCAGACTTTTTTCACGTGTAGTCTTTAACATTTTCCCCCATATACTTTTCTCAACGTTTAACCCGAGAACTATCAAGCGGGTCCATTGGACCCGTGATTATACTTTTCAATATTTTTATTCTCTTCATGAAAGTTAATTTGTTGCGCTGTATTTGTTTTTTCATACAATAAAACAATGTGAAAATTTCATAAAATTACTCCATATCCTCGATTCTTAATTAGGGTCCATTGGACCCGAATGGTAGAACATGTGTGTAAAAATGTATGGTAGTTCCAGGGTTAATTCCTATAGGCTAAAGGAGACGGATGATTAATGCAAGTAAATTCTAGTTAAAGTAAAATTTTAATTGATCCTTAACGGGAATCGAACACGAGACTACAAGAACCAAAAACGCACGCGCTAATCACTAGACCAGCAGAAAGCAAGGGTACTGTTATATCAATTTTCCGTGTGTATGACGACGTTTCGTCGTCTCCAGGTCTGTTCCGGTCATACCGGGACACAAATGTGACTGCTTCCAGGTCACAAAATTCTTAACCAGTTTCATCACTGCTTCCCAATAGTAGTATAATAATAGGGTCTGTTTCAACCCCAACAGGTAAGAACTGACTGTGGAAAGATACTTAAAAAAAACAAAAAAAAAAAAAAAAAAACGGAGTTCGCGTCTCGGCGGGAGCTCATGTATTTCGGATCCCACGTTAAGCTGTAAGTCCATGTCTCATAAAGCCTTCCCGCTGAATGGGACGCTAAAATCAAATCAACTACTACAACTAATAACAGACATTCTAGAAAGAACTCTGCAGATCATTTTCTTTATAATATACTTTTTTCGTACCAAACAGAACAAACATATATGTATAATAACAAGTATTCAGTAAAAACCTTCCGAAGTATTCTAACACTTCAAAAAAATATGTAGGAACTTCCACCAAAAATAGGTTCTAGCAAGCAAAGTAGGCTATTTTTGGCATTATTCAATTTGATCAGTTGCTACATTTGCTAATGAAATGTTGACGTTACATGTTCCCCCTGAAATATATGTAAAGGAAAAAATATCTTTTGACCAAAAATCCGGCGTTAGATACGTTAATTTATATTTAAAAAAAAAACCGGAATGTATTTATCGCTAGTTTAGTTAGTTTGTAACGACAATATTATAACCATGGGACGTCAAACTTGTGTTGCGTTAAGATTTAAAGTTCTTAACATATTTCAGATTTTATCGAGAGTCAAATTCATGGTGTATATTTCAAGGTAAAGTTTCCCTATCTATTCAAGAAACTTGTATTCCAGCATATAAAGGCAAATATTTGTGCTAACTTCAAACACCCTGCATTTCATTGCCGTTTATTTTATTATAAAACATTGCTTAATTCTATTATAGAATTGTTCATAATATTCGTCATTTTACCGTCGACATTTTCAAGTATAAATGTATCATTTTTCATTTCTTTATGTATCGAAATGCAATGCCATAGTGACATTTTGCTCTATGCTCTCTGTTTCGTTAAGAACTAAAGGTGAGTATTTTATTTCTAAACGAAAAATAAAATTAGTTATATTTAGTTCCAGAAATAAAGATGATGGAAGCCAATGTGTTGACCACACAGAAAACAACTGAAATCCATCTCCTTGACCATAGCTAACTATGGACTACAATTGAAGATAATTCAATTTATTTTTGAGCTGTAAACTTATTCACAGTTTTTATTAATAATCAAATCAAGAACAGTTTTACGCTTGTAAAATTCTACTTCATCTTGTTTGCTTGACAATAAATAAATACATAAACACTTGTAGAATATGAAATCGCACCTTAAAGTATGTTTCTTTTTACTGGAGTTCTACCTGATCAATAACAAAATAAAAATAAATAATGTTGTAATACGAAGACTCGAACGCAGGTCGCGGAAATGGAAATTCTGAACGGATCCAATGACCTACGGAACAAGATACACAAGATCTCTACTCTATAATTATATAGCGACAACCGTAAGCTTCACGCTGTGAAAGACGTTTTGTTTTCTTTTTGTTAAGTTTTACGATATTTCTATAGTGTCTTGTATGAACTGCAAAGATAGAGATCATGCAGTTATCAATTTGGTTAGGGATTGAGCTTTTAAAACTTTTAAAACATTTAATTAAATCGCGAGGTGGTAGCAAAGAATGTGTACCGATTTCATTCTCATAGTAAGGGGCAAAAGATACTATCCCACATGCATTTACTTATGAGACAGACAATACGTCGGACCTTCACCCAGAGTTTCGCAGAAGAAAGTTCTTTCGTTCCTTCTTATCCGAGATTTGCACTTCTTTTGGCCTTTCAACCCCCAACTCACTAACTAGGGAAGTACATGAAATGGTACGCGGAAAGGTCACACTGTGTATACCCCACATGTTAAATATCTCGCTTGAATGGGGCTTGTAGGGGTCGTGGCGATCATTTGAAGATCAGAAGAGGACACGCTCCGAAATACCAGGAAACGTGGACAAAATAGAAAGCTATGATGTAATTGTTTTGAGACATGGTATATATAGGTTTAAAAGGTTGCTGAATATGAATGTAACATCAAATTTTATAGATCAAAATGGCGGATCCAATATGGCGGACACAAAATACAAAAAAAAAAAACAAGGTAGGATCTAAAATTGGGTATATAGAGACACTTGACGTCGCTATGTACGTATGAATCGGATACCGAAAAGTGTAAAATTCAAAAAGGCGGAAAATTCGAAAATGCAAAACACTGCTATGGAACTGAAATTCGGTAGATGTTTTCGTGGTCGCTGAGTACGAATTGAGTGTAAAAAGTGCAAAATGGAGTATGACGGATCCAATGTGGAGGAAGAAAAATAAAAAAAGTACAGAACGGACATATGTTATTAGACATATAGTAGAAAAATACCGATAGTACATAACGGGGCAAATAGGGGCAGATGATGTTTTACAATAAACAGGGAGCATGTTTTGCTATAGGAGTACCAGCACTTATGGCCCTAAACCTATCAGATGTACGAGGGATAATGTCCTTCGGCATCGCCGAGTGGGCGAGCACACTATTCACGGAAAATATTTTCTAAAATATAAAATTGCATATTTTATTTCTAATTGCACCAATAATATACCCCAGGTGGGTTTTTCCGGGCGGGGCCCACTTGGGCAAACCCTGAATACAATACAATATATATATATATACGGAAATCGCAAAAGAATAATTGTAATTTTTCGGCAAATCTAGTCTGATGGCCCACTTGAATTTTATATATGCCAGGTGAAATATTTACATGTCGCCTACCGCAAATCATTTAAGAGACAATAAGAAAATTAGCGAAAGAATTATAATTTTTCAACAATTATTTCGAGCCGCACGCCAATAGTAAGAGACAATAAGAAAATTAGCGAAAGAATTATAATTTTTCAACAATTATTTCGAGCCGCACGCCAATAGTAAACCTGCACGCAGAATTAGTCAATACTCGAGCAGACTGTTTTACCAAATTTTGATGCATTTCTTGCATCTCCCGGTTCCTTTTTGCAGAACATGCACTAAACGAAAAGAAATCCTTAAGTTTAACGTTCCACAGTTACGCCGGTTAGGCTAAAGGAGACGGTGATAATGAGAAATGAGTGAAATGATGGAATGAAGAAAGTGGGAGAACCCCGAGAAAACCCAAGAGAAAGTCCACACGGCGCGAGCTGTAATCGAACCAGGGACTCCAAGCACCGGAGGTGAACGCTCTACCTCTGAGCAACCGCGCTCCCCTATGCACTAAATGAGGAGCTCCAAAAGAAAAAGGGAAACAACTTCTGCTAGGTGGCCAGTAAAAAAGCACAAATGCTATCTAACCGAATCAGGGAAGAAGCACAGCAGGGGGGCCGGAGCGACAGCGAAAGGTGCAGGCACGTCAGCGACAAGGGAGGGGGTACGCATAAACGAGGATGGTGGAAAAACAATTACAATGTTTGTGATTATTCTTATCTTCAAAAACAGTTAATTTCGATCCCTAAAAAAATACCTTTCACAGCTAATACATGAGTGTTACACCGCCTTCCTTTCTTACCTTTATGACAGAAAATAGTGTATGTAGAGCTATAGCCTCTGTTCTGAATTTTTCTTGAATAAATCTTTTCCACAATTTGCGCAGTTAATTAAAAAAAAGAATGTTCACATTACGGCCATTGCAGATGTCCGCAACTGACGTATGAACCGCAAATTCCCGCCGCTTACTTCTACCCTATTTGCATTCAAAATTCATTTCAATAAGCTGTGCAATCACAGAAATAACTAACGTTTACACTCTCATTCCTTCACGAAGAATATTTCACATCACATTTTACCTATAAAATTTGTTCTCGGTGTAAACGTCTGCTCGAGTGAACCCCAGAATTATTAAAACCCACTGATGTATTTAAGGGGGGCTTCCGGGCTTAAGCCCCTTGAAATTGTAATTACTATATTGAAGTAAATTAATTATCTTGCAGAACAAAGTTAGCCAAGCCCCTCCCCTGAAAAAATCGTAAACACGTCATTAAAATGGTAATATACGCGCCATTAACCCGTCATCAAAATAGAAATGTACGTGCCTGCTCCCTTCGGAAGCACCCCCTTGGGGAAAATCGCAGATTCTCCACCGATATAATAGTTTCACATTTTTATTAGTGTGTTACTATACATGTGATCAACCAGTATGAATTTATCAAGCTCAAGGGAGGGGAAATTTCATTCTCCTGTCCTGCCCAAATTTCGCCTCTGGAATATTTTCTTGCAACTACTGAAAAGAGATTAATAACACTCATTCTCTGAGTAGTTTTTAGAACTCTGCGTCCGCATTACAAACTTTGGGAAGCACAAAACCTACTGCCGTGATTAACAATTGCCATAGATTTCACAAGGAGCACCTTCCTAGCTTGCAGTCTTTGAAAGAAGAGAAACAATGCAAATGAAGTGTTTTTGAAGCTATGGGGACATTTTGTTTTATTCAGGCTCTCAAAAGGGATTTCAGAACAAACAAATGAAAGAGACGGTTTTAGAGCTATAAATCTTGTACACTGGTTCCTTTTTTTCGTCTGAATGGAAAGAGTATGTTACGTCACACATTGCTTTAGACAAGGGGAGGTGGAGGAGGGGGTGAGTTGAATTGAGTACCAGAAGTAAGCAGTGGATAGAGAAATGTATTTCCGAATGCATAAGCACACGGCGCAAGAGTTTGTTTTAAGTTGGACTTAAACTTTTGTAACATTTTCTATGCCGCGAACTGTACCATTACTTTAATGTCATTATTTTCCTACCTCTTTCTTGTTTTCAAGTACATGACTTAAAATCCCAAAGCGCTTTATGAGTCTTTTAATGCAGAGTCCTCTAGTGACAGCAATCAGAAATTTGCATTATGTTCTCTTTTCCAGAAATGTCAGCGCCTAAGAGATAGGCCGTACTATATTTACCTGTCAATATTTATACTTGAAACAAAAGTTCCATCCCTACTTTGTGTGTTTAATTGCTTCTTTTATATTGTGATAGTAAAGAAGACTTTTGTTCAACGTGGCCATCTGATCACGCTAGACATTTACAAGTATATTTATTCATTCTGCTAGGCATCGTTATATTTATTTTCATAGTTTCACAGGTTTTTAAAGGTTTCACAGAACAGAAACAAACCAATAAACCAACCAATTTAACGAAACCAATAAAGGTTTGTTAGGTTTCATTTATAATCTTTGAGTATCAGTAAAATAAATACATTTTGATCATTTGTATACGAGCATAAACTTATTATTATTCATTTGAAAAACATTAAGTATGGTTCAACAGCTATTTTAAGAGAAAATCGCATCCCAAATGACTCTTGTATGAGTTATGTCAATAAAGAGGAAACAAAGCAAATCATCGAGGAACGTTTCAGAATGTAAATAATAAAGGCGAAGTTGTAGTAGTCAAATGGATGGACAATTCAGCAGTAACGATTACATTAAGAGCTCATGGAGTATTTCGCCTGACTGAAATCAATCTCTAATCCTGTTTACAACATAAACAGGTTAATGTGAGACGCATATAAATAGTTAGAGAACAAGAGGACAACATAAGAAATTTATGAGTGGAATCGACTAAACGAAATCAAATATTGGCTGCCATATAATTGGTATTCATGAGAAAAGAGTGGTGGTGGCTAGTTTGTACCATTGTATGCCATACTTGTGAATTGTCATGTAGAAATATTTTAAGACACAACTTTAGAAAAGACATTTTTCAAACGTGCCTTCTGATCTGAATTTACGGAAGAGCCCCGATCGTTCTAAAAATGACGTACGAGTATTGAGTGATAGACATGATGGCGTCGCTCATTTTGTACAGGCTGTAAAAGATGACAAAATAAGATGTGAGATTGAGACTTGTACCAACGTTAGCTGTACACATTGCATGAAGTGTAATATTGGTCTTGTGTTTCGAGGTTCCTTCCCTACCATACTGTATGATTCATCTTAAAGGTAATAAATACATAATATACAATGAAAATAAGTAAGGGTTCTTCGTAAGTAACTGAGGAAACGGTATAACTTGAAAAATAGGTCTGAACTATGGACGTACATTTTGCATTACAGAAAAGAACACAAGAGGATTAGAACACACTGATACATAAATCACAGCAATCGGATGTTGTACTTATGTATAAATTAATTGAAAACAAACTTTCATTACTCGCACAAAAATGTATGGGTCCTTGAAGTTTAAGTTCTCATAATGTCTAGCAAGCTGTAAGTATAAGATAATTAATAAAATAATTAGATTGGGACTGTTCATTCTAGCTCCAAAGCGTATAAACAGTCACACGAAGATCTAAAAACGGACTGAGAACGATACATGATATGATTGTTTAGCCAAGAGTAATTTCATTACCGGTACATATGGTAGGTTTGTTTATGAGAGATTTTTTTCTGGATGTCATATATTTTAAGTTTTGAAAGGAATCATCCATTTAAAATGTAAATAATAGTCATAATATAGAACACTTCAGATTAATATTGTAGTTGATAATTATTAAGATTTTTACATAGCAAGTCATAGACTCAACATGGCTCCCCTAGGAATGCATGGAATATATCTATAAGGATAGCCAAATTTTGCAAACCTCTTTGCGATCATTTCTGGATCCACTGCTTCACTTTACACAAACAACCAGTATCTTGTTTATACAATCGCCTCATGCTAAAAGAAATAGAAGCTTCAACAGCGGGGCAACGGCGTCGACTTTCGAAAATTTATGTGGGTGCATATCAATGGCGGGTTGTGTTATATGTTTTCGGGGGAGTATCGATATTCTTTGATCTCCTTTTAGTTAAAATCTTTTTATTAACACTGTCATAAATGGTTGTGCTGTGATAAAGTAAATATACCGATACTATAAGGATAAGTAGGATCTGCTATAGCTCAGTCGGTAACACAGCTGACTTAAAAGCAAGAGAAACGGGTTCAAATACGGCTCCAATGTTAAAGATACGTTACTGTAATGAATATTCTCAACTTATGTAATCGTAACATTAAGTGTATACTTTAAACAACTTACATAATACACAATGATTGCAAGAGGCAATGATATTATCAACACGTTAGTAAAACAAAATACCGCATTCATACAAATTAAAATGAAAATATCTTCAAAAAAGGAAATAATTTTAATGGTATTGCAGAAATAACGTCCAAGGATTTAGCTGTGAACATAAACTACAAAGTGACCAACTTAATGTGTTGCTTGGTGCCTTTGCACAAACACATTTGAAACAAACAAATATGTTTTTGAGGATAGAAATTTTAACTTAAATCTCAATGTTTTAATTGCTTATTATTTTTGATAGTGGTGAGAAATATTTATTTAATTTTTTTCTATCAAACTAAAAATCTTCTGTGTGCGCCGCACCCACAAGATTATTTGTTTGGGTGCTGAAGCTAGGGGTGGACGTTTCCTGAAAAGGTAAACCGCGGTTTCGGTTTGCCACTCAAACCGGTTTGGAACGGTTAACCGAAACCGAACCGAACCGTTTCCAAACCGAACCGAATTGAACCGATCCCAAACCGAACCGAAACAAACTGATCCCAAACCGAACCGAAACGAACCCAAACCGAACCGAACCTAATCATACCGTTCAAAACTGTCGGTAGAACTTTGACAAACTAAACTGCCCAAAGGGTTTGAAACGTAGTTTCGTTTACTATTGGCTAACCAAAACTTAAGCGAACTCCGTCAAAGCGAATTCAGCTGTGTCCAAATGGAGCTGAATTTAATCTTTAACTCGCTCGTAACATACGACCAGTTAGCAGATTTGTGTATAATAAAAGAATAAAATAGCAATGAGCCTGAAGGTACTCTTTGCAGTATATACATATATATACATACATACATATATATATATATATATATATATATATATATATATATATATATATATATATATATATATATATATATATATATATATATATATATATAATGTTTGTATATCTTTTATATGTATGTAGATAGATAAAAATATAACACAACTAGATACCACGTATGCACAAAAAATCCTGGCAATACAGGTATTTCATGGAGAAATAATCCCAATAAATTCTTTCGAATTAGAAGTATTTCATATGTCAACGGTGTAACGAACCCTTGAATGATTTCGTTCCATTTAGGATATTTTAAATTACGTTAGTAATAGTCTAGAAATTTTTATTTTTATTATACTAAATAACATATATTATTTCTGTTGATAAATTTTACTAAACGCATTTCGTGATTAGTAATTGATAAAAACAATAATTATTCGAGTTGGTGCCTTGTCATAATATAGAGGTGAGATACTGCATTTCGGTGCTTTCGGAAAGGAAGAGGAGAATTGTTTTTATTTTCTTCGCCAGATTTTCCATGAATTTTATGATTGTGGCGAATCAGAATTGAGCCATATCACGCTTAGTATAGGCAATTAGTAATCTTCTTTTTCTCGCTCAAAAAAAGAGAACGCGAGAGGAGATTGTGTATTAATAATGGCGGCGGTCGAAGAAAGTAAGATCTTATAATTAAGCTTCCCTAGGTTTTGTTCTAAATCTAGGGAAAGAATGTAAAAAAAAATGATGATATCCTCCCCACCTAAGCGGTAAGTTATAACGGAGAGAGAGAAACTTCAAGTTGACTCCCAACTATTCTACAATTAGGCCTACCGGAAATTTAAATTGTGATATTGGCGTTTGAAAATTAAAGGAAGACAAAAAGAGTCAACCATAATTCTTTATTTTAGTATGTAACAGAATTTATTATAATGAGTTGCTAATTTCCGAATCTCTCTCTCTTCTTCCTCTCCGGGGGTAGCACCATAGTTGTAGTAATTATCATTGTATATGACAGCAATTACCTCTTGATATGAAAAGTAGAACATAGAGAAATTTAAATTACTTGATGTTTAAAATTTATGTTTTGTTTATTCCCCAATGTTCATTGTTAACTTGCTTGATATAAATTATGATAATATTTACATAAGATAAGATCTAACATTTCTTTGAAGCGTACTCATGTGTTACCGATAAAGAATAACTGTAACACTGTGTGGCAAAATTGAATTGTGGAAAGGATAAGTCATTTTGGGATTTAGTCATGTGGCTAATACTGTTTAATATTTGCTTAGTAAACACAGAGGATTAGAAAATGTGCGACGTTTCTGTTAGTAATAAATATGCTATTCACTTGTGTCTGTTACTTTGTTTACGAATGTTCAGTACGTGCACAATGCCATTGTTGAGTTTGGGGTTATACAGGCCTTGAATGCCCACCAGACGCGACAGCGTTGTTTTGAGATGTGTTCTCGTGCCGTATAACGCAACAGTTAAACGCAGTTTTCAGCCAATTGTTCTGTCTCAATATTCAATCAGCACAAGAGAAGAAGATATACATGGAAATCACCAATAGACGGTGGAAGATATCAGATAGACTATGTTATGATTTAGGACAGGTATCGGAATAGCTTAAAGAACGCGAAGACCCTTCCCGGGGCTGATATTTTCTCTGATCATAATCTTGTGCTGGTCGAAGTAGATATTCAACTGAAAAATGTAGGCAGAAGAAAAGTAGGTAACAAAGTGTTGAATACTGAAAAGTTGAAAAACGAGGAAATTAGAAATCTTTTCGCTGAAAAATTCGAAGAAAAATGTTCAAACGAGGAAAGGATAGGCGCAGGTAGTAACGCACGGTGCACTGTTGCCACACTTGGTACAATTGTACCAAATTCAGCCCTTTTTGTCATTCATCGGCCCGTTGGTACCACGCTGGCATTTTCAGCCCCTTTTGTGAAAAAGTTGGTACTATTCTACCCAATTCAGCACCATTTAACAAATACTTGTCACATTTTCAAAAGTGTCGGTAAGGCTTTCCCTACATCTCTTTCTTTTGATGTCTTTCAGGAAAGGTTCTAGGACCCTGTACGACGGACCGCGGACACCCGTTAGTGACGGTGGGTAACCAGCTTGGAATTCCCATCCGTCGTACCTGGACCGGTTTTACATTTTTTTTTACCAATGTCAGTTTACTTACATTATATTCTTCTTACATTATATTATTCTCCTTCGGTTGTGAAATGAGCACGAATAAGGAGCAATAATTTATATTTTAATATTTTATTATAACGTAGTATTTACACATAAACTTGATGATTGATTTGTTTCTAGTTTTATATTTTTTCATATCTTGAGAAAAAATGTAGGTGGCGTAATTAAAAAGCTAGGTTACATACATGATTCCTGTAGTTTTTGGACTTAGCGTACAACAGACGTGTAACTGAAAACGTACGTTTTATAATACTTTCCGTATAAGTGTTCCATCTATACGTACATTCCATATGAAACAATATAGGCGGCTAGGATCTCACATACAAGTGGACGTATATAGCATATAGCTGAGGAATGTAACATGTGCATACGGAAAAATTGTTAGATGTCAGTCATCCTGCAACGGCATGATGTAACACCTAAGGGCAGTGCGTATGTAGCACATGGATAAAGTATGCTCCATACTGATTTCTATAGTAAGCAAGAGGATTACGTATATTTGTACAATATAACGCTGTCCGGAGAATGGATTTTTCTCTGTATATAGCCATAATACTTTTTTGGTTTATTGGTCACTTTGAAATAAAGGTGCGTTTGATTTCCTTACAATACATACCGAAAATGATAACTGTTTTCCCTTTTAATTTGCGTCCTCTGTTAAACTTCCTACGTGCGGTAAAAGTTTTATCTACTTCCACGGTTGTTCGGGTTAGTCCTATTTGGATGTTTTTAAAAAGTAATATTTAAAAAGAGTACTTTCTTGGTTTGCACTCTTGGAAGAGGGGGTGGGAATGTTCTAGAACTTCATCTCTTTTAAATTCGTGTTATAGAGCCATGTACTACACTGGTGTAAAATAATAAATTCAGCCCTTTTTGTTTCAATTTGGTACTATTTTTCAGCCCACTCCAGAGATAGGACTGTGGCAACACTGGCACGGTGGGAACATATTAAACGTTGCTTACAGCAGGCTGCAGAAGAAGCAGTAGGTCACCGCGAACACAAAACTGCTAAGAAACCATGGGTTACAGAGCAGATGTTGCAGAAAATGAGGGAGAGGAAGATGTGGAAACAGGTTGATACAGAAGAGGGCAGAAAGATGTACAGAAAGTTAAATAATGAATTACGAAGAGAAACAGACAAAGCGAGGGAAGAGTTTTACAAAAGAAAATGCAAGGACATAGAAGAATTAGAAAGAGTTGGGAAATATGAGGAAATGTACAAGGAGGTGAAATCTATGGAATTTCGGAGGAAACAAGGGAGTATCATGATGGCAGTAGAAAATAAGAATGGGAAGGTAGTCAGCGAGAGAAATGAGGTCATAGGAAGGTGGAAAGAATACGTTGAAGACTTATATGAGAGTAGGGATAGACCGTGTAGCCTAAATGTTGAAGTGGAAAATGAAGTAGGCGAGGATGATAAAGGATTTAGCATTCTTCGGGATGAGTTTGAAAAGGCTATATCTGAGATTAGGAATGGAAAGGCAACAGGAATAGATAACATACCAATTGAATTCATTAAAAATATAGGAGACAAGGGAAAGAAAGAATTGTGGCGACTATGCAATGAAATATATGAAACAGGAGAATGGCCAAGAGACGTTCTGAAAACGATCATGATACCGATGGCTAAGAAATCGAACCCAAAGAGAAGTGAGGATTATAGAACTATTAGTCTCATATCTCATGCAGCTAAAATTCTGCTCCGAATACTGAACAGAAGGTTATATGGAAGAACAAATAAAGATGTTGAGGAAGAGCAGTTCGGGTTCAGAAGAGGCAAGGGCACAAGAGATGCTATTGGATTATTAAGGGTGATCGGTGAAAGATTTATAGAAAAAGGGAAAGAGGTGTATGTTGTATTTATTGATCTAGAAAAGGCTTTTGACCGCGTGAATTGGGAATTGTTGTTGGGAGTTCTAACAAAGATAGGGTTGGAATGGAAAGATAGAAGACTCATAAGAAACTTATACATGAACCAACAAGTAAGTGTTAGGATAGGGGAAGAACTGACGGAAGAGAGTGCAATTGGAAGGGGAGTTCGACAAGGATGCTGCCTCTCGCCAACACTATTTAATGTCTATCTAGAAGAGATAGTGAAAAAGAGCCTACATGATGATGATGGCATTTCGGTAGGAGGTAGAATGATTAGATGCATAAGATTTGCAGACGATATGGCCCTTGTTGCAGAATCTGAAAAGAAAATCAATAAAATGTTAGAAAAAATGAGAAGGGGCTTTGAAGAATATGGGATGAAAATAAATGTTAGAAAGACAAAAGCCATGGTGATTGGAACGAAGGGGTCTGTGTCAAATATAAAAGTAGGAGGGGAGAAAATAGAACAAGTGAATAGTTTTCGATACCTGGGTTGTGTTCTTAGTAATGACATGAAATGCGAACGTGAAATAAAAGCAAGGATAGGAATGGCGAAAGAAGCCTTTAAAAGAAAGAAAAGTCTGTTCTGTGGGACCTTGAACAAAGAGTTGAGAAAAAGACTCATAAAATGCTTCGTGTGGAGTGTTGTGCTGTATGGGGCGGAAACGTGGACATTGCGTAAGGGTGACGAAAATCGACTGGAAGCCTTCGAAATGTGGGTATGGAGAAGAATGGAAAGAGTTAGTTGGGTCGAGCGGAAAACGAATGAGAGAGTGTTAGAAATGGTGGGTGAGAAAAGAACACTTTTAGATATTATTAGGAAGAGGAAGAGAAACTGGTTGGGAAATTGCCTAAGAAGAGATTGTATCATGAGGGACGTCCTAGAGGGTATGGTGGCGGGAAAGAGAGGGAGGGGGCGAAGGAGACTACAATTAATGGATGATATTAAAACAGAAAGATCATACGCGAAGACGAAAAGGTTAGCGGAGGATCGTGGAGCATGGAAGCTTCTCAGCTGCGGCAAGTGACCTGCCAATACAAGCAGAATACCTATGATGATGATGATATTATAATAACTATATTTATCACCTGGTACAATTACCGTGTCGAATTACAATGTGAATGTTTTATGCTGGTTTTCAGAAATTCAGAGCTTCTCTATATGAAGTACAACGTTCGTATAAGAATACATATACAGCAAATAAGAAATCACTTATTCGTGAATTAAAAAAAAAAAAAAGCATGTTTACAATAATAGTTCTAAACCACATCAGGATCTCTAGTACTTTTCCTGATTACCTCTGTAACAGGGATTTATTTCTAACTAGGCTAAAAGACGGACCCGTTTTTTCTGTTCTGTAGTCAGTATCAAGAGATAGTTGAAGTAGACCCAAAATAGGAAATTAGGATCTTAATTGGTAATAGATGTTTAACCACGGAATCTCTCTAGTATGAAGTTTGATAATCACTATTTTCAAGCTGCTGTATCAGGTTATAAAAATTACTGTATTATGATATATGAGGGGCGGAAGCTCTAGAATCCTTTTTGTTGTATCAAAAGTTTTACCGGAGCCTCCCGAGGCCACAGCGTTCAGCGAGCTAGGGCAGGCGAGTAGAGAATATCTCAGTTTGTCAGTTATTGTTTTCTAGAATGGTTACTTTATACAGAAATTTAATACTATATGTTTTGCTCGATGACACTAGCACATTAATCCAACAATTTCGTATACATTTGTTTTGTAAGTTTAGTTCATTTGTAAATGGAATAGTTAACCTTCTTATTTAATATGAATTCAATAGATATTGTTCTGTCAAAATCGAAGTATACTGTGAAATTAGTTGCATTTGAAATAAAAAAAAAAGCCTTATGTAGTACCATATTCGCCCTGAAAGTGATTAGTCTTAAGGTACGATTGAGTTGTACAGTTCAAAATTATTATAATTATCGTATTTTAGAATAGTTTGGATATTAATTTGAGATCTTTATTTCATAAGTCTCAGGTAGTTATTGCATTCTACTTCGATTCCCGACGATATCTAAATATAAGTAAAGAATATGTCATAGAATTTATTAAATAATTTTGATTATTTTCGCGAACGTTCTCATAAGCCAGTTGCCCAGAGGATTGTTTTAATGATTTGATGTGTATAAGGAAATTAAATATTTTAGAAAATGGACATTGACTGTTTAGAAATTGTTAGACTAATTTGCTTTCGATAATCGGTTAAGGTGATAGTGTTTTGTTTCAGTCGATCTTAAGTTGGGATAGTAGCATATTTAGAAATATATTGGTGCATCTTAAAACTTTAAGACTAACCTCTATAAGACTACCAATATTACTAGTATGGAATGGAATAAACTATTGCTTGTAAATGTTATTTACAGTGTAGTTTCATGGCATTGTGGACATAACTATGGGTTAATACTCCACCCTCCTTTTATTTAGTATACTCGAAATTAAAGTTTACTCAAGTTTGAGAAGTTGTCGACAGCGCAAACGTTGATTTCGAATTGCTCAAATTTAATGTTTTTCCCTTTTCCCTCGTTCCTGCGCTATTGACTATATGTTCTGGTTACGCTGATTATAGCTAGGCTAAATGACGTTTTGCAATTAGAATTATTAAACTTGTGGGATGACCATTGGTATTTCGTCTGCTTTAAAATATTTTTATTCTTTTAAAAGTATTCATCCTTAGTTGGATTTCTTAAAAATATGACCCTAGCTCACAGTTGATGCAGTGTAACAAAATGTTTTGCGTTGAGTTGAGTTCGAACTCAGATACGTAATAGAGGATTATAGTCCCTCAAAATTTATTTTTTTTCTCTAAATCCCTGTTATTTTGATGTCCCTCGATTGCTGAAAGGTGTCGTGATTTTGAATATCTATGTCTCGTGATATTATCCGAAAATTGATGTTAAACAGTAAAGCTTTACTCTAATAAACTTTGAAATTCTCTCATTGGTGATACTTTAAGTCTGGTGTTGATCTTAAACTGCTACTCTGATATTCTAGAAATAATAATACTGTATTTAACACGAATTTTGAAAACTATGTAACAAATTAATTAGATTCTCCGTTGGCGCTTCCCCGGTAGAAATATTGAAGCTAGTTACATAAATCTTGTAAAAGCTCAGAACTATTGATTCTGCTGTATATTTTGAAAACTTCATGAAAAAGGAAATATAAAAACATACATTCGTACGAATTGTTATGGTTGAAATTTAAAGTGGGTCGTAATTTATGTTTGTGGTAATTAAGCCATTGCAGGTGGAATTTCGGAATGGGATGCGTTAGTTGAGTAAACGCTGCTCTAGTGGTTATACGGGGTTTTGTGATTTAGAATTTAAATGGCTTCTAGGTTTATTAATATATGAAAGATGAGGATTATTCTTCGCGTTTATGAGTAACGCTGTATGAAATAACGTAATGTTAAATATTGTTTTGCGACGAATAGATGCAAGAATGTTTATAATGATACAGAAATATGTTAATAGAAAAAATAGATAGTCGACGGAGTTAATATGATGTTGATAGAAGGGTATATTATTCGAAGTCGGAGCGTTTTCTTAAATAGACCCGTACATTAACGAGACTATCCCCTGCATTCTAATGCCATACTAATGTATTACGAAGTTAATGTTGTAATTGTAGTAGAACTTTGTAAGACCCCTCGTGCGTATGTAAATAATTATCTATAACGCCAAGTGATAGAGATGCAGCTGATCAATATCGACGAATCAATGTTTCATCGACGCTTCTCTCTTGTTTACAAAATTGAATAGACAGTTTAGCCACTTGTTGGGGAGTTGAAATATAATATTTCGTCGAACTTAAACTGTAGTGTTTGGAAGATTAACTTGAACATTATATAGGTTTTTCGGAAAGAACGATGCCGCTTGTACCGCCCGCTATTTAAGTTAAAAGTCAGTATTATAACATACCAGTTCTAATAGATCGAGACGCCATTGTAGAAAACAAAAACCATCATCGTAAGAACATTCAACTATTCTATTGTGGACATTCCCAGTCTCCAGTTTATGACAATCCAAATTACAGTCTTTTGACAAAATCGTTATTCGTCAATCCTTCTTGGCAAATAGTGGGGAGGAAATATGGTCGACCAAATATATATTTTATTGTTTACCTAGGAAAATTTTAACAGGAATAGTACCATCTGAAAGTTAATTGCATAGAAAAGTTATAGTGAAGTGACGTTATCGGAGAAACGACGTACTGAACAGTTTTTCTTTTCATCTCTTACCTGATATTAAAGACGGTTATAACAAACGACGATTATCCACGTAGTGTGACATACCTATGGTCCATCTGTGATTTTTTAAAATTTTTCCATATTAGAAAATTGTAACTTAGTAAAAAAAAAGAGAGAAAAGACTTTACCCACTATAAATCTACAACTTCTTCATCAAGAACTTGAAATGACAGTGATTTAGTTATATATCGTTTAAAGACATTTGAAAAATTACCTTCATTTATTTT
Source organism: Thermobia domestica (assembly GCF_964235325.1). Taxonomy (NCBI): domain Eukaryota; kingdom Metazoa; phylum Arthropoda; class Insecta; order Zygentoma; family Lepismatidae; genus Thermobia; species Thermobia domestica. Next base: position 129,939,699 of record NC_137456.1, on the reverse strand, counting down.
TTTAATGGATCCTTCTTTGCCCTCCTGAAATGTGAGATTACGTTGGCCTCAAGAATATTATTTAATTCCATATCTATATTATAAAAGAGAACGTACAAATCCTTTGTTCCCTCATCACGCTAATACGGCTGAACCAATTTCTTTTATTTTTGGGGGGTTATTAGGATTTGGACCCTAGATGGTTTTTATCATATCACTTTAATTTTTAATTACCAGTGTCTTGAGATAATTGACCATTCAAGTGTCCATACGTACAAATCCTTTGTTATTAGTTCATCATAGGTAAAAATAAACGTATTTATATGCAACCCGCATGACCGTGTCACTCGGCGGGTTAACATAAATGACAGGCGCTATAATGTTAACATTTACTGCAATTTGAAAGCGAAAAAGTAAAAATTATCTAAGTAACAAAGTTTATTGCGTTCCGGGGTGACCGCAGCGAAGCGGGGCGGGTTAACATAAATGACAGGCGATATAATGTTAACATTTACTGCAATCTTCTATGGTTTTTATCATATCACTTGAAAGCGAAAAAGTAAAAATTATCTAAGTAACAACGTTTATTGCGTTCCGGGGTGACCGCAGCGAAGCGGGGTGAACGCTGCTAGTATATAATATATATGTAGATAGACATTTTTTTATTGAAAGTTTCGTGATATATAGTCATACTCCTTTGAATAAGTCAATCTAAAGCTTTAAACAATTGATTTAATATTTTGTTTTGTTGATGAAGCTGTAAGTGAAATACAAGTAATTTTTCTTTTGTTCTCTCTTGAAGGACTTAATGATAGAATGTTTTGTCAAAGCAATATTAATGTCATTTCATGAATGTTACTGTTTTATGAAGTTGATGGGGAAGTCCTTCTGCAACTGATTGTAATTTTTTTCCCCTTTTATATTCTAATATGTTTATCCATTAATTTGTCTTGACAACTTGTTTTTTTTTTTTTGTTTTTTCTTTTACTCCGTGGAGAAATAAATGTATCCTCTTCTATATTCACTATATTTTATTTCAATTTTCACTATGGAATAGTAGTATTAATTGATATAGTACGCTTACTAAATATAAACAAAAACTTTTTGCCTTGTGGAAAGAGAACCAAAGGATGGCCTTGGTGTTTTGATGAGACAGGAATCTGTTTCTTTCAGTAATTTGAGGATGTATAATTATAAGTTTAGAAGCTTTGTGTAGTTTCGTTTTAGTAATAATAGTAGAATATTTATATACATATATAAATAGAGTTAGAGTTATGTGTTTCAACGGAATAAAAAAATCACTGGTAGTAATGTCTTTGAAAAAGATGAAATTCGTTGTTTTAAGTTCTAACCTGTTAATCCCCTATTCTACTTCTTCAAATTCGAAAATGTTATTATTCCGTTTACCTTCACTTTCGTTTCCGTTATATGTTCGTTTACCTTCACTTTTAATATTCCTGCTCTAATAGCAGCTTGCATATGTGTCTTCATTTCTCTAATTTTTATACTTTCATTCTCACAGTCGTGATTAATATTATAAGAAAAGCGTGATTAACTAACCAGATTCATCATCATCAAAACGCCGAACACATATTTCAGATTTTGAAGACGCTCCTACGTACAATGTAAGTCAGTACTCGGCACATAGGGATGCGCACGAGACAAGATTTGTGGCTGTCTCGTCTCGAAAATGTGCTGTAAAAGTGATGTCTCGACTCGAAAAATGTATATTTTTCTATTGGAATAGCCGTGTCTCGAGCTCGACTCGAATTTTGTAAGGAAAATCTTGTCTCGACTCGTCTCGTGCGCATCCACACTTGTATATCAGATCGTTATTAACAAATTATTATATAATAACTTTCTCTAAGTAATAAGGAAAAACTTCTTGTGAGTGTTACTGAAACGTTTGGATTGTGAGCGTAGCGAGCAAGAAAATTTTTAAGAAATCTATTTCTTTCCAAACCGACAACAATATTGATTTAATAGGGCGCCAATACTTTTACGGGGCACCACATCGTTTACTCATTTTCAACATTTCATTTTTCTTATTGCTTGTTCCGTGCCCTCTTGCTACCCGCTTCTCCCGCCCCCCCGTAGCTACGGCTCTGGGTGCGGTATCTTCTCCGTCACGATGTTGGTTTTGTACATTTGCTAATCGTACGCATAAATATCATTCTCTGACAGAACAGTTGCACTAAGTTGCAATCTCGCTATCTTCGATTCTGGACAGTGAACACAATGACGAGGAAACATCTATCATTTTCCACTTTAATTTCGCTTTATTTCATCACCATACGGCCAACGACTGTGATTACAGAGGTAATGTAGGAGTACACAGGTGAGGAATTGGCAGACCTTGATCTGATATACGGGAAAGCGGACGGTAATGGCCGTGTGGCACAACGGCTGTACAGACAACAATTTCCTAATCTTAGAATTCCACACCACGCAACGTTTTCCAGTGTAGATTGAAGATTACAAGAAACAGGATTGCTGGAAGGACACAGGCCCAATGCTGGACGAAACAGAACTGTATAGATTGTGGTTTTTGAGGAGGAAATTCTTGCTTTAGATCAGAGAAAAGCGTCCACCAGCACACGGGTAGTAGCTGCTGAAATTAACACCCATCATCGGCAGGTTTGGAACATGCTTCACGAAAATCATATGTACTCTTTCCATGCCCAAAGGCTGCATGCATTACACGCCATTCACGTAGGCGGGAGTTTGTCCAGTGGCTACGCGAACCATGCTAATATATCCCGCTTCATGTCTTCTATTCTCTTTAAAGATAAAGCTATGTTTTCCCATGATGGGGTGATGAACACTGACTCTCAACATTTGTGGTCTGAGGCAAACCCATATGGAATGTCAACTCGTGCCCATCAGGAACGGTGTTCTGTGAATGTGTGGGCATGAATCGTTGATAATACTCATCAGATCGTACCTACTACCATAATGCCTAACCGGGTGAGAGTATCGGATATTTTTGAAAGAGATTCTGCCTGAACTACTAGAGACTGTGCCACTGGCTGTTTATCGAAACATGTGGTTTATGTACAACGGTGCGCCAGCACATTTGCTGTGGAGGTGCGAAATTGTCACAACGCATCCTTTCCGAACAAATGGACGGCAGAGAAGGACCGGTATCTTGGCCAATTCGCACATCCGACCTTAACCACTTACATTTCTTTTTCTGGGGCTATATGAAACACTAATCTACGTGACACTTATGCAATCAGGGGAGGATTTGGTTGCTCGAGTTGTTGCTGCAGCGTGGAGCATTCAGGAAACGCCAGGAATGTTTCAACGCATTCGCAGCGTCTTTCCCTTCGACGCCACTGTAATTTTGTATTGAAATGGCGGGTCGAAACTTTGAACACCTTTTGTAGTGTCCGTTTTGACAACCATCCTCTTTCCATGCAAACAAAGACTCCCATCTGTACCTTGCTCCCTACAACTACCTTCTGTATACCGTCCCTTTATACGATTTGGAACCAGAAATATCGGCCCCTGTTACAGTACGTACAAATATCGTGAATGGAGGGAATATTTTGTTTCACATCCGTCAGTTTAGAACATTGATTGAAAAAAAAAAACGTACTGTAGTAGCATTTGTGTGATGTATTGATCGAAATGAATGTGCTAAAACAGTTATGTGTATTATTATTATTATTAATATTATTATTATTATTATTTAGTGTTGTAAATAGAAAAAAAAACCGTTCGTATTTTTTCAGAAATGTACGTTTTTTTAGAAAAAAAAACATTGCCTCTCGTTTTTTTTTCTAAATTTCGTTTTTTTTCAAATAGTCATTTGTAATGCATCTTACGTCTATTTAAGTATTAAATATTTTTATGTAGGTATAATCACCGTAAAACGCAACATAAATTAAACGCTAGATACTGATACGCTACAAATATTTTACAATTTACATGAAAGCCATACCTATTAACAATTCGGGTTTCAGCAGTTTTCATCAATATCAACTAAGAAATAAAAGTAGAAATGAAATTTTGTTTTTTCGTGAAGGAAGGCCTTTAATAAGTACGAAAATAATGTCATGAACAGTATAAAATTCAAATAACTTGTGTAAAGGTAAAAACTAATACTAATTTGCCTAATAGTATTTTTCTAAATGTCATATATAAATAATTTGTCGACTAGATATATATGATATGCAAAGCCGGTTCTACCATATATGCAACACGTGCATTTGCGTGGAGCGGCAAGTTTGGATGGCCCGGTAAAATCTGTCATAAGTATATTATTTAAATTAAATATTTCTTGTTGGAAACAGACTTCATGATGATGGTAGTTACATTTACTAAGCTGACCTTCTATTTGAATACTACATTCATAAATTATGTTTAGGTTGCATTAGTTTAAGGCCACATGGACAATGCTAAAGCAAATGGTCGAATAAATCCGAGCACAAATTGCTGGACTCTTGTCAATTGCAAGAATTCAGTTCTCGAATAGTAGTGAATATCTGTTCCATTTAGTAAGTTATCACAGTTTTGATATGACAACTAGTCTTGTTTTTGTCAGAAACAAGTTCCTTATCATTGAAGATAGAAACAAGTTTTTTTTTAAAATGTTAACAGATATTGAAGAGAAATCAAGAAATAAAGATAAGAGAGCTAGTTGCACTGGAATTGCAAACTGATACATTGAGATTGAAGCTCGATAGTGAATTCTATAAAAAGGATTACCGTCTTTCCTCTGCAGGTGTGTTTGCTTTATCTTTCACTAACGTAATAGATTATTATTTATTTTTTAAAAAAACAAAAGACACAACGGGATTGCATTTTTAGTAAGTATTTAAGCCTTTCTGAGTGCAACTGCACTTATCCTCACCTTTGTTGTTCATGCTGAAGTAGCATACTTAAAATCATGACTTTTAAAATTTGTTCTTTCTGGAGAAAGGGGGAGGCGGCAAATTATGCCATTGCACGGGGAGAAAAATTGACTAGGACCGGCCCTGATGACAAGTATATAAAAAACATGAATATAGGATGACACAATTTGAAGTAATGCAGGGTGTTTCAAAATTAATATTAGGGTTTTGAGACTTTGTAGTATCTATTACAATTAACTTACAAATATAAATATTATATCAAATGAAAGAGCAACTCAAACAGTTTTGTACGCACGCATTACATGCATTGTTTCTTCTGTCTGCCGCTAGAAAGAACAAGCAGCAAACATGTAGACTAGAGAGCAGAAAGTTTTTTGTGTTTTAATAGAGACTGAATCTGTACAGTCTACATATTTGCTGAATCTGTACAGTCTGTGTGAAGAATATTAAGGAGACGCTTGCAATTACGTCCTTATCGTTTGCAGTTGCTACAGGTCTAAAGCCTACAGACTACGGTTTACGTGCCAATTTCGCAAGTGAAATATTGCTGCATAACAATGAAGATTTTCTGGATTGTGTCGTCTTCAGTGATAAATCGACATTTCACCTAAGAGCTAATGTGAACACTCATAATGTTTGTATCTGGCCGTCAGAAAATCCTCAGGAGATGGTACACTTGAAACGAGACTCCTCTAAATTGAATGTGTTTTGTGCCATATGGCGCAAAGTTTATGGGCCTTTCTCGCCTATCAACTAGATGTGTGCCGTGTGGCAAATGAATCTCACATTGAACACTTGTAGCAAAGACTGTTTGAGGTGCTCTTTTACTTGATGCATTGCTTATAATTGTACGTAAAATGTAATAAGTACTACGAAGACTTAAAACCCCAAAATTCATTTTGAAACACCCTGCATTTCTCACCAACAGTGTTGGAACTAAGATGTAAAAAGGAGAGAAAATTTTTCTTATAAAGTTATTGTTTACAACAACGATATTATTATTAGTCGAGACTATAACTACAACAACAATACGAATTAGTAGTCAAAAAAATGTAATCAAATGTATACTCGGTGGCCCAGGTGGACAAAGTGGCACACACGGGTGTGTCATTTGTTTAATCCGCTCCTGTGTGGACACTAATTAAGATATCGGGATATTCTTGGAAAATATGGTTGGATTATAGTTTATCATATTAATTTCTTTTTCTTCTGGTGTCGAATTTCCTTATCAAATTTCACCCCAGACAAAAATTCGAGAATTTTCTAATTTCGAATTTCCTTTACTTCTTTTTTCCCTGTAGCTTCCTTCGTTGTAGAAAGACCTCCTTATACTTGCCAGGTAGATACCTCGGATGGATACCTAACTGTTGACATCAATTGAACGGGCCTGCGCGCAGTGTTGCCAATTAGGGAAATTAAATTTTTCCTAAATTTGGGCAAAAAATTAGAAATTTTTGTTCATAAATCCGTACTTATACGTCCGAGTGCAAGTCAACTTACGCCAATCGAACATTTGTCCTTACTTAACAAACGCAAGTACAGATCGTTACAATGGGGTAATTAGGGAACGCACGAAAAATTCGTATTTAGGTTTTAACTCTTGATTTTTCTAGTTTTTCCCTACTTTTCTATTTACAGTAATATATTTTTGGTAATTAGAAGTTTTGTTTTTTAAATATCGTCAGAATACTTGTAGGATATATTAGTGATGTACCAATGTTTAATTTAAGATAGTTTGCGTCTGTCTGGTAGCAGTGTTACCAGCTACAGAAAATTTTAATTCCAGATTTTAGGGGGAAATTTTGGAAAAATTGTCTGTTTTGTCTCTATTATTTCCTTCTTGTTGGCTATATCGGACCAAACGTACCAGTATCTGGAAGTCTCGTCTTTGCTCTTCAGAACGCACTATAGAAAGTTTCAATAGGATAATTAGGGGAAGTACAGTAGACCTTGTTCTCTAATTGGGAAGATAACTGGAATTTTTTTAAAGGTTGAATGAGATATTTTTTATTGACATGCTTACTTTATTAGATATCGTCACAATACTTGTAGGATATATTAGAGGGATACCAAAGCTTATTTTAAGATAGTTTGTGTGTGTCTGGTACTAGTGTTGCTAGCTACAGAAAATTTTAATTCCAGATTTTAGGGCAAATTTTGGAAAAAAATCCCTTTTTTATTTCTATTATTTCCTTCTTGTTGGCTATATTCAAACAAACGTACCAGTGTGTACCAGCCTCGTCCTTAGCCTACACAGCGCACCATAAAAAGTTTCACTAGAATAATTAGGGAAAGTACAGCTGAGGTTTATAATAAACCATGTTCTGTAAATGGTAAGAAAATGGTGAATTTCTGAGGTAGAATGAGATTTTTTTTCACTTCATGCTTACTTTGTTATATATCGCCATGATACTTGTAGAATATATTCTTGGAGTACTAAGGGCTGTTTTCAGATAGTTTTCGTCTGTCTGATTGCAGTATTTTCAGCTAAAACAATTAATTCCCGCTTTTAGGTGAAAAATTCGGAAAATTTCCCTTTTCCCCTCTATTATTACCCTCTTACTGGCTACATTGAAACAAACGTACCACTACCTGAAAGCTTCCTCTTTGCCCTACAGAACGCACCATAAAAAGTTTCAATAGGATAATTAGAGAAGCTGTAGCCCCGGCATATTTGATTTTTGTTTGTGAGGTGTAAAAAGTGTCAAAATTTCATGTGTATGACAGAATTTTTTCTTTCCCTCTTTGGATGGAAGCAAGCGACTTCAGGATTTCACTGTACCTTGTCAACACACCAAAGATTTTTTTAGGTGACTTGAACCCGTAAAGCAGCAGTGGTACTAGATACAAAAAATTTTGAATTTCGGTTAGGGAATTTTTTGTAAATTTTCACCCCTACATTTCCCTCAATAATTTCCCACCCATTGGCAGCACTGCAATGCAACTTACACCAAAAAATAGCCACATCCATTTTCTAAAAAGCAAAGCCTTAACCATATCAATCGAATGAATGGTTTTTGAGCAATAAGTCACTAACTGGAAATGTAGGAAAACGCCAAAAATTACCTGGGTCCGAAAGGAATAATCACACAATTTTGCTAGTATATAGGTGCAAAGAAACAAAAGATTTATAAGTTACGAGGGCTTCGACTCAAGTTCTGTTGATTATTTCAATAATCTGCAATGTAAATCAATAAATAATAGTTGCCAGAAAAAAAACAGACATTTGAAAAAAAAACATAAAAAAGAACGATGTTTTTTATTGAAAAAAAACTTCACAGAAAAAAACCCGTTTTTTTACAACACTATTATTATTATTACGCGTTCTTTATTTGTCTGTAGTTCTTGTTCAATTACTGTAGTTGTAAAGGTAGATGCGTTCTCAAAAGCGTTGCGATATCATTAATATGAACAGATCAGCAATCGGAATTTCTTTATTTTCTGTTACTTATCGGCTTGTGCCGTACGCATTTTTACATTCTAGCGACGTAAAGTTTCTAGTGAATTCTTGTATAACAACTTTATTGTACTTTTTTGTGGAGGTATGCAAACACACCCAGTATTTTTTACTTCATCCGCCATCTTTTATCTTCGTATATGAGTATTGACCTGCCACGTAGTATTATTAATCATATGAAATGTCCTTTACATGTTGTTGTCCACTCAATTTACGTCATAAAATATCAGGGAATCCCTAACGTCCTTCGGGGAATCCCCTTCGCCGCCATTGCAGAAGTCTGAAAACTGCAAATTTGGATAGAGCAGGTTAGGATCCTTTGTCGATATCATGCCGCATCACGTCTACAATCAGTAGTTTGTGCAATATTTCTCTAAAGTTTGTTTTCCCACGCTTTCGGCAGCCTATAACACGTAAACAACACGTTTTTCGCCTTATGTGTACTGGAACTATTGTTGTTTGTTTGTTTTGCTCTCAGGAATCACCTCTCTGTTTTTGTACAACGAATTTAGCGCCATACTGTGTAACGTCATCAGAATCAATTTCACCACACCAGCGCGACAAAAGTAACTGTTCTCAAAAACAGCACAAATTTTCTTGGTTACCTGATAATATTGCACCACGATATATTCCACATACAGGGCGTAAGTCATGCCTCCCCCCAGTCATTTCAAGATGAGTTTAATGTTTCATTCTAAACGTAGCTTCTCCTGGAATAGCATCCACCCTTCAAGTAACTGCCCCCCTTCCACGGTATCTCCTAAATCCACCCATGCCGTAAAGTTGTCTTCCAACTGATATTAAGAGTTTTATTCCAAAATCCAAAGCATCAGTAAAAGTACCCACACAAGTACGACCTTTCAATTGTTTCAATAATATCTAAATAATTTTGATCTGAATAAAGTTATACCGAAAAACGTAACATTCAGCATTATTATAATGTCTGGGTGGACGGTTCCTAACAATGCAAACTGCATTTCTGTCGATTTCAAATATTGAACTGAAACCGAACAAAACAGTCTTCAAAAAGGGCCCAACAGTTCTTAAACCGAACCGAACCATTCTTCAAACCGAACCGAACAGTTTACAAATTGAACCGTTTCAAAATCGAACCGAACCGAACCGTTTCCAAACCGAACCGAACCGGCCCGGTTTGAAGTAAAAACCGATTGATTCGGTTGAAATTACAAACCGAACCGAAACCGGTTAACCGGTTCTTGGAACACCCCTTGCTGAAGCATCGGAGCACCCACATAGTGGGCGCGCATGCAGCAGGGTATTGTTGACAAAATTCACACCGCACAGTTGTTACGAATTGCATTCGCGAACCGTAGAACGCAAATTGATTTCTTTTGTGCAGTCACCATCCTGACAAATACTGAAGCGACCAGCTCTATTGCATCCCACCGGCAACCGCGTGAAACTTGAGAATTCTTTCTTTTTGTCACTTTTCTGTTGGTTCAAAACAGGTAAAATACTACTACACAGATACGACTGTTTGAAATTGGATGATTCTTTTCGAAACATATTATATAGAAATTTATACATTCTAAATCAATATTAAATTATTTGTTGCAGAAGAACTACATAATAATCGCTGGATATGAGTGCGATATTCCTACTTCTAACTGCTGATGTCGTTGCTTTTGGGACAGAAACCAATCAAATGTTTTCTTCTCAATTGACCTCACAAACTAGTTTTGAAAGTGATCTTAGTCGATGTGCCACAAACATTCTGGATACTTATGTAAAGGGTACCAGAACTTTGTTGATCTTTGTGGAAAGAAGCCGATACGTACAAGATATAGAAGCAGAGGTGATGAAGAACTACAAGGGACCATTACTGAAATTTGAATATAAAAAAGACCGTGAACGTTGGATAATGCTCTTTCATAGAACATGGCTTTTTGTTCATCGTAAGCTAGAATACCTTTTTGTCATACGATCTATTCAAACTATTCTCTACCTTTATAGTGAGCTGAGAGAATTACATATTTGGAATTCAAATAGAAAATGCGTGATTGTATTGGTAAATAGTAATTATTCTTTACGAGATGTTAGAATAATTTTTGATATTCTGTATGTATTTGACATTTATAATGTTGTTGTCATAGCCCCTAAAAGCCAGTCAGTAATGGGCGCACAAAATTCTATTAATACTACCATCATATACGTATTCAGTTATTATACATTTACGAAGAAAGTTTGCAATTTTCCAAGTAAACCAGTTGTTATGGATCAATGGATTGCAGGTAAATTTATCCGCGGGATAGATTTATTTCCGAATAAGGTGAAAAACCTCCATGGGTGTTCTTTCACAATTCGCATTTGTAATAAATTTCCCTTTATATATCTAGAAAGTAACGCAAAAGGTGAATATACTCTGAGCGGCGTAACAGGAAATTTAATTAATGTACTCTCCAAGAAATTGAATTTTCAATTTAAAACAAATGCTGAACACAACTTTTCAACAGAACACTTTAAGCCACAAGTACGATTTAATCGTTGCAAATTCAGTCCTTACTCTAACGGTATAAAATATTATCTTGGCATATACGAAAAATTATATTGTCACTACTTTGATTTCGATTTCTGTTGTAGTATTCCTACTTTTGTGACGGCAAATTTCTTCGAAACAATAGAAAGTAAACGATTTTCGATGTACTTTTTCGTAGCTCCTCGTCCCAGACTATATCCTATGTGGATGAATCTTATCTTTCCTTTCAAATCGGAGATTTGGATTTCAGTAGTACTTAGCTACATATTGTTTTCCTTAGTATTAGAACTGGTTCAAACAGTGGCAAATAACTCCGTACATTCTTTTACTCTTAAATCGCCGTTTTTATTTAGTCTCTTGATTCTGTTAGGAGCATCAGGACCCGAACCTCCAAACACTAAGTTAACGAAATGTTTATTTCTTCTATGGGTATTTGCTGCTCTCACACTGAATACAGGGTATCAAGCATCACTATTTGGTTTTCTTACAACGCCTGCAAGATATCCTTATATTAAAACGTTAGAAGATCTGTTAAACTCTGGGATTCCATTCGGAGGGCTTGATGCTGCTCGCGTAGTTTTCTTCAGTCGTTTAAATACCTCAGTTAGTCAGGAAATTAGTAGAAGATGGACAAATGCTTCATCGTCTGGGAAAGAAACGTTTTCACGTGGCAATTTTTTCTCATATATAAACCAGAACATTGCGTTGGAAAATATAAAGATCTATGAGAATATATTTCAGAAGGATGATGAAAATCTGTTTTATGCGATACCCGGTGGCTCTGTGAAATATCCTGGTATGTATGAGCTTAGGCATGATTCACCTTTCACAGACGAGTTTAAACGCATTATTTCGATTTGCGAAGAGTCGGGTTTGCACTTGAAATGGGAAAACGACGCCTGGATGCACAAGAAATTTTCAAACAGTAATGGTACCCAATTATCTGATGAAAATAGAGCCTTCAGTCTTAAAACATTATTTGCTGTTTGCTCCGTACTTCTCTTGGGGTATGCTGTAAGTATTGCTGTTTTTGTAACAGAGTTTTTCAGACAGAAGATTGCGCGAATTATAATTAGAGAAAAATGTGTATTCTACAAGCGAAACAAATAACAGTTTTCTAAGGAACAAAAATAATTTCTATTATAACAGACATCAAGGTCCACCGCCACATGATAAACATTTCTTGGCTGAGCATATCCGACAAAGACATCCATCGTGGAATCTTTCCTTGTATTATCTTTTCATATTGGTTTTGGTCTTAAAAAGTCTTTTGTATTTATACTTTTAAACTCAAATTGCATGCACTTTCTATATATTAACCATGCGAGCGACATGTTTTACTCATGTTCGATGTCTCTTCATTATCCATATTCAGCGGCGTTATATTCTTTCCCAAAGACATCTTGACAATTTTTGGAGAAAAATAAATTTGGAATTAATTTTAAAATGAGTTGCAATGATTTAGGTTTGCGGACAACTCTTCCATAAAAATAGACATTTCCGGATTGCAAAACACAACACGGCGTAGATTGCAAAAGCATTGCTAATTTTTAGGGAAGCCGTCACTCATTGACGAATTTTTAGGTATCAGGGACTGATTCCAACTTATTGCATATATTAATGTCCTCAGAAAATAATAGTTGGGAATCAAAATGATGATTGTTCTCGTTGCGAAAAATTGCAAACCGCGCCAGTTTCTACGAGACTGACTCTCATTGCCGAATTATTTTAGTTACTTTATTTTCATTCCATTTGACTGATTCCAACGTATGATGAAGAATAATTATCTCTCCAACTAATAGTTGCAAACCTGAATGGTTTTCCTTCTCTTTTGCGCACAAATAACATCGCAAAAATATTTTGGGGTGCTTTTCTCGTGTTGTCTCTGAGTATAGGAAATTGGCGATCGATAACTACACGCCACTTTCTTTTCCTGACTTGCTTAAAACATATTTTTATTAACTAGGAAACCTGTTAGGATAACGTACCTGTCCTTCGTAAGGGTATTAGAGCCAAATCTGAAATGCATACTATAATCTCGTAAGTCCTATAATGACTTTTATCATTTTATATTGTTTCTAATCGATTAAGGCTTGACATAGGTATATAGCTTCCTGGCATGATCCAAAAGTTACTAGAAAAATTCGCCAGAGAGTAATCTCATGCATGCATAAAGTACAGCTAATTGTCACTTTCTAGTAAAGTTGTTTAAGTGCAAAGGAGGACGATCATCATTTTGGTTTGCATCTATTACTTGCATATCAGATTATTGTAAATCATAAATTGGAATGAGCTCCCTAGCATGAACATAAGATATCTTCAAAAAATCAGTAATGAGGTTTAGTCTCATAGAAAATGGTGTGATTTTCAGTTACTTTTTGCAATGTCAATTCTGAGCAAACGAGAAGGATCACGATTTTCATTTCCATAGGATATTACTGCACGTCATACGTTGGAACCATCCCTTAGGTATGAACATAGCATACCGTAAAAAATTCGGCAATGGCCTTCCCATATACACCCTATTATGAAATTTACAATGTTTTTGGAGTCTACGCTGTGATGCTTTTTGGAATTCGGAAATATCTATTTATTAACTTATTTTGGAGTTGTTCGCAAAGCTAAAAGACTGTACTCAATTTAGGAATTAATTCCAAGTTTCGTTTTCAGCCGAAAACCGTCAACAGATCCTCTAGTCATTTTCTTTTCTTTCCGTATAGTTTTCTCAAACTTTTCTTTCGAATACATTTGCAAACGTCTACCTTCAAAACTCTGTCATTTCCGCATATGAAATAAACATTGAAATCCAGGGCATACTGAGGAAAATTTGAATTTGAAATATTTACGTCTAACTGGTTCGGTTTTTGTTGTTGATATATATCTAAGTTCACAACAACTATTAATTAGTATGATATAGAATAACAAATGAAGATAATTAAGTATTCTCGAATCATTTTACAATATAAGTAAGTACAGTTTAGTGTACAGGATACTTTACATCTTTTCTCCTACATAAATTTAAGGTATAACACTAATGCAACTAAAGTAGGTTATTCAGTAAAAGAAAACCTCTTGGATCATTTCATCGTAGTGAACTTGTCATTGTGATTCAAGGGAATTTAAATGTTACGAATAAATGTTATTCAATATCTTTGACGTGTGGTCTCAAATGAGGAGAGATGGTGCAGTAGAACACTTCGCACGGGGGCCAAATGGGGAGAAAGGAAAGTGTTAGCGAGTTGTGACTAGTGTAAAATTTCCGGAAATTTTGAACCTGTTGGTAAAAAACCGTTTTTTGCGGTTTCTTTCCGGAAAAGTTGAAAAAATTGGGAAAATAATAAAAATCTTTGTTATAAGTTAATTTTACTAGTAATGAGACCGTTTTTTTTTAAACGCGTGAAAATTATAAGTTGAGAAATTTCAATATTGCGAATATTTAAAAAAAGAAGCATTCGAAAATAAAACTGTTGTAATTATTCTTGAAAATTAATAGTCTGCACTCATTTCCTTTATGTGCTTTCCAGTCGTTTATTCGTAGTTCTGCACTAATTACAGAACTTTTACAGTTGCATACACATCTACCATCATGAAACGTTTCTGTTGAAACAAATGGGGCTCTTGGAAAAAAATGAGTTCTTAATCTGTACTTTGATCTAGTGTAATTTTGTTAATTTTAACCAATTTACTTCTTAAAAGACAAATTTCCCTAATACTCATGCCTAAAACATATAATTAATATTATTTAATATTCTAATATAGACTTTTATATAAACAATATGTACAACATTTTGTCTAAACAAATACCTGTTTTCTAGTGTGACAAATTATCTATAAGATGGAAGTGACTATATTTGTAACTTAACAACTCTTAAACCACCAGATCGATCTTAAAAAAATTTTCAACATAGATGAGGTTCGGCCCTGGGATGGTTATCATTTCACTTTGAAGGTACAACTTGGAGGAAGGAATGGGGGATTGTATTGAAACGGAGCGATATTAGAGTCAAATCCATAGTTTTCGGGGTTGCTGAGATGAACAGTAACACTTTCGATGGCATTTAAATCCAAATTCAGCACTGCAACTTGAGGAGAAAGAGGGGGGGGAGAGATATCTATAAACATTATTGAAAATAGCCGATATTAGTGTTCAAGCCATAGTTTTCGGGGCTGCTGAGATAAACAGTGACATTTCCGATACCGTTTAAATCCAAATTCATCTTCGCAGCTTCGGGGCGGGAAGATATATAAAAATGATCAAAAATGACCGATATTATTGTCGAATCCATAGTTTTTGGGGTCACTGAGGTGAACAATAACACTTCCGATGCTGTTTAAATGAAAATTCAGCGCCGCAACTTGGGGGAGGGAGAATGGGTAGATATATAAAAATGATCGAAATTGACCGGTATTAGTGTCGAATCCATAGCTTTCGGGGTCGTTGAGATGAAGAGTGCCACTTCGGATGCCGTTTAAATGCAAATTCAGCTCCATTAATACCCCTAAAGGGAAAGTGTGACATGTAAAAGTAATTAAAAATGATCGATACTAGTGTCGCATTCATAGGTTTTGGAGTCCCTAAGTTCATTAGTGATAGTTTTGATGCCCTTTATGTCAAAAATGAAATGTATTCTCCCCGTGCGAAGAACAAGTATTCTTTAATAATAATGAACGGAAGTTTCACATTTACATTCTTGAATACATTTCTCGCTGCTCAAATTTATGCACCTGTGCGGTGTATATGTACATGCGTAAATAAGATCGTCTCGCTTTTTGAGTTGTTCAAAAAATATACAAATAATAAAGAGGGATTTTTTTTTTACCAGAAATCAGAAAACTAAAAAAAATTAAAACCTGTTGCTTTAAGTAGTTTTCTTGTTATTGAATTACATTGTATTTAAGCTGCAGACACGCTACAGCAAATAAGATCAGCTTCAGGCGAAGAAATAGTTTTTATATTATATTTTCCTTTTTTGCCAGTATTTCCGAGCAAAAGTTTCTATTTCTAATGGGTTCAAAATTTCCGGAAATTTTACACAGCACAAGAAAGACATATCTCCATAAAATATATATTTAATATTAACATACCAGTAGTAACTAACATGATTCTGGCCCCGCTATTTTAACTCTTTCCTGCCATAAGCAACTTCATAAGATTGCTTAAGATAATTTAAATGCGTCTATATTAATTAACCTAACTAAAATTATATTTTAGTATCTTCCGTAGCCATAGCTCCATTCTATCTCGGTGCTAAGTTTAAAGGAGTGGTGCACATATATTTGTTGCTACAAAATTTCTCTATTCTAATACAAGAAACATAAGTACTCAATAATCATACCTGTAAACTAGCAGTTTTTATTTTAAAAGCACAATGTAGTAAAATATTCGAAAATTTCAATTTTCCCCAAATTTTCCGTTTTTTTCATGCTCGGGAAAAAAACGGTAAAAACTGTTTTTTGCCCAAAATTTCCGGTTTTTTTCCAGGCCTTTACAACACTAGTTGTGACAAATGGAGATTTCAACCCCCATCCCCCTGAAATTTTCAGTCTGTTGAAATGTAACTCCTTCACATGCGGAATTAACTTAAGTCAGCACTCCCAAGAAATGATCTCAGCTTCCCCTGTCTTAGTGTTCTAGCTACGTATCTAAGGTAAATATTTTATTTAGAAAATATGTGTTTTAATGTTGTTCGTTATTTTGGTGTTATCATTGTGTTTTAATAACAATACTATTAAGTATTGTATCTACATTAGCATACTCATGCTTGCTTTCAGTTTTATCATATTTCTGTAACATATTTTATATTTTCTTCTTCATACCACGTTGTTTCTGAGTATTGTGCATGTGCGATCTGCCTTTCCTCTGTAAGAGAGACAACTTAAATTGTCGGATTTAGAAAACGGCCGTCACCAAGAACGCAATCACTTTCAACAATAATTGCAATCCTCGTATTGTGTAGTTCGATACCTTGTACACAATAAAAAAGATTGCTTTCATATTGGCTATTTTATATGTTTCTGAATTGTGCGCAAACTTCCCTTACTTCAATATACACTGTTTTACTTATGTATGAAGTTAAATTATTTGTTATTATTGATTGGTGTTCTAACATGCTCATAGTTATTAGTTACAAGTTTATACAAGTGCACAGGAAATGTTCTCTGTCACCAGCATCTACTGTGATAGGGATTATTGTTTATCAACGTCCAGGTTCGTTATAAAATAAATTAAATGTAAAACAGAGTTATAGTAAATTACAATGTTTTGTTGGGATTCATGTGCGTTTAGTAACTGATGCATTGTAGTTTATACTTATGTTTACTCAGCGGCATCAGAAGTATTTTTCAGTTCGGGAGGAAAATTGATTTTGAACTACTGTCTTGAAAATAGATGCGGAAATATAGCATACGCAAGATAATACGAATATATGTTCGTAATGTAAAATAATTGGATTTGGTTGGACAATAATAATAATAATAATAATAATAATAATAATAATAATAATAATAATAATAATAATAATAATAATATAATGCAGCTGTAAACAGTTTTGTCAGGATAAAATTTTCACCTACGAGAAGCATTTTGGTTACATCTTTAAGATTAAGTACTTCAGTGTCAGTTTTGTGCTCGATTTTGGTATGGTGCAGAAAGTTTCAACGACTTAAAACAGTTAAAACAGTACTACTTACAAAAAATGGTTGTTTGTAACTACAATTTTTACAATTTTATATACATATTTTAAACTATGTTTAACTGTATTGGGAGTGCCCACACGGACATTATTCGGACAATGGAGTTCACTTTTCTAATGTGCTCTGAATTTATCTGTGGCCTTTTTCCAGTTCTTGAATTCTATGATAAGAAAACTCAATTCAGTTCCGTGCATCAGCATTTTACCTGTCAAATGATATGCCTTATACAATCAAAACACAAAACGTAATCTCTGACTGTATCATAATGTAACCAGGGAATGTATGAAACCATTCCGCGCGACAAGATCAGCGTGGAGTTCGTGAAAAATTGAAACTCTTAGTCGGATGAGTTTTATTTTCTAAAACAGGAATTTCAAACCTTTTCCCGCGATCCATTACACAAGAATTCATCAAGTTCTTTAGGCATGTTCTGTGTGGGAGTGTTGGGGGAATTTGTCTCAATTCGCCTGACAATTTACTCAATTTGCTGTTTAGAGGTGCTCGTGAAATCCTGTACTTCAAGTGACCACATTGCAGAGAATTCTGAGATGCATTTGGTTGTGAACTTTCTGTACCAATGCTGGCACTGGTTGTTGGTGAAGTTTTTTCATAAACACTAGGAAGATTTGTATTTTTCCAAACTTACTTTGTTGATGATGTTAACCATGTGTCAAGAAAGGTTCCTTTTCGGTTAGACATAAAGTAAGAAATAAAGTAGGAATACATGTGTAACATGCATTTGCTTGCATCCCTACATAAATAGAAAACGATTTAGTAATGCAAAGCTAACTCTTTTATTTCAATGTCAGACTGATTTACAGGTTTCAGCGCTCTCTCCTTCAAGGCCTAAGTGAATGTTATGTGATTTGGGTAGTTAGGGGGTTCAGGCTCTCGTTAATGCGTAAACTGAGTGCTCCTTCCGAAAATTTAATCAATGTTCACTTTGCTTTCTGTAGTGCTGGTAAATTAACGATAAAACACAAATACAAATATTCAAACACAAATATCACGTGTATCAAAATTTCAACTAGGTGAATAATAATTGTGCGCTGAAAAATTATTGCTAAGGTTCACCAACTAGTAATTAGATCATCGACTTTGTGGATGGATAGGACTTGAATTTTTATGGGCTCTTGAGCAAGTTTGGCTATATCGGTCCTTCTCGTGACGGGGATTACGTCCCTCGGCGAGCACACAATCCGGGAAAGAAACAGAGGAGGGAAAGGAAGAAGAAATTAGAAGAGGAAGTCACGGCCCCTAAAGAACGTACCGTCCCAGGATTTGCCTGAGAGGAAACCATGAAATAACCTATCATAATGGCTGGCCTCGGGAATCGAACTCCTGTTCTCCGTACAGAACCTTAATACTACCACTGCGCCACGGTTGCTCGTTATCGATTTTGTAGGGCAGATAAACTAATAATAATGATGCTTGCAATATTTTATAATCACAAATCATTAGGTTCACAGAAAAATGGACAATTAATTAGAGAAAAACCTACATTTTGTTTTTTTAATCCAAGAAATTAAATATAAAGGAAATGTTTCTAGCTTGCTTTAAAATTTAGAAGAGCGGTCGCATCTGTTAAAAATGTTGTTGATTTAGTGTGTCTTGGGTAATGTGAAGAAAATAAATTGATTGTTAGATATAGGACACTCTGTGCCTCAAAACATCATACCGTATTTGTATTTTTTAAACAAAAACACACAAACATGGGGGAAAAAATTCATTAAAGAGGAACACCAAAACAGAGAGTATTATTACACCAACGCGGTTGGTGCACTAACTCAACTACGAACAAGTATACTATATAATTTGTAAATGTTACGATATTCATTTAAAAACACCTGTATTGTATATATTTATGTAATGTCAATGTCTGATTCCCATCCTCTTGTTTCTCTTGTTTAAGAATGCTATAGAGTTTTACTTTTAAAAAGTAGTACTCTCGAACTCAGGTATGATTATTGTAATAATTCCATTAGCGTTACCCAATGATAATGAAAAATATTGTTTTGATATATTTACATTCTACTCATACATAATTAGGTCATAGAGGTAACAATTACTGCTTAAATACAGTCTTTTGCACAAACGATACAATAGGCTGTTGCTCCTTTCCTAAGAATGAATATAGGTTACTCATTTTTTGAAAATAATTGTGTATTTTTATTTTACCCTTTCTTTGTCCAAAAGCCCGCCAGTAGAAGGATTTCTTTTTGTAAACAAAGGGATGCCGCCTTAACTGTAAATCATGTATTTCTAACGGGTTTTGAGTTGTTAACAAGGTTTTGAAAGTGTGTGACGTTAATTCCGACATGCGAAAGTAGCTCTGAGGGTTTTAGTGTAAGGTGAATGATTTGTATCACATGACATATTTATTTCTATCGTATCTTTTTAATTCCCTCGTAATTTACTCGATGAAGAATCTCTATTGTGATGTAATAAAATTAAATTCTCGTTGTTAAAATATACATAGTATACTCGTTATTAAGATTGATTGTGATGTAATAATTCTTAATCGATCGCTTCCGTAAGAAACTCAAAGTACGTAATAATTTTTAAGTAGAGCAGCTATGCTGTGATCGTATTAATTATTTTTTAACTGGTTCGCTTCAATATGAATCTCATAAGAACAGAAATGCTAAAAATAAAATGAATCTCGAATCCAGCTTTTTAATTAGATCGTATTATTTCTTAAATGGATCGTTTCCTTTGGAAACTCGTTATTAAAAATTGATTGTGATCCAATTAATTATTTATTCAAATAGAATAGCTACGCTGTGATCATGTTAAAATTACATTAACAAATTAGATCTTAAAACATGATTCCTATGGTTCCCGTACCCGCTGTAAAAGAAGAGGAAGAGAATGGTCTCCACCCCGTGTTAATATTATTACAGGACCCTCTTAGGGAAGGAATATTATGGATTCTCCGTCTGAAAGACGTCTCGAAATTCTGAGGTGTGAAATCTTTGTTTTATTTATTTATTTTTTAATTGGACCGTTTCAACCTGAAAACTCGTTCTTAAAAATTTGATTGTGATCATACTAAAGATGGGAGAGAATAAATTTTATTCATTCGGGACTTTATAATTCGATCATTTGCATAGCAAATTCAGAACACTCTTTGAGTGTGAACATATTAAAATTTGTTTTGCATGGTAGGCTATACTGCATACAGAGCTTGGTCTTTGCGCGTCTTTTGCTGGTGATGTCTGAAAACAAAACTGAGGTTTTCGCGCGCTTTTGGAACCCGGATGAATAGGCGGAAGTGAAAGTTGCTGACGCAGAGTATTGACTTTAGTGCTAAGTGACATCACAGAATGTCGCCGACGCATTGGCAAATAGTTTTGGCGCCGCGGTGAGTAGGCATCAGAGAATCCCGACAACTAATGAAAACAAGTTTGGGCGCCGCGTAAGGTGAACAGAAGATTACCCTGAGGTTATGAAATTCTTTAAATACCGGTTAGAAGAGAAAAATATATATAAAAATACATCACGCAGTCGTATGGGAAAAAGGATCATTGTAATATTGAAGCATCATCATCATGTGATGCTGAAACAGAAATATACGAATCATCGTCAGATGAAGAAGTTTATATTGACGCTAACAGTTTCCGAAACCCCACCCTCGTTTCCACCTGTATTATCAGGAACATCCTGATTTTGGAGTTTAGATTGTTGTTGTAATAGTTAAAAAGTGGACCGAGAATGTATAAAAAAGGTTATTAAAATGGAATGTTAACGATACATTAATATGTGAGTGTTGTAGAGAAGGCTCCTATCATGATTATGCTCATGATTGTATGAATGTACACTTGTGTCCAAAATTGTTGTCGCATGTCTTTAGAAATTACATAAATAGAAATAACTCTCTTTCTTGTGATAGGAAATGTCACATTTCTTCTTTGAAATAAGCAGAAAAGCAAAACACATATTTCCAAAAAATATTTCAATAAAAAATTAAGAAATAAGCAAGTTATAATTAAAAAAAAGAAATCTCCGAAACTTTCATCGAAAAATTCTAAGTTCCATTTTCGTAAACGTGGCAAACGCGCAGCGAAATTTACAAAGAGGGAGGGAATTTTATGCTTTGTTATAAATACAACGTAAATCTGTCATAAGGTTAGTTACTATACATGTGGCACAGCTCTAACAATCATTCCTATTAAGCATTTTACATTTAAACAAACGACTAAATAGAAATAAGCTACAAAATGTGCGAAGCGATCAGGCATTTTGTGTTAGTGGTTTCGCTACATACGTCTACCAAGGTGCAATCCGTACCGTGCCTTTGTAGAGTAGTCGGTTAAAGCTTCTTCTTTACATACTTTATTTTTCCACGATCATCACTTCGAATTCCATACCCTATAGTAACTTTTTTTTTTAAGAAAAGCTTGATTCTGTGAATTCCTTAAGGAACAATGTTTTGTTCTAATAATGCTCCTTAGTATTATCCTCTTCATTCTAGTTTATTTGAATATTTCCAAATAATTTAGAATTATGTCTTTATAAACATTAAAACTAAAGAATTTTATAAAAAGCGGAAGCTTCATTTATAATCATTTTCATAACCGAAATGAGAAACTTACAAATAGTGGAATTTTAATTAACATATGGCTAAGCTTTCATAAAACAGTAACTAATAAAAAAAAAAAAACATTTACTCCGCATAGTATCTGCAAGTAATATGGAGGTAATAGGCAGAAAAATGAACATAAACTATTAGATGTCGATTAAAAATTAGTAGGGATAGTTCTAAAGCCAAGTAGAAAATTATCTCTGCTTCATGAAAATAATAAACATTTTATAAAAATAATGGTATTTTTGCTATATCGAAAATGTGTTTAGTAAATTAATAAATAAAATACAATTATATAATTCAATCACTCTTACTCGATAGCTTGAAGAGAAACTGTCGGCCGCGACCCTTCGGTTTTCTTCGTAGCACACGAAGGGACACGAAGTTGATCCGAACCAAGGGAAAAGGTGTAGAAAAAAGTAATGGCACTCAGGGTGGGATAGGTATTGCCTGTCACATAAGAAAATGCATGTTCTCCGCAGGATAGTATCTGTTGCTTCTTGACGCGATGGAAAATACGAGAAAATCGGTTCAGTTAATATAATTGACCATTAAAACTTTTAAAAGGTGTGGATGCTGGTAAATTAACAAAATATATTACGTTTGCAGATGCAATTTACACAACAAATAACACGAATAGTGTGAGAAGCAGGGAAAGCAGAGAAACTGTTATATGGTAAGGCAACAGAAACAAAAATCACAAACTGGATATTTAAAATGTATAGCAAAAAAAAAAAAAAAGCACCTGAGTATGTGGCGTAGTAGATTACGTTCTAATCTACCAATCAGTTGATCCATGTTCGAGTCTTCGTCAAGTGCATGGGCGTCTTTGGCGGGGGTTGAGGGGGACGCGTCCACCTCAATATTTTGAAGTACAAAATATTCAATATTTTATTCTAATTTATTTACTAACGACAGAATAACATATAAATAATAATTACACTATTTGGAATATAATATTCTGGCTATGAAAGGATTATAACAGACTTGATATACCTCAGGGGTCCGTGAAGGTAATCAGAAAGCTAACAAATGGAATCGAAGATAATAAACAGGTTGGGCTTGGTAGTACCATTTAAATCACTTTCCTTGATGTCCCCCCCAAATTTTACATGCCAGAGACGCCAGTGGTCAAGTGTGTTTTGTCTTTTCTCGCCGAAGAAACAGCCATTACATGTAATATTTACATTTTTTCTTTTCGACAAAGGAACAGACATTACTTGTAGTACTAGAGTTTTATACAGGGTGTTAATGAACTATACCGACAAACACTAAGAGGTGATTCCTTACATCAAAATAAGAGAAAAAGTTCATATGGACCTGTGGGGAAAAGTGCATAGTTTCAGAGCTAGGGCTGTCCAAAATCGCGAAAAAGCAAAACTTCAATATGTCCTTTTTCGAATTCCAGAAATTGTGGATGGTGGTCCTTATCAGGTAAAAGAAGTCACACATACGCAGTCCAGAAATGCATATTTCATTAATTTTCAGTGGGTGTACAAATTATTCCATACAGGGCAAAATTCCCAGACATTCAATCAACCGAATTTTGAGATTTGACTGACTTTATGATTGGTCCAACGTAGGCAAAGATAAGCCCTGATAGCAGTGAACACAGAAACCTTTAGCGCGATGTCGAAAGTGTTAAGGATCGTCAGCAACACGGTTTCTCGTATCGGGAAAACGCACGTTGTAATGTTTTCTTTCACGCTTATAAGTGAAGAGAACGTGAAATATATAGTGAGGAAATCCCTCGAATCACAGATTAAACACAAAAAACATGGAGCTGCCGGTTCTTAACACTTCCGACTTCCCTCCGAAGCAGTGGATGTCCGTTATTGTTAAGGCTTATATTCTGCCTACTTTGGACCCTCCTTGACATCAGCGTATATCTGAAAACTCTATTGAGAGCATATCTGAGAATTGCACCCTGTAGTTTTTTTTTTTTTTATCATTTTGCTTTAACGGTAGATTTTAGGGAAGGGGGAGAGCAGGAGGGGAAATATATGGAAATGAATAAAACTTAGTAACTCTTGAACTACTCGAGAGATCTCGATCAAACTTTCAACATAGATTAGGTTCGGGCCTGGGATGTTATTGCCATTTCACGTTTACGATGCAACGTAAGGGATGGGCAGGGGTAGATATATGTTAAAAAATGAAAATAAAAGTGACTGTCTTTGTGACTTCATCACGCTTAAACACCCTACCGATTTTAATCAAATTTTCAACATAGACGAGGTTCAGACCTGGGGTAGTTTTATCATATCAATTTGACGGTAGAACAAAGAGTTAGGGGGAGGGGAGGAGAGAGATGTATGAAAATGAATAAAACAACTCTTGAACCACCCAACTGATCTCTATCAAATTTTCAAGATAGATGACGTTCGGTCCTTCGATAATTTTTATAATCTAATTTTGACGGTGCAAGGTGGGGAGGGGGAGATATGTAAAAAAAATAAAAATAAAACTGGCTGTCTTTGTGACTTTATTACTCTTGAACCACCCAACCAATATCGATCAAATTTTCAACATAGATGCGATTTGCGCCTGGGATGGTATTTACCGGTATCTATTTACTTTGACGATAAAAATTAGGGGAGGAGAAGGAAGGAGTTAAAAAGTAAGTGAAACTTAACTCTTGAACCAAGCGATCAATCTCGGTCGAATTTTTAAACATAGATGAAGTTAGGGTCAGAGATTTTTTTTATCATTTCACTTTGACAGTAGAACTTAAGGGAGGGGAGGGGATACCTAAAGTAAATATAACTTAATAACACTTGAACCACCGGACCGATCTCGATGAAGTTTCCAACCTAAATGAAGTTCTAACCTGAGATGGTTTTTGTCATATCACTTTGACGGTGTAACTTTAGGGAGGAGGAGGGGAGACATTTAAAATGATCAAAAATGACCGATATTAGTCATCTATAGCTTTTGAGCTAGCTGAAATTAACAGTGACACTACCGATGCTGTTTAAATCCAAATTCAGCCCCACAGTTTGAGAGAGGGAGGAGGGGGAGATATATAAATACGATATAAAATGACCGATATTAGTGGCGAATCTATAGATTTCCAAGTTGGTGAGATGAACGGTGTTACTTCCGATCCCGTGTCCCGCAACATGGGGAGAGAAGGGGGATATATAAAAACCATCGAAAATGACCAATATAAAAGAGCGCTTTAGTAATAGAAAAAAGTGACTGACTAGCGGAACTATGTTTTCTTAATTTACCCCAGCGAAGCAGATAATTGATGCTAGTGTATTCTAAAACTCAAAAATAGAATTTACAATTCGTTTAAAAATATAGGCTGGAGCAGTCTTTAAAGGTTAGGTACCAACTAGTGAAATAGCCATTTATCGAACGAAAAGAATATGTTTCTGGAAATATTATTTGCGAAATATTCAAACCTGTTCCCCAATAGAATAGCATATCAAGCGAAGTGAAATGAAAAAAATCCAACTGAATCCAACTGCTATCTTCTAGATTTAATTTAAACAGCTAAAATGCTTACTCACTTTGGCCAGTTTATGAACACAAAATGGGAAATTAAAATATTGTAGCAGTTGCCTTACTTTCTTTCCTAGAGTTGGAATTTCCAAAAACGATGGATCACGTGGTCACAGATTTGTAAGGAGGAGTTTAAATGCCGAGTTTCATCTCCTTATGATGAGACATTTATCAGAAAGTCTTTTTTTGGAATATATTTTTAATATTTCCTTTCCTCGCTTAGAACATGTATTGTATGAAAGTAACATGAGAAAAGCCCGGCCAGAGTTAACTAACATGGGAAAACCAGAGTTTGGTAAATTAACTTCGGGGCCATCCTTCGCGAGGCAGTAGTGCGCATTTAAAATGTTAATATAACAAACTGGAGGAGCGCAATAGTCAGAAATAGTGGAGGAAAGGCGTCCTAAAGATTCTAACTCAGCGCATGTATGACACGACGTATAAAGTTCTGAAGTGACGGCGTGGCAGAGTTAGGATGATCCACGGCTCCCGTGCAAAGAGTCCTGGGTTCGATTCCTGCTTGAGTGAATTTCATTTGTTTTTTGCTTTAACCAATAAAGTAACCATTTTTAACTACAAGTAAAATATTAATTCATCATATGTTTATAATACATAAAACAATAGAATTGTTCAAATCAGTTGTAAAATCTTTGAATATTCTATGTTAACTAGCAATAGAATGTAACCTATTCCGCGTAGTATATTGATGCCACGGGTTGTATTATGAAAAAACATGAAATTTTTGAGTTTTACGTCCCACGTTTATGCCGGCTAGGCTAAAGGAGACGGTGAAGATGAGAAATTAATGAAATGGTGGAATGAAGAAAGTGGTAGGAAACGGGAGAACTCCGACGAAACCTACGCACATGGTGTTTGTCCAGCACAAAGTTCACTTGGCGGGAGCAGAGTTTGAACCCGAAACCCCATGCACCAGAGGTGAACGCTCAACCATTAAGTCACCGCGGCCCGGAGTTATATTATGGTTAGCAGAGTCGTTGTGTAAAAAATGTTCTTGACGCTTCGTGTCGTATCTGTAAACAGTGTGCGAATTGACCGGACATTTGCAAGGGAGGATGGATTGTACTTCAGACGACAATAGCATGGCAAAGTATGACAGTTGTAGCCAGGGGCGTCATTTAGGGAGAGCAGGAGGGGCAATTACCCCTCAAGAGTTTGAGGAATAAATATCCTTTATTCGATTGTCTACTAATACACTAGAACTAAACGTGAAAGCCTTATGTCGGTGGTGCTCTTGTCCCCTCAATTGAAGTCTGAAATGACGCCGCTGATTACAGCATACATCCAATATTACCAAAAGGAATTTCTCCCTCATTACCCTTGTAATTCGCACAATGTTCACAAATATAGACACGAAGCGACAAGAACATTTTTTGCACGACTGTGCTAACCATAATATAATGCGTGATATCAATATACAACGCGGAATAGGGTACAATTAATTGCTAGTTAACACAGAACATTGAAAGATTTTACAACTGATTTGAATATTTCTATTGTTTTATGCATTATAAGCATATGGTGAATTAATATTTTATGGCTACTTTATTGGTTAAAGCAAAAAACAAAAAAGTTGAATCGAGCGAGGATGCAACCCGGAACCATTTGCACGGGGTCGTAGATGCTCCTAACTCTGCCACGTCGTCACTTGATAACTTTACGCGTGGTATCATATGCGAGATTCGGAATCTTTAAGACGCGTTTTCTCCACTATTTCTGGCTATTGTGCTCTCCCAGTTTGTAATATATACACTTAAATATGCACTACCTCGCGAAGGATGAACCCGAAATTCATTTACCAAAGTCTGCTTTCCCCTTATTAGTCTTGTGAGATACTGTTTTTTAAGCATAAATTTTTCCACCCTCTTTCTCTATGGACTTTAGACGAAAGTAACATAATAAAGCCTTCGTTCGAAAAGGTTGATAATTATGTTCAAAAACTAATTTGAAACGGTTGTAATGTTTTTTGTGATGATGCAATAGATAAAAAAAATAATATGAATAAAACAATTGAAGAAATCCCCTCTACTACTTCTTAAAGTTGGAATTTTTGAAAATGTTAGGATATATGTCTATTTATTTATAATAAGACATTTGTATCGAGTTTCACGGCCGTAACTTGAGAGGCTCTGAGGTATTTTATTATTGGCATAATTTTTTAATCCTTTATCACCTTTAATATACGCGCGTTAATTAAAGTAAAAAAATACAGAACATTGTTAAAAATTACCTATCTTAACATTTTTGTTTTATTGGATCAAAAGATTCAATATATTTTAGGCAAAATTTTCTTGTACGCCTTATACCTGGAGAACTACATATAGTGTAGTCAAACTCATACTATCATTCAACTCAGTATCATTTGCTTATTTCGAAAAAAAAAAAAACGAAAACTCGATTTAGGGGCCGCTCATAAATGTTGTGATCCCTGAAAAAAAAATCTAATATATTCCATTCAATCAAAATTTTTCTTCTACACCTTTATCTGGAGTTCTACATATAGTGTAGCCAAACCCAAAGTATCACATAATTCAGTGTAATGTGCTTATTCTGTCGAGAATACGAACACTTGATTTAGGGACCATTCAAAAATTTTGTGCCCTTGATTAAGAAACTAATTATTGGCCAAGATCGCAATCTTTTGATTCATTTTTTGGATCATTCCTAAAATTCTTCTTTTATTTTTTTCGTTTCGATTTCGATAGTCAAGGTTGATTTCATTTACGCAATATACTAGTTGAAATGACGGTTCTTGTCACGGGAAGATGACATGTATGGAACATATTTGAAAGGTATATTTGGGGACTCTTCCCCCTTTAGGACGCCCCTATGAATTAAAGTGAGATGATAAAAACTCAGGTAGACGCAAGTCACAAATTCATTTTAAACGATGTAACCTTTTTAAAATTTGGTTATTTTATGAACAGACTAGAATAATATGGAAATTGATATCCTCATACTTATAAATCGAAATGTTCAAAAGCGCTGGGACTCATCCCAGCTTAGATTTAATAAGGAACTTATATACTGAGTTTCATCTGTTAAACTTGAGTGATTTCCAAGATATATTTTTGGCATACATTTTGAATATCTCTAATCTTTTAGCAAACATATTTTAATGAAAGTAACATGATAATAGCTAGACATAGTTAGCACTGTCTTCCACTTCAATGTTTTATTCATTTATTTATTTATTTTACTTTAATAAGGACGAACACATATACTAAGGAGGGAAACATGATCCAAAGTATACATAAAAATAGAGTATCTTACGAGATCTTTAAGTTAAGAATATGAAAGTCACCGTATATATTCCTAATTTAAAATATATAGGCACTCGTTCTAGTATTTTGAACAATTCCGTCTTCACGTAAGGAACGAGCAATTTCTACCATGACTTTTTTTGCATTCGAATACAATACAGTCTCATCATGATAGGAAAATTTCTTAAGTGTTTAAATTGAAGTTATAAACAGTTAACTCGACATTGCTTTTGTCATGTCCATTTCATTAAAATGCTCTGGGGGGATAGTCGGTTTAAAAATTATGCAAAATATATATATATATATATATATATATATAGTATATCACGAATATGGACTGATTTGGAATATGGAATCTGGTAAATAAACTCCTTATTAAAACTCGATGGACACAAGATCCAAAGTTTCCGAAAATTTCGCTTTTAGGATGAAGCGCAACTATTCCTCTATGTTTTCTCAATAAACAATATAAAATTGCATCGATATTTTCTGTTTCACCACGAAAAACGACTCAGCCATTTGAAATGAATTTGTGCACATAGCAAGCACTTGAGTCGAGCTTAGTTTTCATCAGTTCACTTCAATTCAAATACGCATTCTGAGAGGAGAAAGAAGGTCCAAACAACCTTCAAAATATTTTTCAAATAAAACTACTCTTCCCGTACAATGAACGGACATCTTTGCTATTAAAGAAATAAATGTAGAAATTTTACGTTTTTCTCTGAAGCAATCAGATGCAGGTTAAAACACAAGCACGAAATGCACCCTTGATATATAGATTACAGCCTACTATTTCCTAGCGATGGCCAAAATTTTTCGCGATCCGGAATCCAGAAAATTTATTTTCCGGAATCGGTAAGTTTACTTTCCGGATTTCGGAACAATTTCGATGTCGGAACAATTCCGGAATCTAGAAATATTCCGGACTTCGGAAAAAATACGAAATTTTTCCGACATCGGAATTTTACTGAAATCCGGATTTTTCCGAATTTTTTCTAAAATCGGAATTTTCCGAAATCTAGAATGTTTCCGATTTTACTTTTCGGATTCCGGGAAGTAAAAATTCTGGAATTGGCCATCGCTATTTCCTATTTCAGTTGTACTTATTTTACCGGTAAATTGTACACATACATTAAATAGGATTTATTGTTACGAAGAAAATTAAAAATGAATGAAATCGGGTCTATATGTGAATTAAAGTGGTTCAGGTATATATAATTTAAAGGAATGTTGCGTTCACTTGCGGCAAAGGGGTATCCTTGTGAAAGGAATGGGGGCACTTTGGATTCGATCCAGGCCGGTAGCCAGTCCAAAAATGTAAAGGGGGTCTGGCTGAAGTTAGGGGAGGCCCGATCCAACCATATTATAGTTCATCACCATATTATAGTTCATTTGCAAGCCTACCGTGAAACTTTTAGGGGGCAGCTAAAATTTAGGAGTGCCGGCCCCCCTAGACCCCCTGGATACGGGCCTGATTCGATTATCGGTGAATGTGCATTTGTTCAAATTAAACGCTAGTCTGTAAGTCTACGTCTTATATAACCTCGGTGCTGGAAGAAGTATTCTAGATGTCATTGAATGAAACTGAGGTATATACATATATACTGTTACTAGTTCTGAAGCTAAGTGTGTTGGGTTATTGAAACGCCTGGAGAATACAAGTTACATTATGCACATTCAAAGGTAAAGCTGAAAGAAAACGCCTCTGGCTGTGTTTCGTGTGATACTGTAGGGCTATTAAGTAAGGACTCAATTCACACTACCAAATATCTGATATGACAACCAATCAAAATTCGATAAAAGGGAGTTCATGTCTAGTAAATGCCACGTAATACATGGGATTTCTTTTAGATAGACATTCCCTTACATTTGAGTGCTGGACGTCATGGAGGAAGCAAGAATTCGTTTCATAACGCTTCTTGACGAAGGTTACAGCGCTAAGCAAGCCGCGGAGCATGTAGGCATTCACCCCAGAACTGGTCAGCGGTGGGCACATAGATATCGTGTTACCGGGGAAACAATTCGTCGTCGTGGTAATGGGAGACGCCGAGTTACCACAAATGAGCAAGACCGTCGTCTGGTTGAACAAGCCAAGGAAACTCCCCATTCAAATTCGCGTCAACTGCGACAAGCCGCTGACTTTCCTGGATCACGTCAAACAGCTATTAGGCGACTCAGGGAGGCTAATCTCTTCGCTCGGCGTGCAGCCATTAAGGAATTTCTTTTTGCGGAACACATCAGACGACGACGTCAATTTGCAGAGGAAAATATGCATCGGAACTGGACAAATGTCATTTTCAGCGATGAATGTATATTTTCTTCTGCAAATGATGGACCAGTCTGTGTCTTTCGTGAGAGAGGTTCCAGGTTCGATCCTCGATACATATGGCACAAGCGTTCCAGCGGACGCATATCAGTGGCTGTCTGGGGCTGGATATCTGCAGATGGATTTGGGTTTCTTCACAGGATTGATGGGCGTCTTACAGGTGCGCAGTATAAGTTCATCTTGGAGAATATTATGCTGCCATCTGTTCGCGAACGTTATCCTGAGGGAGCAATCCACTTTCAACACGACCGGTCACCTGTCCATATGTCACGAGTTGTCCAAGAGTGGCTGGCAGAGCAAAATGATGTAGAGGTAATCAATTGGCCTCCACGCGGAGCAGATCTTAACCCAATAGAAAATGTCTGGGCAGAGGTAAAGAGATGTTTGAGGGAGAAATGGGCTAATGAAGTTCCTAGAACTTCCAATGAGCTCTGGGATTCGATCGTTAATGCTTGGGAAGATCTTGCTACGAATGGCACGGGCTATGTCCGTCGAATGATAGAACGAATGCCTCGTCGAATGTTAGCGGTTGTTGAAGCAGGTGGTCACTGGACATCATATTAAGAACGTGTTTAGTTTCAAACAGCCCTTTTAAGGGCTACATTTCATCCATAAAATGTTATGTGAATATGTGATTAAGCATGCAGAAAAAATTGTGATGCAATCATCGAAATATATTTTTAAAAAATAAAATGTGCTTTGAGTGGGATTCGATCACGCAACCCTCACTACCTAAAGCCGAAACGCTACCTCTACTCTAGCCTCTCACTAGCTGTTACGCCTACCAATTCCTTGCACAATTGCTGCCAAGCCGCCAAAATTTCATACATAACATTCCTTCGTAATTAAAAATCATATACAAGAGAGAGATACCTAATTACTACCATTGTTTGGCATTATTAAGAAGGCGTCTCTTGCATTGAAAACGTAGGGCTTCATTATTGACTGATGAAAAGGAAAATGCAATAGTCGAAAATCGTATTTTCTTTGCAAGTAATTTAAACAAATTCCTATTCATAACCAAACTTGAAATGAAGTTGGGTTGAGTTGACTTTAAGTTTAACGTCCCGTTCAGCAGCGAGGCTATATTAGACGTGGACCTACTAACTCACGTGGAATCCGAACCACATGAGCTCCCACTGGGAATCGAATCCGAGTCTCTACGCCATTAAAATAAGGTGGATTCATATCTCTAAATTAGGATAAATTTCTTAAAGTACTTTTGAAATTCTTAACTAGATTTTTGCGTGTTTCCAAAGCAAATTTGATAAACCTTACTGAATTTTGATTATAATCTTTTTTATACTTCTGAACCATACCTATTATTTGGTATCAAATATACAGAATGTTTCAAAACAACACCGATAACGTTTGGGAGGTGATTCCTGAACCAAAACAAGACAAAAAATATGGACCAACCTGGATTTACAAATGTTTCCTTTCGGAGTTATAGGCTGCCTTAAACATGAAAAAACAAAAATGAATTTTAAAGGTCCATAGGTCCAAAACTATGGGACCTACCGTAGTCGGGTCAAGACTTCATTTAGAAACTAATACGTGAGTTATCCAAAAATGCATGTTTCAGAATCTTAAGGTACTCACGCAACAATTTGTATAGAGGGAGTTTGGCTAAAGGCATATGATTTGAAGTACTCACCAACTACCTCTCTAAAAATTGTTGCGGAAGTACCGCAGGATTGTGAAAGTTGGATATTTGGAGAGAGCACATATAGTTCCTAAGTGAAGCCTTGACCCGACCACGGTGAGTGCCATAGGTTTGGACCTATGGACCTTTGAAGTTCATTTTTCATATTTTTGGCATACTATAACTCCGAAAGGAAGCATTTGTGCACCCAGACTGGTCTATACTTTTTGTCCTATCTTGGTGTCATTAATCACATCCCAAATATTTTGTCGGTGTTGCTTTGAAACACCCTGTATAAAACCACTAACTAGAAGGATTGCACATGCTAATATTCAATCTTACCTGAATAACTGAATCTCTGAAATTAGGGAAATTATTTGATTATCAGTATACATACAATATGGTATTCACATTTATTTTAAACGTTCATTTAGAATAAATAATTTATATTTACTGTCTTCTTTGAGCTGTATAGTGTTTTGTACGAGTATGTTTTGACTTCACTCTTGTATTCAATGTGGGATCAAATTATGGTGATTGCGTTATGTGTTTTATTTATTTAAAAGATTTTAGATAAGGTTGATAACCCAAAAGATCCAGGTGCACTGAAACATTAACAAAAAATGAACAGAATATTTATCAATTCAGCCATGGCTATATATTAAAAATATGTATCCCTGCCTCCGCGTAATGGGATGGAGAATCTCTAGCCAAGAAGGCATATATGTAATTGAAACACGGAGACTCCTGATTTTGAAGCGCCAGTGCTAACTGCACACCTACATTCATTAGTTACCATTCATGTGATAAAGTTTTTGAAACAATTGTTTTTGTAAAATATTTATTATTTTCTGCGAGAGTTAATTTAATTATGTTCCCTCTTCAAAATAGTGTTAAATAATAAATAATAATTTAACAATAGAACAATGCTTAATCCCACACCCCTTAGCGGTTAATACACTCTAGAGCAGATTAATCATTAGATAGCTAAGGACTCTCTTCCTATAACTTTTACAGTATAAACTCTCAAGCTGATATAACATCTATAACAAGAGTTATACATCATATTAAATTAGAAATAAGTGTGATTATAATAATTGCTTGTTACGTCAGAAAAAAGTTTCTTTGATTAATATCATAGGTATTTTCGTGTACAGAAAAGAAATAAAGAATTACGCTAGGAAGCCAATTAACTCGTTAGACAAGAAACTTTGGTATTTTCGTCACTTAGAATATAGACGTCCTCAGATTTCTGAATTAAGAATTGCAATTAGGAATCCATCAAATATTTTGAATTTGTTTAAAATTGTCTCAATGCTCAACGAATTATATTTCAATTGAAAGTTTTGAATAAAAGTCTAAAGATGACACTGCTTTTTTACTTTCTTGTGCACTCCCCTTACGAACAATTTGTTCGGCATACCTTACATAGTACGGCAAAGTACTAGGTATCCCCTGTAATCCATAATGTGTATAGATTTGAAGTCATCCTTTGCCTCAACGAAATTCTATTCAGAAATATTTCGCTAAAACGTAAATTATGACTACCACCTCAGCAGATATGTCTACAAGATTAGAAACAAAAATCAGTAATCGGTGAAAGCACTGTTTCTTTCAGAATTAATGTTCCGGGGGGGGGGGGGCACACTCACCAGGAGAAGGCAGACTTTGGTAAGTAAACCTTGGGCTACTTTTTGCGAGTTGTTAGTGCACATTTAAAGAATTAATATTGCAAACTGGGAGAGCGCAATGGCCAAAAATAACGGAGAAAAACCGTCTTCAAATTTTTTACTCGCTGCATGAATTGTACGACACACACATTTACCAAGTGTCGGCGTCGCAAAGTGAAAAAAAAATCTTTGACTCATGCGTAAAGGGTTCCGGATTCAATTCCTGTTCGAGTCATACACTTTTTTTTTTTTGTTTTGGCTTCAACCAATAAAGTAGCCATTTGTAACTATAAGTAAAATATTAATTCATTATATGTTTATAATGAATAAAACAATAGAAATTTTCAAATCACTTGTAAAATCTTTCAATGTTCCATTTTAACTACGGTAGAAACAAAATTGAATGTATTCCGTAAATATTATTGTTACCGCAGTCGTTGTGTAAAAAATGTTCTTGACGCTTCATGTTTACATCTGTAGACAGTGTGCAAATTACAAGGGAAATGAGGAGGAAATCTCTTTTGGTTATAGCAACATCCACTATTAGCAAAGGGGATTTCCCTCTCAACTCCTTTGTAATTCGTACATTGTCAACAGATGTAGACACGAAGCGTCAACAACATTTAATACACAATGACTGTCGTAACCAGTGGCGTATTTATTGGGACGCTTCCGGGTTTAAGCCCCCCCCCCCGAAATATTATTTACTATATTAAAGTAAATGAAATATCTTCGAGAATTTTCACATTTCCAGGACCAAAGTTGGCAGAGCTCCCCCCCCCCCCGAAATAAAATCGCAAATACACCACTGGTCGTAACCATAATATAACTCATGATATCAGCATGTTTACGGAATAGATTAAATTTTGTTTGCCAGTTAACATGGAACATTGAAAGATTTTACAAGTGATTTGAAAATTTCTATTGTTTTATTCATTATAAACATACGATGAATTAATATTTTACTTATAGTTACAAATGCCTACTTTATTGGTTGAAAAAAAAGAGGTGTGTGACTCGAACAGGAATCGAACCCGGGACACTTTACACATGAGTTACAGATTTTACTCACTCTGCCACACCGTCAATTCGCGAGTAGAAAACTTTAAGACGGTTTTTCTTCATTATTTTTGGCCATGGCGCTCTTCAGTTTGTAATATTAACTCTTTAAATGTGCACTACAACCTCCCCCCCCCCAAAAAAATGGCTCCGAAGTTCACTTACCAAACTCTGCCTTCTCCTTGTCAGTATTACGGGGGGCACTGTCAGAGCTTGTCCGGAAGAAGCACTGGGTGAAAGATAACGTGTTAAGTATGAAGCGTTTAAGATCAATCCTTCAAACACTACTGAAGGGGGATTTCTAACTTAATTTCATACATATACCTTAAAATAAAAGATTTCGACTAAAATTGCCACTTTAAAAACTTCATTTCAGAGAATGACTATGAGAAACAATAAGGTCACTATAAAATACATTATAAAACACACACACTCAAGACTATCTACCTTCAAAATGACATTTCCAAAAGTTCAGACGCAACTAAATAGTTTTTTTAGACCTGAAAAAGTTAACCATTCTGAAGTTCATGCAAATATTTAATCTTTCTTCCGAAATAAACTCTTTCAAGTCACCTCCGACTGGGATTTCTCCTTGAAGTGAAAACTGTTCCTTCGTGATTATAAGGTTCACGTACGCCTTTTCGACGCAAACGATCCAGTTCGGATTCCCGGTGAGAGCGCATGTGTATCGGAACCCTCATTAAGCTGTAGATCTACGTCTCATATAGTCTCAGTGATCAAAGAGACGACAAACTCAAGATCAGCCATCAAACCGAAAACTTATTTACGTCGCCTTTTCACCCTCATCAAGGAGTATTAAGCGCTTTTTTTTTTAAAAAAAAATATTACACTTACAATCAAACAAATTAACTTGGAGTGCTGTCTTTAAAAAAAATATTTAATTTTAATTTCACATATATATTAGACAACTTCGCATAAAATCATACTTGTAGATCTTCATATTGACCAACACTTTTTTAATCGCCAATTGATATATATTTTTTATATTATATTAATTATTTCAACTACATTTACGTATAACTTGCAGTGCATATGTAGAGTAAACAAAAAAAGCAATCCTATTATGGTCATTTTTATGCAACAAAACATTGAATGATGATTTTAAAATATTCTGCATTCAATTAGAAGAAATTTTCGATAGAATAATTTTGATACTTTTATACTTGTTTATGTAGTAATGTAACGATTTATTACAGCATTGTGTACAAAAGGAATTAACAAATGTAGTTACTTTTTCTAGAATATTTAAATTAATTTGTTTTGCAAAATTATACAACAAATATAGTTAGCACTAAATCATGCATAATAAATAGGAAAGTAATGTTTTATTAAAGTTGCGGGCATGTTGACTAAACTTTTATTAAAGTTTCATTTTCAGGTTGTGACAATTAAGTTCCTTCTTTTTATTGAAATCTTGCTAATTGTAATATTTGATAAATATAAAAGTTTGAATTATACTTTATGCACACATTCAAATTGAATAGCATTAAATTAGTAATATTGAGAAATATTTTTTAGATTAAAAGAGATTGTTGAGTTGAGTTTAACGTCCCGTTCAGCAGCGAGACTATATAAGACGTGGACCTACTGATTAACGTGAAATCCGAACCACATGAGCTCCCAAAGGGAATCGAACCCGGGCCTCCCACGCTGGATTAAAAGAGAGTTGTTTAAAAAATATCACTAACAAAATGTGAACATAATAATAAATAAGAAAAAAAACTAGTATGCAGGATTTGAACTGCTGATCATCACCAAACGTGAATATTTAGTGAGTGCACACTAGATTGCTCCACGATTGCTAGTTTATTAAATACATCTCGATAACACATATAAACAAATTATACGAAAAGGGGTGGTTGCTTCATTTTTTAGTTTAGTTAAATGGTTTTCTGAACATAATTAGCACTGTCGTCTTGTCAATGTTTTGTTAAAATTTGCATCCTAAGGGGGAAATGGAATTTTAAAATTTAACCTATAAATAAAGGATCTCAAAAGTCCCTCATGTTATATAGATGAAGTTTGATATATAAACTCCTCACTAAAATAAATGGTTCGGTGTAATCGAGTTTTCGAATATTCAGCATCTACAGGAAAAGGTATAAAGGTAATTTATATAATACTTTCTCAACATATGAATCGAAGTTTTCTGTCTCCTCATCACAGGTAAACGCTGAACTATGTAAAACGAATTTTTGAAAATCAGAATCACTTGGCTAGAGTTGAGTTGATTTTGAGTTTAAAGTCCCTTTCAACAGCGAGGCTACATGAGACGCGACCTACTGATTAATGTGAAATCCGAACCACATGAGCTCCCTCCGGGAATCGAACCCAGGTCTACCACGCCAAATCATTTGGCTAGAGTGGTGATTTCACCACCTCACTGTCGCCAAAATATATATCCTAAAGCAGAAGGAGATTCAAAATACATGATAAAATAGTATATCCTGCAAGTCCGTCATTAGGGACTTGAATCTACTTATATAAATTCGTCAATGAAATAAGTGAAGACTTATTCCAGCGTTTAGGATAGCTTGGCTTCTAAAAGAGAAAGGGCAATTTGTAAAAATTAAGTTGATGTTGATTACCTCATCACCACGTACTGATGATTTCAGGGGGTAGCAGAGGGGCACATTTTCTCCTGGGACCAATGAAATTCTTACTACTCCCGTCCAAACTTCCGAAGAAACTAGTACTTTTGCAATGCTACTTTAACCCTGTATATTGAAATTCTCCCCCGGGAGAAATAGTTTGTACTCATCACTTTCATCACGGATAATGACTGAATCGTTTGGAATTAAACTTCGAAGATAGTCGAATCAGTTTTCTTTTTTATCATATTGCTTTCATTAGAATCGGTATCCTAAGGAAGAAATCGGCTTCAAATTTGTGATAAAAATATAGTATCTTCTGAAACTCTTAAAATAGGCAGATTAAATTTTGTTTATAAACTATTTTGAAAAGTAAGATGACACTTGTCCCAATAAAGGGTATGACTCACATGCGAAATTCTTGGCGATCCTTTGTATAGCCATGGTTTAGCCCCTTCGTGATAAAAACGGAAGTATTGTTTTATTAAAATTAATGATATTTTGATTAAGTTTTATTAAAATTTCATTTTCGCAATGAAACTTTATGACAATGAAGCTGCTACTTTTGATAAAACTCTTGATAATTTTAACACGTCTAAAGGCAAAAATTTGAATTGTTTGCCCATATTTAAATTACTAACATAAAAAGAATAATATCAAATACCTTTTATTAATAAAAGAGAGGTGTATAACAAAATCTCGCGAACAAACTTTTAAAAATACTGTAGGCACGGAGCTGGAACTAATGATCATCGAAAAAAAAAAAAAAGAGGGCACTAAATCATACTTTAACAAATCACCCTACTACTTGTTGAAAAACACTATAACGAATAAAGAGAACAAGCGTTTCTTAAAAAAAAAAAAAAAAAAAAGAAAGAAAGAAAGAAAGAAAGAAAGAAAAGAAAAAAAGGCTATCGGGTATGTGATTTGTACTGATGGTTATGGGAAAATAAAGAATAAAGAGCGAGTGCTAAGTAACTACTCTACAAAGGTAAGTTAAGAGCGAACTACTTGCAGACGCATATAAGGAAACCACTAACACAAAATGCATGATCGTTTAACATATTTTCTAGCTTATTTCTATTTATTTCTTTGTTTACGTGCAAAATGCTTAATATCATTATTAGAGTTATTCCATATGTATAGTAACTAACATTATGACAGATATACTTTGCATTTTTAACAATTTCTGAACATGAATCTTTGAACCTTATGCGCTCTGAAAGGAGATTCAAGTAGAGATCTTAAAGATAAAACATGTCTAAAATTTCAAAAGTGAACTTGACTCCCTCGTGTACTGAATGTGCCAGTTTTCAGTTAAATATCAATTCAGACATAGTGTATCATGCCCATGTCATTCCCCTGCCATGATCCGTCCGTGTCACTGCTGTGGCCATTGTCACATATCATGCCGTTCTGTGGCGTGACACTATTTCTTTCTACACCCTTTCCCTTGGTTCGGATCAACTTCGTGTCCCTTCGTGTGCTACGAACAAAACCGAAGGATCCCGGCCGAACAGTTTCTCTTCAAGCTATCGAGTAAGAGTGATTGAATTATGTAATTGTATTTTATTTAATTATTTACTAAACAAATTTCCGATATAGCAAAAATACCATTATTTTTGTAAAATGTTCATTATTTTCATGAAGCAGAGATAATTTTCTACTTGGCTTTAGAACTATCCCTACTAATTTTTAATCGACATCTAATAGTTTACGTTCATTTTTCTCCCTATTACCTGCATATTACTTGCAGATACTATGCGGAGTAAATGTTTTTTTTTTTTTATTATTAGTTACTGTTTTATGAAAGCTTAGCCATATGTTAATTAAAATTCCACTATTTGTAAGTTTCTCATTTCGGTTATGAAAATGATTATAAATGAAGCTACCGCTTTTTATAAAATTCTTGAGTTTTAATGTTTATAAAGACATAATTCTAAATTATTTGGAAATATTCAAATAAACTAGAATGAAGAGGATAATACTAAGGAGCATTATTAGAACAAAACATTGTTCCTTAAGGAATTCACAGAATCAAGCTTTTCTTAAAAAAAAAAAAAAAAGTTACTATAGGGTATGGGATTCGAAGTGATGATCAGGGAAAAATAAAATATGTAAAGAAGAAGCTTTAACCGACTACTCTACAAAGGCACGGTACAGATTGCACCTTGGTAGACGTATGTAGCGAAACCACTAACACAAAATGCCTGATCGCTTCGCACATTTTGTAGCTTATTTCTATTTAGTCGTTTGTTTAAATGTAAAATGCTTAATAGGAATAATTGTTAGAGCTGTGCCACATGTATAGTAACTAACCTTATGACAGATTTACGTTGTATTTATAACGAAGCATAAAATTCCCTCCCTCTTTGTAAATTTCGCTGCGCGTTTGCCACGTTTACGAAAATGGAACTTAGAATTTTTCGATGAAAGTTTCGGAGATTTCTTTTTTTAATTATAACTTGCTTATTTCTTAATTTTTTATTGAAATATTTTTTGGAAATATGTGTTTTGTTTTTCTGCTTATTTCAAAGAAGAAATGTGACATTTTCTATCACAAGAAAGAGAGTTATTTCTATTTATGTAATTTCTAAAGACATGCGACAACAATTTTGGACACAAGTGTACCTCCAAAATCATTGGAAACGCGAGCTTGAAGTATTATAGCAAGTCCTAGATTGAAGATGTGCTTTACTTGTATGCAAATATACACATTATTGGAATATTAACAAGAGAAAAAATATGAAACATATCTGGAATTATTAAATGATACATACTATTACCCCGAATTACTTGATATTATATTAAGAAAAGACAGACTGAAATCGGTCATTCCGGATAGAAAAAATCGAACAGTAGTAGTGTCTCACGTGTGTTATATACTTTGAAAATATTAATGTGAATTGCGTATTAAAACAATATAAGTATACTTACGTAATAATAATCCTAGTGAATGCGTGCATAGCAAATTAAAAATTTTCGATTGTACTCATCTCCATAATACTGGAACATTTGTAGCGATGTACTTATCTCTTGATAAAAACCTTAGTGAACTATTCGAAGTATATGAACAGGAACATAGTGAAATCTCATTTATATGCTTTGTGCGTAAATCTTGTGATGTTTTAGAAATAGAGAATTTGTTGGATAAATTATATCATTCCTTACTCAGCACACAAACGAAATTTCACCATGCGTTAATCAATATACTATTGTTATTCAAAATGTCTGATAACGAATTTATTATTCGTGTGATTTGTCTAAGCTCATGCGATGATACAGTAAATTTCCATTGTTTGGTAAAATCTGCAATAGAATATAATTTATTGTCACTAGGTGTCAAAAACAAATTGATTGGTTAACATTAAGTTTACACGGTTTGAAGTGGAATAGCAGAACTGGATATACTGTATCATTCATACGCAACCCTATATATCAATTATGTGCTGAGAATTCAATCATTTATTGTAAAGGTTTAGAGAAATCTCTTAGGATTAAGAGAATATTTGCATTGATTTAGAAACAAAGCATTGTCCTTCATTAAATGAATTGTGTGGAAACACATTTACTGAATATTGTTCTTTTCACACAAATGTTGTAAAGAAATCAGGATGTGCATATCGTAACGCTTAACAGTTGAGTTATTGGTGGAAATATGAAAGACGAACAGCATTAACAAATGCATTATCAAGATTGTAATGAGAAATTTTAAATAAAATGCAGGGATGTAATTCAAAAAATATTGTAAATTTTTAAAAAAATGTAATGAAAAAATTGCATATATAATAAAAATAAAAAAATGCAAATATAGAAAAAATTGTAATTATATATAATAAAAGAATAAAAATTGTAAATATATATAATAAAAATAAAAATTGTGCTTTTAAAATTTGTTTACATGTTTATAAGCAATACCATCATTCTTTTTCAAATTTTCTTTTTAAACATTTTTTAACATTTTTGAAATGATTCAGTGCGAATAATATGATGGAAAAAGAATAAAACAAAATATCCGGACAAACAGAATCGTCGTCCTGATATTGTTGACTAATTGTAAAATATATTTTAGTATTTTCTGATAAAAACTTTATTTTTATGAGAATCAATAGGAAGACTATCAAAGTAGTTGCCTCGTTTTTTCTCATCGATTCATTACTCTGAGCAAAATAAATGACGCGTCTCTTTATTCTGAATGTTTTGAAAATATCTCCGTTTTCTTTATATGTTCGAAGTTTCGGAGGGTTTCCACAACAGAAAAGGTAAATAACAAACCAGTTTTTAATATTTGTGTTAGATTTTATCTTAAAATAAATAAATTAGAAGCAAAAACATTTAATCGACCGAAATTACAAAAATTACCAACTCTGCTAAAGTGGGAAATTTCTAAGAATGCGAGGGAATTCTGCAGTTCAACAGGAAGCAGCGATCTGTCATTGCATTAAATGTGGATTAAATCTACAATCGAAAATTTTAACGAAACATTTCTAGTATGCTTTATTACGTGCATTATCTTCTAACTGCAAATATATGAATCTATGGAAGAATTAACGAACAGATAGAGATAACAGTTGAAATTGCCTATCGAAGAGGACGAATTGGTAGCACAATCATAATGAAAATTGTTTACCGTAGAGCATGTTCACTTCACGTAAAAAGTGAATAGTTTAATTAGTTAAAGCAAGGAGTCTGTATGCCGGAGGTAGTTGGTACAAGCCCCATAGAAGTGCAATTTTCATTTTTGTTACTATGGTTATTTTACTTTTTTATTTGGGAAAGGATCAATTGTAACATATGTGTAAAACTCATAACGATACAAAATAGAAAATGTTGTCGCACTAGCATTAGTCTGCCTAATTTTTGTTTGCAAACAGTTTCGTAATTATTTCCCCTATGCTCATTGCTCACTACATGCTCACTGTTGCATTACGAATGTTTTCCAGTAAATGTTAATTCTAATTTGGAGAATTTTATAGTTTCACAACGTTTACCCCTAAATAGTCTTCTATCTACTTTTTTGGACCTTTTGATAAAAGATTTCCCCATTAAATGTTTAATTTTCGCTATATATATTTAACTCGCTAAAGCTCGCTGGGGGCTCCGCCCCCAGACCCCCGGTTCTGGCTTTGCCATAAGGTGTCAAGTTCTAGAAAACTATTCCTTGAGGAATTCACTTCCCTTTACAGCACACATCTGTTACCAACACATACTTCAATTGAACCGGTATTATTTCTTCCATTTAACTTTGGACAGCAAACACACAATTTATAAGAAAGAACTCTATTACTACTTCTATTCTGGCAATCATATACATGGCTAATTACATACACTTTACGCACATCTATACATGTTAGAGACAATAACAGAGTTTTTTTTTCTGAAACATAAACCGCGGAAACTGTCTTGCAATAGCCTACCAATTAAACCTTTCATTTTCCGAAAACACTCACTGTTTACAAATGTGAATTTTTCCACCCTTTTAAATATTATGTTTTGCAGTGTAATTTAGTACGTACAATGTATTATAATAGTGTCCCTCTTGTTAATTCTACATACTTTCTGCACTAAAAGTAATTCACATCTGTGATATAAGAGTGCGAAAATATTTCAGGCTTCCTGTATATTTATTCTTGTATTTACAATGAAGACTACAATTTACTAGGTAATTTACAAATATGAATATTGTTGGAAATTATTTAAATTTTTTTCATAGCATTTGAGTGAACACTACTTTTGTACTGTAATGTAGTACAGTGGATTATAATGGAAACCTTGGGCATAGTTGTACATATTACTTGCAGCAAGACTTTTTCAAATATTTCATATTTACTGGACAATTTCTTGCAGTCAACCAGTATCTCTCGTCTTGTATTTTCAATAAACACTACAATTTGTAGGTAATTTATAAAAATGAATTTTGTTAAGGCTTTTTAAACATTAGTTCAAAACATTTGATTCAACACTAGTTTTTGCAGTGTAACGTAGTACATCTTATTATAATGGTGTCCTTTGGTAAAAAATGTACTTACTGGGCAGCAAGACTTTTTGAAATGTTTATATACACTGGGCAATTACATAGAGTCTTCGTGTATCTTTACTCTCATATTTTCAATGAAGACGAATATTAACTAAGTAATTTAGAATATGAATATTATTGGAGGCTTTT
Source organism: Thermobia domestica (assembly GCF_964235325.1). NCBI lineage: Eukaryota > Metazoa > Arthropoda > Insecta > Zygentoma > Lepismatidae > Thermobia > Thermobia domestica. Next base: position 129,895,360 of record NC_137456.1, on the reverse strand, counting down.
GAAAATTTGTTTATAGCATTTTAAACAAACCACTTTTTGCATAGTAGTATAACAGTGTATTAGAATGGTGTCTTTCTAATTTCTTATTACAATTAAATAAAAAAACATCATTTCCTTAAGGGCGGATTCGCAAACTACGCATCAGAATAAACATCACCTCGAAATTTCAACGTCCTACATACAGCCATTACAAATTTCACATTTTTTCGATTTGCGCCGCGAAACGAAAACGAATTTTAATGCTCTTTTTTCTATCATAAACTATGTTCCTAGCTTCACTGCCTGACAAAATATGACGTTTCTATGGTGTGTGGAACTACTCTAAAAACCAGCATTTCGAAACGACGAAAAATTTCGACACTTCATTTCCATGGAAAATGTCGCCTTTTTCGTGATATCGGAATTTTCCCATTACTCACATCCCATGACGAACAAGTATGCAAAATTTGGTGTTTGTATGTTTTGTGGAAGTATGCAAACAATTAAGTGTGTTTCCGATTATAGAGGTATATAATTCCCCACAGATGCAGGCCGCAACGTACCAGTATTATGTGAGCAGTAAGAACGAAGTCGAAAATCTAAGGAAATCGGTAGTGTAGGGGATTGACGTGAGCCTACTGGACAGGAGACCTGGGTTCGATTCCTAACAATCTTTTTCTCACTTTTTCTTTCTTTGAAAGTTTATTTTTATAGCATATATTGTTTGCCTAAAAGGTTGAGTCTATTATAAAACGCATTTCACTCCAACCGGTCCTGTAAACAAACTACTGAACCGAAAGAGGCACTATTCCACGTATCCCGTATATTATAACTATATACGCTGCCAACGAGAAAATTGTCAAAAGGTGCGTATATATATATATATATATATATATATATATATATATATATATATATATATATATATATATATATATATATGTGTGTGTGTGTGTGTATTTCCTTAAAAGTTATAATCTTATACTTTTTCAGTTGTGGTATAGACTTCAAACTTGGTATACGCATCTATCTAAACGACCAGTATAAAAAGGGAGATTGTTTGCAATTATTTCCGGTTTGAAGCACACACTATCCTCGCGAGACAAAATGTATTTTTGTCTCGTCTCTATACTATATCGTGCAAATGATGCTCAATGTTTTTTTCCAAAATGTTTTTTGGGGGTACACTGCCTCCTTGGGGCTCTTAGAGTGCCCCCGCAGGAGACCAAATAATACGTGTATAATAGAATAATAAATAGAAAACTATGAGCAGTGCCCCTGGGAATACTAACTGTGATCCTCAGGAACATTGTTTCTGAAAGAAACACTGGTGTTGCCCCATCTCTAAAGCTACATATGTTTCTTTCTAAATAGTTGAGTATCGTCTCGAAGCTTCACACGAACAAACTGCCTAGTTTCAAGACGATATCAACAGTTAGTGTATAAATATATTCTTTTCGTCTATGTCTGTAATAACGAAAATATTTTGTTCACGCAATGCCAACAGAAACTATTTTGATAAAACGAAGCAACGTGATAAGAAAAAAAACGTAAGATAAAACAAGGTTCGGCGGGGAATCGAACCCAGACCTGCTACTCAGAAAGCAGACACTTTACCGCGGAGCTAACTTACTACGTTGAATTTTGTTTGTTTTATTCTCCTCAATATACCACATAAGAGTCCAAATGAAGGCAATTCAAAAATATGGCAATTTTGCATTCAAGATGGCGACTTCTCGAATGATTTGTTTCTTCACTTAAACTGAACTACGTCCTTAATAACATAGCGAAACCTGGCTTACCTACCAAGAGCACAACTTACAATTTTCATGGTTACAAATTTTTGAGCCGCCATTTTGAATCGAAGATGGCGACTTTTCCAACATGTCGGAATTTTCCCCTCACATACGCTGTAATCTACACACTTGAAAGCAATTTCGTGATTCCACCATATCTACAAGTTGTGTAGAATTAGACGCACCCTTATAACATTCCTAGCACCATCTTACACCGAACATGACTATTTCTTTCAAGTTTAAGGGCGGATTCGCAAACTACGCATCAGAATAAACATCACCTCGAAATTTCAACGTCCTACATACAGCCATTACAAATTTCACATTTTTTCGATTTGCGCCGCGAAACGAAAACGAATTTTAATGCTCTTTTTTCTATCATAAACTATGTTCCTAGCTTCACTGCCTGACAAAATATGACGTTTCTATGGTGTGTGGAACTACTCTAAAAACCAGCATTTCGAAACGACGAAAAATTTCGACACTTCATTTCCATGGAAAATGTCGCCTTTTTCGTGATATCGGAATTTTCCCATTACTCACATCCCATGACGAACAAGTATGCAAAATTTGGTGTTTGTATGTTTTGTGGAAGTATGCAAACAATTAAGTGTGTTTCCGATTATAGAGGTATATAATTCCCCACAGATGCAGGCCGCAACGTACCAGTATTATGTGAGCAGTAAGAACGAAGTCGAAAATCTAAGGAAATCGGTAGTGTAGGGGATTGACGTGAGCCTACTGGACAGGAGACCTGGGTTCGATTCCTAATAATCTTTTTCTCACTTTTTCTTTCTTTGAAAGTTTATTTTTATAGCATATATTGTTTGCCTAAAAGGTTGAGTCTATTATAAAACGCATTTCACTCCAACCGGTCCTGTAAACAAACTACTGAACCGAAAGAGGCACTATTCCACGTATCCCGTATATTATAACTATATACGCTGCCAACGAGAAAATTGTCAAAAGGTGCGTATATATATATATATATATATATATATATATATATATATATATATATATATATATATATATATATGTGTGTGTGTGTGTGTGTATTTCCTTAAAAGTTATAATCTTATACTTTTTCAGTTGTGGTATAGACTTCAAACTTGGTATACGCATCTATCTAAACGACCAGTATAAAAAGGGAGATTGTTTGCAATTATTTCCGGTTTGAAGCACACACTATCCTCGCGAGACAAAATGTATTTTTGTCTCGTCTCTATACTATATCGTGCAAATGATGCTCAATGTTTTTTTCCAAAATGTTTTTTGGGGGTACACTGCCTCCTTGGGGCTCTTAGAGTGCCCCCGCAGGAGACCAAATAATACGTGTATAATAGAATAATAAATAGAAAACTATGAGCAGTGCCCCTGGGAATACTAACTGTGATCCTCAGGAACATTGTTTCTGAAAGAAACACTGGTGTTGCCCCATCTCTAAAGCTACATATGTTTCTTTCTAAATAGTTGAGTATCGTCTCGAAGCTTCACACGAACAAACTGCCTAGTTTCAAGACGATATCAACAGTTAGTGTATAAATATATTCTTTTCGTCTATGTCTGTAATAACGAAAATATTTTGTTCACGCAATGCCAACAGAAACTATTTTGATAAAACGAAGCAACGTGATAAGAAAAAAACGTAAGATAAAACAAGGTTCGGCGGGGAATCGAACGCAGACCTGCTACTCAGAAAGCAGACACTTTACCGCGGAGCTAACTTACTACGTTGAATTTTGTTTGTTTTATTCTCCTCAATATACCACATAAGAGTCCAAATGAAGGCAATTCAAAAATATGGCAATTTTGCATTCAAGATGGCGACTTCTCGAATGATTTGTTTCTTCACTTAAACTGAACTACGTCCTTAATAACATAGCGAAACCTGGCTTACCTACCAAGAGCACAACTTACAATTTTCATGGTTACAAATTTTTGAGCCGCCATTTTGAATCGAAGATGGCGACTTTTCCAACATGTCGGAATTTTCCCCTCACATACGCTGTAATCTACACACTTGAACGCAATTTCGTGATTCCACCATATCTACAAGTTGTGTAGAATTAGACGCACCCTTATAACATTCCTAGCACCATCTTACACCGAACATGACTATTTCTTTCAAGTTTAAGGGCGGATTCGCAAACTACGCATCAGAATAAACATCACCTCGAAATTTCAACGTCCTACATACAGCCATTACAAATTTCACATTTTTTCGATTTGCGCCGCGAAACGAAAACGAATTTTAATGCTCTTTTTTCTATCATAAACTATGTTCCTAGCTTCACTGCCTGACAAAATATGACGTTTCTATGGTGTGTGGAACTACTCTAAAAACCAGCATTTCGAAACGACGAAAAATTTCGACACTTCATTTCCATGGAAAATGTCGCCTTTTTCGTGATATCGGAATTTTCCCATTACTCACATCCCATGACGAACAAGTGTGCAAAATTTGGTGTTTGTATGTTTTGTGGAAGTATGCAAACAATTAAGTGTGTTTCCGATTATAGAGGTATATAATTACGGAGAAGTTTTACAATGTATTTTCTTAAATTGAAATTGTTTTGAATTTACCACATGAGGTAAGTAGCCCGAAGGAGGAGAACTCTGGTAATTGATATTCTACGTAAAAGCAACCTATTGTAGAATGATGATGCTTCTTACCTTCAGCACATAATCTTTACGTTAGAGAGTCAGGCAGAAAAATCCTGTTTTTCCTCCCCTGTGACCACTCATCTTAAACCTCTACATGTAATGATTCCTGTCACATAATTTCGGCGGTACAAAGACATTCATATTTAATATGTACAGTATTATTATTATTATTAATTACAATAATAATAACTATTATTATTATTATTATCTGAATATTCCAGCATTACATAATATAGTAACCTTAGACATCTTAATTTAAAATGCTTTCTTTAGTAATAATTGGAGCAACCACGAACCAAAATTTAAAATGTAGTAGTTGGCACGACATACGCGTACAATTTGCCCCTCTCTTTTCAGCACCCTCCCAACAGAAAGTATATAATTTCTGACAAGCAGGGCAGACAAAATAAAAAAGAAATATATTTACGGCATCCTTTCCTCCTTCGTGAATGGAATATCACATAGCATTTTTTACTCTACTGGAGATGACCCGAGGCGGTTATGGTTAGGTAACAAGAAATACTTATAATATTTATAGCGCCCCTTGACTAATATTACCGCTTCATTATTTGTTCGAGGGCGCCCTACACTACCAAGGGTGACAAAAAGAATAAGAAAAGTTTCTAAAGAATACAAGGCACTTCATATTTTGTCAGAAGCAAGGCAGTGTATACACAGCATTGCTTCGTTTACAAGTGTTTCACCGTTGAGTCGCTTATAAAATTAGGCAGAATAAACTTTACGCTCCTTTGGAGTCCAAAATATCTTCTACCAGAATTTGAGGAAGAAAGCAAAACCCCTTAACCCCCGTCTTGTAGCGCCACTAAAATTAAATCTAGCTGATCGTAAATAATAGTAACGAAAGTTAGCAGGGTCTGCAGGAGTTGACTTGGACATTTCTAACATATTTCCAGAATTTCAAGTATGAGAAGCAACCTGTTTATAAGAGGAATGACTACTAAAACGATGCTGTATTTCCAATTTAAACATTATTATTATAATGATAACACTTTAATATAAAATACTTTACAGTCGCTTCAATTAAATTAATTTTGACACATTTCATTATCACATCAATAAGATTAACAACGAATAATAATAATAATAATAATAATAATAATAATAATAATAATAATAATAATAATAATAATAATAATAATAATAATAACCAATAATCACTGTTCCTCTCACTATAAATTTCTAAATAATATTAATGGTGTAAAAATTGTTGAAAGTGTATAGAGAAACTTCTAGTATCTGAATGTAACAATGATACGTATAGGGACAATGTGTTGAGGTATTTAATCCTGCTATATTAAAGCCTGAGAATGTAATGATTAGATTCTGTACTAAATTAGCTCTGTACTAAGTTAGAAGTAAACGTTTTAAATAAACCAAAACATCCATTGTAGGCCTATAATCATGTCCAAACTATCTCCAGTAATACAAGGGTGAATTCAAGTGATATAGTAAACAATAACGCCAATTAACAAACTAGAAAATATCACTGTCTTTGTCCTGTATTTCATGTTCACAAGTAAAATTTCAGGTCTCTCCCTCTTGCCTATTCACAAGTGTATCACAAGATTTTAGGAACTTCTGGTTTTACAGATACAGATACAGAAAAGCACAGGTTTACTTATTTGATCTCTAGTACCGTCACCTGTCAAATGTCAATAGGAAATGTACTGCATTTGGGTATTGGTACCTATAGGAACAAAAGAATAGAATGTTGTAATCTCTGGCCTGAGTAATTAAGATTATTTTTAAGTGAAAGTCAATATTAGTTGGTGAATAACATTTTTAATTACTTTTATTTGGAAGGAATGTATTAGACCTAAAAGTGCGAACAAAATATATTTTATATATTTTAAATTAGTGAAAATTGAAATGTGTGCCTTTTGATCTTTCTCATTATGTACAGAAATGTAGAAAAGGTAATGTGCGATTTATGGTGTGAGATCAAAGTGTTTGCTTGAATAATTGTTTTTAATTTCGTAAACCTTTTAGTAAAGTTAGAATTGGAAATGTCGTGAAAGTTTGGCGATTAATTTTGCATACTTAGGTGTGATAAAAATTATTTTTAAAATACTGAAATAAATGGTTCAGGATGCTTGATACGACATTGTCAATGTTTTTTACTTTCATCAGGGATGGGATCACCTCGACCGTGGTCTACTACTAGGACGTAAATCTTAACAGGTAACCTCGGTGCACTGTGTCATACTGTCTAATCCAATCAGGCACACCCATTTCGGTGGCCAAATTGCTAATTTCTGATATATTAACATTTTTGATCATATAAAACAAAACAATTTTGTTTTAAATATTCTTCCATTTTATGGTATTGGGCTTTATTATTTACTTTTCATTAGGTCCTCGTTATTAATTTATATCAGTGATTCTCAACCTATTTCCTATAATGATCCCTCTTTATAACATCCTGCTGCCACCGACTGTTACATCTAAGTTTTTGTTCTTAAGAAACGTTTATGTGGGGATTTTAGTCTACCTATTACAAAGGGATCACGATATTAGTTAGAAGAAGCAATTTAGTCTTTTTTGTTTTAAATTGCACACATTACGGAGAAATACTAACGAGCATAGGTACGTTTTTTTTTGTTTCACAAGCCACGTTTACGTTCGGTGGCCAACAGTCTTAACTAACAAGTAAGAGTTTTCGAATCCTTTCCTCTTTTCCACTAGGAAAATGCTGGACAGGCACTATTAATATAGATTTTCAGCGTTTTTGCTTCCTCTTCCTTTTTCATTATTATTTGGTTTGATTTCAGTGTAGCGTTCCGTTCAGCAACAAGGCAATATGAAACGTGTAGCTATAGCTTAATATGAAATCCGAACAACATGAGCTTACGGCAGGAATCGAACCCGGTATCCCTTTTCCATTGTTATTGGTATCCTAACTGCTCACTCATTGCCAAATATTAGAATGCAATTCGGATATACAGGTTGTATCAGCAACTCTTTAGTAATTAAAAATAAACAAAACCCTCCTTACTAAATTACAGTGAAACAACAACGAGAGTGTACGAGGTAAGTGAGGAATTATATCGACTTTGCAACAAAGATTTCACTTCACTCGTACCTGTAGTTCCTATATGTTGTCTTTCGTAATATTTATTATCAGTTTATTTCCCTAGATCTAGTTTTAGAATATACTTGTATAATATGTCACTAAATTACGAAAGGGTTCTCAGTCGGTAGGACAGTGTAAAGGTGTTACTTCATAGCGTACACCCTTGGTCTAGTTGCTAGCGCGTGGGACTCTTGAACTTAAGGTCGCGGGTTCGATTCCCAGTGGGTGAGTATTATAAAGTTTTGGTTATATTAAGATTTCTACATGTGGCGCTTCTTGTTAGAAGTTGCAATTTCTATTTCTATTTTTTGAATTTATTAATGTAGCCCTCGAAAGGGCTGTTTTATGTAAACTCGTCTCCAAATTAATAATACGTCAAATGGCCATCAATAACCGCTTGTATTCTTCACGGCATCCCATGAATGAGACGACGGATGTAGCGTTCGCTTTGCGCAACCTCCTCCCATGCGTCTTCTACTAAGTTCCAGAGAGCAGATTATGTCGTGGGTGGCGGATTAGGAAAGCGTTCTTTAGTCACTCTTTTCACCTCAGCCCACACATTTTCGATCAGGTTCATATCAGCCCCACGTGGGGGCCAATCAAAAACACCTAGATCAGCCTGATCTTCTAGCCAATTCTTAACTACCCGACATGTGTGGACGAGAGATCTGTCGTGCTGAAAGTTGACTACGCCATCAGGATGAAGTTCTCTAACAGATGGCAGCATGTCATTCTGAAGAATGTTCAAATACTGCGCACCCGTCAAACGTCCCTCTATCCGATGGAGTACTCCTAGGCCCTTTGATGTTAAGAATCCACAGGCCGACACCGATACACGACAACAGTGTCGTCTGTGATGGATGTATCGTTGAGTATACCTGGTTCCACGCAGACGATACACAGCGACTGGTCCTGAATTTTCAGACAAACATCCACTCGTCGGTGAAAACAACACCGTTCCAGTTGCGATGCTGTTCGCTTCTGCAAATTTAAGTCGCAGTCGAATATGATCTTCAGAGAAGACTTACTTTAAAGCCGCACGACAAGTGAAAAGGCCAGCTTCCCTAAGCCCTCTTCTAGCAGCGAACCTAAAAGCTAGGTAATTTGCTATTCGCATCAGCTGTCGAGAGGTCGTGTGAGGTTGTTGATGCGCAACATAAATGATCTGATGACCTTGCTCTTCTGTTGTCACACGTTCTTCCCGCAACCGAGGCGTCTACCAGCTCCCCCAGTTTTACGGTACCGCTTCACCCACCGTTGAGCTCTTCTTGGGTTAACCCTAACACTTAGTGCTGCTTGCGAGACACTTTACCACACGTTAACAAGGCCAAGAATGCCTTCCATTACGTTCTCTGCCATTGCGCTCTATTGAATGATTACACCTTCAGCTTGGGTTTTTAAAATATTACTCCTAACAACAAACGTGATTGGCAGATAGCCAATCACATAACAGAATACTGAACTACTGAACAGAACTCCACAGAAATGTATGCTGAATTTACGTTTATAGCTACAATTTTGTGATTTGCCCTCAAGGTCAATCGTGTGGTAATTCAGTTCCGTGCGTGTTCTTAAGCCGTGTTCGTATTGCTTCGAACAGTTTTTACGTATTTGTTTCAAAAAGAATAAATTTACAGCACGATCATAATGAAAAGAATGCCTCGTAATATAACAGATTTCTTTCGCGTAAGAAATCAAAACTCAGTTGGTCAGAGCAACTAGTCTGTACGAAGGAGGTTGTTGGTTTGAGCCCAGTGAAAGTAAAGGTTTTTATTATAATTGATTTTCGTTTTGTATCAGGAAAAATCAAATTATGACATCGTGATATCAAATGTATTTGGTTAAGTAACTTTGTCTTAACTAAACTTTAAATATCAGTAGCCGTTTAATTTATTTCATTTAGATAAATGTGGATTAAATCTACAAACAGAACTTTTAGCGAAATAACGACGTATGTGTTAACTACGCCAGGCCCGTATTAGACTCATGTTTACTTTGGTTATCTGACTTATTCTGCTCACGACATTTCACATGTTCCTAAACGAAACTATTTTGCAAACTTTCTAACTACCGGTATATAACCTTAAGTGTATAATGTTTGTCCGATTATCGCAAATGTATATTTGTCTTTACTGTCTGTTTTTTTCTTACGCATGTCCTATCTTGCGCTACTCTATCTCTGTATAATTGAATTCCAAATAAAGAGCTTTAAAAAAGTTAGTTAGAGCAGCGAGTCTGTAGGCAGGCGGTTGTGGGAAGTGGATTGGCGTACTGTAAAAGTGAGATGTTCATTTTTACTTGCTCACTGGTAAACAATAAATGCTTTCCAGTAAATTGTAATTCTAATTTAGAAAATTTTATAGTAGTTTTCACAGCGCTAATCATTAAATTGTCCTCAATCGATTTGTTTGGACAGTTTGGTAACAGATTTCCCTATGAAATAGATATTTATCTCTTGTTTGTCTTTCTGTTACGGGATTGCACCAAAAGTGTTAATTGCCGAAAAATGGGGAATCCTCAAAAGTGGGAATTCCCCCCAAATAGGGACTTCTAGGAAGTTGACATTCCCATGAATTGGTGATTCCCTCAAAAAGTGGAAATTCCCAGAAGGTGAGGATTTCCCAAAAAGTGGGGACTTCCCAGGAAGTGAGGATTCCCCAGAAAGTGGGAATTCTCCAAAAAGAAGGGACTCCCAGAAAGTGAAGATTCATCAAAAATTGGGAATTCCCTAGAAAGTGAGCATACGCCAAAGTGTGAGGTTCCCCAAAGTGTAGGGACTCCATAGGACGTTGGAATTCTCCCAAAGTGAGGATTTCCCAGAAAGTGGAGATTCTTTATAAAGTTGGAATTCCCAGAGAGACAGGATTTCCCAGAAAGTAGGGATTCCCCAAAAAGTGGAATTCTCCTAAGTAAGATTCTCCCAAAAAGTGGGTATAACTAGGAAAACGACATTTCCCCAATAAGAAAAATACGGAATCCCTAGGAAGTGGAAATTCCCACAAAAACAAGAACTCCCTAGGAAGTGAGATTTGCCCTACAAAGGGGAATTCCGCGGAAAGTATGGATTTCCCATGAAAGTGTTGGTTCCCAGAAAGTGGGGATTCTCCACGAAGCAGGTATTCGCCAAAGTGGGGATTTTCTAAGACGTGGGTATTGCTCAGGAAAACGGATTTCCTCAAAGTGGAGTTTACCCAAAAAGTGTGTTAAAATTAAAATATGATTCCTTATAAAACGGAATTTCCCTTAACATGAAGGTTCCCCATAATAGCGGAATTTACCATAAAAAAAGAGAATTTCCGAGAAAAACGGGGTTTCCCAGGAAAACGAGATTCTTCAAGAAAGCGGGAATACCCAGAAATTATACACGGGATTTTCTCTAAATAGGATAACCCAGGCAAGCCTGATTCCCTGAAAACGGAATGCAAAGGAATAGAAGAGGGAGGGGAAGGAAATGGCTGGGACGCGAGAGCGCCCCTCGAGCAGCTAATTTGCTTTATAAACTGTTTTACAGGGAAGTTTCCCAATATTTTTAGTTATGTAACTTTGTCTTCGCTAAACTTTAAATATTAGTAAACGTACAAAACGGTTAACTAGCTGATCACTTAGTGAACATATCAGGCACTCTCTCACTCAATTCACTAACAGTTTCAATAATTATGTTACTACCGCGGAAACGAGGATATTCCAAGCATTTCTCAAATCTAATATTAACAACTATGATTATTATATGCAAGAGAGCATAAAGAAAAAGGAGGACAAATCCGGGTTTATGATAACCTGCAGCTATGAGGATCTGAAAGATTGGCATTGCCTGACCCTAATTATGCATAGAAATATGAAAAACCGTCAAATATTCAACTTACGTATTCTGGTCCATCGATGTTGGTAACGACTACAATATCTCCGCGTTACCTCAGTGGACAATTGCAAATTCTACCATCTGCCCGATAATTTCCGACTTGGGAATTTGAGATGGATAGAGACTTCAACCGTATGTGCGCGATTGAAAGACTCCGAAAACTGAAATGACGATTGACTGACTGTCCAACTGACCCGCTGGTTCAGAAACCAGGAGTTTTTATATTTGCCTCATTCGTTGTTTTTTTCTTTTGTTCTTCAAAACCAGTGCGTTCTAGACTATGAAATAATAGTCTTTGTGACGTATGCGGGAAAACACTGGTTTCAGATTTCCACAAAATAGAATGTTTTTGTTATATAATTGTTTTGGTTTTCTGGTGTCCTTCTTCAAGTATGTAACCATACCAAAAATAACTTATTTCTGTTCCTTGGTTTTTCCAAGGTGACATTATCATACATTAGAATAATGTTGAAGTTTGCTCTTCGAAATTATAAAAATTTCGATCAACTCGAAGTTCTTTACGTTTCCGTAATAATATAAATAAATGTAAAGATTCATATATTAAGATTCTGTGGGTAATGTGTGTAATAATTTCACGACAAATATACTTGCTTAAATATATGCTATGATTGGCCCTGACTGTCTGTTCTTATGGACGTTGGGAAAAATCAAAACTCTTCGAAATAATACGAACACGGCTTAGGAACAGGGTCTGAACTGAGTTATCACGCGATTGATCTTGGCAAATCACCAAAGGTTCGTTTATATCACCGAATATAAAAGAAAGTTCAGCATGCATTTCTGTGGCGTTCTGTTCAGTGATTGGCTATCTCCCCATCACGTATGCTCCTAGGAGTAATATTTTGCAAACCTAATGTTTCGATAGAGCGCAATGGCAGAACACCAAAGGGAAGGAATTCTTGCCCTTGTTAAGGTGGTGTACCACCATGTGCATTAAATACGTCGCGTATAAGCATCTTGAGAAGCTAACCATTTTTTAATTTTCTTTTTAGACAACTTTGACGATGTAATGTTTATATCTATATTATAAAAGAGAACGTACAAATCCTTTGTTCCCTCATCACGCTAATACGGCTGAACCAATTTCTTTTATTTTTGGGGGGTTATTAGGATTTGGACCCTAGATGGTTTTTATCATATCACTTTAATTTTTAATTACCAGTGTCTTGAGATAATTGACCATTCAAGTGTCCATAACGTACAAATCCTTTGTTAGTTCATCATAGGTATAAAAATAAACGTATTTATATGCAACCCGCATGACCGTGTCACTCGGCGGGTTAACATAAATGACAGGCGCTATAATGTTAACATTTACTGCAATTTGAAAGCGAAAAAGTAAAAATTATCTAAGTAACAAAGTTTATTGCGTTCCGGGGTGACCGCAGCGAAGCGGGGTGAACGCTGCTAGTACTCGATAAAGAATCAGGATTTGAATAATCCTAATATATTTTTGATAATTGTGTCATTTTTACATACTAATTCTTTCCAATGTTTAAATAAATTAGCTACTGCTCCATGACTAGATGATTTTCCTACTTTACGACTACGTTGTCTTTTACTACTACTACTACTACTACTACTATTTACTTTTGATGCTGGTGTGTCAATAAATCCTTTAGGAAAATTCAGATCTTCTAATAAATTTTTAAATTCATGATTACCTATAGGATTTCTTGAATATTTTCTTGTTCGGATAAGATCATTTACTAATTGTATAATATTTGAACCAGGTATTGTTTTTCCTTGGATACGTACTATACCAGACTTATCCCACTGAATTTTATCAGAATTTGTCAACTGTTTCAGTAATAGATTTGTTTTCCTACGTACCGTTTTCGGTACTGATTGTAAAATGTCTTATACAAGTGGTAAAACAGAACTATTGTTATCATGTTGGAAAGTTGATTATTTTTCTTTTTCTTCTTCTTCCTCCTGAATAATAGGTAATGTAATAGGTTTATGTAAAGATGAAGTATACTGTAAATAACGATGCAAAGCTTGTTGATATAATTTCCACTTTTGTTGTACACTAAGATCATGACGTTTTAAAATATTATTCATTTCTTCATCTAAACGTGATTGATCTGAATCTATGAATTTAAGATTGGATCGAATTTCATGTTCATTTTCAGGAACAAATCATTTTACGTAATTCTGACATTGTTATCGACTAAAAATGCTACTTCCTATTGGTGCAAGATGTGTCCCAAGATTAATGGTAGAAGCGCACCACCTTTTTGTACTAACAACTTATTTTTCTTCTTTAATGCCGTACGTTGTTGTGATAAAAAGCACGTAAGATCTTTTTATGTCTACGAACACGTTGCTTCTGACGAGAATTTAAATGGATGTTTCCTTTTATTGTGTTTTTAGCTACTTGAGAAATTGTTCTTATTAAATCCCCTGAAGCATTTTGTACAATTGGTTTTCGTTTTGTACTTTTGCATTTCCACAGAGCGCGGAGCGTGTTACAGTGTTATTTCACCTTCAACATCTTGACTCAGACTAAACAAAAACTTCTGTATGTATGTCTTTTTCGTTAACGTACACATGCATGATTCCATTAGTAAAAATATTTGTACGTATTCGCAATGCATCGTTTGTTTTCTGTGTTAAGTCAAATAATACGTAAGTGTGAGGCTCAGTGTTACCTCCTCGAACACATTCACGGTTTCCTTACTATATCGAGGCATTATTTGCCTTGCTAAATATTGCATATGTAATTTATCACGAGGATTTTTAAATACTATAATATAATGTGCATTTAAACTAATATCACGTGCATGTTTTCCTTTAGGAAATAAATTTTCAATAATAAATAGTACAGTCAACTTTTTGTGATGTGCATACTTTGTAAATAAATTAGCAACATCACCACTGGTTTCTGACATTAAATCATCAAGTATTAATAATGAATTTTCTTTAATTTCAAAATTATTCATGTCGGGTATCTCCTTCACAAAACGTATTTTTGCATGTGCATCTAAGTGTGGTATTACTGCTCCATAACACCAAACAATATTATTAAATTTTATAGTAAACATTTGATCACGTTCATTAAGTAATTGGTTTCCAAAACATCTCTTCCCGCCCTTGACGGACCAGTAGCTAAATTTTTAGAGGGATGTAGAAATTTTAACATCTTGTATTCAAATATGCATACAATAGAGCTTTTGCTTTATATACACACATCCACACATAGACATTTAACACTGAGCTTCTGATGAAGCGATCAAAAAAGAAAATAACTGGGAATATAAGAATATTAAAAATTTCAAGTCAAAAAAATCACTCGGAATATTAAAGCTTTTGAGTTAAAAAATTAAAACTCTCGAGTTTGCACAGCAAACAATCCAAATATTATCACCGAGTATGCATTGCATATGATACAACAAAAAAGAATAAATTAAGAAAATAGATAAATAAATAAATTAGCAATAAATTAAGAATAAATTAAAAAATCAAAAAGAGACATTCATAGAAGTCACATTCACTTGTTCGTGGATCTATAACCGAAAGGTACACTTGCAAATTTTTGTTGGGTGTATCGTCAGTCACGTCATGCTCGTGAATACGTTTACGTTTTATTGACCTCACGGTGTCTTTGACTCTGTACAGCTAAAGAACCCTGGTCTGTGCACGATACTATTTGGATTTTCTACTACTGTGGACTCTAATTGTCCATACGCTAGTTTATAGAAACTCAAAGTTAATTGATGAGAGGTTTTATCATTTAGTGTAATCCCCTAATTTTGTGTATATGCCGAACCCCTTAGCATTAGTTAGGCTATAAGAGTAACTTTTTGGCGGCTAAACCTATAAATGTTGTAAAATTCCAGCCTTCTGGACTTTCATCTGTTAGATCTTCCAAATAGTTTCCGAGCGGTAACAAAGGTTCCTAATATTTTTTCTGTATAAACATGATACTGTCGATGTCATAAATTGCTCTGTCTGGTCCTACAGTTGTCAGTAGTTCGTATAGTTTAAGTCTAGCCCACAAAGTAATAAACGCGGCTAGTATCACATTATAAACTCTAAAGGCACGTTTTCAATTTCACTGTCTCTGTAAGTGATAATTAAATGATTATCATTAATTGCTACCACACTTTGAATTTCATACTGTGTCATTGTTAAATACCTAAAAAACGTGACTTCATCACTAACGATTACACTATGTGACATCAGTGCCCTGTCCCCATTTGCCATATAATGAGTTGAGGTAAAGTTTTGCACATTACCTCAATCTCCGGTTCATCCTAATGTTATCATAATTCAGCTATATGCCTTCATTGGCATAATATTGCTCGATATATTTTTGTTTGTCATCTTCAGTTTTACTACAAGCAGGAAAACCAGAGGCTTCCTGCTTCATCTGAAAAAAGGAATTCACATAAGTTCCGAACAAACCACCTGAATTCCTCTCTTCAGGATCTATGGGTTCGAATTACCATATTTCGTGTATATCGAGTATTTTGTAACCTTTATGAAGAGCAAGGTGTAACTCTGGAGTACAAAATGTTCCTGTGAGAGACCACTCATTGCCACTATGAGTACAATCAATAGTGTTTTCCTCCTCCATACATGTACGACAGAGACAGTTTTCCTCCATTAATCGTCCTCCTGCAATATACAGCAGGATTGAAAATTGAGGTCTTTTGGAGGCAATATGGTGCATTTCACTACACCATGAATACTTTCCACATCTGGAAAATCCGGCCCCGTATGTATCTTAGGTGATTTAACCGGCATAGATTTACGTGACATGGCCCATGGATAAAAGCTTGTGATATCTAAATATCTGATAACGTCTTCACCACCACAATTGACATAAGATCGAAACACTTCAGAGCGGCCACCGTTGCAACAATTCTTGCGAATAAAGAAATCAGGCAAATTAGTACAGCGTTCTTTAATAAAGCTTTGCACAACCTTATCTGTCATTACCTTCTCATCCCAAGATCATTCCCAGATGTCGTAAAGGTTACACCTATACTCTTGAGGTATTTCCAGCGGAGTATTGTTTATTCGTATTTTTTCCATCATATTGTAAGAGTCATGAGCGTCATGCAAAATAGCGCCGCGGTTAAAGGGGTAACAGTGCTTATACGAATGTCAGTAACATCCCATGAAGTCGAAGGCAGCGTCGAGTTCTTCGTTCCATCCATCAACAGTGTACCTATCAATACATTTTCCCCACCTTTCCTAGCACGCTGGATTTCTATCCCTAATTGTTCTTCCAAATACATAAGACATTGCATACCTTTAATACTATACTTGGTCTTATGATGGAGACCCAATGCGGGAATTACAGGGATAGTAGTTGCAGGTAAGTACAAAGTGCACATTGCAGAACTTGCAATGGTGGATGAAGTAATGAAATATTGCAAATCATTCGTTTTCTCTTCAATAATATCAGTAAATTTGATGATCGCTTCTGCTAGAATTCTAACATCATTCTCACAAGAAGAGGTCGTTTCCTTTTCGAGGTTAAACTCCTCTCCACTTAGCGCACATTCTTTGTGCCAGGCTTGTGATTTTCACTTTTCTTCTGTGCTTTGCTCCTCTGGGTCGAAAAATTCAAGCGCAGGATCGGGGCCAACATAATTTTGATTTTCTTCAGTATTGAACAAATATGGGAAAACTCCCTTCTTTAAATTTGGATTAAGGCCTAAAATTTTGGGTATTTTAGATAGTTTGCAACCGAGGAACAAAAATGAATCTCTGAAAAAATACGGTTTCTAATGCTAATATTAAAAATTTTCTGACCCTGAATATGGAGATTAGTAATAATATGCTGCACTTCTATTAGGTTTCTAATTCAGAAGAGACCATCGTATCTACTAGAGTTGTGGGCAATGCATACTATACGGTTAAAGACGGGGTGCTCTATTAATACATGATTACTAAAAACAGTCATCGTCTTAAAAGAAAAAGAACGATTTCGAACATCGTCACAACATGTTTTACAGAGCTCATCGATACCTTTACTTATATAGGCGTGACAGATATGTTTACATCATACCAACACTACTTCGTGTTCTCTTCCACAACGCACATTCTGTGCGTTTAACAGTTTCTACATCATAGGCATTGTACATATGCCTATTATTATGTACAGGCTTTTGTCTTCGTGCAAAACATGTGTGGTTTATATCGACGTGTTGCGTGCATGTCGAACAAAAATGTTCAGCACACACATTATCGGATTTTCGAAGCCTGTCATCAAACATGACACCACAATTAATGCAGACCTTATCACAAACAGATCTACCCGCTTTATTACGCTTCACATGATACTCAAAACTAGAGATGCAAAAAAGCCGGCCTTTTTGAACCGATGATTTTTTCACATAAAAAGCCGGCTTTTTGGGAAAAAACGAGAATTTTGGAAATTTTGGCTTTTTTCATTTTCATGATTTTCTATCTAAATAGCTTTCTTATAGTATATTCTATAGTTAGATAAGAATTCCATGACCTAAATGCCATATTTTGCTCTGAAATTCACCATCAAGATGGATGGAGCACATGTTTTACGAATTAAAGCTAACATGAAGAATGTAGTATTTGAGGGCAATTTTAGAGGCTATTTAACATTTGAGTTATCGACATTTTTTCTTCTCTAGATCATTATAGTTTGTCATCCGTGTTTCATTTCTAAGTGCTTAGTACTCTAGCTTCTAGCGCAAAAGTTAAACTTATATTTCTCTATATATCCGTCAAAGCGTACGTTTTTCAATATATCCGTCAAACCATACTTCCATATTTCTTTATACTGTAGCTGTGTAACGATTTAGCAATAATTTTCCGGATACAATCTTGAATACTAATTTATACAAATAATCAGTAGCGGATTGAGAAAAGTACTTTGGGAGGGGTTTCTCTTATTGTTTCGTTTTCTAAAATGTCCTAATTTTATTTGGGAGGAGCTTGAAGTTTATGAGTAGAGGCATAATATTTCGTTTCGTTTATATATTTAGCGATAATCTTCCGAATACAACCTTGAAGATCATTTTCTATTGAGAATCAGTGCGGATTTAGAAGAGTATTTTGGGAGGGGTTTTTCTTACTAATGTTTAGTTTTTCCCAAACATTCGTAATTTTTATTTGACCGGAGCTTAAAGTTTATGAGTAAAGGCATAACTAATATATATTTCCTTTGTTTTAGACATTCCGTAATTTTGGGGAACAGGCTTCAGTCCTAAAGACCGCCCCTCTAACCTTCGCAAAACCGTCACTGCTGGTAATTAGTAATAATAACGATTTAAAAACAATAAGAAAGGAACTCACAGTACACGCACTATTTCTACTTCACACACGGAATGAAGAAATCCTTTGTCAGAATGGTCGAATGCTGGGTTGAATCCCGAACTTCCCGATAGAAGCGCAAAAGCTCCACTCAGTCATGCTTGTTGTGCAGTTGTATTTATCTTAACTTAAATATATTCCGTAGTCCTTTTTTGGTGGTGGTGGGGTGGGGAGAGTTCGGTAATGATATGAAGCAGGGTTAGCTGGTTTAAACCAAGGTTGTTTAAACCGTGGTTTAAACCGGCTGTTTAAAAAACTTGTTTAAACCAAAAAAGAACGAAAATGCTTTAAATCGTGTGAATCCGGTGACGTCTTCACATATCATACCATCCGCATTACGTTTATCTACTTTTCACCTTTTAATCAAGGGGTCCCCTGTTCAATTCTAGGTCGAACCACAACTCATCTTTCAAGTGTAAACCAAGTAGCGATTCGAGGTGTCCCTCTAAGCGAAAGTCTTCTCTGTCATAACCTTGGTATTTCATAAGGATGTTAGGCCTAAACGTATGAAATAAAAGCAAATTATATATTTCTACTTGAATGAATGCCTGTTGTTTTATAAACAAGCCAAGGTTGCTTAAATATATTGATAGAAATTGGCAAACTTTATCAACTGCCTACGTAGCTTCCAACATCAGCTTGGATTTGACTTGGTTTTTATTTTATTGAATGATATCTACATACGAAGTTTGTAATTTAATACCTCAGTTTTAGTGTAGTGATTATGATATGTTGACCTTAAAATTTTACATACAAATACATTTAAAGTAATAGTAGGATTTTCCCAATGGCTAAGGCGGGAGTTTCCCGATTTGCATATAATTCTGTATAATGTTTTTACTTGTGTAATTGTTTATCTTTTTATCCTTCTGAAATGGCTCTTGACAATTATATTAACAAGTAGGCCTATATAAAGATCAGTACAACGTATTTTTATCAGGAATCGTTCGTGAGCGAGTCGGCAATAGCATTTGTGACCAATTAGTCCAGGTTTCGTGTCCAAATGGACAATTTCTTCTGGATGTAAACCGAGAAACTTTGGATTCCGCTTTACCTTGTGTGACCCCTTCCAGCATAACGTTGTTGCATAATAACACCAAGGCGAAACAAGCAAATTTCTGTCCATATCTAATATAAATACATAGAGTAAATTATTTAAACAAAAAACTTTTTTCAATAAAAACCATGGTTTGCCAACCCTGATATGAAGAGTGTGAGCCAAGAACATGGTAACCAACAAATTTTCAATTGCTGGGTTATGCAGCAGATAGACGGCAATGCATACCGCTTCGTTTAGTCCTTCATGTATAGTCTTATGTGAAAAATCAGCTTTCCGACTTTCAAAATTGATTGTGCAGCTGAAAATGTCTAATTTCTTAAAATAGTAAAATTGTGGGTTACCATGTTCTTGCCTCACACTCTTCATATGTTGAGTTCCTCTTATTAAAAATTCGGAAAACTTGAGGACTGAGTAAACCGTGATGGTGGTTATACAAAACTATAGAATTTCAAGAATATACAGAACCAAAAGCTCTAGATGTGCAGCCTGTAAGTGTATTATATAAATCTAAGTATTTCTCTTATGTTTTATTTTAATTTTATTTTGTTCCAAAAAGAGGGTATGGAATATTTTGAATTAAAAATACTACATAGAATGTTGCTAATTTTATGTATTTTATTTAAAGAAGTATTTACTTTTAGGGTTGGCTGGTTTACACCAGCTGTTTTTTTAAATAAACAACTGGTTTAAACCAAAAAGTAAAAAGAACGAAAAATGCGAATCGTGTGAACTTCATGGTAACGTTTCCACACATCAAACAATCTGCATTAGTTTTATTTCCTTTTCACCTTTTGATCAAGGTGTCCCATATTCAATTCTCGGTTGAACCACAACCCTTCTTTCATGCGTAAACAAAGTAGCGGTTCGGATGTAACTTTAGGCAAAAGTCTTCTCCCTGATAACCTCGGTATTACGTAAGGATGTTAAGCCTGAACATACAAAACGAAACCAAATTGTATATTTCTGCATTCCTGAATGCCTGTTGTTTTATAAAGCCGACAAGATTGCTTAAATATATTATAGAAATTGGCATAATTTATCGATTGCCTACGTAGCTTCCAACATTAGCTTGGATTGGACTTTCAATGATATGTACGTACTAAATTTGTAATTTAATACCTCAGTTTTAGCAAACTGATTATGATACGTTGACCTTTAAATTTTACATGCATCGCAATAACAGGATTTTTCCGTTATTGTTTTACATTTAGAGTAATGACGGAATTTTCCCGATGGCCAGGGCGGGAGTTTCCCAATTTAAGAAATTTACTGACCGGACTTCTTTAAGCTTATGTGACCTCTTCCAGCGTAACCCCGTTGTTGCATAACACCAAGGCGAGAGAAACTTATTTCTGTCAAAATGTAATATAAATACATAAAGCAAAATATCTAAACCCAAAAAAACCTGGTTTAAGCCAAAAAAGCCTAGTTTAAACTCTCCTTAAAAACGAGTTTTTGGCATTTTCAAAAACAACCATGGTTCTTCCCAACCCTGCTTACTGTTGTATGTATGAGGTTTAAAAAAATCTTATTATATACATTGGTTAATCCTTTGGAATTCTTATGTTGAGAATTAAAACTGTTTGAAATATCTTTTCGAAATTCATGGTTTATTTTCGAGGTTTTATATTATTATCGATATCAACCACTAATTAAAAGACTTTTTGTGTTATAGAGAAGCGAAACAAAATCTGATTTATCAATTTAACGCAGAATTTTGAAAAAGCCCAAAATTTCCCAAGCAAAAAAGCGAAGCAGAAAAACCGAGTTTTTTTCCAAAAAACCGGTTTCTTCCGAGCCCTTGCATCTCTAATCAAAACACACCCTCAGCAAACTCTATTGCATGCATTATATTTAGTTTTGTTATTAGTCTAGTCGCGTTCGTGAGTATGTTCACAAAGAGAGCACTGAGTTCACACACTTGTGTTTATATGACTGACCATTATACCCTTTCAAACAATAATAACAATATTTCTGTTTACTCAGAAATGTTTTAATGTTAGGAATTGGTTCAAAATGACCAACAGTGTCACGTCTCTGATAATAGATAAAAATCTTTTTTGTGCTGGCTCTCCTGGGAAACAAACTATATATTCCCGGTCATTCTTTTCATGCCCCTCATAAATTACAATTTGTTACTCCCATTGAAATAACATTGAAAAAAATCTACGTTGTAAAGTCACAGCCTCCCTTCGTTTCAAAATTAACTCCTGCCTTCTCGCAGAGAACTTCCGCTTTAACAAACCATTGATTACGGTCTGTTCTTTTTAAGTTGAAGAAATTTTGCCTACTTGGTGTATGTTTCGTTATCCAATAGACAATTGCAAGGGGAAGAGAATAAATATTCTTATTTTCTGTGCGTATCAAACGCTTTTCCAAATAATCCTGATATTTTGAATATTTTTCAACGGCACTCGTTGCTTTTCTTCCCTGGCCATACATACTATCGGCCAAATAGAACCGGAACTGTACTTCATGCCCAAAAGGAATTCGTCATTTGAATTTAATAGTTTTTCATTTGAGGTAAGGACAGTTCTAACAGAGAAATCGAGCTTTCTTCTCCATGGCACATACACAGACTTGTTATTTCTATTATAAAGGCTGTCTATGTATAGCCCTATATAATCCGTGGGGCGCGAGTTGGAGATCACAAGTTCCAACGCAAAATCAATTAAACTTTCAATATAGGCCTCTGGATTATCAATGATTATTTCATTATCCATAGGTCTAACCGCGATTTCATGGCCCGTAAGATGAAACTTACGAAACCTTTTTCTGCTTTCTCTAACAACTTCGAAGTTACTATTTCTCTGAATTTCCCGTCATTGTTATTACTACTAATACTAACACTTGTATTACTATTACTAGTACTACTATCAGTACCACTTATACTAATACTATTATTACTCCCATATCCAACCAATACTGGATCAGAGGCGTATAACGTGTAGGTTGAGGATCAGATTGGTTCGCATAGCCATGATTATCCTGTACACAATGTTCAGGAGGAGGTGGGATGTATACGGGATTTTGTCCCTGGATCTCTTGCGTGGGTATAACCACAATTTCGTCCATATTTTCAACCAATCTCCTCATTTCTTTTTCAACGAAATTAAATCAATCCCATCGAAAAATGCTAAATCATCATTAGGTAATTGATTTGTATTATTATTCCTCAAGTCACAATTTTCTTGAGAGGTCACGGCTATGGGTTTTCAGATGGGATTACACATTGATTCAAAACAAACCGCGTCCCAAAATGAAAAAAGTTAGATAACTCTATCGTTTATTCTGTCTACCTGATCCTCCCCATAAGATAATAAGTTTCTGTGTATTTCCCTCTGTGTATTTCCCTCTAAGTATGTCTCTGTTATTTTCTTTGTATGTCTCTGTTGTTATTTCCCTCTATGTATGTCTGTTATTCCCCTTTGTATGTCTGTTATTTCCCTCTATATATATATATATATATATATATATCTATTTAGCTATCTGTCTATTTCTTTCTCTCTTAAGCAATATGTATTTAGCTATTTCCCTATTTCTTTCTATCTACATTTATCTATTTTAAGTCTATGTAGCTATTTGCTGGTATTTGTTTATTATGCTTTTGTCTCTCTCTCTTATCCTTTTCTTCATTTATTTCGTAACTTTAATCGGTTCATTTACTTTGTAAATTCGGAACACTTACAGTGTAAAAATATTACAAGCTCGTTCTTAACCTAAGCTTGCTCTGTATTTTCTGCTATTTGTCTCATGGGGTAATGAAAAGTCTTTCGATTTGTGTTTCTCTCTTATCCTTTCTTAAATTAGAATATATCCTTAATATCATACGAACTTCTAACTTTATTATATATGTTGCGTACAATACCGTGAATTATGGTACAGATACTTGTTTTCATATCCCCCACAGCACTTGCGCTTACTGTTAAGAATATTTCAGTGACTTTGTTCCAAATTTAAAATCTTTTTTTCAATAAAGCAGTCGATGTAATCTAAGAAAAATTGACAGAGAGCTCGATGCAATGTTTCATACAGTTAGTTAGTAATTCAAAAATAACTCGTAATTTAAGGGTTCCAATTTATTATTATTTGTAATAGTAGTACTAGTGTGAGCTTACAGAGAAAAAACTAAAAGCTATAAAATTTTCGTAAACTGATACTGCTAAAATACATTTCAATAACCATTTCGATAATAATTTTAAAATGTTAGAGACTTCTAACAAGAGAGTTCTTGAAGAAGAAACATGTTCATAAAAGAGAATGAAAGCTATTGGTTACATGTTTTTAAGTGGGCATTTCCGTTAAAACTTGTTCAATGACGTCATGACAAGATAAATAAATACCGCGTTAAAAATGAACAAATCAGTGTCTAATCTATTCATTTCCATCGTTTTTGTGCTTGTGTATATATGTAAATATAAAGAAAAGAAGACTATTTGAAAACTGTTTCTACATATTACTGAATAGAAGCCAAATCATGTCGGATGAAATATTTTGCGTTTGCGAATGCCATAATAATGATATTAAATTCAATGTTTAATAAAAATGTTCCATTTGTGGCAGCCTAAGAGAAGTTTGTTAGTGTTCGATGTGTGTTCAAACAATTATAAACAATGTGCATCACATAAATGACTAGTCATTTACAAGGATATCTAAAAACAAAAGTGATAAGTTTAATTACTGATATCGACATACAGGATAAAATTTTCAACAATTTCAGAAATGCCATGGAAAAACATTCACAACATTACGACAATTTTTAATACATATGAAAAAGCAATGGAAAATGATGAATTTATTAATGAACTAATAAAAATATTCCTAGAAAAGATTTTAAAAGATATGTACTTGAAAACGTCGTATGCATATAATAAGAACTTAATTTTTATCAAATGTTTTTTATGTTCACACAATTTTTAAACATCAGCACCAACACCGGTCTTGGATGTCTACATTCACGTTAGCGGCGTGCTTGCTTCAGTAGTTGTTCCGGATGATTTTTAGTTTATACATTTGATGATATTTCTTATTGACCTTCGAAGAACAGTGTTTGTTTTTTGTTCAGCTGGATGTGTAGTGAAATCAATGTTCATACTTACTAGTAATGGTCCTCTTTTATTACGGAGATTTACAGTGCGTACCCTAAAAATTTGTGAATCCGTGAAAATGCTGTGTTCATTAGTATTTAAAACGGTATGGAGCTAAATGTTGGACTGTATGTCATGTATGTTGAAATGTTTAATTTTGACGCAGAACTTTCAATAGTAATACCAATATACATATCATCATCGATGTCATCTAGTGTATGCTCTTGTACAAATTCAAATAACGAGCGAATATATGCTTGAGGGTCCACTAGTGCGTATGCGTTTTATTGTAATTTCCTTTCCACGCAGACCAAAATAAGGATAGTGTCTAGTTCTATTATTGACAATGCAAAAGTCATTCCATTTGCCTGCACCATGCAATGTACGTTCAGGTGTAGAACACGTACTGTTCTGGTGCAGAACTCGTACTAACCACCGAAAGAACACCCAATAACTCGTCAACAGTTAAGCCATTATATTTTCCTCCAGATACAAATTCCCTAAATTTTTCACACGCCCATTCTCATATGTTATAAATCAATATTATCTTGCGTACTTACAACATGTCAAATAACAAGCGATCATAACCAAATGCGCCAATAATGCTTGTAGTAACTTAACATAACTATCATTAGTTACTCGCACCCTTAACGCATGACACTGCGTTACCACCTCCCAGGTAAAGGAAACTTCTCCCGCATCGTCAGATCCAAGCTTTTCCATCATGTTAACAATTACAGATTATGACAAGTTTGTTCTTTGTCTTCATTTTTTCATAAATCGAATTGCTGAATATTTTAACTATGTACATTAGTCCGGGGTTCGTTCCAATATTTTTTCATTTAATTGTATGTCCTCATGGGTATAATAACCTGGAATATATTTTTCTTTATCTCCATTGTGGCATGAATCAGGAAATCCAGATGTTTCATGTTTCATTTGGAGGAAGGAGCTCACATAGTCTTTAAACAGACTATCCGAGTTTTCCCTTCTTAGAACCAAATAGTTTGAATTCCCAGATTTCTTTAATTTGCAGAATTTTATATCCAACTTGTATTGCTTTATGAAATTCAGGGGTACCAGTAGTGGCACGATCACTTTTCCAATGGGCACAATTTTCTATATTTTCCTCATCTAAATGTATAAACATATTCCTCAGAGTTTTTAATGTCTTCCAACAAAATTTCCTTGCAAGTTGTATCTTGACGGAACTAAACTTAATAACAATATATATGGTTTAGTGTATTACAAGTACAATATTTATGTTACTAAAATAGTAAAATGATTTCTTAAAACAGTATCATGTGTTTTATTACAAAATGTCTATTTTCACACAAAATCTTCATAAGATTGATTGATAATAAAAACTGATGTACGTAGAAAATTAAATATTGTAATGCGCAGACTTCTGCGTAGGTTTGTGAGTATAAATCAGGTCGTGGGGTGTTACTGATATAAAGCGGATTCTACCGTGATAATATGTACAGTCAAAGGCAGTGTATTTCCGCTAGTGCAAAACGAAAAAGAAATGCATCATTACATATAAAACCATTTTCAACTTCTCATAATAAAAAGGCAAAAGGTGAAATTCAAACTAATCTTTCATTATCCAAAAGTAATAATGTAGACTCCAAGTATATTTCACCACGTGAAAAACGTTTTGAACTTGAAAAAAATTATTGTTATCCATCCAAATAATTGTGATATTCCTGAAGAAAATGATACATGTAAAATTATTTTTCCTTAGCAAGAGCCAATGAAAGACTTAGTTTACAGGCGAAGTTTCAGATATTCAAATGAAATACCATTTGAAGAGGAAGTAGCAGATCAAAATACAATTTCTAAAGACATTTTTATATTCAACGAACTAAAGTGTGAATGTACTCCTAATGAAGTAAGTGAAGTTTGTATAAAACAACTACTAAAAATTATAAACTTTCTGAACCTTTACTTTATGAACATTGTGCAATTCGTAGTAAAAACGAAACTGTGCATAAATGTGTAAGTGAAAATGATGAAGAATTAAATACTGTTGTGTGGAATTTCCTAATTAGAAAATCAACGCGCGATCAAATATTAAAACAATATCTAAGTATTCATTTGAAATATATAGATACCAACATTATTCCATATCTTATAAACAAATTTAACTATATATATCAGGAAATTACATTTAACCTTTAGACGACGAAGGGATTTAAATGCCGCAGCCCCTTTTATACGGCGCCATTTAAAGCGTTTTCGTAAGAGTTTACAAACAAGTCCATATCTTCATCCCTGTTTATCCTAGGATTATGGTTCATACCTCATTCTCTTCAGAATGGAACTGGCTTTCAAATGGTACCACTTGCATGCTTGTACCATATACCAGGAGACGGGAAAATGATGTTAAAAGGAAAATTTCGGGGGGGATTTTTTCCCACAGTTTGGGCCCCTCTGGAACGGCCCTGTGTGAACGTAGAGATCTCAAAAAATCTGATAAATAGTACTTGGTATACTGAATGTGTGTGCCAAATTTCAAGTTTATATCTTGAATACTAAGGACGGGAGAAATTTTATCAAGAATTCCCACAATGTCCCAAATTACCGCAAAACACCATGATATCAGGTAAAAAATTTCCTGAGACATCTCTATTTACCCTAGAACTATAATCCGCCAATCATTCTCTTCAGAATAGAACTGCCTTTTAGGCGGTATCATTCACATGTCTCCATCATGTATCTAAGGCGGGAAAATCCCGAAAAAAGGAATTTTTTGGTGTAAATATCCCTTTTTTCAACTTTTAGCCCCTCTGGCTCCCCCCTGTTTTAACGCAGAAATCTGAAAAAATCTGTTAAATAATACTCGGTGGGCTGAATGTTTGTGCACAATTTCAATCTTCTAGGTGCAAAAATAGTCCCGCAAAAAATTATATATACCGACAATGTCCCATATTCCCCTATACAGAAGTATATTTTGATAAAATTCCCTGACACATCCCTAATTACCCTAGGGGCATGTTTCGCCCATCATTCTCTTCAGAATAGAACTGCCTTTCAGACGGTATGACTCACGTGTCTCCATCATGTATCTAAGGCGGGAAAATCCCGAAGAAAGGGATTTTTTGGGTCTAAATATCCCTTTTTTCAAGCTTTAGCCCCTCTGGACCACCCTCTTTTAACGCAGAGATCTGAAAAAAATTTGATAAATACTACTAGGTGCGCTGAATGTTTATGCACAATTTCAATCTTCTAGGTGCAAAAGTAAGCCTGCCAAAACATATATATACCGACAATGTACCATATTCCCGTATACAGAGGGATATTTTTGAAAATTCCCTGAGACATCCCTAATTACCCTAGAATCATGGTTTGCACATCATTTTCTTCAGAATAGAACTGCCTTTCAGGCGGTACCATTCACATGTCTCCATCATGTATCTAAGACGGGAAAATCCCGAAGAAAAGGATTTTTTGATAAAAATATCCCTTTTTTTCAACTTTTTGCCTCTCTGGATCCCCCCTGTTTTAACGCAGAAATCTAAAAAAATCTGTTAAACACTACTCGGCGGAGTGAATGTTTGTGCAAAATTTCAATCTTCTACGTGCAAAAATAAGCCCGCCAAAAAATAATGAACATAGGCTTAATAAAAGAAAATATATATTTGAGAATTATGACGTCATCACCTCCTATGTCTCGACGCAGGAGGGTGTGAACCCATACGTAAGGTCTTCTACAATGCCTCTGGACTTGAAAAACAAAAATAACCCGGAAGAAAAAGCTCAAATAGGAGAGTTATAACGCAATGTACCATGAAACACCCAAAGGGATATAATGTGGACTGTCTGGATAGGAACACACACACACACACACAAACGCATTCACATACACACTTTTTCCCTTATCTCATCAACATCATTGGTAATAAACACCTCGAAGTGTAAGCTGAGTTCCTCACAAGAGAAACAATCTCCTCGTGTCAGCAGAAATAATTGATAAGCAAGCGGTCACAAAAGCCAA
This sequence comes from Thermobia domestica, assembly GCF_964235325.1. Lineage (NCBI taxonomy): Eukaryota > Metazoa > Arthropoda > Insecta > Zygentoma > Lepismatidae > Thermobia > Thermobia domestica. Next base: position 129,866,489 of record NC_137456.1, on the reverse strand, counting down.
CGTGAAGAAATGAAAAAAATAAAGGGAGGAAAAGTAACTAATTTTTTGGTTTGTTTGGGTTACAACTGGTGAACCATTTTTCTGTCACGTGTTCCTTTGATCGTTTCAGAACACACAAATGCTAGCAGCGGAAGGTTTGATGCAGGATAGCCAGTGCTACATTAGTTATTGGTCTGAATAATTTTTTTGGTCGAAAAGGGCCAAACCGTATATTCAGCCAAAATCGCTATTGGTCGAAAACGACCAAGTTCATCGTGTAAAGGTTAATGGTTATCACATTTCTGATTTAAGAGAAACATATCTTGAGCATGATAAATATGTGTATGAACAATCATCAGTGTATCAGTGTATTTCCCTAAATACATACGACTATTGCGAATATAATTGTAATTCTTTCTCTATAAATGAATGGGTGTTAATGTGTATTGCAAGATGGAAACCACTACATAAACTTTTGAGCTACGGATGTTTCCAAAATCGCAGTAATGTAGATGAGCATGAATGTATTACTTTAGACTATGATATACTATGTTATAATGCATGGCGTGTATTAGTTAATATGCAAACATTTCATGCGTTATATGAATTTACAACAGTGCATAGTAATATCAAAATTGAAAACTGGGAATTTACATATGCATTATATAACATATTGTTAAACAAAGGCAACATTCAATTAATTACTGAATTATTCTTACAAAAAGATTTACAATCTAATATGCATTTTAAAAAAATGTAATGCAAAATGAAAACTCTGTTAATCAATTACAAACTATTTTGTGTAAATTAACAAAAAAGAAAAGTAAAAGACTCAGCATTAAATTGGCCAATATATAATTGTGCAAATAATAATATAAATATTGAATGTATTAAACAATATTTAGGGAATATTTTAATTACAATTTGTGAATAAATTTTTATCATATATAAATATTTATTGTTTCCTTACTTTTTTCCTTTTCATGGATCGCATCATTAGAAGCTCGGTGTTAAGTATTTATTCGTTCGTGTTATTTATTTAAAATTAGATCTTTGCATTCTTTGGTGGTTCGCTTCATCAGAAGCTCGGAGTTAATTATTTGTTTCGAACTTATAAATAATTCGTTTCTTATTTTCCTTTTGTACGATCGTTTCATATTTTTATATTCTCCTTTTCTATGAAAAGTCGTAAGAACACTCTATGAGTGTGAACTTGTAAATAATTTATTCGTTCGTGTTATTTATAATAATACTCGTTAAAATTAAAAGTTCGTTGTTAAATATTTTAAATTGGTTCATTTGCATTTTTTGATGGTTCGCTTCATCAAGCTCGGTTTTAATTATTTGTTTCGAACTTGTAAATAATTCGCATCAATACGATGCTCTTTTACGTAATGTAGAACAGCTATCCGGTGGTCTTAGTCGTTCGTTTGTTTGACAAACTCAGAACAATCGTATATTGTGAAAAAAATAAAAATCCCTAATAGAACTCTCAATGAGTGTGAACTTAGAAAAATTCACTAGAAGCTCGTTGTTAATTATTTGAGGGATCGTTTGCTATGCAAACTACTTGTTAAAAAGTTTCGAAAATAGTAAAATGTATAAATCTTTTTTTCATTATTATACTTAAAAGATTCTGAGAAAAGTTATTTCATGCATTTAAAAAACCTTTAACATGTATATGAAAAATTAGTTTCTGTACTTTTTCTTTAATTCGTGTATGTTAAAAACAAATTTCTGCATTTTTACAATAAAAGAGTTTCATGTAATGAAACGAACATGTGAAAAATTGCATTTTGTATTAGATGATTGTATTTCAAAAATAAGTTTCTGCAATTCTGTTTGACGTATATGAAAATAACATTTTACAATTTACAATTTGTGTATCTTAAAAAGTTTCTGTGTTTCATAAGCTCAGCTTATTTATTGGATCGTTTGCTGTGCAACTTATTTTTACGAATCGCTTCATATTTTTATATTCTCCTAATATTTTACGGATCGCTTGCTATGCAAGCTCAGCACAATCGTAGATTGTGAAAATATTAAAAAATGCGAACTTGTAAATAAATCGTTTGCTATGCAACTTATTACGGATCGCTTCATATTTTTATTCTTGTTCGATCACTTCATTAGAAGTTCCGTGTTAAAATTTGCCATGGAAAGTCGTTAATTATTTAGTGGATCGTATCTTCTTTTTACGTTTCGCTTCATTGAAAGCTCTGAACAATCTTTGATTGTGATTATCTTAAAAGTTTGTTGTTAAAATGGATTGTGATTATGTTAATTAGTAAAATCATAAACTTTGAAAACTGTTTTTTAATTATAAAAATAAAATATATAAATTTCAATCTTGAAAATCATATCAAACTTTTTAAAAATAATTTATATTAAAAACGCTCATCCAGTATCAAAATTGCATATTAAGTAAACCATAAATGATAAGAATTTATAATATACTCGCAACTGTGTTGCTCGAACCGTGAAAGAAGAAATAAAAATCAAAAATAAATTTGGTGAATTTATTTATTTCACTAACATACAAAATATTTATACAAACATAATAATAATACATACATACAAGTATAGGAAAATAATATATATATACATACAAATATAGAAAATATACATATACAGAAAAAAGGAATTATATACAAAAATTATAAGATACAATTTAAACTTCTGTCTTTGTTAAGAAGTATGTTTACTAATTCCTCTTCAATAAAATTAGGATTTTTTAATAAATGTTCATAATGTACACGAAACATGTGAACGTTTACATGATTACTGAAATGGTCCTTCATATACACGTCAACAGTTTATGCATCACAATATTATCACTCATGATGCACCACGTTTCCGCTTGAAGCGATAATTTGTTTACGAACACCTATGTCCAAACTGGTTAAAATGATTTAAGGTGCATCCTTCACATAGTAGAACACTCTTTGGTTTCCAATTTATAATACTGTTTTAATACACTTTTCGTCCACATTGTCACACTTGCACTCACACTTTTCTTCTTCCTTCCACCCCACTGATAAGTCTAGTTGATATTTTTCCGGCAAACATCCAAAATCCGTTGGTGAAACAGTTGCTGGTGGTGTATCTGCTCTGCATTCCTCCAATTCTTCAAATAAACGAAGAATTTCTTCTTCCTCTCCTTCACTAAATCAATTTGGGAATGCCAGTACCTCCACGTCTGGTGATGATGCTAGTCCATCCAATTCAGGAAATAAATCGGGAGATGGTGATACCTATACGTCTGTTGATGCTAGTCCATCCAATTCAGGAAATAAATCGGGAGATGGTGCTACCTCCACGTCTGGTGATGATGCTAGTCCATCCAATTCTGGGAATAAATCGCGTGATGATGCTGGTCCCTCCATTAAATTCCATTTTAATGCTGGTACTTTTACTGCTGCACCATGTAAGGAAGCTGGTGATCCCACTGGAGACGATGGAATTATTATTGTATTGTCCCTTAAACCAATGATCTTTTCGATATCCGGAGAATCCTCTAAAAACTTTAACTTATACTCCGGTGGTTCGACGAAGTCGAACGAAGAATCCCAATCTACTTCGATTTCTCTCTCTGCTTGACTCTTAAACGCGTCGATGATGATACTGTGATCAACTTCTCTTCAAACCCCATATATAAAAAAAATTTTATCGTATCACATTGTACTTTAAACAGTTCTATTACTACATTTTTCAAATATTATTTCGAAAACAATCAACATTCATAAGGAAAACATGTGATCTCTTAAACAATGGTATGATATGTTCCGGTCATTCACATTACCAACAGCGTCATATCACGTGAAACCATCATGTTACTACCCTTTTTAAAATATTATTTCAATACAACAAGTTTTCATAAGGAAAACATGTGATTACTTAAAACAACACGATTACGCCCTGTTCCGGTCATTCACATCTTCTGTATGTCTTAAGCAAAAACAATAGTGTTGTTCACTTCATCAAATAGATATCGGGCATTTACATCTATGACTTATAAATAATATTATTGGTCATCAAGTATAAATAAAACATATTTTTCTATTGTATGCTTCTTATTTTCTTAACAGAACAATCGTAGATTGTGATTATTTTATTCGTTCGTATTTTTTATTTTAAATTGGTTCATTTGCATAGCAAATTCAAAAGAGAAACTACGTTTCGAAAATACTAAAAATTGTTCATTCGTATTTCTCTGTCAACATTGTACCAATCTTGTTTATTGTAATTATTACATCAACAGGTTTCTCTAATCGTAGTAAAGTCACGCCTTTTTGACCATGGTTACTTATCGGTGTGTCATCAGGATTTTTTAATAATGAATACCCTAGAAATCTTGTTTACTAATGCAGCGGTGGTTTTCTTTCCTGATTATTCATCATGGCGTCCTCTAATGGTCACATGTTGTCTACTCATGTGTCAATGTTCATGATTACTTATCGCTGTGTCATCAGGTTTCACTAATTACACTAAGGTCACTACCCTAGCAATCTTATTTACTCATGCGTCAACGGCTTTCGTTTGATAATTACGCATCGTGGCGTCCTCTAATAGTCAATGTTGTTTAGTCATGTATCAACGGCCATGATTATTTATCGCGGTGTCAACAAATTTATCTAATAGTACTAAGGTCATTTCATCCGGGTTCCAAAAGCGCGCGAAAACTTCAGTTCATGTCTTGAGTTCGCCAGCAACAGATGTACGAAAACCACGTCTGTCTTTAGTACGCTCACAATGTATGCGTTGGGATTTTTACAACTTTCCTACGGAATTTACAAAGTAAATGATGCATTAAAATAAAGTTATTTCCACTGCATATCCTTGTCCTATCCCTCTTAGCAGTTTACCAAGTAAAGGGTTCCCGGGTCCGATTCCATGCTTTGTCATTCAATAATTGGACATTTCAATATGGGATTGTTGTAGTGGTTCAGGGGCTATATTTTAACAAGGAGCTTTTGTTAACTTCTCACACATTGTTCGAGCAAGTCATTTTGACAAGGAGTATTATTTATTATAATACGAAAGAATAGAAGTTACGAGGGATTAAAAGATACGAAAGAATAAAAGTTATGAGGGATTAAAAATACGAAAGAATAAATAATATGCTTTACCATTCAGTTTTAGGGTCCCTACCATCTCCTCTATAATATTTCACTTCAACGGAATTTCATTTTTTAATTCATTGGGGAGAAGGGGGGTCATTTTTCTATAGCTGATCCCTGGTAAGCAGTGAAGGGTCCTGGCTTATTTTAACAATGAGTATGGCTTGCCATACGAGAGAATAAAAGAAAGCAGGGACACTCTTCAAGGGCCACAAAGGTCATTCAACTACCTCCAGGAAAAAAAAAACCTTCTCCTAGACTAACACAATTTCATCATCCTCATGCATTAGCTTCCTGATTGTGAAACACACTACGTATCAAACTTATCCATATTCAAACATTTGATATATCTTATCTCTTATCAAGGCGGCAATCTCTCTGTGTAGAATCCTAAATCATAACTACTTTCTACTAGGGTATTGAACTGGTATCCTACTACGTACTACGTATATTTGCTTGCTCTCCCCCAAGCAAAATCTAAAATGACTAATCAATGCTAACAAAAGGTGTCCTTTCTGCGTACAGGAAGATATAATAAATATAAAACCGGAATTTTGAATATTGTAGAAATTGTTCTCCTTTTCCTCTTCAAACATCGATCTTTTTAAATGCTGAATCATGTATTTTTAACAAATAGATTGTGCACCGCAGATCATATCTCCAACCTAAGCAAATCCCAATATTCAGCACTTTCGGAATAAAAAAAGGAAATTTGGATATTATAAGAATTAGTACTTTCCATCCTTAGAAGCGGAATTTTTAGAAACACTGAAATTCATATTTCCTTATTTTTAATTAGAAATACATTCACCAAATTTCATACTTCCATGTTAAACGAATCCTTACATTCGGCACTTTCAAAAATAGAGGGAAGAAAGGGAAATTTGGATATGGAAATTACTCCCTTAGGAGTGGAATTTTTGTTAAGCACTGAAAACATATTTCATTACTTTCAATTAAAAGCCTACATGCTAAATTCCACACTTCCAATTTAAGCGAATCCATACACTCGGCATTTTCTAAATACAGAAAAAAATAATTGAATATTAGAGAAACGATTCAATTGCTGCAAAAGCTTGCTGCTGCAATTTGGGATACTTCGATTATGATTTTTCCACGTCACATGACCCTGTATCTTGCTTTTCAGATCTGGTCTCACTCAGATAAACCTCGAGACCTAAGACAAACTTAGCAACCAGGACCACCCCGATAGCCAAGAGTAACCCAAACATCAGTTCTACAGCATTTTATAGCATTAATGATTTCCACTAATTTTGCTTGAATATTTACGTGTTTCATTCCCAGTGTGACACTTCTTAATCAATGTATCATATCTTGACAATTTCAAACAATTTCATGTTTATTCATCTTCCCATACTGATAAAGAATGTAGTAGTTTTGAACACAAGCTAAGAGAGAGGCTTTAACGAACCACTGTTTGGCCTCAGCTCAGCAGTATATATTATACTCTACAAACCAAGTTTTACGGACTCACTTGATTAAATTTTGACAATCTCTTATAAGAAAGAAAAAAACGTACAGCTTATCTTCTTATAAGGGGAAGGAAACGGAGATTGTGGCCCGGGAGCTGGATTGGGAGTGTGTGAGTAAAACTGCGCAAATATTTATTTTCACTGTAAGGCAAGGAAAGGCGTTTTAGCAAACTAAAAATCGTTAAAAAAAAATACCTCAGAAACTTAACAGGAGAAAACGACTCACCAACTTTAGAATCATATCCAGAGAGCATAAGTTAGCTTCAAAGCTATCTTTTGAAAACATTGTAAAAACCTCTGCTGCCAAAAGAACCAACAACGTTAAATTTCCAGCTTTTTGTGTTTTCATTTAACTTACATCGATTTAAGAATTTGCAAAATGTTCGAGTATAATACTTGAGACAACAGCTTGACTGCTTTTAGATATTCTATTCTAAAGCAACAGACTTTATTCATTCTACACATCCCGATATAATTCCAAAAACATTGTGATTTGCAGTTATTATGATAAGACTATGTCAAGCATGCTACTCTCAGATTATTTGGCAATTAAATACTAATTAGTTTGGTGTTTTATTTTTTACTAAAAGTTAAATTATGTACTGCAATTTTGAAATCAAGTTTTACCACTTGAAGAAAAAATGGAATTGGGGAATTGTGTATGATGCCTATATCAAGTGTAGTCGGGGAGCGTTTTGGTTTTGTTGATCAATGTAGGGGGGCGCTAAGGCGAGTTCTTGCCCCAGGCAACAACTAGCTTAGTTGCGTCGCTGCTTATCTTTTATGTAATTCTCGCGCATCTATATTCTTATAAACCTTGAAGCTATCTTTCAGTGCAGTGTTTTGACACATACAAACTCAGAGATCAAGAGAAAGAAATTTACAGGTTTAATGGGAAGTGAAGGGAGAGAGCAGAATCGTGTTTGTTATAATTAATTTTTAAAATGGAATGAACGTATATGAAAAAATAATTTAACGTCCCCTTTACCTTAAAGGAGAGGGATAATTATGAAAGTAAATGGTAGTGAAAGTAAAAGTTTAGTGATTTCCCATCGGGAATTGCATCCGGGACTACGTGCACCAAACAGGTACGCGCTAGCCACTAGACTAAGGAGAAGAGCTAGAATTAGATTAACAGCCTAATAAAATTCCTCCATGTATATGACGATGTTACGTCGCTCCCGGATCTGCTTAAGTCATATGAACCATGATTCTGACTACTTTCAGGTCACGAAATTCATAACCAGTTTCTGCTTCCCAATACTAACAAGGGACATCACCCAATTGTCCGGCTCCGATTTCAATGAATTTTTTCTACCTGATAGAGGACATATATGTATTATTCATTTATGATGACGGAAATTTTTGCCATGGTGCATGTTTTCTATTTTTTATAATTTTTAAGAGTTGTGATGTGGTTATTAGAGATTACTGCAGAAGTCCCTTACTAACCTTTGCAAGCGGAGCGTTAATGAAAGAACAACCATGTATATACATATAAGGCCTAGGGGGAAGTTGTATGATAGGTATGACCTTGACGGCAGCCATCTTGAAATCCACCATTTTGAATTAAGGCCAAGTTTTTTTTTAACTGGGAATAGGGTAATATGATACATAATTTCGGGCTAGAATTTAATCAGGAAGACAACGGTGAAGTTAGTTTTGAGATACACCCATTTGGGGAAAAGTTACAGGCATTTAATTGTTCACTTACTACGTGCGAAAGTCCCTTACCTCCGCTTCTAATCCGCGTATTAATGATAATAAGTGGATAAAAGCTTCGGTAATACATATTATGCCTAGAGGGAAGTGATACGGTAAGGGTATCCTTGACAGCAGCCATTAAAGTGAAGTTTGAAAAATGAAAAACATAGCATGCGACACCTCATTTTAATAGCAAATTTCCCCAAAAAGCCAATGGTATGCTTATTTTTGTTCTACAGTTAACCAGTATGAATTTAGGACTACTTCTAATGTGCACCAAACGTCCATTATTCGATCTTTCGAATTGGCAACACTCCTAATTTTCACCAAGATTCCAACTGGCACTTTGCAATTGTTGCCATGGCTCATGTTTTCTAAATTTATTACATTTTGTAAGAGTTGCGATTTGTTAGTTCGTGAATAGTGTTGGGATAAGCATCCAGCAATCTTTCTGAATTTTGAAGACTAATTATTTATTTCAAACCAGAAGATATGAGAGTGCGTGGAGTTAACGTAAAAATATTTCACTTCCGGCTACCAGTCTGCAATTTTACACAGTTCTTATATGTATACCAAAGAACATAAAACCGACGAGAGACACTCGATCCAATGTCCAGAACTTGTGTGATGACGTCATCAAAATTGCAGACAGCTCGATTCAAAAAATAAGCCATATCTCCGTTATTTATGGGCCGATTTTCTTCAAACTTACTTCATTTTAAAGGAAATTAAATTTTCAATAAAACATGTCACCAAAATATTTCCTCTAAAATTAACCGTTTCATAGTTATTTAAGAATTTAATAAATTAATGAGTATTTATTGAAGAAAAATACAAAATAACTCCGAAACCCTTAGTTTCAGACGAAACACTTAGGTAACGTGTTATATTGTTAATTTCATTACTTTTAAAATGAGCTATTAACGAAGAAAATCGGTCCATAAATAACTGAGATATCACATATAACGTGTTAATTACATTATTAAAATAGCGGTCACGACTTCTAACAGATAGCGACAAATTCAGCCAAAATACTTCACTTCCACATACCAGTCCCAAATTTTACACAGTATTAACACGCTGAACTCCTATGTTGATGTCATCAAAATGGCCGCCGGGATTAAAAACATAGGTTTGCTTAAATACACTTAATTCCGTTACCAATCATTTTATTGAGTCTTCCAATTGTTCCATTTGAAAGAGCATGGAATAAGCTACAAAAATGTTATTCGATTTATTTTATAGGTAAATGTTTTATGAACTATATATGGCGATGACAACTTGGAAGTGGATGAAAAGAAGATCCGTACATTTTCTTCTAGTAGATGGCAGAAGTTTCTACTTGAAGTAAACGCAAAAACATTTCTTTTGTTTTTGGTAGTGGTGACTTCTGTTACTTAACGAATTATTAGAAAAGAAACAAATATAGTTTGTGTGAAAATAACTCTCTTAGTGATGGTGTGTGTCTCACCCGAGCAGCAAAAATTCTTCGCGATGAAATGTTTCAAGAATATCCCAAATTTGATGGATCATTTAGTGGAGAGTTTACACCTGAAAATTGTGTCTCTCCAACGATAATGATGTTTTTCAGGATGCTTTTAGAGGGTGCAACTACAGGTGAATAGCTCGATGATGGTGGAACAGACATGGAAGATCAGATCAAAGTGTCAAGTGGTACAGAATCTATTGCGCAACTAGTGCGATTCAATTGCATAAAAAGAACAGGAAAGGGATCCACAAAGTCAATTCGTCACCCTCTGAAAAAAAAAACACCTTTACCTCTCTATTTTGGCCTCATGCTTCATAGTCAACCTGGCAGTGCTGATGTCATTGATAAACTCTTTTGGTTGGGGTTGAGTGTTTCATAAAGCAGGGTTAAATCCGTTTTAAATGCTACGACCAGCTCAATGTGTGAGCATTTGGAAAACATGATTTTGTCTGTCCCACAAGTGTTGCAAATAATGTCTTCACATGTGCAGCAATAGACAACGTTGATTATGACTCGTCGTCGAATTCATCTATCAGCGCTTTTCACGACACTTTCATATCTTTAATTAAATACGTGCCCGAGGACACGGAACTTACGGAGTCTGTAAAACTTGACTTGAACTTCCAATCAAGATCAACACATCTGTCCGAAAATTATACGACATTGCCATCGACTCCAAAATTCAGAAGCGAAGTTCGACGGTAAATACCGATCTGCAAAATGTAGCAGCCGAAATGTCGCATGAGCTACTCGAATGTTTGAATGATAAAAGAAGCTTTGCGGGATGTGAAGGATTAATACCGTTGGTTCCCTACTTCTCCACGAAAGAGTTCAATTCCACGAGAAACAAATGTACGACAATCTTGCTTCCAATTATTAATGAAGTCATCAACTCGCCATCGGCTGTACGACATGCAACAAATATTGTATCTGCCATTGTTCGTACGGTTAATCCGAACCAAACCCCGGTCATCACAGCTGACCCAACCTGTTTACGCCTTGCTGAAGTCTCTTCAATAGGCCATGCCGGATAAATATGGAGAAGACAAAATCATAGTCATGTTAGGTGATCTCCATATAGAAATGGCCCTAGCGTCTGCGATAGGTACATGGTTAGAAGGAAGTGGATGGACTAACAACCTCGGACACCACGGGAAGAGCAGAACATCGGAAATCTCACAACATCGGGAAGAGCAGAAGCATTATTGAAAGCGCTGCATCTCAAGAGAACACGATACGCTTACGAGATAACAATAGTTACTCTTCAGATATTGCTAGAAAGAGCCTACCAAAATCGGAACGAAGACGAAGACGAATTACTTGAAAACTGGACTCAGCGAAGATCAGAAGAGTCAGCTCAGTTTGTGTACTGGAAGACCACCATGGTGCTAGAATGTCTCCTTTTAGATTTGGTCCGCAGCATTCGACAGGGCAGTTTGATAGTCTTTATTTCTACCCTTGAGAGAATTTGTACATGGATGTTTGCTCTCGATCATACTAACTATGTGCGATGGCTGCCAGTGTTTTTGTACAACTTAAAGCAACTGCCAGAGATGCATCCAACAATATTCCGTGAGTTCCAAAACGGAAATGTATCTGGCTGCAAAACTAAAAGAAAATTTTCCAGGATGGCACATGACCAGTTACATGAGCAGAACAACAAACTAATTAAAAATTCTTCAATTAACCTATTCCGTTTAAGTCAAGGGGGGCTATTGCAATGGATGGTTGCAGGACCCGAAGCTGTCCGCATAATTGGAGAGTTCGAAAAGGATCGGAACCTGAAATTTAAGACCACTTCCGAGGAGCATCCTGAAGATACTCCAAGTTTCCATAAGAAATTCGAAAACCATTGTTCTTCTCTTGTTGAAGTGTGTGAATCACACGGCAACCTATTCGAAAATGAGTTAACTACAGTCAAATGCAGTAGAATCATTCTCCCAGAAGAAAATGCGATGAGCGTCATGTCGGCAAATGCTACAGGGAAAAGCCAATTTGATACGTTTGTCGAAGATCGGTTGATCCTTGGAAAAGTTTCCATCCATGAAGTCATCAAAAGAAACAACCTTCCCTTGATGAGTGCTAAGAAAGTTACAGTTAAGTCCAAAGACAAGCATAAAATAGTAGACCTGAGAAAAGACAGTACTCTTTTTGCCGAGTTGTACGTTGCTAGGCAGTCAAGGGGAATTGACGTCAAAAAGTTCTTTGCCCATGAAAATAGCTCGTGTCCAGCTTCCATATCCGACCGCGGTAAGCTCAGAAAACCAATTTAAAAAATCCGACGTGGTGTCCTGTATCGTCGAGTCAAGTGGAGTTCGGGTGACCACTGCTCATGAGCCAGAAGTTTCTTCGCTCATAATCGATGCAGCAGCCTTGTTCCATATACTTGTCCCTACATTTCAAGAGTACTGCAACCAGATTGTTAAACCATACATTCTAATGAGATTAAGATCTGTGGAAAGAGCTGGCCTAGTTTTTGACCGCTACTTAGAAGGAAGCCTAAAAATGACGTAAGACAGTCGAGAGGGTCTGGGCTCAGAATAAATGTATAATCTAATGTTGTCATCCTCAAATCTTTCAGTAAGTTCCTTGCTCACAGTAAAAACAAAGAAAAGCTCTGAATTTTTAGCTGAAAACCTGGTCAAAATGATTCTCTCGCCAGGAAAAAAGTCATTTGCACCTACAGAGACACGGTAATTGGATCGCAAATGGATGCGATATTCGAAGCTATATCTTCCGAATTCCATGAAGAAGCCGATGCCCGTCTCCCACTTCATGTATGGCATGCCATGGAACACTCGGGTTGTTCTAAGGTCATGGTGAAAACTGTTGATAGTGACGTCGTAATAATTGCTATGTATGCCTTTTCTAGACTCAATACACTGAAAGAATTTTGGATGCAATACGGCAGTGGAAAGCACCTCCAATACCTTCCGATCCAAGAGTTGCACAACGAAGTTCCACAAGGAGTTTCAGATATTTTGCCTTTCTTCCACGCATTTACTGGGGCTGACACTGGGTCAAGTTTTGCAAGTATTGGTAAAATCACTGTATGGAAAACGTGGATGACTTTCCCAGACGTAGACAAACCTTTTTCGGCATATTCTCAAGTTCTGGACATCTCTGAAGATGACGACACGTTTTTACTCATTCAACGCTTTGTAGTTCTTATGTACCATTATGTAGTTCTTATGTGTCAAGTTCTGCAGAGACAGTCAATGAGGCCAGGCGGATTCTCTTTACCCAGCAAAACAGACCCATTGAAAATATTCCACCAACCAGCAACGCTCTGTTGCAACACTTGAAGAGGGCCATCCTACAATGTTCTTTGTGGACAAACTGTCTTCAACGGAACAGTCAACGCTTGGATCCCTGGGAGTGGGGATGGAAGAAGACCGCAGATGACTACGAGCCCCTCTAGTTGACAAGCCCAAACTTCACCATGGAAAAGCTAAAAGAGTTGAGAGCATGCAGGTGCAAACAGATTTGCACGCGCTGTCGATGTGTAAAATACACCAACTTTGCACTTTACTTTGTAGTTGTGCGGGTCAATGCAGAAATTAAGTTTAATCTTACAAACTTGTCACTTTGTTTAAAGTTTACATTGTTTTCAATAATTGTGCCTTCCGCGTCAATAATCCATATGGACTGTACACGTTTTCATTGTGAGAAACTGTTGTAAAAATCTGTTACCCTTCCTAAAAAAAAAAGAAGTTTTTTCTTTTTTGCCAATCAGTAAAAAGAGGGCATTGGATCCACTAAAAGATGTAAATAAATATTTTTATTTTCATGTTCACTCTTTTGTGGCATTATTCATAATTAATGATGAATCACTCATTTAAAAAATTATACAAGCATGCAACATTGCAATGGATGTGATGTGCATTTACTTGACTTAACGCCTCTTGTAATAACAGAAATGTCATTGTAAAATATATTAAACCAACAGCAACCAATTCAAAACACTTATTTTTTTGTCCCCTTCCACGTTGTCATTGCCATAAACCATTTAAAATCGAATAAAATTTTTGTAGCTTATTTCATGTTCTTTCAAATGGAACAATTGGAAGACTCAATAAAATGATTGGTAACGGAGTTAAGTGTATTTAAGCAAACCCATGTTTTTAATCCCGGCGGCCATTTTGATGACGTCGACATAGGAGTTCAGCATGTTAAATCAAGTGTCTCCCAGGTATTTTACAATTATTTATTATGTATATAAATACTGTGTAAAATTTGGCACTGGTATACGGAAGTGAAGTATTTTGGCTGAATTTGTCGCTATCTGTTAGAAGTCGTGACCGCTATTTTAATAATGTAATTAACACGTTATATGTGATATCTCAGTTATTTATGGAACGATTTTCTTCGTTAATAGCTCATTTTAAAAGTAATGAAATTAACAATATAACACGTTACCTAAGTGTTTCGTCTGAAACTAAGGGTTTCGGAGTTATTTTGTATTTTTCTTCAATAAATATTCATTAATTTATTAAATTCTTAAATAACTATGAAACGGTTAACTTTAGAGGAAATATTTTGGTGACATGTTTTATTGAAAATTTAATTTCCTTTAAAATGAAGTAAGTTTGAAGAAAATCGGCCCATAAATAACGGAGATATGGCTTATTTTTTGAATCGAGCTGTCCGCCATTTTGATGACGTCATCACATCAGTTCCGGACGTCAGATCAAGTGTCTCCTGACGGATTCTTGTCCTCTGGTATACATATAAGAACTGTGTAAAATTGCAGACTGGTAGCCGGAAGGGAAATATTTTGGTGGTTTCTGACACTAACTCCATGCACTAAGAAGCCTATGGACCAATGTGACGTAAAGAAATACGAATGAAATTATAACAAATTGGTGTTATACGAACTCAAAATTATCAGGAAATGTAGCCTACATGTTGCTCAAATGACAATAAAATATTTTTAATAAATACAACTTTAAATGAACAGCAGCAATGATAGGAAATATCAAAGAGACAAAATATAACTGTTCCCAAAACATTGTTTGTACCATGAATAATATGAAAGGTGTCCCGATCAATACTGATTATAAATCTTACATACATGAATCATCGACAACAATCTCTAGAAAACGAATGACTTTTTTGTATTAGCTAAAAAAAATTGCCATAGAAAATAAATAAATAAATAAATAAATAAATATACAAAAAGAAATAAATATAAAACAAAACAAAAGACCCTTAATTTAAACAACAATCATATTTCAATTTCCATTTTGAAGTGAATTTTCATTTGATTTTTCGTCTCATCTACTATACAAGCTACGTCTAAGGTATTACCTGAATGCAAAGTTGGAGTTGTTTCGTTGTGTGATGATTTATGTCAGTAAACGAGTTTTTGAAGGGCAGGTATAGGAAATAAATAATTACATGGCAAGTCTTCAAAATTCAGAAAGATTGCTGGATGCTTATCACAGCACTATTCATGAACTGACAAATCGCAACTCTTAAAAAATGTAATAAATTTAGAAACCATGAGCCATGGCAACAATTGCAAAGTCCCAGTTGGAATCTTAAAATATGCGGTGAAAATTTTTGAATGTTGCCAATTCGAAAGATCGAACAATGGACGTTTGGTGCACATTAGAAGTAGTCCTAAATTCATACTGGTTAACTGTAGAACAAAAATAAGTATACCATTGGCTTTTCGGTGAAATTTGCTATTAAAATGAGGTGTCGCATGCTATGTTTTTCATTTTTCAAACTTCACTTTAATTCAAAATGGCGGATTTCAAGATGGCTGCTGTCAAGGATACCCTTACCGTATCACTTCCCTCTAGGCATAATATGTATTACCGAAGCTTTTATCCACTTATTATCATTAATACGCGGATTAGAAGCGGAGGTAAGGGACTTTCGCAAGTAGCAAGTGAACAATTAAATGCCTGCAACTTTTCCCCAAATGGGTGTATCTCAAAACTAACTTCACCATTGTCTTTCTGATTAAATTCTAGCCCGAAATTATGTATCATATTACTCTATTCCCATTTTAAAAACTTGGCCTTAATTCAAAATGGTGGATTTCAAGATGGCTGCCATCAAGGTCATACCTATCATACAACTTCCCCCTAGGCTTTATATGTATCTACATGGTTGTTCTTTCATTAACGCTCCGTTTGCAAAGGTTAGTAAGGGACTTCTGCAGTAATCTCTAATAACCACATCACAACTCTTAAAAATTATTAAAAAATAGAAAACATGCACCATGGCAAAAAATTCTGTCATCACAAATAATACATATATGTCCTCTATCAGGTAGAAAAATTTCATTGAAATCGGAGCCGCACAATTGGGTGATGTCCCTTGTAAGTATAATACAACATTGGTTCCAACTCCAACGAGTAACAACTGATTGTTATCTGATACATTTTCTGAAAACGGGCTTCAATTACCGACGGGAGCCCATGTGGTTAGGAACCCATTTTAAGCTGTACGTTCTAAGCTTTAAGCGTTCTGAATGATGTCTATCTACCATTGATTCTGTGGCTGTAAACTTTCTGATAAGTTTTCTCACAGTGCCATCACTACTTGGTTCCCGGTTGGAGTGTTATACATTGAAGTCCCTTACAATTTCTTCTGTAATACCGCCACTTGCTTGGGGGATTATGGCTAGCCTTTCTTCTATCGACAATACCATTTCGCCATTTACAATTCACAACTCACATGTAAAGAGAGAAATACAACTTAAAGCATTTGGCTGATACATTACCATTACAGAAGCATGCCATACAAATTTGCATGTGGTACAAAATTGCCTTATTTATTTTCCACAGTAACTGTTGACAGGGGCGGATCCAGGGGGGTGATCGGGGCGATTGCCCCCCCAGAAGAGGAAACTTTCTTATTTTATATACCGTATATAAATAAAACCCATTCCAAAGTTTGGAGCCCTTAAAAGTAGCAGTATGACAACCCACCGCCCCTCCCCTAGAAGTCGGTCCTGCATCCGCCTCTGACTGTTGATATTTTTCTACAATATTCAAGAAACCGACTTCACTGTGATGTTTCTCAGGAAATTCTATCCTTCGTTCGTATATCGTACATGTATCCTTCCATTTAAAATATTCAAGCAAAATCCAATAAGGTGGATTCCAAGATGATGGTCGTAGTTGGCAACTAACCTGACAAGTGTGTTCTGAGCCCCATTGCTTATGAACATTCTGTCACGAATTTTGGCTGCTGCACTTTCTCAATAAATAGACCGATCCTAACTTTCGGGACAACCTGTTTATAGATATCGAAATTTCTTGAATTACACACTATATATATATATATATATATATATATATATATATATATATGTGTGTGTGTGTGTGTGTGTGTGATCAAAGGTATCCGGACACCTGGCTCAAAATGGCTTACAAGTTCGTGGCGCCCTCCATCGGTACTGCTGGAATTCAATATTGTGTTGGCCCACCCTTAGCCTTGATGACAGCTTCCACTCTCGCAGGTATACTTTCAATCAGGTGCTGGAAGGTTTCTTGGGGAATGGCAGCCCATTCTTCACGAAGTGCTGAACTGAGGAGAGGTATCGACGTAGGCTGGTGAGGCCTGGCACAGTCGGCGTTCCAAAACATCCCAAAAGTGTTCTATAGGATTCAAGTCAGGACTCTGTGCAGACCAGTCCATTACAGGGATGTTATGGTCGTGTAACCACTCCGCCACAGGCCGTGCAGCATGAACAGGTGCTGGATCACTGAATTGCTTTTCAACAGTGGGAAGCAAGAAGGTGATTAAAACATCAATGTAGGTCTGCGCTGTGAGAGTGCCACGCAAAACAACAAGGAGTGCAAGCCCCCTCCAAGAAAAACATGATCACACCATAACACCACCACCTTCGAATGTTACTATTGGCACTACACACGCTGACAGATGACGTTCACCGGGTATTCGCCATACCCACACCCTGCAGTCGGATCGCTACATTGTGTACCGTGATTCATCACTCCACACAACGTTTTTCCACTGTTTAATCGTCCAATGTTTACGCTCCTTACACCAAGCGAGGCGTCGTTTGGCATTTACCTGCGTGATGTGTGGCTTATGAGCAGCCACTCGACCATGAAATCCAAGTTTTCTCACCTCCCGCCAAACTGTCATAGTACTTGCAGTGGATCCTGATGCAGTTTGGAATTCCTGTGTGATGATCTGGATAGATGTCTGCCTATTACACTTTACGACCCTCTTCAACTGTCGGCGGTCTCTGTCAGTCAACAGACGAGGTCGGCCTGTACGGTTTTGTGCTGTACGTGTCCCTTCACGTTTCCACTTTACTATCACACCAGACACAGTAGACCTAAGGATGTTTAGGAATGTGGAAATCTCGCGTACAGACTTCTGACACAAGTGACACCCGATCACCAGACCACGTTCGAAGTCCGTGAGTTCCGCGGAGCGCCTCAGTCTGCTTTCTCACGATGTCTAATGACTACTGAGGTCGCTGATAATGAGTACCTGGCAGTAGATGGCAGCACAATGCACCTAATATGAAAACGTGTTTTGGGGGGTGTCCGGATACTTTTGATCACATAGTATATATCTATATCTATATTTATCTATCTATCTATCTATCTATCTATCTATCTATCTATCTATCTAGATAGATAGATAGATAGATAGATAGATAGATAGATAGATAGATAGATAGATAGATAGATAGATAGATAGATAGATAGATGATAAAATGAGTTTTATTCTTCTTTTATCTACCCAGGTAAATAACATAATCTATAATACTGTAAATGGCATAGATGAAGTAACATACATATAAGTGATCATTAATGTTTAGATGATTTATTATATTTTACATGTTTTTGGGGCTTATGTCCTTTCGAAGCAAAAACAAATCATTCTCGCAAGACATTTAATAACGTTGCTAATTTTAAAATCTAGTGAAGCCTAAGTTTAGCAACACAAAATCTCTTTCATGTCAAATTGTTAAATATTGTTTTCGCACAAAGTCTTTGATAAAAGCATTAATTTGTGAAAGCTATTAGTAACTGAGTCGATTAGACCCTATTTATTATTTATTGTTAGGCCTATGCTGAATATGAAGAACACATGTTTAACGTAATGAAACTCATTTAGAAATTATTCTTATCACATATAAGAATTATTGCAGTATTACACGAAAACAATAATTTTCTTAGTTGAAATTCTGCTGAATATTAAACGTTCACACTTCCAGTTGAACTACTTGTTGTTAAGTTCTAACAATTCTGTTTCTGCGAGTCTCAACTTTCAAGGAGCTAATATTGTTGAGATAGATATTTGATTAGACTTACGCATGTAATTATAATCAATTCAAATTTCTTTAAAGTACAGTACATTTAGGTAATTAGTGAAATATTTGGTATATCTATAGAAAATCCCCATTACACACGCCACCCAACTTACGAATGGATTACGCTACAAAGACAAGTTCGTGAAATGTTTGTTTTTATTTTGCCATTTTATTAATCCTACGGTAATAATTAAATTTTTATTACCTTTCAGAATGGCGCTGTAAATTTGGATTGAAATATGAGAAGAGAATAGAAGGTAATATTGGGCTTCTGGACTAAAGGGCGATCCACTTCATGTGCACTCAACTCTTTAACAAATGCTCCGACAATCAGTCTTTAATTAGTGTTGATTCCTTCAACATTTATGAAGGCTTTTGAGATAGAAAATACTTGTATGTAGGATTTGTCTGTAAGAGAAAATGTTTCTGTCTTAATTTTCATCTCAAACTTCTTTGATGGAATAGATTTCTTTTCTTCTTCTTCTTCTTCTTCTTCTTCTTCTTTTTACGCTTCCTTACTCTGTATCTAGTTCAATTACTTCAAATCTTTGTTCATTAGCTTCACAGATTGTGACGCCAACATCACACCAAAAAATTTTCCTCCAAACAGCTAAAGCTTTCTACTAACATGAACGAGACAGGTGACAATCTTTTCTGCTTCCTCTTCCAGACTGAAGCCTTCAAAATTGTTTATGAATTGTGGACATATGATCTTCCTTTGATATTTTTTATTGTCAATTCACACTATGCAAGATTATTACTTTTAGTACGTTATATATGTGTAGTCCTTCCAAGAATCCTTTCAACTGAAACCCAAGTTATTCACTTGTTTAAACGTTTGCATATAGATCCGACTTGTTTTTTTTTTTAGAAGTTCTAGAAAGTGGTTATAACCCTTTGATTCATATTTTGAAATGTAGATGTATTAGAGAGAAGATGCATAATATATACACGAGGATTGAAATAATCTAACAAAGAAAGTGGATAGCTTAGGACACTAGCCGAAATGAACAAGAGAATCTGGAAGGAAACTTCCTCCCATTAGCAGTGCAGCTTTACTTCGAGAATAAAGTGGTGAAAGAAACAGTAATCAAAAACAGCAAAAGAACTCAGGCTACAGCACCCGACACATTTTTCAGAACACGTGAATTAGCAGTGCGAGACAAAACAGTAGTTTCAGGTTG
Organism: Thermobia domestica; assembly: GCF_964235325.1. NCBI lineage: Eukaryota > Metazoa > Arthropoda > Insecta > Zygentoma > Lepismatidae > Thermobia > Thermobia domestica. The sequence continues at coordinate 129,846,207 of NC_137456.1, read as the reverse complement.
ACGTCACGTGATGTATTGTCACCTAGCAGTAGTGTCATTCTGTCTTTTCCTGTTTTGAATCCAGGGTTAGGAGGAAGAAAAAAGGGCCCGCGAGATTTTCACTGATTCTTGTGGTATTCGGCGAGAGAAATCGATTGGTGAAGGAATTTTCAAAATCGGCGCAGGTAAACATGAAGAAAATAGCATTTTTATGTACCGGTTCAAAACGGGGAAGGAAAAACTCGCGGGCCCTTTTCCTTCCCCATTTTGAACTGGTACATGAAATTGCGATTTTCTCCGTGTTTGCCTGAGCCGATTTTGAAAATTCCTTTACTAATCGATTTCTCTGGTCGAGTACTACAAGAATCAGTTAAAATTTCGCGTTCCCTTTTTTCTTCCCTCCAACCGAATCCAGGTATTGCATTCTCTTTATAATTGATGTAGATTTATGCAGACTTTTTTTTTCCAAAATAACTCTATCTTGTCAACATTAAACATTTGCTTGATGGATGTAGCGTTTCTTCTTGATTAATTCGGTAGCACGATCGGGAAGTTTTCTGTTCCTTTTTTTTTAAATGACCACTCACTGTTCCACCTCTAATTGGCATATGGTGCAAGTTGACCCTTTCTTAAATCTATTAAACAAGACACAATGCACTGAAAATAACTCATCAGCAACTTCTTCCCAAGCCTTGGCATTTAAATCCTTTCAAGTGCTCCCAGCCTTCTCTTGTATAAACATGAAGCGAAGCGGTGCCTGCTTCTGCCCCTGGTGTTTATTAATCCAATTTCTCGAAATATCTTCAATTTCTCTCAACACCTCACTTTTCTTGCAAATTAGTATAGACTGTATAGGTACGAAACTATTAGTATGCTGATTAATCCAGTCCTTGTTTTTGTAAATCTTTGTAATTGTTGAGCGATTCATGATACATGATCGTGCCACATTCACCATCTTTTCGACAGCAATCTGTGTGTCCTTTGGAATTGATTGCCACTTTGCAGCAGTACCACTGTCAAGATTTGCTTTCCGCTTGTTATTAATAATGATGGATGAACTAATTTATCAGAAAAGAACAAAAGCATAGTAATGTTATGAGTACTACAGTAAAAGCGAACTCCTAGTGCCAGTAATGAGCATGTTATCAAATTAACAGTGCAAGATGTAGACGTTGTCGACTGTTCTTCGTGGGCAGTCGCAAGAAAGAAGGTGACGTGGAACTGAAAATTCGGACTCGCAGAAGTATTGCAAGAAATAAGTTTGACTACACAGTTTCTGTTCGTAGGTACAAATATTTTCAAGTTGAATGTTCGTAAGTAGGGGTGGCGTTTGTATATATATTTGAATATTTCAATTCTAAGTTTGCTCATAATTTGAGATTTATTGCTTTGACTTTCGGTTCTGAGCCCCGGAAACTCCAAATATTTACCGTTTCTGAAACGGTACATTTATTTGTGCATATTTTCAATGTTGGAAGAAAATGTACAACAGCAACTTTTGGCTTTAACTTAAGAATAGACACTTATCCAAATAATGTTATGTTGTATTTCTTCATAATTTTGCTCATGGTTCACTAATTCCATCCCCAAAGGAGGCTTCTTTTGTAGAAATTGAAATGTAATAATTAGACTAATGTAAAAACAAGATGGACAGCGAATAATGGTAAAAGTATCAATAAATCCCTTATAAGCATTGTTTAGTTTCCGATGCTACTGGTAGATCCCATTAAGACTGTATGAGGCGGAACGCATTGTTTACAGTAGATCCAGTACCATTATTGGGATTTTCTCCAAGACTTTTTTTGTTCCAGGGGGTAGAGCTCCAAATCTAGCTCATCCAAAGCACTGATATTCATCAAATGGACAGTAATAAACAGAGGGTACAATTACTGTTCAATAATTTAATAAGTTGAATGTAATTAATGATTGAACGTAATTATCAATACAAATTTTCCAATATGTATGTCCAATTGCTTCGCTTTACGTACGCAATATCAGGTTAAATTTGTACAAACGTTATGGAAATAATGTGGACTTTGATTTTTTAAAGGAACAGTTAAATGTCATCTTTCTGATTCAATTGGAAGGAGAATCTTCCGAGGGAATGACGGATATAACAATATTGCAATTGCACTTCGCTACAGCATATCAAGCTGATCAAGCTGAAATTAAGTACACAAAGGGAGACTAAAAAGTGCCAGTACTTAAATAGGTTAAAGGATGGTTAATAAATCGCAAGAAACTATATATATGTCTGCATATTCCAGCATAACTGTAGAAAACTTAAGTAATTCCTCAACTTGGTACAGGTATGACTTACAATCTGGAAACAAATACATAAGACACCCCTAGCAACCCAAAGTGGTGGGAAATAGCGACATGTAAATATCATAAAGAATAAAATTCAGTTTTCGGGTTGCCGAAATGAGTAGTGACACCGATGATGGACTGTGGTGGCAACACAACCCTAGCGCTCGTAGGGGTAGCATGTAAAAATAATCGAAAATGACAAATTTAAGGTTATTCAAAAAGCGTACCGGTTTTGTTACATCAAATTATGAACTTTCTTTTTTTCTTCAAAACCCACTAACAAAATTCATAAACGTGTTCATCACATATTCCGATTTCAGGTATGGTGAATGACGTCATGCATATGACCTTCTCTACTGCGTTGACATGCAATAACTGTTCGTGAAATTCGCTATGACTGCCTGACAGATTTCCACTTCGATTTCGCCAACGACTCGTTGAATTTCCTCCTTTAATTCACGGATGGAACGGGGTTTATTGACATGCACCAATGACTTAAGAGTACCCCAAAGAAAAAAGTCACAAGGAGTTAAGTCGTATGACCTCGGGGGCCATTGCTGGTCCGCATTACGCGAAATGAGGCGATCCTTTCTGATAAAAAGTTTTCACAATTAGCACACATTACGCTATGGTAAATTGCTCCATGGCTAGACACAGACTGAAGAAATGCGAGAAATTCAGACTAAGGCGATAATCGGAATTGTAGTGAACATGCGAATAAAATGGAGTGAATTATACGTTTATTTTAACAATCATCTTTGAGTATCAAGAAATTCACATTTCTTGTGTGAAGCTGTAGACATCAAGTACGATTTCAGTACAAACTGTTATTCTAGAAATAGAAACGAAGATGTCACAGTAACACACTTTCCCCAGATTAAAATTAAAAACCTATATGAGTAAACCAGGATGCTTATTCATATATAAGCCCAGAATTAGAAAGTTTACTCGTCCAGTCTTATCCATTTCACACGAGTGAATAGTGTGTCAACGCCGTCGCTCTGCGCGAGGACCCATAGGACCCGGCGCCAGTCTTCAGGGATGTAACTTCAAGAATCAGAGGTCCAGGTAGCTGATCCGGCCAGTCCGAGTGTCCAGAACCGTCTATACCCAGGACGACTTACAGGAAGGACTCCAAGGTTTCAGTCCAGATCCGCTGAAGGTAGACGCCAAAGGACAGCCGCCAGCCGAGTTCGAACCCAGGACTACAAGGTTCCAAGCCGAGCAGCGAGGTCAGCGAGTCTGCGAGGCAACGCCATTGAGGAAAGAAGAAGAGGATCCAATTTCCCCGGCGGGTTTGAACCAAGGACCTCGTCAACCGAAGACAAGTGTTAGTGCGTCGCTTAAACGTTCCAAAAGCAATAACAGATTCGCAATCAGTAGCCAGTTCCTTGGACAGCATCAGGCAGTGATATACGTGAGTAGACAAAACCATATTTGAATTGTTTTCTCAAAGAGGTTCATTTGAGGAAAAAGGAAGTCATCACTCTATGACTACGCATAGCCTTGCATTGGCATGTTTTAACTTTCCCGTCTCGATCTAGCCTTCAGCTAACGAGACACCCGGTCATAAACCGAGACCCTTCTGGTCAATGTGTAGACCGGTGTAATCAGAAATTTAAATTCTTCCCCTTTGTTTAAAGAACTCCGGATCTTTCAGTTTAATCATCCATCTTACCATCATCATCATCTATTTTATAATAAAATATAAAAACCAAACCTTTAATCTTTTATTTAAGTGACAGGCATCCCACTGATGCATAATTAACTTATCATAACGGCTGTCAGAGCATCTAATTACCGTTATAGAATGTTGTGGGTAGAGCAACAATCAAAATAATGTCGCCAACCAAGAAACAAAAAATTGCAGACGATCCAAAACCGGCGCGCTTTTAAAATAACCCCTTATTAGTCTCGATTCCATAGTTTTTGGAGTCTTTCACATGAATACTGACACTTTCTATGCCATTGAAGCCCAAGTTCAGCCCCTATCGAAATTGGAGAAAGATGGATGAAAAATTAAAAGTCCAAAATGACAGGCATTAGTATTGAAGCAATAGTTTTCAGAGTCACTATGCTGATTGGTAACAGTAATGGTGGCGTTTAAGTGTAATTTTAAGCAAGAACAAGCATGTCATCTCGCTCAGATTTACGTTCCGAAGTACACATGTCCTTGATTCCCTAATAACTCCATAGTGATCTCTACGATAACGGGAACGTAATGCAAAGATGGTAACAATCTATCTCGACGACAGACACAGATCATTGTTTGTCGCTTTGTGACCAGGGTTAAAAGTGAAGAGCACTTTTCCCACTTCCAGAAAATATATATGCCATCCCCCGCTTCCTATAAAAATTACAATGAGCAAAGATAGGCATGGGGCACGGCGTGACATCATGCGTTCTCTAAGCTTTTCATATCCACTTTTACCTCTGGGTGTGACTATTTACTCATTCAAGTTGCCGGAAGTTGTCATTAATCTCGATGACAAAGAGATGAGTCTCGGAATACCATATTTTCCTTTCTCTCCCTTATTCAGACACTCCACAACGTTCAACCGTCGCGAGAAATTCTGCGACACATTCACAAATATTGTTGGTGACTTGTGCAGTTCCATCTTCTGATTGGAGGTATCCGAAAGTGAATCATCTCATTCTGAGCATAATAACAGCAAGCACAGGAACAATTTCACGTGAACTGACGGAAAGAGATTATTTGTAATTCGAACTCTTCCGTGAAATTTCTTCCCGAAAAACTGCCCGCACAACTATAATTACCTTATATCAACCGGCCATGAGTCAAGTTCAAGAATGAAGAGATGAAGACAGTGTTACGTAACAGGATTCTACATAAGCAGTCTATTTAATTCGAAAATCATATGTGTACTTTGACGTAGTTTCTTCTTTGCATTAAGACGAATTGAAGCTATTGGCTCATTCACTGGGAACACAGTTGTTTACTGTTGTGTTAAAATTTTACAAGCGACAGCCTTAGTCTATCTAAGGTGCTTACATGTTTCTCGGTACTTCTATGTCCGTGCGTCAAACACATCAATTTCTCAAAAGCTGAATAGTGCATTGTACGCACGGAGGACAGTAAATTTTACTCCATTACCACTCAACTACTGACGTGCCAGATTACAGTGTTGTAGAAACCAATGAGGTGACTCCATATAATTTTAGCTGATCAATCTCGGTTCTGCACGCAATTTCGGATATCCCGTTGTATGGAGAGAAGAGGAGTACGATATTATGCACGGCAGATCCTTAACTGTGACAGATATGTCGGTGCTAGAATTATACTACGTGCATTCACAGTGGAAAATGGAAGAATACAACTGCATAATTTCGACGCAAGATCCTTTATTGGAGGAAAGTACGCTGTTGCGATCCAGAAATGCTATGTTAATCTTTTCCGGGGTAGAGTGAATCGTGGCTTTGTTTGAATGGACAACAACGTGCACTCGCACGAAATTGACCAAAGAATGTAGTCCGTAGGGAGCAGTGTTTCTTCCAGACATGTTTTTTGGGAGGGGGGCATTGTGCCCCCGGAGCTCTGAGAGTGCTCCCCGGAGGTCAAAATAATACGTCTATAATAATAAATAAATAGTACCAGCAGTGCCCCCCGTAATACTAAGTGTGTCCTCCCGGAACATTGTTTCTGAAAGAAACACTGGTAAGGAGAGAGATGAACCGCGTGAAGGTGGCCGTATTCCCATAGAAAATGCCTGAGATACTCTCGGGAGAAAATTGCACTGATAAATTCACTACTCTGTACCCGTCAGCCTTTCAAAACTCCCTGTAAAAAACAATAACATAACATCGCGAAGGTTTTGTGAAGGCTAATCCAGAGCAGCTAAACAGATGTGTAGGATGTTTTCTGTCTAAAGTTGTCACGCATATTACTGATGCAATTCGAACTTTCTGTTGAACTCATCGCAAATTACATGTCATGTCTTCTTCCCTTATTGATTTCCAATTTCTGTTTTGGCTTATCACGTCCTGTTTTGTGCATGAAATGGAATCCCAGCCACCATTTAGCAATAAAGCTGTACTTATATCTATACTCAGATACTGGTCACTCGATGAACCCGATTCGAGTAGCCAAATTTAGTGGTTTATAATTCTTTGTACTCTACAAGTAAACTAAAATTTTTCCAGCTTTAATAATTTCAGTTTATGCAAATAGAGTACGGGTGCATGGATATTAATGAATAAGTAGTAATAGTTTAAAAGCTATATTTAGTATGTAGACTAGGAGTATACATTCGCGGCTCTTTCAAACACTTTCCGTTTCCACACTATGGATATTCAGGGATTACGCAATTCATATGAGAGTATAAAAGAGATTTGCTCAGAAACTATTTGCAAAAATTATTTGGTACATAGTATTAACTCGTTATGTACCATACACACAGACATCGTTCTGTATTTCAAACTTTAGGTACAGTTCGCGGCATGGAAAATGTTGAATAAACTCTTAAGCCGTGTGCTTAAACATTCAGAAACACACTTCTCTATCCATTGCTTACTTCTGGTATTCAATCCAACACCACCTCCTCCACCTCTCCTTTGGGGGCGCGGTGGCTCAGTGGTAGAGCGTTAACCTCCTGTGCTTGGGGTCCCTAGTTCGATCCCAGCTCTCACCTGTGGACTTTGTGGTGGACAAACACCGCGCTCGTGGGTTTTCTCGGGGTTCTCCCGTTTCCTCCCACTTTCTTCATTCCACCATTTCACTCATTTCTCATAATCACCGTCTCCTTTAGCCTAACCGGCATAACCGTTGGACGTAAAACTTAAAGATTTCATTTTTTCCCACCTCTCCTTGTCTAAAGCAGTGTATGACGTAGTATACTTTTTCCATTCAGAAGAAAAAAAACAGGAAAGAGGAAAGAGTTTATAAGGTTTATAGCTCTAAAACCCTCTCTTTCATTCGTTTGTTCTGAAATGCCTTTTTAGAGACTGAATAAAACAAATTGTCACAAAATGTTCCCATAGCTTCATAAACACCTTTATTTGCATTTTTTCCCTTCTTCAAAGACTGCAAGCTAGGAAGATGCTCTTTGTGAAATCTATGACAATTGTTAATCATGACAGTAGGTTTTGTGCTTCCCAAAGTTTGTAATGCTGGCGCAGAGTTCTGAAAACTACTGATAGAAATGAGTGTCATCTCTTTTCAGTAATTTCAAGCAAATGTTTCAGGGGCGAAATTTGGGAAAGACACGAGGGTGTAATTCCCTTTACCTTTGAGCTTGATAAATACATATTGGATGATCACATGTACAATAATACACTAATAAAAAAGTGAAAATATTATGGTGGCGGAGAATCTGCGCTTTCCCCCACTCCGGGGCAAAATCTAAGATGACACTTCTTTTAACAACAAAACTACATAGTTACGATAGCACATTGCTAGAGCGCTTTTGGTTTCAAGAGACGAAGGTTTGATCCCAAGCCATATGAATTCATGGATGACATTGAGGGGGAGAGAGAGATTCGAATATGGAGGCAGAAAGGGATTATTTACATGCACAAGTTTAGAATTGGAGAAAAATGATCGGACAGCATCCGTATTATGACGAAAATTGTGATTTTTTGAAACAGAAGAAGGAAAGGTTTCGAACTGCGATGATCACATTAGGCAGAAATCGAATTAAGATGGAGAACTCTTTGTAGAGAATTAGATGATTGGAAAGAGAGAGAGAAAGTTTTTACGATCTGGGGAATTAAGAATTTAAAAAAAGGTCAGGTTCCGAACCACAAATCTTTTAGTTATCGAACTATGACGTTATCCATTCAGCCACGGAGAAGTCTATGCAGTTAGTCACATACTTTTCCTTTAGCTACTAGAATGGCATATTACAAGAGTTGACTCGATGGATGCGCGTTCAGAAGGGACAACCTCTTATAGCTTAGTTACAGGATGTATAATGAACTTCCTCTTGTTCAGGAACATTTTAAGGCAGTAAAAGTTTGTTACTATTGTGTTAATTATTTGATAGAATCGTATTTATTTATTTATGATAAAGTAGTGTCAAATACTTTGCCTAATTGTCTGTTAGATGACTGGTTAGTGTAAGACTTCTACTTGGATGGTCTTAGATTCGAATCCTGACCGTTATTATTGTTTCCTTTCCCTTTAGCTACGCTCATTCTGTGCAATCCAGAAGTTCAATTTTGAAGTAAATGTAGTCGCAGCTAGTTTAAGCCGAAATTATTTTCAAATATGATATTTGTTATTACATGCTTTTCTTTAACTCCCGATGTTGCAACTTTGATATTAAATCTTACAACCTTAATGTCATTCATTTCCCTACCTCATATCATGATGAATATTTGCACAACGACGACAGTCGGGCGGGAATTAAATATTACATTGTTACTGTAATATACTGAGTGGCCCAAACATAGGTATACAGACCTGCATCTATCAAGTATGACATTTTACTTTATTAAGATAACGAATTTATTTGCTTTGGTTTGTTCCGAGCTTAAGGTATAAGTGAAAATAAATTAAGAACAGATAAAGAAGAAACTAAGTGAATACGTGTATGGATAACAATAAGTAAATGATATAAAATGTCATGAGCGATCAGTACGGGATGTATACCTACTTTTGGACCACTCTGTATGTACATATTTAGAAAGTTTGACTCAGAAAGAAAAAGGTACAGTGGACCGTACGATGCAGCAGGGATTCCTGGAGGAATTTCAAACGAATTTAGCATAAATTACCATTTGAACAATTTACTGTGGATGGTGACACTGTAATCATTCCAAGTGGGGGAAGAGGTGACATGTAAAAATGTAATAGAATACGAAAGATATTGGTGTCGAATTCACAGTCTTCTGGTTCGAAGAGATAAATAGTGGCATTCCAAATGAACGCTCTTCACTTGTTTTTAGCCCTGCATAAATGGGAACTGGTTTTAAAAGTATATTTTTCCAAGTATGATTGTTTAAACAAAACTCGTCCTTCAAATTTAGTGTGTAATAATTTTCTATTTTTTGTTATAATTACAAATATATTTTCTATTTATATTTTATTCTATGTTTATTTTCTACTTCTTAGTTATGATTGCATATATTTTCTATTTGCATTTTATTCTATGTTCTACATTTCTTATATACATGGTATGTCTTATACATTTGAAGAGAAGCTCATGACGATTCAGAGCAGCAGTGACACACACTGGACGTGGGTCCTGGTGGTCCAGAGCCCGCCGCCCTTCGATATTACTACTTTTCTATATAAATTTTACCTACTTTTAGAGATGATGTTAGACATTTTAGTACAATATGTCCTCATATTGAATTTGAACCCATCAAATAGCTTCCGAAAACTTGAAATAAATTCCTGCCTTTGACCCTGCAAAACAGTGATGATTTTAGGGAGTGATCAGGGGGGGAGTAATGCCTCCCTGGAATAACGACAATTCCCCAGAAATTTTATCTCTGATAAGTCCGGATGTGATGCCAGTATTTCTGCATTACCACTTTTCAATCCCAGTGTATTGAAACTCACGCCAAAGGAACTGTTCGAAAATCTTCATTGGTTCTCCCCTCTGATCCCCATGCCAATGGGGCTGATCTTAGACATATACTACACCTAGAATATCACTATTTATGTCAGTGATCCCGAAAACTATGCATTCGACACAAATATAGGATGTTTTCGATTCTTTTTGCCTGTCACCCTCCCACTCTTACCTCCATGCCAACCAAGGTTTAACTTGGACTTAAGCAGCATCGACTGTGTCACTATTCATCTTTGCGACCCTGAAAACTATGAATTCGACAAAAATGTCGTTCGTATTTGACTAGTTTTACATGTCACATTCCCCCTTATTAGGGATGGTTTCAGTGTCTCGCCTCTACAACTTTAGTATACCTATAAATAACCATCTGAGAAACAACTTTTCTGTGTAGGTGAACTTTTTCGTAGAGCAATTCGTTGATTACTTTTTCAATATCAATGTGGTGGCTTTTTTCGTTAACCATGCTGAAGATTGTCAAAGATCTCAACTTCATCTGCACCATTGTGCTATGAATATAGGTTGTAATGAAGTTTAGCTCGCTAAATGCTTGCTTAGGTGTTGTTGTCGTCACAGGAAGAGTGAGATACAGTTACAAAAGGATAGGGGTCTAAACAAATACGGAACACTACTAGCATTGACATTTATCGAAAGTTACAACTTTAGCTAATTCATTCTAAGTTGAAATTTCACTCAATCTTTTCCTTCATTACTGTCCGTTATAGTTGTTGCAACAAAGAGATTATAAATCTTTTGAGTATACTTCACAGTCTATAGCTCCTTTACAACTTCATTTTCATTTAAGGCTAAAGTAGTATGCATTTTACACATTGAGGAACAAGTGTGAAATTATTATGGTAACCAAGAAAGTTCTGTCGCTTTTTGTGGATGTCTGTGTTCAATTGGCTCTCACACCGTGAGTTGAATGCGAATGGATATAAGGCGGTCAGTTGTTAGTGTGAGTATATTGAACATACTATCTGGTTGTGGGAGTTGAGTTACATCGTGAACTTGCGTAACAACAGAGTGAACATGGAACCTGCACAGAGCGTCATAAGGGCGTGTATGATGTATGAGTTCAAACTGGGGTCAAACGCCGCTGCAGCGAAGCGGAAGGCATGCCAGGCTTTGGTGAGGGTGTCGTGACTACGCAGACACCACAGCGGTGGTTTAACAAGTTTAAGGACGGTGACAAAACACTCAAAGACGCACCATATGCTGGAAGACCAACACATGGATAAAAATGAAAATCTTCAGGCGAACAATGGCCAAACATGTGAGGAACTGCGACTACAATTAATGTGAGTGGAGAAACCATTCGAAGGCACCCCTATCAACTTGGAAAGCACTACAAGTTGGGTAGATGGGTTCCACGTGATTTGACTCCGGGCCAGAAGACAATGCGAGCAGACACCTGTGTTTCTTCGCTGTCTCTTTTTACTAAGGAGCCATTCCTGGACAGAGTGTTAACATGTGATGAGAAGTTGGTCCCGTACGAAGCTCCACGGCACCGTCATCATTGGTTAGCATCCCATGAACCGGTTCCAAAAAGCCGAAACCAGTACTGCACCAGAAGAAGGTTCTCCTGTATATTTGGTGGACTTCGCGGCATCGTGCATCGGGAACTGCTACCAGCTGGTCAGAGTATCAATGCAACTGTGTACTGTCAGCAATTGGGCCGATCAAGAAAAACTCAAAACTTTGGAACTAGCACTTCTGAATCGCAAAGGGGTCCTCCTGTTACTGGACAACGCTAAGCCCCGTGTGGCTAAGATGACATGGGTAACACTAATACATCCGCCACACTCCTCGGACATTGCACGATCTGATTATCACCTGTTCCATTTCTTGGACAATCACCTGTTTGTGCATTCCAGATCTTCAAGCTTGAATCAAATGTAATAACAGCTAGTGAAATAAATGTAGCTTACATTATTTTCAAAGCTGAATATTGTAAGCTAATGACAACCATGTAATAACGTGTCATATTTGAAAAGAATATCAACTGCAGTTAATAAACTAGCTGCTATTACATTTGATTCAAGCTTGAAGATCTGGAATGCACAAAATAAGTCTAGCTACAAGAAAAAAGGAACAAGAATGAACGAGATTCGAGCCTAGGTTAGATATACCATTCACTAATCCCTCATCTAACAAGTCATGGCGTAAACATGACTATTTGTAAGTTATAAATTCACATCCAAATGACGCATTATGCGTGTGTGCAATGCGAGCAGACACCTTTTTTTCTATTCAGAAACGTAACTATTTACGATGATTTGTTTCATTTTCCGTTAGAACTTCGAAAATGATGATTTGAGCCTGAGTATATTGGCTTCTATATCAGACAGTTCTACCAAATACAACTTAATTCACACAACAGTAAAGAAAAAAACTCTTCAGTCGTAGAAAAATTTCCTAAGAGGGGAAAATGCATCATGTACCTTGAACGGTGGCGTAACTAAGGGGAAACTAACATTTTAGATTTTGCCCGGGAGTGGGAGAAAGCGCAGATTCTCCACCGACATAGTAACTTCACATTTTTATTAGTATGTTACTGCTCAAGGGAGGGGGAATTTCATCCTCCTGTCCTGCCCAAATTTCGCCCCTGGAACATTTTCTTGCAACTACTGAAAAGAGATTAATAACACTCATTTCTGTCAGTAGTTTTTAGAACTACGTCCGCATTACAAACTTTGGGAAGCACAAAACCTAATGGCGTGATTAACAATTGCCATATATTTCACAAGGAGCACCTTCCTAGCTTGTAGTCTTTCAAAAATGGAAACAATACAAGTAAAGGTGTTTTTGAAGCTAGGGAACATTTTGTGATATTTTGTTTTATTCAGGCTCTGAAAAGGCATTTCAGAACAAACAAATGAAAGAGACGGTTTTAGAGCTATAAACCTTGTAAACTGGTTCCTTTTTTCGCCTGAATGGAAAGAGTATCTTACGTCACACATTGCTTTAGACAAGGAGAGGTGGAGGAGAGGGTGAGTTGAATTGAGTACCAGAAGTAAGCAGTGGATAGAGAAGTGTGCTTCCGAATGCATAAGCACACGGCGCAAGAGTTTGTTCCTTGTTGGACTTAAACTTTTATAACATTTTCTATGCCGTGAACTGTACCATTACTTTAATGTCATTATTTCCCTACCTCTTTCTTGTTTTCAAGTACGTGACTTAGCATCTCAAAGCGCTTTATGAATCTTTTAATGCAGAGTCCTCTAATGGTATCAATCAGAAGTTTGGATTATGTTCTCTTTCCCAGAAATGTCAGCGCCTAAGAGATAGGTCGTATTATATTTACCTGTCAATATTTATACTTGAAACATAAAAGTTCTAACCCTACTTTGTGTGTTTAATTGCTTCTTTTATATTATGATAATAAAGAAGACTTTTGTTCAACGTGGCCATCTGATCACGCTAGGCATTTACAAGTACAGAAGTTGTTCAGCCTACGTTTGGCCGATTTCGTTCCTTCCCCTTCCCGGGCAGAGTGGACTCACCCGACCTGGCTCATGGCGTCCTGCAGTGTTGTGCAGTGGCTTCCTGGGAACGGAGTTGTTTTTCCGCGCGGACGACAATAACGTACAAAACAGGACCATTGTTGTCAGTGTTGTGTTCAATTTGTTTCCAAGTATGTGGGTTTCCGCTGTGTGACCAAAATGCCGCCCAAACTAAGCCGGTTTTGGGAAGGCTGTGTTGCGGCTCTCTATGACGCCCACTTTAGTGTTTATGTTATTAGAATACAGTGCAAGAGGAGTAGTTGCAACATCGGTTTAAGTGGAATAAAAAAATGTTATTAAAAAGCACAAGGGCAACGAAGCTCCACCATTTGGATCACCAACGAAGTTGTCTAGGAAGCGGGAATGCACCAAGGCCACCTCCACCATGCAGAGGAAACTTCGCAAAATGGCAATGCAAGAAACCCCGCCAACACAAAGGTATATGGCTAATCGTCTTGGTGTGTCTTTGGGGACTGTGAGCCGGACCTTTCACCATCAACTCAAGCTGGAAAAAGTCATGGAAGCTCGCGGCCATCTTCTCACGGATGCCCACCAAAGGGAACGAAAGTATAAGGCCCGGAAGCTGTACGAACGGCATCTGGCAAAACAAAGGTGGATGTACGTCGTAACGCTCGATGAAGCATGGATTTACCTTTCCGACTGCGGCAAACCGAGAGCCATCATGTACCGAGGGAAAGGCGCCAAGAACTTCAGAAGGTGGGTCCGTGGCTGTAACGAATCCTTCCCAAAAGGGTTCATGGTCGTTACTGGCTACTGTTATCGAGGCAAATTGAAGATTCGTAGGATGGCGAAGAAGTGCAAAATAAATTCTCAGTATTTTCAGGAGCAGATCATGCGGCCGATCTACGAGCATGAGACTCCAACAATGTACGGAAATGACGCCAATGTGGTGCGCATTCACATGGACAAGGCCTTATCACATACCTCACACAATCGTCCCTCGCATTCTACAGGGAGATGGAGGAGGCAAGTGGTATACAGGTGATACCTTTCAATGGGGTACCTGTTTAATCTCCAGATGCAAGTCCTATGGACTATTGTGGATTTGGATTGCTGAAGCGGGCTTTGGGAAAACGGCGTGTGACAAGTGTGGAAGGACTTTGGAAAGCTGTGCAAAGGGAATGGGACAAGATTCCCCTCTCAGTTCTTCAGAGAAACCTATTATAGTGGAAATTACGCTGTCGGGCTATTGTTAGGAACAAAGGGAAACACACCGAGGACTTACGGACCTGGCGCCATGGATTCTTCTAAATATTTAGGTAAGTCGAAATTGGCCAAATATAGACTCAACAACCTCTGTATGTTTATTCATTCTGCTAGGTATCGTTACATTTATTTTCATAGTTTCACAGGTTCTAAAAGATTTCACAGAACACAAACATTTTACGAAACCAATAGAATGTTTATTAGGTTTCATTTACAATCTTCGAGTATCAGTAAAATAAATTACACTTCAGAATACAATTTGATCATTTGTATACGAGCATAAACATATTATTATTCATTTGAAAAACATTAAATATGTTTCAACAGCTATTTTAGGAGAAAATCGCACCCAAAATGATTCTTCTGTGAGTCATGTCAATAAAGAGGAAACAAAACAAATAATTGAGGAACGTTTCAGTATGTAAATAATAAAGGCAAAGTTGTAGTAGTCAAATGGATGGACAATTCAGCAGTAACGATTACGGTACATTAAGAACTCATGGAGTATTTCGCTGGCCTGAAATCAATCTCTAATCCTGTTTACAACATAAACAGGTTAATGTGAGACGCCCATAAATAGTTAGAGAACAAAAGGAGAACATAACGAATCTATGAGTGGAATCGACTAAACGAAATCAAATATTGGCTGCCATATAATTGGTATTTGTGAGAGAAGAGAGGTGGTGGCTAATAGTTACATAGTTTGTACCATTGTATGCCATGCTTGTGAATTGTCGTGTAAAAATATTCTAAGACGCAACTTTAGAAAAGACATTTTTCAAAAGTGCCTTCTGATCTGAATTTACGGAAGAGCCCCGGTCGTTCTAAAAATGACGTACGAGTATTGAGTGATAGACATGATGGCGTCGCTCATTTTGTACAGGCTGTAAAAGATGAAAAATAAGATGTGAGATTGAGACTTGTACCAACGTTAGCCGTACATATTACATGAAGTGTAATATTAGTATTGTGTTTCGTGGATCCTTCCCTTCATCTTAAGAGCCGGCGGGTGTCAAGTGACCTTGACAAATCGAAGATATCGCAGTGCAAAGTGTTTCCTTATTTTGGCAACAGATGGGGTTGTTGCTGAAATGCCGTCAAAGCAAATGGCACCCCTCCTTTTCCTTCGTTTTCCCCTGCATGTGGTCAAAGTTGGACAGCGCAGGAGGGGGATGGTTACGGATGTAAATGGGACAGAGGAGTGAAATTCCTTTCTTTTGGCTAAAAGAGAAACAGAACTGAAGAAAAAATAAATACAGAGATATTCTAAGAGGGACCAACATGATATCAGCCGTCAGCCACTCAAATATCTACAACGGTCACAAACATACCATAGAGAACTAAAGCACTTGTCGCCTGTCTCTTTCTCAAAGGATTCTACCTATGGTAAATAACGCGGGAATAGTGCAGGAAGAGTCTGATATAAAATGAACCCTGCATATATATATATATATATATATATATATATATATATATATATATATATATATATATATATAAACGGGAGAGTCGATATTCTAATTTATTTTGGGCCTTCGTGGTTAAAAAAAAAAAAACCTTGGAATTGAAAGGCAGAAAACCCAGACAAAGATCTGAAATGTATTGGCAATGTGACTCTTTTTCAGTGGAATCCATTTCTTTATTTTTTTTTTCAAAATATGATCACCAGATTTACCCTCTGTCTCTCCTTCACATTCGAATGATCCTGGGATCGATACCAGTAGCTGACCATCCTGAATTTTTCCTATTACAACAGGAAAGGGGCGTAATGTTACATTTAGCCTTGGGTACCGGCTTAGAAGGACAGGAGGGAGCATATGCCCTGCTTGGAATTGGTTTTTATTTGGGGAAATAGACCACTTCATTAACAATAGAATTAAAAGATGTGTCACCTTCTTCAGGAAGGTACACTCATGTCCAAAATTATTGTCGCATGTCTATAAATATGTTGTTGTAGGAATATAATTTGATAACGAATTCACCCGGTATTTCTTATAATGTTAGTATGTGTACAATCGGCAGAGACATGTATGCAAATTGCAAATTTCATGTCAAAAGAGGAGTAAATAAGAACAATAAAACGAAAATAAAACTTTCGTGTCCATTTAGCAACATTATGATTTACTCATTCTAATTTTCGTATTTATAAATATTTTCCTATGAAATTTACCATATATACATTTCCCGATTATACACATAGTATCAGTATTAAAAGTACCCAGCAAAATCAGTATTACATTATATTCTTACATGAAGACAGTTATAGATATGCGACAATCATTTTGGAGATGAGTGTACAAGGACGTAACAGGTGTTTGTTTCAAACATTGAATAAGTGTTCGTATACATTGAACTTATTTCCTGACGTCATAGAACTAAGAACTGTCACAGAGCGACGTAAGT
This sequence comes from Thermobia domestica, assembly GCF_964235325.1. Taxonomy (NCBI): domain Eukaryota; kingdom Metazoa; phylum Arthropoda; class Insecta; order Zygentoma; family Lepismatidae; genus Thermobia; species Thermobia domestica. Next base: position 129,829,247 of record NC_137456.1, on the reverse strand, counting down.
CCGGCGACAATACAATATTTCATTTTTACTTTCATACTTTGCAATATATCTATTTATTTTAAAAGCAAATTTTAATATGTTTTTATTTTCAACTATTTTATCCTAAAATAAATACTAGCCTTTAACCAGCCCTTATTTCCCTGGTTGCATATCACTTTAGGATTTGGAAAATATGTCCAACGAATAAAAAAATGATAAAACACCTTTTAAAGACATTCTTTTGTTAATCAATTCGCACTAAAAAGTTAAAAATAATTTTATTTATGCAAGCCTAAATAAAAAGAATGGGGCGCGTCATTTTAAGAATTTATAAAGTAACTGTATGTAAGCCTATATTAGAGCGCATCCCATTTTTTTTTTTAAGTCATGCATAACCAAAATTGTTTTTTTACTTTTAAGTGCGACTTGATTAATGAAAGAATGTCTTTAAAATGTTTATTAGTATGTTTTTCTATTATTATTGTTAATGTTTGCATTCTTGGCATAGGATGTTTATTTTGGTAAGGTACCGTATGGTGCGTTTCTATACTACAAGGGTATATTAAAATTTCGTTTCCTATGCGATACATTAAACAGCACTTTTTTTATATAAAAATTACTACCGAATATAGAGTATTTCTCCGCTAATAAGAGGGAGACAGATTGAGGATACCAAACACCCCTACCGTTGATTGAGAAATATTTCGGTGTCGACACTGATGAACAACATCTACATTTGAATTTGAATGTTTGATGGGCTTTAGGCAATTGATTCAGACCGGGATACATGGGGGACAGAATGTTGGGAGCAAGTAGTCCAGTCCGTAGTTTGAATGTCTGGAATGAGTAAGGACTCTTCCCCCCTTGGTAAAACCTGCCGAAATTGGAAGCAATATCAAAGGAACACTGCTTCGAAAAGAGAGGGAGCAAACATGCATAACTAGATAGTCAGAGTCGGGTTTAGGTTTAGTGGGGCTCCAAGCTGTTTAAGGTAATGGGGTCCTTTATGTGTCCAGATGAACATAGGCACCCTACATACAGAAATGAACAAACTAGAGATAATTTAGGAAGCAGACTAGCAGAAGGAGCCCTATTAATTACATGAACGTAGGCTACACAGCAGGAAGCATTGTTGCTACGTATATATACATTTTATTTTTTTTTAATTTTCTTATATTTTAGAAATGTATATCCAGTTTTTCTTTAGATTTTTGGGCCCCAAGAGAGCAGGGCCCTAAGCTATAGCTTGTTTAGCTTATACGTAAATCCGGCACTGCAAACAGTATACACATACAGGCGCGGATCCAAGGGTGGCTATAGAGGCTATAGCCCCCCCCCTTGACGTTCAGGTATACACTGGATAAAATGGGCTTCAATCCTGTTTACTCTGGATAAAGAGACAAACTATGGTTTAGCTCCTCCCTTGATCATATCCTGGATCCGCCACTATATATATATATAAAATGTTTGTGTTTAGTATGTTGTACGATGGAAGCTGATGAAAGAGCTTTATATTATTCTTGATTTTTTGACAGGTAAACAAAGAATATTTCGGGGATTAATCTACTCGATTATTATAATAAGATTATAATATTGTATTTTATCTTTTCTCTTGTATATATATTCTCAGTCCTGCAGGAAGTTTTCATTTCTTTCTTGGAATAGATAAACGAAGACTTTGGTTCGGCTTCTCCTTCACAAATCTCTGTCGAAAGGTTGACTTTATCGCTACAAACACAAATTACTTCTTCTCATAGAAACCATCTACAAATACACTGTACTGCTGAAACAGAAACCATCAACTAAAGAGGTCATAAATTTTGCCATTCCTCGTGTTTGAAATTCCCGTTCTTCACAACGACTTCCTTCCTCCCGCCCCTGTTAAGAAGTTCAAAGTAGGTTTTCGAAAGGACTGGCTCCCGCTGAGAAGGAAAGTGGGATGAGGAATGACTATAGTGCCATCTAGCAGTTAGACGGCCAAGTACGTGAACACGAAAAAATCTGATTTCTGATTTCTGTAGATTCAATAATAAAGGATATAATTTCTCAACGATTGTGTAATGAATGTCTTTGGAAACAGCGAAAAAATAGTACAGTAGCGCACAAGTACAAAGATAGTACTCCATTTTCAAAAAAGTCCGAAGTTTTTAGCTCTTTTCCTTACTGTAAAAAAACAGAAGACTTTTCCCTCTAATTTTGATCATTTTCTTATGGGAATTTGGATTATAATTATCTGTATTTATAAGAAGAAAATATCACGCACAGAGTTCAAATTGCACCTTTAAAATGAGATGCATCATATTGAGTGAGCTATTGAGACATTTTTGCGAAAGAACGAAATGAAACCATGATTTGCCTAAAAAATGGTTGAGATCCCATGTTAAATTGAACACCAATATTCCGGCCGCTGTGGCGCACTCCTTCTCCCTCTTAAAGGTAATAAATACATATTAGACAATGAAAATAATTAAGGGTTCTTCCTTAGTAATTGAGGAAATGGTATAACGTGAGAAATAGGTCTGAACTTTGGACGTACATTTTGCATTAGAGAAAAGAACACAAGAGGATTAGAACACTCTGATACATAAATCACAGCAATCGGATGTTGTACTTATGTATAAATTAATGTACCCGTAATTGAAAAAAAAACTTTCATTACTCGCACAAAAATGTATGGGTCCTTGAAGTTTAAGTTCTCATAATGTCTAGCAGGCTGTAAGTATAGATAATTGATAAACTAATTAGATTGGGACTGTTCATTCTAGCTCCAAAGCATATAAACAGTCAATTACTATATATTCCACGAAGATCTAAAAACAGACTGAGAACTATACATGCTAAGATTGTTTAGCCAAGTGTAATTTCATTACCGGTACATATGGTAGGTTTGTTTATGAGAGATTTTTTTCTGGATGTCATATATTTTGAGTTTTGAAAGGAATCATCCGATTTAAAATGTAAATAATATTCATAATATAGAACACAGACACTTCAGATTAATCTTTTAGTTCATAATTATTAAGATTTTTACATAGCAAGTCATAGACTCAACATGGCTCCCCTAGGAATGCATGGAATATATCTATAAGTTTAGCCAAATTTTGCAAACACATTTGTGATCATTTCTGAATCCGCTGCTTCACTTTATACAAACAACCTGTATCTTGTTTATACAATCGCCTCATGCTAGAAGCCATAGAAACTTCAAAAGCGGGGTAACGGCGTCGACTTTCCAAAATTTATGTGGGTGCATATCAATGGCAGGATGTGTTATATGTTTTCAGGGGAGTCTCGATATTCTTTGATCTCCTTTTAGTTAAAATCTTTCATTAACACTGTTATAAATGGTTGTGTTGTGATAAAGTAAAATATACCGGTACTATAAGAATAAGTAGGGGCTGCTCTAGCTCAGTCGGTAACACGGCTGACTTAAAAGCAAGAGAAACGGGTTCAAACCCGGGCCCAATCTTAAAGATACGTTACTGTAATGAATATTCTCAACTTATGTAATCGTAACATTAAGTGTATACTTTAAACAACTTACATAATACACAATGACTGCAAGAGGCAATGATATTATCAACACGTTAGCAAAACAAAATACCACATTCATACAAATTAAAATAAAAATATTTTCATAAAAGCAAATAATTTTAATGGTATTGCAGAAAGAACTTCCAAGGATTTAGCTGTGAACATAAACTACAAAGTGACTAACTTAGTGTGTTCCTTGGTGCCTTTGCACAAACACATTTGAAACAAACAATCATGTTTTAGGGGTTAGAAATTTGAACTTCAATGTCAATGCTTTAATTGCTTATTATTTTTGATAGTGGTGAGAAATATTTATTTAATTTTTTCTATCAAACTAAATATCTTGTGGGTGCGGCGCACCCACAAAACTATTTGTGTGAGTGCTCAAACACCGGAGCACCCACGTAGTCGGCGCGCATGCAGCGGAGTATTGTTCACAAAATTCACACTGCACAGTTGTTACGGATTGCATACTTCGCGAAGCGTAGAACGCAAAATGATTTCTATTCTGCAGTCACCATCCTGACAAATACTGAAGTGATCAGCTCTATTGCATCCGACCGGCAAACGCGTGAAACTTGAGAATTCTTTCTTGTCATTTTTCTGTTGGTTCGAAACAGATAAAATACAGCACAGATACGATTGTTTGAAATTGGATGATTCTTTTCGAAACATATTATATAGAAATTTATACATTCTAAATCAATATTAAATTATTTGTTGCAGAAGAACTACATAATAATCGCTGGATATGAGTGCGATATTCCTACTTCTAACTGCTGATGTCGTTGCTTTTGGGATAGAAACCAATCAAATGTTTTCTTCTCAATTGACCTCACAAACTAGTTTTGAAAGTGATCTTAGTCGATGTGCCACAAACATTCTGGATACTTATGTAAAGGGTACCAGAACTTTGTTGATCTTTGTGGAAAGAAACCGATACGTACAAGATATAGAAGCAGAGGTGATGAAGAACTACAAGGGACCATTACTGAAATTTGAGTATAAGAAAGACCGTCAACGTTGGATAATGCTCTTTCATAGAACATGGCTTTTTGTTCATCGTAAGCTAGAATACATTTTTGTCATACGATCTATTCAAACCATTATCTACCTTTATAGTGAGTTGAGAGAATTACATATTTGGAATTCAAATAGAAAATGCGTGATTGTATTGGTAAATAGTAATTATTCTTTACGAGATGTTAGAATAATTTTTGATATTCTGTATGTATTCGACATTTATAATGTTGTTGTCATAGCCCCTAAAAGCCAGTTAGTAATAGGTGCACAAAATTCTATTAATACTAGCATCATATACGTATTCAGTTATTATACATTTACGAAGAAAGTTTGCAATTTTCCAAGTAAACCAGTTCTGATGGATCAATGGATTGCAGGTAAATTTATCCGCGGGATAGATTTATTTCCGAATAAGGTGAAAAACCTCTATGGGTGTTCTTTCACAATTCACATTTGTAATATATTTCCCTTTATATATCTAGAAAGTAACGCAAAAGGTGAATATACTCTGAGCGGCGTAACAGGAAATTTAATTAATGTACTCTCCAAGAAATTGAATTTTCAATTTAAAACAAATGCTGAACACAACTTTTCAACAGAACACTTTAAGCCACAAGTACGATTTAATCGTTGCAAATTCAGTCCTTACTATAACGGCATAAAATATAATCTTGGCATATACGAAAAATTATATTGTCACTACTTTGATTTCGATTTCTGTTGTGGTATTCCTACTTTTGTGACGGCAGATCTCTTCGAAACAATAGAAAGTAAACAATTTTCGATGTACTTTTTCGTAGCTCCTCGTCCCAGACTATATCCTATGTGGATGAATCTTATCTTTCCTTTCAAATCGGAGATTTGGATTTCAGTAGTACTTAGCTACATATTGTTTTCCTTAGTATTAGAACTACTAAAAACAGTGGCCAATAACTCCGCACATTCTTTTACTGTTAAATCCCCGTTTTTATTTAGTCTCTTGATTCTGTTAGGAGCATCAGGACCCGAACCTCCGAACACTAAGTTAATGAAATGTTTATTTCTTCTATGGGTATTTGCTGCTCTCACACTGAACACAGGGTATCAAGCATCACTATTTGGTTTTCTTACAACGCCTGCAAGATATCCTTATATTAAAACGTTAGAGGATCTGTTAAACTCTGGAATTCCATTCGGAGGGCGTGGTGCTGCACGCGTAGCTTTCTTCAGTCGTTTAAATACCTCAGTTAGTCAGGAAATTAGTAGAAGATGGACAATTGCTTCAGCGTCTGGGAAAAAAACGTTTTCAGGTGGCAATTTTTTCTCATATATAAACCAGAACTTTGCATTGAAAAATATAAAGATCTATGAGAATATATTTGAGAAGGATGATGAAAATCCGTTCTACGCGATACCCGGTGGCTCTGTGAAATATCCTGGTACGTATGAGCTCAGGCATGATTCACCTTTCACAGACGAGTTTAAACGCATTATTTCGATTTGCGAAGAGTCGGGTTTGCACTTGAAATGGGAAAACGACGCCTGGATGCACAACAAATTTTCAAACAGTAATGTTACCCAATTATCTGAGGAAAGTAGAGCCTTCAGTCTTAAAACATTATTTGCTGTTTTCTCCATACTTTTCTTGGGGTATGCTGTAAGTATTGCTGTTTTTGTAACAGAGTTTTTCAGACAGAAGATTTCACGAATTATAATTAGTGAAAAATGTGTCTTCTACAAGCGAAACAAAAAACGGTTTTCTAAGGAACAAAAATAATTTCTATTATAACAGACATCAAGGTCCACCGCCACATGATAAACATTTCTTGGCTGAGCATATCCGACAAAGACATCCATCGTGGAATCTTTCCTTGTATTATCTTCTCATATTGGTTTTGGTCTTAAATAGTCTTTTGTATTTATATTTTTAAACTCAAATTGCATGCATTTTCTATATATTAACCATGCGAGGGACATGTTTTACTCATGTTCGATGTCTCTTTATCATCCATATTCAGCGAGATATCGCTATATCCTTTCCCAAAGACACCTTGACTATTTTGGAGAAAAAGAAATTTGGAATTAATTTTAAAATGAGTTGCAATCATTTAGGTTCGCGGACAACTCTTCCATAAAAATAGATATTTCCGGATTGCAAAACACAACACGGCGTAGATTGCAAAAGCATTGCTAATTTTATGGGAAGCCGTCACTCATTGACGAATTTTTAGGTATCAGGGACTGATTCCAACTTATTGCATATATTAATGTCCTCAGAAAATAATAGTTGGGAATCAAAATGATGATCGTTCTCGTTGCGAAAAATTGCAAACCGCGCCACTTTCTACGAGACTGACTCTCATTGCCGAATTATTTTAGTTACTTTATTTTCATTCCATGGGACTGATTCCAACGTATGATGAAGAATAATTATCTCTCCAAGTAATAGTTGCAAACCTGAATGGTGTTCGTTCTCTTTTGCGCACAAATAACATCGCAAAAATATTTTGGGGCGATTTTCTCGTGTTGTCTCTGTAATTAGGAAATTGGCGATCGATAACTACACGTCACTTTCTTTTCCTGCCTTGCTTAAAACATCGTTTTATTAACTAGGAAACCTCTTAGGAAAACGTATTTGTCCATCGTAAGGGTATTAGACCCAAATCTGAAATGCATACTATAAACTCGTAAGTCCTATAATGGCTTTTATCATTTTCCATTGTTTCTAATCGATTAAAGCTTGACATAGGCTGATAGGCATACAGCTTCCTGGTGTAACGTATGGTTACATAAAAGAGAAAAATTGTGTTAATTCAGGATTTTAGGAAGTATGATTATTAAAATTTATGTGTATGATATTTTTAACAGAGGAGTTTCCAACCCTGCTAGTGTGCTGGTAGCTCAGCACGAGGAACGGATCCGCCATTCCTGTTGAATATTGGCAGCTGTGTACATCAAAAAAATTGAAGAGAGGATGAATGGACTGCACGTATATAGAAAGTACATTTGTTTCGAGAATAGTAAGATATTGCTTAGGAAGAGATTATTTTGCGAGTATATAATTTATTTCTTTATGTCCGGTATTATTAACGTATCGTGGCGAATCGTGTTGCATTTTCTTTTTTCCTGAATTCGATTGAATTCGAGAGAATGAGGGATTTGTCGAGCAGAGTGAATGCCTGAACGTGTGAGATTGGTAGGTGTTACTTTATTTTCTCTTAATTTTTGATTTAGTTGGTATTCTTTTTTTCTTTTTTCTGTCGGTCCAATGTTGTGTTGTTTTTGTGATTGGTCTGGTAGACTGGTTTGAATGGAGGAGTGTGCGCGTGTGTGAGAGACACTCGCGGAAAGGAGTTGCTTTTTTTTCTTTTTGCACTTTGGCTGTTAAAGAGTGTAAGTTGTTCGTGATTTATGTAAAGACGTGCTACCGGAATATTTCTTTCAATATTTAATGTGCATAGACGTAATTCAAGGCCCATTCATTCTTTCTTCAATTTATATATATATATATATATATATTTTTTTTTTAAAAAAAAAGAGAGAAGTCACACCACTCGGAACGTATCACCAATTAATAAAAAAATTTGGTTTAAAGAAATACTGTATTTAGTTAAGAAAATAATAAATTTGTTGTTAGATTTTAGTTAATGGAAGTCCTCGTTTCTTTTAAAAAAGTAAAAATCCAATACTCTCATCCTAACTAAATGATCTACACTAGCTCCAGCCTATAATCTCTCTTCCCGTTTCTGATTCCTTGTTGTATTCCTATTTCTGAGGTCCGGGTTTAGATCAACCTTACTCAGGAATGGGGATGCCACTTGGGTTAGATTGGGGGAGGGAGGTTACACTGGGATGATCTAAAAGTTACTAGAAAATTCGCCAGAGTGTAATCTCACGCATGTATAAAGCAGTGTTGGGAAGTAACGTAACGTAAGTAACGCGTTACTTGTAACGCGTTATTTTTTAAGTAACGTTTCCTAGTAACGCGTTACATTTCTTCCAAAGTAACTGTAACGGTAACGCGTTACAAATTTTTAAGTAACGTACCTAGTTTGCGTTACTTTTTTCGCGTTACATTTCGGATGAGTAACTACAATATATGTATCTTTTTTTTCGGAAACAAATGTTTCTTTCCTGTAAGTGAATTTCTCAGAATGGAACAATGGAGCATGAACGATGTCAGTGACCGACGATTCCTGCACTGTTCGCCTTTTCCCGTTTCGCCTTATGACCTCTATCAATGAAATTTGCATGTAAAACTTATCAATTTCCATTTTGATGTAAGGCGGAACGGGAAATCTGGAGGTGCATTTTCCCGTTTCGCCTTACGAACTTTATGTTGGTAGGGTTGCAAATACATTCATAGATACAATTTGATTTGTTTATTTATATAGCAAAATATAGTGCCACTTGCTGTTTTTTGGAAGATGAGAACAGCCTCAGGGAAATCACGTGTAGTGATTGCAAACACCTGGAAGATTTTGTCTTAGATTTTGACAGCTCCAAATCAATACATTCAGTGAGTGAACTACGAGTGCAATGGTTCTGGTAATCTATTTTACTTTGATTGGTGTTGTTTTTTATAAAGACGGAGAACGAAGATATTTTATCGTTCGAACATTTGAAAGAATACTTTTTCTTAAAATCTGAAGATGATGGTGAACAGAATTTAAAAGTAAAGTGGTGCCTCGGCGAGAAATATTTATCAACAACTAGGGTGCCATAATTAACGACATACAGTAAGGGGTTAACATGAATAAACTGTATTCTGATGAACAGGCCTACTTTATTGATGCAATGTTGATGGTATGTAATATTAGAGTTCTTTTAGATCAGTTTGCATATCCTAAAGTCCCGTTGATTATAGAGTTTGGAACAACTAGCTTTAAAAAGCAAGTATCGCTTTTAGAGTTATTGGCAAGTTTTGATTCACCCCAGTTCATGTGTTCTCATTTTGTCAGTTGTAGTGTAATGTTTCTCTATATTCTGTATTTTTAATTTTACATAGCAACATTGTTATTATTATATAATTAGTTTAGCAGAATAATAATAAGCAACCATTTTTTTCTAACGCATAGGGATGGGCATGAGTCAAGCTAAAACTCGACTCGACTAGACTCGAATCTAACTCGAGTTTCAAGTCGAGTCAAAAGTAATATTCTCGAGCCGAGTTCCGAGCCGATTCACTGTTTTTGGCGTCGAGTTTCAAGTCGAGTTGAGTTTGATAAATGGCTCGCACGTTTTAACTCGTTTTGAAATCATGACCTGATTACACTGGAAAGCGAAAACCATGAGAAATGTAAGCTAAGTTTTAGTGTTGCTCACGAGAGGGGACACTGCTCGCATTTCGTCGCGTCTCGATAGCGAGACAACAAGAGATTTTTATAACAAGGCTTAGCTCGGCTCGGCTTAACTGAAACCGATGGCTCAAGCCGGCTCGCTTGGGGTGAACCATCGGCTCGAGCTGGCTTGGTTGGAAGTAGCCATATGCTCGGTTCGACTCAACTGAGCGAAGTGCTCTAGCCGACTCGGTTGGGTAAGCTGTTGGCTCGGCTCAATTCTTGGTTTGGGTCGATAGTGAATGAGCTGTGAGCCGATCTGCTCGAGTCGTTGAAAATTCTAAACCCGGGCCGAGCAGTTTTGAAGATATTTGGCTAGTGCCCTATAACATTTAACAATGTTTGGCTCGAGCCCAAATACTCAACCTAGACCCTCAATCCAAATTCAGAAGCTCGTGAACATATCCTTGACTCCTAGACTTCACGACTACCGAGGTTGGCAATCAACTACTTGTTTAGTATTCAGATATAAACCGCCTATCTTTCATGTTTATACACAGTGTTGTTATAATAATAATAATAATAATAATAATAATAATAATAATAATAATAAGTTGTAGTAATAGTAGTTGTACCATTGATAATAATTATATTGCCTATGTAAGATACTTGAAGAGAGTACTCGAAACTGTACACCAGATTTGGCTCGACTCGACTCGAAACTCGACCCGAATTCGAGTCGAGTTGGAGGAAATTTTTCAAGCCGAGTTCTCGGGTCGAACTCAAAGATGTTTGTTTCTGGTCGAATCGAGTTTCAAAGAAAACTTGCTCGAACTCACTCGTGCCCATCCCTACGAGTAACACAGTATGGCATTTTAGTCAATGTTACATTACATTAAAATGTTCATATAGCTGTCAAGTAAAAATTTGGCCTTGTATTTACATAAATCGATCCAGAACGTGCAATAATAATAATAATAATAATAATAATAATAATAATAATAATAATAATAATAATAATAGCGGTATTAGTAGTAGTAGTACGGAAAACTGAAGTAATAAGACTTTATTCACATATTCATGTTTCGGACTTAAAAGTAACGCATTAGTAACGCGTTACTTTCGAAGTAAAGTAACAGTTACTTTTTTGAGGCAAGTAACGCGTTAGTAATGCGTTACATTTTAAGAGAAAGTAAAGTAACTTGTAACGCGTTACATTTTGCAAGTAACTTACCCAACACTGGTATAAAGTACAGCTAATTTTCACTTTCTAATAAAGTCGTGTAAGTGCAAACGAGGACGATCATCATTTTGGTTTGCATATATTACTTGCATATCACATTATTGTAAATCATAAGTTGGAATGAGCTCCCTAGCATCAACATAAGATATCTTCAAAAAATCAGTAAGCCTGTCTCAGACGGGACTGAAGTAAGGCTGCGATTCACGATCTAAAACTCACGACCTTACTTGACGATCGTGTGAGAAGTAACTTGCATTTAGTTCAGGTTCAAATTTTCTGCTGTCTTTATTTGGATCCTGACTTGGAAGAAATAGAAGCAGTTTCTATTTTCTTCTGGACTTCCATACAACTACCAATCAGAAAAGAGAAGCGCCTGACGACATTCAACTTTATTTCTCGCTGTAATTTGAAAACAATGCTGCCTGGACAAGAGAAGCAGTAATGATATTAATAGTCATATGAAAAATATGATCTTTTAGTGAAGTGCGATTTATATTATTTTAAGAAACTGCAAGAATAAAGACCTTAAGGTATGCAGTGAAGTACGTAATGTCCGCCCGAACATTCCAAGTGTGAACAAATTTAATTATATCTTTTACAAGAATAAAAATATGTTATTTAAGTATATTGTGCCATTTGTATACCAAAAAATGTAACAGGCCTTATGCAGAGTCGTTTTGACTTATGATTAGCGTCATACTAAAGAGTTATACTAACATATATTTCCTGCAGTAGTCAGACCTTTAGTATACGTCAAAACGACTCTGCATAAGGCGGAATATGTTTTTAAAAAGCGTGCAGGTTTACTTTTGGTGCACAACTGGAAATAATTGTTCAAAAATTAGAATTCCTTCACTAATTTCCTTCTTATTGTTTTCTAAATGATTTGTGCTGAGCGACATGAAAATATCCACATAGCGTAGCTAAAATTCAAGGAGGTATCATAATTAATGGCTGAAAAATTATAATTCCTTTACTATTTGCGTATGAATACAGCGTCCGGATGCATGCATAAAAACTACAGCCCAAAAAACACCAAACAACCTGCGCCAGGTCGCCACTAAAAGCACGGGCCCGAGTGTTAGCGACGGGATGCGTCAGTGAAGTTGGGTATTCGCATAAGCGAGGGTAGTGAAAACGAATGGGTTTTAGGAATGATACGAGTTTCAATAGCATTTGTCATGGTTTCATACTAGTAGCGTTCCACTTGTAAACAAAATACAATTTCTGTACACTTGTGCAGAAATTCACCACCGCTGGAAAATATTTTCTATACAGGCATCTTACATATGAACTCACTTATTTTATCTGTCGTAAAGCACTTGTAATAATTTTACACTAGTAATCCTACACTTATAAAATTTAGATGTGGTGCGCTAAAAGTAAACCAGCACCAGAAACAGAAACAATGAGAGTTAATTGTTATCAGTATTGTGGCCTTCGTGCAATTTTAGGGAACAGTTCTACAATGCTGGCACAACACCAAAAGACTGGGTGTAGTGCATGAGATGAGCTCCCGGCGCGGTATAAGTTTACTTTATGGGCTATGTGGGCATTTTTTGTTGGTAGTGAGCTGAACGGATACACTCAGTACCTATACTAGAAAATTGCTCGTACTTCTTTATTTTAGCTTTCCGTGCCTGATAACTGTCCTCATTTACATATCTAGACAAGTCATTTGATTTTCAGTTCTACAATCTGGTGAATACAAAGATCTACAGACCTTTTTCAGCTAATACAGACTCCCTCATATTCGTATCTCGCTACCGAATTTTCGGAGTTATTAATTTCAATAGTGTATGGTATTCTGAATAGTCCATTCTGTAGATTTTTTTTTTTTTTGTAGGAACGAGGATCCTCTGCAAGTAGTTCATTATTCACCACTGAAAATATGGTAATTTCCTGTGCATTATTGCGACGAAGAATTCACTCCCTGATTCAGCAGCTCCTCTTTACTCTTTCTCTCTGTCTCTCGTTTTTTTTGGGGGGGAGGAGAGAGAGCTGATTTTGTGTCGACAACAGAGCAGATATCGCTGCTACGACTATTTCATCCTCTTCGGATAAATTGATATTGTGAAATAGAAAAACAATATTTACAATTACGACAGTTGATTGTCCTGTGCGTAACACAGTCTTCAAGTGTTTTTCGTTTGTTTAATACAGCGACCACGCGAGGCTCTGCTGGTAAAACCTACCTAGTTTTAAGGATTGTCTGAGACCCCTACACCACTTCAGGATAAAAGAAATTGCATGGAAGTTTGAGTAAAGGGGCGTTTACACTTGGTCGATTTAGTCGCACGACTAAATCGATTTAGTTGCACGACTAAATCGACCTGCTGCACTAAATCGAAGCAACTAGGCCGAATCAGATCGATGAATGTGTTCAATTATTTCAACCACAGAAAGTAGAACGTCTTTTAATTCAGTTGCCAGTCGATTAGTCGCTTTCGATCAACAAGCGATTAAGTTGAATTCCCGTTTACACGGTCGATTAAGTTGAAAGTGACGTCAATTCAACTGAATCGAACGCAAATCGACTAAGTGTAAACGCCCCATTAAGCAACACTGTCAAATTGTAACCTGAATTGAGGCCTTAGTTCAGATCCGTGTGAGACGGGCTATAATGAGGATTAGTATCATAGAAAATGGTGTGATTTTCAGTTACTTTTTGCAATGTCAATTCTGAGCAAACGAGAAGAATCACGATTTTCATTTGCAGAGGATATTATTGTACGTCATACGTTGGAACCATTCCTTAGATATGAACATAGCATACCGTAAAAAATTCGGCAATGAGCTTCCCATATACACCCTACTACGAAATTTACAATGTTTTTGGCTACGCTGTGATGCATTTTGGAGTTTGGAAATATCTATTTATTAACTTATTTTAAAGTTGATCGCAAAGCGAAAAGACTGTACTCAATTTAGGAATTAATTCCAAGTTTCGTTTTCAGCCGAAAACCGTTAACAGATCCTCTAGTCATTTTCTTCTCTTCCAGTATAGTTTCCTTAAACTTTTCTTTGGAATAAACTGCAAAAGTCAACCTTCAAAACTCTGTCATTTCTGCACATGAAATAAACATTCAAATCGAGGGCATACTGAGAAAATAATTTGAATTTCAAATATTTACGTCTAACTGGTTCGATATACTAATAAGTGATTTTGTTGTTTATATATATCTAAGTTCACAACTGTTAATTAGTATGATATGCAATAACAAATGAAGATAATTAAATATTCTCGAGTCATTTTACAACATAAGTAAGTACAATTTAGTGTTTACATCTTTTATCCTACATAAACTTAAGATATAACACTAATGCAACTAAAGTAGGTTATTCAGTAAAAGAAAACCTCTTTGATCATTTCATTGTAGTGAACTTGTCATTGTGATTGAAGGGAATTTGAATATTATGAAAAAATATTATTCAATATCTTTGACGTGTGGTCTCAAATGAGGAGAGATGGTGCAGTAGGACAGTTCATACGAGAGCCAAATGGGGAGAAGGAAAGTGTTAGTGAGTTGTGACAAATGGAGATTTCAACCCCCATCCCCCTGAAATTTTCAGTCTGTTTATTGAAATGTAACTCCTTCACATGTGGAATTAACTTAATTCAGCACTCCCAAGAAATGATTTCAGTTCCCTCTGTCTTAGTGTTCTGGCTACGTATCTCAGCTCCCTAGTATTCTGGCTATGGTATCTATATCTTAATAAATATTTTATTAAGAAAATGTGTGTTATAATGTTCGTTATTTTGGTGTTATCATTGTGTTTTAATAATAATAATATTAAGTATTATATCCACATTAGCATACACATGCTTGCTTTCAGTTTTATCATATTTCTGTAACATATTTTATATTTTCTTCTTTATACCACGTTGTTTCTGCAGTATTGTGCATGTGTGATCTGCCTTTCCTCTGTAAGAGAGATCGCTCAAAATGTCGGATTTAGAAAACCGCCGCAATCACTTTCAAGAATAATTGCGATCCTCGTATTGTATACAAGGTACCGAACTACACAGTGCGATATCCTTAAAAAACTTGCTTTTATATTGGCTATTTTATATGTTTCTTAATTGTGCGCAAACTTCCCTTACTTTAACATACACTGTTTTAGTTATGTATGGAGTTAAATTATTTGTTATTATTGATTGGTGTTCTAACATGCCCATAGCTATTATTTACAAGTTTACCCAAGTGCACAAGAAAAGTTCTCTGTGTCACCAGCATCTACTGTGATAGGGATTATTGTTTATAAACGTCCAGGTTCGTTGTAAAATAAATTAAATGTAAAATAGAGTTATAGTAAATTACAATGTTTTGTTGGCATTCATGTGCGTTTAGTAACTGATTCATTGTAGTTTATAGTTATATTTACTCAGTGGCATCGGAAGTATTTTTCAGGTCGGGGGAGCAAACTGATTTTCAACTACTGTCTTGAAAATAGATGCGGGAATATAACATAGGTAAGATAATACGAATATATATTCGTAATGTAACAATAATTGGATTTGGTTGGACAATAATAATAATAATAATAATAATAATAATAATAATAATAATAATAATAATAATAATAATAATAATAATAATATAATGCAGATGTAAACAGTTTCATAAGGGTAAAATTTTCATCTACGAGAAACATCTTGGTTACATCTTAAGATTAATTACTTCAGTGTCAGTTTTGTGCTGGATTTTGGTATGGTGAAGAAATTTTCAACCACTTAAATTAAAGTTAAAAACATATAAAATAGTAAAAATTGTACTACTTACAAAAAATGGTTGTTTGTAACTACAATTCTTACAATTTTATATACATATTTTTAACTATGTTTAACTGTATTTGGAGTGCCCACACGGACATTATTCGGACAATGGAGTTCACTTTTCTAATGTGCTCTGAATTTGTCTGTGGCCTTTTTCCAGTTCTTGAACCCTATGACAAGAAAAGTCAATTCAGGTTCTTCCATCAGATTTTTACCTGTCAAATGATATGCTTTATACAATCAAAACACAAAACGTAATCTCTGACTGTGTGATAACGTAACCAGGGAATGTATGAAACCGTTCCACGCCACAAGATCAGCGCGCAGTTCGTGAAGAATTGAAACCCTTATTCGGCTGAGTTTTATTTTCTAAAACAGGAATTTCAAACTTTTTTCCGTTACACAAGATCTTTCATCAAGTTCTTTAGGCATGTCCGGTGTGGGAGTGTGGGGGTAATTTGTCTCAATTTGCCTTACACTTTGCTCAATTTGCTGCTCGGAGGTGCTCGTGGACTCCTGTACTTTAAGTGACGCACATTGCAGAGAATTCTGAGATGTATTTTGTTGTGAACTTTCTGTACCAAGTCTGTCACTGGTTGTTGGTGAAGTTTTTTCATAAACACTAGAAAGACTTGTACTTTTAGAAACTTACTTTGTTGATGATGTTAACCATATGTCAAGAAGGACTCTTTTTCGGTTAGACATGAAGTCAGAAATAAAGTAGGAACACATGTGTAACATGCATTTCCTCGCATCCGTACATAAACACCAACCGCCTTATGCAGAGTCGTTACGACGTACGATTAGCGTCATACAAAACCACTGACTACTGCAGGAGACTTATATTAGTCGAACTCTTTAGCATGGCACTAATCACGCTTCAAAACGACTCTGCATAAGGCCCGAATCGATTTAGTAACGCAAAGTTAACTCTTTTATTTCAATGTCAGACTGATTTACAGGTTTCGGCGCTCTCTCCTACAAGGCCTAAGTGAACGTTATGTGATTTGGGTAGTTAGGGGGTTCAGGCGATCGTTAATGCGTAAACTGAGTGCTTCTTCCGAGAATTTAATCAGTGTTCACACTGCTTTGTGCAGTGCTGGTAAAGCTACAATAAAACACAAATACAAATACTCAAACACAAATATCACGTGTATCAAAATTTCAAGTAGGTGAATAATAATCGTGCGCTGAAAAATTATTGCTAAGGTTCACCAAGTAGTAATTAGATAATCGAATTTGTGGATGGATAGGACTTGAAATTTTATGAATCCTTCAGCAAGTTTGGCTATATCGGTCCTTAACGTGACAGGGATAACATCCTTCAGCGAGCACACAATCCGGGAAAGAAACAGAGGAAGGAAAGAAAGAAGTAATTAGAAGAGGAAGTCACGGCCCCTAAAGATCGTACCATCCCAGGATTTGCTTAAGGGGAAACCTATAAATAACCTGTCACAATGGCTGGCCTCGGGAATCGAACTCCAGATCTCCCTAATACAGAGCCATAGTACTACCATTGCGCCACGGTTGCTCATTATCGATTTTGTAGGGCAGATAAACTAATAATAATAATGCTTGCAATATTCTATAATCGCAAATCGTTAGGTTTACAACAAGCGGACAATTAATTAGAGAAATATCTATATTTTCAATTTAATCCAAGAAGTTAAACAGAAGGGAAATGTTTCTAGCCTGCTTTAAAATTTAGAAGAGCTGTCGCATCTGCTAAAAAAGTGTTGTTGATTTAGTGTATCTTGGGTAATGTGAAGAAAGTAAATTGATTGTTAGGTATAGGACACTCTGTGCCTCAAAACATCATACCGTATTTGTATTTTTTAAACAAAAGCACACAAGCATGGGAAAAACAAAATTCATTAAAGAGGAACACCAAAACAAAGGGTATTATTACACCAACGTGGTTGGTGCACTAACTCAACTACGAACAAGTATACTATATATTTTGTAAATGTTACGATATTCTTTTAGAAACATCTGTACTGTATATATTTATGTAATGTCAATGTCTGATTCCCACCCTCTTGTTTCTTTTTGTTTAAGAATGCTATAGGGTTACTTTAAAGAAATTGTACTCTCGAACTCAGGTGTGTTTATTATAATTATAAAATTAGCGTTACCGAACGATAATGAAAAACATTTTTTTCATATTTTTTACATACTACTCTTACATAATTACGTCATAGACATAAGACTTACTGCTTAAATACAGTATTTTGGACAAAAGCTACAATAGAGTGTTGCTATTTTCCTAAGAATGAATATAGGTTACTCATTTTTCTGAAAAAAATTACATCCAGTTCCGTATTTTTATTTGACCTTTTCTTTGTCCAAAAGCCCAACAATAGAAAGGTTTCTTTTTGTAAACAAAGGGATGCCACCTTACGTGTAAATTATGTATTTCTAATGGGTTGTGAGTTATTAACAAGGTTTAGAAAGTGTGTGACGTTAATTGCGACATGCGAAAGTAGGTCTGAGGGTTTTCCTGTAATGTGAATGAACTGTATCACATGACATATTTATTTATATTGTATCTTTTTAATTTCCTCGTAATTTACTCGATGAACCATCTTTGATTGTAATCTACTAAAATTAAAATACTCGTTGTTAAAATATACATAACATACTCGTTATTAAAATTGATTATGTAATAAATTTTAATCGATCGCTTCTGTAGGAAGCTCAACGTAGGTAAAAATTTTTAAATAGACCAGCTATACTGTGATCGTATTAATTATTTTTTAATTGGTTCGCTTCGATAAGAAGCTCATGAGAACGGCAATACTAAAAATAAAATTAATCTCGAACCCGGCTTTTTAATTAGATCATATTATTTCTTAAATTGATCGTTTCCTTTGGAAACTCGTTAAAAATTTGTGAATCAATTAATTATTTATTCAAATAGAATAGCTACGCTGTGAACATATTAAAAATTCATTAAAAAACTAGATCTTAAAACTTTATTCCTATGGTCCCTGTACCCCCTGTAAAAGAAGAGGAAGAGAATGGTCCCACCCCGTGATAATATTATTACAGTACCTCTTAGGGAAGGAATATTATGGATTCTCCGTCTAAAAGACGTCGCGAACTTGTGAGGTGTGAAATCTTTATTTTATTTATTTATTTTTAATTGAATCGTCTCCCCTTGCAAACTCGTTGTCAAATATTTGATTGTGATCATACTAAAGATGGGAGGGAATAAACTTTATTCATGTGGAACTTTTTAATCGATCATTTGCATAGCAAATTCAAAACACTCTTTGAGTGTGAACATATTAAAAATTTGTTTTGCATGGTAGGCTATACTGCATACAGAGCTTGGTCTTTGCAAATTTTTGGCTGGTGATGTCTGAGCAATAACTGAGGTTTTCGCGCGCTTTTGGAATCCGGATGAATAGGCGGAAGTGAAAGTTGCCGACGCAAAGTATTGACCTTAGTGCTAAGTGACATCACAGAATGTCGCCGACGCATTGGCAAATAGGTTTGCCGCCGCGGTGTGTAGACATCAGCGAATGCCGGCAACTGATTGAAAACGAGTTTGGGCGCCGCGCAAAGTGAACACAAGATTACCTTGTTGGTACGAAAA
This sequence comes from Thermobia domestica, assembly GCF_964235325.1. NCBI lineage: Eukaryota > Metazoa > Arthropoda > Insecta > Zygentoma > Lepismatidae > Thermobia > Thermobia domestica. Next base: position 129,809,832 of record NC_137456.1, on the reverse strand, counting down.
TACTTTAAATACTGGTTATAACAGAACAAATATAGATACATCATGCTGTCATATAAGAGAAAGGATCATTGCAAAATTTAAGCATCATCATCATCTGATGCTGAAACAGAAATATACGAATCATCGTCAGATGAAGAATTTGATATTGACGCTAACTGTTTCTATAACCCCACCGTCATCTCCACCAGTATTATCAGGAGGATCCAGATTTTGGAGTTTAGATTGTTGTTGTAATAGTCGAAAAGTGGACCGAGAATGTATAAAAAGGCTATTAAAATGGAATGTTGAAGATTCATTAATATGTGAGGTTTGTAAAAAAAGTTCCTATCATGATTATGTTCATGATTGTATGAATGTGCCTCCAAAATCATTGGAAACCCGAGCTTGAAGTATTATAGCAAAGTCCTAGTGTTGAAGAAGATATGCTTTACTTGTATGCAAATACACACATTATTGAAATATTAACAAGAGAAAAAAACTTATGAAACATTTCTGGAATTATTAAATAATACAGACTATCACCCGGAATTACTTGACGTTTTATTAAGAGAAGACAGACGGAAATCGGACATTCCAGATTGAATTTTTTTTCGAATAGTAGTAGTGTCTCACGTGTGTTATGTACTGCTGGAAATATTAATGGAAATTGTGTATTGAAAACAATAAAAGTATACTTACGTAATAATAATCCAATTGAATGCGTGGGATGCAAATTGAAAGTTTTTATGATTGTACTCATCTTCATAATACTGGAAAATTTGCAGCGGACTACTTTTCTCTTGATAAAACTCTTAGTGAACTATTTGAAGTGTATGAACAAGAACATAGTGAAATCTGATTTATATGCTTTATGCGTAAAACTTGTGGTCTTTTAAAAAATATAGAATTTGTTGAACAAATTATACCACTCTTTATTCTGCGCACAAACGAAATTTCACCATGCGTAAATCAATATACTATTGATATTCAAAATGTCTTATAACGAATTTATTGCTCGTGAGTTTTTCCTTAGCTCATACGATGATACAGTAAATTTCTATTGCTTGGTAAAATCTCCAACGGAATATAATTTATTTTCATTAGGTTGTCAAAAACAAATTGATTGGTTAACATTACATTTACACAGTTTGAAGTGGGATAGCAAAACTGGATGTACTCTATCATTCATACGCAACCCTGTATATCAATTATGGGAAAGAATTCAATCCTTAATTATAAAGGTTTAGAGAAATCTCTTAAGATTAAGAGAATATTTGCATTCGATAATGTTATTGATTTAGAAACAAAACATTGTCCTTCATTAAATGAATTGTGTGGAAACACATTTAATGAATATTGTTCTTTTCACACAATTATTGTAAAGAAATCAGGATGTGCATATCATAAGGATTAGCAGTTGAATTATTGGTGGAAATATGAAAGATCAACAGCAATAACTAATGCATGATCAAGATTGTAATGAGGATTTTTAAATAAAAGCACGGATGTAATTTTTTTATAATATTGTAATTTTAAAAAATTTAATGAAAAAATGTATATATAATTAAAATAAAAATTGCAAATGTATAGTACAAATTGTAATTTTATATAATAAAAATAAAAATTGTACACATATATAATAAAAATAAATTTGTTGCATTTTTAAATTTGTTTACATGTTTATAAACAATATCATCATTATTTTTCAAATTTTTCTTGTTAAACATTTCTTAACATTTTTGAAATGATCCAGTGCGAATAATATGATGCAAAAAGAATAAAACAAAATATCCACACAATACAGAATCGTCGTCCTAATATTGTTGACTATTTGTAAAATATATTTTAATATTATTTGATTTCCTTGGGAATGTCTATAGCAAGACTATCAAAGTAGTAGCCTTGTTTTTCATCGATGTACACTTCAACCCAGTGCAAACCATTTCAATCGGATGTATCAAGATTAATCAAAGGGCAGCAGGTTGTTCTATCATTACAGGAAGTTTTTCAATGAGGTAAATTCCAGTAACACTTGCACCAGTCACTTTATCAAATAGTAACACTTTTAACAATTCGTCACTATGCATGATGAAGATTATTATTTTTCTTAATTGCAGTAGGTATGTAATTCTCACTGTTATTGATATGTAATACATAATCATATACTTTTACATATTCAGTATACAGTAATGCTTCATGAGCACTGCACCTATATTGTCCGAAACGATCTTTATTATGTGCACAATTGCGACCGTGAAAACTTAATGCAGTATACTTTGGACAGTCTATTTCTTCTAAATTTGTAACATATCTTCAATAAAACACTTTCTAGTTATTCCATATGTGTAAATACTGGTAGTATCTGAACAATATGATTGAAGTGTCTCCTTAAGATGAGAATACTCTACATCGCCTTCGTGCTAAGTAATGTCATACACATTCTTACTCAGATGTTTGTAAATATTATAACTCATTTATTGGATATGGTGGTTTAAATATTCAATTTTGAAAAAGGGAACGTCAGGATTTACAATAGCTAGCTTCTCTACAATAAATTCATCGTCATTATCGTGGAAAGCAGAGAAGTGCACAACAACCCTCATTATATTCAACTGAATAAATTACAAGGTATTATCAGTGTAAATATTTCTATTTTTGTCTACTTTTGCTAAGGAATCAAATTGTGCATACACAATACATCTAACAGGTTCGGTTGAAGTTTCTGAAAATGATACTTCTAAATTTACAGGGGAATCACGAACTACATCCCATGTATTGTCATCTAAAGTTCCTGTTGGAAACAGAATAAAAGCATACAGAGCATATCCATTTAGATATTCATTAAGAGTAACACTATGTGAATATTTTTCATAATATATACCAGTACCTGATATCGGAGTAAAGTTACTTAGATGGTATAAATCCTTATTAAAATCAGGAGTGAGGGTGTTGGGAGGAAATTATTTTGAGCCGACATGTAATTGCAGTTTCTTAACGTTAAAGTTTCGAAACTCGTAGGGATTAAGATGTGATTTCCCATTGAAGGCTGTGTTGGAGATGAAACCAATAATCAGGCCTTTAGGAACATTAATCAGGAAGAGATTATCAAGATTGTAAGATCTGACTTGTGCAGGATCTTGCCTCTAGTCTTGTAAGAGGTAACTTGGTCGTTTCCGAAACCATTCGCGTATTTGATTGCACAGTTAAGTCTGCGGCTACATCAATGCGTCGTACATGAAGAATAAGTTCCACAAGTGCAACTTTATAACTTGTACTTTCAGGAGACATTAAGCAAAAGTTATATTTACTATGTGTAATTTTACACGTAAACTTACTTTATTGGGAAGCATACGATCTAAACTTACAATATCAGTATGAAGACGTCCGTGCATTTCAAAAGATTTACTATTTTTCACCTTAGTAGGACGTTTTTGAAAACCAGCATTTGTTATTATCAAATTTATTAAATTGTTTTGGAATTTCTTTATGCCACATGACACATGCTAAATGTGTTTGAGAAGCATCAGAAGAATAATTTAATAATGTTTCAATGTATGCACGATAAGGATATGATCCTGATGAACTAATTAATTTATCATTTAACGAAATACGAATTTGAATAAATAATGAAAGTAGGAAATTGTTTACTGGTGCAACAGTATCATCTTGAGTAAAAGTTGTACCATTAGCTTTTGTAATTTTAGAACGTACATAAAGATATAAATATGCAGAATAAAGGAATTCCCCTGTTTCTCCAGGAATAACAAATTCAATAGGTCCTGAGGTTAATGTAGAAATAGGAAGATATTCAGCATTTGTAGTTGCTTAGACAGCTGTTTGTGTCATAGGTATAGAAAAGAAGTCAAATTCATTCGTACAACATTCAGAACTATCTTAATTTAGGAGCAACATTATGAAAAGATATTGTTAATATATTTACGTTTTGTCGGTGATCCAAACTTTACAATTGCAGGAGACCTTCTTTTGCGTGACCGTCTCTTACTGCTACCAGTTAGGAACTGTCCAACTTTATTAATGGCTTTTGTCTTTAAACTATCACCAGCTTGTTTTACACCTGCACGAACGGAATCTTTAAATGGACGATTTTCCAATACATCACCCGTGAGTTGTATACCCGTTTGTAATGCCTGACACCTTACAGTTTTTGCACCTTGTTTAAGAAATGGTAAAGCAAAACGAAATAACCCTTTAAAGAAACTACCTATACCATGTCCTCTTTGATATACAGATCCTGAAAAATATGGTATCCCACGCGATGATAAGAAACACGTCTAGATTTCATCTTTATTATTTAACAGATGCAGAAAAGCGTTTAAAATGTAGTGTTACGATCAGTGTCCCAGATCGAAATAGCAAATTTTGCCCTAGGAGACCTTGTAATAGTATTTCGATTGTGTTAAAACAAAATTTTGCAAGTGGCGTACAATGAATATCTTCAAAGATAATTTTTTGTACTTTTACGTATTTAAGATCAGAGATTGTTGCTATACGTAATAATAGTGCTTTCGTATCACCTAAAAATTGATATTGTATAATACCTGTATAAATAAAAATTTGATGTGGATATCCGATATCTACGTATGGTTGTTTGAATTCCCGACGTTCATTCACAAGGTCCGATTTTTCAAAAAAAAAAACTAATTGTAAAGCTAATATAGGTGACAATGTGACTGATTGTACACGCTCATCACATTCAACATGTGCAATATTTGAAAAACTAAATCTTAATTTTTGATATTCTGTTTAACTCATCTATTAAATGATGAATGGTTGGATAATATCCAACGATAACTTTACTTTTCATAGGCTCTTACTTTCAAATTTTCACCTTCGGTAACATTATAATATGTTAATGGAATATGTACTTCACTTAAGCGCACATATCAATCGGATTCTGATAATCGTATATTATTTTTCAAATTATTAATGAAATGGGTTGGACCTTTTGTAGGATATACATTTGTACTAGCGTTTGAAACTAATGTAATGCAAAAACTATCATCAATACTTTCACAAATCATTTTCGTTTAAAGTGAAGTGTCAAGTTTCAAGTCCCAAAACGAAATGGTAATTTTAAACTGTGTTCATCTTTTAAGTTTACTTCTATCGTATCAAAATATTTCTTTTCAACTTTAAGATAATGCGGTGTGTGAAACACAAAGGACTTTACATGAGCGTGTTGTACATTATATACACTAAGTTTTCGTACTCTCACCTACATTTTTGTTGCTGTTTTACAATATCAACGCATACATTAATTGTATTGGGAATATTTTATTCTAAATTACATGGAAATTTTCCACGTGTTAATATCAAAATTCAATCATTAAATCCAAAAATATGTTGTAATACCAGTCATAAATTGATCTTATAATTGTAAAGAATGTTTAATTACAATTTGATTTTTATTTTGTAAATAATGTAATATATGAACATTTTCAGGAATCAACTGAAGAATAGATCCCATAGAGGAATAATATCCCGGTATTATTGGAACATGATGACGTTCAAGTTTATCGTCGATAACAGTAGTAATTATAATTTCTTCGTTTTCACCAACATTATAAAAACTCCACGGGATATTAATTTGTGATAATACAACACCCCATTCCCCATCACTTAAATCAATAGGTTGTGCTAATTTAACTCGAAATGAAGCTGTAGTATTATTATCAAAAATTTACTACTTGCATTGGAAGGAAGAATAACATAAAAGTCGTGTGTAAAATTTGAATTCATCTTGCAGACTGAATAGAATCTGATTTAATCCAGGAATACATACTAGACGGATATCCCAACCATTTTACATACATCTACCCATTTTCACGTTTGAATACATTTTCAATTAGATAAGTTTTCTATGAATTTATAACGACTTTTTGTAATTCTTGTGGATAAGATATCCCTTCAATTTCTACGCCATTCCAATCTTTTAATTTATAAGTGACCGGATCTGAGTTAATACATTTATCAACAATAAATATTTCTTGTAACCATTTAGGTAAATATCCTTTTTCTAATATATGTTTAAATATTAGAAAATCTTTCTATAACACGGAAATAATCACCAGGACTAAATTTACAAGTTATATTATTTTTATTTACTGTGTTATAGAAAGATTTTCCAGATATTCGAGTCGAGTCGAGATATTTTCGAGCTGTCTCGACTCGAAAATTCGAGTCGAGAAATACGTTTGTCTCGGCTCGCCTCGAACTTTACAAGGCGTGCCTCGACTCGTGTGCATCCCTAGGTCCCACATGATTTAACTCCGGGCCAGAACACAATGCGAGCAGACAACTGTGTTTCTTTGCTGTCTCTTTTTAGAAAGGAGCCACTCCTGGACAGAGTGTTAACGTGATGAGAAGTAGGTCCCATACGAAGCTCCACGCCTCCGTCAACATTGATTAGTATCCCATGAACCGGTTCCAAAAAGCCGAAACCAGTACTGCACCAGAAGAAGGTTCTCCTGTGTATTTCGTGGACTGTTCGCGGCATCGTGCATCGGGAACTGCTACCAGCTGGTCAGGTCATCAATGCAACTGAGTACTGTCAGTAGTTGGGCCGTTCAAGAAAAACTCAAAACTTTGGAACCAGCACTTCTGAATCGCAAAGGGGTTCTTCTGTTGTTGGACAACGCTAATCCCCGTGTGGCTAAGGTGACATGGGAAACACTACTGCATCCGTCATACTCCTCGGAAACGTAGATACCTCTTGCGTTCTGGCCGCACTTTTTCGACGCTGCGTCGGACAACAGTTTCACTGTGCGTTCCACATCTTGATTATGGCAAAGGAATGTTGTTGTTAGAGTAGCTGAAGTTCGGATGTTTTCTTCAAGCTGCTGGTCCGTTATGTTTCGTGTGATTGGCGACTCTGTTAGACATTTAGGCCAATTAATCATGTCGTAGTAATGTTCAGCTGTAAAGTTTAATTTCGGAACAATGAAGTCACGTGGGCGGCTTAACTTTGCTAAACAGATGCATGGCGCCCATTTCGCACGAAAGATTTCGCCGTATTTCGATGCATCCTACAGGCCAATGTAAGCCATCGTGAATGTGATAATGATCCTGGTTTTCTGAGAGATAATTCTCTTCGCTGCTTAAACCATCTGGTTTTTCCCATCCCCATTTCAGACACCCATTCAACGGGAAAGGGTGTAAATTAGACGATCGGTGAATGGTCACAATCCTTTAATTTCTTTCCAATGGGGCCGGAAAAAGCGTTGGGTCCGGTCGTCCCACCATCCAATTCGGTAACCAGATGTCGAAACGGCAACTCGTTGGTATGAAGAAGGCAAATGAGATGCTGCAGTTACCTTTCCTAGGGATCTTTGTATCTGACTTATCACGCTGTTATCCCATCCTGTGTTCATGGCTTCACCATCGCTGCCGACTGCCTCAAGACGACACGTCATACTGGTTTTTCTCGCCAGCCTCGGGTTCTTCTCTAAAAGCTACAATATAGAGTCGGAAATATCCTTGCCAGTGCCTGACTTAGGTGTGGCATGACCCAAGTATTCTGAACCGGGCGCCGAACTGTGATATGCTTTTCTGTAACCTCTCGTCTTCGTAGTTTGCCATTAATTTTTTCTTGCACAAGAGTTGCATTATTTTTTTCCGTCGAAGTAGATACTTGTAATCGCCCGGCCTAGGTGAGCATTTTCTTTCTGGATCTTCTCACCCAGTTTATCGTTTCTTCTTCGTACCTTAGATCTGTTAACAACAAGATTTTCGTCCTCTGGCATTATGAGTCTCGCGTCCTGAAGTACGGCAGAAGCGATAAAAGCAACCTGTCTGTCTGAAGCTGCAGTTCTAAACGCTGCTTCCGATGTATTTTGAAGACAGATGCGCTTTAGGCTATGTTGCCTTCTTGGTCGCACCTCGAAATCAGATCCCGACGTGGTTTCCGATTCAACAGCTTCGCTGGTTTCCCCTGACGACGCCAGTATCTTTGACGTGTGCCTAATCCCACTAGTTGATGGACTTGCTTCAACACTTCCAGCGTCTTTCTTGGTTGTCTGCCCCTTAAATCTGCTCACTTTACGGGCAAACATCTTTGACAGAGATTTGCTTGTTCGGATATCAATGTTACCAATGCACAATATCCGTTATGTTCTCTGGTCCAAAAGAAACTTGAATTCTCGTTTTGGAAACTTGCGTGTCCTCTCACAGTTGCAATCTTAGGCGGTTTTACATTTGCAAGACGCAATGTGAAAAAGAGACTTTTCCGCGTGTAACAAAACCTGCACGAAGTGTTGCTTCTTGTCCTTGTCGACTGAAATGTTCTTCCTTGGTGCGACACTTATTATAAAATGTTTTCAGCATGTTAAAAACTCTCTTTTCTGAAACCACAGAAATGCTTGTTTTACGCCAAATATGTACAACTCTTTGTCCAACTAGTTTACAATTGTCAGTCAGGGGTAATTTAGTTACACTTTCGTCACCACTTAAACCACTTCGAAAGCAATGACAATGTCGCATAACGTCAGCGTACGTGGGTAACTGCACTTCACTCATTTCACTTGGAGTGCCAAATAAGCCTCGTTTCACACTTTCCCGCGTTGGTCTGCTATGAGGATTTTTCTTCATCTTGCATTCCATTGCTTCCGAACTTGGAAACCAAAGTATACAAAATGTCTCTGAATCGTATCGCACTAAGAAGACTGTAACTTTAGGTACAATGCACAAACTCTCTGTCTTAAGAGAAACAGTAACGAACTAAAACCGTTCAAGCTTAAGCTGCAATAAACTGGCCTGTTGGATTGGTTGACCGAAGTTCGCAATATTTATACTACCACCGAACTTCGAGCAAGAATATTCTAGAAATGTCGGTGTAGGTTCTAGAGCCAACGATACGAGCGGGAGGTGCGCGAGTCTTCTGGACGGAGCCGGACGTTGCGACGACGCTCGAAGAGCATGGCCAAAGTAAGCAACCACAAAGTTGTATAGCCTGCCGCTAGATGGTATTTGCTGTCGGTGTACATAACAAAGAGTTGCCAAAAACAAGTCGTGTTATATTAAAAGCTATGCTTATAATCATCGTTAACGTGGCATTTCAAACAAAATCTGGACATTAATTCCAACAACTGAGCTCATATGGCTGTACTTTGACTCATAAACAATTTAAAATTATTTACTGACATTGCTACAAGTTTCTTTTAATAAAATAATTGCATTATAGCCATCAGGTAACTCTAAAAACGACCACAAGTAGCTTTACTGTCATTGGTGTTGTGCGTGTTGCCTAACCAAACACTTAAAAAACTTTAAATCCGTTGGAGCAGGGTAAGGGGTTGTCCAAAAAAAAAAAGTCAGTAAGATCGGTGCCACTAATGGCACCTTTTCCGCACTAGCCGTCATCGAATTTCCAACAAAAGTGCAAAACGCTCCACCCTAGCATATATGGATGAAACTAATTCCCCCTCCTGGGAAAAGTGTTCAATTGAAATAATTGTTGAAAAATTATAATTTGTTACTAATTTCGTTCTTATTATTTCCTAAATGATTTGCGTTGAGCAACATGAAAATATCGCACATAGCATAGATAAAATTCAAGGGGACCATCAAAAGCAATTGTTGAAAAACTACAATTCTTTAACGATTTGCGTACAAATACGTGGTCCGGATAGGACTAGCTCAGGAGAGTAATGCTCCCGGAAGTAGGAACGGAAAACACAGTTCTGATTGGTTGGCGTTTTCTATGTCTTGCCACGTTGCATTCAAATAGCGGAATTCAGACGATTGTTGTTGTCGGTCCTCGTGGCCGAATGGGCTAGCGCTATATGATGGTAACGAAAATCTCTTTTGGCGTGAGTTCAAACCCAGCCCGAGGAAAGTTTTTTAACATTTTTTTACATTTTCATAACACTTTTTAAATTAAAATAATACGAAAATAATACTCAAAAATGTGATTTACTTACTTTTGTGCAGATAAGTAGTAGTAGTAGTAGGAACGGGTTAGAAGCCCCGCAGGGCTCGTTTTGTTGCCCTTGTACTCCATGATATAAGGCCCGTTTTGTTCCCCTTGTACTAAATGATATAGATTTTATGACCAACTTAAAACAACTGACTAGGATAGCGCGTAATACAGCTGGCTAGAGTAGCGCGCGAAAAAACGTACTTCCGGGAGTATTACTCTCCCGAGCGGGTCGTGTCCGGATGTATAGTATAAAAACTATAGTGCAAAAAACACAAACCAAGCTATGCTTGGTGGCCTCTGAAAAGCACAAATGCTATCTGACAGTCAGAGCAGGGTGAAGCGGTTGCCCGAGAGTCAGCGATGGAGTGCGTCTGAAGAAAGCACGCGTGTCAACGAAGATAGTGAAAACGAGTGAGTTTTGGCAATGATACGAGTTTGAATAGCACTTATCATGATATCATGGTAGTAGCGCTGCACTTGTAAACATAAATTATGGCTTTTGTAAACTATGCAGAAATACACCGGTGGTGGAAAATAGTATCACCGGTCATCTTTCATATGCACTCACTTATATAAAGGGGTCCAGAAGTACGGGAAAAAATACAAAATTTACAGAAGATGGAAGTACTTAGACCTGACACAACCTAACCTAACGAAACTAAACATACTTAAACTAACCTAATAAGCGAAATAGAAATATTTAATAGAAATAAGCGAAATTCTATCATTTTTTGAAAATTATGCTGAACCCATATACAAATATAATCTAATATAACATAACCTAACGCCAACTAACCTGAACCAACCTAAACTAAACTAATGTGAACAGAAACTACCGAAAATGTAACATTTTCTTTAGAAAAATTAGCTGAACCCTTTCTGCTAAACATTGTCCCTCACTTATTTTATCCGTCGTAAAACATTTATAATGATTTTACACTAGTAACCTTACACTTATAAAATATAGGTGTATTACTTTGTATTTAATTCTGTTGCTTGCAGAAATTTGTTCTTTATAAATATGTTTTTTCATGCAAAGTATTGAATTTCCTTGTAAATCTAAAATGTGGTGCGCCAAAAGTACACCAGCACCTTTCTGACTTTTATTTATTTATTTAGGTATCCAGTTTAGCAATATAGCGCCTGGTATTAATATCAGTAGGATGTGTAATGTAGTTAGCACAGTAATATTCAATTTGATACAGCTATTAAATAGAACTATTTCATAATATTGATAAACGTCATTCGGTCAGACATGAAAACTCTTCACGTGTATGGTACAAAAGGGTAGGATTTCCTACGAGATATGTCATAATATTTTTCCGAAGATAAATCCTAAGATATATCCTAGGATTTATCTCGTAGTGTATAGCAGCCATAATTATTCGATTTGAAACCAGGTTTTATATATGCACTTAACTTAATGAGCACTGCTAAGTCATTCATGAGAAAAACTAAATACGCACTCAAAAATTTAAATAGCCATGATACAATTGATACACTACATTAAGGCTACTTTTCAACAACTTGCATGCAATTTTAAAATGGTTAATTTCAAACCACTTACATAATTGAGTGGGACAGGTATTGTACAAGGTGTAGCTCTATGAAATATTCATAATGCACCTTATACACTAAAAGTTTTATACAAATTCTTTCCAGTGTTTCATTGTGCGCACTCCTTGAAAACAGAATTTTTGAAGGTGTATGGACGTACCATATTCAATTAAAGCCTATTTAAGAACTTTTGATTCATAATGGCTGCTTACAGCCTATAATAATGAATCTGTCGTGTCTTTCCAGGCTATAGTACACATGTCATTCACTGTTTTATTTTTCCGGTGCATGAATAAATAACTGTTGTATCACTTATGATTTTTACGATCCTTATTGATAAAGTACAGCAAGGCAAGACAAACTGATATTAAATTAATCTATTCTATTTATTCTGTAGATAAAGCTATGAAATAGAGAAAGCTGCTGGAGTTATGAATTTTATATTATATTTAAAAGTTGAGCTACGTATATTGACTTTCCTTTCACTTTTAACGTTATCTTCTAATGCTTTTGTCACAATTGCTGTAATTTTGCTTACAATGATGTGTGATATTTTCACAATTTACAATCAAACATCAAACAAGCAAGAGTGCAGTATTAATAAGACTTGGCCCTTCAGTTATGACGTATGAGTCTCGTGACGTCAGCGCTCTCAGGCCTGTATATCGATGGCTACGATCAAGTGGGTCTCTATTCATCTCAGTGATCCCGAAAGCTCTAAATACTAGCTTCTGACTCTTTACCAGTTTAGAAACAAGTGGGCGATTTTACACTGAAACTTTTAACAATATATTCACCGAAAGCCCAGTTATTATAAGCTAAACATCATCATGTTTTGACACAATGAAGACTATCAATATTGAAACACATGTATAAATAATGCATAGCTTGAATATAAAGTCAAATAAGTTAACAAATGAAGGACTTTTCATAAGCAAAATACAAATATGATATTCATTTACTTGAATGTTTTAAATTGTAAACCAAGTTAGACACACTTATTACTGTGCTTCTTAGGTAAAATATTCGCCTTTGCTTTCATTGGTTTAAACATCCATTGCAACAGTGAACAGTTATATACTCGTATTTCCTTCTTTATACAAGCATATAACTATTTAATGACGATAAATTCACTATAAACAATGATTCTAGCGGAATTATTTGAATAAATTAAAAATATACACAAAAGGATGATAGGTGTATTTCGAAAATTATTTAAAAGTTCTTACCGTACACGGACATACACACCGTGCAACCACTTTTCTAGTGTGTTAATTTCGATCCTTTTGAATATGAACCCTGGTTTACATGGCATACACAGGGTGTTTCAAAACAACACCGACAACGTTTGGGAGGTGATTCATGATACCAAGGTAAGACGAAAAGTATAGACCAACCTGGCTGCATAAATGCTTCCTTTCGGAGTTATAGTCTGCCGAAAACATGAAAAAATGAACTTTAAAGGTTCATAGTTCCAATACTATGGGTTCTACCGTAATGAGGTGAAGATTTTATTTAGGAACTAGCATGTACCCTATCCAAATATCCATGTGTCAAAATCCTGCAGTAGTTCTGCAACAATTTTAATAGAGGTAGTTGATGAGTACTTCAAATTATATGCCCGAAACCAAACTTCATCTCTAAAAATTGTAGCAGAAGTACCGCAGGATTCTGAAACGTGTATTTTTGGATAGTGCACATATTAGTTCCTACGCAAAATCTTGAGCGGACTACGGTAGTTCCCATAGTATTGTAGCTATAGACCTTTAAAGTTTTTTTTCATGTTTCTGTCAGCCTATAACTCCGAAAGGCATTTGTGCACTCATGTTGGTCTATACTTTTCGTCCTATTTTGGTATCATTAATCATCTCCCAAACGTTGTCGGTGTTGTTTTAAAACACCCTGTATATCCACATAGTAATTAAATTTAACTATCAATCAGTACATCATGTTCACTGCAATGTTTTAAAGTGTTAACGCATTCCCTAGCCAAAATCATGACTTTTTACTTTATCTACCGGTGTAAGAATCTAAATCTATCTCATTCGAATGTTTTAGATCATATGCTTACGCAATACCATGCGCACAGACATTTTTGTAATGTTCAATTAACAGCTTTGTCTTCCGTTACTTCATTGAAACTTTTCACATTCTCTTTCTAGGTTGTTATTAAACATGCATCCTTGGCTTTACACATGTATCTAATTTACACTATCCACAGTAACATCTGTGTTCATGAAAGTCACGCTGTCCCTGTACTGCAAATCTGAATACTTTAAATACAGTCTACAGAAAGCCTCCTTCTCCTTGGATACAATATGGAAAATTGGTGGCACGGCTTCACAATAGCCTATATTGATTCCCTGATTTTACATTGATTGAACTTTAAACTTTTTAATTAATATTTCAAGTGATTTCAAAACATTCGGAGAACTTAGTTTACCCTTTTTAATTTGATAGGTTTGTGGTAGACCACCCACTTATATTTGGGAATGGGAATGAACTAAAATTTGGCGTGAAGTGTTTAGTGCAAGGATGCGACCTGTTGTAACAGGATATTTCTATGGAAAAAGAAGTTTATCTCCAGCTTTCAAATTTTGGTCAGTCTGCATTAGCTCGGCTCCTTAAATTTAGAAATTTCGAAAATATAATATTTGACATTTGTTTTCTTGGGCTAGAGTAAGTACTTATATACTTTGGGAAATTGGGAGATAGTTTTCATGTCCTTAGGAGAGTATAAAATTGCTGAAAATAATTACTTGGAAGATGTGGTGGACTCATGATATAAATGCATTTAAAAGCAATATATAAAATACTAACTGCCCAAAGTGCCCGAAGTTCTCTTCCAAAATTTGGGAAGCTAATTTGGGTGATGTGACTGAAATGTAATTTCCTCGGATGTAACAATCTTAGAACAACTCTTAAGATCAGTGAAGTTGCTCATATTCATTTAAAAATAGCTAACTCACACACACTCAAACACATACATTCATACTCACCTTGATGTGTCTCTTCCCGTTATTAGAAACCAAGTTTGTAACATTTGATTTTGAGAAGTACTTTCCTTGGTATAAATCGTCTTAGATTAAACTTACATTGCCACTTTGTTGGTACTGGTTATTTTTTTTAACTTCGCCCATGAGTAATTTCATTTATGACAATGCGTTAATTATTGGAAAATGTAAGGTTAATATGTTGAGTATGTTCACCGTAATTGGTTGAAGTTGTACATTCTACAAACCTTGATTTAAATTAGTATTACTTCTAATATCTTCCATCATTATAAATATAATTCTAGTATCAGATACTTTCCTAGTTATGCACTATAAGATATTATCTAAAGATTGGATAACTCACCCACAATTATCTCTTTAAATTCTATAACCTCATATTATATATCATATTTTTTTAAATATAATACTCGTTAATTTCATATATTCATTTTTATTTAATAAACGATCATAAGCCTTACTAAATGTTACTTTGTATCATTTCTTTATTACTGTGATCAAATCAGATTTATGTGCTTTTGTTCATATCTATAACAATAATTACATTGTCCGGAATGGCTTTTCTTCTAGTACTCTTAATATTCAAATCGGGACTCGAGCCCAAGCCTTCACCCTGGTGACACGGCAAATGGCACTGCCATAAAAACATAAGTATAGCTTAAGTACTAGATCTACCAATCTAGTGTTGGCAAACTTATAGCCATCTGGTAAAATGAAACATTTGACTCAGATGTTTGATTAATAATAGGTTTTTAGTGAGTTGTTGGTAAACATTGAAATAGTGTAATGTGTTCAGTGTAATGTAGTGAAATTTGTATGCAAGAACATATTTCTCTCAATGACCTGCACTTATAGATGTTGATGACTTCTTTCTGAACATGCTAACGGTTCGTAATCTGATGTTGAATTCAGATAGATAGGAAATTCACTGGAATTACTATTTTTCAAAGGAAAGTTAGAACTCGGAGCTAACGTTGCTAATTCTGTTGTTTAGTCATGATGTTGGAGGTGTTTGTCTATTAGCAACTGATAAAGATACTCGAAACCGAATGAATGTGTTTTGGAAATTCTCGCATCAAACTTTCATTATTCGCAGAAAACTGTCAGTTTGAGAGAGAATTACGTTTGTAAGTATTATGTAATAAGAAGTCATAACAGTTTCTTACATATTGTTGTAGATGTATTGCATGACGTAAATTATATATAGGCCTACTACTTGACATAATTTACATTTGTAGATACAATGATGTTTTTTGTCTTGTCTTGAAAGATTTGACAACTATGTGGGAAAACAAAACAAAACAAATCCGTGTAAGATAGATAAATATAAAAAGTTTTAGTTAACGATATAAAATTATCAATTCTTCGCTAATTGTGATGTTGCGTCTACAATAATTACATTGATTGTTTGAGTAAAGTTTAGAGTTCTGTTTAGATGCATATATATATGCATAGATGTATGTTACGTAAATCTACAGCTTAACGTGGGATCTGAACCACTTGAGCTCCCAAGGAGATCGAGCACAGTTCTTCCGCAGCATATTAATACATTTTTAGTTATGATGTCACTCATCACGTATGTCTAGCCAGTACTAAGTACACTTTCTTGACTTGTTCACCGCTGTGAACTTGATAATATAGCCCTAATAAATTATACCTGAAATTGAACTATCAAACTAAACAAAATGGAAGATGTACATTGGTTAATGTGGTTTTTTTTATTTCAAAATGGTGTATAATTAGATATTCAGTTAATTGACATTACTTTCGAATAGAGCCATCAATATGTTCTTTAAAAATATTTCTTCTATTTAAAGCTTGTATTTCGATAAAATGTAGTGGAATATCATTCCCATTGATTGGGGTTGAAATTAATAAAAGTTAACTGGGTAAAAATGGAAATACATGTGATTCAGAGTTCTGTACTTAAAAACATGATCTTTTCTCGATAACTTTCGACCAAATCATTCAATTTTAACACAATATTACTTATATGTCCTTCCAGTCGTCCCATTAACTCTTTCTAAAGGTGTAAAATCTATGAAGAATAAAAGGTTGAAGAAATCTAATCCTTATCTAAATTACGATCATATTTTTCAATAATAGTAAATATATATATTCGATTTTACGATGATATGCTATGTTTTCTTTAATATCTCACAAGGAAAAAATAACACTGCATGACACTAAAATATTTCGAAAACGAGTGAGATACCTCCTGCTTATTAAAAGTTTTTTGTGAAGAACATTATTCACTGAAGAAATTGTTATGGTGTTGAATTTTCGTCGCGAATTCTGGTCTTCAAAATTTTGTTCTACGAGGTATTGGCAGGTGAGATTTTCTGAGGGCGACGAGATTCCGCGAGAGTTTGTTAAGGAAACGTTTTGAACGGCGGAGTTAGAGGTGATGATGATTTATGAGATTTTGTCAATTTACCGTTTATTTTTCGCAGTATCAATTTTACATTATTGAGTACATGAAGTACGAAACTTTAAATAAAACGGTATAGAATTGGGATGGAGAATATATTTTGCATACCTTTCAACAAAGTATTAAAAAGTAACTCTTCAAACATGTCTTGCTGTTTATTAAACTTTAAGACATAGAAACTTCGCTGAAATTTTCCAATCCAATTTCATGGGTTGATTGAAACTTAACATACATTTCAGCACTGAGACTATGAAATGGCTAGATACTGTTTCAGTTCGGAAGCGAACCACTTCTTAAATATGCATCTGAGGCAAGTGTTCTCATCGAGACTCGATGCTGAAACAAGATAAAACACATACACACACAATTATACTCACACAAAGAATCGGCATTAGTAACTCAACCATGAGGGGTGACTAAAACTTTTGGAAATTTGAGCGATGATAAAAACAAACAAAATTAGTAATCCTGAACGGAAAACTAATGACCCATTGGTAAGAACAATATGGGAGGATAGAAGATAATTGAATGTAATAAGGAGAGTATTGAAATAGGAGGACAACTATGGTAGGATTTGGTTTGTGAAAAGCGCAACAACAAGCAAGATTGAAGAAAAATGAAGCAAGATAATGCAACAATATAACGATACTAGCATGGTTAACAGCTACACCAATAAATAGAAGTGAGCTGAAGAAAATTCCGAAATTGCGGCAATCTCCCAGTGATGCCAGAAAATGTGATGATTATAATAATGTTATTAGCTTATATGCATGCCCATCTGTTAACAGAAATTACACAAACTATTGCTCGAGCACAAATAAAAATAAGTGCTGCCTGGTTTTTTTTAATTTCCTTATCCCGCTTTCAATATACATGAGGGTAAGTTAAATCTAATATGCGACCAATGCCACATGAATTCAAAACCAGATCTCTCACACCAAACGTGTAAATGTTTATGTTCCCGAGAAGTTTTGAGAAACGTGATTCTGTAGCTCAGATTGCTATCCTTTCGAAATTATTGTCTCCCAAGAATCAAATTCAGGTGTCTGACATTAAAGACGGAAAATCTAATTATCATTTAGGAACGAGTAACTGTGGAAAACGGAGAACCAGTCCCGCTTTCTGATATTTGATATTTAGGATTATATACAATGGTCAGTTTTTTGTTTATTCACTGGGTCGTCATTTATGTTATTAATTCTTAAAACCTAATCATAAATTACGCAAATTTTCATGTTGTAAATGAATACATGTTGTAACATATGGAAATAAAATAGACCATTAACGTCTACGTAATACATATTTTACATGTTTTCATTCAAGTCAATCTGAAACAGGAAGAAGTTATTCTCATAATACATTTAAATTTAAAATTTTCAAATTATAACGCTATAGTTTTAGTAGCAAAAATGTCCTTCATGTCAAATCTTGCATTGTATTAGCACAAAGTCGGCAGTAAAATATTACAACAATTGATTGGTCTGTGTTAGGAACTGAATAGATTTATGGTCTTTCATAATTATTGTTTTGCTACATGTAGAAAACACAAAACACATCGTTAACGCAATAGAATATAGTTGGTAACTTCCAATGATATTGTACAAGAATAATATACTTTTAACATATAAACAATAATTTTCTTGTTGAAATTCTACTGAATATTGCGAGTAAACGTATGCTGGTCAAATTGAGTCGTTTTTTGTTAAGATCGGACAATCTTCCTGTACAAGTCTAAGCTTTAAAACGGGAAACTACTAGAATTACGCCTCCTAATATTATTAAATCAAATTCTGTAGTAAGCGCAGTATGTTGAAAATATAGTTAATGTTTTTTTTTCTATTTCTATATCAAGTTCTCACTTTATATTTTAATATTTAGTATCTGAGCTTATTTGTTAGAATTGGGACCACTAAACCAATAACCTTCTTCGGATTTTATCTGAGACTTATGAGGTATTTACTCAGGACCGTCGCGTGGGTTGTAAGCGCTCGAGGCTAGAATTCCAATGCTCCCCCCCCCCCAGTGTGTTATGAGAAACAACCAGAGTTTATTTTGTATTCCTAGATTTAAATATGGAATGTAAGATCATAATGTAAGATGAAACAAGTTGGTATTATGTCATTTTTTTAAAGTGAAATGTTTTTGTAGTTAAAACATAAAAGTTAATGAAAACATGGTTTTGAATTATTGAAATCGAGTCTATTCTTGCTTATTTTGAACTGACATCAACATACTATTGTCCGTTTACTATAGCTTGGCGCTGTGTTTTAACACAAAACCTGGCTAGCGAATCATAGAAGTCCTTCCCCTTCTTTCCCCTTATCGCAGTGGTAACAAAAAATGAAATCAAATATTTAAGTTTTAGGTGGTCCGACGGTTAGGGTAAAGGAGACGATGATGATGAGAGATGAGTGAAATGGTGGAATGAAGAAAGTGGGAGGAAACGGGAGAACCCCGAGAAAACCCACGAGCACGGTGTTTGTCCACCACAACGCAGTGGTAACAGTGGCACTAACTCATCAACTTTAGCACTAGTAGGGTTTGGTATTTGCAAGTTGCGTAAATTTCGAAACAGTTTACTTCTTCTCTAATCAGGGCCGTAACTTGTGAGGGACAGGGGAGGGGCAACTGCCCCGCAGGGAGGTTCCCCGCCGTTCGAAGGGGCCTATTTTGACACAAAATTTTCTTAATCCATATATGATACGAACATGAAATTATAAATGAAGCATCAAACAGTTTCACTACATTACATAAACAAAGCAGCACACAAAAGGTAAATAAAACAAAAATGAGTTGTGGGCCCATTTCAGTAAAAAAAACGTCTACTATTAGAGGCCCTAGAAATAACATTTATTCATCTGGCTTTGAGATTTGTCAATATTGTCCCCTTAATTAATTTGTCATGTATGGAACGGGTCCAGGGGCATAAGTAACGGCCCCGCAGACCTTGCCGTGAGGGAGGGCCCACAGGCTCCGAGGGGCCCATAAAGAGTAAGAGAAAGATAGAAAGAGAGGGGTCCAAGAATGAGAAAAAGAACTTTTTCTAGGAGGCCCAAATACACGTATTAATGCTTGCCCCCCAGAAAAAATCTAAGTTACGGCGCTGTTTCTAATGTGAATTTATTGGTACAGTTCTGCTAATAGTTAACTATGTATGTCCGGTTGGTCTCTTTAAACCTCGCGCCGTGCAGAGAAACGCAGTCTTGCAGGAGTATAGAATTCGGATTTTAAGAAAGCGGGGAAAAGAGAGCGAGGATGAGCAAAATGAGAAGAAAGAAAGAAAGAATGAAAGAAGCACTTCTATATTTACTTCGCAACGAATTTAAGGAGTTATAAAACGAAAAAAGGATATCGGAACACACCACCATAATATTTGCGAAAGGTTGGCAACATAATATTCTGGCGGAATATATCTCCCGCCAATTTTGGAGCTTCAGTGTTAGGCCCAATTCTGGCCTTACAGAAGCTACCATCTAGGCATTCACCTCGTGACACTGAGGAAAACCTTAATTAGGAATACCAGCCAGAGCCGGGTTCATGCCCACGCTGGATCTACCTATTTTAATGCCTTTTTTGTGTTGGACGGTGTCTGGTAAGGGCACCCAAACAGGGCAAATCTGTACTGCTTTAAAATGCTTACATGTTAAAATTCGCTTTATACTGTACTTTGAGCACGTAATTCAATGTGTATTATATTCTTCTTACAGCAGCATGCTTTATTTCCCAATACTTTAAGTCTATGGTTGTAAGTATTTATAATTATTGCATCATACTAATCCTTCTCAAAGCTCGTTCAATTAGAATGAAATTCTAGACTTGGTAGTTTGCAACATTGCAAACCTTCACAACAGGCAATGTGTGGCGAGAATATTTCCACATATACTCGCATCGAAATTCCCAGCCCCTGTTTACAATCAGTAAAATACGTTTCTGTCGCCTTATCATGAAAACAACGCTGTCCAGCGAACCTAACGGTTTTTTGCTCTCTCTGTTTATTGTTTACAACACAAACTGCAACCTCCCAGTGTTGCCACGCGTACAAGGTTTTAGCACAGGTTCGAACAAGAACACTTGTACAAAGTTTAGTGGGCATTATATGTAAGTTTGTATTACACAATAACTAACTCGATTTGTCATAACGCTAATGTCTCAGTCATTTCAAAAGCAGCAATTTATGTAGTAATAGTGATTGGTCCATGACTACAGAAGTAGGTACATTCGGTTCGGCGATTCATGTGCCTGTCAACCATGAATTAACCATGTAGGGGTGAGAAGCAAGGATGTTATAAATAGAGGATCTGCCCATATGTATCTTCATCCTATTAAATCCGTGAAGCCAAAAAGCAGCCGAACATCGGCACGTCTGATTGGCTACTCTCGTTTCTACCATCGTCTGATTGGCTACTTTCGTTTCCGCCATGATTGTTGGCTCAAAACATTGCGTAGATCCTATTGGGTAGAGTGCGCAGAGTAGGGGTGGCGAAACTGTGACGTATGGCTTGAAGAGTTTGTTGTAAGGGTAGATCCTCTATTTTATAAGATCCTTGGTGAGAAGCAAGGTTTTGACGCTCGCACTACAATTGTTGTTTGTTAACAATTTTCCATCCTAGAGTGAACAGACAAAGATAGCATAGAATACACAAATAACAATACAACTACAGTAGAACGTCGATAATCCGAACGTCAAAAATCCGACCGCGGTCCCTAGAAGCCTTTTACATTTTGTCTTAAAGCTTGCGATAAACAAACAATAGTGTGTCCGTTGACGATGTGTGAAGTCAGTGTTTTTACAAAAGTTCATTCATATGTAATTGTTCGTCATACATACTTTTATTTTTGTTTTCTCTTAGGCTTAGTGTGGCTTACAAGATCAGTGTAATTTAGTGTACGAGCAGGTTCTTCAGAAATATTAAATGTAAGTAGCCTTACGTACGGTATTGTAATTACTGTATGTACCGAATAATCACTGTATCGATAGAAGAGCATACTCTACAGTATATGTAAGCCTAAATGGCATTTTCTTGGTCATTTTCGAAAATCCGAACAATTTGAAAATCTGAATTACCTGTGGTCCCAATTAGTTCGGATTTTCGACTTCCTACTGTATTAAATTACAAGATTAAAAAAACTCTTCTCACAGAGGGCTGGAGAGAATTCGAGTTGGCTAATCGTAGACGATGTTTGACATTACCGGTAATTTTGAAGTTCAATACTCTATCCGGAGTTCCTCAAGGATCTAATCTAGGTCCCTTTTTGTTTCTTCTTGTTATTAATGATATTCTTCTGTGTATTAAAACTTCTCAAGTTCTTATTTTTGCCGACAGTCTCAAATTATACTCCAGAGTAAGTTTAGTTGATGACTACTGGAAGTTCAAAAGCATGTACAAAGAATTCAAATATGGTGTAATAAGAACAAATTAATCCTTAATGTGTCCAAATGTAAATCTGTATCTTTCATGAGAAAAGAAAATCCAATTAACCTTACCTATACAATAAGTGGATCTTACTTCTCTACCCCAAATACAATCAAAGATCTAGGCATTATATTTGATAGCAAACTAACCTTTGCTCAACACATTGACGCAATAATGAGTATTTTATGTTGTAAAACTGTCCTATAAGCCAAGAGTTCCAAAGCAGACTAGAGGCCTGGGATTAGGTTACTCCTAATGTTCCGAAGCAAACAGTAGGAGGGACACCAGAGAACTGGTACAGGTCCGCTGTCGGTCATCAAATTTATAGGGTCCCCAGACAGCGGGGCGCTGCTGCTCCGTTGTCGTCGTCTGCTTCTTGGGAGGAGCCAGAAGTTCGTTGTTTGCAGGTCGTAGTGGATCCACGTGGTATGTAGTATTCTCTCGTAAAACCATGCGGTGATGTTTATAAACGTAAGTGAAAAGAGTTGTTCGTACACAATACCACGTGGGACATTACACCCCCTGACTTGATTAAAAATAAGCCGAAAGGTTATTTTTCTTCTTGTGAGGGGTAGCAACACTAAGGGACCACACACAAAAAATCACTAAAAGCACTGATAACACTAAAAAATTCACTTTTCGAAGCACTATTAAGGCAGTGGAAGAAAGCATTAAACAGTTATTTCCTAAACACAGGCAAGATCGCTTCATAGTACATGTCACTTCATTTCCCTCGAGGAAGGGCTGTTTTAAACTTTGGCGTTGGATTGTTAATATACGTATATTAGCTCACTAATGGGAGAGGTGTTGAAGTCTGTGAAATCGTTTGTTTGTTAGGAGTATGAATGCTATTAAATGTGTCCATTGGAATTGGTGGGGATATATCTAGACGGGGTCTTTTGGATGTTTTTGGTTCCGAGCGAAGACGGCGATATAGTAGGTATAAGGTAATAAGAGTTGCGAAAAAAAGTTGCGATTGTCACAGGAATATAAAGATGATTTATATTGGAAAGTTCGTGGTGCGAATGGCGTGGTTTCTTGGTCACCCTGTATAAGGTGTAAAGTTTCTCAAATATTTCCACTAATCATATGCATTCAAATAAAAGAATCCAATTTTTAAATGCATGTAATGATGATAATGATAAACTTGAATTCCTGGACATCCTGTATAAAGTAAGTGATCATGATTTTTGGAACATCCTGTATAATGTTTATGTTGCATAATGTCGGTGACAATATGTAGTCCACAGTGGAAAATAAGAAAAAAATCGAGGAAATGAAGAATTATAGGTTACTCGTCCTTCTATCGATCATTTGCCTTTTAAATACGGAAGTGTAATCTCAGCATTCTTTCATTCAGTGAAGGATAATGAATCAGATTTTTGTAAAAATAGAGAATATGAAGTGTTTGCACGCAAAGAAAAGTTATTTATCCAACTGAATACTTGTCTTCGTGTTTCTTCTTTCGAATGGTGAGTACTCTTTTTTTTTTAAGTAAAAAGTGAGAATGATTAAAATGTTTTATGCTATACAATGTTCTTAGCCAATTGAGTTAAATAATTTAGATGGGTTCATTTTCTTATCCTGTTCTTCTCTTTTCGTGTTGCCAATTGAAAGAAGAGAAATATTTAAAAGATGAGATATGCCAGATCCTATCGTGTATCTTTCGTCTGGCGTTTTGCCGTCGTTGTTTTTTTCGTTTAAATATCTTCGCTCGTATAGAAAAGAAAATAACTAATTATCCTCTTGCTGAGTTTCGTCTAAGTTTTCATAATTCTGTCTACAGAAATTTCCTGTATGGGTTGATGATATGAATAAAGAAGTTTGACCCTATAGAGATAATTCTGTCAAGTATTGTGACTGGACCGACAAATTTAGAGAAGAATTATCCTGGTACTCCAATCTGACGGTACGGATAGAATACAAGTACTTTCTGTCCCTTGTTAAAGCTAGTTTGTTTATGCTTTGCGTCATAATATTTCTTCTGCTTCTTCTAGCTTGCAGTTAAATTGTCCTTCATAATTCCCCGTATCTTGTTCAAGTGTTCCCTATCAATACATAATGTTGGGGTTGAAGCAAGCGCAATATCAGAAATGGTCTTAGGTTCCTAACCGTGCAATAAGAAAAAACTTGAATACTTGGTTCCAGCCTGCATGAATGTGTTAATCACAAAGGTTATATATGGAATAAGCATCGGCCATTGGTTTCGATTTTCCTGCACAAAAAAATTTAAGAGCATTCTGTATAATTCTGCGGAATGTTTGCCCTACACCTAAAGTTTTATGATCGTATGCTGGACAAAATTTAAATTCAAAGTTGTAGAGCTTTGCTAGGTTTGTAGTCTCTTTGCGATTTGTACAGTGTATCTAAATACAGGTACAAAAAAGCTCCATATTTAAAAATGATCTCACATATAAGAAATTGTTCAATTTCTTCGGCTGTAATTTTGTCTACGACTTTTGCCACACAGAAACGAGTGGACATTTCAATTGCTACCAGTATGTGTTTAAAATGTCCTTATCCGACCGGCACTTTCCCAATTGAATCATATTGCCATGCAGTAGCAAGGCTGCAGTAGGATGATGGAGTAATTGGCCAGATGGCTTGGTTTGTAGCTTCTTGAGTTTTTGACAGAGAGTGCACGCTGTTATGCTTTCATATTAGGGAAATAATACTTTCTCAATGCCGATTGGTACGTTTTAGTATATCCAAAGTGAGGCGCCAATGATTTATTATGAACAGCATCTAACCATTTCTTTAGTAAAGATTTGGTATACAGAGCAAATATAGCAGTCCCAATTCAGGATGTTTGTGTGTCCTATATAGCAGTCCATTTTTAAGACAGAAATATTTCGCGGCACGTAGTGTTGACAATTTATTAGGTTCCTTATTTTCTACAACTGATGATATCCGAATATGAAGTATCCTTTCTTTGCTCTTCAGCCAAATTGGGTAGTGTCAGGGGTTGGTCAATTTGAAAGGTCTGTTCCAATGAGAGAAGAAAAAACTTCAGCGTCCTCCGTGTCAGAAAAGTTATCACTTTTGTGTTCTTCGTCCCGTTGTATGTTTTGTTTTTCTTCTAAACGACTGAAAGTATCTGCTGGATGTAAACTTTTAATGTGGTGTATTTCAAAATTAGTCTGCTAAGAATATCTTGTAACGAGTGAATTTTCCTACTTTGTCGGGCTGCGTGTTTAATGAAACCCGGCACTTAGCGTCAAAGAATAACTTGAATTTTCTATTTAGTAGAAAATATCGAAATTTTCTAAGGACGTATATTAAGGCATATAATTCTTTCTGCCGTGTTGAGGCCCTACGTTCGCTCTTGGTAAAACGCCTACTGCAATAGGAAACAACATGTTCCTGGTTAGTTTTAGGGTTATAACATGCCAAAATTCCACCTTCCGAGATTGATGATGCATCGAAGTACACACGAATTTCCAAAGATAGGTCGAAATGAAATAAGGATGAGACATGAATGACATCTGTTTTAAGTTTCTCAAATAACTCGTCTTGCTGTGTTGTCCGCTTGAATTTAGAATTCTTTTCCAAAAGAACTTGAAACGGCTCCACTTTTTCCGTAAAATTTTTGATGTGTGCTCCCAAATAAGAGCAGAGTCCAAGAAAATCCTTGAAGGCCCGCTTAGAAGTTGGTTTCTTAAAATTCCGTATTTTATTGGCAATTTTGGGAGAAATTTTGATTTCTTTGCCACTAATTGTAAATCCTAGTAATCCAATTTTGAGTACAAGGTAGGTCTTGTTTGGGCTAGCTCTAAAATCGTGTTTTCTTAGCCTCTTGAAGAGTAACTCCAAATCCGATAGTTGCTTTTTCCAATTTTTGCTGCTTATTATGAGGTCATCTGCAAATGCGCTAATACGAGGTGGTAAACTCTCCAAAAGCATTCGTACTGCTATAGTCAGATCTCCTGCTGAAGTGGTATGACCTATAACGCAGCGTTGAAATTGATAGAATTTCATGCTATGATAGACCTCGAAGGTCATATATTTTTGATTTTCATGGTGCAATAACAACTGAAAATAGTTGGACTTTATGTCAATGATTGAAATGCAATATTTGCCCCTAAGTACATGTAAAATGTCTTCTGTGGACTGGAATGGTATGGCAAGATATTTGTAAATTTATTACATGCCTGCAAATTCAAAACTAAGCGAAATTCTGAAGTGTTTGGCTTGCGGACTATTAGAAGTGGCGATGAAAACGAGCTGTTATTGGTCTCTTTAATAATATTAGCTTCTAATAGCTGCTTAATTTGGAGATCAATTTGCGGCCTCACCGCCAACTCCTTTGTTATTTTACGAACATAGCCACGAAAATATCCTATGTCTGTCGGTGAATATGAAAATATCCCTATATTTAAAAAGCAAATTATGTACATAATTTTTCTGTTCATCTGATAGGCCCGGGTTTATGTCAAGTAGTTTAATATCAAAAAGTGATTTAGTTTTGTCCAGTCTATTCTATATTTACTGTTCAGATCTATAAAATGTTTCGTCATTTTGTTCGTCTAATTGCTGATCTCCCTGTATCTCGACTTCTTGCAAGTCCTCCTCAATATACGCGATCGGTGTATTTTTCGCTAATGTTACAGGCCTATTAGTCGGATTAGATATTATCAGTGTGAAATTATTTCTAGGTACTTTAGTAGGTAAGGTCTGCAATACGTAATTATCTAATAAATTCTCTAGTGGAGAGACAATGAAATACTCCGTATTCATTTTCCGATTCTTGATATTAATGGGTAGAAAGAAATGTGTCCTAGGTGGTATGATAACTTTGCGAGTGGTAAATACTTCAGCCGACTTATGCTCTTTTATTGAATGAATCGCACTTGCCGATAATACTTCCTGAGCATTAACTTCGGTTGGATACCGCAGTGGCCTTGGCTTCCTGTATGCAGACAATGTATTATTTTGTAAGTCAATTTTGGCTTTTAAACGATTTACAATATCTTCTCCGAATAAAGGTAAGAATTCTTCATGTTCTAAAATTGGGAATTAGTGTCAAAATGTTGCTGACCCAATTTTTGAATTTAGAGCTATATAACGCAAATTTACGATGAAATTCTCAATTCCTCGAAGATTGGTGTTAAAAGTAATTAATTGCGGGTTTGGAGGAATCATTGATTTCGGCCAGAGACTTAAAGAACTTCCTGTATCAATTATTACAGGATATTTTTCTTTATTAATTCTTACATTAATTAACAACTTATGCTTCTGATTTAATAATTTTATGTTCTCTCTCCTGTCAGTCACTGGAGCCACAATGTAAAGTGATGTCAATGTTTGTTTGTTAGGCTAGTACTTGCGACTACTTGTTGTTTATTTACTTCTTGTGTTACGGCCCTCAGAACATGGTCTTGAGAAAAATTATTCTGGGACCCCCTATGGGTTTTCCTGTTTGTTATTTCTATAACATATGCTAGAAGAATGTCCTTGTTTGTAACACGTACCGCAAACTGTAACTGTTTCCGGTTTGGGTGTATTTTTATTATTAGAATTGCTTTTCTTTCCATTCTTATGTTGGTTGTGATTGCCATTATTTGTATTTCTTGATTTATATGCGGGTGGGGGTTGCGTAGTACTAACTTGGGAGGGAGGATTTGAAGGTAATTGAGTTTGTGAGGCACCCTGTAGTTGTGGTGCTGAAGGTACAGGAAATACTGGAGCAGGTTGTTGGTAGTGATGCCAACTGGGTGTCTGATTGTATAACGGATAAATTGGTTGTTGATGATGTGAGGGAAAGGATGTACTAGCAACTGCCGAATAATTTAGACTACTAACTGGTGGATTTTGGTCACAAAGTGAATAAATTGCTTGTTGTAATTCTACATAATCACGCTTTTTCATAAGATCTTGTGCCTTTTTCATGTTATGCAAGTGTGACTACAAAGCCTGAACCATAGTAAATAATTCCAATGCGACCTAAAGATAAATAATTTATTTTTTGTTCCTCGGTGGCCTGAGGCATAACTTGACGTATAACACTTAATTTTCTTTAAAAATGATGCGTCAATTGGCTCGTTTTCGCCTTGTTGAATCTGAAAAATTTCAATTTCAGCTCTATATGCTGGTAATTTTGGCCTACTTAAGTCGATTGGTTTAGTTTTTAATCGTTCATAACTGAGTGAGTTCATTTGATTTTGTGCTTTTAACTGTAACACTAAATCAAGAGTCCCATCCTGAAGGTACATAGGTAATAGTTCCTTCTTTTTCTTTGCATTCCAAGAATGCAATAGCGCAAGGTGGTCAAATAACATAAGAAACTTATCAGGGTCTTCAGTACCATGTCCAGAGTACTTGGTAAGGTGAGGGATATTGTAAGAACGGCGGGAATTCTGTTCCATCTTTGCACTATCGTCCGGAAAAATGTTTTTCTCTGATCTGGTATGAGGCATACACTAAAAATAGAGTCACGTCCGAGTTACCAAGTTCACAGATAAGAAAACCACATACATATGAAAAAAGTTCACTTCCGATTAATAAAAATACCATCCGGTAAGGCAGTATTCAGATCAAAACTGAGCCGGTCATTGTCATTGTGTTCATTTCCTTATGCAACTGGAATTTGGTATTCTGTTGTCGTCAAAGGCAATAAGTCGACATCAGAAAATAACTTTGAATTAAGAGGAAAGAACCTCTTGTACTCATACAACACATAGCTGTAGCAGATTGACCTCACTCATCGCTCACAACCTTGCGGACTCTGTGTATATACTCTGTATATTATATATTGCTCTGTGTATTATATACTCTGTGTATAATCGGAAAATGTATACTTGTTGTAAATTTCTTAGGAAAAGAATTATAAGAACGATAATTATAATGAGTAAAACAAAATGTTGCTAAATGGACAAGAAGATTTTATTTTCGTTCCATTGTTCTTATTTACTGCTCTTTTGACATGAAATTTTCCACATACATGTCTTTGCCGATTATACATATACTAACATTATAAGAAATACCGGGCGAATTCCTTATCAAATTATATTCCTACAACAACATATTTGTAGACATGCGACAATAATTTTGGACATAAGTGCACATAACACTTTAGGCATTTTGTTCGGAAGAGTAGTAAGAGATAATTCATTGGCGTTGTAAATGCGTTCAGATGTGAACTTCTTCTCCATTAACTTCTTTAGATTCTTATTTAAAAAATGTTCACTTGCTCCCTATTAAAACTAGAAATTCTCCCAATATTTATCGCATTCGAATTTCGAAGTCTCAGGTTAAGACTCCTACACATGAAATTACTCAACCAGTCCTTTCCTGCCATTTTAGTATTATTGTCAAACGGATGAGGTATCCTATTCGTGACTGCAAATTCATACGCAAGTTTCCGTATGGTGGAATTTGTCAGCCCGTAACTTCTATTGTGCATTTCGATTGCATAACTCACAAGTATCGATTCTTGACCAGGAGTAAAAACAGCTCGATATCTTCCATGTACTAGAAAAGCATGCAAAGACAAACATAATACCTCAGTTTCTGTTTAATTCTACGTAATCTGAAAAGTGAATGAATTAAAACTCTGCAATTAAAATGTCCGTTGAATCATTCTAATCTCGCTCCACCCATGAAATTGATTCAATATGTAGGAGACGTAGAGAACATAGAAATACTATATGTTCATAAGCTAGACCTAACAAAATGAATGTCACTCTACACTAAAGACATATATTTTTTATTCCCTCGGCAGAAACTAAAGGTTTCTTGAATTGGTATGTTTGTCCCATTCAGACTCGTTTTATGAAATTAATTCGTATGTCATTGAACTCAGTTGAAAGAGTTATGCAAGCAAGATCAAGATTATTAGGATTAAACTTCTAGTTGGCCCTGGAATGGACTGAAGTCACTGCTATTTGTCTCATATTTGCTACTAATTCATTTAAGTGTCTTCACTACAGCGAAATTAAACTACCGCTAATTTTAAAGTTTCTCTGTAATATCTTCAAAACAAATAAAAATATTCGAAAAGTAGAAACGTAGTGAACTAGACAACACAATTTTGCATGTGATACCATCGTCACAACTCATCTATCTGCTTTCGATTTGCAACTGTAGATAGATTTAGCATTTTTTGCGGATTCTGTAAATAGCGGCATACCAAAGCAGATAGGTGAATAGTGGTAAAGGTATCATATGCAAAATCGTATTGTCTAGTTCACTACGTTCCTACTTTTCGAATATTTTTATTTGTTTTGAAAATATTACAGAAA
Organism: Thermobia domestica; assembly: GCF_964235325.1. Taxonomy (NCBI): domain Eukaryota; kingdom Metazoa; phylum Arthropoda; class Insecta; order Zygentoma; family Lepismatidae; genus Thermobia; species Thermobia domestica. The sequence continues at coordinate 129,779,263 of NC_137456.1, read as the reverse complement.
AACTCTAAAATTAGCGGTAGTTTAATTTCGCTGTAGTGAAGACCCTTAAAACAGGGTTGCTAGGTACAGTTATCGCCACCGCAAACGTTAAAATGTGCTGATACTGCCAGAGTCGCAGACACTCTTTAAAAGCTTTTCCTTTCCACTCTTTTGATTATTTTTCTAGATCAGGAAAATGGATTGCTAACTCGGCATACACACACTTATATATAAAGGATGATGGCTGAGTCGAGAGATGAAAATGGAAAAGGGAAAGGTGAGTTCGGCATAACCATACCCAAAGGTGCTAAATTCCTCCAAAAAATATTTAGCAACGCTACTGCGTATTATTATTATTATTATTATTATTATTATTATTATTATTATTATTATTATTATTATTATTATTATTATTAATAATATATGCCTAAAACCCATATAATTTCATTCTACTTATGGGTTAGACTAACACGATTTTTCAAGTGACAAGGAAGTAGCCAACTTTTTTCTTTTTTAAAAATATACCATTTGAAACTTTGCACATATTGAAAACTTAACTGATTTTTCTTCTTATAACATCTTCATAGCGTAGCTTCCGTTACTCCATATTCTTCTACGGCCGCATTGATCGAGAAACCGTTGTTAACAACATTCAAAGTATTTTTAAATGTTTCATGGTCCCATGAACCATGCATTTCTCTTTCGTTTTATCTTTTATAATTTCTTACCATTTTCTTTAAGAGCGTAAACTGGAATGGAGAAATAAAAATAATTGTTATAACTAAACCCCACAAAAATAAATAAATAAATATCCTACAGATGAGAACAGAACAACAACTTACATATTATAACTGTGGAATTTGAACTAAATTTACTACATCGTGCAAATAAAAAGAAAAAAATACACTATTATTTTATTTTGTATCTGACTTTAAGGAACACATCAATAATGGGGTAAATTAATTTCTTCTAAGCAAGGATTTGGTTAAAGCGAATGGGGCAACTTGACGAATCGCCAACTTGCCTCGCTCAGGCTTCAGTCAACTTGCCCCGCAACGCTATTTTTGGAAAAAATAGTCACATGCTCTCAAACGGAGGACTGTTCTGTCGTAAAACTCTGTCAGTAAGTAGTATGATAAACAGTGAGTTCGTGCACTATTCCAAGTAATGAATTCTATAAGTATCTAAACATGTAGAAATATTTTTACTTCTCTGAAAAATAAACTGCAAAATAGATATAAAAAAAAAATACCTACTGTACAAGACTCAATCTCCGTATTTGTAAAACTACCACCTCAGTGTGAAGCCTCAAGATTATCAACTGCTAAATAAGTTTCCAGCCTGAAATCATACACATGCTAGCAGATATGATTGATTCGTTAACTTGCCCCGTTCGTCATCTTGCCCCACTGTTCTGTACGAAACGTTGTGATTTATCTTATAAGTAGTAAAGCGTGGGCACCCATTAAAAAAAATAAAGGTCATCGCCTATGTTGTATTATACATGCCTTACAAGGTTTTACAGTAGAAATGTTTGTATTAACTTCCAAGGCAGACGCTAAGGATAATTTCAGTTCTGGTCTTCTAGTAAAACAAAGAAGCCATTAGAAGCAAAATCATTTAGTATTAATGCAAAGATTGATTCATTTCAATTAATGAACCTGGAAGGTTCTCAAAAATAAATAAAGTAATAGTAATAACATAAATTATAGACCTATAGCACGGTCTATTTAGCCATCGATTGAGCAAAATTAGGGAAAATAATGCCCAATTTCAGAAAAGATCTCTAATTACCCATTTTCCTAAATAAGAAACAAGTGCGACGATATTTAGAGTTGCATCATTGTTATGGTCGTTTCGTAAGAAAAATACAATAACATTACAGTCCCTTTGAAAGAAAAAAGTTACATAAATTATAAACATCAATACATTTTATTAACTTAAAGCGAAAATTGACTTCTGTTAAAGTTTTCATTGTTAAAGTATGTATTGCAATTGCAGTTTGAAGTCTGGATTTTGCGACACCATAGGCCTACGTTATTACCGATGCTACTTAAATAGCATGCTATCACAAGAAAGAATACGAAAATGCCTCCCCATGTATTAATTTAACAGAGTATTCAACTAGTAAATTGAAACTACTGCTAACAGTAAAAAGAAAATCGCCGTTCTATTTGCAGTGAGGACGTGTAGATCTCTTACATCGATATCAAATTAAACCTAACTCTAAGTTAGTAAAACTGAAATTGCTTCTCCAATAAACGTGTCTGGAATAAACGTGTCTGAATACATAAACGTGTCTGGAATAAAAGGTTTCCAGTAAACAAAGACAATAAAGAAGACATAATATGCACCCCAGAACATAGGTACTACAGTGGTGAATTAAAAGTAGATCCACGACAAGCCATTTTATATGAATTTCACATCAACTCCTTACATGATCGCTAGGTTGAGACAAATAATAATAATAAGATTAGATAAGTTTATTTACGATTCTTGATAGCCTGAATTTTTGGTACAAACTAAAGAAAAATTGCAACAGTAAGAAATCCTCTTATTCTCGTCAGTGAAATAAAAAACACTGATGATAAGTAAAAATGCGAATAGTTATATTCGAAACTTCACCGCGGTATTTAAAAAAAAGTGTATCTTAAATATAATGAGAATTCTTCCCGACAATGTCAATGGAAATATATTTATTCACAGGCAAAATAATTTGTCGAAACATGTAGTAGTCACTCCCTTGTCTAGCCAAGATGGTAGACTGTAGCTTAAACTTTGAAAATCATGTAGTAGACTAAAATTTAATAAATGCTTCACTAATTGTAATACAAAAGAAATAACATGTCTTGGAGTAATGGCACTCTAGAATGTAGTTATGTCTTTTTAGTTCAGTTTCTTTGACATTGCGTATTGGCGTACCAATGAATAAAGTATGCCGTATTTGTGCATGAAGTGATTGTGCACACTCCAATTTTCTATAATCACTCGAAATGTTGTTTGCGAGAGTTGCAAGTAATCAAGGATTATTGCAAATAATTCTTATTGAAGAACATTTCGCGTAAGGAAATTTTTATCAAGATTTTAGGGAGCGAAATATAAAGAATACATTAATGCTTGAAAACAATTAATTCAGTCTAGTGGAAGAATCCTGTAATTTTTATCTATTTTAACTTAAGGTATTGGTTTATAATGACATAGTACGTGGAGTACTTCAAAAAACGTTAGGCACATTTGGCGTGGTCCGTATACAGTCCAAAGAATTGAACTGCATAATTCAATGAGAAAGGCAAGAAGCGACGGATTGAGTACTTCAAGTAGATGGAAATTGTCTTTCTATTTCGTATAGTCGCCATTTTGTGTGTTCTACAGAAAGGAATGTTGAGAAGGGAATTCAACTACAGAACTAGGACAATCTTGCAGAAATTTAGTAAGGTTGTAAGAAAAATATTAAACATGTTCCTATATAAATCTTACTGTCCTCGATCAAGTGTTTGAATTTGTGCAATACATGGTGCTTAAACTGAAATTGTCGTCCTTGTGAAATAAGCCTTGTTAATTAGACAAATCATATTTGACAAATAAATAATTACGTTGGTAGAATGGATAAGTGAAATTTGCCAAAATGAGGTATTCCTAGTAGTATCGACGGACTTGCAGTAAGAGGAAAGCTGTGTTCAGTTGATTGCAGAAGCGTATAAGGTACTGTTTGATATTCTAGATAAAGGAGGTGTTTATCTAGTAATATAACACAATAGTAGTTATATTACTAGATAATATATATTACTAGTAATATAACACAACACAATAGTAAAATAAATATTAGGACCAGAAAAGTTTGATTGTTAAAAGCTAAGTACAGAACAATTGGTTCTCGTAACCTCTACCTTAAATAGCATTTGCAAATGTTGCTCAGAATGAACAAGTTTTGAAACAAAAATAGTTTCGAGAATGTTGTTGATTTCTTTAACTTAAATCGAAACAGAATATTACAGAATTATCGAATTTGGAAACTAACTTAAAGATGTTATTCCTTCCATCAAAATGTATTTAAAAGAATTGTTTCTAAAGTAGGAAGTTTCTTAAAAGCTGTTCTAAATGTAAAAGAAAAGTAATTTAACAACAGATAACTAGCATTAAAGATGTATTGAAACAATCCAAGAATAGTTCTACTCCAGTATACGTACTTAGGGTGGAATTATTGTTGCCAGTTGCTTCCAGATATGATTATGGATTTTTACTGTTATAGGTATTGCATCTTGAGATAGTATCTTATTGTATATAATTAAACTATCTTTGACTGCTTCGTTTTTGTTTATTCTACCTTCAAAGTAATACATGGTTTTGGAATCAGTTGAGGCAACCCTCTGCTTAGCTAGATAAAAGTAGGCTAATATGAATAATGTGTTTCTATTCCTTATATTGGTTGGACTGTAAATTGAACCTTTCCTTTATAGTCACCTATTTATATCAGAATGCGAAGCTAAATTACAAAAGAATTTGCCAATTCACCAAGCTGTAACACAATACGAGTGAGTGAGTGTATTTTTCTCACGCTGAAATATAATGTCATATGTTATTTCTAAAACCGTAAAAAGAATCGTAGTTCATACAGCACATGAACAGTACGATGTGATTGTAGTTAGTACCGGAATATTGAAATTAGATGTGGATTGTATAGTTTACGAAATGATTACTGTGCAAAAGGTTTCCAAATATTCCATACTAATATAATTGAAAGACAAATGTATTCATAATACAGTAAACCGGTTTTAGACCTAAAGCATACTAGTTACCAGAGTATAACATACAGAAAAAATAAGAAACATACCAACAGTGTAAGATATTATACGCGGGTGTAGTTATTCCAGTTTTGGTGACCTACTGATCACTAGTAATATTTTAATTGATTTTATTGTATTATTCTTGCCCCAATAACGTCTTGTTTAAAAAATGGACGATTATTGCCACAGGTATATATGAAACTATACATAATAAATGAATTTAGTTCTCGTAATGAGTTAAGATATATAAGTGCATATGCGAGAAGTACTGCAAAAAACTGAGGGAGATGCTTCAAACCTTAATGTTGCAGCATTTCAAACTGAAAAGGTAAATTATTAAATATAAAAGGAAGAGTAAACTTGAATAAAACGATATTGCCTACGGAAATTTGCATAGATAACAAATTTCCTAAATTAATGGGAGAGAGATGTAAGAGCCGAGTATCTTATTGTATTTTTCTTTTTCTTATCTTTAATTGAATATTATGTGATTCTTGTTGTTGGTTAATCATATTTAATTATGCTATGGGTTGTTAAAAGGACGGCCGATTTCTCCTTCTTAATTGAGAAGTTACCAATTGTTTATATTGTATATATGTATGTTTCGTTTATTTCGTCTGTTTAATATGTGTTTTGTGTGTTCTTAAATCCCAATGATAGAATATTCTCAATGGAAAATTCCTATTAACATTGGATATCGTAGGGGAGACTTCAAGGGTGAGACAAAGTCAAAGGGGTAATTCAGAACATTATATGAGAGAAGTTTTTGGATATGTTTGTTAGGAAATGGTCGCCAGGCCTTACACGTGATGAGGACGTACGCACTGAATATCAGTGTTTTGTATTTATTTTAATATAACAAAAATGTGTACGAAAAGGTAAAATACATAGAGTCTATGTGCGCACGCAGCTATAGTGTTGGGTGCACAAAAGGGTGTATATGGAAAGTTAACATTGGTGACCAAAGTACAAAATAGTCATAAGATCTGACGTAAATTGCAGAAACTTGTCACGTTTTTTTTGTATTTACTATAAATGTGATGTGTCTCCAAAAACTGAAGTAACTTCGTAGACACACGCCGTACTATGTAACTTGGGAGCCCGTCGGTCAATCTCTTTTTCAGCATTTGTAAGTCTAAATTCACCGACGGACTTCAACTGTAACTTTACCTTCTACAAATAAACTGGGATATCAAATTCGTCTCTATTATTTAAAGTACTGGCTACCCCATGGCTCTGACTGCAGCTAAAAATTAAAGAGAGTCTTAATATGTTTGTTGTTTATTCACGTGTGACCACTCACATATTGTTAATTCTGAAGTTGAAATTATAAAGTACGTTTCGCTCGCGTACTGAAGCTGCGACAGATCAAATCCTGCTTCAGCCTGGCGTTTGATAGTGAATGAATCAATAATGAAACATAGATCAGTTCCGATGCACTAGATTATTCAAAACTTTTAGCAGATGCAGAACAAGAATTAGGGACAATCTGTGCTCAAAGGAACTGTCACACAATCAATTCCTTGAAATCATATGGTATCTCAGGTTTGATTTCCGAAGCTAAGCACCTGGACACGAACGAATTTGCTCTCGCTTCTGACACTTTGTATAAACTTATGGAAAACTGTTATTTGTGTTATAGTCAAGTAACCGTTGATGGACAGTTGTTGCCATGCAAACTGAAATTCATATTTATTCAATATAAGCTAAATATGCCGCACAAGTATTTTTTAATTTTTTTTTATCATGTCCAGGCTAGCAACAATGTATTTGGTGGCTATCTGCATTTGGGCAGTGATGAAGAGCGGTCCGATAATGTACAAATTGGGAATGTTACTCACATTACTGGAACCACATCTATATCCCCAACGGCATGTCACTACGGATACCTTTTCTGTTTCTGTGAAATCTGCAAATGAACTTTTCGCGGAACAAAATATTTGGACAATGCGTCTGAACAAGAGAGAATTACCTCCCGTTGAACGTACCACCTCAACGCCACGATATACACGGTGGAAGAGCAAAAAGAATGTCGTCATTCTTAGCATCATGCTCACAAACGAGTCAAGTTAAGGGTGCAAAGAAGCCGAACACTGTATCACTTACTACAATGGTACTAAATGTGGCATACATGTTGCAGACCAGTTGCTGGAAAAGTACAAGATGTGGAACTCGCAGGTGATCTGTTCATGTATTTTACAACGTTCTTGACATTACCGCACTCAGTGCTTGCTTGGATACTTTTCATGGAGCCCTCGAGCTCCACAATTTCATGCCGAGGATTTATTCTTGCGCTGGTGGATGAACTACCTGCTAGTGCTTTGCATAACGAATGTCCTCTAATTGTTCCAGTGCTGTCCACAAAACGAAAGAAAAATGAATTTCAACTGTTCAACGAACAGAATAAGACCTGTCTGCTGTGAAAAATGTTTTGCTGTCGCCGTCAAGTGTACATACTGATTAACTTTCACTTATGTCTAACGAACTTCGGTATACATTGTGTTCATTCACAATTTACGTTCATATGCAATCTCATTTTCAAACGTTTTGTGTACTAATTTGTAATAGATATTCAGTCACTTCCTTTCTTTCTAACTTCTCATGAGAAAGCACACTGCGAAACAGGTTAAATCACATATATATTGCCAACACAAAAAATCATTTACTCTCAACAGGGCTTGAATATCTTAAGAATCAAGTTGACTCCCAACGGCGGTTTTAGATTAGTCTACAATCCGGCTATTACAGTGACAAGCACTGTTGAAGTTAACCATCGTTCAGGTCCTAAAACCTTGTCTCGGACCATACAAAGAAACAAACTCACTTGGGAGATCTCTCGTTCAATTTTAAGTCAAATGATTTTCAAAGGCCAGAAGTGTGTTTCCAGAGGTGATCTGTAGTCAATCGTGTCATCCGTAAATATTAGTACCCACAGAGTCATAGTTTGCACTGGTCACAGTAGCCCAGCCTGTAATCACCCCGCGATTACGACATTTGAGCTATAAGGTAATTTCCAAACGACTGTAACATAAAAAAAAAGCAACAATACGAATTAAAAAAAAACTTCAATACTTGGGTATACAAAGTTGCCTAAGTTTGTCTGCTCACACATTTTTAATTGAACAGAGTACGAAATATGATGTGCAGAATGAAATAGATGATTAACATTGAACAAGTTAATTTTATATGAATTAATACAGGAAGTTTCAGGTGTCTATGAACGGATAGCTTCATTCGCAATTCGTCAGCAGAGGGGACAGTCGTGACGTCTAATTAGAGATCCGAACTCCCACTGGCCTTTCTAGCATGTAAAATTGGGGGGGGTCATCAAAGAAAGTGATTTAAATAATAGTACTTACCCCAACCTGCATATTATCTTGGATTCCATTTGTTAACTTTCTGCTTACCTTCACGGACCCCTTGAGATATATTAAGTACTCTGTTATAATCGTTTCATACCCTGAATATTATATTCCAAATAAATATATAATGTATTCTGTCGTTAGTAAATAAATTAAATTAGAATGGAATATCGAACACTTTTTACTTCAAAATATTGGGGTACGGGTTCCCCTCGTCCCCCCTGCCAGAGACGCCCGTGCGAACTCCTACCGAAGAAAGAAAAACTGCCAATTAAGGCGGTTGGTACCTCTTCGCTGAGTCGAGTTTTCCCCTATCTAATAACATTGGGACTTGTTTCGTGTTTTTCTCAGCAAGCAATGAACAAATTCTTACAAAAATTTGCATGCAGTCAGGTCGATAATAAAGGATTCATTATATGAGCTTATAATTTTACTAAATGCCTCCAATCAAGTTATTTATTCTCCCTTTTTTTTCATGTGAAGATTTGCAACAGTGCGATCTGTTTCTCTCTGTTTGTGTTAGCAGCGTGCGGGAAATTTGGGCTAGCCATTTAAAACAGGTTTTTAACTTCTGTTCATATCACATCTGTAGAATGAAATTTTCTAGCCCTCTCGTCTTTTTCGAGGACATATTTATGGCACTGAGAAGGAGTGGGTGCTCTTTATTTTCTTTGCTGAACCTATTGCTTTTAGTATATTCGTCCAGTCTCATTCGGAGTTTTTGTAGTTACTTTCAAAACTAGCAAGGTGCTCCTTGCATCTCACATATTTCAGTCTTACACCTGATGATTGGTCATACAAATATAAATTAGCAGACGATACCGGATAAGTTTCCTGTATGGGGGCCGCGGTGGCTTAGTGGTAGAGCGTTCACTTGTGGTGCATAGCTCGCGCCAAGTGAACTTTGTGGTGGATAAACACCATCTGCGTGAGTTTTCTCGGGGTTCTTCAGTTTCCTCTTACTTTCTTCATTCCACCATTTCATTCATTACTTATCATCACCGTTTCCTTTAGCCTAGCCGGCATAACTGTGGGACGTAAAACATACAGATTTAATTTTATTTCTAAATTTCCTGTGTGAATAATAGTAATAATAATAATAATAATAATAATAATAATAATAATAATAATAATAATAATAATAATAATAATAATAATAATAATAATAATAATAATAAATCCGTGGCACAAAAGGTTGTAACGAGCAGGGAATATCACTGCAGCTTTGACACTAATAACTTAATTAAAATGTGTGGCCACCTCATCGGTTCCTCCTTGCTGATTTGTTTCCCTGACCGCTAGATTGGCCGCGCTGTCGACATCAGTGGGGTTTTCATATTGAAAACACAGTGCTCTTTGACTTTTGTAACCTCACGGAAACAGGTAAATAGTGGATATAGCATTTTGGAATAATTATATATGTATGTATTTATTTATTTGTATGTATTTGAAACTGTGAATAGTAGTATAGAATGTTTATGCTTTTATTTTTACCACATACGAAGGAAATTTAGAAATAAACTTTTTTTGTTATACAAATATGTTCTTAGTGTGAATGCTATCGAATTCTATTCCTAGTGATGACAGAGTTTTCGGAATTGATTCAGTATCGTGAGGGAATTGGGAAACTGAAGAACTGACAACACATTACCCTTCTAACAGAGTACATTTGTAGGAGAAAGTAAAGTGTAGTATCAGGGATTCTTTTACTACACAAGAAAACATCTATACATGATGAAATATGTACTGTTAATGTAGATACAAACGTCATTTTCTTATTATTACTTTTCGAAATATGAATAGGGTCTGTTTCTTGACAAGGAATACGGACTTATTAGTGTTACCTGCTAACAATAACCATGTAACTTACGCACTCTAATTATGATTATTTTTTTCAGATGGTGAACGCGAAATTCCATCTATAGGTACAACACATATTATTAACAAAATAATTTTAATTTTATGCACTATTTTTTCATGCTTCGTTTTAAAATATAGGGCTTTGTTTTGTTGAAGTACACCAATTTGTCAACGTCATACATATTAAACTAAAACATTACCGTTTACATATAAAAATATATGATGGAATACTTTGTTACATCAAGCCACAACAATATGTAAATGAAGTTATTAGAAAACTAAATAAACAAGCAGTATAATCAAAATGCTAAATATCAGCAAAGCACTGTTCACAATTTAAATATCTATGAGCATACTCCAAAATCCCTAGGCAAGCTTCTACTTTGAAAAAACGGTAAACAAAATTCACAAGGCCACGCTAAACATAAATACAGAAAAAGTTAAATAAAAAAAAGTTATTAGTAAAATTTCTATCCTTCCCCTCCAAAATTATGTCTCAAATCAAGTGAGTAATTTGCTTAAATTATACTGTTCTACCACTTTTTAATTTTGTCGATAGGTGGCCAAAGTTACACTCCAAGTATTGACTTCAATCAATATAAATAAATCAAACAAAACACTAACGTTTCACATTTATTTATACAATGAATATGTCATAGCTTTTTAAAATTTAACTTTCATTTCATGTATAATTTTTAAAAAAATAATTTGGTTTCAAATGTTATTTTCACGCCGTATTATACTATGTACATTGTAAGATCAAACCACAAATTCTCTAAACGTACGCATTCCATTTCAAAAAGCAGTTCAAATAAGATGCTAAGGAAATTTTGCTGACAACTCTCGAAACTTATCTAAGAATCAACTTTGAAAAATTGATAAAAGTTCTGGGTATACTTCATGAGTGAGTAAAGAAAAAATACAAATATAGATTAAAAAGAGGTCTTTTTTAAAAAAAAATCTGCAATTAACAAGAATATAATTAAACAAACCTAAAAGATTCTATAAAATAGATTTAAACAAATCTTCAGTAAATCAACTGATTTTCTAAATTCTCATTGTACACCTTTTATATTAATATAAAAATACATAAAAATAAATTATACAATATATACTGGTGTTGTTCATTATTATGTTTGATCTATCTAAAGTTGACTGGTAATAGATTTTATTTTGTACTATTTTGAGCACTATTTGTTGTTACAAACCATACAATTTATTTTAAATTGAAATATAATAGATAAATAAAATACAAATATTTCTCTTAGCAAGATACGTTACTATAAAAGTAGTTTTCTTTTATCAGATTACAAATTTACTAATAAATACCTCATATATAGATAGAATGGGCAAGTTACAAGGTTATTAACATGCTATTACTTGGAGTCAAGAAAGGTATGTCTATTCATGTTTCGAAAAAAAAGTAATAATAATAATAAAGTGACATTCATTTTCGTATACTATCTTTATTCAATAGAGATAGTTAGCTTCTAATTGCTTATAACTGTCTATACTTGACTGGGGAAAAGCTAAGGTAAAAGAAGAATGGATTTGTTCTCGCTGTTTTTACTTTTTTCTCCTTTCAGCAAAGAAAACGTACTCCAACGCCTTCTCACTAAAATGCCATAAATATGTCATTGTTGAAAGGGGTCTCACAGCTGTGGACAATGTTTAAACTAAAAGTAACCCTGAGATACTCGCCGCAACCTGCTAGAAGAGAGAACGCAGTGTCGTCAATGCGTTGTTGCAAATCTTCACATGAAAAAAAGGGGGGAATGAATAACTTAATTGGAGGCATTTAGTAAAATTATAAGCCCATATAATGAATCCTTTGTTATCGACCTGACTCCATGCAAATTTTTGTAAGGATTTGTTCATTGCTTGCTGAAAAAAACACGGAAAAAGTTACAATGTTATTAGATAGGGGAAAACTCGACTCAGCGAAGAGGTACCAACCGCCTTAACCTAGTCAGTTCCCCACATACGTTAACAAAAACGTCCCTGCAGTTTTTGACGTCCCATTATTCATACGCTTATGGAGAGGAAACAAAATGGCGCACGTGCCTGCCAAGCGATTGGGAGTTAGAGCCTGTCTATCTCATCTATGCACTCGGGAAGTATGAGAACTATACTTCGGCCCCACCCCTACCCCCTCTGACGGAGGAAATTCTCCCTTTCCTTACGGAAAAGAAGTGAATGACCTCAGCAGTGTTGCCAATTTGTCATTCAATCATTTGGTCTTGACGAGTGAAGATTGTAGGCTACTTAGAAGGGCTAACAAGATAGAGGAGAGCGAAGTCCGTGAAATAATTCGTTTTGGCAACGCTTCCGCATCTAACAATTGAAAGATCTCGGCCGCAACAACTTGGCCCTCCTCTTTTGAGGGAGGTACGGGAAAGCACACATCGACTGCAGCGCCAGAAGGGGCACAGATCAAATAGAAAGGCTCTAGTCTGACCATCAACCAGTATTGCCAGATCCGAAGAATAAAAAGTAGCGAGGTTGTGATTTTAAAGTAGCGGATTTGAACTATATAGTACCCCAAACACGAATTATTGTGCATATAGGGAAAACCGTTGTACCTTGAGCATAGTGTACCTTGGAACACTCGCATGTTTCTGAGTTCCTGTACTATCTAGTGGTGATTCAATTAACTATACAGGGTTCATTATGAAAGTAATGAGCATGATGCTACCCTGACTCAACAATCCACCGCCGCGCGCGCTGCCGACGCGGAAAAAGTAGTGGGTGGTCTGTCCTTCCAAACGCGCCCGGAGTCAGTCTGCTGCGAGCAGTGACAGCGTGTGGATGTCGTTCTGCGTGAAGCACGTTTTTACAAGTTGTAACACGGCGTGATGGAAGGTTCGCTCTAACAACACTACGTCATAAAATTTTGCGTCAAGTTGGGTAATAATCCTACGGAAACTTACCAGATGCTGAAAGAGGCCTACAAGCAGGAGTGTTTGTCAAGATCCCAGGTCGGAAAATGGCACAAGTCGTTCAAGGAGGGTCGGGAGGAGGTCGCCGACGAGCCCCGTTCTGGAAGCCCAACAACGGCCAGGACCGACGACAACGTTAACCGTGTGCGTGAAGTGTTGCGCTCAGACCGGCGTGTGAGCATTCAACAAATCGCGGATACCCTAAACATGTCAACTTTTGCGGTACATGGGATAGTGGCGGAGGACCTGCAAATGCGAAAAGTCTGTGTGAAGCTTGTGCCGAAGGTGTTGACGAACGAACAAAAAGAACTTCGAGTTTTGCGCTGCAAGGAGTTGTTGGCATTTTGTGAAAGTGATCCGGACTTTTTAGACTCGGTCGTAACTGGAGACGAATCCTGGATGTTCGAATACGATCCAGAATCCAAAAGGCAGAGTGCGGAGCGGCACACCTCATCCTCCCCCACCCCAAAAAGGCGCGCATGAGCAAATCCCGAATCAAAACCATGCTCATTGTCTTCGACGTTCGAGGAATCATCCATTTCGAGTTTGTGCCACCAGGACAACCTGTCAACGCAGGATTTTATCTAGAAGTGCTCAAGAGACTGAAACGCAGGGTCGCCCGCGTTCGAAGTGACATCAAAGACTCAATGGAACTCCATCACGACAATGCACCAAGTCACACCGCCTTCAACGTCGTCAACTTCCTGGCCCGGAGCAGAACCCGTGGTCTCCCACCCCCTATAATCTTGACCTGGCTCCTAGTGACTTTTTTGTTTCCCCGTTTGAAGAAACACCTCAAAGGAAAACACTGGGACTCCGTGCAGAACATTCAACCCCATGTTACAAGGTTTTTAAAAGCCATTCCAGCCGAGGACTTTAAAGATGCTTTCCAGGCGTGGAAAACACGTCTCCAGAAGTGTATCGATGCAGAAGGAGCGTATTTTGAGGAATTTTAAAGATTTGTAACAATCGGAACAATACAAGTTTTTCTAAAGCAATTCTCATTACTTTCATAATGAACCCTGTATGATGCTTTGACATTGTCAGACGGTGCCATCGTGGCTTTCGTTGAGCTCAGAAGCGTCTGTGATTTTTGAAAGTGAAAAGATTTTTTTCAGGGATAAAACGAACTATTTAGAAATTGAAATATTGCTTTTTAGTGCAATTACTGTTTGTTGTTGGTATCATCTGTAATAATCTATTAGTTCAGGGGAATTACGTATTTTCGTGACTTGTTTTTCTACTCTGGATGTAGTGTTACCATTATGGCGCCATTTTGGTAATTGTCTACAGCCTCTTGTATTACCATGAAACAGAAACATATCTTGTACTTTGGAACATGTTCCAAGGTACATGAACTCATTGTCAAGTGTAATTTTTGAACATTCTTTTATTATCGTTGCAGGAATCGAAATGCCAAGAAGCAAGACAGGAAAAAAAAGGCCTGCCATTAACCTAAATTCAATCAAGAACGCAATTATAGCAGTCACTCCCGAGTCTGGGGAGCGTATTTCAATTCGTTAAGTTTGCAAAGTTTACCAAGTGTCTTTAGCTACTTTATCCCGACATCTGAAATATTTTAGAGTCAGGAAAAGAAACATTTGAGTATAGTGTGAAATATAATGTTCACAGTGTGTTTAGTGAGGATGAAGGGGAGAGACTAACTACATAACAACAACTGTAGCCAATGATCACATCGATAACTATGAAACCCACTTATCTGTCGAGGCTGTTGAGATGGCTTCTGAAGCTGGAGTTGTGATGCTGACTCCCCATCCGCATATTTCAAGAAAACTACAACCACTGGATTTACGGTCCTTTTAAATGTTTTTATAACCAAGCTGTAAAATAATGTTTACATAATAACCAGGAGAAACATTTTTATATTTATACTGTGGCCGAAGTGTTGGGAACTATCTATCCGCGCGTGCCTTCAGCATATCAAATATCACCAGTGGTTTTCGCTGTTCAGGGATGTATCCTATAAATAAAATCATTTTTTTGGAGTTAAGACTTTTTTACCAGCTTCGCTAACAGACCATCGGCAGGATTGTCATCTAAGTGATAGTAGTAGTGGTCCGCGTTGGCGCGAATTGACCTTTATGACGTCATAGGTCAAAGGTCAATGACCTTGGCCCGGGGTCAATGACCTAGGGGTACATAGGACCACCCCCTCTAAATTTTGGCAGGGGTACCATGGCCCACCCCCCTAATTTTTGGCAGGGGTACATAGGACCACACCCCTTAAATTTTGGATATTGTCAAATCTAAAAATTTGGTATAGTAGCCTAGGACCATAGTATGTACCTCTATTAGTATTGGGTGTCTATGTCGTTCCCTTTTATGGGAAAAAAATTGCCAAAAATCAAATTTCGGGGGTTTTTGACCTAATTTATTCCCTTTGATGAGGTGTTATTACCTTATATAGTTATATGGGCGTATACAGGGGTCCATTCCCTTTCATAACACAAGTGTATATTAATGCACCCCTTGAAAAATTTGGGAGGGGTACCTTGGCCCACCCCTTAAATTTTGGAAATTGACCAATTTAAACATTGGGTATTATAGTACAGGACCCTAATATGTATTATGATAAATTTGGATGGTCCACCTCGTTCCCTTCTAGGGGTACAAAATTGCCAAATTTTAGTACAACCACGTGTTTGGTTTCGACCTAAGTTATCCCCTTGGATGAGGTCCTATTACCTTATATAGTTATATGGGCGTATACAGGGGTCCATTCCCTTTCATAAGACATAGGTATATTAATGCACCCCCGGGAGGGGTACATTGGCCCACCCCCTTAAATTTTGGAAATTGCCAAATCTAAAAATTGGGTGTGGTAGCCTAGGACCATAGTATGTACCTCTATCAGTATTGGGGGGTCTATGTCGTTCCCTTTCATGTGTAAAAAATTGCCAAAAAATCAAATTTCGGGGGTTTTTGACCTAATTTATCCCCTTTGATGAGGTGTTATTACCCTATATGGTTATATGGGCGTATACAGGGGTCCATTAGCTTTTATAATATATGGGTATATTAATGCACCCCTTGAAAAATTTGGGAGGGGTACCTTGGCCCACCCCTTAAATTTTGGAAATTGTCCAATTTCAACATTTGGTATTATAGTACTGGACCCTAACATGTATTATGATAAATTTGGGTGGTCCACCTCGTTCCCTTTTAGGGGTACACAATTTCCAAAATATAAACGTAAGCAATACGTTATACCACGTGTTTGGTTTTTGACCTAATTTATCTCCTTGGATGAGGTCCTATTACCTTATATGGTTATATGGTTATGTATAGGGGTTTATTTCCTTTCATAAGACATAGGTACATTTGTGTACTCTGGGAGCGGTACCTTGGCCCACCCCTTAAATTTTGGAAATTGCCCAATTTCAACATTTGGTATTACAGTACTGGACCCTAACATGTATTATGAATAATTTGGGTGGTCCACTTCGTTCCCTTTTAGGGGTACAAAATTGCCAAAATATAAACGTAACCAATACGTTATACCACGTGTTTGGTATTTTGGCCCAATTTATCCCGTTTGATGTAGTCTTATTACCTTATATGGTTATATAGTTATGTATAGGGGTTTATTCCCTATCATAAGACAGGTACATTTGTGCACCCCTTTAAAAATTTGGGAGGGGTATCTTGGCCACCCCTTAAATTTTAGAAATTGCTCATTTTATATATTTGGTATTATAGTACTGGACCCTAACATGTATTACTATAAATTTGGGTGGTTCATCTCGTTCCCTTTCACGGGTACGAAATTGCCAAATTTTAGTACAACCACGTGTTTCGTTTTTGACCTAATTTATTCCCTTGGATGAGGTCCTATTACCTTATATGGTTATATGGTCATGTATAGGGGTATATTTCTTATCATAAGACATAGGTACATTGATGCACCCCGGGAGGGGTACCAATGCCAATACCCTTAAATTTTGGAAATTTTTCAATTTAAGCATTCGCTATCATAGTACATGACCTCAATATGTATCATGATAAATTTGGGTGATCCACCTTGTTCCTTTTCATGGGTAAAAAAATTGCCAAAATATAAACATAATCAATATGTTGTATCACGTGTTTGGTTTTTGGCCCAATTTATTCCGTTTGATGTGATCTTATTACCGTATATGGTTATATGGTCATGTACATAGGTTCATTTCCTATCATAAGACATGAGTACATTGATGCACCCTTTAAAATTTGGGAGGGGTATCTTGACTCATCCACTCAGTTTTAGAAATTGTTTAATATAAGCATTTGGTATCTTCGTACAGGTCTTCAAATATGTACCACTATAAATTTGGATGGTCCACATCGTTCCCTTTCATGGGTAAAGAACTACCAAAAATCAAATTTCGGAGGTTATTGACACCTTTGATAAGTATTTAGCACGTTATACGGTTTATTACCTTTATATGTTTATGTGCCCTTTTAAATTTGGGAATTATCAGATAAAATTCGGTAAACGTTTTCTAGGACCATTGTAGATGTTGGTGTTCCTCTTATGGCCAAATATTCAAAATTTAAAGGTTATTGACCGGCTTTATTATTGAATAACTACAGGATTTATTACTTTTTCATAAGACACAGGTGTATTTGTGTACCAATCTTTAATTTTGGGAGGGGTACATTTCTTATTGTCATATCAATAATTGGTAATTGTTCTTAAAATTGGATAGTATCTCATTCATTGGGTAAATCATTGTCAAATATGAGTATGATCACGTGATCAGTTATTGACCTATGATGGGATTAGGAGTCCAGGACATTGATACATTTAAACTTTGTAGGATAATTTGAGAATTGTCAAATGAAATTGAGTCATTGGTATTGATTATTACAGCCAAATATAAACGTAAGCAATACGATGTACCATGTGATTGACCTTGATGAGGTAGTGTACAGGGATACATAGCTAACTTTATTGAATCTTATGACTCATAGTCTTAAGGGAATACATGCTACAACACTGGCAAAGTTATTGTTGATGCAATTTGATTGGTTGATCACTATCTTTCGTGCAATCTGATTGGCTGATCACTATATTTCGTGCAATCTGATTGGTTGCTGATTTTCAAATCTTTGCTGCATTCAGTTTTTAGTTTTGTTTAACATTTAAAAATCTTGGTTTCGTTCAACATTTTGCACTCGCTGATAAATATGATCAAAACCGTTTATTTGTTAATCGAATAGTTAAAAACCGGATAAAGTTTGACGGTTAACCGCGAAACGTAAATTTTTTTAGTTTGAAAATTTTGTTTGAAAGTTTTTGTTTGAAAACTCTTGTTTCAAATTTGTTTGAATTTTTTGTTTCAGAATTTTGTTTGAAATTTGTTTCAAAATTTTTTGTTTGAAAATTTTTAATTTTTTTGTTGCAAAATTTTGTTTGAAAATTTTTTGTTTAAAATTTTTTCGAAATTTTTGTTTTGAAATTTTTCGTTTCCAAATTTTTTTGTTTCGAATTTTTTTCAAAATTTTATTTGAATTTTTTTTTCGTTTCAAAATTTTGTTTGAATTTTTTTCGTTTGAAATTTTTTGTTTGAAATTTTTGTTTCACAGTTTGGTTTGACATTTTTAAAAGTTTGTGCACTCATTAGTAAAGAACCGGAACTGTTTAGAACAAAAACCTCTAGCAACATTGTTTATCATGATGCGATAGTACACGTCAGAACATGATAATGCAACGTCATCAGTTTTGGATCATATATAAGTATCGTTCGAGTTAGTATTCATGATAACGTCATCATGGCTACTTGTCTGCAGTTTCTAAACACACGTGACGTGATGAAATCATTTACCAAGATTACTGATTTACAACAGAATGTACCTTATAGAATCTTAGCTAGCCAAAAAATCCCTACTAAGTTTGGATTAAGAATCGTAGTGAAACTTGAAAATGATAAGAATATAATTTTACCAGCAAGATATTTACCCATGGAAGCATCAAAACAACAAGAACTGTTACGTTTCTTAAATACTGGATCTGTATCTTTATGTTACAGAGGATTCTTGGGTCGAAGTCATCAATTTGAATTTAGTACACAGCCGGATTCGTCAGCAATTGTGATGAAATCATGAATTCAAACGTTAGCACATTCGTTTGACGTCAGACATAGTTGTATGAATTTGGTTGGTCAGCATGACGTCAGTAACTGTGACGAAATCATGAATTCAAATGTCAGCACATTCCTTTCCTATGACGTCAGCCGTAGTTCTATAAATCAACCAATACACTGTCATCCCACGAAATCATTTGAGCAAGTGCTTTTCAGGAGGAAAGATGTGTACTTCTAACGATAAAGAGTTCATCTTCGCAAGCTATTATCCAATAAATATATTTCAAACAAAACATGTGATGATTGGTATCAGTGCTAGAACATTTGAACCTGTGATTCGATTGGGCAAAGCAGAACAATTTGGTGTACAACTGACCTGTGAAGAATGGCAAATATTATGTTCACGAATCGACCAAATGAACGATTATTTTCATGATGAGCTAAATGTGACCATAGTCAAATCATTAGGCTCAAATCATGAAGTGGTGCTGCGTACAGTCCTCGAAGAGAAGATGGTGCTGTTACGTAAAAAGAGTACATTCCATGTCCCTCGCGACATGGTGTATCTAACGCAAACAGAATGGAACAAATTCATCAGCATATTTCAGAGTGTTAAACATGCAGTGGAAATGTGCAACAAAACAAGTATATTCCTGAAAAAGTACTATTTTGAAAAATGTGTGATGCATATTGTACAACATGTATCTAGATATTGTGATGGTTGTCAACATCGTTCGTGGGTGCATACCTGTATTGATAAACAGTTTATTTGTGATCAAATGGACATTGAGTTTCCACCAATTGATATTGCAATAGACCTTAAAAGACTTCAATTGGAGTTAAAATTATATGCTAAAGACAAACTAGTGCAAGAAGTTCAAAATACATTGTATCGACAATATCCAGAACCACTATCTGGTATGGATGTATGTGGAGTGTAATAAAATGATCCATTTCAATGAATTGTGTTTTTTCATTTCAAGAACAAACCCCACGTCCTGACGTGTACTATTGCACCATAATGTTGCCAGATGTTTTTGTTCTAAACAGTTCCGGTTCTTTACTAATGAGTGCACAAACTTTTAAAAATGTCAAATAAAATTTTGAAACAATTTTTCAAACGAAAAATTCAAACAATTTTGAAACGAAAAAAATTTTCAAACAAAAAAATTTGAAACAAAATTTTCCAAACAAAACTGTTCAAACAAAAATTTTTAAACAGAAAAAAATTCGAAACAAAAAATTTTAAACAAAAAAATTGAATCAAAAATTTACAAACAAAAATTTCGAACAAAATTTTAAACAAAAATTTCAAACGAAAAGTTTCAAACAAAATTTTGAAACAAAATTTTCAAACAAAAATTTCGAAACAAAAATTTTTAAACTAAAAATATCAAACGAAAAAATGTCAAACCAATGTTTCAAATAAAAAAATTCAAAAACTTTTTAAATGTTAAAACAAAACTGCATGCAGCAAAGATTTGAAACTCATCAACCAATCAGATTGCACGAAAGATAGTGATCAGCCAATGAGATTGCACGAAAGATAGTGATCAACCAATTACAAATACACCTGTGTCTTATGAAAAAGTAATAAATCCTGTAGTTATTCAATAATAAAGCCGGTCAATAACCTTTAAATTTTGAATATTTGGCCATAAGAGGAACACCAACATCTACAATGGTTCTAGAAAACGTTTACCGAATTTTATCTGATAATTCCCAAATTTAAAAGGGAACATAAACATATAAAGGTAATAAACCGTATAACGTGCTAAACACTTATCAAAGGGGCCAATAACCTCCGAAATTTGATTTTTGGTAGTTCTTTACCCATGAAAGGGAACGATGTGGACCATCCAAATTTATAGTGGTACATATTTGAAGACCTGTACGAAGATACCAAATGCTTATATTAAACAATTTCTAAAACTGAGTGGATGAGCCAAGATACCCCTCCCAAATTTTAAAGTGTGCATCAATGTACTCATGTCTTATGATAGGAAATGAACCTATATACATGACCATGTAACCATATACGGTAATAAGATCACATCAAACGGAATAAATTGGGCCAAAAACCAAACACGTGATACAACATATTGATTATGTTTATATTTTGGCAATTTTTACCCATGAAAGGAAACAAGGTGGACCACCCAAATTTATCATGATACATATTGAGGTCATGTACTATGATAGCGAATGCTTAAATTGAAAAATTTCCAAAATTTAAGGGTGTTGGCATTGGTACCCCTCCCGGGGTGCATCAATGTACCTATGTCTTATGATAAGAAATATACCCCTATACATGGCCATATAACCATATAAGGTAATAGGACCTTATCCAAGGGAATAAATTAGGTCAAAAACGAAACACGTGGTTGTACTAAAATTTGGCAATTTCGTACCCGTGAAAGGGAACAAGATGAACCACCCAAATTTATAGTAATACATGTTAGGGTCCAGTACCATAATACCAAATATATAAAATGAGCAATTTCTAAAATTTAAGGGGTGGCCAAGATACCCCTCCCAAATTTTTAAAGGGGTGCACAAATGTACCTATGTCTTATGATAGGGAATAAACCCCTATACATAACTATATAACCATATAACCATATAAGGTAATAAGACTACATCAAACGGGATAAATTGGGCCAAAATACCAAACACGTGGTATAACGTATTGCTTACGTTTATATTTTGGCAATTTTGTACTCCTAAAAGGGAACGAGGTGGACCATCCAAATTTATCATAATACATGTTAGGGTCCAGTACTATAATACCAAATGTTGAAATTGGGCAATTTCCAAAATTTAAGGGGTGGGCCAAGGTATCCCTCCCAGAGTGCACAAATGTACCTGTCTTATGAAAGGAAATAAACCCCTATACATAACCATATAACCATATAAGGTAATAGGACCTCATCCAAGGAGATAAATTAGGTCAAAAACCAAACACGTGGTATAACGTATTGCTTACGTTTATATTTTGGAAATTGTGTACCCCTAAAAGGGAACGAGGTGGACCACCCAAATTTATCATAATACATGTTAGGGCCCAGTACTATAATACCAAATGTTGAAATTGGACAATTTCCAAAATTTAAGGGGTGGGCCAAGGTACCCCTCCCAAATTTTTCAAGGGGTGCATTAATATATCCATATGTTATAAAAGCTAATGGACCCCTGTATACGCCCATATAACCATATAGGGTAATAACACCTCATCAAAGGGGATAAATTAGGTCAAAAACCCCTGAAATTTGAATTTTTGGCAATTTTTTACACATGAAAGGGAACGACATAGACCCCCCAATACTGATAGATGTACATACTATGGTCCTAGGCTACCACACCCAATTTTTAGATTTGGCAATTTCCAAAATTTAACGGGGTGGGCCAAGGTACCCCTCCCGGGGGTGCATTAATATACCTATGTCTTATGAAAGGGAATGGACCCCTGTATACGCGCATATAACTGTATAAGGTAATATGACTTCATCCAAGGAGATAAATTAGGCCGAAAACCAAACACGTGGTATAACGTATAGCTTACGTTTATATTTTTGGCAATTTTGTACCCCTAAAAGGGGACGAGGTGGACCACCCAAATTTATCATGATACATATTAGGGTCCTGTACTATAATACCCAATGTTTAAATTGGGCAATTTCCAAAATTTAGGTGGTGGGCCAAGGTACCCCTCCCAAATTTTAAAGGGGTGCACCAATATACCCATATCTTATGAAAGGGAATGGACCCCTGTATACGCCCATATAACCATATAAGGTAATAGGACCTCATGCAAGGGGATAACTTAGGTCGAAACCAAACACGTGGTTGTACTAAAATTTGGCAATTTTGTACCCCTAGAAGGGAACGAGGTAGACCATCCAAATTTATCATAATACATATTAGGGTCCTGTACTATAATACCCAATGTTTAAATTGGTCAATTTCCAAAATTTAAGAGGTGGGCCAAGGTACCCCTCCCAAACTTTCAAGGGGTGCATTAATATACACATATGTTATGAAAGGGAATGGACCCCTGTATACGCCCATATAACTATATAAGGTAATAACACCTCATCAAAGGGAATAAATTAAGTCAAAAACCCCCGAAATTTGAATTTTTGGCAATTTTTTACCCATAAAAGGGAACGACATAGACACCCAATACTAATAGAGGTACATACTATGGTCCTAGGCTACTATACCAAATTTTTAGATTTGGCAATATCCAAAATTTAAGGGGTGTGGTCCTATGTACCCCTGCCAAAATTTAGGGGGTGGGCCATGGTACACCTGCCAAAATTTAGAGGGGGTGGTCCTATGTACCCCTAGGTCATTGACCCCGGGGCCAAGGTCATTGACCTTTGACCTATGACGTCATAAAGGTCAATTCGCGCCAACGCGGACCACTACTACTGTGATATACGTGAAAACGCCAACACACTGGTGCATGAACGAAATGAAACAATTGTACAACTCGTGCAAGTTTTGCCTACAGCCATACCAGAAAAAAGAAACTCCATAAAGTACAAAAAGTCGAAGCAAGACTGTCACAGGTAGAAGTAAAATAGTAACAAACACACTTGCAAAGCAAGAATTGAAAGGTAAGAAAGAGCACAGAATCACACGGAAAGGAAATAAGAAGCAAGAACAGCAAAGAAAAGGAAAGAAAAAATCCAACAGAAAAACTAGTTTCGAAACATCCGACGAAGAATCTGAGAACATAAGCCTGCATGAAAATGATGATAGTGATGTTATGCTTGCAGAACTGATGGACTCAGAAGTTTAATTAGACTAAAGCATTGAAGCCAAAATGTCAATCCGGATGACTGTGTTGATGCATTTTAAGAAGAAACGAAGCATTGAATTTTATGCAGGAAAGATTTGTTCAGCTGAATCTAATTACAAGGAATTTAAAATTAAATTTTTAAGCATATTTCAGGTACTGCAAATAAATTTTATGAAGACACTGCAGGACAGTTTGATGTGAATGCATCTGATATTATAGTGAAACTGCCACCACCCGTTAGGACAATAGGTTCCAGTAGAATGTCTGAACAATTGTGGATTTGGTTCTTATAATGCAGAGTAATAGATCGCGTAGGCCGAGGTCGTTTCCACCAATAAGTGAATTCATTTAGTAATTCCTTATGTTCTGATAGGCCTATGTCTACTTCACGTGCAAAGAATTAGAAAATATGCTCAACATATCAATTTTGTAGCTGTTTTAAATCCATCGTTCTTTCTTTGTTTGTTTTTCGGGATTTTCAGAGTAGAGTGACAAATAGAATATTGTTATTGTGTTAGGTTTACGAGTTCAATAAATAAATTAATAAATTAAGTTTAACCTTCCGATTAATATTAGGTTCAATATGAAGGTAAATGCCTGGTCAGAGTATCAGAAATTCCCATTCTCTTCTTTCACACGCCTTTGTATATCAAAAACAACAAATCTGTATATATAAAATAAAGCTTAGAAAATTGACTATTCTTGTGAATTAACGTATTAGAAATATATGTTTCTAAGTACATGAGTATTTGTACCATGGAACACTTTCTTGGAAATTTTTGAAAACTTAAAAACAAAACGAATAACAGAAATAAGAACTTAAATAATGACACAATTTAATTCAGAAAACTTCCGAGTTTAAATGCACTGCAATAGAATTGCAGAAATAACTGTTGGTAATATTCTCTCTTGGAAAACGCAAAAAGTGTTCCATGGTACAACAGTTTCCCCTACACTTTTACTAATCATATACATCGATTTAATAGGAATACTTGAAGTTGGAAATACGTCATGTCTGGGTTGGCAACAGTCAAGCGGCAATTGCAATTTCGGACCGTTGGCGGTGGAGTATTACACAAACTCCATACTACATTAAGAGCAGTAGAACTGCAGTGTGGAATGAACTAGGTAGATGGTGATAATATATAATGGGCGACTTTTCTGATTTTTAAAGAGACGTGTTTTCTTAAATCAGTTTATAGGTTGTTAAATACACTTTATAATGTTTATGGTATTATTTTTCACTGGCATTACTCACTTCTTTAATTCACTCACTAAATTCTTTATCTATGAGCCATGAATTTTAGAAGTGTTTACTGTAGCTCTACTTATTCATTACGTTAATATGGTTAATACAGTAACACAATTAAATTTGGGATGTTCACGTTTGCACAGCTCCGTACATACAATTATTAGACCTACAGTCTAGCTCAAACCAATTGACGTTTAAGGCGTCTCCTCTTTTTCACAATATCCAACGCAAGTTGAGCAATTGTCTAATAGCTTGTTTCTGATTAGGAGAAAGCAATTTCAAAGATACGTCCTTATGATAAATGTCACTATAAAGTTAATAAATTTCTACGAACAAATTTGTTTTTTCAATTCTAATTTCTTGCATTTGTTTCACGCTATGCCTGTACATGAAAGGAAGCGAAATCCGACAATGTCGCACCTGCACACCATTGGCTTTCGACAGACGTCAAGAGGTTTGAGAAAAACCTTAGGCATTAACTGAGACATCAACACGGTCACTGATACTGCTACAACTCACAACAAAACTCGAGTGTTGTCAGATTTGGAGATCAAAAAGGACAAACAAAAATCAAACTAGTATCGAACACGTTAGTTTTATTAAAACAATTGTCCGTTATGAATATTCAGCAAACAAAACTTCTGTTTTATTATATTAAACCAATAATTTGTGATTCGTATATAAAAATAAGAAAATAGCACATTCTTAAAGAGTTATAGCCTGTAGTGTAGATAATTAGAAGTAGTGTCACCCAATTTGAAATTTTGGTAGCGAAGGCACTTAAAAAACTGTCCAACCCAGCAACACTGCAAACAACCTTCAGTAATACTGGCACGTTGCGCAGGCACAGCATAACTCGTACAGTGTCGAAGAGAAATTGAGGTAACGAAGTAGCTTGTTCGCGTGTGTTGTATGATTCTGACAGCTGCCGCATATGCCATATTTGGAGAATGTCGTGAACGATAGCACCGTCAGGCATTGGTTTCAGAAATTCCGTTCGGGAAACGTGGGCTTTTCGGATGAACCTTGTACTGGACGACCACATGTGGTAGATGATGAGCCCCTGAAAGCAGCCATCGAGAAGGATAGTAGTCTAACGTGTGATGATGAACATCCACGACCGCCGAGTTTTATCACCAGGATATTGTGCAGCTCGAGGAACGTTGGAAAAAGGTGTTGGATGCTGATGGAGATAACTTAGAAACCTAAAGGCACGTATCGTTTACTGTATTGCTCTTTCTTTATCACTGCTCTAAACCAGAGTGTTTTTTCGGTTACCTTTTAGGTTTCTGGCGATGACACTAAAGGAATCTATCTTATAAATCGGGAGTGCTGATTCCGAATCTTTCGTTAAAGATAAAATCGAGTGCCTCCTCATATACATTGGAAATGACCATAAAAATCCATGGTGCAAAGTCCGAATCTAAAAACCATTTGTGTCTGGCTTTTTTTGATCCTCAAAATACAAAACGTTAGACACACTATGATCAACAAACCGAATGTAACACCGACTTTTTTTTTTCCCCACAAAACCTCTAACACAGCGTTTCCCGACCATTTTCAACTTGCGGCACACTACAGGTGTAACTTGAATTCTCGCGGCACACCAATATATTATATATATATATATATATATATATATATATATATATATATATATATATATATATACTATTATTTATAAATATAAAATACCGTTGTATTTTTATGTGATTACTTATCTCCTTCTTACAGAGAAGAAAGCTCGATCACTAATTTTCCCCCGTGGGAAATCATTATGTATATTTGTTATTCTAATTTTAAAATAGAAAACAATTGCAATGAAATATAGGACTCGGGTTTTAAAACTCCACTTTCTTTTTCGAAAACTGTATCTAACCTTTAACTAAAAGGGAAGATCACTAAATAACGAATAAACAAACAAATATCCTATACTATTAAAACTCAAATGTAGGTAATTTGTATGCATGTTTGCTTTGTTGAATTTATTGAATGATATGTTAAAATTTCAAGTTATGAAATAGTCTGCAACAATAAAGGAGCAATAATGGTCATGACAATGATAAATACGTTTTTCAACATTAAAAATGTACAGAAAACTAACACAGTATGAAACTTAAAATTGTAGATTTATAATAGAAGTTCATAGTAATGTGAAATACAAATATACACTTCCCCCATGTCTTGTAATTTGGTTCCTATAGAATTAATAATTTGTTTCGATTTTCTCGCGGCACACCAGCTGCCCATTCGCGGCACACCGGTTGGGAAACGCTGCTCTAACAGGAAAATGTAAACTTTTCAAATTTACTATGGCATATAGCACATACACTCAAATACAATTACAACTACCAGTGACCCCAGTCAATTTAGAGCAGAGCCCAGAGGAATCTCCTAAAACAAATCCTCCTAGCTGCAGTGCTTGTATTTTTTGCACGAGATCCTAGTTTCGATTTTCAGTGGAAGAGTATCGAACCAATCTAATTTCTCAGATTTCTGGCGACGTCATGCTAATAAAATGGTATTTAAATAACGGGCGCATTTTTATTTTTTATTTTTAGTATTATTATTATTATTATTTTAATCTTTCTCCAGAGGTCCAGAACGAAAAACAGTCTCGATTTATCAGCTTCAAAGACATAACGACGTTGTCAGGACTTCCTTTGATGCAGTTAAGCTAACGCAGTGGCAAAACAAAAATAGAACCTTCCGAGGTAAGAATTCAACTGTAATTGATTACCGAAACAGTTCCCGAAGCTATCAAATCGTGTACAGAATCATTAAAGTTGACATATAAACTAAATTACCTTTTAATGTGATCCCGAGTTACTTCTTCAGTACGGTTTCTCAATATTTTGAAGAATAGTCCACAAAATAATTATATTCAAGAAAGGTGTAGAATCAACACTAATAATAAAAATGGTGATATTAAAATATTATTTCTTTTATTGAAATATGCATTGTATGTACATCATGAACAGTACGTGTAAATTCACATCAAGTCCCTCTTACAGTTTGAGCTTGGTTCTTCTCCAGTGACGTCTTTTTGCATTGTACCTACAAACAAAAAAGAAAAAATGAATAAACAAATAATGCAATAAAAATAAAATCTCTAACTTCTACTTGTAATTATCTTTAGTTGTTGGTTTGTAAAGCAAAGCTGCTGTTAACTGCCTTGAAACGATGAATCACGCTTTTTTTTTTTTTTTTTTTTAAATAACCATGTGGTGTAAAGATTGTCGATATTCATCGTCAATTGAAGGATGTGTGGAAACAGTGATTTTCCTGACAATACTGTATCAGTACAAATGGAGAAATTAAAAAAAAAAAAGTATTTAACTGTGAAATACATCTAATGAGAAACTTTAATTGCTGCTGCTAATACTAGATTTTCAGTCTCCCATTCTGTTCTAGTATATTGCCTATCCCTCTCCCTGTTCTCAACACATTAAATTTGAAGACACACACAGCAAACGCTACACAGAACAAACCACAAGTAAGCAAAATATTACAAACTGTACGTCTACATGATGAACAGTCACTGACCTAGATATTAAATCCGATATTTTAATGTGAATTTGAACATTTAATTTTAAGTATATTGAATACTGCTTTTCTAAAGTTCAGAGCATCACAAATCGAGAAAATGTAGAACGGGGACTATGTTTCATAATTTACAAAATTGTTGTAGTTCACGAAATAGTGTATCAGAAATTATTCTCAAGAACATAGGAACATATATATATGACACCACATTGTCGTCCTTTCCATTATCATTAGCGAAACGTTATGTAATCTATAATGGATCATTGCATATATAACGAAAAGGCATAAACATCAGTCTTTAGACTTCGAAACCATAATATGCATAATAATGAACTGCTAAATCCGTCCATTAGTTTGTCCACAAATATCAGTGCAAAAGTGGTAAGAGCTCGCGTTTCAACGTCAATCGCCATAGAATAAAAACAGTAATCAATAGCGACAAATAATTATTGGAATCGACTCAGCGTCAAGAAAAAATACTGCTCCTGATCCGTATTAGTCTACTATGACCGGAAGTGGTAGAAATTTATCACTATTTACGGTTTCAATATTCATCTCTATAGAACAAAAATAAAATCGAAGAGCGTGGTTTCGGAATCGATTCAGCGTCCTAGGAATAATTCAGTTTCTTCTCTTAGTCTTTTATTCAAACAGGAAGTGATATGAAAAGGAAAAGGGTAATAGATGTCGACGAACACTTTTTCTAACCGATTCAGTCTCAAGAAAAGTTATTATCTCTACCTATATTAGTCTACTAAACGTGGAAATAGTAAAATTTACTTGTGCTTCAATTTTCAACGTTTACCGCCATAGAACAAAAACGGTAACTGTTTTTTTTTTTTGGGGGGGGGGAGGAAGGTAAATTGACCGATTGATTGGGGTTCAATGGGAACGTCAACATCGAGGTTATTTGTCCCAATCACGATCAACACGACTGCTCACACACGAACTAGGTACCGTGAATAAAATTTAAATACAGGAAACAAAAGAACTCCCAAAATAGAAATAAAAAACCTAAAAGAACAGATAAATAAATATACATAATAACAATAAATATTAAACACTGGAATAAATTTAGCGTCAAGAAAATATTCCATCTTAACTCATAATACTCTACTAAATGAAATTGATAGAAATTTACTAGTATTTCGGGTTTCAATATTGATGTCCATAGAACAGAAACGGTAAGAGATCACGAGAATCGATTTTTTCGTATTGATTGAGCATTCCCCCCCCCCCCCTCCAAAAAAAAAAAGTTAAGTTTTCTAATGAAACACGAAGTGGCAGAAATCAACCGTTCCTGATTTCAACTTTGATCGCCATAGAACAAAAACGGTAATAGATAGTGAAAAGCATTTTTTTGAAATTTATTCAGCGTCTTAAGGAAAGATAACATTACAACCCTGTACAGGAACAGTTCTATAATTGCATGATGAGCTTCTGTATTTAAAAAAAATCAAAGAACTGGAAGAAGATATGCCAGAAGATACACAATTTAAGCAATGAGTGACACACTGGATTGAAATTGTGACAATCACGAAACCATAAGATGAGTATTTTGCATTATTAATTGAGAAACTAGAAAAACTGAAGAGTCAGCACTATGTTTACGAAATTCAAGATCAGTTTTGAAAAGAAAAGAGTCTCTCTGACATGGAATGCATAATCTTTGCTGAGATTTTTTTGGTTCAAGATAACATTCTGGGATATCACTGGATTAATGCCCAACGAACTGCACACCCATTCGCTTTATATTTTTAAAAACAAAAGTAAAATTCAGTCATTCAATCTCTATCCTAAGTGATAATTTACAACATAGCACACAAATTGTTTGTACTCTTCTGGTCATAGAAACCTAGACGTAAAAAAACTAAGTTTGATTGTCTTTGGCAAATTATGCGCCTGACTATCAACAAATGTGTTTATGATGGACACTGGTCGCCAATAGAGGTTGAACCAGTCAGTTTGGAGAACAATGTTTATGTAAGATTTTACCATCTTGCAAGATTTATTTCAGAAGTCTGTCAGCAATTGTGTGTGGATACCTATTAAAAGTATTCTTTAAAAACTTCTTGATCTTACAATGGAAACAGACGGATCACATAGTATTCGACAAAATCTCTTAAAGAAATAAACATTAAGTCATTAAAATTAGAAAAAAAGTCAAATTTTTCTCAATTCATAACCAAGATTAAGAGGTTAATAATATTTATTTATTTTTTACTGATATGTAATGGATTTCTTTTGATTTCACGAGCATTCCTGTTTTAATCATATATATATATATATATATATATACATGATAATAGTACACTGAGTGCTCACTGAAATGCGACCACCCATCTAATACTTTGTTACTCCACCTTTTGCTCAGAGGAGGGTCTAGATTCTGGTAGTTACTGATGTTTCCATAGGGATCTGACACCATATATTCCTTATTATTATTATTATTATTATTAAGTATTCTGCCTTTCGGTAGGTCCTGGGATTAATGAGGATTTTTTTTTTTTTTTTTTTTTCAATTTTAGATTTTGGCCTGGAAATGTTTCTTCCATTTTTGTCGATCTTCAGCTTCCTCTTTTAACTCCCAATATTTTCTCCTATCTTTCAAATCATCGATCAGCTGTGTTGTTCTTTCTATTCTTCACTTCCTTTCCATCTTTCCTTCTATGGCGGGTGAAGAAGACAATTTCTTCGCAAGATGTCTCCAATCCAATTGGCCTTTCTACGAAGGATGGTGACTAGAAGTGTCCTCTTTTCTTCTATTCGTTTTAAAACTTCTTCGTTTCTTGCTCTCTCTGTTCATTTTATCTTCTCCATCTTCCACCAACACCACATTTCCAAGCTCTCCAAACATTCCCTCTCTAACTTCCGTAATGTCCAAGTCTCTGAACCATACAGTCCAATGCTTCATATATAGCACTTGACCAACTCTTCTTAAGTCCAATATTGAGACTGCTAGTTAAGAGTGATCTTTTCTTGTTGAATGCTTCTTTAGCTATAGCAATTCTTGACCTGATCTCTTTGGTGCAATAAGCGTCTCTCGTCAAAATACTTCCCAGATACCTGAAATTATCGACCTCTTCAAGTTCTTTGTTTTACTCTGATCCGTAAGGGCGTGTTTCCACGGGATATTCTCACGACTTTCAACTTTTCGATGTTAATTTCCATTCCATACAGTTTTCCAGTGTCAACTATTTTGTGAATCATCTCCTGTAGTCCTCCTTCGGTTTTAGCTATTATAACCGTATCATCTGCATACCTGATCTTGTTAATGATCTGCCCTTCAATCTCGAAATCTCCAATTCCCATTAATGCTTTCTTCATTAAACATTCACTGTAAATGTTGAATAATTGGGGCGACAAACTACATCCTTGTCTGACTCCTGTCCCAATCTCCATACTATTGGTTTCTCCTTCATTCAAGCGCAGCTTCACTCATTGTCCTGTGTACAGGTTTCGAATGAGTCGTCGATCTCTCCAGTTGACTTCGATTTCTTTAAGTAGTTTCAGAAGTTTCGTCCAATTGACTCAGTAGAAAGCTTTTTGCCAGTCGTTTTCCCCAACTATTCTTTATATTGTCAACCACATCGCGCATTGCACAGAATTTTTCTTCAATTTCTTCTTTCACATCATCGTCGATATTTCTTAGTCGCTCCAAGTTCCATTTTCTTCCCATTTTTCTTGATCGACTTTAATCTGATAACATCCCACAATGAGCCCACAGATGTTGGTGCAGGAGTCATGGTGTGAATAGCTCTTTCCACATCATCCCATAAATGTTCTATAAGATCTAAGAGTTAGGGGGCAATTCATATGCTACAGCTCCGTGGAATGCTCCTTAAGCCAAGCAAGTAGTCCTGGCTTGGTGGCACCGAGCACTGTCGTCCTGGAAAATGCCGTCTCTGTGTGGGTAGAAGTGTTGCTTGCATTGTACGATGTACGTGATCCTCTAACAGATACAGGTACACAATGGATGTCTCACTGTGGTTCATGCACACCAACGGTCCCCGTTCATATCAACAGAAGCACTCCCAACCCATAGAGCCGTTCCCGTCTGCCTGTACAGTGTGCACCATGCACAAAGGGTCCATAACTTCGTGTTGCTGGCGCTACACATGTACATGTCTGTCCGAGAGGAGTGATTTATTGGACAAGCACACCCTTTCTAATCATCTACAGTCCAATTAGTGTTCCTGTGCCGCGCGGCGAAGTCGATAGTCACGATTCGTAAGGAGTGGGTGACGATTGGGACGACTGCTGTGGAGCTTCATACGTGCCAGTGTACGCTGTATAGTTGTATTGGTCACGTAATTCCCGGACACTGATGGTTCGTTTGGCTGTCACAAGCTGTTTGACGGTACGCTCACCCCACGTTTTGAACTTCCGTACGCCTCTGCAGTTCCGTCTCTTGGAGATCGTTACCCCATTTTCTTCCCACTCCTTGTACATCTTCATTACATAGGAACGGGCGCATCCGACAAGTATTACTGTTTGGATTATCGACGCACCTATTGATCAAGTACCCATAATCATGCCCTATTGGAATGCGGATAAATCCTGCCCACCTCTCATTATAACGATGTGCTGTCTCTACCAACAGCCTCGAGTATGTTCTTTCTCTGCAATGCAACCAGTCGGGGTGGCCATGTAATCAGCTTGGTTGCTGGCCACACTTCCTTGTGTGGAGGAGTGGTCGCAATTCAGTGAACACTGTATATGTATATAAAAATGTAAATGTGCAGGCATCCATAATTTTTCTTGGATCACTTCATATGGATCGACTCCTACAGATAAATTTCAGTGCTGAAAAACTATATTAGTGAGTGTATATCCTTTCGGTAAAGCTAAAACCTGATGTACGATAACTACACCATCTATTAAGATGAAAGTGGCACACTGGCGAAATTTAGAACTTTCCTTTGGCCTAAGCATATCTAGTCAGAATAGTAAATCTAAATTGGCAACACTGCTCCCGCGCAGGTGACTTTCTCCCCTCCCTCTCATGCCGAGGCTCAAGCGTCGATCACAGATAAACAAAGCCTAGAAATAAAAGTGCCTTAACCTCTTCGGTCCTGGCTTTTGGAAAGCGCAAGTTTTTCACTGCATTTTTTTTGAAGGTCAATAGGGTGGTGAACATAACAAGAATATGAATTTTTGCGTTTGATGACGTCATAGAGGGTAGCTGATGCTCCACATATGGGGACCTTGGTTCTTAAGTAGTGTTAAAACCTGTTTATGTGATACTATATGTTTAATTTATTAGGTTTCCATTTAACACGATAAATACATGCTGCTGAACGTAATGGAAACTCGGCCCATGCGAATACAAATTGGTTTTGAAAAAAAAAAAAACTGCTGTTGCAGTAAAATAAAAGTACATCAGGGGTTCTCAAACTATGGTTACCTATTACATGGGGCCCAGAACATGTAGTGTTGATTTAAAGTGACTACTGTACATACATGAAGAAGCGTGTTGTCATAGTTCTGGAAAACTCTTTTCCATTTGACATAAAACCGATTAGGTCACTGTTTGTACTTTCAGAAGATTCTTTATTTCACGATCATCGAGCAGCTTCACAACTGAAATAAAAAACAATAGAATTTATTCATATAACTAGGAAAAAATACTAATGATTGTTATTGCAATACTAACCACCAGTAGCGGATTTACGGGGCAGTGGGTATTCGGGTTGAAGTCCCTAAATTTCCGGTATTACTAAAGAAGAAAAAAAAGTCATGGCTATCATGAAACCTCAAGCGCTCCGTTTCGAAAATTCCGGAATTTCTGAGAAAAAGGAAGTATTCCTACGCAAAGACCCTTCCCAAAATATTTTCTAAATCTGCCACTGTTAGAAATTACACACAAGTCAGAAATCGAAGAGAACAATTAAGATAGAAATTCCATGATTTAGTCTAATGCAACTTATTTAAACGAAGACATGATTAAAAAATTCTAAATTTAAATATAGAAGAATATGACTCCAATGATCAATTTCTGGGTACCTTTCCTTCCTGTCCCAACTTGAAGTTTACACAAGTATTAGATATGAATAACGCAAAATGGATCAACACTTATTTAGGTGTACGTGGAATCAAAATAATAATAATTTAGTACCTGGCGTCGTTTCTATTTTCAAAATTAGGAAAATACCTCCGGTCTTGTCCCTCCTCCCTTCCCCCCGCCCGTTCTCCTTAATCTTCCACTTTGGATACTGAACTTGACTTCAGCAGTAATGTAAACATTTAATAATGCGGGCACCAGAGACATAACTTTCGAAAATTTAAATTTAAATAATTGAATGTTACGTGTACAATAATAATAATAATAATAATAAAAGCTATTAACATTTGAAGTTCGGGGCCAGTATCCCCTATGCCCAGCCATATCATCGCCCAAATGGAAAACATCTGTAAACACATGCGATGATAAAATATTTGCCATGTGTGCTTTTAATTTGTTTTGTACAACTTAATACTGTTTATTAACATTTTTATTGTATATCACGAAATAGGTGATACTTTCCTAAGAATTTGTATTGTATACTTGAGGTCCACATTTGTGGACCTACACTAAACACAAGTGTACACGAAATACTACTACGCAGACCAAAAAATGTAAAACTGCTACTATTTCTAGAAGTATTAGGCACATTTCTTAAAAAAAGGGGGTATTTTCAAAATATTGAAAATAATAGAAAAAAATGCCGTCCTCTCCACCGAAGCCATCTTGACTCAGCATTCATAGAAACAAAACATAATAGGTGGAAAAACTATCATCAAATGTGCCACCATGTGACAAATTTTTCAACTAGAGAACCCAGTAATGCGATTTTCGCTCACAGATACCCAAGAATTACCAATGTATAGGAGCATAACGTTTCAGAACTCAGGTCCACATACGTGGATCTGGGGAGCGAAGAAGTTAAGGCACAAGTATTTTTTTTCTTTTTCTTTTCTTAAGTATGGCTAAAGACATTTTCTGCCTAAGAATATTATATAAAACACTACTCATTTAGAGGTGCGGAGGGAAGAAAGGACAGTTGTGTTACGTTTAAAAAATATATGTAAGGAAACTGCTAAACACGTTCTCTTTTCTGCATTAGGGATATATATACAGGGTGTTAATGAACTATACCGACAAACTGTAAGAGGTGATTCCTCATATCAAAATAAGAGAAAAAGTTCATATGGACCTATGGCGAGAAGTCCATAGTTTCAGAGCTAGGGCTGTCCAACATCGCGAAAAAGCTAAATTTCAATAGGCCCTATTTCAAATTCCAGAAACTTTGGATGATGGTTCTTATCAGCGTAAAGGAAGCCACGCATACACAATCCAAAAGTGCATATTTCATCAATTGTCAATAGGTGTAGAGGGTATTCCCTACATGATGTAATTCTCAGATATGTTTTCAATAGTGTTTTCGGATATATCCCGATTTCAAGAAGGGTTCAAAGTAGGCAGGAGGTAAATCTTAACAACAATGGCCATCCAATGCTTCGGTGGAAGGCGGAAGTGTTCGAAACTGACAGCTTTATATTTCTTTGTGTTCGGAATAACGTGTAATGATATGTACATCTTGTTTGAAAAAGAATATACGTATTTCGAATGCATAAACTACGAACCCCTCAAGTTCAAATTACAGTGCAAAGTTCAAACTACAGATGCTCAATATGTCCTCCATCAGCGACACGAACAATAGCACATCGATACTCAAATTCCTCGGGCAAGCATGTCCTGCGTCACTGATGTTATGGCAGTACGGATCCGGTTCTTCAACTCTTCCAGGTTCTGTGGGAGTGGTGGTACATAAACGTTGTCTTTAACGAAACCCCACAGGAAGAAGTCACAGGTTGGCAAATCCGGTGACCGAGGAGGCCAGCTGAGACATGCTACATCGCCAGCTCCTTGACGACCATTCCAACGGTTCGGTAGAGTTTCATTCAGATATTCACACACTTGGCGCCTCCAGTGAGGGGGGTGCCCATCTTGTTGAAAAATGAAGTTGTCTTTGTGCAGCCTCGGAAACAACCAGTTTTGTAACATAGCGAGATACTGCTGACTGTTAACCGTGTTTCCATTAAAGAAGAATGGGCCGTAAACAGATGATCGGGATATCGCACAAAACACATCGACTTTGGGCGAATCTCGTACATGTTCAATGACTGCATGTGGGTTCTGTAGGCCCCAAATTCGAACATTTTGTGAGTTTACCTGACCAGTAACACGGAAAGTCGCTTCATCACTGAACACGATGCGTTATGCAAAAGTGTTATCATTGTCAACAGCATCCAGAATCTCGTTACAAAATGCCACACATTTGCGTTTGTCATCAGGACGCAGACCTTGTACCAGCTGTAACTTGAACGGCTTCATAACTAACTGACGTCTCAAAACAAGCCAAATTGTTGTTGTCGGCACTTGTAAGTCCCGACTGGCACGACGAGTTGATTTTGAAGGACTACGTTGGAAAGCAGTTTGAATTCGTGCAACATTTTCTTCAGGAACACAAGGGCGGCCAGGACTCTTTCCTTTACATACACATCCTGTATCTACAACCTGTCGATACCATCTGCGAATGTTCCACCCATTCGGAGGATCAGTTTGGTACCTCAACCTGAAACGTCTTTGCACTGTAATCACGGAATTGCACTTTGCAAGCTCGAGAAAACAAAATGATTTCTGCTGCGGAGTAGCCATTTTAAACATATGACGGTTACCAAGCATAATAGAAGACAACTGACATCTAGCGGCTATTAATATAAACTAGACTGTATTCGCTTCTCCAATAGACGAGCCGAGGCGCAGCGATCGATAGTTTGGACAAGACAATTCTTCGTAATACGTATATACTTTTTGAAATAGGGTGTATTTCGTCACGGTATATTTTACGATTTCTTCACTTATAAGCGTGAAAGAAAACATCGCACCATGCGTTTTCTCGAGGACGAGAAACCGTGGTGCTGATGATCCTTAACACTTCTGACATCGTGCCAAAGGATTCCGTGTTCACTGCTATCAAGGCTTATCGTTTGCCTACTTTAGACCAACCATAAAGTCAGAGCCTATCTCAAAATTTGGTTGATGGCATGTCTTGGAATAATCTGTACATCCATTGAACATTAATGAAATATGCATTTTTGGATTGCGTATGAGTGACTTCCTTTATCCTGATAAGATCTACCATCTACAGTCTCTCGAATTCGAAATAGAGTCTCTTAAAATTGGCTTTTTCGCGATTTTGGACAGCCCTAGCTCTGAAACTATACACTTTTTGCCATAGGTCCATATGAACTTTTTCTCTTATTTTGATGTAAGAAATCGCCTCTTAAAGTTTGCCGGTACAGTTCATTAACACACTGTATATATATATATATATATCGGGTGCAAACTACCACTCGCCCCGGGCGAGTTCATCAGTGCGGGTGCGTATTTAATATCATACCAAAGGTAATCAAAATGGTTTATATTGTGGGATTTGGGCTAGTAGCTTTTTTCTTGGGCTAGTAAAACTTTTTGTTGTTTATTTGCATACCTGATGTATATATACAGGGTTGGCAAAAACCATGGTTTTTATTGAAAAACCAAGAAACCGGGTATTTTTGGTTTAAATAATTAGCTCTATGTATTTATATTACATATGGACAGAAATGAGCTTGTTTCGCCTTGTTGTTATTATGCAACAACAAGGTTATGCTGGAAGGTGTCACATAAGCTTAAAACGGAATCCAAACGGCTTTTCGGCTTACATCCAAGAGAAATTGTCCTCCATTTGAACTCGAAACCGTGACTAATTGGGAATAAATGCGATACGTCTGCCGACTCACTGATAAAAATACGGTGTACTGATCTTTACATACTTGTTAACATAATTATCAAGAGTCATTTCAGAAGGACAAAAAATAAACAGTTGCAGAAAGTGAAACCAGTACAGAATTACCTATGGACAATTTCAAAATACTGCAGAGTACAGAAGAACTAATTTAGTCCAAGTTAGTTCACTACGACTTTTACTAGTCCAAGTTAAAGAAATACGACGACTTAATTTGCATATCAGTAAGAAAAGTGAATAAAGATACGAATTATTTGAGTCCACTTTGGCTCTGACCAATTTATACATAGATACCAAAGATACTTCTGATTTCAATAAATGCCTCTCATGAGGTTAGTATGACCCCCCTACCAAAAAAAATACGGTATTTCGTTGTATTTTATTATAGTAAACAGGGTTGGCAAAAACCACGGTTTTTATTGGAAAAACCAAAACACCCGTTTTTTATGGTTTAAACCCGTTTTTTTTTTTTGGTTTAAACCAGGTTTTTTGGTTTAAATAATTTACTCTATGTATTAATATTAAATATGGACAGAAATTAGTTTGTTCCCCCTTGGTATTATTATGCAACAACAAGGTTATGCTGGAAGGGGTCACATAAGCTTAAAGCGGAATCCAAACCGCTTCTCGACTTACATCCAAGAGAAATTGTCCATTTGGACACGAAACCGGGACTAATTGGTCACAAATGCGATTGCCGACTCATTCACGAAGGACTTCTGATAAAACTACGTTGTACTGATCTTTACATAGGACTACTTGTTAATATAATTGTCAAGAGTTATTTCAGAAGGACAAAAAGATAAACAATTACACAAGTAAAAACATTATACAGAATTATATATAAATCGGGAAACTCCCGCCTTAGCCATTGGGAAAATCCTGTTATTACTTTAAATGTATTTGTATGTAAAATTTTAAGGTCAACATATCATAATCACTACGCTAAAACTGATGTATTAAATTACAAATTTGGTATGTATATATATCATTCAATAAAATTAAAACCAAATCAAATGCAAACTGATGTTGGAAGCTACGTAGGCAGTTGATAAATTTGGCAATTTCTATCAATATATTTAAGCAACCTTGGCTTCTTTACCAAACAACAGGCATTCACTCAAGTAGAAATATATAATTTGGTTTCATTTAGTATGTTTAGGCTTAACATCCTTATCACGGAGAAGACTTTCGCTTAGAGGGACATCTCGAATCGCTACTTGGTTTATACTTGAAAGATGGGTTGTGGTTTGACCTTCGACCGAGAATTAAACACGGGACCCCTTGATTAAAAGGTGAAAAGTAAAGAAATGTAATGCGGATGGTTTGATATGTGGAAACGTCACCATGACGTTCACACGATTTAAAGCATGTTTCGTTTTTTTTTTTTTTTTGTTTTGTTTTGTATTAAACCAACTGATTTTTTTTTAAAAAAAACCAGCTGGTTTAAACCACCCAACCCTGATAGTAAACATTATTAAAACGAAACAATATTTAGAATTTTCTGTTAATTGCAATTGCATAACAATAATAAACTATAAGAAATCACAAAAGAAACATTCATAAACTTATAACAAAAATAAAAATTGCTTTTGTAGTGTAATATCCTTGAGTAATGAATGGGGAATTTAGGTCTGAATATAATACTATAATATACGGGAGTGAAACGTGATAACCCACAAATGTGTGTTCATAAAGATTTTACGAACATTTTTCGTTAACCAGCTGGTTTAAACCAATCAACCCTGCATATACATATATTACACTAGATACGATCCGAATCTTTTGTATTAATGGATATTTTATTTAATTATATTACTTAAAAGATTTCTTACATTCGTAATGTCAGTGACCAATATTTCGAATGAAATCGACACTACAATACATGTCGATGTCAATTTGGAGCCCATGCTTTATTTGTGCATGCTCCTAGATTTGTCTCCCTGTAGGGAGATCATTAAATTAAGTTCGCTGATTTGAACTTTAGGGTTCTTTTCCAGCATTCAATTCGTAAAACCAACACGCTGTACTTCATTTACAAATAATAATAATAATAAATTGCCTGACATAACAGCCTCGAGCTATGATCTACCAAACCATTTTCGGTTGAGTGATGTGCAGTGAGTACATCGATTTCCAACATGATTTTTACTGTATATCCAGGGCAACCAGATTGCATTTCATTAAGTTTGTGTGGTCACCATTAGTGATGGGCAGTGGGAATATTCCCGGTGGGAAGGAAAATAAAAAATGGGAATATTCCCGGGTTTTTTCCCTGGCATATAAATTCCCGGGATGAAATTTATTTTCATTTCTTTACTTTATCTTCCAAATTATAAGAACTATATCACTAAATACTTTATTTTCATTTATTATGATTTACTTCTAGGTTTTAAATAATTTGGAGGTTAAAAAAAATAAAATTCCTTGATTGTACTTTATATAACTGATACTATGATTTTTTCAAGTTCTATTTCCATTTGCACTAAAAGTAGCAAAGCACTAATTTCAAATGATGAAAAGGAACCAGTTTGTACAGTAATGTAAAAATTATGTAGAAATAGAGATGAAGTACTATTAATACACCCCAAACCACAGTTAGTAATAGACATCGGTCTGTCTCTTCTCTCTGACTCGAATTTCTGAAGAGGAACTCGGACTTCCCTTACATGTGAATTAACGCACCAAATTTCGAGAAATATGTAGGAAGAAAGGTGCGTGTGGAAATATTACATGGAAAATTATAAGTCAGTATCTTGCAAACATTGTTAACATAAATATTTATGCGCAAATGTTGATCAAATGGTGGGACATGCGTCTTCTGGCAGTTATCCAACCTAATTAGTTTATAACATTTAAAAATTTAATATGCTTAAAATATCTGTAGTAGAGTCAAGTTTCGAAAATCCACTTACATATAAATTTAAACTGTGTATTGGGATATACTCTCACCAAGATTTGCATTAAGACACTAGCCAGACAATGGTTAATGAGATACAATGAAAAATTATGAATAGATATTTAATTTTTGTTTAACTAAGATATTGTTGAAAGACAAAGCGTACAGCCTATATCAATCCATATATATCATATCTATCTGAACACAATGCCATGCCCTAGGGTAAATTCTCATACATAATTTGCGACAAAGAACATTTTTTCCGGCGTTGAACAGTACGTTGTTTATTCAGTTGACACGCATAGCAGTTAACAAGGTGTAGCTTCACTGTTCTTCTACAGCGAACCCATTCCTTTTTATTTTCTTTGTTTTTATTTCTTTTATTCCTATTATATCCTCCAAGCAATCCGTGAAAGAAACTCCAGGGAAGAACCGAAAACTTGAAAGTGTCGGGAATCAGAATTGAAAGTAAGATAATTCTTAATATACGGTTCATACTATATTGCGTTTTTACTAATAACAGGAATTTCAAGTTGAAAAAGACGAGATGACTTTCGTCAAATGAGGACAGTCCGAAAACAACTTGCCTTTTACTTTCAAGCCTGAAGTAGGGAAATAAACCTAATAAACCACTTTCCTTGTCTTAGAGAAATGACACATTCGGAGTGATTGAAAATGTGTAGAAAAATGCAACCACTATGGATCATAAAAAGGTTGAAGTAGCTAGTCTATGATTGCTATCTAGACGCCCTCATAGGACGGGACGGCTGAATAGAAATATGATGATTATATCATACTAGCTGAAATGCCCCGTCTTTGTAAGGAGAAAATAGACTTATAGATTTACGGAAAGTATGTTAATTCCTTACCCGCTTAGGATACGCATCTCAATAAAATGTAATAATAAAACTCCGTAATGTCACTCCGTTTCCACGCTCTCGTTGAAATTCAAGAAATACGGTAAGTCATATCGTAACGACAAGCAACTCCCTGTCGACTCCCAGGCCAGTTGACATGCACGGGAAGAATATGAATATGCAATATTTTAAAATAAAGAAATGAGGAAAATAAGAAGCTTGGTAATGCATAAAGAGTATATCCTTTTTCTCTTTAGAAATAAAGAAATGAATAAAATAAACAGCAACATCTTTGGTTCTGCAATTTCCACGTTTAAACGTTGCTAATGTCAATTCTTGGTAACGCATCAAGAATATGCATTTTTTCCCTTTGAAAATAAATGAATAAGTAATGAAGAGCAAACACCTTCCGGCTAAATAATGAGAAGAAACGCATTTGGCGTTGCCCCTTTGAAAAATAAAGAAATGAGTAAAATAAATACTGATGAGCAGTGCCTTTGACATTTCCCTTGTCGACTCCCAGGCCACATCTTGCCAAAATTTGGACTTAAATGTCAATCAGGGGTGTCACCAATCACCTCGGCGACCCCGAAATTTGTGGATTCGATACTAATATCGGTATTTTTCGATTATTTTTACACGTGTTTCCCCTTTTCGATCCTCCCCATCAAGAAATGCTAGGTGTGTCATATTCTTTCAGAGCATTTCTTTCAGATTGTATGTTATATTGTACAAGTGTGGTTGAATTTGCTCCAGATATCCCTGAGTTATGCTGTAACATACACACATACGTACGTACATTTTAATATAGAGTGATTCCATTTCAAATCGTCCAGGCTGGTCCACACAACTGTCAAGTTTCTTTTTTAAAATGAGAAACTACATACAAAATTATTAGACCCGTATCTTTTCTTTTTGTTGAAAAAAAAAATCTCCTTCGATACACAGCCTTCCAAAATGGCGCTCCTCCTCTCGGATTGCAAGAAAAACTGAAAAACCTCTCAAATTTAGTTTTATTGTAGAGAGACGAGTGTACTTAGTAACATAATCTCAACAGTAGGAAGAATATAAAGTAGTATGTTTCGATGGAAGGGAAAAATTCGTCTGTAGGTCCAATAGGAATCGCGCAATTCACTCGCAATGTTGCCAACTTCGTTGAAAATTTTGATAACTTCATACATTTTTATCTCCTTCCTCACGAGCCATATCAACCTCTGCTTCTAGCATCAAAATCTACTCGATAAGGTCTCTTGAAAATGTAAAGGACTTACGTTTCTGGTTATTACATCCTACGTTATACTATGATGAAAAGCTGAAAATTTCATTAAGACGCCATGTTTGGCCGCCATTTTCTCAAAAACCCCACCTTTTAAAAATCTGAATTTCTTACAACTATTGGAGAAGTACCTAAGTATTTAATATCCGTTAAACGTTCATGCGGCTGCAGCCCCTAACGTTCGCAATTAATTGTTGAAATTTCGATTTTTGTACTTGGAATGTAAATATTTCCTATGGGCATTTAGGTTCTGTACACAAGGAGATTTGAATGGGAGTATGAAAACTGAGAGTTGAATCCTGACATCAAAAGTTCCCATAAACATGAGTCGAATTCCGCTTCGTTTTCGAGTTACAGGGTTTCCAACTCGGGACCCAAAATTGGCTTGCGACAATGGAAAATAAAATATATATTTCGCGTTAAATCAGAAACTGTGCGTTAAAGTTATGGTGAAATTCAGAAAGTTGATTTGTTTCAATATGATAATATTTACGTGCGTTGCAACTCGGTGGAAGTGTTGCCAACTTGGTAGAA
The DNA here is from genome assembly GCF_964235325.1 of Thermobia domestica. NCBI lineage: Eukaryota > Metazoa > Arthropoda > Insecta > Zygentoma > Lepismatidae > Thermobia > Thermobia domestica. Next base: position 129,735,249 of record NC_137456.1, on the reverse strand, counting down.
TTTTATTTGTTTCCAAATGACACTACATGGTTTTTATTTAATATTTGGTATTCATTAATGATTGTAAACATCACATAAAGCACAATTTTCCCCACGTCACCATACTTTTCGAAAACTTACATGTATTTCATTAAAAGGTTTTCTCTCTTGCATTATTGATAGTTTGAAACATTGAGTGTGAAATTCACTTGATGTTCACTATTATTAGTAAAACCACAATGTCGAATAAAACTACGTCTGTGTAAGTTGTAATAACAATAATAATAAGAAGAAGAAAGATTTTTTTATTATTGCAGAACCTCTCTTAACTCAACGCAGCAAGTTCGAACTTGGCCTAGAAATGAAGTGATATTTGCTGGACAAGCTGTAACGTGTTCAAGAAGTTCTGCTGCAAACACGAAACAGTTCATCATGTGATTCGGTGTCGTGAACACCGTCCAAGTATGTTCTCTGGAAGCATGAAAATTGTTTTCACTGGTAACATGACATTGTAGTGCACTAATTACAGTGATTATGTGAATAACAATGGAGAAATCCTATCACAGTAGGGACCGTATTAAATGTGTTGATTATCCTAAAAGGCATAAGACGATTGTGTACAGAAAGAATTTTCGACAAAAGTTTTATCTTGCGGTAAAATATATGTATTGCTTACAGCGTGCCTGCTAAAACGTAGTATTAGGAGAGAATGATTATTTGTGTAAAGGGTGCTTTGAATATTTACCGTGAATGTGTGTGTGTGATATTGGAAAAATGAAATGAAATCTTTGAGTTTTACGTCCCACGGTTATGCCGATTAGGCTAAAGGAGACGGTGATAATGAGAGATGAGTGAAATGGTGGAATGAAGAAAGTGGGAGGAAACGGGAGAACCCCGAGAAAACCCACGAGCACGATGTTTGTCCACCACAAAATTCACTTGGCGGGGGCTGGGATCGAACCCGGGACCCCAAGCACCAGAGGTGAACGCTCTACCACTGAGCCACCGCGCCCCCTGTGTGATATTGGAGACCACAGAAGAAAGTGTAAGGATGAAATTATGCACCAGCATGATAAACAATTTTTTTCCTCTCAACAGAGATTTGGAAACCGTTAACCAGACAGTAAACGTACTAAACATGAATGTGTTGTAATGAAAACGACCGTTACCGGTGAAACTTAGACTACGGTGAAGGATTCACTTCTCAAAATTTTTCATATTGCGTTTCAAATCGCCTTGTGCACAGGACATAAATAATCATCCTCCCCTAATATTACATTTGGGCAAACATGCTCTACGCAATCCATATATCTTACTGCAAGATAAAATTTTTGTCGAGAATTCTTTCTGTACACAATCTTCTTATACCTTTTAGCATAATCAACACATTTAATACGGTCCTTACTGTGATAGGACTTCTCCATTGTTATTCACAAAAACACTGTAATTAATGCACTACAATGTAATGTTACCCGTGAAAACAATTTTCATGGTTTCAGAGAGCACTAGGACAACGTTCATGGCACCGAATCACATAATGAACTGTTTAGTTGTTGCAGCAGAACTTCTTGAACAAGTTCGAACTTGATGCGTAGAGTTACGAGAGGTTCTGCAATAATAATTAAAAAAAAAAATCTTTCTTCTTCTTCTTCTTCTTCTTATTATTATTATTATTATTACAACTTACACAGACGTAGTTTTATTCGACGTTGTGGTTTACTAATCATAGCAATCATCAAGTGAATTTCACACTCAATGTTTCAAACTATCAATAATGCATTACTGATAATTTAATGAAATACATGTACGTTTTCGAAAAGTGTGGTGACGTGGGGAAAATTGTGCTTTATGTGATGTTTATAATCATAAATGAATACCAAATATCAAATAAAAACCACGTAGTGTCATTTGGAAACAAAATTCTACCAAGTTGGCAACACTGCCATCCGAGTTGCAACGCACGTAAATATCATCGTATTAAAACAAATCAACTTTCTGAATTTCACCATAACTTTAATGCACAGTTTCTGATTTAACGCGAAATATATATTTTATTTTCCATTGTCGCGAGCCGATTTTGGGTCCCGAGTTGGAAACCCTGTAACTTGAAAACGAAGCGGAATTCGACTCATGTTTATAGGAACATTTCTACTTGATTTGATGTCAGGATTCAACTCTCAAGTGTTCGTACTCCCATTCAATTCGCTTTGTGTACAAGACCTAAAGGCCCATAGGAAATATTTACATTCCAAGTACAAAAATCAAAATTTCAATAATTAATTGTGAACGTTAGGGGCTGCAGCCGCATGAACGGTTAACGGATATTAAATACTTAGGTACTTCTCCAATAGTTATAAGAAATTCACATTTTTAAAAGGTGGGGTTTTTGAGAAAATGACAGTCAAACATGGCGTCTTAATGAAATTTTCAGCTTTTTATCATAGTATAACGTAGGATGTAATAACCAGAAATGTAAGTCCTTTACATTTTCAAGAGACCTTATTGAGTAGATTTCGATGCTAGAAGCAGAAGTTGATATGACTCGTGAGGACGGAAATAAAAATGTTTGAAGGTAGCAAAATTTTCAGCAAAGTTGGCAACATTGCGAGTGAATTGAGCGATTCCTATTGGACCAACAGACGAATTTTTCCCTTCCATCGAAACATACTACTTTATATTCTTCCTTCTGTTGAGATTATGTTACTAAGTACACTCGTTTCTCTACAATAAAACTAAATTTGACATGTTTTTCAGTTTTTTCGAACAATCCGAGAGGAAGGCCGCCATTTTGGAAGGTATATCGGAGAAATTATTTTCAGCAAAAAGTAAAAATATGGGTCTAATAATATTGCATGCAGATCCCATATAAAAAATATGAATGAAATCTGAGACTACGGTGGGGACCAATTATGTCTTGTCTGGACGATTTGAAATGGAATCGGTCTATAGATAAATGCTCCCCCCACTTAAAACTTATGAAAAGTTTTTTTCACTTGTTTCTTCATCGTGATGAAAATTTTCCGATTCATGAAAATTCCTTTCATTTGTTTCTACAGAACAATAAAACTTCCCGATTCACAAAAAGTTGTTTTACGATGATGCTTCAAAATGATGAAAATTTTCCGATTCATGAAAAATTGTTTCACTTGCTCCTACATAGTACTGAAAATTATCAGATTCTTTAAACGATCTTTCAATTTTTAACATTTCTATACATGAATTCAATCAATTTTATGAATACTGAGGAATTGTAACTTGATCACTGATATTTGTTAAGAACGAAAAATTTTCCGGAAAAATATAGAAGAAAAAATTCCACCTCACATCACAGCTAAACAACGATGTAGGAATAAGTGAAGTATGTTTTTATGAATCGGAAAATTTTTCGTTTCAAAATTTCCCGGAAAATTTTCATCACTGGATACACCACATGATACAGATCATTTCCTCGATTTACCATGTACGAGATAAACAGTTACATCTTATTAAACATTGATGATTTCACACGCTAGCTAAGACAAAAATAATATACCTTACATTATAGTCATCAATACTGTCATTCATCAATCTACAGGGTGGCCCAAAAGTAGATATACAGTCCCGTCCGTTATTTATATCATTTCTTATTGTTATCAAATAGGTAGACCTAGGTTTTTTTATATTATTTATTCTTAACGTCTTTTTACTTATAACTTAAGCCCAGAACAGTTGAAGCAAATAAATCCATAAACCAGAATGTTATACTTGATCAATGCATGGGTGTAACCTACTTTTGGGCCACCCTGTATAGTAGGTTGTGAAGCGTGATTCATAATACGCAGCCCTGATTCACTGGATCAAGTTAAAATTTCTTTGAAGATGTTTTTTCTTAATGAAGATGGTAAATGAAACAAAACCATAAATTATTACCTTATTGTATTCCCTGTGCGCATTCTAATCCACTGAGGAATGGGGCGATTCTGCTTCAGCTTTTTAGCTAACTTCCGTTTGATTCTAAATGTCTTGTGAGCAGACTGAAAAATTAAAAACAACTATATTACAAACATTATCAATTTAAAAAATACAAAATTATAGATTTTTACTCACACTATTTTTAAGTGGGAATATTGATTGATTATGTGTAAAGATTGAATCCAAGAATAATTTTCCATTAGTTGAACAGAAAACAATGGCCCCTACCATGTTGCGACACCTGTGACATTTGTTTGATACAAAATTCAACAACTTACGATATAAACACAACTGGAACTAAAAAGAATAAAACAACCTCGGAGAAACCTACTGCATTCTTCCGTTCTCTGATCGGTGATGTCTTACCGTTTGTTTACCACTCTAACCAGATAAGATCGATGGTATAATGGTATGGCCCTATTGAATTCGTCTGAATGTCGTAACTACTTTGCCTTAATTAAAAAATAGAATCTAACCACAGCAATAAATAATAATCTGATATATTGGAGTCTTATCAACAATTCTGGTTAAGTGGTCTTCGAAGATATTATGCAGTTGGACAGACATAGTGATACATTTGGGTTCGCATTGTGTCCATCATTAATTCTTTTATTCTTTCGTTTAAATGTGATTATATGCAAACAAGAATCATCATAAAGTAACGTTTATTCTCTTCATTTATGTAAAAATGTTACTACATATCAGAATTGATAGTTGATCAAAGAAATAGCATGCCGAATTAATTAAACAGTTCACTATTACTAGCAAATTGGTGGTTGTACAGCGGGGTGTGAAAATAAGCAATTCACAACTTGTTTGTCTTTATGACCAGTTTAGAAAGAACTACTTGAATACAGAACATTCGTGTCAACGACGACGACCAGCATACATCTCCACCGGGGGTACTAAAAACGAAGATATTCATACTGAGTTTGTTCGCCTAGAAAATCTATCCGGTGTTTTCTTTACATTATAAGAAGTTCGCTAAATAGAATGTTGCGTGTACTGGAGGTTAGGGCGTATGGAACGAAGACTGTACATAAATTACAGGAAGAAGATCGCAAGAGTGTTATTTCGCAACTGACTATTACACATCCTAAATGAAAATCCGATGTTTCTTTACCAAATTATGTCGGACGAAGTTTATTTTCAATGAAGCCGTGTCTTCGTCTTATGCTCAGCTCTGGAGCAGCAGCCCTTCACTTGAAAGAGAACAACGTGTAAGAATTAAAAATAAATGAACTAAATAATTTGTTTATTAGGAAGATTAAAGAATATGTTCGAAATTGTCAATATATAAAAAAATAATTTCTCTAGTCACAAAACTTTTCCTATGCGCAACGGTATATTTACACTTATTGGTTTGAAACAGTCCAGGAACTTGCGGCAAGTGCCACTCCGATCAAGAAACCTTGATTTGTTAATTACCATCACATTGGAAAGAAAAAAAGAAACATCCTCGTATATCTTATTCCTTCTCGCTTACACAATTTTTCGCTAAATGCAAAAATAAATAAATAAATAAATAAAAATAAAAAAATCTGCCAACCCTTTTATTAATGAAGGTTAAGAATCATTTCTCTGTCTGGGTTTTTTAAGATATATGTACCGTGTTATACAAAAATGAACTAAGCGCCAAACTTTGAAAATCCACGTAAATGCGACGATTGGTTCCTGATAAGCATTAGAACCTTTTGCACAATCGAAAAGAGAGAAAAACCAACTCCTTTCCAAAAAAAAAAAAAAAAAAAAAAAAAAAAAATAATAATAATTTCACTTTTGATTACGGCTACATTAATGCTGGACATCAACCTTTATACGTGATTTTCTTAAAAGTATGAAAGTGGCGCTTAGTTCGTTTTCGCAGGACACGGTACATATATAAATTGTATATCGGAATCTATGCTTGGTGCTTCATATTCAGGATGATCAATAGAAGAAAAAATATTCTGTTTCAATTTACAACAATAACATCAATGTGTATTTAACGTTATTCACTATTCAAACCAAGAATGCTCAAAACATAGAACATTAGCAACATTGGCATATTCAGTTTTCAGTAAGAGCATCTTATTCACATTGGCTCTAAATAGCAAAGATAGCAAAGATAGCAGTCGTAGGATGTATCAACAAATGCAAAATGAATTGCAATGATTTGGACAATGAATGTAGCAACGTTATAAGTTTTACGGAAATTGAAGAGACTACATTGCACACTGAATGAACTGATATTATATTTAAAGTTCTTCAGTACAATGACGAGGAAGAACTGATAGCGAAAAGAAGACAGTCGCATACTTTAATTATACAGTTTTTGTGTAGATTAACAATACGAGGTCAGTTGTTCGGAAAATTTTCTCAAAATCTATTAATTCACACAGAAAGAGTAGCGTAGGGCGGAGGCAACGGTTATAGTCACTTCCACGGACTTTTTCCTTTCGTTGTTATTATTATTATTATTATTATTTTGTAAGATATTTTCATTATTATTATAAAGTGTATAGTTTTAACTTGAACACCTCTTGTAAGGGAACCGGTCAAAACCCCCACACTCAAGAAATGTCAAAACGCCCACACGATCGGTCATAACCCCCACACAAATGGACAAATCCCCCAAACGCACAAACGGTCAAAACCCCCACAGCCAAAACCCCCACACTCAAGAAATGTCAAAACGCCCACACAATCGGTCATAACCCCCACACAAATGGACAAATTCCCCAAACGCACGAACGGTCAAAACCCCCACAGCCAAAACCCCCACACTCAAGAAATGTCAAAACGCCCACACGATCGGTCATAACCCCCACACAAATGGACAAATCCCCCAAACGCACAAACGGTCAAAACCCCCACAGCCAAAACCCCCACACTCAAGAAATGTCAAAACGCCCACACAATCGGTCATAACCCCCACACAAATGGACAAATTCCCCAAACGCACGAACGGTCAAAACCCCCACAGCCAAAACCCCCACACTCAAGAAATGTCAAAACGCCCACACGATCGGTCAAAACCCCCACACAAATGGACAAAACAGCCACACATAGCAACGGTCACAATCCCCACATAAATGGACAAAACCCCCACACAAATGGACAAAACTCCCACACAATCGGTCAAATCTCCGACACTCTGAAATGATCCTGGTTGTATATCTTGCCCTTGTACGTTTTAATAGCATTTTTTATTCCACTTAAACCGATGTTGCAACTATTCTTCTTGCACTGTTTTGTAATGACAGAAACACTAAGGTGGGCGTCGTAAAGAGCCGCAACAAAGACGTGCAATCACGGTATTTTCAGAGTGTGGGGGATTTGTCCGATTGTGTGGGGGTTTTGTCCATTTGTGTGGGGGTTTTGTCCATTTATGTGGAGATTGTGACCGTTGCTATGTGTGGGAGTTTTGTCCATTTGTGTGGGGGTTTTGACCGATCGTGTGGGCGTTTTGACATTTCTTGAGTGTGGGGGTTTTGGCTGTGGGGGTTTTGACCGTTCGTGCGTTTGGGGGATTTGTCCATTTGTGTGGGGGTTATGACCGATCGTGTGGGCGTTTTGACATTTCTTGAGTGTGGGGATTTTGGCTGTGGGGGTTTTGTCCTAGACCCTCTTGTAAACATTTTTTAAAAACAATATATATTTCACCACTTTTTGGCACTCAAAATACATACCGGTATGAAAAAGTAACTTCCAAATTAAGGATTATTAAGTAAAAAGACATCAAAAATTATTTACTTATACATGAAATTAGCCTAGATAAGGGGCTCTTGTATATTTATTGTCTAAATGCTCAAGATTTTTTGGGCACGTTACTAAATGTACAAGAAGTTGCTTAATAGAATCTTAAATAGGTTAAAACTAGTCAAGCATACGAAAATATTAATGTCTTAGTATTTTCCAAATGCTTTTAGAGGTTCACGAAATACATTTACCAATATTCGACTGTTCTTTAAGGATCAGTTCTACCAATTTACTGACAACGTTCAAAATATTTACTTCCGGTAAGCCATTCTCAGTGATCAAAAATTGTGTTTTCTTTAAGTCCACACATTCGAAACATTGTATATCATACGCCTACTATAAATTTGATACTTTGTTCAATATTACACCAACATTTGTACACGGAGAGATTTTATTACGGTTACACAGACTAACTTTTTTTTTTTTTTTTTTTAACCGAGTACAGTTAACTAACTAAAACTATTGTATTTCATTGCATTATATGATTAGGTAGGATTAAGAAATTTTATTTTTTTATTATTATTATTATTTGTAATTTCGTTAATACGTTTTATTTTGTAATTTCAAGTTAACAATGTTTAGGTCTACAGCAAAAATGTCTTATATCAATAAATTTTGGCAAAAATGTGTTCTAATATCAATAAAAATTCTTTGTTATTTTTACTAATAAACAATCAAAATACTACCAATTGCAAAAGGTGGCCATAAACAGTAACAAGTCTCTCATGAAGGCACTTATGGCTACCTACTGGCCATAACTGGTTACTCAAGACACGCCGACCCACTAATGATCACGGCATTTGTTTGTTGTGTTTTGAGATTCTGTCAGTTATGATAGCATTATACAGTAAATATAGCTTTTTCTTACCAGGAAACTTTTTTCTAAGCCACCCGATGAATTTTCCACCATTTTATTTTATTTATTTATTTATTTTTTATTTTTATTTATTTATTTATTTATTTTTTTTTTTTTTTTTTTTGAAAAATCAAACCTTTTAAGAAATTTCACAAGAAATTTGTACATCACAACACACACAATGTAACAGCATATCCCCATTAATTAGATTCATAATGGCTACTGACTAAATTCTTTGCTTAAGTCTAGCGCTTAGGATAAGTCTTGTTTTGATTGGTTGAGAAAAGTATGAAGGTTAAAAATCGATTAAAAACACGAAAGTGTCCATAAGGGATGTGGTGGTCATAACCGGCGCATCCCGTCTTAAGTAAGTTCAGCATTTGCTATTGGAGTGATTAGCATTTATCCATTCCGTCTAATCAATACTATTCTCTTAGATCGATATTTGCAATTTTCCTCTCCCCTGTTCTATGGGGAAAAAGATTAAATTTAGTTAATCCCGATAACTGATACAGTTTACACGATAACTGAAAGGTTGCAAAATTTACTGGGAAGAATTGGTTAACTGTAGTGGTTTTAGTGTGTAATAAAATAAGGAAAGGACGGATCTATTCTGCGAAAATGAACAGCTGTTCGGCCTGTGATTTAACAGCATTTAGCTTTGTACAGTTAAATACGAACGAGGAAAATCTGCTGAAATTAAGTTTGCTGCATTTTACTTCGTAAGGAAGCCAAGTGAAGTGCTATGTAAAAGTAGTACACCAAGTATCATACAAGTGTCGCGAAACTGTGCCACACGCAAGATGGGTTTTATGCCATAATCGAAATGTTTCTCTTTTACCCTCGTTTATGTATAAACTTACCATCACTGACGCGCCTGCTCCCTACGAGCACACCACCCCGCTAACCGCTTGAGTGCCGCGCTGCGCTTCTGCCCTGACTTGTTTACATAGGATTCGTGCTTTCTAGTGGACACTATCACAAGTTCGTTCGTGTTTTATACTCAGCCTCCTAAAGTCAATGTGCACGTAGTAAAGCAACACCTATAAGATAGACTAGTATAGTTTAAGTTAGGTTAGGATATTTGGATTTAGTGGGCAAGAATTCTTAGCTTAAAATTCGTACTTTCTTCCTATATTTTCTGTGGTTTTGATGGCTTAGGCTAGGTTGGTTTAAGTTGTGTAATGTTATGATAGTACTTAGTAATTACACTTACGTAACATCAAGTCATTTCTCCTGTAAATATGTGATTTTACCTGATTCCCCCCCCTTCCCCGAGTTCCAAAATTAGACATTATTCCCGTACCGCCAAAAGTACCAAAATGTACTGCATTCGATTATATTTTGTTGGATTACATTACGTTAGGGGCATAAAAACTACAGTGCAGAAACCACAAATCAACCTGTGCTAGGTGGGCTCTACAAAAGCACGAATGCTCTCTAATCAAGTCAGAGTAGGGCGAGGCGAGGCGGGCGGGCCTGCGCGGTAGCGCATCAACAATGGGTATACAAGTAAGCGAGGTTAGTGACAAAATCTGGGTTTTGGCAATCATAAAAATTTGAAAAACACTTGCCATGGTTTCATGCTTGCAACGCTTCACTTGTTAACATACAATACAGCAAGTCACTTACCTTCAAAACCGAAGCTTGGAAACTTTTTCAATTTCAAGACGAAAATCGTGTACAACAGTTTGCTGGGGTTTCCTTACACTTTCCCCCCCACACTGAAAATAGTATGTACATTTCCTCTTTTGTGTTTTCAACTCATTTCCACATTTACCACACACTGTTCACCTGTGCAGCATATCGTGTCTTTCACAAAATTTCAATAACTGTCTTTGGTTATTCTTATACAGTTACACATAACTAAGACATGAAATGTCACAGCGTTAACATACACGCGCTATTTCCACATTGCCTTTCGCTACTATCTCAACAAATGTACTTCTCCGCGAAATGGTCCTTCCATCTCACCATAGTTTACATCAAAAACAACTTTCTTCACTTTTACTATTCCTACCACACTTTCACTCCTTCAGCTTCTCAAACTTTAATACGTTCTCCAATTTAACCGGTAAATATCCTTATATTGGTCCGGCGAGACGGCACTTAACCCCAAAATTATCCCTAAGCTATTAAATTTGGTGGTTTTACTACACGGATCCATAGATTGTAACTATAGATCCGTACCGGTATAGTAAAACTGCACGTCAGTCGGTATACTGACGCAGAGAAAACATACCGTGCAGTTTAACTATACGGATTCATAGTATAAGTAGTAGTAAAGTAGGAGTTAGTGATGGAAATTCTGATTCCTTTGGATTCGCTGAGTTCAAGAAATCATAAAAAGTAACCGCTACTTCCGTTACTTTGATTACAAGGACTCATGTGTCCCTCTGAATCCCTGTACTCAGTTGCCTTTTGGGTTTCTTTCCCTCAATTCTGATTACCAGTACTCAGACACATTTTCAAAAGCTTGTCCCTGGCTTTTGCCTGTGCATTCAGTTACAGTTTGGCTTCGTAGTAGTTCGTATATCTTCGACAGTATACTATTCATAAAGCAATCAAGTAGAATTCTGCTTCTGATGAGTGAAAGGGAGAAAAGGAAAGAATATTTTTAGGCAACTGACTTTAAAAGAAAATAACACCTCCTGATCCATCCTCTTTAGAGGGAGTGACTTCAACGAGTGGTGCAAAATAAGTTTGATAGCACTACCGTGAATAACTGCGGGGCCGCTAAATAAAAGAATGAAGGGTTGTGTTTCACTGTATTATATTTAAAAAAAAAAATCGTATTTGTTATTTACATAAATTTGAAGTGAAATAACATAATATCCTTCGAAAGTAAGAAATTACCGGGAAAACAATGAAATTTGAGATAAAAAAAAACGTAGAACGCAAAACTTTCTGGCCTTCATTACAAATAAAGCCTTTATAAATAGCAGCTACAAGCAGTGTGCGGACTGCGTGGAGAATACCTGGGAATTCCTCCCCCGGAAATATCTCCCGCAACTAAATAGAAATTGCGAAATAAATTAATTCGCATAGTGACTACAAGTGACAATCGACAAGGTTCTAAAATTTAAGGTACCGGTACTTTCTGCGCAAGAATTGTATAGCGTAGTCGCTAACACACTGTCGTCTTTGGTGTGAGCGGTCCCGGGTTCTATTCCCGGTGGGGACACTCGGTCGAAAAAGTGTAAAATCTTTCTGAGGCCGGCCATTCTGATTGGATTTTTCTGGGTTTCCCTCATTCACACCAGACAAATGCCGGGATGGTACCTAACATTGGTTCTAGGCCGCTTCCTCCCTTCCCCGGTTAGCCGAGGACATCATCCCTCATGACGGGCTAACTTGGCCATCCATGCTGAAAGCCCAGAAACCTAATTCCTAATCCTATAAACTTTGAGAGCCGATAATACGTCGAATCTGACAACATTTTAACATTTTTTTTCTTTTGTCTGTTAGTTGGCCAAAAATGAAAGCAAATACTGCAATGTGAATAACCATAATCATAGATAATGGTGTTATGCACCAGAAAAGATGCATAAAAGCAACCATTAGCGTTGATATCTGTAGGCATTTGCAGTGTTACCACAAATTATGATTTAAAAAAAAAAAAAACTATGTGACGAAAGTGACTAGAACAATGAATTCAACGGCATTAAATGATAAATTGTGTTGTCTTTGAGGTATTTTTAAATATTACATCTACTTAATTCTGATAATTGTATTTCAAAACGATCTTGCTTATTACAAATATAACAAGTCTTATTTAACTATTAGAATACAGCCATATAAGAATTAAAATTGAATTGGAGGTGCTCAAAATAACAACAGGTGAAGATATTTTGTTTCTGCGGCTATGAACTATCTGGTTCTTTAAGCCATAGCCGGAGAGAGGGGCTAGGGTGTAGTTATCCCCCAACTAAATATAGCTTATATTTATATTACTAAAGCTGATCAAACGTTAAAAATTGTTGATCATACCTGATCAAACGTTAAAAATTGTTGAACATACCTGATCAAACGACTGACATAAAAATAATTTTTGAATTTTTTGTGAGGGCGCAGGTGATTACAATCTTCCAAAGTCTCCCAAATTCTGCTTTATATTTAAATATGTAAGAAAGACTGCCAGTGTAAATAGTTGTAAATACATTTAAAAACAATTTGTATATAACTAGAGAATAGATGGCACCACATTTCTTTTATTACTTTGTTGTTTGTCCCCTTCTATGGGCAAAGCCGTGGATTCTCAAACCGCTGGATTAGAGAAAGGGGAGGAGGAAAACAGTTTAGCTTCGTCTTCCTGTTTACGAAGCGTGCATAAGGGAGAAGAGAAGAGAGCACTCAACAAGAAGAATCAAGCAAAGAAGGTGCTTTTCTCTTCAACGCATGCGCACTATAATAGCCATATGCTTCTAACGTGTCTTTTTGTCTACTGTTTCGTGTGAGTATTCGTTACTAAATCTTGTCAATCTCTGCAATGCAGATATGAATTGAATTCAGGAATCATATGTCTAACTTTACATCTGAACCCAAATGAATACTTTGAGTCCTTGGACTCGCAAGATTCCGAATCCATTGAGCTGTTTAGAGTATTCGTTCCTTTGAGTACTCAAGAAGAGTCATTAAGCCCGCAGGAGTTCGTAGGATTCTGTTCCCGACATAAAATGCGCGAATTAAAGACTTCCCCACATTTTTCCGTGCATTTTACAATCTATGGACCCGTATAGTAAAACTGCACCCAACATACATTTTTGTTTTTTTTTTAAAAAAGGGGTCTAAACTTCCCCGACACTAAGCTAACCCGACGAACCCTACCCTACTAATCCTTACCTTACTCTATGCTACTCTACCCTACCATACTCTATTAAACCCTTTTAAAGCGGTCCTAAAACTTATTTTTGGTAATAGTATACATGAGAACCCCCTGATCTGCGTTTCTTCTGTGTTCTATTACCACTTTACATAAAATACCATAAATTTTCTACGTAGTGCAATAGTAAGAAGCAGGGTGGATTGATTTAAATCAGTCTGATTTAAATCACTTGATTTTTTAAAAAAATCGTTGATTTAAATCGAATTCCGAAATAAATTAAAGTGAAAATAAGTAAAATCCCGTTTCTATTCTGTTATTTCGATTATGGAGGTTAATAGTCATAATACAACGAGACTCAAATGTGCAGTATAGTATGAAAACAAGTGTCATGCAGAGGGTGATTAGGGAAAATCCCGTTTTGAACAGGTAACGGAGCAATCCTGCTTTCTTCTTTTCGTAACATTGGGTTTGGATTTTAAAATCGTTAACTATTCCAACGGGGAAATCACCGTCGACATTTAAGGCGAAAATTCTTTTTTGTGCGTGTCTGTTTGCTTTTTCCCATATAATAGGGTGTATTTAGAGGGGTCGTATCCATTTTTTTTTTTTTTGTTTATTTTATAACTTTAGGTGAAATTTATGTATTTCATGCCCCGCAAGCTAGTTCTGAGTTTTTAAAAATAGGCCCCTGCCAAATATCAGTAACTTTTGTGAAAAAAAAGTGTCATTTTGATAAACGTTGCTGTACTTTTCCTTAATGCTTAACCTTTTTAAATTATATCACCTATTTTTCGGTGATAGGGTAGAATCTTCATTCTTCGATTAAAAAAAGTACGAATAAGGCTTTTTACTTCGTTTTCTTCAAGACTGGAGGCATTTTAGAACACGTTACATATGCTTTCACGCTTTTCTGCGTTGAAGCATAGTGTGTGATGACGTCATAAATTTAAAAAGATATTTTTTGTTATGCGTATTATTTTTTGGCGGGTTACATTTTGCAATCAGAAGACTGAAATTTTGCACACTCGTTCAGTGCATCCCTTAATAATTTTCAGATGTTTTCAGATCTCTGCATGGAAACTGCGGGGTCCAGAGGGTCAAAAATGTTTAAAAAAGGATATTTTTAACAAAAAATAACTTTTTTTCGTGATTTTCCCGCCTCAGATGGAGACATGAATGGTACCGTTTAAAAGGCTGTTCTATTCTGAAAAAAATGATGTACGTACTATGCTCCAAGGATAAATAGGGATGTCTCAGGAAACTTAACTGAGATCCTGTTTTATACGGTAATCTGCGGTATTTGGGGAATATTATTTTCCGCGGGCTTACTTTTGCACCTACAAGATTGAAATTTTGCACATTTACTCAGTGCACCCCCTCAGTATTTTTTAGATTCTCTGCCTTAAAACAGGGGGAGGGGTCCACAGAGGTAAAAATTAAAAAAGGATATTTTTAACAAAGAATTCCATTTTTCGTGATTTATCCGCCCCAGATACATGGAGACATTTGAAGAGTACCGTTTGAAAATTTGTTTTATTCTGAAGAAAATAATGTACAAATCATGATCCTAGACAGGGTTGGCTGGTTTAAACCAAGGTGACTTAAACCAGCTGGTTTAAACCAAAAAGCGAAAAATTTTCGTAAAATCGTGATGAACATACATTTGTGGGTTATCACGTTTCACTCCCGTATATTATTGGTATTATACTCAGACCTACATTCCCCATTCATTACTCAGAGATTATACTACAAAAGCAATTTTTTTAATGTATAAGTTTATGAATGTCTCCTTTGTGATTTTTTATAGTTTGTTATTATTGTTATGCAATTGCAATCAAAGAAATTCTAAATATTGTTTCATTTTAATACTGTTTACTATTGATAAAATACATTGAAATGCCGTACTGTGGGGGTGGGTATACAAACGCTACGAGAGGCATTTATTGAAATCATAAGTATCTTTTGTAACTATTTATGTATAAATGGGTCAGAGTCAAAATGAACTAAAATAGTTCATATCTTTATTCACTTTTCTTACTGATATGCAAATTAAGTCGTTGTATTTCTTTACCTTGGACTAATAAAAGTCGTAGTGAACTAACTTGGACTAAATTAGTTCTTCTGTACTCTGCAATACTTTGAAATTGTCCATATGTAATTCTGTATAATGGTTTCACTTGTGCAACTGATTATCTTTTTTCCTTCTGAAATGATTCTTGACAGTTATATTTACAAGTATGTAAAGATTAGTACAAGTATTTTTTTTACCAGGAGTCCTTCGTGAGTGAGTCGGCAGACGTATCGCATTTGTGGCCAATTAGTCCCGGTTCAGAGTTCAAACGGAGGATAATTTCTCTCGGATGTAAGCCGAGAAGCGGTTTGGATTCCACTTTGGGCTTATATGACTCCTTCTTGCATAACCCGGTTGTTGCATAGTAACACCAAGGCGAAAAAAAAAAAAAAAAACTTATTTCTGTCCATATGTGTATAAATACGTAGAGCAAATTATTTAAACAAAAAAAAAAAAAAAACTGGTTTAAACAAAAAAAAAAAAACGGGTTTTTAACCCAAAAAAAAAGCTTTTTTGTTTTTCAATGAAAATCATGGTTTTTGCCAACCCTGATCCTAGGATAAATAGGGATATCTGAGGAAATTGTTAAATTACATCCGGGTCATCTGGGGCATTGTGGAAATGTTCTTAGCTCATTGTTAAATAGTTTCCTCACCCTTACTACTCACGAGAATAGCTTGAAATTCTGTACACACATTTAGTACACCCCTTAGTATTTCCCAGTAGATTTTGAGATCTGTGTGTCAACACAGAAGAATCCAGAGGGGATCAAAAATTAAAGAAAAAAGTTTAAAAAATGCCGATTACTCCCAAGATTTCCCGCTTCAGGGACATGATACAGAAATGTGAACATTACCGTTTCAAAAGCTGTTCTATTCTAAAGAGAGTGATGTATGTACCATGATCCTAGGATAAATAGGGCTGATCCTGTAGCTGCTTGACTGAAAATCTATAATTTGCCTTTAAAAAGAGCCATAATTTAAAAGGGTTAAGAAACATTGTTTGGGATTGATATATGTTAACGACTGGGGATAATTCAAAATTCAACCCCAATACTTCCACTTAAATGGCATAATTAGCATTTAATACTAATTCCTAATGCTTTTTCTTCAGTTTGCGACTTGTATTATACGACGAGAAAGATTTGATTTAAATAAAAAAAATCAACAAAAATGATTTTTTTTTAAAAAAATCATGATTTTTATCCACCCTGTCAAGAAGTACCCATGTGCACAAAACATGCGATATGCGTTAAATTCCACACACACGCAGATATAAAGTACAGGTACGTTCTTTTTTATGAAGTATGTTTAGTACAAGGGGTCCACAAGCACGTAAAAAACAAAATTTACAGGAGAAATGAATGATGCAAGTACTTAGACGTAATATAACGTAACCAAATCTAACCTACCCTAACATAAACTAACCTAATATTAGTAGAAATAAGCGAAATTCTATCATCATTTGGAAAATTATGCGGGACTCCTACACTAATATAACGTAACATAAACTAACGTAACCTAACTAACCTAACCTACCCTAACCGAATGTGAACAGAAATTGCCAAAATTGAAACTTTTTTTAGAGAAGAGCTGGACCCCTTCTGCTAAACATAGGCCTTTTTTATTTTCGTATCAGTCGATAAGTAAATAAAAGTCGCTTTGTTACCCCCTTTGTAAGTTCGTACATACTCAATGAATAATCCCTAAAAGTATGAGCGTCCTGCTCCTTCGGGGACTGATGCAGCTTCATGTATACTATATCCCTTATTTTTAAATTTTCGTGCTGTTATTACGCTTTTTGTCGAAAACCAAGTGTCTTACAAATTACGGAATAAATGCCAACATGTTTAATAGCATTGACATTCGGACTAAGCCATGTGAATGTTCACAAGCAATACAAATCATATTAAACCTTACAACTACATTTAATTTAAATTTTTTGACACTATGCATTATTGTTATTACTGATTTACAAAACACTTACCATTTTGTTGAACGGAAAACTATGTATAAGTCTTTAAAATTTTTATCCACGTGGTTTCAATTGTTCCATACACAACTACCCGTTATGAAATGAACGAAAAGGAAGAAAAATGCATTGTTACCAGTATCCTACGTAAAGTTCCCCTCTTTAAAATTACAAATTTCGCTATTTAATATTTACTTGAAATCAACATGGGGCTCCTATCAAGAAAGATTTGCGTCAATGTAAAGCAAAATATGACACGGTACCGTAAACGCCTTGTGGTAATCGTTATAACATTTCCAAGTATTGTGTTGTGTAGTAGTCCGCAAAATTTGCGAAGTCTCGTACGATACGACCAGCGCTAGAAGCATATATACTTCACAATTTTTCAATGGGCCTAATTTTGTAAGAATCGTAGCAAAATTTGCGGATGGCAGCTAGAGGATATTTATTAGTTTTCTAAACTTCTCTTTTATACTTCTTGTAGATGATCCAAGAAAGCTTGAACAAGACTTTTGTTCAAGACCATTCAAGACTATTTGATGAAAAAGACGTCAACACTGATGTCATTTTTGTCTTGAATTCAATAGTTTCGTTCAAGAAACTTCGTTTCGGTCGTGTTCTAAACAATCCAATTCAAGAGCATTCAATGGCCAATTAGCGCTCGAGTTGAGTGCAGGAAAATCCAAATCAAGTATGATAGCGAAGTGAGACAGCGGAATTTGATGAATAAATATATTTTCATTACTCTTTTCCATAATTATCTGCGTTTCCAAGTGAAGCTAACATCTCGCTGGAAGATATTGTTAGTATTTTTTGTTGACAATATACATGATTTATTTAGTTACAGTGTTTGCATGTCCATAACTATTGTTAAAGTTTGAGGCAATGAGAAATATAAGTATTAATTTGAGAATTTAATATACAAGAATATCGAGTGTAGAATAATAATAAAAAAAAAAGAGGATTAAAAGGAAAAATATATAACTGACTTTTCTTGATTTAGTAAGACGTTTTGTACTCTTATTAATGTGAGATAATATCAAATAATTGCGTACATATTAATAATATGCTCGCAAACTGAAGTACCTGGAAATGATTACATGTTACCTTATTATATGTAATTATTTTATCACAAAATCCACACGTACAGGTAGAAGCATGTTTCATGCGTGCAGGTTAATTTACGAGAGCTTTCCCGTAAGGTACAAATGGGCATCCTAATATATGCAACATATAGGAAAGTGAAAAACAAAAAACGAGAATGCTATTTAATAGTGTCAGAGCAGGAGCATAGAAGAGGGCCCACAAGCGAGTATGTCTGTAGGGGGCAGGCGCGTTATCAACGGAGGTTATAATGCAAGAAACTTAAGAATAATCTATATATATAAAAGAGAACGTACAAATCCTTTGTTCCCTCATCACGCTAATACGGCTGAACCAATTTCTTTTATTTTTGGGGGGTTATTAGGATTTGGACCCTAGATGGTTTTTATCATATCACTTTAATTTTTAATTACCAGTGTCTTGAGATAATTGACCATTCAAGTGTCCATAACGTACAAATCCTTTGTTAGATCATCATAGGTAAAAATAAACGTATTTATATGCAACCCGCATGACCGTGTCACTCGGCGGGTTAACATAAATGGCAGGCGCTATAATGTTAACATTTACTGCAATCACTTGAAAGCGAAAAAGTAAAAATTATATAAGTAACAAAGTTTATTGCGTTCCGGGGTGACCGCAGCGAAGCGGGGCGGGTTAACATAAATGACAGGCGATATAATGTTAACATTTAATGCAATCTTCTATGGTTTTTATCATATCACTTGAAAGCGAAAAAGTAAAAATTATCTAAGTAACAACGTTTATTGCGTTCCGGGGTGACCGCAGCGAAGCGGGGTGAACGCTGCTAGTCTATTATATAAAAGAGAACGCACAAATCCTTTGTTACCTCATCACGCTAATACGGCTGAACCAATTTCTTTTATTTTTGGGGGGTTATTAGGATTTGGACCCTAGATGGTTTTTATCATATCACTTTAATTTTTAATTACCAGTGTCTTGAGATAATTGACCATTCAAGTGTCCATAACGTACAAATCCTTTGTTAGTTCATCATAGGTAAAAATAAACGTATTTATATGCAACCCGCATGACCGTGTCACTCGGCGGGTTAACATAAATGACAGGCGATATAATGTTAACATTTACTGCAATCTACTATGGTTTTTATCATATCACTTGAAAGCGAAAACTTTTGGGGTGACCGCAGCGAAGCGGGGCGGGTTAACATAAATGACAGGCGATATAATGTTAACATTTACTGCAATCTTCTATGGTTTTTATCATATCACTTGAAAGCGAAAAAGTAAAAATTATCTAAGTAACAAAGTTTATTGCGTTCCGGGGTGACCGCAGCGAAGCGGGGTGAACGCTGCTAGTCTATTATATAAAAGAGAACGCACAAATCCTTTGTTCCCTCATCACGCTAATACGGCTGAACCAATTTCTTTTATTTTTGGGGGGTTATTAGGATTTGGACCCTAGATGGTTTTTATCATATCACTTTAATTTTTAATTACCAGTGTCTTGAGATAATTGACCATTCAAGTGTCCATAACGTACAAATCCTTTGTTAGTTCATCATAGGTAAAAATAAACGTATTTATATGCAACCCGCATGACCGTGTCACTCGGCGGGTTAACATAAATGACAGGCGATATAATGTTAACATTTACTGCAATCTACTATGGTTTTTATCATATCACTTGAAAGTGAAAACTTTTGGGGTGACCGCAGCGAAGCGGGGCGGGTTAACATAAATGACAGGCGATATAATGTTAAGATTTACTGCAATCTTCTATGGTTTTTATCATATCACTTGAAAGCGAAAAAGTAAAAATTATCTAAGTAACAAAGTTTATTGCGTTCCGGGGTGACCGCAGCGAAGCGGGGTGAACGCTGCTAGTAAATAATAAATTAGAATAGTGCAACAAACCCTTGACATCGTATTCACTCATTTGAACTCAACTATAGCCCTTGTAATGATTTGATACTGGTAACATTATCCGCCTTATGCAGAGTCGTTTTGATATGTTTAGAGTCATACTAAAGGCCTGACTACTGCAGGAAACAAATGTTAGTCGAACTCTTTAGTATAGTGCTAATCATGCGTCAGAACGACTCTGCATAAGACCCTATATTTCTAAACATAAACACTAATTTCCTACATTATACAAGCAAGTTCCGACAGTGGAAATTATTATCTCAAACAGTCCTCTTTCATACACACTCACATATTTTAACAGTAAAATTACTATTTATTTGAACGGCTATTCTTAAACAGTGCCAAATATGGTATAGGTTTTTGTGAGAAAGTATGATGCAGATATGGGCGGTAAGTCCAGTGGCAGAAAAAAAAAGGATTGTCATTGCTTTGGTTTCCTGTGTTTTCAGCCTTTTCTTTAAATTATCTTCGATGTCATAGCATAAATAACATAAAAAGGCAGTCATTGCCTCGTGATACAAACAACTTTGGGAAACTGTTCTGTTTTTCTTGAGTGTGATTCTGTCATCAGTACGCCATGTGAAGAATCGGATTTTTAAAAGAAGCTTAGTACAGGGAATGATGTTATACTTAGATAGCACTTTACTCTTTTAACATAAGTTAACATAACCCGCATTTAATGTAAAGGGACTAAATACGTAGTGAAAATCCGATTTCGTTGCTACAAAATTAAATGACCTATTTTCTAAACGATTTAATATATTATATTAAATTCCAAGTACCCGCAGAAAGTGTGGAAATAAATGCTAATATTATAACTATTCCTACACTGGTCTGAACTAAATCACTACGCAGTTTCGCTTTCATTTGTTTTCATAGTTTCGGTAACTTGTTTTGGACTGCCACCTATCAACAAGCATACAAAACATAATTCAATACCTCTATGATCGTGTAAAAGTGGTTTCAAGTTCATTCGAGACTCTTGTTCAAGTGTCTTCAACAATATTCCTTTGAACGTGTAAATTTGAGGTGTGAATGGTCTTGTTCAAGCTTTCTTTGACAGTGTACAAACAACATTAGAAATGATTGTTCCAGCTTCTATGCTATAGGTCAGTTTCAGCTACTTTTCTACAGGTATGATGGCATATCCTATGGCATTTCTTGTTGATATAACCTGATCTATTTAGTAACATTTCTGGTCCGATTGCACCACCGCGACCGTCGTCGTGTGTTAAAAGGAAGCGAAAGATTTTGTGTCAAATATCCATGCTCTTGTTTTGTGTGTGAGTTGGAGTAGGGATGCTATTATTGTGCTGATTGAAAAATATGAGGAGCATCCTTGTTCGTACAAAGAACTTTTTGAAGGCTTCATTATCCATACGCAGGAAGTTCTTGAATGCAATATGATCCTCAGGCGGGCAAGAAACAATCAATTCTTTGCCCACATACACTTTTAATATAACCGGCGAAAACTGTTGTTCAACCACTTTGCTTTAGCCACTTCACGCTTTAGCTTCGGAGCCATAATTGCACTCTTCTCCAGTGATTTGTTTGCTACGTCATGACAAGATGCTTATCAAAATGGTACCGTGTAAAACCACCATATACTTTCTATGCCATAGAATATTATACGAGATTTTTGACGACCCGCTCGGGAGAGTAATGCTCCCGGAAGTACGTTTTTTCGCGCGCTACCGTAGCCAGCTGTTTTACGCGCTATTCTAGCCAGTTGTTTTAAGTTGGTCACAAAATTTATATCAAAATTGTTTGATGTCTGCTATTTGAATGCAACATGGCAAGAAATGGATAACGCCAACCAATCAGAACTGTGTTTTTCGTTCCCACTTCCGGGAGCATTACTCTCCTGAGCTGGTCCTGATTTTTAGCATTACATCTGCTACGATAAATAATTCCGTCTAAAACTTGACTAAAATTCTCAAGTTATATAAGAATTTCACATATTTTATTAGTATATTATTTTAGAATTGATTAAAAATATGTACTTCTCAAATTCAAGGAGAGAGTTTAATTTCTCCAGTCAACTCTCCTCAAATTACGGAACAGATCACAACGAAACACAAATAATTTAATAAGCAATTACTATATTACTGCACTGCCGGCTATCTTAAAATTTGAGTTTCAATTTGCTATAAGCATAGCAGTTATAGTCAGTTGTATTGTTTGAGATGTGATCCTCAAATTTATCGAAGACTGATAGGAAATGAGACTCTCTATTCATTTGGTTTTGCTATTAGTATTAGATAGCATAACATTGACGGATCTTCTTCTTCTTCTTCTGTTTAGCATCATCATATGCGACGAAAAGACGTTGCCACTCTCTTGAACAAGACTTATCGGCAATTTACGAAAGTAATTAAACACATATAATGTTATGGTATGAGTAGTAGAAAAAAGGTAAAAGTAATGAGTATAGGAAAAAGTAATTGAAAATATACAAAGTAATAATTATGATAAGGTAAGTAACATGAAAAGTAAATGTCACAATCAGGAAAAGCAGACGTTAAAAATAGGAGAGAAGTTCAGACAATGAAAGAAAGCTTTAATACCCAGATGAATAGGGCGAAAAAGTGGAAAAGGGGAAATGTATGATGAAGAAATAATAGTATAAAGGAGAGAAATGGATGTAAAAACTAGAAAATGTACAAAGAAAACACATACAGGGTAGGATTCAAAAGTAATGAGCCTTCGTTCAAAAATACAGATTTATTAATCTGATCGGTACAACTAACTAATAGTCTTCAAAATAGGCACCTCCTGCATCAATGCACTTCTGTAGGCGGCTTTTCCATGACTCAAAGTCTTCCCCGAAGGCCTGTTCCGGAATGGCTGCAAAGGCTGCCTTGACATTTGCTTTGATGTCCTCGATCGAGTCCAAACGTTTTCCTTTCAGCACTGATTTTAAGCGCGGAAACAAGAAGAAGTCAGGAGGCGACAAGTCCGGACTGTAGGGAGGCTGGGGTAGCACAGGAACGTTGACTCGGACCAGGTAGTCGGTGACGATAAAGGCGGTGTGGATGGGGACGTTATCGTGGTGGAGCTTCCAGCTGTCCTAGATGTCTCTATGCTTGCGCGCGACGCTTCTTTTCAGCCTTTTCAGAACTTCGTGGTAGTAAGCAACCTTCACCGTCTGTCCGGGCGGGACAAACTCGTAGTGGACGATCACCGTCACTTCGAAAAAGGCGATGAGCATGGTCTTCGTCTTCGATTTGCTCATCCGCGCTTTCTTAGGACGGGGTGAGTTTGAGGTGTGCCACTCCGCGCTTTGTCGTTTTGTTTTTGGATCGTACTGAAAAGTCCAAGTTTCGTGTCACGCACCACCGTATAGGGGCTACTGTTAAGGCTGATGCTACCGCTCCGAAAGCTGGGAGGCAACTGACCCGCGTTGCGCTGTGAAGCCAACACCCACTACCACCGTCGCTGTCAAGCGGACGCGTCAATATAAAGTGAGGCTCATTACTTCCGAATCCTACCCTGTAAGTGTAGTGTATGTGTGAAGAAAGTGCCACTTGACTCTCGCCTCTACACAGCACCGCGGGAAATTGATAAGCACACAAGGCTGTCTCTGACGAACTTCCTCATGGATGGGAATATTGTATGAAGTTTAACAATATTCGAGCGACTGACGCACTTGAAGAGTTGCCAATAATTGTCTTCAAAAAGTAGCTAAATGTTGCAGGGAATCTGGCTAAAAGTGATAAGTTACCTAAAATTATTGCTAACACATTTTAACTGTTTAGAGTAGTTTCTAAAATATACAGTAATATTCTCACAAAAATATTTTCATTCTTAATTCGCAGTTGAAATATTTAGACCTTACTTTTATCTGGGATCATTGACGAAAGATGTTTAACAATTTCTTGAACTTTTGTCGTCGATTCCAATTCTTTTCCGTAATTGTTAGTCGAAGACACCACTAAACATGCAACACACAAACTGAAAATATACACGAAACTTTCATATGGAATTTAAGTACATTTTGAAAGATTCCGGAAATTCTCATATTGTAGTTTCTTACTGTAAACTACAAATAAATTTAATAGTGGAAAAATAAAAGAAAAAGTGTCAAAATAAGTAAATAATTACTATAGGTAAAGAACATGTTAATAAGGCCTATTCTTCTAGTTTAAAATGCACTAAAAATGATCTGTAATGTAGTATCATTACAAATATTTTTAGATGTATCAGCAGGATTATTTTATTATATTATTAGACCAGAAAGATCAAGAACCTTCTGCAGAGTCGTTCTCGCTATTATTCAAAAGAACAAAACATCCAATCATACAGCGAAGTCAGCAGTGACGTATACAGAGCGGATGTCATGTGAAACGGAAATTTATGCCATTTCTCTTATAGACACTCTTATAAACTCCCCTACAATTTTTTGTGAGTTTCTGTTGTTGAAAGGAGCATTGTACCACCGATATCCGCGTACACTCGATAGTTCTTGCATAGTTTGTCAAGAGGAAAGAGACAAAATTGATCAAACTGCACTTCAATACAGTCTCCTTTAGTAGAAACGAGATGCACGGCGATAACGAACAGACAGAGTTGCACATCTTGTACAACCACAAGTGACACTGCAGTATTTCTTAAACTGATAAAGGCGCCAAATTCATTACCATAAACCTGAAACGACTTTCTTTATAGCGTAATGTGGATGCAAACTATGTAAATTACTTCATGAACCGCAGACAGGAATACTGACCATTTCAACACAAAAGAACACTGAGCTTACTTCATGAACACTAATTTTAGAAATCTAGTGAAATCTACAATTGTAGAGAGCATCTGAGTCCATTTTGTGTAACTTTGTGGTACTAAAGAAAAACTGCTTAAAGGATCCCACACAATCCTTATGACCCCGTAGAAGTCAAATGGTCAGTGAATTGTAGTTATGACCATTGAGACCTTTACGCAGGATCACAATATCTACAACATATCGAGCGGTATTCAGAGAGAATTCGTTAATAAAAGTTTAGTCACAGAGTAGTTAGTTAGCATACTAACTCTTTACTAAGGAAGTTGCACTTTTTGGTATTCAGAGTCTACTTTTAGTACAACAACAAAAAAAATCATTTGGGTATGATTAACTTATAGAACCCCAATGCATCGGTGAGTAAAATAAATGTGGCAACTACGGAAAAGTAGATGAGCGCATGTAGAGCGTCTGTAAAAAAGAAAACACATGAATTATGAAATACGAAATGTTGTGTCGCACGCTAAACCGTGGGTAAAAGATTAGTATCTGCTCTGGATTAATTAGTCACGTGTGATTAATTTCGTCCAATACTACGTCCTAATCAGAGACTCTGAATACAATTTTGTTAACCATCCGTTAGTCAACCTTGTAGTAAGGTGTTAATCAGACTTCAAAACGACTCTGCATAAGGCCCATCACGTTTTCAAGCAATTCCACCGAAATCCAGAATACCGTTATAACGTGTGCTGTTTTAAAGTAAATGACCCTGTAATGGCCAAACGGTCAGTGATGGGTGGTTGTGCCCATTAAGACTTTTTCTCATGATAACAATATTTACAACATATCACAGTTTCAAACAATTTCACCGAAATCCATCCCTAGTAGCAAGAAAACTTTCGGCCAGTTGGCGCGTGCTCGGGTTTTGGCTTTCTACGCTTGCACTTGAAACGCGTGCTAGCACACAATCTGCCTTTTGTTGCACTTGCAAGCGATGCTTTAGATCCTTCGCAGAGCGTCATAGCATCATTGGCAGTTCATTGGCTATTGACTTGGATTGTTTTGTAAAACGCTTGCGTCAAGCTTGAATGGAACACTGAAATCAAGGTTGTCCCCATGTAACTTCTTTAATGGAATTCACCTTGCAGAATGCTTGCACGTTTTCCAATTAAGTTGGATGCAAGCTTGGCCGACTTGCAATGCAAGCTTACAACAAGCGGTTAGCAAGTTGACTCTGCTACTAGGGACAATATCATTATCTTCAGCTGCTTTCAGAAAGGTGGCCTCGTAGTGGCCAATAGGTCAGTGATTGGTGGCTATGCCCTCTGAAACTTTTCTCAGAATTATAATATCTAAAACATCATGGTTTTCAAGCAATTCCACCGAAATCCAATTTCCATAAGGATTGTGCGAGGTCATTTATGACTGTATATAGACCTTTCTTATCTTCCACCTGTTATTCAATGCTACCTTTACACCATGGTAACACCTTCTACATCTGCCCTTTAATGTACACAAACTTGCATGTACCCCTAGGGAAAAAAGTTCATAAATCAAATTTGAGAAAATAAACGTGGCTCGGGTTCGTTCTGCAATCATCGTTTCAGTTGCATATGTTGCCAAATTTTATTCTAATATACTTACTGTCAGATATTTCAAACTGTTCACACGGAATTAAAACAAACCAGAGCCAACTTATATGGTAGATGAAGAAAACAAACAACCTATTGAATCCCACCTATATCTTCTAGTATTCTGGAAATTTAATGTAATTCAAAGCGTGAAAAATTTTCTACTGTACTGAGAAACGAACCGGGATCTCCGGCCGTTGCACTAAGCTTTATGCTACCCAATCCGTTTACTGATCAGCTAAACATCTTCACTGTTGACGTTGATGCTCAGCCATAATACGCATTGCTCATAGCTTATTTGACAAAGATAAATGGAAATGCATGCACGAAACGCAGAATAGTTATGTATTTGCCTTGATCCTTTATAAATCTATAAGATGCTCATGCTAGGAATGGAAAGCACTCCTAATATGAATGCACAACAACTATGCCCTATATAACGGTTTGAACAGTCTTTTAACAGTAAGTGAAAACCTTGTATACAGCACGCACATAGAACAATGACACCTGGAACGCAAGGGGTTAAATCAGGGATGCAAATAAGCAACGCAATTTTACTCGCCCAAGAAAAAGGCTACTAGCCCACATCCCACAATAGAAATGATTTACTTACCTTCGGTATGATATCAAATACTCGCCCGCACCGATGGACCATTTGCCCCGGACGGGTGGGCGAGTGCTTATTTGCATCCGTGGGTTAAATATTTAACCCTCGAATGGGACAGATAAAAGATGTATTTTGTTGTCTCATTACAAGTAGTATGAGTATCACTGTTACGAAAAACCAAACAAGAATAGACACAATCTGCTACTTATCGTTATATATTTTTCATAAACGGTACATAAATAAATGGAAAATCTATTCCAGCAGAATAAAAGATTATCAAATGATAAAAAATTAGCAATGAATAACATACTTTTTAACATCATGAAAATTAGTTTTCCTCTATTTCTTCCAAATCTTCGTATGAAAATTGAAGAGTCCAGGGCAAAAGGAGGATGTCCATTTTTACTAATTTTTCAGGAAACGATTTTTAAAGTTCAAAACATTTCATTTCCTAAACTAATAGTGGAAAATGCTTCAAATTTGGTTTACCAATTTGTTATTATATTGGAAATTAGCTTGCAAAATCTTATGTTCAATGTATATTATTGTAAGGAAAAGAACACAAAAAAAAAAGAAAGAAAATAAAAACAACGTGAGATTTGTACTGCGGAAAACCTGGTCTTTACAGGCAAAACAATGGGAAAAAGAGGCGATTGTTTTTTTTTTTTAATTATAGAGTGATCAATGGGGACCTCAGCATCGAGGCTAGATTGTTTTCTTCCTTTTTCGTTTTCATTTTCCTTTACTCCGCTAATTATTTCTTCCATATAGAAAGTTTGAGCATCTGAACTGCATAAGACCTTCAAAGCTTGCAGATCCCGTTTTTTTTCCCCGAGATATGCAACTTCCCTTTAAAATAAAGGAAAAGATTTTCTAAATCACACCAATAATTAAAATGTTGTGTTCTCAACCGATTAAACCTAGCAGTTTGTTGTGGGACGAAAATTTTTGAAATGTACTTTTATCCTCGAATCAGTATCAAGTATGGGAGAGTGGGGCAAGGAGAACAAGTGGGGTACAAAGGTTCATTGATTTTGTTGATTTGATAGTCAACGTCGTATAAACGACTGTCTGACATTGCTTACGAAAGGTGCAGTTTCTTAAGCAAGTTTGACGACATTAGAATCATGTTCTGGGGCAAGAGTGGTTTATGTTTAACTCATTTAGTATATATAATTCATTGAATATACCTGTATTGCACGCATGTCTGTGACAAAACAAGATGGCATGAAAATCTAAATTTTGCCCAATAGTGGACATCAACCTTTTTTTTCACTATAAGTGATGACAATACCGCCTTCTTCCATTTTACAAGGATTTTTAAAAGGCTATAGCAGGCTAACCATAGGCTAAACCTTTCCCCCCTTTTTGATATATAGAATGAAACTACTCAGCGTGCTCTACAAGATGGCATGATAATCTAAATTGGCCCCAAAGTGGACATTTCTCCTTTTCCCCATGGACTCTTCAGTTTTCTTCACCTCCATGTACTCTATCGATTGATATAATGGCATGTTTAGATAATATCACAGTTGAACAAAGTTTAACGATTAATCATAATTTTGGGTTATATCTCATTATCCATGCTGTTTACTGTTGTATTGTTAATGCCATAATAAGTTCATGAAGGTATACTACACTACCAGTTCAATCTTAATAGGTAGCATAGCTACCATACAGCAATTTTTAAGGATTATGTACGTTTATATAATTCTCGAAAACTACACATGAGAATTTTCACTCTTAAATAGCATTTTGTTCTTTTTAGTGAGATCTATCAGTCCCACAAATGAATTTTTTTTGCAGTGAACGCTAATAATATTATAAGAGTTTGATTGGTAAGAACTTGAAACATGTTTCAAGTTATAACAATGTACAATAAAAATATACTTTTTTTCGCAAACATAAAGGTCATTTTGAAAAGCATATTTCGAAATTTCATTATCTCCGTGAGTAACTCGAGATGGTATATACGTAATTTTGGCAAGACAAAGGATGAGTTTACAATTTCTCATGATTTTTATTATTCTTATATATATATATATATATATATATATATATATATATATATATATATATATATATATATATATATATATATATATATATATATATATATAAAGTGTACAATGTTACAAAATAGTTAAAATTCAAGAAGCTTCAAAACTTGAACAAAATACGAACCGTTGTAACATTGGTGGAAAATTAAAAGATTAGGAAAACAAATACACAGATAACGTCAACAAGTTCTGTGTTTATATTATGAAATAAACAATGTGTTTATTCACTGTAGAATACCAGGGATTCCTCCCTGACGAAAATCTATCCCCTCTCGGAGAAAAAAAAGATTTTCATCCCAGGCAGGAATTACTTCCTTCTCTCTAGATTGTTTCAAAAATAGTCTATCATGAAGATACAAAGAGAGAAAATTTTCATTTTCTGTAGCCAAACTAAACATAAAAAAGTACTTTTTCTTTAATTAGAAACATCAGGAAACATTTCGCTTCTCAACCTTTCTGTAGTAATTTTGAATCATATACGGTCTACCTCGATATACCATTTAATGATACCAGACAATTTAAAATTATAAAGAAGAAAGTCATGCGATTTATTCAGATCTCATGTTTTATTTTCCGTCTTTACTTATTTACATATTTTAGTTACCAGTTCATAGCAGAACTTTTTGTTTTTAAATGATATTTGAGCTTTCTTTTCTTTTCTTTCTCTTTTTTCCGTTTAAGTATTTTAAACAGAGAGGAATGAAAAATAATTTTATTTTTTTTTAAATAAAATTTAATTGGTGATCACATGATCTCTTCCAATGACCAGCATTCCTTTATCTGTATTAAGTCCGTGTTTTCTTGGGTATCAGGACATTTGCGGTACAGGACACTTCCGGTACAATGATAAAACCAATTTTTCTTAGACATTTGCGGTACTGTTCAAAACTTTTCCTTAGATAGTGAGACATTTGCGGTACACACTGTAAAACGTGTGTACGTTATGAAGATAAATGACGAGACAAACTTCCTGCTAGCAGATGACAGCACAGAAGAAGGAAGAATGTTAATATTTTGCACTGCGAAGGGAAGACAGTATACAACTGAGCACATTATGTTTATCATGAACCGAACATTTAAGTGTTGTAGTCGGCCGGAAGTAACTTGGAGGAAACAAATGCTGTCCTTTTTATCTTCAGGCTCTTACCAGCAAGAGATAGTAAGACATATCAGAGGTATTTCAGTTTGGTGAAGACTAATATTAATGATTGGAACCCGAAATTAATCAAATTGGATTTCGAGCTAGCAGTAACAGCATCTCCAAGAACACTGTTATCGGAAACGCACATTAGCGGGTGTAATTTCCATTTTAATCAATGCTTGTGGAGGAAAGTTCAGGAATTCGGACTCACAAATGGCTGTAAATCGGTTCCAGAGGTGAGACTCTTCGCATAATGTGTTCTGCTCTCGCATTTCTTCCTGTAGATGATGTCGATGTTGAGCGGCTTTCCATTATTTAAGATGCACCACATCACGGAAGACTTGACAGGTTTTTAGATTATTTTGAAGAACAGTGGTTAAACAATCCCGGTTTGACATCTCCATATGAAACTGCTCAAATCAATAGCACAGAATAATAGTGTTGTTGAAGGGTGGGACCGTAGACTCAAATCATTAATAGGTAAGTCAACTTCTTAGGTTTGTATGTATGTATCGTGAGTTAATAATGGTTATACATTCTGAAAGATTTTTAGTCTGCTTTTAGTATGCAAAAAGCCAGAGTCCCCTTAAAAGTCATGTTATTTCCCATAGAACAACTTGCTGGCTACAACAATGTGATAAAACTTGATCTTTTTGTAGCAGTTGATACTGTGTGTATATCCTCTAAGTAAATACCCGAAAATATCCTATCTCAGCTTGGAGACTAAGAAGTTATTTTAAATAGTATCGTAAATGTCCCAGTACCACAAATGTTGATACTCGAAGTACCGCAAATGTCGCAGTACCGCAAATGTCGATACCGCAAGTGTTGCGCTTTCGTTTTCTTGTCTGTGTGTAAAAAGCTTTTTCAAAGATATTTCTTTCTGTTCGGTATGGAAAACGGTACAAAACTTTAATATCTACAATATTATACTTGACATTTTCAAGATGCATAGAACTACTACATCTATAAAATTCAAATCACAATATTCACTACATTTTCGTTCTTAATAATTTTAAATGTGTAAACACATATCAACGAAGTTATGACTTTTGTAGTTTATATGATAGTTTCCTACATTGTAGTTTGTTTCTGCTGTATGGAGAGCTCTTATGTATAGAGATATACTTAAAAATAATAATTTATGTTTATAATCTAGCTAGTCGGACACATCAAATCTGTAAGCCTACTTTACAAGTAATTTCTTTGCGTTCAATTTCCTTTCAAGTTTACAAGTAAATTAGATAGAAGATATACACTTCTAGTCAATTTTATCATTCTACGGTGTTTGGAAACATGATATCTCCAAGATGCCGAATCCTGAGAATTGTAAATTGATTTAAGGGTCTTCTAATTAGTTTTACTGAATTAAAAACGTAAGCAAAATAGAAGCATGTAAAATTTACAAGCTATTACTGCGAGAAGACCGATTTGTTTTGAAAAAATAACAGATGATTATTTACAAACTTCTGTCCTCAGGGAACATGAAAGTGAATGTTACAAATATGATAAAGGTATGTTCGAAATACAGAAATATTGCCAAGTGTATTTTGCAGTTCTCGAAGATAATTTGTGGTTACTATTTGAATGGTGTTCTTAATCTTGAATCTGTAAAATTGACTACAATGTAAATTGGCTTTGATATTTGTGGAAAATCTAGAAGTCGAAAGAATATGAGATTTAGTCAGTCTTGAAAATAGTCTATGTCAAATTTAATCACTCAAAGGTGTTTGCAAATATGAGTGTCTAGGTTCCCATACTACACTAAAAATTTGGATTTGTTTTTCCTTACCAGTACTGGCAATTTTCTCTTCATCTTCTCCATTCTTCCCTGTTCCTTTTTCTCATCTTTTGCTTTTCGTATTAGATCATTAATAAATTTCATTCATTACACACAAATTACCCTTATATTAAACTTTCCTTATATCAACAATAACAACAACAACAACAATATATATATATATATATATATATATATATATATATATATATATATATAAAAAGAGAGAGACTGAATGAAATTCATCGTTTCGGGAGAAAATATTCAATGAACGTTGGAAAAGAGCTTTCATTTTCTTCGGCTGATTGTTTAAGAGGAGCTTCGCATTAACTGTGGTCATGTCTAGTGTCAGTTTGGAGGAAGGGTGTTCTCTTTAAGAGCCGATTTGCTATTATTCGAAAAACTTTATTAAAGAGATGGTAAATATTAAATTTCAAGTAAATCAGACAGTTAGGAGCAAATTTATTAAGGAAAATGTCCAGAATTTCTTTCTGATTGACTGATATTATTTTTCTACAGTCCTAGTCAAAATTTCTTGTCATTTATCTGTGACGTATATATACAGTATATATTATCATGCAATCAAGGACAACTTCAGTATAAACTTACTTAAAAATACGGAACTATAAGTTCATGTTGTGATTTTTATTATCCTACAACTGCAATAGAGACAAAATGGTTATCGTTGTTACAGCTCGTAGCGAGACTGAAATTCAGTTCCCGATAGTTACAAGTTCTCAGATCGCAGATTAAACTACACGTCCATATATCATATTTTCATATCTCATGGCCTTGGAGTTAAAATGCTAAACTGCAAACAGGCTACTGTACAGAACACAAACTCTACTAGCAACCGAACTGAATTTCTATATATTAGAAATTGAAGCCACAATTTTCCTTCCCACTTTACACAGACTTAGGACTGTCTAATGCAATTTGTATTTGACATATGAAAATAAAATTGCATTTGGTGTGGTTAAAAATAGTGATTTCATTATGAAAAAAGAAAGCTTCTAAATGTTTCAACTTAGCAAATCAGTTGCTTGTGTTTCAAAAACATTATCAAGTACTTGAGATGATTTTGAAATACAAGAAATATAGTTGAACAACGTAAAGAACTTTCTCTTTTGCGAAATCTTACCTGTAAGAAAATTGAGTTAGTAATAAAATTAACAATATATATATATATATATATATATATATATATATATATATATATATATATATATATGTTGTTCCACATCCGAAATATATTGATCATTGATTGTAAAAGAAACGATGGGAATATAAACCCGTAACTCACTACTATCTTAAGTTATTACACAGTGTTTAACGATCTATTCAATAAGAATTTAATTTACCTAGAAATTCAATGCATCTCAAGTCCTCATCAGATACTCTCATCTGGCCCTGATGAATGTAACACTCGTCTCTCCTTCCCCATCAAAACCTACTGAATTGTAGGCGATCTGAAAAGACAAAAGCAAACAGAAACAGATTAGTTTCCCATTCCCCCCTATGACTCGTAGGACTCTGTCGTGGCTGTCCTCTCCTGCCTGAACGTCTCTAGGGTTATTCATTAGGGATCTGAAAAGAAAGAAAGAAACAAGCAAAAAAACAAAAATTAAAACTAGTTTTCCCATACCCCCACGATTCGCGATCAGGGTATCCAAGTCCTTAGTACTTATATCCGGACAAGTATTAAGTACCTGGATGTATCTCCTTACATCTAATTATTTCTACGGGACTTAATTCTAAGTGGTTCGAATCCAAGTTCAGATCTCACTACTTTCCTTATATACAAAAGAAAGTAATAAGACCCGAATGTACTTACATACTAAATTAAATTAACCTATATCTACTTATATTTAAAATATTTACCTTTCATGCCTCCTGCCTGGACGTCTCTGTGGATATACATTAGGGATCTGAAACGAAAGAAAGAAACAAGCAAAAAACAAAAATTAAAACTAGTTTCCCCATCCCCCACGACTCGCGATCAGGGTATCCAAGTCCTTAGTACTTATATCCGGACAAGTATTAAGTACCTGGATGTATCTCCTTACATCTAATTATTTCTACGGGACTTAATTCTAAGTGGTTCGAATCCAAGTTCAGATCTCACTACTTTCCTTATATACAAAAGAAAGTAATAAGACCCGAATGTACTTACATACTAAATTAAATTAGCCTATATCTACTTATATTTAAAATATTTACCTTTCATGCCTCCTGCCTGGACGTCTCTGTGGATATACATTAGGGATCTGAAACGAAAGAAAGAAACAAGCAAAAACAAAAATTAAAACTAGTTTCCCCATCCCCACGACTCGCGATCAGGGTATCCAAGTCCTTAGTACTTATATCCGGACAAGTATTAAGTACCTGGATGTATCTCCTTACATCTAATTATTTCTACGGGACTTAATTCTAAGTGGTTCGAATCCAAGTTCAGATCTCACTACTTTCCTTATATACAAAAGAAAGTAATAAGACCCGAATGTACTTACATACTAAATTAAATTAACCTATATCTACTTATATTTAAAATATTTACCTTTCATGCCTCCTGCCTGGTCGTCTCTGTGGATATACATTAGGGATCTGAAACGAAAGAAAGAAACAAGCAAAAAACAAAAATTAAAACTAGTTTCCCCATCCCCCACGACTCGCGATCAGGGTATCCAAGTCCTTAGTACTTATATCCGGACAAGTATTAAGTACCTGGATGTATCTCCTTACATCTAATTATTTCTACGGGACTTAATTCTAAGTGGTTCGAATCCAAGTTCAGATCTCACTACTTTCCTTATATACAAAAGAAAGTAATAAGACCCGAATGTGCTTACATACTAAATTAAATTAATCTATATCTACTTATATTTAAATAATTCACCTTTTGTTGTTGTCATCTCCTTCATGGGCGTCTCGGTGGATAGTCAGGGTCTTCTTCGTCCATCTGAAACGAGAAAAGATAACAGATCTTCACAGTTACCTATTTCTGTGAAGCCATCTAAAATATTTTATGAACTTATAAAGAAAATTCATATTCCAATTTGGAAGTTGATTTAATTTAAAGTTTCATAAATATTGTTAATCATTCAACTTTAAAGCTTTTATTGAACAAGATTATGTCAGGGTTTGAGTGGTTTTAGCGTGTGTAACTTTTACGCACTTTATGTGCTTTTTTTTAAATATTAATTTTTAAATTTAATTTCACTATAAATCATTGCATGAAATATTAATTTTATAACGGAATGGAGATACTAGCGTCCACTTTGTGTATATAATCATAAACAGCTTGAAATAAAAAAAAAATGTACAACTAAAAACACTAAAGAAGAAGAATTTTCAAGAAAACCAATAATGAATAAGTTTTTCAAATGATAATATGGCTATTAACCCCTTCCCTGTGTTTGTCGGAATAAAATCCGTCAGGAGTACTTGTTGCACATTCTGTGTTTGACGTAATATTACGTTCTGAGAAATGTATGTGTATTCGGACCTATGTTTGTCTGAATAATCCGTCAGTTGCTAAATGCATGATATTTTTACGTTGAAGGACGACCATAAGCTTACACGGCATGAGCTGTGTCCCTATTTATCTAAGCGATATCAAAAACTATGTATTCGATAGTAATATCGGTGATTTTTGATTAGTTTAAATGTCACCTCTTTTCACCCGAACCCTCCCAAATGGTACAATGGGTGTCTTATCCACCTAGATTTCATTTGCATGTCTTAGGCTATCACCGTACAAAGTTTGGTTGTTATAGGCGTTTCAGTGTTATTCTGAAACACTTCTGTACAAAACTGTGTAGCTTTTTTTTAAAAAGAAATTGCACAGGTAAGGACAAGTCTTATTCCCAAAATTACACTCTCCCTATTTACAACATTATCTACCTATAACATCTATAACTAAATTGAAACAATTAATTATAAACAAGTGTATTAATAATTTTAATATTATCAACATTGAAAAATGAGAATATTGAAGTGGCAAATACAACCATAAATAATCTTATATGATTTATGGCATTAAACAAATATTGTATGTGCTACATTCATTTAATTACTGAATAATGACTTAACATTGATCATATCTACTGTTATAAAAAGACAATACAATATAGTTTGACAGAAATGTTTGTGTAGTTCACATGGATTAATGCCCAACTCTAATTACATCAACATATTTCGAACTTGAGCTCGAATTTTTATCAAACGCTAGTTTTTTAAATTGATATATTTATACTTAAAATATCTGCATTAAAGCGTGAATGGGTGAATTTTATTGAACATACTTATATTAATTGATTTATAAATTACATTTCTTAGTTATGAATGATTTTGTGTTTACAGTGTTCGTTAAAGTATGTTGTGTATTATTTTAGCGTTATTTATTGTAATCTTGAAGTTTTTTATAGTTTACTCGGAAGAAACGCAGTATACAGATTTTTTAAAGTCTAAAGTGGTGTTACTATATTCTTTTAAAAAAAAACTCATGATAGTTATGAAATATTTGTGATAGCAAAGAGGATTGTACGATACTAGGATTAGTGTAGAACGTCAGCATAACAACTGATTCATTACATATGATATCATTGCTCTGTAGTCCACCTTATGTATTGCAAGTTGAACACTCAATGAATCATGGGCGATTTGAAAAGATTAAAAAGGAAAACAAAACTATCTACAAACAATAGAAGGTAGCCAACATAAATACCGGAATTTATCAAGTTCTGATTAGTTATTTTTATTCACCCTATATCCAGAATGTCACTTCAAGATTTCCAGATATTTAATCCATAAGGTAAACAATATATATATATATATATATATATATATATATATATATATATATATATATATATATATATATATATATATATATATATATATATATATATATATATATATATATATATTTGGTCTAGGAATTAATTCGTGCGGTTTTACAAAAGATGGCGTAACTAGCTTACTGCTATATAAGGAATCGGGCTGTTGTTGAAGAATGATTCCTACAAAAATCAGAGACCCTTTAAGAATCAGCTTTAGTGGCGAAATGGAACACATGCATTAATTATAATGAATATCTTTTATAAACATCGATAGACATAAGAATCTACATAGTATTTCTACTGTTTGTCAGCATACTTTGAGATAAAGTATCTGTTCATATTTTATTCACACAAATATTCTTAATACTTTTTTTTTTTTTACTCATGGACATTGACTCAATTCAGCAGATATTTCTAGATACTGTTATATAATCAGTATCTTAATATCATCAGTTGTTGATTAATTGTGTTTCCTTCGAATGGTGAGATTGTTAAATTACTATCCAAAAGCACTGACTGCTATGAAAAATCAGAATTTGGTTAATATCTCATACTTAATATGTCATACATGGTTAATGACTCATACTAGTATATGATCAAGAAAAGATAATTTGTCAATGAAGGCATGTATAGATAGACAAAATGCAAAGCAGTTAGTTTACAAATCGATATCGCTCCACTTAGAATTCCTTGATGTTAATATCGGGATTTTATGTAGCAAAACTCTAAGCGAGGAGGATTCCGTGGATGTGAAAAGTAATCTGTTTATAAAGCAAAGGAAAACAAAAACTAAGTTATTTTTATTAGGACCGAGCGCGTTTCCTTTATTATTATTTTTTTGGTATTATTGTGTCAAATATAGATTAGGACTGTATTTAATGTGATATAAAAATAGTTGTAACGATTGCAAAATCGTTACATTTTTTGTTGATGGTTTCAGTATGAAAATTACTTTTTTGTTTTCTTTTTTTAAAAAAGTAAGAAAGATTATTGTTTTTGTTTTTGAAGAATTGTTTTGTTATATGTTGTTGGATTGAAATGAGAGTACTTTCATTGTAAAGAGCATGAAAAAAGCTTTAAAATGATATATATATGTTTATATGTTAGCTTGGTTATTCTTGTAATACGGCAGAGAATCAATTCTTTTTTTTTTTAAATTACACAACCACTTCAGTTAGCGCAGGGGTCTGGAGTGACGTATGTAATGAGTTGGGCGCTGCGCAGTAGCGAGAGTCTTGCTCCTATATATGGCATTCTGATCCGCTGCGCCTCATAACTGTATTGTAGTTTATTGAGCCAACACGGGTTGGACTCAAGAAATAGACATCATTACTTCGCGCCGAAAATTGTTCTTTTTAGAAAACGTGGTCGAGAGTTCGTTATAGCTGTGCCTCGTTTAAACTTGTGAAGTGTGTCTTAATTACAACTGTGATTCTAAAACTCAGTGTTAAATTACTAAGAGTTCAGAAATATAAAATTAAATTGTGTTTAAATAAGTTCTGTAAGCTTAATCAGTTTAAAAGTGAAAAAGTTACTTGTGTTTCTAGTGTGTGAAGTTGTGTTAAAGGAAGTCGTATCTTGCAAGTGAATGAAATTAATAAGGTCTAAATTTCTTCTTAATAATACTTCCGTAGTCAAAACCTTTTAAAAGCTAAAAACTACGTTAAATTCCTAACGCTGCTTTGTGAGAGACGGAACACGTGTATTACGTCATCGAGTCTAGTGCGTTTCTTGCTTTCGTTGTACCACAGAAGGTCGAGTAAGAAATTTAACTGGGTAACTTTAAATGGGGGAAGAAAAATAAAACGTTAAATCAAGTATTAAAATTCCACTTTTAAATTGCATACTCGCGTGGTAACTAATATAAGAAGGATTTCCATAACTTCTTTTCATTCATTACTAAACTTTGTCGGTAATTAATGGTAATTAAAATTACTAATTACTTTTAATTTCGTTCTATTTAAATTTAAAATCTAAAACAGTCTCTAATAACGTGTTTAAAGTTTTGAAGAACTAAAGTAAAATATAAATTGGTATTTCCTGCTTTGGAAATAAGTTAACTAATTTACAGTGCTGTTAATGAAAACGTCACTAGTTACCTAGTTCAGTAATTAATTGCTGTTAAATGCATATACTTCTATTTTAGCTCTCTTGGATATCTCGGCTAGGTATCAAACGTAAAATTGAAGTAAAACGAATAATTTTGATTAAATCTAGAACATGCTTTCCGACCGAATAAATTTTTTGCTTAATTTTTAAATGCTTGAAATATTCGCGTGCACTGTACTGTATGGAATTGTATTGTAAGGAACAGTCTCTAAACCCAAGAGGATCTGGAGTTGAGAAATGGTAACTACCTCTGCTATACTGTCACTATTATTTCCTGCTGTATTACGGTAAGTGTGAAGTAGTAATGCTAGTTAAAAGTATTGTAGTTAGTTAAATAGTTTTATAGTAGTAAAAGCACTGCGTACATTCCTTAACTAAGAATTACTGAGAGAATTAAAGAGAGAAATAGTTCAAAGGTTAATTTTTAATAAATATACGAGGCTACTTCGAAAGTTACGATATCTTTTTGTTACAGCTGGATTAAATTGATTGACGTGGTTGTTACCTTGCTGTTTATGAATTATAGAATTCAATTTAGCGTTTAATATTTAATGAATTGAGAGTTTTGATTGTGTTATCTTCATTTAAAATCTAATTACTGTAAATGATCTCTGCCTTGCAAAAATTAACTGTAGTTGCTAGAGTAAAGGTTTTTCAAGTAAAATTTTGAACACCTCCTTCGAAATTAAGAACCTATTAAGAATTTGTTTAATTGTTATAACT
Organism: Thermobia domestica; assembly: GCF_964235325.1. NCBI lineage: Eukaryota > Metazoa > Arthropoda > Insecta > Zygentoma > Lepismatidae > Thermobia > Thermobia domestica. The sequence goes on along the minus strand of NC_137456.1, from coordinate 129,695,235 downwards.
GCTCTGAAGGAATCTGAATTGCATTAAATATTTTAAATTAACACTTCTGGAATTTCATTAAATAAAATCTGTAATTCTAATCACCCACCTTCACTCAGTTTAGGGATTAAGATTGTGTGCTGGTGTGAATGGTACCTAGTTGTTATTTACTTGCTATAATAATACCTTTTTTACAGGATTTGTCCAATCAGGTGTGGTTAAGTCACTCGGGGTCACATTTAGTTTCCTTTTTAACTATTTCAGCTAATAGATGCAGGAAACATTCTGACCGCGATACCGAGAATTGTGACAAAAAAGATAAACTACAATACAGTTATGTATTTTTGGTTTCGGTGATTCATAAATTAGTCTGTAGATTAAGCCTATTGTAAGATCACCGACCAGAGTAAATAGAATTACAGTAATTGTTAATAATTTCATGATTGAAGTTAAATTCCGGATTTACTAGAGTTGATTAAAGGTTAATTTGTGTAGGATATTTCATTGTGGGTGTCATTATCGGAATTTTGATTGGGGGATAGGATTTTTAGGTCCAAAATTAATATTAATCTCCGCGTTTGCCTTTTTGAAGTTATTGTTGGTTAAACACAGTTCAGTTGATGATTGCATTTATATTTTTGCTAAAAATTTGGTTTGCTTATATAGAGTTTGAAAATTTCAGAGAAATTACTTGGAATTTATTAAAAATTATCAGAGTTAGATCCTTTGAGAAACAGTTTGAAGTTTCATAGCTCCATTATTAATAAACACGAGTGACTTGCAACTACACAAGCTGTCAGCTGTGGATGCTTTCTATTTACAATTGTTCAATAAAGTGAAATTTAATAAAAATTTTGTCAACCTTTATTTGTACTGGCTTGCGTGCTAGAGATTGAATGAATGAGTTTCATTGTAGAAGTAGTTGTAGTGTAGCTAAATTGGAGTATTTATATATTGTCATAATTGAATTTATTTTTGTGTTACTACTTCCTTATTTAATTTGTATTGTGTGTTTAATTTACATTTTGTTTATTTATTTTGGTTTAAACATGGAATTTGACAATCGATCTGTTGTTTCAAATGCTACTTCAGTTATTATTGAAGATCCTATGATAGAAGTAGTTGAAGTTTCTGACATGTCGACTCAGTTTCTACAGGAGAATATTGTAGCGCCATCTAGGTTCGAAAATGATGTTGTTTACAAACTAAGCGATGAATTGAATAAACTGACAATAGAAAATGGGGGTAATAGTAAAGGCGCAAACAGGTGCTTTGCAGGATTAGGTGCTTCTAGTAAATTACCGCAAAATTCTGAACCTTTTAGTCGAGTTGTCGATTCTCATCGCTATGCGAATAGAAATTTTACAGTACAACCTAACTTTATTGATAAATATCTTAGTCATAGAAGCGAACAGGCGGTAAGGTTTGAGCCTGGTAGGTCGTTTGAAGTTAATCATCAAGAACCATTTGATGAAGGTCATAATTTAGATAATCCTAATATACCAGTGGCGTTTAGTGGTTTAGGAGTAAATGATTATTGTCACATGCCAGATCAGAATCAACATTTAAATAAGAAGGAAATAAAATTTGATAATTTAAATCAAGAAAGTCAGGGAAATGATAGAAAATTTTTTGTTCCGCCTCCTCCCTTGTATTATAAGGGTGCTATCCCTAAGGTAAGAGACGTTAGGTCTCAAATGAAGTCTAGTGGTCACAATATTTGTAAAAACGACTTTGAAATAGAAACCGAAGTAAAACAAAGGGTACTTAACCAACAAAATTCAGGGAACCTTGAACAACCGCCTCAGTATGTAGACAGAGTGGGAACTCAAGTGTTTGATGGTATTCCTAATACGTATGGACATAGTCACGAATCAGTAAGGTCTCAATATTGTGAACCTCCTAGAGCCTTTATGCCTTTAAACACATACAGTATTCCTGAGAGATTTCCGGTAGTAACAAATTGTGGGGATAATTGGAAATCTTTTGATCCTTTAATAGATAAGTATGTTTTCAATAAGATTAGTGTTCTTATTGACACTAAACTTAGTTCTTTGAAAAAGATTGATGGTAATGATAGTTTTCAAGTATTTGAATTGATGTTTATTTTAAACGATCTTGTTTTAAATTACAATTTCCCTTTAAGAATGATTTTGTATTCAGTTTCTGTTAAAACTTCAGGGTTGTTGTATACAGAAATAATGAATAGTCTTACATTAAATAAAACTTGGCCCGAATTAAGGATGACTTTGTTGAATAAATTTATTTCTTTAAATGTTAGGGGATATTTAATAGGAGTTAAAGTATATAGGCCAATGAAACCTAGTGAACATGTGATGCAATTTATAGATGACGTGTATAATTCAGCCAAGGTCTTAAATGTAGGGTCAAGCGAGTTTGAAATCTTGGAAATTATCATTCATGGTTTGAATCCTGTGTATAGGTATAAATGTTTTTCAGATAGGATTCCACGAAACCTTACTGAAATGAAAAATATAATTGAGCAACTTGATTTGTACAAAAGATCAAAAAGGGAATACTTAGAAATTAATTCATCTAAAAACAGAAACTTAAAAACTTGTTTTGTTGCAAATGAAGATCAGGAGGTAAGGGTGGCCAGTAGTGGTCCATCAGCTGAGAATGCTTATAAAAGCAATAGATTTAAGCTTAATTGTCCTAATGGAGGGAATAGGTTTAAGGATACCATGAATTATAGATCTAATAATAATTCTAAAAAAGTTTCTGAAAATAATTTTTCAAATAATGTCAATAAGAAAAACTTTGAATCTGAACAGGGTAAGACATGTGTAAGTGGTAATAATGTGAGGTTGAACTCAGGTAAGTCTAACCAACTCAGTCTCAGCACAGGAAGTCCTGGGAAATCCATAAATGACAGAAAGAGTGTAAATGCTTCTTCTACGTACAGAGTGCCTTCTAGTGGAGATAATTGTTCTGCAACCTTTGTGATTGGGTCCATTAGTGATAAGAGACTTCCTCTTTGTATTGACAGCGGAAGTTCTGTAAATTTAGCATCGTCGACTCTAATTAATCAAATTAGTCATCTGATTAAGAGGCAACGATCGATTCCGTCGATGAAAATGAACTCAATGATGTGTTCTAATGTGACAGAACCTAGAGAAGTCACTGTGGACTTAAACTTAGGTGGATTCAGATTTGAAGTGGACTTCGTGGTGATAGCTTCATTACCCTGTGATGCTATCTTGGGTACTCCGTTTTTGCGTTCAACTGGTGCCATGCTTGACGTACTTGGAAATAAACTTTATTTTCGTAACCAAAGAAGATACGTTCCTCTTAGATCGATGGAGACCTTAAAGAATTTCTTTGAAGTAGATGGCATCAATGGTTCGAGCGGCTTGAAGGATGAGGGTCTGAAGCCTGTTTGTATTTATCTACATGGCTTCCGTCGTCGTAACAACTTCATCCCTTCCGTTCCTTCAGTGGTGCCTGGTGCTAGGGAGATTGGAATCCAGTGTGAACCAGTTCCTAATTTGGACTATCCGGAACCTGAAGATACAATAGTTAACACTTTTCCAACATCAGTTTCTGGTCTTGTGGATCAACTTGGACGTGTCAATGGACTTCGTGATCAAACTAGAAAGAAGCAAATATCTAAAATCGTCTTAGCAACTGGTGAAGTGTACGCCGATAAGGATGGAGTGTTAGAACTGGTAGATTCAGGTGAAACCAAAAATGCTAACGAGTGGAGTGAATCCTTTGAAGAAGAATTTAGTGAAAGATTTAAGAAGTTAAAACAACAACTTGGACTGGAATCTTCGAGTGACATAATAGTTTGTGAGAAACCACCACTTGAAGAAACTGAAATTAACTTGGATAACAAAGAACTTCATGAACCTGAGGATGAATCTCCTATTGGTAGTTCTTCGGAAGATGATAGTGATTATTGGATTGATCCAGATATAGAGTCATTTGTGCGATCTCTCAAACAGGATTTTCCTGATGTTGTGAGTGAGAAGGTGGGCTGCCTCAAAGATTTTAAATGTAAATTGTACCTTCGGGAACAAAAATATTTTCGAGAAAAACCTTTTCCCATACCCAGGGAAAAGAGACAGATTTTTGAGAATGTTATTAAAGAATTAGTTGAACAAGATGTGTTAGTTGAAACAGATCATTCAAATTTTGGTAGCACATGTTTCATTGTGAAAAACCGAGATGGTTCATATCGATTAGTTGCCAACTTTGTAAAATTGAATAGTATGTTGTCAGATTATGTTTTTCCGACACCTCACATGGAAGAATGTTTAAGTAACCTATCTGGGTGCCCCTATATATCATTGTGTGACCTAAAGAAGGCTTATTTTCAGCTGGAGCTTGATGAAGCGAGTCGAGATTTAACTACGATAGTCACTCCGATTGGTACCTTCCAATATAAGAAGCTCCCAGCTGGAATTAAGGTTGGAAGTAGTGTTTTATCTAAATGTATGAAAGATGTACTTGGTGACCTTGAACCATATGGTGTTCATGTATACTTTGATGACATTTTAATCGCAAATAGGGATAAGGAGTCACATAAAAAGGCGATTAGAATGGTGTTAAATAGGTTTAGAGAATATGGTTTGACTATATCTCCTGATAAGAGTTTTTTCTTTAAAAAACGGATTAAATATTTAGGTTTTATAGTCGATGGGGATAATATCACCATGGATCCTAAACGAGTTGAGTCTATTCTTAATCTTCCACCTCCTAAGACCAGAAAGGCTGTGCAGCGATTCTGTGGAGTAGTTAATTTTTATTCAAGGTTTATACCAGGATTTCAAGAAATTATAGGTCCTATATCTGAGTTAAGATCTATTAAAAAGAAGTTTGAGTGGGGGGAAGCCCAAAATAACGCCTTTTTAGAAATAAAAAGAATTTTCTCAGAAGAGCTTATTCTAAAAACACCTGATCTTTCAAAGAGGTTTGTAGTACACGTCGATGGGTCCTCGCGAGGCTTAGGAGGCGTGATTTCACAGAAAAATGATAAAGGTGACTTAATTCCTGTGGGTTTCTTTTCGAAGAAACTAAGTGAGGCCGACCGGCATAGATCAATCTACGAGATTGAATTTTTAAGTCTAGTTAAAACTATAGTAAGATTCAAACATTTTTTGTTTAATGAGTTTGATTTGTATACTGATAACAAGGCCTTAAGCTGGATAATTAATAACTCTAAAAGACTTCTAAAGTACGGTTCACTTATAGAACAACTTTCTCAGTTCTCATTTAAAATCCACCATTTGAAAACGAATGAGAATAAAGTAGCAGATTTCCTTTCTAGGCAGTATGACATGTTTAATTTTGACCATAGTGTTAAAGTCAAAGAAAGTAATGATAAAACATATTTAGTATTGACAAATCTTTGGAAATTACCTTTTCTAAGTGAACCATTGATTGAATTACAACGTAAAGATCCTGAAATAAATGAGTTAATCGTTAAGGTAGAAGGTGGTGAGAATAGTAATGAGTATCAAATCAAACATGGGTTTTTGTTAAAAAAGACTAGGGCAAAGAACAATGAGTGGAAAATCGTTGTTCCAAAAGATCTTAGAAGAAGTCTGGTCGAATACTACCATTTAGAATATCTTACAGGTGGTCATTCTGGAATATATAAAACCTTACGTAAAATTATGAAGAGATTTACATTTGATGGTTTAGTAGAGTACGTAAAGGAATTTGTTAGGTCTTGTCCAGAATGTCAAAAGGCTAAACCCTTAAACACTAAAAAATATGGTAGACTAGGGTCTCATGTAAATAATAGAATAAATTCAAACTGGATGATTGATACTGTTGGGCCTTTACCTTCTTCTGAAGGGTATACTTATCTTCTAATAGCAGTGGATAATTGCTCAAGATATTGTATGCTTGAAAAACTAAGGAGATTATCTTCTAAAATAATTTGTGACAAATTGTATGATTTGTTCTCCCGTTACGGTTTTGTAGAATCAATATCTAGTGATAACGCCTCAGTATTTACATCTGAGTATTTTCAGGGATTTGTGTATAGTTTGGGTATTAAGCATATAAAACTGAGTCCTTACCATCCGGAGGCAAATATTGCTGAAAGGTTTATAAAAACTCTGAAATACTCCTTGAAATCTTATTTTGCTGAAAGACAAAACAAATGGAGTAAGGTTATTCGAGAGCTCCAGTTTAATATTAATTTGTGTGAGCATGAAGGATTAAAAGCTGTACCTTCAGAATTATTTTTTGGTAGAGAGTTAAATAGTCCATTAGAGATCAAATGGAAAGTTATGGATGCTGATCTTAAAGGTCTGAATAGTCAAGATCTTTGGAAAAATGCAATGGACAACATGGTAAAATCTTGGGAAAAACGTCGTAAATTATTTGAAGGTAAACGAAAGGATGTAAATTTGGTAGTAGATGATCTTGTATTAGTTAAAAACCACGAAAAATCATCTCTGAAAGATAAAGTAACTAAGAGTTTAACGTATCATTGGATTGGTCCATTCAAAATTGTGAAATTCTTAACTTACAACTCCGTGTTATTAGAAGATGTAAACAATTCTAATAATACTAAGAGAGCTCATGTAAGTGATATTAAAAAATACTTTGTGAGAAGGAATGGAGCAAACACCAACTTAACAAATGAAAATGAGAATCCTACACATGTAGAGTTAAACTAGAAGAAATTAAACTTTCATTAGTGATGTAAGGTTAGAATAAGAAAATTTAGATTTAAGTTAAGTTTAGAAGTAGGTTAAGGTAGGAACTAATATGTCATGTAGATTTAAGATATGATCATAGTCGTTTCATGTTCATTTTTTCATGTTCATTTAAATTTCATTTGTAAATCATGCATTAGGGTAAATTTATATCATTTATGGTGTTAATAATTGAAATGTGTTACATCTGAAATAATATAATATTCTACATGTGAAAGGGAAAAACTCGAAGATCTTTTTCTCATTTTGAAGTTAAATCCTTTGTTACTTTACAGGGCTAACATCTAGTTATTGCCTGAATTTAACATTTCTATTTATATTTGTAGATTGCCTTTTGTTTTCCTTACATTGATGTATTTTTATGGAGACATGTTAAGATGGTCAACGCATCCTGTAGAATGGTTTATGGTCTCGAATGGAACCAAAGCTGTAACCTTGGAAGTTTGGAAATCTCTTATCTGGCTGGATGTTCTTAAACCCAGACATGGAAAATTGGTCTACATTTGAGTGGAATGTTTCATCAATCTGAAATAGAAATTCTACAGAAATGACAAATTCCGAATGGACTTTTGAAAAATTTCGTTCAAAGGAAGGATAAATTCAAGTTTGAAATGAAAATTGTATATTGAATATTGTATATAAATTTTCTTTTTCCTTAAAATTTTATATTTAACAAGGAGGTGGTGTTTGTAACGATTGCAAAATCGTTACATTTTTTGTTGATGGTTTCAGTATGAAAATTACTTTTTTGTTTTCTTTTTTTAAAAAAGTAAGAAAGATTATTGTTTTTGTTTTTGAAGAATTGTTTTGTTATATGTTGTTGGATTGAAATGAGAGTACTTTCATTGTAAAGAGCATGAAAAAAGCTTTAAAATGATATATATATGTTTATATGTTAGCTTGGTTATTCTTGTAATACGGCAGAGAATCAATTCTTTTTTTTTTTAAATTACACAACCACTTCAGTTAGCGCAGGGGTCTGGAGTGACGTATGTAATGAGTTGGGCGCTGCGCAGTAGCGAGAGTCTTGCTCCTATATATGGCATTCTGATCCGCTGCGCCTCATAACTGTATTGTAGTTTATTGAGCCAACACGGGTTGGACTCAAGAAATAGACATCATTACTTCGCGCCGAAAATTGTTCTTTTTAGAAAACGTGGTCGAGAGTTCGTTATAGCTGTGCCTCGTTTAAACTTGTGAAGTGTGTCTTAATTACAACTGTGATTCTAAAACTCAGTGTTAAATTACTAAGAGTTCAGAAATATAAAATTAAATTGTGTTTAAATAAGTTCTGTAAGCTTAATCAGTTTAAAAGTGAAAAAGTTACTTGTGTTTCTAGTGTGTGAAGTTGTGTTAAAGGAAGTCGTATCTTGCAAGTGAATGAAATTAATAAGGTCTAAATTTCTTCTTAATAATACTTCCGTAGTCAAAACCTTTTAAAAGCTAAAAACTACGTTAAATTCCTAACGCTGCTTTGTGAGAGACGGAACACGTGTATTACGTCATCGAGTCTAGTGCGTTTCTTGCTTTCGTTGTACCACAGAAGGTCGAGTAAGAAATTTAACTGGGTAACTTTAAATGGGGGAAGAAAAATAAAACGTTAAATCAAGTATTAAAATTCCACTTTTAAATTGCATACTCGCGTGGTAACTAATATAAGAAGGATTTCCATAACTTCTTTTCATTCATTACTAAACTTTGTCGGTAATTAATGGTAATTAAAATTACTAATTACTTTTAATTTCGTTCTATTTAAATTTAAAATCTAAAACAGTCTCTAATAACGTGTTTAAAGTTTTGAAGAACTAAAGTAAAATATAAATTGGTATTTCCTGCTTTGGAAATAAGTTAACTAATTTACAGTGCTGTTAATGAAAACGTCACTAGTTACCTAGTTCAGTAATTAATTGCTGTTAAATGCATATACTTCTATTTTAGCTCTCTTGGATATCTCGGCTAGGTATCAAACGTAAAATTGAAGTAAAACGAATAATTTTGATTAAATCTAGAACATGCTTTCCGACCGAATAAATTTTTTGCTTAATTTTTAAATGCTTGAAATATTCGCGTGCACTGTACTGTATGGAATTGTATTGTAAGGAACAGTCTCTAAACCCAAGAGGATCTGGAGTTGAGAAATGGTAACTACCTCTGCTATACTGTCACTATTATTTCCTGCTGTATTACGGTAAGTGTGAAGTAGTAATGCTAGTTAAAAGTATTGTAGTTAGTTAAATAGTTTTATAGTAGTAAAAGCACTGCGTACATTCCTTAACTAAGAATTACTGAGAGAATTAAAGAGAGAAATAGTTCAAAGGTTAATTTTTAATAAATATACGAGGCTACTTCGAAAGTTACGATATCTTTTTGTTACAGCTGGATTAAATTGATTGACGTGGTTGTTACCTTGCTGTTTATGAATTATAGAATTCAATTTAGCGTTTAATATTTAATGAATTGAGAGTTTTGATTGTGTTATCTTCATTTAAAATCTAATTACTGTAAATGATCTCTGCCTTGCAAAAATTAACTGTAGTTGCTAGAGTAAAGGTTTTTCAAGTAAAATTTTGAACACCTCCTTCGAAATTAAGAACCTATTAAGAATTTGTTTAATTGTTATAACTGCTCTGAAGGAATCTGAATTGCATTAAATATTTTAAATTAACACTTCTGGAATTTCATTAAATAAAATCTGTAATTCTAATCACCCACCTTCACTCAGTTTAGGGATTAAGATTGTGTGCTGGTGTGAATGGTACCTAGTTGTTATTTACTTGCTATAATAATACCTTTTTTACAGGATTTGTCCAATCAGGTGTGGTTAAGTCACTCGGGGTCACATTTAGTTTCCTTTTTAACTATTTCAGCTAATAGATGCAGGAAACATTCTGACCGCGATACCGAGAATTGTGACATAGTGCAGTAATAATAAAATCCTTAATATGTCATATTTTACCCGGAATTCAAGAATTATTGTAGTAGGTGTTGTCAAACATAGCTAATATTTTTGTCCCTTTTTTCTATATTTATTTGTTTCATTCAACAAAGAACTACAACATAATCATAAACAATATATAGTTTTTTAGAAGCTACTAAGAACATAAATGTTTAAGACAGTGATATTTTACTTACTTCACCCATTATAAAATTAACTTTAATCATTACCTAATTAAATCTTAGCATAAATCAATTTTACCTCAATATCTATCTCTTTCCTTGAGTCTTTTTATGTTTCGATCACTGAGTTGATTATTTTCAAATAATGAAATTTTAGGATAGAATATAGGAATAAAAATACAATATAAAATATGGTCCCAGAATTAGACTTTCTCTCTTCCATTTCTTAAACTAGATATTATACGATAGTTGATACTCAAACATTTATTTACGAAGTATAAATAATTTTGTAATAGACTTTGTAGGAAGACTTCATCCGAAGAAGCCTTACCCCAAAGATTAAACTACCTTTAGCGGATATTTTAATTGGAAGTGACTGTGAATGCAGAAGTCTATCGTTTGAGTAAAAAATCTGCAATTGAATGCGATCTCGAAACTTACCAAAGGCAATCACTGCCCATGACAATGCGAGGGCACATCTTATGTAGCGATTTGATGAGCATGATTTCCAGATATGCATTCAACCTTTTTAGCAACCTGGTCTCTAGCCAAGCAACTTCAATTGTCTTGGTTCTCTAAAGCGTCAATCAAGTAGCAAAAAACAAGCTAGCTTTGGTAAACTGAAAGCTACTATTCAACGAGGCTGTTGCCTCTTTCAGGGTATCAGCAGCTTCCGAAGTGCTGACAGTGTATCATTGTCAGTAATTGACACAGCTTATAAATGTACAAATATTTTAGGCTTTTACTACGGAAGTTACCGCAAAACACCATCAGAGGAATAGTAGAGCGAAATCATATCTAGGTAAGAAGGATCGCTAAATATTGAAGACTTGTTACAAAGAATCATAGAGCCACCAACTGATTGTTGAATTTATCTAGCATCAGCAATAACTTGATTCCGATAAGGATTAAGGTCCTAAATCGTAACATATGTATAGTGAACGCACGAAGATGCGTATGCTTTTGACTTGCTACTTCCTATCTGCCTACAGTTGAATATAGTAATTACTGTATGTTTCTGCTGCAGTTTCTTTAGCCTTGCTCCTATTCTTATTCTCAAAGTACGAATTATTCCTAGTCATTATGTGGAAATTTTATGTGATCATGCGCATCCCATGTTATTCCTTAACGACCCAGTCTTCCAAGATAAGAATGTGTCTATACACACAGTGAAACATGTTCAGGTATGGTTGAGAAACATCAGGATAAACTTCAATATCTTTCCTGGCCCACCTAATTCCGAATAACACATTACACATTTATGATAAGGCTAAGAGCAGTGAGTCATGACCAGTTTTATTTTGTATTATCGTCTAGACAATTAAATGTTGGTTATCGGTAGTATTAGGAGCGTTCAAAAAGAAATGAGCTGAAGGCTGTAATGTGCACACCGGTAATAGAATGGCAATATTTGTTGCGTGTGTAACAAATAGGCGTTCCGACAAGGACACGGAAGTTTACAACCCGCCGCCAGAGGGTTACATGTGCAACCCACGTGACTTATAAAGTCAGTAGAAGCAGACGCCAATCGTCCAGCGCGGTCAGTCGTGTTGTGAGCAGTGCAACAGTGAAATGGAGGCGTCAAAGGAAGAGCAAAGAGGTATTGTTCGTTTTTAGACATCAAAAAGAGTAGGGGAAACAGGCATTCATTGAAGAATGCCACAAGTGTACGGTGAATACCGCATGTCCCTTGCAAGGGTCAAGGAGTTTCACAAGCGCTTCAGGGAAGGACGAGTGTCGTTAGCCGATGATGCACGGTCTGGAACACCACACCGCATTACCGAGAATATCGTCCACCTGATTGATGAACTCGTTATCCAGGACCACAGAGTTACAGTGAAACCGTAGCCGCTGAGGTCAACTTGAGCGTCGGAAGTGTGCACGCCATCATGACGGAAAGACTGAACTGATACAATGGGTGCCCCACAGTATTCAACCACAATAGGAAGCATGTCAAATGGCCCACTGTCTTGATCATCTGCAGCGCTATGCCAGGGAAGGGAATGAGTTCGTGGCACGAGTGGTGGCTGGAGATGAGTCTTGGTGTCATCACTTCGAACCAGAATTGAAACGAGAAAATCTCCAGCGGAAGCATCCAGGGTTCACCACCACCAAAACAAATCCAAGGCCATCCACACAAGTGAAGGAAAGGTTATACTGACGTTCTTTTTTGACCAAGATGACCCTCTTCTGATAGGTTTTCTGTAGCACGGGACAGCAGTAAATGCCCAGCGTTACGCGCAAACATTGACCAACCTTCTCCAAGCGATTAAATAGAAACGACCAGGCAAGCTCACCCGTGGGGTCATTTTGCTTCAAGACAATGCCCGACCTCATACGTCCAACACAGTCAGAGCAATCATGCAGAAATTCAAGTGGGAGGTTCTCGGTCACCCTCCATACAATCCAGACCTCTCTCCTTGCGATTATGACATATTTGGTCCCCTTAAAAAGGGTCTGAGGGGCAAACGATTCACCTCGGACGACGATGACCAGCAGTACGTTCGGAACTGGTTTGCAACGCAGCCCAGGGAATTCTACGAGACAGCCATTGACAACCTTGTGTCGCAGTGAGACAAATGCCTCAACAACCAGGCCAATACTTCTAACGAAGAGGTAAGAGTTTCTGATAACCGGCCTCCGGCTCGTTTCTTTTTGAACTCTCCTTATTTACAAGGCTTCAAAACAACACCGACAACTTTCTGTAGGTGATTCCTGACACCAAGATAAGACGAAAAGTATAGACCGTCCTGGGTGCACAAATGCTTCCTTTCGGAGTTATATACTTTTCGTCTTATCTTGGTGTCAGGAATCGCCTCCCAAAGGTTGTCGGTGTTGTTTTGAAACAACTTATATAAATCTATTCCTTTTTGATTTTTTTGTTTGTTTTGTAACGCTTCATTTTAATCTTCATGTCTTTGGAAAAAATGCACATTGAAGTTGATGTATCTCAAGGAAAGGGAGATAATTGAGGTAAGATTGTCTCATGACTTTATATCCTTAACACAGGTTAGATGTCATATAAAGTTATTTGTTGCAAGGGTAAGTCTTCTGTTAGTTCATTGTGAAAATTGAAATATTATGATCCGTATTTTTTGAAACTAAAGATCATCAGATAGAAAATTCGTCGCCCCTGCGCGGAAAAAAAGTTGTTTGCTGATGCTCCAATTAGTGGTGTTGCAGAGGAGCGGTTTTGTGAAGTGTGCCTGGATCAGTGCCGTGTGACTATAGCAGTAACATCGAGTGAGTAAGACGATGTTCAGTATGGGAATATTGAGTGAAAACTAAAGATATGTCGAAGCGGAGAAAATGGTCAATTGTGTTTGAGTGTGCACATGGTCACACAGTGAATAAAGTTGCCGGATTAGTAAGAGTATTAATGCACATCGATCAACAAATCTTCAAGGGAGAACTATGGTCGAAAACATCCTCACTCAGAGGATCTGGAGAGCGGTGTTATGTTTTGTGAATGAGAATTGGTTTCAAAGCAGGCAGGAATTGATGCAGTCAGTGAATAGAGACCCACCCCAACCCACATCCGAGCGAACATTGCGACGAAAATTTAATGTCATGGAATATAGAATTGGGTATCTCCAAAAACATCTTTGTTCACGGTGATACGTAAAGTTGCTTGTCTTGAATGCCCCCCCCCCCAAAAAAAACACCGAATTTGGATAGCAGCGAACTGGGGGCATGTAGTATGGTTTGATTAATCACAGTTTTGCCTCTTTCCCAATCACGTAAGGCATCGAGTGTACTGACGGTCAAGTGAGTTATTTCATCCTCAGTATATGAAGGATGTAATTCAAATAGATTGGAGTAGATAAGGTGTAGCTCAGTCTGTGATGTTTTGGGCGTGTATTGTGCCTGATCATTCAGGTGACCGTAAGCATAAACCAGGAATGTAAGCATTATTATTGGAACATTCTCGGTGATCAGGTACTTCTATTCAGTCTATATCTTCGTGATTCACCACGTTGCAAACACTCTCCACGTTGCAACTGAAACTGCCTTGTTCACAGGCCTGCAAAAGTGTGTGTGAATGGTTTGATGAACATGCAGGCACCTTTTCACATCTTACTTGGCCAGCTAAGTTATCTGGCCTTAATCTCATTGAAAATTTAAGAGACATTTTGAAACAGCGGGCGAAATGCCGACATCAGCATTCCGGCAATTTTGTGGTCTTACGTGGTCAGTTAGTGATTGCAAATGGATGTGGAATACTTGCAGAACCTTGTGGATTTCCTTCTTCGTCGAATCGAGGAGGTTATCAGAGCCAGAAGTGGTGGTACTCGCTAATTAGTGTGATATACGCGTGGGGTGACTATTTTTTTGTCCCATGAGTTTATTTCAATCCAAATTTATTGAACACAACTCAAAATAAGTTGTTACAAAACTTACGGTAATATATTTAGGTTTTATACTTGTAACATATTCCCATCGTTTCTTACGAAAAATTATTTTAAAGTAATGTAAAATAATAAAATTTAATTAAAATTTATATTAATTATTGTAGTATTGATCAGTAATTAAAGCACAGTATATCAAAAATGTTTTGCATTAAGCTTAATGGAAGCATTTTTTTTAGATATATCAATGTGCTTTATGTTACTTACAATGATGATTTCCACAAAAATATACATTTAAGTGCCATTTATTATAGCTTTGGAACTGTTACCCTAAATAAAAATAAAACCTGACCAAATCAAATCACTTTTAGAAAATAATAGTGCTTCAGTTTCGGCAATGTATCATTGCCTTCATCAGATATTTTATTTCGATACTTTATTGGATTTGTTTGGTCAGATTTTGTTTTTATTGAAGACAAATTTAAGATTTAAACAAAAATATAGCTAATTTTGAAACGTTGGTATAAAATATCCCTCAACATATTTATTTAAACACTGCTCAATATTTTGAAATATCAGGGAGAGAAGTACCGTCGGAATTTTTCGTGGAAAAAGTGTACTTTCATTGGTCTACGTCACAGGTGACAAGTGTACACTGAGAAAAAAAAATGTAGGTGGCATACTTAAAAACGTAGGTTACATTCGTAATTCCTGTAGTTTCTGGACTTAACGTACAACCGTATATAACATCCTGCAGCAAACGTATAGCTGAAAAAGTATGTATTATACGTACTGTCTGCACAAGTGCAATGACGTCATTCGTGTGACGTTATCTGCAGTAACAAGTATATACGGAGGTAATATCTAGCTTTGTGACGTCAGGGTCGTATGTAGCATGTGGGTTAATAATGACGACATACACTGACTATCAGGACGGAGCATGATTTCAAGAAGTATGCAATATACGTTCTGTACGTATGTTTCTTGCGTTCAACCCCGAGACAGCATCTATATTGTACTTGTGCCCCATACGTACGACTAGATACAGTATACGTATTGTACGTATGTATTATACAGATTTTCCTTATGTCGCACACAGCTTGTCCAGATACAGCATACAGAATATCCGTATGCACCATACAGAGTGCATATATGTAGCTTACAGACTGTCTGCATGCAGCATATAGATTATACGTATGTCGCGTACAGGTTGGCCATATGTAATGTATAGATTGGATGTATATAGCTAATAGGTTGTCCATATGAAATATACAGATTTTACCTGTATCGAATACGTATTGCCTTCTTGTAATGTATGGATCGGACATATGCAGGATCTAGAGTGTACGTATAGTGCACCATTATTAAAGTGCTGCAACATACTGCAAAGTGCATGATACATTCTTACTGTAATGTTGTCAAATATTGTTTTACTCTGTATGAAAAAAAAAATAGCTTAAAATATGGTTGATCTCCTTTGTGCCAATAATAATAAAATTAACAATACTACACTTTTCAAATCTTAGTTTGGAGCAGTGAAACTGTCCAAAGAAATGTATTTACCTGCAGGGTGTCCTATAAGTTTGGGCTTCCTGCTAATTCGTTGGAAAGCTACTGCAAAGTCAAGTGTTGAAAAGTGACACAAGCGTTAATTTTAAAATTATGGGCACAAAGCAGGGGCGGATCCAGGACGGACTTCTGGGGGGGGCGGTCGGCGGTAATACTGCTACTTTTAAGAGCTCGAAACTTGTTATGGATGGGTTTATTTATATATAAAATAAGAAAGTTTCCTCTTGTGGGGGGGGGCGATCGCCCCGATCGCCCCCCTCTGGATCCGCCCCTGGCACAAAGGAGGTTAACCATATATTAAACTATTTTCGTTTCCATACAGAGTAAATCAATATGTGATATATTACTGTAAGAATTTATCATATGGTTTGCAGTTAGTTAGTTGCAGCACCTCAATAATAATGCAAAATGCACAGCCTTATACAATCCTATATTCAAACTCAAACAAGATTTACGTACAATCATTTATTAAGCTGTTATCATCCATTGCTTGTACGATATAAAGATTATTTTACCTCATTCTTTTCCTTAATAGTATCTTCTACTAAAGTGCAGTTGTTACCACAAGAGGCCTGAATAGAATTTTCCAGAAATAACTTCTCTGTACATTTTAATTAACAGGTTTTTTTTTTTTTTTTTTTTTTTAAATGTTGCAATAATTAAAAGTGTGGTGTCAGCCGGAAACGCATTCGCTTACAATATTATTCCTACTCAGTACTCGCCATTAAAAATGAAACACCAAGAAGGAGACTGGGTAGATGCGCCAAAGTTCCCAGGCCGATACCTAATAGTAAGTGCAGAATCAGTGTTGGGCAAATTTCAATTGAATTAACAATTAACAATTAATCTGTAAATTTAATTGTTAATTGCAATTAACAATTGAAATAAGTAATGGTTAATTGTTAATTGCAGTTGACCATTGAAATAGGAGAATCAATTGCAATTGATCAATTGATTGAAAGTAATTGCAGTGGAAAGTAATTGCAATTGAATTCTGTAATTCAATTGCAATTGAAATTAATTGGCAATTGATTCAATTGCAATTGATTTCCACAGCAATTACTTTCAATTGATTGATCAATTGCAATTGATTTTCACTGATTAATTTTCAACACTGTAGTTCAGAGAGGGCGTGGGGCAATGAAAACTTTAGCCACGACCAATTGACTCACCACCCGTCGTGACCCACGACCCACCGTGACCCACTCTGACCCACCACCCACCATAAACCACTCTTACTCACTGTGACCCACAGACCCACCAAAACCCATTGTCATCAACTCTGACCCATGATTCACGCCCTCTTCTCTACTGACTAAAGAGTTTAAACTTGTAATAAAACAAGCCCATAAAATTATCACTCATCGGAGTTTGAATTTCCACGATCAATCGCTCAAGCACCACACTAATACAATAACGGCGGATCTGACCTTTCTAATATAAATAAAATAGAATTTGTTCGTGTGTCTGTCTGTCTATCTTTGTGCGGCCTGTGGACGAGACGAGTGGACCGAAGCTTTTCAAAATTTGGTCACGGGTAGCTTGGTCTAGGCCCCAGACCAAGACGAAGAGTTTTTTTTTTCTAATTCCTTACTAGGGGGTCTCCAGGGGACGTTTACCGGCACCGGCCTGGGGACCAGAAAAGTCGACCGATAGTTACCAAATTTTGGTCAAAGATACCTTGGTCCATGTCCCACACCAAGGCAAAGCGTTTTCAACAAAATTCGAACCAGGGGGTCTCAGGGGGCGTTTACCGGGATATGTAAAAGTAGAACGATATCAGTGTCGATTTCATAGTTTTCGCGGTCGCTGAGATCAATGGTGAAACTCCGATCGCATTAACTTCCAAATTCACGGTGTTAGGCTGCGGGCCGTGGGTCAACGCGGGGGGAGGAGGGGAAACTGAAACGTAAAAGTAATCCAAAATGACCGATATTAGTGTCAAATCCATAGTTTTCGCGGTTGCTGATATCAATGGCGACATTACCATTAGCGATGACTTTCAAATTCATCCACCGTTGTATGCGGGCCTTGGGTCACCAGAGGGGGGAATTCCGAGACATGTAAAAATAATCGAAAATGACCGATATTAATGTCAAATCCATAGTTTTCGGGATAGCTGAGCTCAATGGTGAAACTCAAGACCGCGTTTACTTTCATATTTAGCCCCCATCAGCTAAGAAATGGGGGCATTATAAAGGGGATCACGAGACATGTAAAAATAATCCACAATGACCGATGTCAAATCCGTAGTTTTCGCGGTGGCTGAGATCAATGGTGATACTTTCATTAACGATGATTTTCAAATTTAGCCACCATTGTATGCGGGCCGGGAGTCACCGGGGGTATGGAATTGCGAGACAAGTAAAAATAATGGAAAGTGACCGATATTAGTGTCAAATCCATAGTTTTCGCTGTCGCTGAGATGAATGGTGATACTTCCACAGGCGTTGACTTCCAAATACAGCCCTCATCGGCTGTGCGCCAGAGGCATTGTTTTATTTTTTTTAAATTGGAACCAGAGGATTATAGGGACTTTTACCGGCATATGTAAAAAGTAGTAGAAAATGGCAGATGTTATAGATATGCTACATTGACTTGATCCCTAGTCTTCCGTTGTAAGCGCTGCTATCGGCTGAAGGAATTCCACGCGCTTTCTCTCGCTTAGCAACAGCTGAACTCTTATTGGCCCAACGCGTGGGTGTGAGAGGGTGAGCGTTAGTTCGCATTTTTGCCACGGCTCAAGACATTTTGGCAGCACAATAGTGTCACATTCATAGTTTTCGCGGTATTGGTTGGGGGTTGGTGGGGACCAGAGGAGATTTTTTCACAATACGAACCAAGGGGGGTCTGAGGGGTGGTTCACCGGGACATGTAAAAGTAGTAGAATTTGTGTCGAATCCATATTTATTGGGGTTGCTCAGACGTATAGTGACACCCCCGATAGTGTATACGTTCAAATTCAGCCCCATCGGCCTTCCCAATGAAAACACATGTACGTTGTTGGACATATATTCACACAAAATATATCCAATTTTAGAATTGTTTCTTAATTGTTCTCCCGTTGTTCAGTTCGTTTACATTGATATTTTATCTGATCCATGCGAAGAACGGGCATAACAGCTAGTACGAAATGGTAAAGTGTTTGTTATGGAACAAATTACAATGAATTCAATTATATAGATAACAATTATAGTTAATAATTATTTCCTTGTTGAATTATAGATACTTTTCAGTGGAAAACTGAATAAAATTTAAAAGTGCCAAATCAACGTAAAGTAGACCAATGTAAAGGAAAAATGTATAAAATTTTCCATATAATTAAGCTTACAAACTTAAATGGAAATTTAGCTTAATTACATGGAAATTTTTTGTGTCGTTTTGTGTGCCTATTTCCTCGTTTTCTGCGTCACCGGAAATGGGTCAATGTTATCCTACAAATATGGCGGAACAAGTTAATGCTGTTCCGTCAGGAACGATTTCGAGGTCGTATCCTTCACATCGTCTTGTGCGTGTTTTCTACCGCTTTGTAAACCTATTTCCACGTTTTGTGAATCAATGGTAGTGGGTCAAAATGGGCATTCAATGTGGGAAGAAAAATGATCCACTCTCCCACCAGTATCGAATTTCAAGGTCGCTTTTTCGCATTGTTTAGTGCATGTTTTTACCGTTTCTGCGCATATTTTCACGTTTTGTAGGCCAACGAAAGTGGGTCATAGACGACCTACAAATATGGCAGAAAAAGATATACCCATTCCACTTTCAAGGTCCATTTTGACCCTCTCCCACTGATGCACAAAGCGACACAAATCATGCATAAAAAATGTGAAGAAAACGACCTCGACATTCGATGGTGACGGAACAGCATTAAGTTATTCCGCTATACTTGTAGGCCATTTTGACCCATTTTCGTTGTCGCACTAAAGTGGAAATAGGAGCACAAAACAGTACAAAGCAGGCACTATACGATGCGAAAGAAACTACCTCCAAATTCGATAGTGGCGGAATAATGGCTCTATTTCCTCACACATTGATGGACCATTTTGACGCATTTCTGGTGATGCTCAAAAGGTGGAAGTAGGCGAACAGAACGGTACAAAATACACACTAAACGATGCGAAAGAACCAACCCCGAAATTCGATAGTGGCAGAACAGTGAGCCATTTAACTCCCACTTTAAAGCCCTGTTTAACTCACCTCGGGTGATGCACAAGACGAGAAATAGGCGCAGAAAACTTTAAAAAAAAGGCACTAAACGATGCGAAAGTAACGATCTAGAAATTCGATAGTGTCGGAACAGTGGGTCATTTTCGTCACACCTTGGAGGCTCATCTTGACACACTTCTGGTGACGAACAAAACGTGAAAATAGGGGCACAAAACGTAACAAAACAGGCACTAGTCAATGCAAAAGGAAGGACCTCGAAATTCGGTAGTGGCGGAGGAGTGAGTCATTTTCGTCGCACTTTGGAGGCCCATTTTGACACACTTCTGGTGACGCGCAAAACGTTTAAATAAGGGCACGAAACGGCACGAAACATTCACTAGTCGATGCGAAAGGAAGGACCACGAAATTCGGTAGTGACGGAGAAGTGGATCATTTTCGTCACACTTTGGAAGCCCATTTTGACACACTTCTGGTGATGCACAAAACGTACAAAACAGGCACTAAATGATGCGAAAGAACCGACCCCGAAATTCGATAGTGGCGGAACAGTGAGCCATTTAACTCCCACTTTAAAGGCCTGTTTAACTCATTTCCGGTGACGCACAAGACGAGAAAGTAGGTATAGAAAACTTTTTTTTAAAAAAATAGGCACTAAACGATGCAAAAGAAACGACCTAGAAATTCGATCGTGTCGGAACAGTGGGTCATTTTGGTCACATTTTGGAGGCCCATTTTGACACACTTCTGGTGACGCGCAAAACGTGAAAATAAGGGCACGAAACGGCACGAAACATTCACTAGTCGATGCGAAAGGAAGAACCACGAAATTTGGTAGTGGCGGAGCAGTGGGTCATTTTCGTCCCACATTCGAGGCCCATTTTGACCGTCTTCCAGTGACGCACAAAACGTCGAAATAGGCGCACAAAAGGGTACGCGGTGTGAAATTAACGACCTCGAAATTCGATAGTAGCGGAACTCTTGGTCATTTTCGTCCCATCTTGGAAGCCCATTTTGACCCACTTCCGGTGACGCACAAAACGTGGAAATAAGGGCACGAAACGGCACGAAACATTCACTAGTCGATGCGAAAGGAAGAACCTCAAAATTCGGTAGTGGCGGAGCAGTGGGTCAATTTCGTCCCACCTTTGAGGCCCATTTTGACCGTCTTCCAGTGACACACAAAACGTCGAAATAGACGCACAAAAGGGTACGCGATGTGAAATTAACGACCTCGAGATTTAATAGTGGTGGAACTCTTGGTCATTTTCGTCCCACCTTGGGGACTCATTTTAACCCACTTCCCATGACGCACAAAACGAAAGTAGACGCACAAAACGGCACAAAACGATGTGAAGGAAACGACCTCGAAATTCGTTGGTGGCGGAAGAGCAATAATTTGTTCCGCCATATTTGTAGGCCCATTTTGACCCACTTCCGGTGATGCACAAAATGTGGGAATAGGCGCACAAAGCGACACAAAACACACACAAAAGATGCAAAACAAAGTACCTCGAAATTCGTTGGTGGTGGAACAAGTTAATGACGCCGTGAGCACCAATATAAGTATATACTGTAGTTCTTACCAGGGGGCGCGGTGGGTCAGTAGTAGAACGTTCACCTCCGGTGCTTGAGGTCCCTGGTTCGATCCCAGCTCGCGCAGTTTGGACTTTGTGGTGGACAAACACCGTGCTCGTGGATTTTCTCGGGGTTCTCCTGTTTCCTTCCACTTTCTTCATTTCATTCATTTCCCATCATCACCGTCTCCTTTAGCCTAACCGGCATAATAGTGGGACGTAAAACTAAAGATTTCATATAATTTTTTGTAGCTCTTACCATCAAGGCTGAGAACTGCACGGTCCAATTTTTTAGCCAAAGTAGAAGCCCAACCGGAATAGTGATCTCAACCGGCCCGGCTCGGTTCAACTGAGCGTACAGCTTGAGCTGGCTTGGTTAGGATTACCCATCGACTGGGCTCAATTGAGTCAATGGCTTGAACCGGCTCGGTAAAGACGAGTTATCGACTCGGCTCGATTGGAGCCAATGGCTCGAACCAGCTCCGTTGAAACGAGTCCATAGGCTGGGTTCGAGTTAGCTTAACTGAGCCAATGGCTCGAACCGGCTCGGTTGGGGTAAGCAATCAGCTCGGTTCGGTTCGGCTCGTGTGAGCCTTCGGCTCGAGCTGGCTCGGTTGGATGAGCTGTTGGCTCGGCTTACTTCTCGGTTCGGCTCGATAAGTGAATGAGCTGTGAGCAAGCCGCTTGAGCCGTTGACAACCCTAAACCTGGGTCGAGCAGTTTTAAACATGTTTGGCTGGAGTCCCATAACTTCTAACAATTTTTGGCTCGAGCCCGAATACTTGCTCCTCCTGAACTCAAACCAAGAACCTCGTGACCGATGTCCTTGCCTCCTGAAGATTTCTTGACTACCGAGATCGAGAGTTAACTAATTTTTAGTATTCCGATACAAACCGCCTATATTCCATGTTTATACAGGTACACGGTGTTATAATAATAATTAGCTATAGTAGTAGTAGTAGTAGTATCATTGATAATTATATTGTCTATGTAGGATACTTGAAGATAGTAGTACTTGGAACTACACAAAGGATTTAGCTCGAATTGGCTCGACTCGACTGGAAACTCGATCCGAATTCAAGTCGAGTTGGGGAAATTTTTCGAGCCGAGATCTCGAGTCGAACTCAAAGATGTCTGCTTCGAGTCGAGTCGAGTTTTAAAGAAAACTCACTCGAACTCGCTCGTGCTCATTCCTATTGTATGCATGACGGGCACATAGAGTTCTTTCGAGGGTGATAGAACCATAAACATAATATATTTAAAAAATACTTAGTTTCACGGCTTTCTTCCCAGGGGGGGGGGAAGGGATGGTAGGTATGCAGCATTTCTTATAAGTACCTTATTTGAAATATGTAAAACAGTAACTAGTGGACAATACAATATACACACATCTTCTTATCTTCAGTTTTAATTGCTGATTTCAATTGCAATTAACAATTACAATTAACAATTACAAGTTTCAATTGTCAATTGCAATTAACAATTGAATGTTTCAATTGCACCCTTTGCAATTGACAATTAACAATTAAAAGTTTCAATTGCCTGGTGACCAATTAACAATTAACAATTGACGAAAATTTAATTGCAAATTTTATGATTGAATTCAATTGCAATTGAAATTAATTGTCAATTACAAATTGAAATCAATTGCAATTGAAATCAATTGCAATTGATTTTCAGAGCAATTACTTTCAATTGATTGATCAATTGCAATTGATTTCAATTGATTTTGCCCAACACTGTGCAGAATACTCTTAAACGTTCGCTGTATTCGCTGTGTGACAACGTGGTGACAGCGGAGGCGTTGTGCAGCCATCGACTAAACATATTTATTCTTCCCTGCTATAGACATTCTGCAAATTTGGACTTTCCTGGATGCATCCTTCTTAGTGCAACATTTTAAGGAAAGAGCAATTTAACAGTCTCATACATTGCTTAAAGAAAGAGCAATGATTCTCAGAATTACTCGGAAGATATATATACACAATAATTTAAAACGGTTATTTCAAACTTTGCAATTCAAAGCACGAAAAGAACTATAGATAAAGGAACACTGATTTTAGCCAAATAGTAATTAGTAAACTCAATCACACTCAGTACCATTAGTTGCTTGGTGTTATCCGTAAGTCAGAGATCACGGTATCTCATTTCGTATAGATTTTTGCATTTGTTTAACGCTAAAAATGTATTTTATCGCTAATTGAACCCAGTACCATATATATACCGACAGGACGTACCTTAGTCACAAGGTGACATGAGTGAAACACTAAACTATTCGATTGACACCTGCGGCCTTGTCAACACTAGAGAAAGTTACAAAGTGATTAAGTAAATACGGAACATAGTTCATACAAAGTATAGCGATGTATGAAGTCTCCGTTTCATACGACTTGGATAAAGGATACATCTGAAATAGCAACAAAGAAATATATAATGATTTCTCTGGATAATTTGGATTAGTCCAGAATTCGAACACACACACGCTGGTAAGTCCAACATTTTTTTTTTTTTTTTTTTTTAACTTCTTTCTTCGGATTCCCAATAAAGTTGACTACTGAAAAGCTGAGTTATAGATTCTGTATTAAAACAACACCTTCGCTAGACATGTTCAGTATACACATTGTCTTACATACAGAACAATACATTAGTTATTAATGCATGTCTGAAATAATAGTGCTTCGTATAGAATTTTACTTCATCCAATCGCAATAGCACAAAGATAAAAAATATTGCTAGGGATAATGTTCTTATTACAGAGAAAAAGAATTAAAATGACTTAACATTAACAATCATTTTCTTTAAACAGAGATAATATTTTATTATAATTTATGGAAGAAAGAAATAATTTGTAGTACAGTATCTTTATTAGGGTTATATATTCGTACAAAATAATGTAAGTACAACTGAGTCTGTCTTCAGAAAGGGCGTACTTTTAGCCACAACCTACACTGCTTCTTTTGACTGTCTTTCAAGCAGAATCCTGGTTTGATGCACGAAATACCTGCAACAAAAATCAGAAAATATTTAAAATGTTATATTCAGTGTGCTTAATTTGGTTGTACTTAACAATACAAAGTATCTTAACATTTTTGAGATTAAATGGACAAAATCTGTTAGGTCAGGTATGGACTTTTGGGTTGCACGTAGAAAAACTATGAAGTGTTTATTGATGCTGAACAACAACTCAAAATGTATTACCATTCAAAAGTAAGTGGGTACCTCAATGGTGTTCGGGCTACCATGGGGTACCTAATGTCTGTATTTTTTAGATATATGAAAATATATGTCTCTAAAATGTAAGGAACTGACATCTGTTTACCGAAAACCTCAACTCGGTAAGCCTTATGGATATCGAGATATGGGAAAATAAAGAGCGACACTACAGAACTGTGGAGTTTGCGTACTAGATGGTGCAGTTTCGGAAACGTAATTACGAGGGCTTACAACAACCTCAAAAGTAGTTTCAATTAAATACACTACACACACGCCCTGATGGGGGTTTTCGGGTACCATGATATTCCCAGAACTCTCATTTCTAAATATTCTAAAATATGTCTTAATAACGTTTTAAAGAACGTTAGAGGTGTGTGTTTACCGAAACCGCAAGTCGGTACGCCTAACAGTTACCGAAATATGGTGAAATAAAAAGCGACACCATAGGTACGTGGAGCTTGCATATTAGACAGTACAATTTAGAAAATTAATTAAAATATGACTATCAAGATATTGTCAAATAAAGGGAGGATCCATATAGTTATGGGGTTTTCGTGTTAGGTGGTAAAATTTCCGAAACCGGTCATGTAAAGTTAATAAGCATCAGTAGCAATTTCATCTTAAAATAATTAGGTATTTCCATGGAGTTTAAGAACATCATGGGGTCTACCAAGATTAAATTTTAAAAGTTTTGTAAAATATATTTTGACATTTGTAAAGAGTATTAGAAATATGTATTTACCTAAAAGTTCCAGCTAGTACATCTAGCAGCTAGAGAGACACCATACAATAAAAGCGTATTAGATCTTGAAATTTCAGAAAACAATTATTGATCCTAACAAAAGTTAAATAAGATGGTACTTATATGGGTTAAGTGAGAACCTCAGACTCGTCAGTACAATTTCGATCGAAAGATTAATTCAGCTCTAAATTTTCTTTGGACAATTCCAAGCGTTCATCGGGCTCTGAAATAAAGTGAACATTTTTTGTCAATATCTAATATAGCAAGCGAGATATAAGGAATTATGTATTTTATGACGTCGTAAAAATAGAGACCCACATGGATTTGTACTTTTGAGTATTTGCTGTAAGAAGAAGAAATTTCAGAAAACAACCGTATATACCTTAATAGACAATTAAATGGGCGGGGGCACAGTGGCTTAGTGGTAGAGTGCTTACCTCTGGTGTATTGGGTTCTTGGTTCGATCCACGGCCAAGTCAGTTTGTAGTGGACATCGTATTCGTGGGTTTTCTCGGGGTACTCTCCTCCCACCTTTGCATTCCATCAATTCTGTCAACAACATTCACTTGCTTTAATCATAATCTCCCTGAGACTAAAATGCATAATCGTGGGTCGCTACACTGAAATATTTCCTTTTATTTAATTTTAAAATTAAATAGGGAGTTAAGTATGATCGTATTTCTATGGGTTAAGTGAATACTCCAATAGTTTCTGCAAAAAAAAAAAAAAAAAAAAGATTAGTTAAATACCCTACCACTAAGCTACTGTGTCCCCGCCCACTGAATTGTCTATTAAGGTATATACAGTAGTTTTCTGAATTTTTTTTCTTTTAGGAAAGACCCAAAAGTACAAATCCATAAAGATCTCTATTGTCACGTCATAATATATATAATTCCTTATATCTTATTTACTATCTTAGATATTGACAGCGAATTTTCATTCTTTTGCACAGCTCGATGAACCCTTGGAATTGCCTGAAGAAAACCTAGGACTGAACTAATCTTTCGATCGAAATTGTACTGAGGTACTGATTTAACCCATAGAAGTACCATCTTATTTAATTTTGTTGCGACCAATAATTGTTTCCGAAATTTCAAGCTTTTATTTCACAGTGTTTCTCCAGATGTTAGATGTACTAGCTGGAAGTTTTGGGTAAATACATATTTCAAATACTGTTTACAAATGTCAGATTATATTTTCAAAAGCTTTTAAAATTTAATTTTGGTAGACTCCATGATGTTCTAACACCCCATGAAGATATCTAATTACTTTAAGATGAAATTGCTACTGGTGTTTATTAACTTTCCATGACCGATTTCGGAAATTTTAGCATCTAACACGAAAACCCCTTAACTGTGTTGGTCCTCCCTTTATTTGACAACATCTTGATAGCCGTTAGTCATATTTTAATTCAATTTTCGAATTGTAGCGTCAAGTATGCAAGCCCCACATACCTATAGTTTATTTTCCCATACCTCGGTATCCATAAGGCTTACCGAGTTGCAGTTTTCAGTAAAAAAAAAAAAAAAAATCAGTTCTTTACATTTTAGAGACATGTATTTCCATATATCTAAAACGCAGAAATTAAGTACCGCATTGGAACTCCATTGGAGTACTCACTTACTTTTGCATAGCAGGGTAAAAACGCCAGTGGTTCTCACTTTAAGGTTGAAAACATACTATTTTGTCTCTTCTCTGAGCATCGTGAATCTGTCGGAGCTGTACCATAGTTGGAAAGACTCACTGATCCTTCCTATAATGACCATGTAGTTAGAATTAAAAAAGGAGTAGCCGTTGGAGGAAAAACAATATTTTAAAATCCTTGCACCAGTAGTCGTCACCTTAAAATCAAAATGTTCCAGTAGTAGTCAGGATTTTCTACCAGTGTTCGTCACTCAAATAACTTGACATAATTTATTCAAAAACGCACTGTGTATCAGTTTAGGGTTAAGAATACAATATAAAGTAGTAAGCTTAATAACTTTGCATCACTTTTAGCACTCAAGAAATAAAATAAAAACGTTTTTACATACTTTTTAAAGCAATTTCAGAGAGAAAAATGTTAACTGAATTCAAAAGTTAACTGTATATCACTTCCACGTTAAGAGTACAATATTAAATACTATGTTTAATAACTATACGTCACTTTAAACTCTCAAGAATGAAAATAAACGTTTGTACATACATTTTAAAAACAATCTGAGAAACAAAATAAGTTAACTGAATTCAAAATTTAATTATACATCACCTTAAGCTTGAGAATACACTATAAAATACAGAGATTAATAAAAAATGAAATCTTTAAGTTTAACGTCCCACGATTATGCCGGTTAGGCTACAGGAGACGGAGATAATGAGAAATGAGTGAAATGGTGGAATGAAGAAAGTGGGAGGAAACGGGAGAACCCCGAGAAAACCCACGAGCACGGTGTTTGTCCACTACAAAGTCCACACGGCGCGAGTTGGGATCGAACCAGGGACCCCAAACACCGGAGGTTAACACTCTACCACTGAGCCACCGCGCCCCCCTGAGATTAATAATAATGCATTACTGAAGAATGAAAACAAAAATGTTTTAGCTACCTATATTGTATTTACATGTTACCGGTATTTCTCATTAACTTTTTTTTTTTTTTGATACCTCATGATCAAGTGTAGGGATGCGCAAGAGAAAAGATTTGAGATTGTCTCCTCTCGAAAAGGTGCCGCGAAAGTTATGTCTCGTCTCGAAAACTGGATCCGTTTCTATTGGAAGAGCTCTATCTCGTCTCGAATTTCGTAACAAAAATTCTGTCTCGTCTTGTCTCGTGCGAATCCCTAATCAGGTCCATAGCCAAAAACTTCATTTCGGAGGGGGTTCGATAGGGCTTTGGGATATCCGAATTTAGATATAGATAATCGATATTGACAAACTATCGAAACTTGTTCGAAATATTGAAAAATACAGCAATATCGAAATATAAACAATATCAAAAATCGAAAATATAGAAATATGAAAGAGATCAAAAATATGGATATATCGATCAAAAATGGATATATGATCTTGGAATACGATTTGGTGGAATAATGAGGGAGAAAAATAATCATTGATTAAATATTAAATTGAAAAGAAATAAGAGCCTGACGCTCAAATACTTATCTATCCGGCACCCATCTTGATCCCCATAAAATATCATGAAGTGCTTGATTGATTCTAAACCCAATAATAGTAATAGTAATTTAACAACAAACACAGAATATATAATTTACGCACCTTGAAATGTAGAAATTAATGATTGTAATCCCCAGCTTTCCAATAGACGTTTGATTTCTCCAAATGAAGATTCGGATATCTTGTTTCTTCTCAAGCAATAATGGGTTACAATAATCAGTTGCAGTCCAAAGCCAAGTCACTAAGTTAAGCATGAAAATAAAGAATTCATTAGTTAGATGCATACAAAATCCTACGCATATAAATCCGAATCTACTTGTATTAAATTGTAAATTTAAACAAACTAAATTATACTACTTTGGAAAGCGTCTCCAAATATAATGTTTTCATTCTAAAGTGAAGGAATTTTTAAAATCGGATGACCCGTTTGCGCTGTACACTCGCTATGCGTCCAATGTGAAATGAAAATGCAACATTGCCATTTACCTGGACCCACAACGTAAGTGAGTGAAGTTACTGTCTTTTACGCTAACATGTCGATGGCCAGCCCCCGTTTCAAACAGTAACTTCATTCACTTATGTTGTGGGTCCAGGTAAATGACAACGTTGCATTTTCATTTAAAATTGGGTGCATAAAGAGTATACAGCACAAACATCTCGTCCGATTTTTTTTAAAAAGTGTTCACTTTAGATTGAAAACGTCATATTTCGAGATGTTTTTCCTCTTACATTTTGTTGTAACTCTGATAATAACAGAGTTATCCTATGTCAGGGAACGTTTGAGACATCCTGTATACATCATAAGAAGTTCCTTTCTAAATTCTACACGGATGTGGTTTCATTGAATGTGAGGTGGGTGATACACATTAGGCCTTTTGGGAGTACGTCACACGGACGACCGTAATTTTGTGTTCAAAATTTTTATGAATTGATGGGATATGTGATACATATGGCCACGGACTAGAATTTTCTCAGTATGTCAAATATGCAATCAGATTTCATGCAGCTTAATTTGGTGAAAAGCTATTGCCAATTGAACGTTACATTTACCTCTTTCTTGCAGATGTTGAACCATGCCGTTAGCACGTGAGGAATGGATCGAAATAATCAAACTGTGGGGCGGGAGGAGTATATGTGCAGTGGTTGCCGATTGCAGTCATCCACAATGTGACTCTGTGTCACATGTTTCAGTGTCACAGTAATTAACTAAATTTGAGAAGACGGGGACATTCGTGAACATACATCGTAGCGGTTCAAACTCGCGGAACCTTTTTCCTTCCCCATTTTGAACCGGTACATGAAAATGCCATTTTCTCCATGTTTGCCTGCGCCGATTTTGAAAATTCCTTCACTAATCGATTTCTCTCGTCGAGTACTACAAGAAACAGTTAAAATCTCGCGGGCCCTTTTTTCTTCCCCATTTTGAACTGATACATGAAAATGCCATTTTCTTCATGCTTGCCTGCGCCGATTTTGACAATTCCTTCACTAGTCGATTTCTCTCGTCGAGTATTACAAGAATCAGTTAAAATCTTGCGGACCTTTTTTCTTCCCCACTTTGAAAATGAAAATGAGATTTTCTCTATGTTTGCCTGCGCCGATTTTGAAAATTCCTTCACTAATCGATTTCTCTCGACGAGTACTACAAGAATCAGTTAAAATCTCGCGGAACCTTTTTCCTTCCCCATTTTGAACGGGTACATGAAAATGCCATTTTCTCCATGTTTGCCTGCGCCGATTTTGAAAATTCCTTCACTAATCGATTTCTCTCGTCGAGTATTACAAGAATCAGTTAAAATCTTGCGGCCCTTTTTTCTTCCCCACTTTGAACCGGAAAATGAAAATGAGATTTTCTCTATGTTTGCCTGCGCCGATTTTGAAAATTCCTTCACTAATCGATTTCTCTCGACGAGTACTACAAGAATCAATTAAAATCTCGCGGTCGTCTTTTCTTCCCCATTTTGAACCGGTACATGAAAATGCGATTTTCTGCATGTTTACCTGCGCCGATTTTGAAAATTCTTTCAGTAATTTATTTCTGTTGTCGAGTACTATAAGAATCAGTTAAAATCTCGCGGGCCCTTTTTTCTTCCCCAAGCCAATATTTTTGTATATTTTGAATGTATTCAAGTATGGAACAAAAGTATTATATAATTCCCTTAGTAGGTTTCTCAACTTCATATTTTTCAACTTAAATTTTATTTATTTTAATTATTTATTTTCTTGTGACTCAATATTTAATTGCAATCGTTCATTGGGGAGAAGGGTGGCCATTCTCAAATATATAAATATAGTATTCTTAAAATTTATGTGTTCTCGTACTATTAGTTTCTTCCACTAGACCTGGAAATTGAAAAATTAATACCTGGAAAACCTGGAAAATTCAGGGAAATTGAGTTCCATATTTATATATGAACACTGCTATTTACAATTTTTTTTTCGAATAGGGAGAACTGTACAAAAGGGTGTTTTGGGAATGGTATAACAATAGGTTTCTGGGAGTGTTGTTCGAAATGAAATCTTTAAGTTTTACGTCCCACTATTATGCTGGCTAGGCTAAAGATAACGGGGTGTTGTTCGCAGTGTTGAATTCAGACATTTACACCCGGGGGGGAATGTCAACTGCTCGGGGGAGGGTTATTTTTCTGTATTTTTTTCAAGAAAGCAGCATATTTAACAATTCCATTCACATACACATCTTACCTAATATTGAGACTAATTGCTGATAAATATTCAATGAGATTATAATTTTAAGAAAACAATCGTTTGATTTCATCTAAAACATTAAATAAAGACTGGCAAAAATAGTTTAGACTAAACTTTAACTGCTATTTACAGTAACTATTTTTATTATTTCCTATATTCAGTAATTACTGTTTGTTACTAATGTAAAAATTTTTAAAAAGATTTAAATTAACTGAAATATTTTTTCTCCTAAAACAAACATACTTAGGAATATCTTAATAAAAAGTTATCATTCTTTCTCACACTTCTGATTCTAAATCAAACATATTAGCCTTGGTTTCTTCACTGCATATACATCAATAGTTTAGTTGACGAAATCTTCAGTAGGATTAGTGCCGTGTCGTGGAAAATCAGCGCTTGGCGCGAGAGTATACGACGGCATCCCCGTATATATGAGTGAGGTCGACAGACCAGCCGCCAAAGGTGGGAAAATTTTAAAAAGTAAACCCTGCTTTTCCTTGATTTTGAGCACTTTTCATTACTTTTTTCCTTTCATTTTATATATGTCCACATGTATTTCATTCCTCTGTTTTTCTTTCCTTCTTTTTTCTTTTTCCCTCCCGAATTTTTCACCCCTTACTTCGGCGCCCGGGGTCGTCGCCCCGCTTGCCCCTCCCCCATGGAACGGCACTGAGCAGGATCTTGGCCACCTTCAATAGCAATCTTTCACTTATATACTATTATCATATTGATAAATTCTATATAAGTCTCTAATCAAGGAGGGATAACTGTTCCTCCCTGATCCCTCTAAATGACGCCCACTGAATCTCACCCTTTAACTGAATTATTTTTAATTAAAGAAAGATGTGTTTACTTTAACAATCGTAAAACACATTTACGTCTGTTACTTCCGATGCGAGAAATGGGATTTAGGCGCCCTATTTCAAATAATGTAGGAACTGTATATTTTCAAGAACTGAAGTCTGCTGACATGAGAGATTATATGGAATGATCGAAAGATCTTCCCTATCTTTCCTTTCGTATCTCAACCTGTGCTAGTGCTACCTACTAATATATAATATAGGGCGAGAGTATAGTACCTACTAAAATACAAACCTTTCTTCAACAGTTAACAATTTCATGTTCTGCCAAACTCAGTCATAGCGTTAAGAAATACAAGTTTTATTCACTATTTGGTATTCTATCTTAGATGTTACATGTTAACATTTATATAGAATGGGTCTGCGTCATTTATATGTATATTGAGAGATCGGATTTCGTCTGCACGTACACGGACAGAAAAGCAAATAATTGGGTGAAGTAATTTCTACATTTTGTGACTGAAATTTTGGGAGTTTCTCCGGGGGGGAATGAATTTTCTTCGGGGGGGAGATTACCCCCGGGCTACCCCCTGAATTCAACCCTGGTTGTTCGGTGGGGGTCAATGTTGCCAATTTTGGGTAAAGTCGCTAAATAAGGGGAATTCGACCTCAACGATAGCGTAGGTTGACCATAAAATTTTCAGTTAAAAACGGGACAGGTTCTTGCAACCCTAGACTTTTAGATCTACCTTTGTTCTTATCAGTGCCTTGATATCAGATTTCCTCCTCTCTCTCTTTGTTACAGAACGGGTACTTATGAAAAAGGAAAGACACGTTGAAATTTGTTCAACACACAACCAACTGCTAAAACCTCTGCTGCCTTTCGAGCAGTACTGCGAACTATAGAGTATGTTTAATATAGGGAATTTCAGTTCAATTTTTGCCTCTTTGTTATTATTAATTATTAATACTTTTAAAAGGAGTAAAGATACTGGGTTTGTTATTTACTTCTTTCATTTACATAGAACGGGACGAATACTACTTTTTCCATCTACTGACGGGACGGCCGGGACACGCCACTAAAACGGGACTGTCCCGGTCAAAACGGGACGTATGGTCGCCCTACGATAGCGACAAAAAATATTTTTTTCCGATTGGAGACTTTTTTGGGTGATTTTTAAATGACGATTTACCTACTTACACATTTAGCGACTTTCTGCTCCAAACAAAATGTTCATCTGTAGAGAAGCATTATTAGTTCAAAACAGTTTTTACGTTCTTTTTTTCTGTTTGTTTGTTTTAATCAGCGCAACTGATGAAGAGTTTGGAAATACAGCATACTCACTGCCCCACAATCCTGCATTGTTATGTTACCCTTGCCCTCTAACGAAGAACAACTACAAACTTGATGTCCTTTAGTTCGCAGAGTTTCCGTTGAGAAACACACGTAATACATCATTACCGATAGCAACAAGATTAGCTATAGATTGCGTGAATAAAGGCGAAGAAGATGTTTGTTATATTTGTCCTTTGGGGTCTTTTAATTATTCTGCACTTTTTCTTTTACAAAAAAATGATCCCTGAATTAAAGGATTGGTTGCGCCCTATTTACAAAGATGTGAGTAGAACCAGCGGCGCAAATCTGTCTTCAACATTGGGAGGGGGGGGGTAAGACCGTTACCATACTTTTTTTTGACGATGTCCAAAATACTTATGAAGTTGAAAAACAATGTTCTGGAGGATCAGAGTTGTTTTCAGCGTTGGGAGGCTGCAGATTTGAGGCTTATTCTGGGGGACATCTATTTTATCTCACGTTCCTTTGTAGCAATCGGACAAAAATAATCAAATTTCTCCCAAAAAACACATTTCAAATCGGATTATTGGGGAGAAGTCCCCCTCAGTTCCAAGATTGGAGGGGACATGTATCCGTCATCCCCCCCCCCACGGATTTGCGCCAGTGAGTAGAACATATTGTTTAGTTTACATCTACAACTTTAAAACAATGCTTATAGACAATGAATTTCTCTATTATTTTTTATAGCGACTTTTCACCCAAAATTGGAGTCGTCATATCCCGTTTCGCAAACTTATTGCCAACATTTTGGAAACTGGTTGCGAAGAGAGCTACAATGGATGAGTCGAGTTATTTCGTCGCTTCCGCTGTGAACCTAAGTACAAGATTCCAAAGAGATTAAGAAAAAATGAAATGAAACCTTTGAGTTTTACGCCCCACAGTTATGCCGGTTAGGCTAAAGGAGACGCTGATGATAAGCAATGAATGAAAGGTGGAATGAAGAAAGTGGAAGGAAACGGGAGAACCCCGAGGAAACCCACGCACAAGGTGTTTGTCCATCACAAAGTTCATTTGACGGGGGCTGGGATCGAACCCGGGACCCCAAGTACCGGAGGTGAACGCTCTACCACTGAGCCACCGCAGCTCTTAAGAGATTAAGAGTCACAAACATAGTCACTTTCAATTTTGTAATATATATAGGTCTATATATTGCATCACTGACTAATAACTAAAATCCTTGGATTGTATATATAAAAGTCGCCCCCTGCCCGTAAAAAGCTTCATTCGAACTCGGAATCGAACAATTGCATCTGTAAAACAGTGCTGATTTGATTTTAACGTTCCTTTCAGCAGCAAGGCTGTATGAGACGTGGACCTACAGATTAACGTGGAATCCGAACCACATAAGCTCCGGCCGGGAATCGAAAAAATGAAATGAAATCTTTGAGTTTTATGTCCTACGGTTATGATGGTTAGGCTAATGGAGACGGTGATGAGTAATGAATTAAATAGTGGAATGAAGAAAGTGGGAGGAAACGGGAGAACCCCGAGAAAACCCACGCACACGGTGTTTGTCCACCACAAGGTTCACTTGGCGGGGCTGGGATCGAACCCGGGACCCCAAGCACCAGAGGTGAACCTTCTACCACTGAGCCACCGCGGCCCCCGGCCGGGAATCGAACCCGGGTGTCCCACGCCAAAGGCGTGTTCACTAACCACTTAGCCACGAGGGAGCTCATCTATAAGGCAGTGTAAGCAAACAAAAAAACGCACACTGGATGTTTGCGCAACTGAGGATCAAAACATTCTCAATGGAGTATGAGAAATAGTTAACGCCAATCAAAGTGTGCTTTTGCTTATTTATTACTTCGTTAATACTTAATTCCTTCTAGAAATAGTGAAACTATACTATGAAGAAACACTAATAAACTAATAACAATTACGTTGTATTTATTACCACACCACGACCATTTTTACCACCCATAGAATTTGAACCTAGTACTATACTGCATTAGTCACGCCGTAACGAAAGATGAACATCTGGCACTCGTAGCTGTTGAAGCTACCTGTATATCACGCGGCCTGCGTTGGTACTCCTCAACATAAATACCTCACAGCCCAAAGCCAGGAAACATCACAGACAGAAGACAGGGGCACAAGCAGTGCCTGACACTTCACGAACTCTAAACCCGCCAAGACTCAACTCAACATGACCTTCAATTACGTTCTAGAAACCAAACCAATGCTAAGGCACAAACTTACCAACTTCCTATATGAAAACACAAGAAAAAAAATCTAACTTTTTTGGTTCCAAAGTGATGACATAACAATAATACTAAAAAGGTTTTAATTTTCAGTAACCCAAACATTAATTAACTAGGGAACATAACAAAGCAAAAATAAATAAAAATAAAAATAAATTAAATTAAAAAATAAAAATCTGACAAGTAAACTCTCCCTGACTACTTTTTTTTTTTAAATTTCAGTGAGGCTGTAAAATATGTTAGTATCTTCGTAAAATATATATATTTCAATGTAAACAAGTTCTTTAAACAAAAGAAAGCTTTGTAGTAGAGCGCTTACCTCTGACGCGTTAGGTCCCTGGTTCGATTCCTGCTCCCGACAAATAGCCTTTTGGTGAACACTGTAGGTGTGGTTATTCTTAAGACTTTCCAGTTTCCTTACATTTTCTTGATTCCACCATTATCATGTATCTCATTGTCACCTTCTCTCTTACATTGATGTACAATCATGGGGCGTTAAACTAAAAGCAAAAAAAAAAAAAAAAAATTGCAAATATCCTAGTAAAAATGAGTTTTCTAGACTACACAAGTGGCCCCGCGTAGGGTAGTCGCTAGCGCTCTCGCCTTCGGTGCGAACGGTTCCGGGTTCGATCCCGGGGGAGAACTCGGTCGAAAAAGTATCAAAAGATTTTAAGTCCAGCCATCCTGAATGAGGTTTCCTTGGGTTTTCCTCATTCACAGCAGGCAAATGCCGGAGTGGTACCTAACATATAGGTCCCAGGCCGTTTTCTTCCTTCCCCAATCCTTTCTTCCCTTCCTTTCCCCGGATAGTGTACTCGCCGAGGAAAGTCATCCCTCATATGGGGTAACAAGGCCATTGATGCCGAAAGCCCAGAAATCTAAATCCTAAATCTTCACTACACAAGGAAATTTCCGCGCTGAAAACGGTTTATTAGCAATTATGTTAAGCAGTCCTGTAGTAAATCTGCACCAAGTAATAAATCGTCACATATAAAATGGAATGAATAAACACATAACATTCATTTTGCTACCTTGAAACATAATATGTTTCAAAACATTAATATTCAAAGTTTTTTCAAAATTCAGATTCACCCATTCCATTCTCCTCAATCATTTACGAGTTACAATAGTAAGAATTGTAGTCATAAACTACATTACTTACTTAGTACTATATTAAAGCAAGTTACACTAAAAGAATATATAATTAATGGGAATATTTAACTAAAGTAATAGTTAACTATTGTACTTACCCAGGCTTCCCAGGTTTCCTTCCTCTCTTCTGTTCCGTTTGTAAACAACCTCGTTTCGCAAGCAAAAGACGGTAGTTCAATGACGTCAGCCATGGCGAAAGAAAGAGTGTCTATAGGCGGTCTGGATCTTACACACAGATGGGCGTATATAACGTATAGCTGAAGTATTTAACATACGTATACGTATGTAAAATACAGAAGATTGTTAGATATCAGACATCCTGCAGAGACATGATGTAATATCTAAGCGGGTAAAAGGCAGTACCTATGTAGTATATGGATAAAGTACGCTCCGTACAGATTTCCTTAGTAAACATAACGAATCCTTGTATTTGTACAATATACCGCTGTCCGGATAATGGATTTTTCTCAGTGTAGATGACTTCTGTTTTTCCCCGCCATACATACTCTACGTAGTGTGCAAACCAAGTCCATCTTTATGTAGTTACGAAAGACGGATTTATAAAAGAAATTGCCACCTGTGGATGCTTTCATGAATCAAATTCATAACTTACTGTGGGAGTGAAATACAAGCTTAGTAATTTGGGACTTCAACTCCAGTAGACCTTCGGAATACGTAGCTCACCAAGTGGATGTTCTAGAACTGAATGGGAAACGAGCGCGAGGTCAGCCAAAGGAGAAAAATGAAAAATAATGAAATCTTTAAGTTTTACGTTCCAGGGTTATGCCGGCTAGGCGGTGATGATCAAAAATGGATGAAATGGTGAAATGAATGAAGTGGGAGCAAACGGGAGAACTCCGAGAAAACCCACTCACACTTTGTTTGTCCACCACAAAGCTCCCTTGGTGCAAGCTGGGATCGAACCAAGGGCTCCATACAACCGGAGCTGTACCACTGAGTCATCGCGGCCCCTACTAGCCAAAGGTGAAGTAGGAAGATTGTATGTAGAACGATATGATGTAGTATGGTGCCATACTGAATATGACGCAAGGTAAAAACTAGTGGAGAACAGTTTTCCGAAAAACAGCTAACTGGGAGAAAAGCCTACAACAAGAAGAAAAAGGATACTTTAATGATTTTAGAATTCTTCACAGAAACTACGGGTTATTGCGAAGCTGAAATAAAGGAAAAAAGACGAAAAGATATACCTACTGCAGTAAAGTGGAGTAGAACGTGCTTAAGGATAACTGCAAGTACATATTATTTATTTAATTCATTTTCGATTCTATCCATTTCAAGTCACTGTGTACCTAGGTAGTTAGGTTTTTAAAGTGAATTCAATTTTTGCTTGATTCATGATTTATTTTTAAAAACATTTTCACAAATAAAATTTTCGTGCATAGGAGAATAAGAGTACAGAGTAATACAAACACTTCAACATTCCAAGGTTGTTTTTTTTTTTTTTTTGTTTTGTTTTGTTTTGTAAGTGCCCATTAACTGCGCATAGAATTATAATACGCTTGGAGCCTTCGAATCAATGACTTCAACATAATATGCGTCTAAGCAAAATGTGGCTTCAGTAACGTTGATACTTTCTGACCAAGGCTGAATCATCATATTCGGCCCCACCAAGAGAAGTGAACCTTCTATCACATTTCATACTGTCCAATAATAATTAATAATAATAATAATAATAATAATAATAATAATAATAATAATAATAATAATAATAATAGTAATAATAATAATAATAATAATAATAATAATAATAATAATAATAATAATAATAATAATAATAAACTTGTGATTTTGCTGCCCTAAATAATTCTATTGCTGGAAGTGAAGATGATATTCACAATAAATATAATAAAAAGCCATCTCTTCTTACTCGCATGCTTCCTTGTTACGAATGCGTGTTAATTCGCAAGGAAATCGATCTTGTTTATGTAAGCGCCAAGGATATAATCGCTCTAACACCGTTAATTATCCGATTATGTGTACTTAAATGGTGATTAAACTGTCACAAACAGAGCCGTTTTAGTTTAGCGATGAGCTCGGTGGTAGCCGTGGGTCCTAATACTTTCAGAAGTCTCATTCCTTTATAATTCTATTGCAGAAACCAAACAAAATTTCAATGCTAGAGATGAACAAGTTAACATATTACATAGTTCTAATATATTATTTGATGCATTTTTTAAAAATGAAACTACAGTTAGGAAAGAACTTATAAAGTTTGTTAAAAACTTTATTGAGCAAGAGCAGGCCCGTTCCACGGGGGGGTCTAGGGGGCAAACCCTCTAAATTTTACTGGCCCCTCTAAAATTTTCACAATAGGCTTGCAAATGAAATATAACATGGTGATGAACTATAATATAGTTCGATGGGCCCCCCTAATTTCTCCCACCTCCTACATTTTTGGGCTGGCTACCGGCCTGAGCAAGAGCCAAAAGGGTTATAACTTCGCTACTATGCTATTAGCGTTCTTTAGGATCCTTAAAATCAGAAAATAATTGTTGGTGAGCACAAAGTGCAACACCTAGGTCCTTTAGCAGCAGTGGGATTTTTTTTTAACAAATAACAATGGGATTTCATTAAATGCCCGTAGCTCAGACTGTAATTAAAACACTAGAACAAAATAGTAGCTATATTTTGATTAGTACTCTCATCTCTAGATGTGCAAAGGCTTGTAGGTTCGATCGCCGCTCGAACCATCTGTCTTTTTCAACATTGCTGTATTTGTTGTTCGGAATCTACATTAAACAGTAGAACCCCTCTCATATAGTTACACTGCTGAATGGGAGTAAAAACACCACTACTTATAATTTATTACAATTTTGCTTCTGAACACTGTGAAAACTACAAAATACAGAACATTTTATCTCTAGTGCTATTACTGTACCTTTTTACATGTATACATTTATTCTTTACAGATAAAGTTTCTAAACACAGTACGTTTCTCTTCCTTTAAACGTAAAACTAAATAATTCCAAATATTTTAAATGTTTCTACTATCTAATAACAGTAGTTTTATAGTCATTATTTGTATCATTAGAAACTTCAATTTAAATAACCACACCAAATATTCCTTTATATATACACTAATAAAAGACTTCAGTGTATTTTTTTTAAAGGAAATAAATACCTGAAAACTTTTTTGAATTCGAGTTGTCCAAAATCTATTATTAAGGCTTTTCACTCCCCTGTCAAAATTGTGTATATAACACTCATTAAATAAAAACGATGGGAAAATTTTTCAGAGTAGACCCTTTAATATTCATACGATTGTACTAAATGAGATAACATTATGGGCTTCCAATGAGAGAGAAAGAGAGAAGGGACAAGACGGGCGATCTACCCCCTTTGTCATTCCAACACGAGCTATTGTGAGCTATGTACTTTCTGACTACCGTTTATGTCAAATCTGCATTATTTTGAACTGTCTCTATCTCGGGTACGAAAATCAACATAAAAAAGTTTCAAATCAATTAGATTAAACAACTTTACATTTTTTAAAATTATTTGTATTCATGTGTCTGTGTATATGTGTGCATATTTTGATAAAATAGGGTACATGCAAAAATTCTCATTCATCAACTCCTTTTGGAATCAACCGCATTGATGCCCTTGGCTGACATCTGTTCCCAGGTTCTTTACTGTTCAAATTTCTGAGCTTTAGAATTATGACGGCATATAAGAGACGCACCCACGGGAGGGCCCACCGTGTCCAGACCTTCCCCAAAACTTCCTAACTAAACATATATTTGTACACTTTCAAAATAAAACTATATTTGTTGAACAGAGAATTCTATTAATGTATCATAAAAATTTGATCTAACACTTCATCTGTACTCTTTATCTTATAGAAACAATCTAGTTCTATCACTTTTTTTTTCTGAAAATATAGGTGGAAGTATTTTATAATTACTTATCAACTTTTCGGGTGTAGAATAATACCGTTCAATATTACGTACATAGATGTAGGAACTTGTAGTATTGGACCTCATCCCCAAAGAAAAATTTCTGGGGGCTCGCCTGGGAATACGCTACGACTTTCAGATCTTTGATCTGTAAGAAATGACCTAAACCAGTGAATTACTTGTAAAATTCCCAAAATTTACCTTTGCGTTATTCACTAAAATAAAATAATAATAAAAAAGAACGAAAGTAAAGAAAGAGGAAACGGTAAATAGTTGGTTGTCCTAAATTACCAATCGGAATAATAAACTTGGAGCAAAGAATATCAATATATAAAGGGTGACAATATTATTACAACAGAACAACAAGAAAAGTATACTTTTTACGTCGCACAAACCGAAACCCAGAAAAATTTATTTAAAATGAAAAGTAGCTGGAAGGAAAATTACAACACAGTAAATCTTAATATTTCTTATTGATTATAACATGCATTAAAACGTTAACATTTTCTTACAAAGAAAGGACATGAATCTGAGGTATACAAGCTTTTCAGTCATATCTATTCTATCTATCAACACAAAACTTGGTATACACATTTCTTATCCCCTGTATTATTATTTGAGATACATTTGGATTGTGTGCTTTACTCGGGGTCACTCCAAAGGGGT
The DNA here is from genome assembly GCF_964235325.1 of Thermobia domestica. Lineage (NCBI taxonomy): Eukaryota > Metazoa > Arthropoda > Insecta > Zygentoma > Lepismatidae > Thermobia > Thermobia domestica. The sequence goes on along the minus strand of NC_137456.1, from coordinate 129,653,877 downwards.
CCAAAGTTGATGGGAGGGATTTCTGGAGGGAATTATCCCGACATTATCCCAATTTTCCCTGTTCAAGTACGTTATGGGCACCAATACATAGCACCGCTAGAAAGCTTGTTTTGTGCTGAAGAGAATGAACTATAAACCATGACTTTCCAATGAACAGTGTTGATTCAATAGCTTTTTCACTGCGAGTCTACGATTTTCTTTATATTAACTGGGTTAATGGGTCCCAGGGACTTACCCCGTTGTCCATACTAATATTTTTTTTTTTCATAAATATATCTTTGTTATGTTTATCGAATGGACTAGGTTTGATTCGGATTTCAGGTTTATGTCTGTTCTTTGTTAGTTTATAGTCCAGCGTCGACCATCTTTAATCTGAGAAATGATTTTATTTCTCAAATCAGTTCGTCTTAGCTGACAATTGAACTATCAATTAGTTACCACTAGAATTAAACAATGAATTTGACCTTCTTTAATTTTCGCCAAATTTAAAAATTTAAACGAAAATCAGTACAACATATCAAGGCTTAATTCACTACTTAATAATTAAGTTCATTTAACAAAATTGATATACAATTGTGCAATCATTTACAGCTCCTAAGTTTAATACAGAAATATCGAAGGTAAATACCAGTTTTAAATTGAGTTCATATAAGTTACAACGTTTTGAATATATTTATAATTTCAGCGATTCAACACCATTTTCCTACTGAATAAATGAATTACTTAAAACCTTCACCATAACCTATACAAAAGGAAAAAGTCTAAGGAAAAATAATTTTCAATTCTGACTGGTATCCACACGAATGATTCGCACACACAACTACACTCGTGCTGTCCGATGACTTTCAAACTATTCACCAAGATCAGCCAATCCTTTATGGTGATGGACATGTTGGAAATGTAACATCCATTTACTCTGTTGAAAATAAGGTTAGTATGCCCTCTACAGAATATTCTGTGAGATAAATTAAATTCCAATCGGACAAAGGATAACGGCCGTTATTAAATAGATTTCCACCAATGCATAAGTGAAGGTATCATATCCCTGATCCAATATGAAATGGAGAATTGGCTGCTGGGACAAATGAAAGTTTATTACGGTTGCAATGTCAATTTTCGTTAATGATTCTGCCAATGCATGCTGTTTAGTCCTAATTATCTTGATCAATGCAAAGTTTCGACATTTTCGTTTCATGAAAAATTATTCTAAAAGCTTTTTCGCTCGTTGACACTTGTTTTTGTGTGAAATAACAAGTAGATCGAGGTACCGAGAGACTAGTTGAGATTATTGTTATTATTATTAGGTATTCTGCCTTTCGGCAGGTCCTGGGACTAATGAGGATTTTTTTCTTCAATTTTAGATTTACTAGTTCAGATACGAATGCAAAATAGCCGATTAGCAAATTCCAGAAACTAAATTACAATTAAGTATAAATCAGCTAGCAGTTTTCTGAGAGTTTTTAAAGGGAAAAGAAAATCCATTTCATTAATTTCAAGAAGTAACATTTTTAGCTAATATAAACTATCAAAAGATGTTACCAAAGAGGTTATGGAGAGGTGAAATAAAAATGTTGAATATCAAAGGTGACCGGAGTAATGTATCACTTGAATTTTTTTTGGAAAGTTATACATTTTTGTGCAAATCTTTTCATAATCTTTGGCCAAGATGCTCTTTCCGCTGATGAAATCGCTGAGTTCAGATAGTATTAAGATAGGGTGTTTTGTTGGTATGTTTTGAGTTGTAAAATATGTGATCGAAAAGAACAGCAAATTTTATTAAAATTTGTTTTAAACTTCGCAAGATGTCTACAGAGACGTACAATGTGGTGCAAGAAGCATTTCGTTATGCATCAATGAGTGACATCAGTGGATTGCAAATAGAAAGAATGTCCATGGATGATAATCCCCATCCTGCTCGCCAAATCGTGAGTTGGAAAGAGAATATTGCCCAGGCTAGTATATTAGTGAAATCAGATGGTCAACATTTCCATCGGCTCATACTACCAAATCTTGAGGACCTGTGGGATATATCGGCAAAATTCATGATAAGGATTCTTACAAGGACCAGAACATTCGTATCACCATCAGCAAGAAACTGGAGGAAACAGCTACCAACGATCGGCATTACTGACCAGTATTATCACAGAGGATGAATCATGAATTTACAGTTGTGACCCCAAAAGCAAAGCAATGCCTCCTCATGGAATTTATCTGGATCTCTGATATCCAAAACGGCCAGACAAATCCGATCCCAGATGGGTGATACTGACTGTGTTTCTTGGCATATTCGGAATCGTTCATCACAAATTTGTTTCATGTAACCAGATGTCAATAAGGAAGTCTACACAACTGTGTGACAACGATTTCGCGATTCCGCTCGTACTAAACAGCTAAACATGTTGGCAGCTGGGCAGTTGCATTTACACCACGCTAATGCTCCGCGTCAAAACTTCAGGAATGGTGATATCCAACTTCTTGAATAAAAACATCCACTCACACAACGTTTCCCTACTCGTCTAAATCAGTTTCATGTGATCTTTTTTGTTACTACACGAAATCCACCTTGAAAGGAAATAGCATCGGTCAGTTGGGCGTGCTTGGCTTTTGACTTTCTACGCTTGCACTTGAAAAGCATGGGTTCATACAATCTGCCTTTTGTTGTACTTGCAAGCGATGCTTTAGACAATATCTAGAGCGTCATAGCATCACTGGCCGTTCATTGGCTATTGGCTTGACGTGACTTGTAAAACGATTGCGTCAAGCTTGAATGGAACACTGAGTGCAAGGTTGCCCCCATGTAACTTCGTTACTGGAATTGAGATTGCAGCATGCTTGCACGTTTTGCAATCAACCTGGATGCAAGCTGGCCGACTAGCAATTCAAGCTTACAGCAAGCGGTTTGCAAGTTATCTCTGCTACTAGGGATTTGACATTATCCAAGATGTAAGATAACACAACGAGGGAGCTCCAGCACATTTCACAACAGACATTCTAGGACTGCTTCATTGGAATTGGTAAGTAGGTCTGGGAGGAAAGTACTTTGAAGGAGACAAGAACGAATAGGTGATAAGTCGTCCCTGTGATTCCTTACAGCATCACTCCGGGAATTAAGTGAACAACCGTTATATGGTTTTAAAATAGTTTTGATCTTTCAAATAAACAATACCATACAAGTCTCAATCCTCATTCGTTTGTCTTTTGAAAGGATTTTTCTACTGTTAATGTAGTGTAAATAAGCTTTTCAACTATGAGACAATGAAAATAAACTAACTTTGGACTCTTCTCAAACATATGAAACTATGAACTAGTTCGTAAATTTTGTTAAATAACTTTTCCGCTGGGTTGTGTTAAGATAAAACACATCTTTGCTTCAGGAATTCATGGTAATATTTGTATTATTTATTCAACTAAAATACAGGACTACAAAAATTATGTTGCACTTACCTTGAAACGAAGATATATTTTTAGGATGGTATACTAGAAAGATTACCTTCTACGGCACCGATTGACGATCATCAGAAGGATGTACGGAGAAGTATCAACTTAGGTGTCATTAACCTGTTTGAATTAAAAGAAACTCTCATTTTTTTGATTCGTTGTATTTATGTAAATTCTACATGAATATTATAATTTTATATTCTGTAGCATTCTAGTTATAATAATTCAATTTTAATCTATTAGAATCACGCTAGTTGGAGTACTAATATTGTAATGTTATTACGTCCATATATCCGTTGCTCCTGACGATAACCCTTGAACGGAAACGAATTTTTGAATTCTTTCACGGCCATAAATAGCTAGAAGCATTATGTTTTCCGAGTTCGTTAATGGAGTCAACTCACTAACATCTTAACGGTTAAAGACGACTGACGTCCGTCTGTTACTCCACACGATAACCTTTGAATGAAAGTGAATTTTCGAATTCTGCTTTTTGTAAAGGTACGATTGGCAGCAAACGTCCTCCAGTGATTGACATATACCGGACGAAACTAAACTTTTAGTGCGTGATCCTTATGCAAAAGCAACATGTATTATTGCAAAACTTATAAAAAGGTAACCAGAGAGCAGAGAGAGCGAGAGAAGTCAACGACAGAACCATGGTGTAGCTTCACCTGAAATCCCCAATCAAATTGTCATCCACCAGCACTTGTAATATGTTTGTGAGTGTTTGATCCCATGTGACAAGGATGGCATCCTAAAAATCATGAACATTATTGTACTGAACGCTATTCGCGTACATTGAACGATACAAATTACACCATAGGTTTTCCATCTGATTTATACCCGAGAATTGACAGGACAGTACGGTACACGTACATCTTATACCTAAATCAATCTCTAGTGGTCCCAGCGAGGTGGGTGGTGGCATTATCCTGTTAAAAGATATACTCTGTACAAGCACTTCGCACGGTGAACTGCAACAGAGTATTTGTCAATACCATTTGGTGCATGGCTGCAGTCTGTATTGTGCCGTAGTAACTGAAGTCCCCCATACTATTACTGATTGTCCTCGCTTATTATTGCTTGGAGAAATCTGGTCGTTTTTCCTAATGTTGTCTAAGTTATATATCTAGCTATCAGGATTATCTAAATTATTATTTTCGTTGATGAAGGTCACTCACCACCACTCCTTCTTCCACGTCATTATGTATTTTCTAATGCTTCGCGTTGGTCCTTATGTTGTGCCACATTTCGTGGCTGTCCTTTGCGACTCCTATATCGAAGTCGGTTGCAGCTTCTTACAGCTCTTGATATCATAGAATTGTGCACACGGATGCAAGAGTCATATGACAACAGTGAAAGAGATATTTCATCATCATTTAGCTTCCGAGTAACGTCTCTTTCCTGTCGCGGAATTAGTTTTTGTGACCTTGTGGAGAATATGTGTGTCCTATATAGTATAGAAAGTGTTAGAAAATTATTCACAACACTCCCTTCTCTTAGATCGAGTTCGTAATTCATTATCAAGATACGATGCCTTCTTCATCATATTTTAATGTTCACCTCTTTGTCCTCAGATAACACTTTTCTTCTGACGTCCACTGTGCAAGGACTTCTTTCACACATAATGTTACTCTAGGTAATCACTATACGGTACCTTGCATTATCATCTAACGACTTCTAGATCCTACTCATGTATAATTCGGCTGAACAATGCCCGTTTGTTTCATTCCTCGACGATTTTTTGCTCTGTGTTTTTCTAAATTTTATATGCTATTGCTTCTACACAATTATATATCAAAGATAGGTAGTAACGTTCATGGACCATGGACCATATCTCTGTGTATCACTCAATTAAATCTATTTTATTAACCTATTTCTATCTGTTCAAATAATATTGTAGAAGAATTGTAGTGTTCGTATCATTTTGCAACGCACCGTAAGTTCAAGTAACGTGTGTACTGATAATAAGATAATTGCCAATGATCTTTTCAGGATGTTTTTATATTTGATGTTGACATAATAGAAGAAAAGAGAATTAATATGTTAAGTACGTGCACGAGAATGTGAGATAAAACTAAACATTTAAATCTATTTTTAAATTTATCATTACAAAAATATTTTTTTTTAATTTTCTTTTTAATTATTTACCAGACTAACTCATTTCTCATCATCTTACTTGCGTATGAACACGTTAAGCATGAAGTATTTCAACCAGTACTTTATGTTCATTTGTTTCCACTGGGTTCCAAAGTCGTGATTGGATATGGAACTTATTCGTACAATGGTTATGAACTGAACTGAACTGAACTGATAGACGTAAGTTTACAACCAACCCCAAACAGTGGTTCTAGCCCGTCGGGAAGTGGTCTTGATCATGATCCTGTATAGTGCTGGCGAGGGAAGTCGTCTACGCCCCAAGAGCCGAGAAAGAGTCCTCATCATGCCAAAATTTGAGGTTGAGTAAAGATGGCTGATTACAAATGGAAGAAATATATTGAAGTGCACCTTAAAAAGGCAAGCTATTTTTTGATGGGATTGGAGGGGTTATGTAAAGATCTCCAATAGAGGTTGTAAGGATGGATATATATGATTTGATAATACACTTTGTAGGGACCCTAACAGTCTGGTCCAAAAAGGCTTGTTTTAGTGCATCGGTGATTATTTTTAGGAGAAAAGTCAACCAGGTTATGATTTCTTGATTATCATTTTTTTAAGCTTTGCGATAATGGTATAATTCTTGGATGAGATGCTGTGCTGGATTGGAAAAATTTTGAACCAGGAAGACGTCGTATGGTTAAAAGGCGCGGCTTCTGATAGGAGAGGAAAATTCTCTGTCTTCTGATTAGATTAAGATTGCTCTTTGAAAGGAGCAAATTCCTTACTGAATGTATTTACCAAGATGATTTTAGGACTCATTTGTAGATTTGGTTGCATTTAGGTCGTTGTTGCCAGTACGATGGCCCTCTGTCTTAACAATAGCGCAAAGCTTGGATTTACTAAATTTATGTACTGGTCCTGATGTGTTCCCTCAGAGTAGCAAGAGTCCCGTTCGTTTCTGTAAAAATACACTGAATGGTCATGTTTAAACTATTTCTACACGAACACAGTGTGGCAGGGTCTCTTGATTTTACACCAGATAGTGACTGATTATTGGAAAGCTAAACTCCCTCCTTGATGAATTGTTGGACAGCTGAGGGTTGTGGGAAAAGAGCCGTAGAAAAGGTAGAGGCTTTTTTTTTTTTTTTTTTTTTTTGTAAGATGCGGACTATGTTAGAGAAGTCAATGTGTTGTTTCTTGAACTTCTGTCTAATTCCTTCGGTCTTCAGTTTTTAGTCAACTTTCTTAATTAGAGAGGTAATGTGAGATCTCGTTTTCTCTCCCTAGTTTCAGGCTTGCTACTATTGTCTTTAGGAGTGGGAGAACAATCCAGACACTGAGTGATGTAGACACTGGCTTAGTCTCTGGAATCTTCCAGGCGGAGACAGTTATGAAATTCCTGTAGTCCGGCTTCCCTACAGAAACTAAGTCAAAATCTTGGCTAAATTATCGTAGTGACGGACGTGCTCACAAATACATAGCCATAGAGCTCACCAATGAAGACAGAGAAGTTTTCCCGAGTTTACAGAAAAGGTGACAATTTGTCGATGATGGTGTGGATATTTTGATATATTTTGCATTTCGCATTATAATAATATGATATATTTTGCATTATAACAAAAAGAGAGAATCGCAATTTTGTTTAAGTATCTCAAAGTGAGAACTTTGAAGAGCAAATAGGTCAAAGATGAGTTAGCGAGAGATGCATATTTAAATGAAATTAAAGGGCTATGCTATGCTTACGCTTTCTTTGGAACCGAAAATGTGTTTTGGGTCCTTGCACTTAGATTGAGAACGGAAGTGAGGAAATCACTTGGCTCTTCCATTGGGAATAATTATGAGCGCAAAACAGACAATAAAGCAATTAAAATGGTAATAATATTTGGTCTAGGAATTAATTCGTGCGGGTGGACAAGAGATGGCGCAACGAACGGAGCGTCCCACAGTTCCGTGTATCCACACATGTGTTGCAAACCCCTGTCATCGCGTATCGTTCGTAGTATAGGGCAGTGGATTAAAGCGTCAACAACACCAGTTTGTAGTTAAGTGAACATGGCGCAATTTGTGCCTGATAAAGTGTTTTTGCGGGGTGTCCTGCTGCATTACTTTAACATGCAGAAAAGTGCGGCTGAAAGTCATCGTATTTTGGTGGAAGTGTATGGTGACCATGCTCTAGCTGAGCAAACGTGTCAGAAGTGGTTTGCACGGTTTAGAAGTGGTGATTTCGGCTTGGCAGACCAAGAGCGAGCTGGACAGCCAAAAAAATTCAAGACGAAGAATTGACAGCATTGCTCGAGCAGGATTCGTGTCAAACGCAGGAACAACTTGCAGCAGCATTAGGCGTTGATCAAACAACAGTCTCCAAACGCTTGAAAGCCATGGGAATGATTCAAAAGCGGCTGAAAGTCATCGTATTTTGGTGGAAGTGTATGGTGACCATGCTCTAGCTGAGCAAACGTGTCAGAAGTGGTTTGCACGGTTTAGAAGTGGTGATTTCGGCTTGGCAGACCAAGAGCGAGCTGGACAGCCAAAAAAATTCAAGACGAAGAATTGACAGCATTGCTCGAGCAGGATTCGTGTCAAACGCAGGAACAACTTGCAGCAGCATTAGGCGTTGATCAAACAACAGTCTCCAAACGCTTGAAAGCCATGGGAATGATTCAAAAGCGGCTGAAAGTCATCGTATTTTGGTGGAAGTGTATGGTGACCATGCTCTAGCTGAGCAAACGTGTCAGAAGTGGTTTGCACGGTTTAGAAGTGGTGATTTCGGCTTGGCAGACCAAGAGCGAGCTGGACAGCCAAAAAAATTCAAGACGAAGAATTGACAGCATTGCTCGAGCAGGATTCGTGTCAAACGCAGGAACAACTTGCAGCAGCATTAGGCGTTGATCAAACAACAGTCTCCAAACGCTTGAAAGCCATGGGAATGATTCAAAAGATGTCACATTGGGTTCCACATGAATTGAAAGACAGAGACGTTGAAAGACGAAAAACCATTTGCGAATTGCTGCTTCAACGACAGAGCAGAAAGGGGTTTCTGCATCGAATTATTACGGGTGATGAGAAGTGGATCCATTACGAGAACCCTAAACGAAAAAAGGCCTGGGTGAAACCAGGTGAACCAGGTGAACCAGGTCCATCACGACCAAAACGAGATATTCACTGTGCAAAGGTTATGCTGTGCATATGGTGGGATATGAAAGGTGTGGTGTACTATGAGCTGCTGCAACCGGGTGAAACTATGAATGGAGAACGTTATCGACGACAATTAATGCGTTTGAAGCAAGCTCTGGCCAGAACACGACCAGAATGGGAGAACAGACATGATAAACTTATTGTTCAACATGATAACGCTCGCCCACATGTCGCAAAACCGGTCAAAACCTATTTAGAAAATGTCGGATGGGAAGTTTTACCCCACCCGCCGTATTCACCAGACGTTGCTCCTTCGGACTACTACTTGTTCGATTGCATGAACAACGATTTGATTGGACAGCGGTTTACTTCTTCAGAAGATATCGAAACATGGGTCTCTGACTGGATCGCTTCCAAGGATGAGGACTTCTTTCGCCACGGAATCCGTACATTGCCTGACTGATGGGCGAAAGTGGTGGCTAGCGATGGACAATATTTTTCTTAAGGTATTTATGTATTTTGTGTTTGTACTACAGCTTCAATGTGTGCGTACCAACCGCACGAATTAATTCCTAGACCAAATAATACTTAGCCAGAAGTTTTATTTGGTTATTAGTTTTTTTATTATTTTTATTTTTTATTTATTTATTTTTTTTTTGACATTTTATATTAAATAAAGCAAAAGAAATAAACCTTATAGTTAAATCTAAATTTTTTAGAGAAAATAAAGAAACAGGACAAACATATATAGTTTTGTGCTGTTGGCAGACACACTACGTAAGTCAGGTTAATATAAAATGAGAGAGAATAATATGCCTTATACATTACGAGAAAGCAAACTTATATGTCTTTCTATTTGTTTACATCCTAACTTGCTTACCTTGTACGAATTCACTTTATACATCCAATTTGATCCATTTTCAAATTATAAAGTGCGACTTATAGCTATTTTCTTAAGGATCACTTGAAAACAATTATTGAGAATTAATCTGTTTGTATATTAAGTAATCAGAATTTGTGTATTTGTTGCTGGGCAAGAGGTACAGTAACTAAACGGTTTATCTAATAATAATTGTAAATACCTTGACAACGTACATTGGTTTTAATTATTATTAATTGTTGCATTTATTTGCGATTTAACTTTGTTTGAAAGTCTATAACAATTTTTGAAATATCTCGTAATAGGAACAAAAAAGAAAAGAAAAAGAAATAGAGGTAAAGACAAGTTAAATAAACAAATAGAGTGGCAGCTCAATGTGGAATCTAAACCACATGAAGTTCCCCATCAGAAATCGAAATCGGGTCTTACACACCGAAGGCACGTATGCTGACCATGTAACACGAGTGAGCTCTTCAAACAGACTTAAAACTAAATTTACTACTTTATTTTCTTGTTGACTGTTTTGTATTATTATTATTATTATTATTATTATTATTATTATTATTATTATTTAAGACTTTCCCATCTTGAAGTCCAGTAAATACCAGGAAGAGTGAGAAAAGCAAAATAGTTCAAACTGGCCTCTTGCAAGGTGATAATTATTAAATGTCATCCAGAGTTTCAAACATCTAGATCTACATCATCAGGTCTAATTGATGATACAAAATAATAGTTATGGGATCTTATGATGCGACAGTTGAAACAAGAACTATTAAAGTTAGAGATTCAACGTTACTGACAAGGAACGGACATGAACGTGTCATGAGGACGTCTGATTCAAACCTAGTCTGTTCGATAAACATGACAAAGATATGTTCATGCACAAAAATTAGGCCTAGGTGCCATGGACAACAGAGTAAGTCCCTGGGACCCATTGACATTGTTAGTACGAAGAAAATCGTAAACTTGTAATGAAATAGCTATTATATCAACACTGTTCATTGGTAAGTCATGGTTTATAGTTCATTCTCTTCAGCATGAAACAAGCTTTCCAGAGGTGTTACGCATTGGCGCCCATAACGTACTTGAACAGGGAAAATTTGTGAGAATGTCGGGAAAATTCCCTCCAATAATCCCTCCCATCAACTTTGCCCCCTCTGGACTGGCCCCGGGTATAAGCATACAATCCAAATGTATCTCGAAAAATACTATAGGGGTAAAGAAATGAGTGTACCAAGTTTCGTTTTGATAGATGGAATAGGTATGAAGGGAAAGATTGTATACAAATACGCTCTCTACATACAAAACCGAACGTATGACCTGATCTATAAAGAGAACATAATATAAAAAATATAAACGCGCTACCTGATATTAAGAACTGTACCACATTCTCTGTAGAATAAAGCAAGCGTTTCAATAGTTATCACGCAATTAGTTCCCTAATATGTGGAGAGGGAAATTGGGGATAAGTCGCAAAAATGTCTTCCAAGAACAGCTCTATTGTCAAGTTGTGCGACCTCGGAAATGACATCGGAGCTGGTAGGAGTCAGTCTGGGAATTAAAGGGTAGATACTGCACATCCGAGAAATTTAACATGGGGAAGTTCAAAACTTATGGGAGACATCCAATTCTTTAGAGGGGGATTTTCCCCTCATCCCCCTAGTAAGTTCAACACTGTTAAGAGTACACAATTAAAATGTACACTCATGTCCAGAATGATTGTCGCATATCTGTAACTGTCTTCTTGTAAGAATATAATTTGATAATGATTTTGCAGGATACTTTTAATACTGATACTATGTGTATAATCGGGATGTAGGCTACTTATATTTGTTGTAAATTTCATAGGAAAAGAATTATAAATACGAAAATTAGAATGAGTAAAACAAAATATTGCTCAATAAACTGTTTTATTGTTCTTATTTACTGCTCTTTTGACATGAAATTTGTCACATACATGTCTTTACCGATTATACACATACTAACACTATAAGAAATACCGCGCGAATTCGGTAATTATCAAATTAGATTCTTACAACAACATAGTTATAGACATGCGACAATAATTTTGGACATGAATGTACCTTGAAAAATACTTGGAGGTATATCCTTAAAACAAGGGAGAAGATATAGTATGACACAATAAGAACGGAATAGAGAACAAAAGGGCATGGGTGGGAATGTTGGTAGATGACATGTGTTTATCCCAATACAACCGTAGCACAGTTGTTTAAAACGCTTGTACAGAGAATGTGATACAGATCTTGATATCAAGATAAATAGTACTACGTTTATATTTTTCTATTATGTTCTCTTTGTAGGTCAGGTCATAGGTTCGGTTTCGTATGTACACTGTACATCATACAGTGTATAGTGTGTTGGTATACAACCTTTCCCCTCATACCTATTCCGTCCATAAAAAAGAAACTTGGTACACCCATTTCCTAACCCCTATAGTATTTTTCGAGATACATTTGGATTATGTGCTTTCACTCAGAGTCACTCCACATCGAGGCCAACAGTGATAGGAAGGATTTTTGGAGGGAATTTCCCTGATTATCCCGATTTTCCTTGTTCAGATATGTTATGGGCGCCAATACATACCTGTGGAAAGCTTCTTTCATGCTAAAGAGAATGAACTATAAATCATGACTTTCCAATGAACAGTGTTGATGCAATAGCTATTTCACGGCAAGTCTACTAATTTCTTTATACTAACAAGTTAATAGGCCCTAGGGACTTACTCCGTTGTCCATGGCACCTAATTTTTTGTGCATGAGCATATCTTTGTTATGTTTATCGAATGAACTAGATTTGATTCAATATCCGGATGACATGTTCATCTCCGTTCCTTTTAATTTATTTTTAGGTAACCGTAAAATCTCATTGCTATAACCTGAAAAGTCAGAAATCTACCCTTGCTCCCGGACCGCTGAGAGGGAGGGACTTCCGTCGTTCTTAGCATGATGGCGGAAGTAAGTAGCAGAAGATATTACTTCCACTATTAACATCAGAAATATAGTATTACTAGTTTATACGTTTTATATAAAGAGAAGAAAAGTTGTAGTTTCAATCTTTTCGTCATGCTCTTTATACTAAATGAAATGAAATGATAAAGAATAATTAGTGCAATGACAAAGATGTAATTAGTGTAGTGAGAAATGCGATCATCATATGGAAGGAAGAGAAAACCTTGAGAAAACCCATGCAACAATGTTGCTCATTAATAGCGTACACAGAATTTCAGCAAGGGGAAAGAGGGTTCAAGGCCCAAGCTTCCAAGTTCATATCGTTTCAGGGTTTTTATATATCTTAATATAGTAAATTTTCATCTTTTTCATAATATCGTATTGAAGGATTCTTTGCGTACGCCACAGCTACTCAATACAAAATGCACATAACACGATGCACTATTGTAGCAGGAATTTTAAATACTTTATTCATGAAATACGAGTGTCCACTCTTGGTTCATAGCTAGAAGGTGACCAGGAGGCTGAGGACCCCTTTTGACCACTTGAACCTTCCTGAAACTTTGTGTTGTTTATTAGTATGCATATATGAATGTAAGAGGAACTCAAGTCAGTCCCCCCAAAATGATCTCGCCTCTCCTTGTTTTAGTGTTCTGGCCACGGCTTCAGCTATCTCTTCCTAAATATGAGGGTGCCGGTAATTAATGCAGTTGAAACTTAGTTTCCTCTAACTTAGCACATTTTTATGCAGAAAAATATGCTGGCCTTTCTTCACAGCATTCCTTATTGTCATCCTAATATATACAGGGTGCGGCACGTAAAACCGGCCCGTAAAGTGAACACATAAAATGAAATGTAATGTATTGAATATGATTAACTACAACACATAAATGAAATGTAATGTATTGAATATGACTACTCACCTTCACAGCAGCCTTCACAGTTGGTGCTGAAAGTGTCCTCCGCCCACTTCAACACACATGTGAGCACGATTGAGGAGATTCATATATACCCTTGTCAGTTCTTGTGTTGTAATGCTGTTGGTGACATCCTGGATCCTGGTCTTGAGTTCTTCAATTGTGTGTGGATTTGTTTCGTATACTCTTCCCTTTAACAGTCCCCATAAGTAAAAGTCACACGTGGACAACATTGCTCAACAGCCATGAACAGAAATGCACCCTCTTCTGCAGGTCAGGCTCCTCCAGTTCTTGCACAACACTTATCCGGTACGGTTTTAACTTCAGTCCCCTTAAAACACGTCTGCAACTTCTCTCACTCGCATGAACCTGTTGACTCAATCTTCTGGTTGACTTTCGAGGACTTCTTGTCATTATCTCCTCCACCTGCATCTTTAATTCAGGTGTGCAGACAGATGGTTGTGTGTTCCTGGGAGCATTTTGAACCGATCCTGTACGCCGCCATTTTTCAATCAATTCCTGAATGGTGCTTTTTGCTGGCACAGAACGTCCTGGAAATTTCTCCCGAAACAAATTCTTTGTTTTCACAAAAGATCCAGTGAGAATGAACCCTTCAACAATGGCAACACGCTCGGGTATCGAATACGGCATTATCACACACTGACACTCACCCGGCTTAACACAACGAGGCCTTTTTCTCAACTGGTTTCGACAAGTTTCACTCGCTGCGGCTGCACGTTACTGCTGCAGGTCACGTAAGTCGACCCGACTTCGACACGCCATCTCTTGGTAGGAAGGTAGATTATTTAAGTGTTGCCAAAAACACAATATACCAGAATATTACGACGGGCCGGTTTTACGTGCCGCACCCTGTATAACACTTTGCTTTGAGAAACTGCGTCACGAACTCTAGAATATGTAGATGTTTTATGAAGCATGCACTGCTATGTAAGAAAATTGCAACACCAAGAAATACACATGTGTTTCGAATAGCATTTATCACATGATTACAGCTTTAGAATATTGTACAACGCCTGTGGTTTCATTCAGCCGATTTGAAGCAGTTCGCGGAAATAGGTTGCTTAAATTTTTCAGTTTTTTTTCTTTAATCGCTGTTAAAACTTTCTTTCTGCAGAAGGTTGTTCGCTTTATATCCGATCATTTCTGATGGCTACTCACCTTAAGAGACACCGTGGTGACACTACCGCTTATGTTCTATTGGATCCCCAGCATTGTGGATTATAACATGACATCGAAGTTTCCATTGCAGCAAGCTCCGGCGCAGGACAGGCATGGGAATTTTGGCCCATTCTTTCCGCACGATTTGCATAGGCCACCTAGGTTGTGCGGGCGACGATGTTGAAGAGTCGTTTCAACAGTCCAAATGCGCAAAAATTCATTGGACTGGCATCTGGGCTTTTCATAGGAATGTCTTTAAACGGACTGACACAAAATTCCTAATTCCTCTCCCATTTCCTCATAAAAAAACGTAGTAATGTTCTGGTGGTATGACTCAAAGCTTTGTCCATATGGATCAACACCTGGTTTGCGTCCATTCCATACAATTGTGGAGTGTCTCTATGATAGACAGGTGTCAGAATGGTTTCTTGGAAGCATCTTACATTCACCTTCACGTTTTTCTTCACCTTACGTACCAGCAACTTAGCCTTATATCTGAATAACGTATCAACTATAAAGCTACTAGGAAAACTTTCCTTGCGCTGACGAACAAAGTTGCTGCGTATCTTGCCGTTAATGTCACGGTATGTGATCGTCCGAATGTGACCACCAGCAGTGAGATGGACATATGATTATCCATTGTGACAACTTTCTTCCATTTGGAACCCACCAGGCACTTTTCATACAGTTTCCTTCAGTTCGCCTTCACGTAGCCAGTTAGCTACGTTTGGCAATGCGACGTGGTAGCAGGTGGAGTACACGAACCTTTCGCACACACTTCCGGCTAAGAGGCTAGCGAATTGTTTTGTTCACAGGTGATGATGCGAGGTGGAATCTGTGGCCATTATCTCGTTGCGTCGGGAATTTTTCTTGGCACCCCAATCGACAGATCCCCCTTAGCACTATGCCCTATTGCTTGCAGCCCTTCTTCTGGTAGTTTTCGTGAGTGAATGTTTCACAAGAGGAGCCTGTTATGTGTAACGGGTCACGATAGCTTTCGCAGCAGTCGTCCCGAGTGTTAATCCATTCTCCTGACACTGTTTCACAATGTGTACATACGAAAACTTCGTATGGAAAAGGACCATTACGTAACCCTCCCAATACCGGATACCATTTGATAGCTCTCACGCACCTACAAGGTCAGACACAACACTACTCTCGCCAGCAAACCCATAGTTCCAGCATAATACGCCAAGTGGCAGCACTAAATCGAAAATGGTCGGATATAGACCGAACAACCTTGTATGTCTCTAGATCCAGTACTTATCAGAAGAAAATTCTTTAGTACTCATTCTGATAATACTAAAGAATTTTCCTTTTCTGTTCTAAAGAAACAATTCAGACATGCTACAGTTAAGATATAGCATGCTAATTTTCTATAGAATCTCATCAAGGAAATTGCGGACACAGTTCGTTTCTTTAACATGTTTTCAGTTTTCTGTCAGAAACGAAAATTTTGCTCTGCCCTCACGCAAACTGATACAAAACGAAGTCTCTGATTTTCTTTCTTTTATGTGTGTGTGTGCTTTGGCATAATAATACACACAGGTCCATAATAATATAACCTTTGATAGTAATAGTACTGGATATTCAGAACGTTACTCAACCTTATGGGAAAACATTTTTTAATATAGTTTTTTTTTACATTTTCTATATTAAGTGCTAGAAGTGATTACTACTGTAAGTGTTTATTCTTTAGATACGTAAATATGACGAACAATATTTTTGAAAACCCTTTTCAACGTTATCTGTGAGACGTTACCAATACAGCAACGGAATATTGTTTCATTCCAGAATACTATGCGGGTGAGTAATGTAGACAAAGTTCTTACAATAACCGCACAGGAAGAAGTTTGCAGGCGATACATCTGGAGATCGTGGTGACTGTAACCCCTTTGAGATCACTCGTCCCGAAAATACCACTCTTCCAACACATTCTGTTCGCAGCTGTGTGTGGACTGTGCCATTGTCCTGTTGAACACTTTGTCACATTCCGTTCAGAAGTTACTGTCTTAGTCTTTTCTGGTATTCATGTCTTAGTTTAATTAACCTGTAGCATCTTTTAATGCACTTTCCTTACTAAATGCTGTAGCACTTGTTTCTGTTCTTCAACTTCTAATTTGTTCTTCTATTCAACCTTGTGTTTAATATCTTAAGTATAATTTTCACTTCTTGTAATACAAGGCGTTAGGTAAAATTGTATCTTTTTTTAAGCTATTCTTAAACAACTCAATTCATATATATCACCTATTGCAATGACTTTCAATTCCTTACACTGAATATGAGTCATTCGGATGACTCGAAAATCTTATACAATTCTTACCGTGGGTTTACACTTTTGCATTTAGATTCCGTAGTTGATTTCTTGTCTCGCACAAATTCTCAACATTTGTGTCCAAATCTTACATACTTCTTACACACAGTTTTAATTCTGGTGTCTATTTCTTTTTAACGTTTTGTGTCATTTTATTTACATTTTTGTAATGTTATCATCTAGTACTTTCTAGGTATATAAATATTATCCTATTCATGCTACTTACTAGCACGAAGTGCATACGGGTTCTGTTCCTTCAAGATAACTTATAATAATATGATTAAAGATTTTAAATTCGAGAAATAGAGTAGGTCAAGTCACTCGCATGGTAAGTAAGGTTTTAATTGGTAATCCTGTCGAGAATATATTTTTGGCTAGACCAAAATTGAGAGAGAATAATAAAAAGTTTGCCCTTAGTGAGGTACGCTACTACGATCTGAACAGAAATATAGTTGGCAAAGAATTGAATCGAATTAGTTTTTGTTTTCATGACGGATCTTTGAATATGGTGACCAGGGCTGTATTTAACATTTTTGCCGCACTGGGCCATTAAAAGAAGTGCTACCCCATATGTTCCTGGGCCCAATGAAAGTTTGCACCAGTCGCATTTGTTTGTATTCAGTTACGTGTATGCAAACGCAACATCAAAGTTGACAAAAGGCAATATGATATAGTCTGAGCCAGTGGCGTATTTAGGAAGCCTATCGGGTTCAATCCCCTCTCAAATAAATTTGTTAGATTTTAGCATTCGACGTACAACAATAATCCTTCTTAACATTTCTAAGAATTTCATTGACTTCCCATTCTCTTATGCTCTTTGTTCAGAAATAATACTGTATTGTCCCTTTCACATTATCCGGCGATTTGCCGGATCCGGTTCCGGCGAATTGCCGGACGAGGTAGAAAGACATTGCAAGCAATGAAGCTCTTCACATATGTGCGGCGGACGCCGGACATTCATCCGGCGAGCAAAAACAGCCGGATCTCCCTGCTAGAATCCGGCGCGGCAAATCGCCGTGTATACCCAAGCGGGACATTACAAGCAATGACGCTCTTCACATATACGCGGCAAACTACCGGATGGTGTTGGGGGAGGAAGCAAGTGTTGCCAGGAAAGAGCAGAAAGTGGCTGCTATAATATGGGAGAGTGTGGTTTTGTGTGTTATGTGGAGTGTGTTTGTGTATGTGGTTATGTTCTAGCCCAGTACATCTGGAGTAATTAACCAAACTTGTATATACAACATATGGGGAAAGATGACATGTAAAATTAATTGAAAACGACCAATACTACCCAAATGTCGAAATCAATATAAATTATTATTTTTCTATGTAATAGAAGATTGGGACATGTCCGTGTAGCACTGGACAAATGACCTTCTATAAATTTGTGGTGACCCAAAATTGAAATATACACTACCAAATATTTCAGCAATACATTCTTTTGCTATATATTTATGTACTACTAGCAGCGTTCACCCCGCTTCGCTGCGGTCACCCCGGAACGCAATAAACCTTGTTAATTAGATAATTTTTACTTTTTCGCTTTCAAGTGATATGATAAAAACCATAGTAGATTCCAGTAAATGTTAACATTATATCGCCTGTCATTTATGTTAACCCGCCGAGTCACATGGTCATGCGGGTTGCATATAAATACGTTTATTTTTACCTATGATGAACTAATAACAAAGGATTTGTACGTATGGACACTTGAATGGTCAATTATCTCAAGACACTGGTAATTAAAAATTAAAGTGATATGATAAAAACCATCTAGGGTCCAAATCCTAATAACCCCCAAAAAATGAAAGAAATTGGTTCAGCCGTATTAGCGTGATGAGTTCACAAAGGATTTGTGCGTTCTCTTTTATATATATATAGATTTTGCTACGCAAAGCAAGAGAGAATTCATGATATGATATTTGATAAATATACCGTACTTTATATATTTTATAATTATCTGGCTGTAATTTCTTGAATAGTCCTCTGAATTCAGAGACTAGAGCAGTGCTTTAAAGAGACTTGAGTCAATAGTCGGAACGCTTAAAACAAAAGAATAGACCCGAAATAGTATAATAATAATAATAATAATAATAATAATAATAATAATAATAATAATAATAATCTAATATAAATAAAATAAAGAGTTTATGTGTCTGTCTGTCTTTGTGCGGCCTAAGGACCATACGAGTGGACCGAAAGTTACCAAAATTTGGTCATGGGTACCTTGGTCTAGGCTCCAGATCAAACCGATGCGTTTTTTTTAAAAAAAATTCGAACCAGGAGGTCTCAGGGGTGCGTTTACCAGGACATGTAAAAGTAGTAGAAAATGACCGATATTAGTGTCAAATCCATAGTTTTCGCGGTCGCTGAGATCAATGGTAACACTACCATTAGCGATGACTTCAGCCACCATTTGTATGCGGGCCGGGAATCACCAGAGGGGGGGAGGGAAAGGAATTTCGAGACATGTAAAAATAATCGAAAATGACCGATATTAATGTCAAATCCATAGCCTTCGGGGTCACTGAGCTCAATGGTGAAACTCAAGATAGCGTTTACTTTCACATTTAGTCTCCATCAGCTAAGGAACTTGGGCCAGGAGATCACCGAGACATGTACAAAATAATCCACAATGATCGATATTAGTGTGAAATTCACAGTTTTCGCGGTCTGAGATAAATGGCGATACTTTCATTAGCGATGATTTTCAAATTCAGCCACCATTGTATGCGGGCCGGGAGTCACCGGGCTGGAGAATTGCGAGACATGTAAAAACAATCGAAAATGACCAATATTAGTGTCAAATCAATAGTTTTCGCTGTCGCTGAGATGAATGGTGATTCTCCCATGGCGTTGACTTCCAAATATAGCCCCCGTCGACTGGGAGCCAGAGGCGTTGTTTTTTCAAAATTGGAACCCGAGGATCACAGAGGCGTTTACTTTCTATGTAAAAGTAGTAGAAAATGACAGATGTTAGTGTCACATTCATAGTTTTTGCGCTATCGGCTGAAGACCAGAGGCGATTTTTTCACAATTCGAACCAGGGAGTGGTCTCAGGGGGCGTTTACCGGGACATGTAAAAGTAGTAGAAAATGACCAATAAGTGTGTCGAATTCATATTTATCAAGGTCGCTCAGATGTATATTGATACTCCCGATAGTGTTTACGTTCAAATTCAGCCCCCATTCGCCTTCCCAATGAAAACACGTACGTTGTTGGATCACACAAAATGTATCTAATTTTAGAAATGTTTCTTAATTCTTCTCTCATTGTTCAGTTTGTTTACATTGACATTTTATCTGACCCGTGCAAAGAACGGCCATAACTGCTAGTAATAATAATAATAATAATAATAATAATAATAATAATAATAATAATAATAATAATAATAATAATAATAATAATAATAATAATACCTACAGACCAGTCTTGGGGTCAGTGGCTGAATGTTAGCTTGAGATTGTCGGATAGACCTCAACGGTTGACTATCCCGAGAGGACTTTAGCCTGATTTTCTCAGTCACAAGAGTTGAATACCGGAACGGTATTTTAAATATCCAGAACCGGGCCGCTATTTTGCCCAAGTTTATCAATTGTGGAAACAGTATAGAAAAATGTCTTCCAAAATACCGCTTCTCTAATAAAAAGTGCACATCTTTTCTGTATGTGGCATGTTCTCTCATTCGGTAACAAACAGGCCCGTATGTGTCTCTGACGTTTTTTTTTTTCTGCCTCTGTCTTAACAAGGCGAGTAGAAAACACATTTTGCATCTGTCCATTACAACCACCACAACACGACAAGAGTCACTGAGTTTTGTTTCTTCAGTTGCACAGCAACCCTGCTCGCATATTTTTCATCCACGGCAAAACGCCGGATAATATGAAAGGGGCCGAAACCGGATCCGGCAAACAGCCGGAACCGGATCCGGCAAATCGCCGGATAATGTGAAAGAGGCCTATTTGTCAAATTTCATTCCATGCAAGAACTGCGTTCTTTTTTCTTTCTTTCATCCATTCTACTCTTCTGTTTATTTTTCTTAGTTGTTACTTTCTTTCGTTTCTCCTATCATACTTTCGACCGTTGTTAGTTGTGATTCAAGTCGACTGTCGTCAGTAATAGCAAAACTAGGAGAAGTTGATAAGTTCACACTAATTTGCAATGGGTATAAACATAATGGGACATAATTATTATAGCAAAGGAATGGGGGAACAAGTAACCCAGGAAAATAGGTAGGCCAAGAGATTGCTTCTTTTTTCTTCTATGAATAGAATAAAGGTATAGATTCCCTGCTAAATATTTGTATCATATCACATAAAATTCACCAGTCTGCAATTCTTGTCATTAAAACTTCAATTTTTGCATAAATTAAAATATAGTTAATTCTCAAACTCAGGTGGGCAATTGCCCCCCTACTTTCTTGCATTGTGCATAGCACCCCAAAAGAAAATCTTAAATACGTCACTGGTCTGAGCTCTTTTTTGCGCTGGAAACATGGTAACGAGAAAACTTGGTCGGTCTGTGATATCAACATTGTTTTCTGTACAGACCTCCCTAAAATTTCTCTCTCGTGAACAGACTTCTGAAAAACATACTTCAATCTGGGCTTTTAATATGTCACCCCTAAAATTTACCGTCCTGGGCCAGTACAAAAGTAAAGCCTCATCGTAACCTTCTTTCCTATGTTTCCTACCACGTTTACGGATGTTTCTAACAAATATTAAAGAACTAGATAATTCTTCAAGCAGGGCGTTTAAATCGACTATTATTAAAGGAATTAATAATTCGTGTCAACTTTTTTATTGGCCGATTCATGATCCTAATGCTATTTTGCGTTGAGATTTGGATATGTCACACATTGAGGGTATATTTGACAATATCTGCCCCGGAAGTAGAACATCAAATCTGCCCCGGAAAGTACACGACCCGCTCGGGAGAGTAATACTCCCGGAAGTACGTTTTTCCGCGCGCTACTCTAGCCAGCTGTTTTACACGCTATCCTAGCCAGTTGTTTTAAGTTGGCAACAAAATTTATATCATGAAGTACAAGGGGAACAAAATGAGCCCTATATCATGGAGTACAAGGGCATAAGTACTACAACTACTTATCTACACAAAAATAAATAAATCACTTTTGACAGCAGCAAGCGTTTGATTTCTGCTATTTTAATGCAACGTGGCAAGAAATGGATAACGCCAACCAATCAGAACTGTTTCTCGTTTCTACTTCCGGCACATTACTCTCCCGAGCTAGTCCTGAAAGTACTTTTCAAGCTCATTCCGTTAATGGAACTTCTTCCTGTTTCAGTACAGTTTGCGTTGAGCTTTTGAAAATGTGTTCTTAGAGTCACTATGTGTATTTTTGTTTATTTATATCTGCGTTCTATATTTTACGAATCTATTGATAATTTCTAAAAATATGAGATAGGTCTAAGCATATGATTGTTTTAATTCTAGAGTATTTAGCAGTTCATTAGAACAATATTTGTTTATATGCCTAGGTACGTTAAAGAAACTTCACTTTAGTCGTATGAAATTGAAATGTTACAATAGATTGTTTTCTCTATGTCAACTGGAAATCCAACATATGTAATAGTGAGAAAAAAACGAAGTGCAAAGTAAAACTCGACCTATTTTTTACACACAACACTACATCTTATATTGTTTTCTCAAGACACAAAGACAAAGAAACTTGATATGATCTTTTCCCACAGTATTTGCATAATTTAACTATTCCGCTTGTAAAAAAAATATCTTTGCTTTCCTGGCACTAGAAAATGATTATTATATTTCTTAGTATTTTTGGGAGATGTAGCCTACTCTTGATTTTGGTATTGACAAATCTTGGTCTTCTGATGAATCGCATACAGCGTAAGTGTGTAACCGCTCTGTGGAACTCATATTCTTGATATAATCGTATGCTTGTTGTTTTAAGATTACCAATGAAACAACCACTTGCTACTACTGCAATACTTTTTAACATTTGCAAACAGATTCCAACATAATCTTAGACTTCTCAATCGAAGCCTGTATGCGGCAACGAGTCTATCTAAAGTCAATACTGTTCATACATTTGTTGTATTTCTTTGGAACACCATGTGGAATATCCATGTTGTTTACTAATGCGTTTCAATGAAAATGGACCTTCCGCTATTTTCTAGGCGATTCACTGTTTCCTGTACATTTTTCAGTCTTTTCAACAGTGCTTGTTACAGAAATTCCAACAACATTTTCATCACTGTCCCACTTACAAATACACGTAATTGTTCGCATACATCAACTGGAGTTTCTTCTAATAGAAGCTATAGTCCAGTCTGTAGGGGCCGGGACCCGGACTAAATTAGTAACTTTTAGAAACTTAGGGGATAAGTTCCTTTCATCCAAAGAAGTCACATCCCAAAAGTCCCCGTACCTAGGAGTTGTGCGTCATTCAATATGGCCACCATATTCAATATGGCTGCCGTTGCATTCCAAAATAGTTTTCCTACCTTTTACATGTTGTTTTACACCAATCGCAAATATTCTTGGGTATGTTGTACATAAATGCCTGGCGCATGGATTAATGTAGTTGGCAGTAGTAGAGCAAGTGACAATGTTTCCATCTCAGATTATCTGTAAAGAAATATACATCTTTAAAAAAAACTCAAATATTTTTGTTTTCTGATTGCATGATAATACTACAATAAATACAAAAAACATATCTTTAAAATGTACATTTTATACGCTTTTCAACGATGTATTATACGTTTTCTTCTGTATTTAGAAGGCTCATAGTAGCCGCACAAAGTAAGGTCTGCAGAAGTAGTACATTCTCTTCTACTTACATGTGTATAACGATGTTGTAAACTCATAGTTGAAGCTACCGCATCGTCCATTTCTCATTATGGAACTAATGGAAATTGATAACATACTGTGCGGGAAACCCTTTGGAAACGAAGACGTCTGAAAGTCCAAAGAGGTCTTAAGACAAGTATAGAGGCAAGTATTAAGAGAGGTTATAAACTTGAGAACACTCTTAAGTAGTAATTCACAGTGGCTGCCATAAAAACTATACATATCCCAGTTCCAAAGCATGTTTCCAGCTGACCCAACAGATATAAAATGTCCTTCAGTTTGCTTCAGCACTGTGTGAAAATTTTCCTTGTTTCGTGACATTTGATCAGTCCTTGCACCTCAAGACAGTGAAACAAAATTAGGATTTGTCAAATGTACTTGCAAGATTTGGCAGATTTCACCTCCTCATGTCGTTCATGGATGCTGTTCGATACATTATATCTGATAGCGGTCTGGAAGAGCTGTGGCAAACTGTATATGCCCATGGTTCTATTCCAAAAGTGATCATCGGACGTAGCTACTTAAGAGCTCTTCGTGCACTCTTCTTAATTCAGTTGTCTCTTTTGATTTCTGCATTGAAACAGTTCAACTTAACCGGAGAAATAATAATAGAACTTCAGAAGCTTGCCTCCGGTCTCTTTTCTCGCGAAGAAACAATTTAATCTATCACTTCGTCCTCAACTCTAAACAAAACAATAGCTGTAGTACACATGATGTAATCGAACAAGCAAGTAAAAAGAAAATAGAACCAGTAAAGCATGATCATTCTACATCGAACAAGTGAACATCGTGAGACTTTATGCGCGTGTTGAAAAGGATAGGAAATTGGGAACTTCATCTTCAGTGCATTTAGAGAATGCTGGCCTGTTTCCTGATTGTATGATCGTCATATGATTGTCATGACAGCAATCAATATGGCAATTTCATACAACCATGTTGCTGTTGTAGCTGAAGACACTAACATTTTGATCATGCTGGTTGCTCTTGCTCCCTACCACTTCAACATATTCTTTCACAAAGATGAAAAACTCCATCAACCATTGAAATTGTTTAGCATACAGAACCTACAGGATTGTATCGGCAGTATGTGCAGTGTCATTGTTTATGCACACAGTTTCAGGATGTGACATTATATCTTCCATATTCCTAAAAGTTAAGAAAACCTGTTACAGATTCATGAATTACAACAGATGGTAAGTATATTCAATAACCCTGATCCAGATCCTGACCAGCTTGTTAAAACAGGAAAACAATTTTTCTTACGGTACATACATGGGCGTCTCTGGCGGGGGACGAGGGGGACGCGTCCCCCCAATATTTTGAAGTACAAAATATTCAATATTTTATTCTAATTTAATTTATATACTGACGACAGAATAACATATAAATAATAACATTTATATTTATTTGGAATATACCTAGGTAATATTCAGGCTGTGAAACGATTATAACAGAGTTCTTGCTATACCTCATGGGATCCGTGAAGGTAAGCAGAAAGGTAAGAAATGGAATCGAGGATAATACAAAGGTTGGGCTAGGTTACCATTTAAACCACTTTCTTTGATGACCCCCCTCCCCAAATTTTACATGTCAGAGAAGCCGGTGGGTACATATAACCATATTTGGCACGTAATGGTGGTACTCTGGCTTCCTCTCGATTCTATACATACAGGGGATTTTGGGAAATCAGTCATTGACTACTGGTTTAACCTTGCAGTTTTATCACCGAAAGCAGGTTCGAGTAAGCATCATAATGTTACGGGTCTATCACCAAATTCAAGCCTGGCAGGGAAATGATCTCCCAGGAACTGAAAGTGGATGACAGGAACGAAATGGACAACTATATCCCATTCCTACGTTAGATCTGCTGTTAACAAACAGTCTTACAAAGCTGATATCCTGCTCTTGTAAAACTCTCATGTGTACCAAAAGATGGAGTTGTTGAGGTGCTGCACTGTTCTGTAATGACGTGTGTGTCAACTGCAGAGAAGAATCATGTGGAAACTGTAAAGCAGCGATTGAGAGTGGCAGTGACGATGATGGAGAGAGTGGAACACCAGCATAAGTTGAACATATTGTACCTTTGCTTTTGGTTATCTTGTTTCTTTTCTGATATCACATTCGCATCTTATCTTCAAATTGAAAGCAACAGATGACTTGTATTACCTTATGAAAAATTAGATTTATTTGTTACTCTGAACTATTAATGTGTATATGTCTGTATTTTAAACAATGTTTTACGTTTTGTTTATGTAACAATTCAGTGATAAAAGCGATAATTACAAAACTGATAATTACTTTCTAACATATGTTCTTATAGAAAAAGATCAAAGTTTTGTGTCCGGGTTATGTATAATCTTCAGGTGAGAAATGTTGTACTATATGTGCAAATTTTTAACAATGTAGCGTAGAAGAGTTACTGTCAGGGCCGGATTTCCCAATAGGCCCGGTAGGCCCGGGCCTATGGGCGCAAGCTCCCAAGGGGCGCACGGCCGAGAGAAAAAATTAAAAAAATATCTAGAAATAAAAATAAATAGCCATAATTTAACATATTTTTTGAATTGATTTTAAAAAATCAGGCTAATTAAGCATTCTAATTTTGAAGTTCATTGGGACAAATAATTGTTGGTCAAGTTCACCAATCTTTTGTTAATACATTAATGGTATTTTGTTAAGCCCAGAACCAAGTAAATTCCTCAAAAAACTTGCAATGATAAAATTGCATCGTGGAGTGGTGTTTAAGCAATTAACATATAGGCCTGATATAATTTTTAAATAAAGGTTTTTAGGAAAGTAACTTTAACCAGACTAGGGGGACGGAAAAAATTATTGGGCCTAGGGGCGCCAAAATGCTAAATCCGGCCCTGGTTACTGTACATTAAAAATATGTTATATTTCACTTCGAATATATTCAATTAAATAGTTTAAGACTGCATTATTAACCTGAAGACGAGAAGAGAAAACTTACTTGCCATACAGTTGACGGCGGCCCTGATCTTTTGGAATATAAATTACAAAGACATCTATCTATTCTACGTGCATCAAAAGTTACAATAAAAACATGTCATCAGAATACAAAATACAACACTGATGGCAGAAGTCGAGCCATTAATCTTTTGACATCTGCCAAGAATTATATGACTCTTCTAGCCCTTACTTTGCGCGAGCAATATGAAGTTTCTGTTTATCAGAGGACAACTGGTTTGAAAGTTTATGAAATGCAGATTATATGTATATGTCATATGTACCCTTTGTTGCCATATTGTAGTCAGAAAACAAAATTGCTTAAAATTATTTTTTAAATCAACTTCGTTACAAATAATCTGAGATGGCAACACTGTCACATATCCTACTGGTACCATGTTACATCAATGGATGTGCCAGGCACTCATGTATAATATATCCAGGTATGGTTCAGATCGAATTGCTATAACTTGAAAGAGATGGGAAAACAAGCTTGGGATACAAATGGCGTCCGCCATATTGTATATGGCCGCCATTTTGAATGACGCACAAGTCCTAAGTGCGGGGACTTTTGGGATGTAACTCCTTAGAATCAGAGGAACTTATCTCCCGAGTTTCTAAAAGTTACTAATTTTGTTCGGGCTTTGCTCATTTTTGACCTAATCTGACTGCACTACTAATCTTAACGATATGTTGTTCATCTGTGAAGTCCCCATCTTATTTAGGTGTCAAAATACACACAACATCTAAGTCTCGCCTTCAAAGACGACGTTAAATGGGGGTAAGAGAGCGAGCATTCCTTGGTGGAAACGCCCTGACTGTCCTCTCAGAAATGTATTGTAATGCATTTCAAGTAGTAAAAAGCTATTTTTTTTTTACACAAAATAATAGTTGTTCCCAAATATTTCTCTGTCATTTCGCTTCTGAGTTTAGCATCACGTTCAACAGCGAGGCTATATGAGGCGTGGACGTACAGCTTAACATGGGATCCGGGCTCTCGCCGGGTTACTTAACCAGGAGGGAGCTTACTCTCTTATCCAAGAAATAAAAGCTACAGTTATCGTTGATTGTCACATTATGAGATTTCCAAGTATATAACAGTCCCTTCAAATACGTGATACCTCAACATCTTGAAAAATCTCTACGTACAAATCACAATTACGTATAAGGCTGATAATGATTATCAATGAATTAGGTGCTATGAGGACGACATTTCAGTAGGAGGTAGAATGATTGAATATATACGGTTTGCAGATGATATGGCGCTTCTCGCAGAATCTGAAGAAAAATCAATAAGATGTTAGAACATCTGAAGAAAGGCTGTGAAGAATACGGAATGAAAATAAATGTTACAAAGTCAAAAGCCATGGCGATTGAAACGAAGGGGTCGGTGTCAAATATAGAATTAGGAGGGGAGAAAAATAGAACAGATGACTGCTTTTCGATACCTGTGTAATATTATTAGTGATGGCACAAAGTGTGAATGTGAAATAAAAGCAAGAATAGGAATGTCGAAAGAAGAATTTAGAAGGAAGAAAATACTATTTTGTGGGGTCTTGAATAAAGAGTTGAGAAAAAGACTCATAAAATGCTTCGTGTGGAGTATTGTGCTATATGTGTCAGAAACATGGAAATTACACAAAAATGATGAAAAACAACTGGAAGCTTTTGAAATGTGGGTGTGAAGAATAGAGAGAATTAGCTGGGTTGAGCGAGAAACAAATGAGAGGGTGTTAGAAATGGTGGTGGAGGAATTTTAAATATTATTAAAAAGAGGAAGAGAAACTGGTTGGGACATTGTATAAAAAGGAACTGTATCATAAGGGACGTGCTAGAGGGACGTGGAGTAGAGACCTGCACGGGCTGGGTTCTGACTCTGTTATTTCTTTGGACCGAAGACTCTGATATTTCTTTGGACCAGGACGGGCTTGGGCGGGCCGGCACTGATTTCTTTTCAGGTCGGGCCGGGCTGGGGCCGATTAATTGCAATTCTTTAATAATTATTGACTTTCGTTAAACGATAATTGGAATAAAGCCAAACGTTGAAGAAGTGTACCCGTGAAAAATGTTACAAAGAATGCAATAGCTATTTACAATTTGTGTTGCTTAGCGGCTCCACTTTCACTATAGAGGATTGCAGGCATTGCGCGGTAAATTGAGCTCTGACCTTGACCTTCACTGAACCCAAAATATGACAAGAAGGGGTGGAAAAGTTTTGCCTGTCGCTAAACAATATTGCCATCTTCACTTTATGCTAAAAAACAATTAAGTTAGATTTTTGTTACAGGAAATGGAGTTTTTGTTCTCTCGATGACAGGCAAAGTCCTAGGAGGCTTTGGTACCATTCGGGAGGCAAGCGTCAGGTTGTGAACCAGAGTTTAGAAAATATTTCTGAGGGTTAGGTCAAGTTTAATACTAAATTTTAAGAAAGATTGGGGCTCGAGCTAATTTTTTTTTAAAATTATCGGGCCCGGGCCGGGCTTGGGCCAATAATTTTAAAAAACTTATCGGTCCAGGCCGGGCTCGGGCCGAAAATCTCCAAAACTTTCGGGTCCGGGCTGGGTCGGGCCTAGGTACATTCGGGCTGGATTGGGCTCGGTTCGAAAAATTCGGCCCGTGCAGGTTTCTACCGTAGAGCATGGAAGCTTCTCAGTTGCAGCAAGAGAGCTACCAATAATGGCACAATACCTATGATAATAACTTAATTGAAATTTACATAAAGTAGTTCAAGTATTATATGCCTGGACAAAATATGAAGTGCAAATTACACGAGGATAGCAAAAGTTATTAAGAACATGAATTTTTATAATGAAAATTGAGCATTGATCCTCTCTGAGAAGTTAGAAAACCCGAAATTTTTTGGAGAAATTTTAGTGAATCATCGTATGAACATTACAAATAAAAGTTTTAGAATACCAAGCTTGTATTAAGATGTACACCATTGTGGAGTTCAATAAACAGTGCATTTGGTACAGATTTACGTTCCAAAATCGAAACATTCTAAGAAAAAGACACTCAGCTAATTACGAAGTAAGGAAAAACGTTGTCCTTTGAACAACACTACTCTTAAACTCATATATATATATATATATATATATATATATATATATATATATATATATATATATATATATATATATATATATATATATATATATATATATATATATATATATAAGTTCAGATTAGAAGAAAGTATTACATAAGATTATAGAAAATAAATAAGGTTATAAAAATTAAAAATTAACATTTCCCTTAGTTTCAAATTACATAACCCATTCATAAATGATAAAATGAAATAGTTTGAAGAGAACTCCCTTAACTGGTATATTCCTAACACGGAAATTCCCTTAACACGTTAAGACATACTTTTTCAGTTTAAAAAACTACGGCAGCTACGTATTGAGAAGAAAAAAATATCCCATGATTGGAAGATGGGCTATTATGTAGTACACAAATTTTGGATTATATTCACATAAACTACTACTCAAATTCAATGGCGGCCGGTAGCTTGTGATGTCAGGTTTTGCAGGGAGATGTAAAAACGATCAGATAGAAGGTAGAAATTAAACTCATTGAGTAACCAACATAGACAAAAGCTAATACGTTTTTTTTCTTTTAATGATAATATTCAATACGTACCTGTTCTCTTCAACTTTCTGTCTTCGAGTTTCCTTTTGTATATAAGCACTATCCAGCTATCAAATGACATTTACTTTTTTCAAAGAGTGTAAATTTTAAAACACTTCTCAAATGTGAAGCCGAAAATTAGTATTGTTTTATGTTGGAGGATAAATTATTTAATTTGTTATGCCTACTATTGTCCAGGATTCTTTACTAGTAAACAATAGGCATGGAAAGCAAAACAGTGCATTCTTTATTTGTATCCACAGAACCATTCATTATCATTATTATTGTATATATTATTGTATTATTATTATTATTATTATTATTATTATTATTATTATTATTGTATTATTCATTATCATTACAATATACAGGGTGTTCAGAAAGTAACTATGCAGTTTATAATTTGCCGTATTTTATTTTCCATTGCCTTACATCAGTCATTATCAAATGTCTCATCACACTACTGATTTTTTTAGATCCCCCAAAAAAGACTTTTATTCATACAAAAGCAGTTTGTTTGATTTGTTCTGTAAAATAAACGTCATTGCTCATACAAAGAAATCAAAACATATGGTCCTCTTTCCACTGAGACAAATTTATTATGATGCGGTCAATTAAATGCCTTCATAAAAGCTTTACAAATTCCAGGCACTTCTCTGATTAACTTGTCCAACTTTTGCTTTGCTATGCAACTTCAGTAACTCTGAAGAACCTTCCAAAGACCTTCAGTATTTGTTGGCATCTATTTATGGACTGTCTTTTCAACATCACCTTACAAGAGCTCGATGAGTAACAAATCCGTTACTGTGGTGACAATTCTATAAGCTCGTGATGTAAGCGTCTTCTTTGCATTGCAGATAGTTACTGCATGCCTTGGAAAAAAGATTGAGATGGTTGTGTTAGGAAGTTACTACCCCAAATCCACGTTACTGAAGGAATTCCATACCTAACTTAAAAGTTGTGAAACACGTTTTTGTCCATTATTCCATTAATTCGAATTAAATTATCAACTTGGTATTGTGTAAATTATTCCCAAATAGTGATTGTACCTTCTCCGTGCCTTACTGTAGATACTACACGGTCGAGATGAAAGTACTCTTTGGGACGACGACGCAGAAACTTTGAGCTTTGAAAGGCGAAAACTTGGAATTTACATTCGTCGGTCCTGCATTCCAGTCTTTATTTTATTTTATTTTATTTTTTGGCCCAAGAGTATTTTTATAAAGTTTCCTGCTTAAAGGGATAGTTTCTTTACCGCAATGCTACCCCCAAGACCATAGATCTGAAGGCATTGGGTCACCGTCCTATATGATACCGATTGGAAATGACGGTATGAAGACAACTTCTTCTCAAGATGTGTCCAATCCAGTTGGCCTTTGTACGAAGGATAGTGGCTAGAAGGGTCCTCTTCTCTCCTCTCCGTTTTAAAACGTCTTCGTTTGTTACTTTTTCTGTCCATTTTTATCTTCTCCATGTTCCTCCAACACCATATTTCGAAGCTCTTTAAATGTGCAAAATATGCTAACTTAGCGCTGTAGATATTATATACAGTGTCGTGTGTAATACATACGTATTACTTGTTACAAATAACAGTGTGCATTCATTTTCAGCATATTCAGTCCTTAGCGAAGACAGAATTCATGATGTGTTGCAATTTTAAAAAAATGTGAAAACGTCAGTTTAGAATAGGGTTGCACTAAATGTAAAAATATCGGTTTATTAGAGGGCTGCATGGGACGTGTTTTCTTCTATTTTTTGGTGCGGATAAAATGTTCTCTTTGACGTATGGTGGAAAATTCACTTTAGCAATACA
Source organism: Thermobia domestica (assembly GCF_964235325.1). Classification (NCBI taxonomy): domain Eukaryota; kingdom Metazoa; phylum Arthropoda; class Insecta; order Zygentoma; family Lepismatidae; genus Thermobia; species Thermobia domestica. The sequence continues at coordinate 129,621,701 of NC_137456.1, read as the reverse complement.
ACTCAGAGATGGACTCTGTCACGCTTCTAACATCACAAATTCTGTACATGTCCAGCGAACAGGCTGGAGTACCCAGACAATCATGAAACAATGAATTATTCAACAAGGTCGTATGAGAGTTCACCATGTTGAACACAGAGTTGCAAGTCATTTTTCTTTACGACTTGAAATTGGGCGAGGCTGGGCGAGGATGAACATTAACGTTGCACTTAGGCCAGAAGTGGTGAATATACTTACCATTCGCCAAATTCCGTTCCGGTAGCAGCGTTGCAAATTGAAATCCGTGGATAGCGATCAATATCATGTTTTGATGAGCATTTCAGGAACATCGTGGAAGCGGACACTCAGAAAAGTGTTCGTGCCATTGCAAATGAGCTAGTCATACACAATGCCACTGTCGTTCGGCGGCTTCGTGCAATCGGTAAGGTACACAAGTTGAACTTTCGGGGGGGGCGGTGGCTCAGTGGTAGAGCGTTCACCTCCGGTGCTTGGGGTCCCTGGTTCGATCCCAGCTCGCGCCGTGTGGACTTTGTGGTGGACAAACACCGTGCTCGTGGGTTTTCTCGGGGTTCTCCCGTTTCCTCCCACTTTCTTCATTCCACCATTTCAGTCATCTCTCATCATCACCGTCTCCTTTAGCCTAACCGGCATAACCGTGGGACGTAAAACTTAAAGATTTCTTTTCATTTGAACTTTCGGATGCTACATAAGTTGACACCGGGTGACAAACATCGCTGCGTGTTAGCGTGCAATTCATCGAGTGCAAGGAATAACCAAAATGTTTCCTACATAAGATTGTCATTTTTGACGAAAAATTGATCTGATGAGAGTATCGTAAACAGTCGCCAATCAAAGTCCAGAACATTTTCCAAAAGCCCTAGATGATGTTGATCATAGGGTGATTTATGTTCGGATTGATTAGTCTTGTCTTTCTTCGTCAAAACGAAAACATCATACTGCGGATGGTTGCAGTACTCAGCAAACATCCAGACATGTGAAAAGGCATGGTATCACATTGCATGACAGTGCACGGAAAAATGCCGCTGAAAGGACGTTGCAGACTTTTCATGAATTGCTGTATGTAACATTTCTCATCCATCATATTCTCCTAACATCTCTCCCTCTGAGTATCATCTCTCCCGGCATTTCAAGCAGTTCTTGGAAGAGAAAACTTTCCCTTATAATCGGGCGGTGCAACATGCAATCTTCATATCATAGACTTCGGACTTAATTTGGACATTGACTCTAGTTAGACGGTTTCAAAAATGTGTGGTTGTAGACGAGGACCGCACACTTTTGCCATTGTAGTTTGTGTTTAACCAGGTATTGCGTTTTAATTTCTTTGGCCTTCGTGGTGTAAACCTATGCGTAATATGTTTTAAGATCATTAATAAGTTATGTATACATGTAAGGTGATTTATAGATATGGGTCATTCTCACTTAACTCCGCCAGGTCATGCAAGAAAAAAAGTCAGAAATGACTTTCAATAAATAACAAAAAGAACATTTTTGTTATGATCCTTAGAACTTCTCAGTATGGACTCCACGTTTTGGCGTACAGTTTTCATTCCTATTTTACGAAAAATTAACGTTTTTAGAAAGATGTCACAATACGTGTCACTTACGTTACCGTATGCGCTTCTTCACTAAAGCGAGTTATTTTGTGGTTGTGAAAGTGGTTTGTTTGCCAGAACTAGATAAGATATGCATTATGGCGGGAAACAAATATTTCTTAACGGCTTATATTGAAGGAAATTTGCTACAATGTATGAAAGTAACATATGTGACATGTACGTTCATGCTAAAGTTCAGATTTTAGTAGAAGAAAGGGAAGAAAATTAACTTCTAAAACATCAGATTTCACATTGAAAATTTCCATTTTCTTCCGTCTCAGTACCTACCTCTTTGCAGATAAAATATACTGAGTGCGCAGAAAAAGTTATGTTCTCTTCATTACGCTTTTAAATTAATTTATGTCTCGTTTGCATTTTTAAAAATTTTTAAAGAATTTTCTCTTATATTTTAATATAATAATAATAATAATAATAATAATAATAATAATAATAATAATAATAATAATAATAATAATAATAATAATAATAATAATAATAATAATAATAATATATTTTAAATAATCTTTCCTGAACTTGACACATTTATAAAAGAATGATAAAAGATTAAGATTATATAATGAAATGGTCCATAAGAAATGGTCCATAAGAAAGTCATGTTTCAGAATGTGACCAACATAAAAAAGACATTTGAACTTTTGCAACAAACGCACTATTGTTATTTAATAATTTCAGCAAAGAAAGCAGCGAACTGAATTTTTATGTTTAGAAAACAATAAGCCAATCCGATGAATTTTATTGCAGATGCAAGCCCATTGATCGGCGTTCGTTTTCCATTAGATTGAAAGAGAAAATTATTCATCACTTTGGAGATTGTTATTTCTATCATTGTGCTATAGAATGACAATTATTGATGAAATATTTCTTGTTCTATGCCAGAGGCGTTCTTTGAAGTCACATAAGTTACTATGGTCACGTAAGTTACTGAGACATTTGGTAACGTATGTGACAGTTACATATGTGACATTTTGTATATTTTAAAGAAAAATTTATCAGATCACTAACTTTGAATGCAATCTGTTTTAATACTTTAAAAACGATAGGTCAGCCCTTCAGAATATACTAAGTATAATTTTTTTTTAGCAACATAAACAGTCCTAAAACATAGGTAACTTACGTGACACATATTAAACCTACTTACGCATTCATCTGCATATTTTCTTCCACAAGATCAAGAACGTATAACGATCATCGGCGCTACTGATTACACTGAAGCATGAAACATTCAGAGAACAAAACTAACCATGTCCCGTTGTATTTTGAATAATGCCATATGTTGGAAATTCATAGAACCAGAGAGTAACTTAAGTGACAGACATAGGCTAGGTTTTTTTATTAATAAAAATAAAGATACTCACTAAAACAGTTAATATTTTTCATTTCTATAAAAACTTCTTGATTATGGTCGTAATAGTTTTATTTTGCTACTCATACTTGCAACTCAATGTAGAATAACTACTTCAGACTTTGAAAATGCTATTGGGACAGGTAAGTTATGTGACAAAATTAGTAAATTTTATATTATTTTCCAATAACTCTGAGATATATATTTCCCTGCTAATTCTCTTCCAAGGATTAGCAGCAGCTATCCTGTCTCCCTTTAAAATAGAAACTGGGCTAATTAAATTTTGGACATCCTATGCAGTTGGACATAGCGTGCAGAAATTAGGCGAGAATGGCCCATATGTACTTCATATTTAAAGTTATATAATTAAAATTTCAGATTTTTCCATATTTCGGACTTTTAATTTTCATATTTGCTTATTTTTTCTTCGATTTTACCTCTCTTTAGTCATAACACAGTAGATGGTAGTGGATGGTACTACTATTGAAGGCAAGTTATAATGCTCACGCCAACAATAAAAGAGCTTAAGCTTGGAGTAATTTCCTATTGGCGGTTATTATACTAATTTTTAGGAGAAGGGACTATTTTTAATCATATTCGTCCATAAAATCTGAGATATTTATATCCCAACTTTAAGATTATTTTTCTCAGCTTTAAGATAATGACACAATAGACAGATATGATCTTGAAGCTTTGCTGGCGTCTACTATAGTTTGCATTACATTTCAGTTGAGTAACTATAATAGATGTATATTTTTTCGGAAACAATTTTCTTTTTCCTGTAGTAAATTTCTCAGAATGGAGCATGAACTGTCAGTGACCGACAGTCGATCACCGACACACAGAGAAAGAGATAAGATTTTGCTGTCACTTGCCATTTTTAGAAGTTGAGTATAATCTCAGGGAAATCATGTGTACTGATTGCAAGCACCTGGAAGATTTTGTCATAGATTTTGACAGCTCCAAATCAATACATTCAGTGAGTGAACCGCGTGTGCAATGTTAGTCTAGTTTATTTTGGTTGGTGTTGTTTTTTATAAAGATGGAAAACGAAAATGTTTTACCGTTCGAACATTGAAAGAATACGTTTTCCTAAGAGCTGAGGATGATGGTGGACAGAATCTAAAAGTAAAGTGTCTGAAGTGCCTCGGCGTGAAATATTTATCAACAGCCAGGAGTTCGTCCACAAATTTGAAAGAGCATCCAAAATTATTTTTTCTTAAAGTTAAATTTCTAGAGTAGACCGAAACAGCACACACACAAACATTTGGGATCAAGCTGTTGTCTAAATGTTAATAATTTGTTTATGCGTGCTCTTACTAATATTATATTAATACTGTACTTTCTTCAATACTTCATTCTTGTATAGTGCTATTCTGTCTATACTTAAGGAGACTTTAGAAGTTGCAATTTCTTTGGGGGGAAAATGTTTCAATTGCAACAAAATGAGAAAAAAGATAACATTTCATTTTCTCAAGAGATTAAATAAAGAAATTATTGAGTGTAGGTGAAGTAGAAAATGTAATTTGTTGATTGGTTATCGTGACAATGATATAGTGATTTTCTACGATATACTCTTTCAAGTTGAATAAATAGGTTTTAAATTAGTCAGCAGAACGTCAAAACTTCGATGCAGAAAATATTGTAAACCGTTTTGCATGATATGATTATTCTTATAAAACAATAATTAAGAATCATGGTTTATATATACACCTCTACATTGATCAAGTATAACATTCTAGCTTATAGGTTTATGTGCTTCGGCTGTTCCAATAGCACAGGTACTAACCTCATAATTATGGGGAAGCTCGACATCGAACTCGGAATCACGTTTGTTAGATGCTGAAACACTCGATTCTCATGGCTTTTCATAGTACTTTCTCGGCACTAGAAAGCTAGGATAACAAATGTGTGTATTTTTTTTTGGTCGTTTTATTATTTTCATTCATAAAATATTCCTATGGTACCCTGTTTCTGTTTTCTAAAGTTGTCCTGCAAGAAATTTTAAACTTATTGCCCCGAAAAGAAAGGAAGAATAAAAGCAAAATCATGGCATATTCGCTGGAATCCGAGAAGTAGCTTGTGACCATAACACTTGACAACCACGCCTCCCTAAATCTATATTTTCTACACGTCATATCAATAATCCAGACATGCGCATATCGTCAGAAAACAAGGAATAATTCTTTGTTTAATCTATCAACATTCGACATAGAGAAAATTAAACCTTTTCCTAGTTTTATGTGGCAAATAAGATGTCAATGTAGGCTAAAATTTAATAATAATATAAAAAAGTACTTCCAAAATGTCGTATGGAACGTACTACAAGAAACGAAAAACTTTGCAAAATATAATCCACAAAGTCGTTAGGACTGAAGCACGCAATCAATATTTAAAAAAAAAAAATGGAAATAAATAAATGAGAAACACAAATTATATCGTGCTGGCATAAGCAAAAGTTTTATTAGTTTCTTTAAGAAAGTAAATTACGTACAACTGTTCATTTCTTATTTCTTTTCCTCTTTTTTTCCTTTTTTTAAACATTTTTTTTGCTTTCTCGTTTAGGGAAAAGAGAACGCGAAAGAATTAGCAGGCGACGTCTCTCCCTGTTGAGAACTTCGTATTGATTTAATGGACTTCTGGCCGATGATGTATTTGGATCGATGAACTCTTCTTGCTGTCTGTATATTTTTAGCTAATCAATAATAATAATAATAATGAAAAAAACAATGGACTAGCATAGCGAATTGTGTAGAGGGGGAATCTTTGTCAGTCTTCGCATAGAAAACAAGGTGGCTGCAAGAAATTTCGAATAGTTAGTTGTTCACCGTTTAGGAAGACGCTTTGGAAGTTTGTTTGAAACTTTAGTGTCAGACTAGGAGGGGAGAGGGAAAGATCTTTTTTTCTTTTAATTCAGATAAATGAATGAAAGGAAAAAGAATATAAATGGCGCACTTGCTATTAGCATAGACACTTTGTGTAGTAAATAATTCATTGATTTTAATAAGCCTTTTAAAAAAAAAATGCAGTGAAAAACCTTCGTTTAATGTATTTCCTTCCATTTTAATATGTTTGAAAGTCATTTCTGTATATTATTCTAGAAACATGATTTAATATTTTTCACTGAATCGTTGTTTTGCAAGTTGTGAGTGGGGTTAAGGAAAACTAAGCGCATGGCATGTTCATTCATTATCTAGCTTGTGATACGTTCCCTCGGTACAAAACACACCACGCTTGCATGATTGCAACTGAAAAACACAAGGAAAATCAATCGTCTTCACGGATGAGAATATTGATTATTTACAGTAAGAAACCAAGGTAGTTGTGACTTTCGATGAGCGCGATTTTTACTTGTAGTAAACACATGTGCCTTTGTAAGGATTTAGGTGTAGGGGCCTTATGTCTGGACCAGAAATAGTACTTCAAGGTAATTCCGATTTCTTAGATAAGAACTTCAACTGTTGCGTGTAACATGCAAAGCATATAATAGGAAAATTTTTTTCTTCATCCATTTGTAAAGGGGGAAAAAGACTTCCATTGTGAGGGTGAGGATTAATGAACGATCGAATAATACAAGAAGCAGAAACACGATTGCAGATGGGTGAGTTGTGAAACAAACAAGTCAAATTCACATTTTCCGCCACCATGGTAAATAGAACGGAAGTTGATAGCAATGTTCGAGTGTTGCAAGCAGCTCTTTTCCCAGTTTATGCTAAAAGTAAGGCAGGTAATATGTGAACCTCGTGTGCAGTTTGTGTGTGTGTGTGTGTAAGTTTAAGTGTGTTTAAGTGAAAATACTTGAATAAGACAGTATAATAATGTTCATCAGGGAGGGGGGACTAATGATACAATGTGTGGGGCTTACAAGTTACATAGAAATAAGTTCTGTTTATCCTAGTAGCACTTTTTTTCTCTTTAAAACAAGCCGTTAAAGAAGCGTATATAGGAAAATTACCTTAGAGTGTGTTCTGAAAGTGAGTTGGAGTGAGTGAATGGACTTGCACGTTGGCCGTAGATAAAGAAACTTCATTAACAAAAGATAATAGAATAATTAATGCGGAACCTATATAGAAGATTAGTAATCTCAATATATTGTTATTGAGATTACTATTTTTTCTAGTACTTTCATTTTCTATTCACAATAATATTTTAATGCTTCATTTGTAAGTAAATAATTGTGAAATATATCAATTTTTTTAACAGAAAATAATTCCTGTTTAGTAATTTATTCATTGTAAGCAGATTTATTGATTATAATCAAGTTGGATAATATTGAATAGGATTTATTTACTGCTTGACGGGAAAAATGATGATTTAGATTTTTTTAATTAAAAAAATATTAATAATTTGAGGAAAAAGGGGAGTGTGGAAATTTCGGGAATGTTCGTATTTAAAATAATAATAATTAATATATTGATATATTTTACAATTATAAACTTAGTGACGTTTTTCGTATTAAACGAACTTATAACGACGCATTATTATTGCTATTATTACTATTATTATTTAAATAGCAATGTTAGTAGCGAAAGTTGTCTTGCAAAAGGCTAGTTACTGTTTTTTCAATACCCCTTCTGCATCGAAACTGCATGAAAACTGAATTTTTAGATTAATATAGGATTTCAATTATATGTATTATTATGTGTCTAACTCAGGTTTCCCGCGCAGTTATGTAGTGTGTATATGTGTTTGTATGTTTTTACGTGTGAACAGTACCAGGTACCACAAGATTTTATGAGTCAAACGGTGGGCCACAAAACGCCTACGATTTAATTAAGAACAGTTAAACGATATCACAAAGTTGTATCTCATCCGTTGATACAATGGTTTTAAGAGGATGAAACTGCGAATTGGCTCGATTTTTTCGGAGTTAGTTGTATAAATTAGGAAAATATATTTTTAGAAAATGTATAAGTAATTGCATAATCAAAACAATAATAACACAGCTCCCCCCCACACACACACAATAATAATAATAATAATAATAATAATAATAATAATAATAATAATAATAATAATAATAATAATAATAATAATAATAATAATAATAATAAAAGTTCTGTGCACCGGACACTCCAGGGTATGGATTCGATGTATTTTGTTACACAGAATCCAAATTTCGAAATCTCAGGAAGATCGTTCGTGTCAATTTTTTGTTATGGGCGAGAAACTTGAGTGATTTTGGATAGGAAGAATACACGTAATACAGCAATACAAAAAAAAAATAGTTCTGTGCAGTGGACCCTAGGGTATGAATTCAATGTATTTTGTTTACACAGAATTCAAATTTGAAACCCCAGAGAGCTCCTTCGTGGCTAAGCGGTTAGCATACTCGCCTTTGGCGCGGGAGACCCGGGTTCGATTCCCGGCGGGAGCTCATGTGGTTCGGATTCCACCTTAATCAGTAGGTCCACGTCTCATATAGCCTCGTTGCTGAACGGGACGTAAAACTCAAAAATCAATCAATCGAAACCCCAGGATGATTGACTGTGTAAAGTTTTTGTTATGGGCGAAAAAAACTTGAACAATTTTGGACAGGAAGGACACACATTTTTCTCCTACAAAACAATTGACAATGTCAGTCGTCCTACGGTTTCGAAATTTGGATTCTGTGTAAACAAAATACATCGAATCCCTGGGGACCGCTGCACAGAACTTTTCTTTTTGTGTGTGGCTGTGTAATTTTTCTTAACGTTATATGTTTATAAAGTTTGTATTTGATGTTAATTTAATTTGTTTCATTATGTTTACAAATGGTTTATGTCTTGATCACTCGTACTTAGATTTATACTATTACAGCGATACATAAATGCACGTACGTTAATCTAATGACAACATCTTCAATACGAAGTGATAAACAAATAATCACATAAGGATACGTGGCTCAGTGGTAGAGCTTCTTTGGTGCATGAAGTCTCTGGTTCGATCCCAGCGTGCGCCAAGTGGTAGACAAACGAAGCATGTCTGGGTTTCCTTGTGGTTCTCCCGTTTCGTCCCATTTTGTTCCTTCCATTATTGCATTCATTCTTATCATCACCGTCTTCTGTAGTCCCAACTGACGTTCTCGTTTCCAAAGAGGCTGCTGGAACAGAAAAAGGCAATTAGGGGGCGATATACAATTTAGTGGATGTTTGAGATTTCATGACCTGTTAGATTTTTCTTATTATTGACAAAAAACAATTATGCATTTTACAAATAATCAAACGTTTGTACTTTCTACAAATAATAATAATAATAATAATAATAATAATAATAATAATAATAATAATAATAATAATAATAATAATAATAATAATAATAATATTGAACTAGGAGCGATAAGTTTTGGTGTTCCAGATTCCTTCTCCCCGAAATTCCGACTTCTCTGTAAATGAAATGAAATGAAATATTTCAATTTAACGTCGCACTATTATGCCCTTTAGGCTAAGGGAAACAATGATTAAGAAGCCCCATCACGGCGAAAATTAAATCACCGCTAATTTTACAGTAATTATGTGATATCTTCAAATAGATAAAATATAATCGAAAAGTGGAACAAGAGCTCCCTAGACAATATTATTTTACATGAGATACCGTTATCATGACTCAATTATCATCTTTCGATCTCCAACTATTTAGAAAATCGGCATTTATTTTCGCGTTTCTAAATGGCTGCAAACGGAAAGCTACTAGGCGATTCGTGATAACGGTACCTCATGCAAAATAATATTGTCTAGGACGATCTTATTCCACATTTTGATTCTCTTTTATCTATTTGAAGATATCACATAATTACTGTAAAATTAGCGGTATTTTAATTTCGCAGTGATAAGGCCTCTTAAGGCAAGTGAATAATGATAGAAGAATTGGTTGAATGAGAATGTGGGAGGAAACGGGAGTACCCGAGAAAACTCACGGGAACAATGTTGTCCACCACAAACTTACTTCGCCGGGATCGAACCAGGGACCTCACGCACCAGAGGTAAGCACTCCACCGTATCCCGTCCCAAACTTCTCTATAAATTTACTCTAATTTTAGCAGTGACTTTACAAATTTTAATATTATTTATCCCCAGTTTGAATTTAGACCCTCCAAAAGCTTTGAACTCCTCCCGAAAATAAATTCCTGCGTACGTGCCGGATAATAATGATATTGATATTTTGATTATATATGCATTTAGATTCCTTTAAAAAAAAAGAACCAGTAGAAAACGCTCGTTGGTCACTTGCTTTTGGGAAGTGAAGATGGCAAGACTATGTTAAAAATAAGAAATGAAAAAAAAATGCATTTTATAGAAAAAAATGTAAGGAAAAAGATGAGTAAGTCAGACAAAGTATATAAACTATATATATATATTCTTTAAGGCAGATTTTGAGAGTTGATGTCTTCTTCTTGTTCTTAGACTACTTTGTCTAAGTCTTTAAGTTCAGCTTTGTGCATGGGTGGAGTGGGTTAAGGCCCTTCCGTAGCCTCATCTCCACTCGTTTAAATTTTAGGGAATTAATTAAAGGCAATGAAGAATATATATAAAAATGTAGAAAATGACTCAGATAGTATCTACAAAACGATATTATACGATAGTATCTACAAGACCCTCCGTATAGTGTATAAATTTGGGTACCCAACAATTAGGACGTAATAAACTGCACACCCAAATTTCTGACCTGTGACAAAATGTTTGGAAACGGTTATTAGTTTATTTAATAGCATTTTGCAGATGCTATCTGGCTTCAAATTTTAAATATTTTTCACTGTCTTCTAAGTTAATTACTATTTAAAAAAAAAAAAAGTGGGAGTAAGATTAATGAAGAGCCTTAAGATGACAGGGGCGCTCAGGAAAATCGCATTCACCCAAGAAGGTGCTCCTCGCATTCACTCAAGAAGGCACTCAGCAAAATCGCATTCACCCAAGGTGGAACTCAAGAAAATCGAATTCACTTGAGGGGGCACTCACGAAAATCACATTCACCCAAGGGGCAGTCAGGAAAATCGCATCCACTCAAGGAGACGCTAAGCTCAAAAACATTGAGAACAACTGCTTTAGCCTACACATCATAAATGTGGGACGTAAAACTGAAAGGTTTAATTTCAAATAATAATGTATCCGTTCTCGTTGTAGCCTATATGTTTTTCGAACTGAAGCTAGCATAATGCCTAACGTGAGAACAAATTTAACATTAAAGAATTCACATTAAATGAAAGTGTTGCAAATCAGAGAAATTTCATTTTGGTAAAAGACTCAAGTCTGAATTATGAGGAGCATCCAAAAAGTTCGTGTCCCGAACTACTTACAAATAACGCAAAGAAAATTTCTTCTACTTTTCGTTTGTTTATTTATTTTAGCTGTGGGCCAATTCACTTTTTCCATCTCTTTTGTAACAGATTAATGTATTCAACGACAATGTTTCCGCCTGTTCTTCTAACCATTGGTCACCAGAATTCATAATCTCTCCATCACTGGGAATTTTATGTCTACCAAAGATGTAGTGTTGTAAAAAAACGGCTTTTTTCTGTGAAGTTTTTTTCAATAAAAAACATCGTTCTTTTTCATGTATTTTTTCAAATGTCTGTTTTTTCTGGCAACTATTATTTATTGATTTACGTCGCAGATTATTGAAATAATCAACAGAACTTGAGTCGAAGCCCTCGTAACTTACAAATCTTTTGTTTCTTTGCACCTATATACTTGCAAAATTGTGTGATTATTCCTTTCGGCCCCAGTTCATTTTTGGCGTTTTCCTACATTTCCAGTCAGTGACTTATTGCTCAAAAACTATTCATTCGATTGATATGGTTAAGACCTTGTTTTTTACAAAATGGATGTGGCTATCTTTTGGTGTAAGTTGCATTGCAGTATTGCCAATGGGTGGGAAATTATTGAGGGAAATGTAGGGGTGAAAATTTACAAAAAAATTCCCTAACCGAATTTCAAAATTTTTTGTATCTAGTACCACTGCTGCTACATGGGTTCAAGTCGCCTATAAAAAACCTTTGGTGTGTTGACAAGGTACAGTGAAATCCTGAAGTCGCTTGCTTCCATCCAAAGAGGGAAAGAAAAATTCTGTCATACACATGAAATTTTGACACTTTTTACGCCTCACAAGCAAAAATCAAATATGCCGGGGTTACAGCTTCTCTAATTATCCTATTGAAACTCTTTATGGTGTGTTCTGTAGAGCAAAGAGGAAGCTTTCAGGTAGTGGTACGTTTGTTTCAATAAAGCCAGTAAGAGGGTAATAATAGAGGGGAAAAGGGAAATTTTCCGAATTTTCACCTAAAAGCGGGAATTAATTGTTTTGGCTGGGGAAACACTGCCATCAGACAGACGAAAACTATCTGAAAATATCCCTTAGTACTCCAAGAATATATCCTACAAGTATCATGGCGATATATAACAAAGTAAGCATGAAAGTTTAAAACAAAAAATCTCATTCTACCTCAGAAATTCACCATTTTCTCACCACTTACAGAACATGGTTTATTATAAACCTCAACTGTAAACTTTCCCTAATTATTCTAGTGAAACTTTTTATGGTGCGCTGTGTAGGCTAAGGATGAGGCTCTAAGACACTGGTACGTTTGTTTGAATGTAGCCAACAAGAAGGAAATAATAGAAATAAAAAAGGGATTTTTTTTCAAAATTTGCCCTAAAATCTGGAATTAAAATTTTCTGTAGCTGGCAACACTACTATCAGACACACACAAACTATCTTAAAATAAGATTTGGTATCCCTCTAATATATCCTACAAGTATTGTGACGATATCTAATAAAGTAAGCATGTCAATAAAAAATATCTCATTCTACCTTTAAAAAAATCACAGTTATCTTCCCAATTAGAGAACAAGGTCTACTGTAATTCCCCTAATTATCCTATTGAAACTTTCTATAATGCGTTGTGTAGAGCAAAGACGAGACTTCCAGATACTGGTACGTTTGGTCCGATATAGCCAACAAGAGGGAAATAATAGAGACAAAACAGATAATTTTTCCAAAATTTCCCCCTAAAATCTGGAATTAAAATTTTCTGTAGCTGGTAACACTGCTACCAGACAGACGCAAACTATCTTAAATTAAACATTGGTACACGACGATATTTAAGGAACAAAACTTCTAATCACCAAAAGTATATTACTGTAAACAGAAAAGTAGGAAAAAACTAGAAAAATCAAGGGTTAGCACCTAAATACGAATTTTTCGTGCGTTCCCTAATTACCCCATTGTAACGGTCTGTACTTGCGTTTGTTAAGTAAGGACAAATGTTCGATTGGCGTAAGTTGACTTGCACTCAGACGTATAGGTACGGATTTATAAACAAAAATTTCTAATTTTTTCCCCAAATTTAGGAAAATATTAATTTCCCTAATTGGCAACACTGCGCGCAGGCCCGTCCAATTGATGTCAACAGTTAGGTATCCATCCGAGGTATCTACCTGGCAAGTATAAGGAGGTCTTTCTACAACACTTTCGCTATCTGGGCCACCGAGTATACATTTGATTACATTTTTTTGACTACTAACTCGTGTTGTTGTTGTAGTTATAGTCTCGACTAATAATAATACAGTTGTTGTAAACAATAACTTTATAAGGAAAATTTTCTCTCCTTTTTACATCTTAAGTTCCAACACTGTTGGTGAGAAATGCAGGGTGTTTCAAAATGAATTTTGGGTTCTTAAGTCTTCGTAGTACCTATTACATTTTACGTACAATTATAAGCAATGCATCAAGTAAAAGAGCACCTCAAACAGTCTTTGCTACAAGTGTTCAATGTGAGATTCATTTGTCACACGGCACACATCTAGTCGATAGGCGAGAAAGACCCATAAACTTTCCGCCATATGGCACAAAACACATTCAATTTAGGGGAGTCTCGTTTCAAGTGTACCATCTCCTGAGGATTTGCTGACGGCCAGATACAAACATTATGAGTGTTCACATTAGCTCTTAGGTGAAATGTCGATTTATCACTGAAGACGACACGATCCAGAAAATCTTCATTGTTATGCAGCAATATTTCACTTGCGAAATTGGCACGTAAACCGTAGTCTGTAGGCTTTAGACCTGTAGCAACTGCAAACGATAAGGACGTAGTTGCAAGCGTCTCCTTAATATTCTTCACACAGACCGTTGCACTGTACAGATTCAGTCTTTATTAAAACACAAAAAACTTTCTGCTCTCTAGTCTACATCTTTGCTGCTTGCTCTTTCTAACGGCAGACAGAAGAAACAATGCATGTACATGCGTGCGTACAAAACTGTTTGAGTTGCTCTTTCATTTGATATAATATTTATAATTGTAAGTTAATTGTAATACATACTACAAAGTTTCAAAACCCAAATATTAATTTTGAAACACCCTGCATTACTTCAAATTGTGTCATCCTATATTCATGTCATTTATATACATGTCATCAGGGCCGGTCCTAGTCAATTTGTCGCCCCATGCAATGGTATAATTTGCCGCCTCCCCCCTTCTCCAGAAAGAACAAATCTTAAAAGTCATGATTTTAAGTATGCTACTCCAGCATGAACAACAAAGGTGAGGGTAAGTGCAGTTGCACTCAGAAAGGCTTAAATACTTACTAAAAATGCAATCCCGTTATATCTTTTTTTTTTTTAATATTAATCTATTACGTTAGTGAAAGATAAAGCAAACACAACTGCAGAGGAAAAATGGTAATCCTTTTTATAGAATTCACTATCGAGCTTCAATCTCAATGTATCAGTTTACAATTCCAGTGCAACTAGCTCTTTTGTCTTTATTTCTTGATTTCCCTTCAATATCTGTTAACATATTTTTTAAAAAACTTGTTTCTATCTTCAATGATAAGGAACTTGTTTCTGACAAAAACAAGACTAGTTGTCATATCAATACTGTGATAACTTACTAAATGGAACAGATATTTACTACTATTCGAGAACTGAATTCTTGCATTTGGCAACAACCAAGCAATTTGTGCTCGGATTTACTCGACCATTTGCTTTAGCATTGTCCATGTGGCCTTAAACTAATGCAACCTAAACATAATTTATGAATGTAGTATTCAAATAGAAGGTCAGCTTAGTAAATGTAACTACCATCATCATGAAGTCTGTTTCCAACAAGAAATATTTAATTTAAATAATATACTTATGACAGATTTTACCGGATCATCCAAACTTGCCGCTCCACGCAAATGCACGTGTTGCATAAATGGTAGAGCCGGCATATCATATATATCTAGTCGACAAATTACTTATATATGACATTTAGAAAAATACTATTAGGCAAATTAGTATTAGTTTTTACCTTTAGACAAGTTATTTGAATTTTATACTGTTCGTGACATTACTTTCGTACCTATTAAAGGCCTGCTTTCACGAAAAGTCAAAATTTCATTTCTACTTTTATTTCTTAGTTGATATTAATGAAAACTGCTGAAACCCGCATTGTTAATAGGTATGACATTCATGTAAATTGTAAAATATTTGTAGCGTATCAGTATCTAGCGTTTAATTTATGTTGCATTTTACGGTGATTATACCTACATAAAAATATTTAATACTTAAATAGACGTAAGATGCATTAGAAATGACTATATGAAAAAAAAAACGAAATTTAGAAAAACACGAGAGGCAATGTTTTTTTTTCTAAAAAAAAAACGTACATTTCTGAAAAAATACGAACGGTTTTTTTTTTTTATTTACAACACTACATAGATGTCCCTTGTGTTTTAGAAGTCAATAATAGTTGCTTGTAGCACACTCAAATAAATTCAGTTTATATTCCAATACTTTCACCCTTGCTGGCCAGATGACAGTTTAGGCTACATTAGTTGTGTGACTTAGGATGTTGTTCTAATGAAGCAAAGCACTATGTTTAGATTTTTCACATCTGTCTGATTTGATGGTATCACCTGTCTGTTCTGTACAATGAAAATTTTTCACATCTGTCTGATTTGATGGTACATATACACAATTGATTGATTAATGACAGTAGGAAATTACTTTTACAGTAGTGATTTATGCTATTTGTTAAATAATTATATATCATTAATATAAATAGTGGAAAATATATTTACTCTTTATTATATCTTTTAGCGTATTTTTCAAATTTTTTGCGTAAGCTTGTGCCTACCCGACGTACCCGCTAAAGCCGCCGCTGGGTATCACATACTTTTAGTAAGTTCGGCATAATATTGACCGGTCACTGTAAAACTACATGGCAGATAAATCTCAACATCACAAATAATTGGGGCCACCACTTTTATACAAGACATTTATTTTGGTGCCAGTGAAAATGGAAGCTTCCATCCATCATATGTGTCATTTACGGTTGAAAATAAAGGATTATGGTTTCGTCTACTGCAGAAATCCTGTATCAAAAGCAGTGATGAAAATTTTCCGATTCATAAAAACATACTCCACTTATTCCTACATCGTTGTTTAGTCGAGATGTGAGGTGGAAAATTTTCTTCTATATTTTTCCGGAAAATTTTCAGTTCTTAACAAATATCAGTGATTAACTAACAATTAGTCAGTATTCATACAACTGATTGAATTCATATATAGAAACGTTAAAAATTGAAAGATCGCTTAAAGAATCTGAAAATTTTCATGGCTCAGACAATTTTCAGTACGATGTAGGAACTAGTGAAACAATTTTTCATGAATCGAAAAATTGTCTGTTCTGTACAATGAAAATTTTCCGGAAAATTTTCCGATTCATAAAAACATACTCCACTTATTCCTACATCGTTGTTTAGCCGTGATGTGAGGTGGAAAATTTTCTTCTATATTTTTCCGGAAAATTTTCCGTTCTTAACAAATATTAATGATCAAGTAACAATTCGTCAATATTCATAAAATTGATTGAATTCATATATAGAAATGTTAGAAAGTGAAAGATCGTTTAAAGAATCTGAAAATTTTCATGGCTTAGATAATTTTCAGTACTATGTAGGAACTAGTGAAACAATTTTTCATGAATCGAATGAATAAGTGGAGTATGTTTTTATGAATCGGAAAATATTCATGACTTTTAATAAATTGAAATTTTAAATAATAGAACGGGATATTTGTACTCTACGAACTCGAAGTATGTTCTCTGCACTTTGCATACACACACACACACACAGAGAGAGAGAGAGAGAGAGAGAGAGAGAAAGAAAGAGAGAGTAGTAGAATTGAGTTGATTTTGAGTTTAACGTTCCTTTCAACAGCGAAACTATATAAAACGGTACCAACTGAATATCGTGGAATCCGAACTACATGAGCTCCCGCTGGGAATCGAAGCCAGGTTTTCCATGCCAAAGGCGCTTATGCTAACCGCTTAGCAACGAAGGAGCTCGCAGAGCAAGAGAGAGAGAGAGAGAGAAATACTGTAAAATTTTATTTCCCAACTTGAAATAGAAAATTTTCCGGATCCCGAAAGATAATTGAAAAATTATAATTTGTTGCTGACTAACTTTCCTCTACTGAAATTCAATTTTGTAGCTCTATGTGCACTCAAATATAGTGGAAAATTTTCCACCTAACATCACTATACATAATATCCAAAATTGTCAGGCCTATGAAAAGTGTTTTCCACTTGTTTCTACATCGTGATGAAAATTTTCCGATCTATGAAAATTCCTCTCACTTGTTTCTACAGAGCAATAAAACTTTCCGATTCACAAAAAAGTTGTTTGACTTCTTGCTTCAAAATGATGAAAACTTTCCGACTCATAAAAAGTTCTTCAATTTTTCCATATAAGGCAGAAAATATTTGGATTCATGAAAAATTGTTTAACTTGTTCCTACATAGTACTGAAAATTGTCTGAGCCATGAAAATGTTCAGATTCTTTAAACGATCTTTCACTTTTTAACATTTCTATACATGAATTAAATCAATTTCATGATTGCTGAGGAATTGTTACTTGATTACTGATATTTTTTAGAACGGAAAATTTTCCACCTCACATCATTAATCAAAAGGCTGTTGATTTCTGCTGTTAAATGGTGCTGAACTAAATGGTGGTAAAGAGCTAAATGGTGCTGAAAACCTTGCGTGGTACTATTTTTGCTCCTTTATCATATTCATCATCTAACTCATCTTTCTGACACTGAATATTCTTTTAAAACGGAATCACTGCTTTTATATGACTGCCAACGTTACTGCTGGCATTGTGGTGGTGTACCGCCAGCCCTTTGAATAATTCTGTTATATATTGGAAGCTTTCCATAATAATGAAGGCCTTCAACAGAATAACCTACAGTGTCTCTTCTTAGTGGTTGATTATGAATGGAAATTCTCACTAATATCTGTATCTGGCATTATGAATCTACTGGAGAGTAAGTTCCTTAACCAAAGATGCTTAGTCACTTGGTGTATTTCATTTTTTCTTTTTCTTTTTTTCTTTCTTTTCTTTTTTCTTTTTTCTTTTTTTTTTTACATTTGCTGTGTGGTGTCATCTTGCCAGTAAAAACCTATGAAAACAAGAAGAAAAAGAAGGTGAATAG
Organism: Thermobia domestica; assembly: GCF_964235325.1. Classification (NCBI taxonomy): domain Eukaryota; kingdom Metazoa; phylum Arthropoda; class Insecta; order Zygentoma; family Lepismatidae; genus Thermobia; species Thermobia domestica. The sequence goes on along the minus strand of NC_137456.1, from coordinate 129,603,265 downwards.
AAAACTCGCAACCTATTCAGACATGTAATAAAATATTAACTTAAATATACAGAAATATTTGAAGTTTGCAGCTCAACTGGGAGAGTATTTGATCATGAATTTTCTTTTTCTAACCATATCAAATAGTATGTAGTAAAACCTTAATATTTTAACAGTATTGTGGCTTTTCTACATGCACAGTGTTACAAAAGTTGTTATATTGCAAGGTTAAGTCTAAGCCTTACAACATTTTTATAACTCAAACAGCAAGCGCGTGCATACACTGTGCTTGACCGTGAATAGAAAGTCAAACTGTCTCAAGAGGTAGTGTGACAAGCAAACTATTTAACACGGAGGTGACCACTCCGTTAGTATCTTCAGTCAGTTTTGAGTGGCAGTGAAAATGAATGCTTAACAATGTCTGACATGTGAAGTTTTGCTGTATTAGTTCGAACTCGGGCATAATGCTTCAGTATTTACCCAAAACATTTGTCATGCCAAAGGGGACTCGGGACTCGGGAAAACCATTACGAGCTACCTCATTGTGCCGGATGAGTTGATCCCAGTTCAGGCCCTACAACTACTGCATGATCCGCGTATATATGCGTCTCCTGGAACGGATTGTCACATACGCGAAAAGTGCGTGTTTCTCTGAAATCCGAATATCAAAACAGAACTGGCCGTCAAACAAGGCTGTTTCGAGTATAAACCCTTGTTCTGTATGTGGTGGAACTACAAGGGATAATTCACCTCGAGTTCGTTTCTAACCGTCATACCCTCAATGTCAACTTTTATTCCGAACAGTTGGTGCAAGTGTATACTGCACTACGCCAAAACATCCTGCATTGGTGAACCGAAACCGCACCCAGCTACAATAGCGTATCGCGAAACCACACTCGACTCAAAAAAACTCAACAAAAAGTAGGAACTTGATGTAATCGAGTTAATACCACCCCCGACATATAGTCCTGACCTTGAACCTTTGGAATTTTAGTCCGTGGTACACTTCCTGAGATCCTGATGCTTGCCCAACCATTAAGACGCGGAAATAGCAGTGACTGACTTCTTCGCCTCTAAGGACTAGATATAGTATAGACTTGGAATCGAGAAACTGGCAGGAAGGTGGTTATAGGCATCCAACACGAAAGACTATACTTTGAGTGTTAACCTATTTTCATTGTACTGTAATAAATACATGTATAATGTGTACCTGAATATTACAAGACATGATTAATCCTTGTATTATTACAAATTGGTAGTATCATAGTCATTTCTAGAAACCCGCGGGCTTTTTGTCAACGCAGTATTTGCTTCGACGCGATGTGACGGTTGCTTTTGTAAGCTGCTAATAACTCCGTTTTTTTATTTATTATTATTTACATAGGTGTTTGTTAAAAGTTTGTTCAAACTCAGCAACGGGTAATTTATTAAACAACACACATATTTTCAATTTCTAATGTAATTAATGTATAAAATACTATAATACTACTTCTAGACACATAAACTTCGATACATATAAGTACCTATACAGTAGTTGAAAAGTTCAATGCCCAAACTTCAGGAAGTGATTCCTTAAATTAATGAAAGAAAAAAGTTCTAATAAAATGAGTCGGAAAATGATTTCTTTAGAGTTATAAACTGTCCAAAACGACGCGACGAATGATAACCTTTAAAGCTACAAAGCTCGAGAACTATGAGACTTATCATAATCGGACCAAAGAATTACACAGGAACTAGTATGCGCTTTACTTAAATATTCATGTTTCACAATACTCTGATACCTGTGCAACAAATTGTATAGAGGAAGTTGGAAACGGGGAGACACTTTTAAGAACTAATTAAGGATAAATGACAATATTCAAGTAAATGCAATTTAAAAATAGTTTTATTTCCCAGTAATCGAAAGTGACTAATATCGCTTTGCCCTTTCATATAGCAACCAATATTATTTTCAAGGATTATGCAACCACACACACAGCATACTTTATCTTCAAAGAAAAGTTTTTGGACTTACTCCTCTTCAAGAGTAAAAATTACAAGAACGCAGTGACGACGCCATAGGGGGGGCAAGGGGGGCGAGCGTCCCCCTAGTAGCTAATTCTGCCCCCCTGACTGCAACCTAGACTGCCCCCCCAGACTCGTACAATCTTTAAACATTCTACATATAGTATTTTATATCAGTATCATAACCAATCTCATTGTCAAATTGTAGTCTACTTTCCATGCATTCACTATTTGGCAGATTAATCCTCAAGCTTTCTTCTTTGAGCGTTTGGGTATGCACGCATACTTCTGTTTTCTAATTTAGCGTCTTTTGAGGTAAATTTTAGTTATACTTCTTTCTTATGATTTTTAACTAGTCAACAAGGTTTTTGCCACATGAAAGAAGAATGCTGATCTTTAAGGAACTTTGGCCGCTGAATTCGAATCTGCAATCCGTTTTTCTCTATCACGCACAGTTTTCCCGTGACAGAGGGATTTTTCGGAAAATTTCCCCCAAAATTTCCCTTTTTCTTCATTTTTGTACCTCTAGCTCGGGTAATCTTAGGCATATAAACATACAAATTATATTCTAGGTTAGCTTGATTTATACTTAGTAAACCCTGTAAGTTTCATCTGAGTCGCATCATTCTTCATTGAGAAATAAATATATTTCTATAAACATATGCTATGTGTACTGTCCATTTTACCATATACAATAGGTGCAGTAAAATCACATGTAACTTCCAGAGGAATTACAATATAAGCAAGATTTATACTTCATTGGATTTGTAATGAAACATACTTTACAATGATGTATACACCATGTCCGCTATTTTTATAAGAGGGAAATTCTAGAGGGATTTTTCGGGAAATTCCCTAAAAAAAGTAGATTTTTTGTCTCATGTCACTGTTCATATAGTGATACAGAAACGGGAATTGAGCCAGATTAATCTTATTGAAAAACTGATCTTTAACTCCAAACGTATACAACAAAATTCTTAGTTTCCACGCTTTTTAAACGTTATTCAAGATAGTAAACAAAAAATTAATATTGACCTACAAAAACAAATATCAATAACTCACAATGGATCAAATGCACAACTGCTTTACAAAGTATGAAAATAAAACATTTGTACTTACAATTAATTCTTCCTTTTGTAGTGCCAGTCACTTTCTCTAACTAAAAACCAGCAGTAGTCGCCCATCATATGAGGATCCCATTACCTTGATAACGTTGCTCCATTTTTTGAATGTCCTGATGGAATCGTTCCCCTTGTTCGTCACTTACAGCTCCTAAATTCTCGGGGAAAAATTCCAATTGGAATTGAAGAAAGTGAATTTCCAGGGACATTCTACATCCTAACCTTTGATAGCTATCCAAAAGCTCTTGAACCAATTGACGGTAATTTTCTGCCTTATGATTTCCCAAAAATCCATACACCACTTTACTGAAAGCTCTCCAGGCAGATAGTTCATCATTATTTAACTTTGTCTCAAAGATGTTGTCCTTTAATAGTTTCCGAATTTGGGGCCCGACGAATATCCCCTCTTTTACTTTCGCGTCACTAAGTTTTGGAAACTGACTTCTAAGGTACGCAAAACCTTCTCCATTCTTGTCCATGGCCTTAACAAAGTTTTTCATTAAGCCTAATTTTATATGTAACGGCGGCAGCAGAAATTTTTCTGAATTAACTAAGGGAGAATACTTAACATTGTGTTTCCCTGGCATATATGTTTCTCTTGGGGACCATTCTCTTTGAATGTAGTGTGATTCAGTTGCCCTACTGTCCCACAAGCAAAGAAAACAACAGTATTTTGTAAATCCTTCCTGAAGCCCCAGTAATATAGCAATGACCTTTAAATCACCACAAATTTGCCAACAGTACTTGTTATAATGTATCACAGCTAACACAGACAAACTTTCATAAGTTTCCTTCATCTCTACGGAATATGCCATTGGAATTGATGGTTTAGTGTTCCCATTATGTAGCAAAACAGCCTTAAGGCTTGTTTTAGAGGAGTCGATAAACAACCTCCATTCTTCAGGAATGTGTTGGAAACCTAGTGCATCCTTTAAACCATCTATATTTGTACATGCACAGAGGGAATTTTGCATTATGTAGTAACCTGAAAATTGTTCATGTCGGTTTCTGAAAATTGAAATTCTGGTGGTAGGAGCCAGTAAATTCCATTCTTGAAGTCTCGATCCGAGCAACTCAGCTTGTTGCTTACTCAGATTTAGATCCCTCACCAAGTCATTCAGTCTGGACTGGTTAACAAGAAGAGGTGTGTTTTTGGTTGGGCTATAGTTTGGATCAAAGGAAGTTGATGCTTCGGGCAACTCATCTACTTGCTCTTCTGCTGGAGAAGATTCTTCTGACTGTACGTATGGATCAGGGATTGGGAGTTCAGGTCCATGTGGTATGGGTTTTAGAGCGGATGGAACATTTGGGTACTCAATATTAGATTTTGTTCGTTTAGAATGACCCCAAATTTTTGTTAGACAGAAATAACAGTCTTCAGCATGACTGGTTGGTTCTCGCCAGACCAGTGGCACCGCAGGCATAGCCCGAGTTTTATCGCCACTTTTCCACTTAATAAGAGTAGAATAGCCTGTTACACAGCATACATGGGGAGCCCACACTTTGTCTTGATCACCCACATGACAAAAATAGCTATAATAAGCTTGTTTTAACGTTTCTGTTAATGCACGGCGCTGACTTTTCACAGTATATTTTCCACACACGTAACAGAAAGTGTTCGGTGAGTTTATACACGCACGCCGCGATCTCTTCATAGCGGAGAAAGAAAACAAACACGCACACGCACTTACGACCACTTGTCACAGGTAAATCCAAATTAAAACTAAACCTACAATATGCATGCAGTTATACAACACTTCCTTATCTATTTGCCATGGACCTGACAATTTATCAGTAGAGTCCGATTTTGCGCAGCTTTATTGCATCAGCTAAACACGTGTTGTACAGCTGTATCAATGCAATCACATGCCAGGTGGTAGAAAACCACAGACCTCTTACTCCATGTCGTATACTCTCATTTTTCGTATTTGTGCCTGTATGGGTAAATGAAATTGTGTTTTTTTCTTTCGGTGCAAAGAACACAACATCACGTCTTAAAATAAGTAGTACAAACAACATGCATGCAGCTATATTTATTTCTCTAGAAATAATAATGCGATTGTTCTGAAACTTGCGAGGTTTCTTAAGTATAAATCAAAGTTTTATATGGTGTCATTTTTGTATTTATATTTCAAGGGACAGTGGTACGAAAATTTGGAAACAAGGTATATTTTGAGGGAATTTCTCAGCCCCCTCCCCTTGTCACGCAAAAACTGTGGGTGATGGAGAAAAACGAATTGCACTTTCGAATTCAGCGACCAAAGTTCCTTTAGGATTAGATGTTTTCTTTCATGTGGCAAAAACCTTGTTTACTAGTGAGCTATTGATTTATTGAATTGATATAAATCTATATTCTGGCGCAATTCCCGCTTCTGTATCACTATATGAACAGTGACATGAGACAAAAAATCTACTTTTTTAGGGAATTTCCCTCTTATAAAAGTGGCGGACATGGTGTATACATCATTGTAAAGTATGTTTCATTACAAATCCAATGAAGTATAAAACTTGCTTATATTGTAATTCCCCTGGAAGTTACATGTGATTTTTCTACACCTATTGTATATGGTAAAATGGACAGTACACATAGCATATATTTATAGAAATATATTTATTTCTCAATGAAGAATGATGCGACTCAGATGAAACTTACAGGGTTTACTAAGTATAAATCAAGCTAACCTAGAATATAATTTGTATGTTTATATGCCTAAGGGTACCCGAGCTAGAGGTACAAAAATGAAGAAAAAGGGAAATTTTGGGGGAAATTTTCCGAAAATCCCTCTGTCATGGGAAAACTGTGTGTGATAGAGAAAAACGGATTGCAGATTCGAATTCAGCGGCCAAAGTTCCTTTAAGATCAGGTGTTTTCTCTCATGTGGCAGAAAAAAAGTTAAAATTTGTTGACTAGTGTTATTGTGCCTAGCGAACAATAATAGATTTGATCGACTTGTTTTCTTTTCATTGGATCAACTTCGATTGGAAACAAAAGAAAGGTAAAACCAGTTACGTAACTTGTTTGTATTTATCCAGGTTTGAAGTTTTCAGTTTCATATTTTGTTTTATTTAAAGGTTCTATACTTTTTTTTCTGAAGCATTATTCTTGGCTTTCAATATTCAGAGAATGTGCTTATAACAGCTTAGTTTGCAACTACCAGGGTTTAATTTTTTGAAGGGGATAAAAAGAGTTGTGTTTTCCCTTCCTGCAAATGATAATAGTAAATTTATGGAATTAAATTGATTCCCAGTAAAACGTATTGTCAGAGTGCTGATCTTTAATTAGTAATTGGTTTATACTAGTGTTCCCTTACTTATTTTGTTTCAAAGTACTGACGTGACGTCTACCATATTGACTAGGAACTGCTGAAAAATTCGTAGCCCGACCCAGAAGGAGTGCACATAGAATGATGAAGTTTTACTTCTTCTACACTTTCCCCGAGAGTCAATATACTACCTTGTGCAGTGCTCCAGTTTTTGCAGAAAAGTTTAAAAAATCTGAAAATTTCCTCTCCACTGTTCGTAGCACTACCCCTATCAGATCTAAAATGGCGTCCTTTCAAGTGTTATTTAAGTTTGGGAAATAAGTACACGTAATAGTTCGACGGAGCTAAATCTGCGGAATAAGAATGATGATCTCGACATTTAAATCCTAGATTATGCAATGTCAGTTGTGTTCGCAGGGGCTTGATAGACAGGTGTATTCTCGTGAAAGAACAGAATTCCTTTCTTTTCATTTTCCGCGGCGTTGAACTTCGAATTTTTCTTTCAGTTTTGTATGTAATGTAGAGATTCTGGATTAAATATCTGACCGTTGCGGAGGTAGTCCATGAGTACGACTCCATACTTATCCCAGAAGAATGTTGCAAACAGTTTCTCAACCTACTTCTGTGTCTTGAACTTTTTGGGGCGATGGGGATGTGAGAGCTACTACTTTATTGACTGTTGTTTCGATTGAGGATCCTAGTGGTACTACCATATTTCATCTATGGTTACTATTCGTGAGAGAAATTGATCAGCATTGTGGTCAAATTGGGAGAAGACTTCTCTTAATGCCGTCACTCTTTCATTCTCCTGACATATTTTTTGGGAACCCATTATGTCGATACCCAAGCCATTCTGAATTATGCTACCGAAGAGTTCCAAAGAAATGCCCAGAATCTCTGACACAAGTTTTGCTGAGAAGGTAAAAACTGAGAAAGCGGGGTACAGCGACACCCTTAGACTATAATAAGTATATCGTGAGTTTACTATACACTTTAAAAACTATATCAATAATAGCTTAAATTATTTTTGTCACTCAAAAACTGGGGCGCCCTAGGCCCTTCGGCCCCGGGCTATATCTACCACTGGCTGAAATGCTGCAATTTTCAAGAATAATGTCACAAATTGCATCCGTGATTTTGGGAAGAGTCATTGCTTTTAATCATCCTGAATGTGAAGCATAAATTGTTGAGAAATCGCCACGTTTATACTAAGCCACTTACTTCTTCACCACTGTATATAACGGAGGAGAGTCCCGTGGTGTTTCACTGATTTCCTAATTAATTTACTTCGGTGACTTTCCTTGGTGGAACAAAAATGTTATAACAGTTAGGATCTGGATGTTCGTGAAATTATCTGTTTGGGCACACACAATCACTTCAGAGGCCCGAGAAACAATAAGAATTTCATTATTAATATGAAAATTTGTATTGTACATACAGAGATATATTTTTTCTAAACTACAGTTTCATTTTTCTACCTAGTGCCTACACTCCTTCTGGATTGCACTACGACATTTTCAGCAGATATATATATATATATATATATATATATATATATATATATATATATATATATATATATATATATATATATATATATATAGAGAGAGAGAGAGAGAGAGATACATAGATATAGCTATATACGTAGCATATAGTACTAGGCCAATGTGTTACTTGTAGCATACGCGAAAGTAATTCAATTAATGTTTAAGCTTCAAAAGTTTCATTGAAAAATATTTATTTGTTAGTTACAAATTTTACTTGAAATAAGTTTAATTTATAATCATATAGGTCTAATATGAAAACAGCAACAAAATACACAATGTTAAGTCAAACGTAATAAATATGTCATTTTTAGTATGGCAAATAGCCGCCCCCCCGAAAATGTATCTGCCCCTTCTTTGCCCCCCTAAGAACTTAAAGCTGGCGTCGTCACTGCAAGAACGATATAAAATAGTATGTAATATCTTAGACTTCGGTAATCAATTGTATCTGAAGATACTTACAATCAAATGATTGTAATCTAGTTCATCGTAAGAATCTACAAATTTACGATAAACAGAAATTTTGTCGTTCAACTGGCCAAGAATTGAATCCATGTCTCTCATTTATCAATGGTTTCGTTACTACTGAATTATCAGAAAAATAAATTGTTTCGATAGCACTTAATAGGATTGTGTGTAATGAAATAGTTTATAACGGAGTTCGTAAGGTTTACAACTAAATATCTCCTCGAAAATACTTTAAAAAGCCAGCTGTCTCTGCAAAATAATTTTCAGAATTGTTAGGTTACGGAAGTACCACATAAGAAATAAATCAGAAGTTTATTATTATTATTATTATTATTATTATTATTATTATTATTATTATCAATAATAATAATAATAATAATAAACATGATTTAAATCACAGTAAACTCCCACCATGTAAAAATGCATTTAGAGTGTCTATTAGCTTGAATCATTCGTGATTGAAGTTAAATTCATTCAAAATTTCACTAAACCGTTGAAACAAAGGTATCCATAAAATAAATTTATTCTTTTATTTTCTATTGTGTTAAAATTGTGTATGCCGGGGTGAGATGTGGCAAGCCCCTTTCGGCCTAGGGGCGCGCTGTGCCAGAGGATCATGAAACGCGGATATTTAGATAGAGTGAATAGTAGTTCCTGTAGAGCGCATACTTGACCCGATTATACTAGGTCAAGTAGTTCTCGAATTATAAAGATTTAAAGTTTATTTCCCATAGTTTTGGCAGCTTATAACTCTGAAAGGAATCCATTTGTTACCCACATTTATTAGAACTTTATTCTTTCTTTCATTTGATGTAAGAAATCATCTCCCGGAGTTTGAGCATCGAATTTTTAAACGTACGGTATTTGTAAGACAATATAATTTAAAATTCATTTAGTACTGTAGACTAATCCAGTACCTAATTGGAGCGTGAGACATCCTAAACATATTATACACTATAATCAAAATCATATAGCAGGTGCCTACTCATATTATACTAATGGTAAGTTTAACCACTTTAAGAGTGCATACGAAGAGCTTTTCGAGCAAAAAGTCGATTTTACAGACGTTGATTGTTTGGGGTTTGGTGTCATACGCTCGTGGTAGATCGTCGTATAGTTCAGCAATGGTACTTTGTAGAATCAGGTGTATGTTCCATAGGACTTAAACCCGAAGACCTAGCAGGCTTGAATGGAAGGCGTATACCAAGTAGAGCACTCTGGGTTGCTCTGCTAATATGGTAAAGCATGTTACCCAACTGGAACGTAGGATCCAGGAAAGTATCAGATAAAGTCGGAGGACAGGATTGATGACGTCATGAATGTACGTCATACTAGTTGTATTATCCTGACTGAAAGCTAGAGGCAAGTGAAACGTGCAACTTGTTGTCCCCATACCAGAATGCCAGACGTGGATCCTGTATGGTAAGTGGAAACAATATTGGATTTTCACGCTCATTTGCACGTGTACGCGAAGGCCATGGTCGTTATTATGTCCATGGCAGAAAATACTCTTATCTCTGAATATCACTGTCCTTAATTCGCCTCCACTCCAGTTTCTTAAAACACTTCTGAAGACGTTTTCGGCGGTTACTAAGTGTCAAGTAATCTGCAAGGGAACATGGGAACATAGAAGTGAATAAAACAATCAAATGCTTAGTGTTCGTGCCTCTATGGGGATCACGATGGCACTGATTGTACTATGATTGCTTTCTTGTCAATTAGAGCGTCCCAAACAGTTCTATCCAGGCGATCTCCTGTGCGTCGCAGACAAAGGCGGACTAGGAGTACAAGGGCCCACCCGGAGAATGATACTTAAGGGCCTTGATGAATACCGAGTTGGTCTGGAGTCTGGACTGTTCTAATTTCTTGTTGACTTCTTAAACACTAATTAAATTGGAACATTAGTACAACATACTGTATTAGCATTACAGCCTAAAATATTTTTTCTACTAACGGCAGTTAGGAATCATCCTGTCAAAATCAAGAAAGAAAAACGAAACGAACAGCACGAACTTTTGATGTGAAAATTCGCATATTACTTATTGACAACACAGAGGTGATAACGCATTTGTCAGTTAGTTTTAGATGCGTTTAACAATTCTTACAAAATAGGTAAGTAATGAAGTTCATTTATCAAACCAATTTTTACAGCAGCATTTTTCTAAAGACAGAAAAAGATCTCAATTTAATCAATGATTTCACAATTAGAGATTTTTTGCAGAATATCCCTTTTAATGGCATAAGCATAAATGATTCCAGAATATGGTTTGACAAAGACGAACGCGTATGAGTTTTAATTCATTTAAAGTAACTGAATGCTCGCTCACACGATACTTGAGTAACTGAAAGAGTTACCAAATATTTGTATACAATAAACAGTGTTTGGAAAGTAGAAATATACATGTTATGTCTTAGTAGCAACCTGTAGGAACACAAGTAACACTACTTACACAGATGATTTTCGTTGCACATCTTATAAGACTAGCCTTCTGAAAAAGAGGCAATGCATTCCTCGAGTTCACTTTCGCCCTCCGAGGCACTACATTCAGTAGAACTGTTGTATTCTGCAACATTTACGTCGAGTTGTATGTTAGTACAGTCTTTATTATTTGCTTTATCACAGTAGCCTAGCAGAGTTTTCTGGAGCAAAATTCAAAATGCAAAATTAGCAAAATTCAACAATTCAGATTCAAAGTGTTAAGAAAATACCAGAAAGCTCATCGTTAATCGGGTTCCAAGTTATGACAATAACTTCCTATTTCCATGATCTATTAGCTTCAAGGACCCCTTCGTATTAAAGACCCATATGACCTGTTTAATCCATACATTTCCCTAGGATGAATTATTCTACATAACTCACGCATAAATACAATTCAGATTATGTTATTTAAAATGTTACTATTAGTAGTGTAACTAAGATCGCGTGCACCCCCCTCCCCCGCAATATTTGCAAATTGGTCTCCGTCAATATTCGTGCACTATTGTTGGGTAAACTGAATTAGAAACCTCTTTCTTCTTTATCAGCTCGAACTTTAAAAAAATCATGATCGCATAAGCAATGGGTTCACTATTTCCCGTGTACTCTATATATACGATAAAAAGAAAAAGTCTTGATCTCATGTTCTGTTAATTCCCACAGCTTTGTAATGTCTTTGTTACTCTTGGACAAGAACATGGAGAATATTAAATGAAATTCCTTCTACAGTAAAGAAACCATGTTAGACATGGAGTTGGAAACGCGAGTTGTGGCGTTGGAAAGAACCGGGTCCCCTGAGCACAGTGTTGATGTGAGAAATGGCCCGAAACCCAAGTATTCGGCCCCACATGTTTGGGCTCAAGTCCCTTCTATTCGATATCAAATATATTGCGCTGTCCCTTACTAACATGCAGCATCACAGTATTGTCTTGTAATGTTCGGTTGAATAACATTTAGGCAGGATAATAAGAAAACTTACTTGTGTGACAAAAAGCAAAGAAAATATGGTATGAACATCTTTTGGGGCCCGATTTCTTGGGCATCGGGCGCCGGGCAAGATTTACGACATCATCGGTGTGCTCAGGGAAAACCGACCCTTTCCAATACAACCACCCATGTCCAAAATACCATGCATCATTGGTAAATGGAAGGGACTCGACCCTGTACTTTCGGGGCACGATGTCTGGGGGCATCAGGCCCCGCGTTCGATTTGTGACATCACCGCTGTGCTCAGGGGACCATTATTTATCACCACTACTTGCGTCCAACAACTCCATGTCTAACATGGTTTCCTTACCGTAGGATAATTAGCTCCATGCTCTTTATATGTTATCCATTGCACATCATATTATTGGACACATAAATTATGGACGAGATTACATTTTCGAGTTAATAACTTACGTGTATTTTTGAAACTGTTTATTGTCTTATTGATTTTACAACAAACAAGGCTACGAGTTGGGCAGGCACTTTCCATAGTGTCCTCCTTCGCTAACACTGCGGGCCGTTAGTTACGCCACTGGTTACTATGAACAAGAACAGAGTTTTGAATTAGTTATAACTAATTGAGCAATATCTTAATTGATTTTGCAGAGGGCAGGGCCCACCCGGAAATTTCCGGCTATCCGGACGACCCAGTCCGCCTCTGGTCGCAGAGCACTGAAGAGCACATCTGATATGGAAATCCGTTTCCTTCCACCGTGCACATTAACGATGGACCACTGATAAGCCCCAAACCCTACCGAGTGGTAATTCTCTGATATGACTAACATCCTCTAGCAACTCCAATACACGGTCATGATTGAAGTCACTAAATTTCACAATAGCTCGCAATGAAGGTTGTCGTGCATACTCGTACATCACTGCGATCCACAAATAACGGAAAAGTACCACATTCATACTCTCATCGTCTCTCATGATCTTCAAACTACTAAAGGCTGCAATCTCATTACAGACAATGTGATCAGTCTTGCCTGTACGATGGTTAGTGTGCTAAGACCTTCAAACTATGTATTTATACCTCTATAGATACATTTTGCGGTGACAATTTTTCTTTTTAAATCAGCCGATGTATACAGGGTGTCTTTAAATGCATTGCCTATAGGGTATAAAATCAGTAAATAAAAGCACTTTCAACAAAAGCAAATAATATATAGTTTCCTGTGCATTCTTATAAACTAAAGTTCGAGTTCTATATCACAATTGTTTAATTTGTATTGCACAGTAGACTAATTCTGAAACTTGATTTAAGCTTTACTAGTGGACCCGGAGGTCACGGAGGAGTGTCCTGTAACACTGTTCGCGAGCCAAAATTACATTCTAGCTACAGACGCTTTTTTTTACCTGTTTAGTTTTACCTGTGATGAAGAATATAGAATGAAAATAAAATTATCCTTAATTAGCTTAATTATCCTTAGTCATAATGAGGGTTAAAATAACACAAAATGAAAAAAGAACAAACAGTAAAGCTTTTGAACACAGTACTTTTGACAAATATTTGTACCAAACACGTGAAAGCACTACTAAGTGCTTGGGAATGTGGGTACAGATATATATGGGCATTAATACTACGAAATATCGTTTGTGTGTCGAGGAGAAAACTGTTCACATAACTTGTTTGTGAACCAATTTTTTGGCAAAGAGAGGAATTCGTGAACCGTGGGTCCACTGTATTTTTATTTACCTGGTATTGTTAATTCTTTCTTTTGAGTGTTTCATGAAGCATTTGGTTCTTTAGGTGTGAGTCCATTTGTGTATGTTTGCACACGAATAGTTTTAGCATAGATTAAGTTCGGGAGTGATGCCTCACCTGACACGCTGTTGCCATTCGCTACTGCTTTCCTGTCAAAACTCTATGCTTTAACAACCATAGCTACAAGGAGCTGCAAACTAATATACACATTCCTCGCTTAGCATCTTCATAACTGTAAAGAAAAAAATATTTAATTGCTCAATGACTAATATGTACCAATCAGGTTCTCTAAAAAATATTGAACTTTTGGAGGCCAAAATTGAGAATACATTTGTTGTGGTTTGAAAGTAGTATTATGAAATCACATATGAACTGATCTGTTCAATGACCTTCCGCCGTTTTTTCGGAAACACTTTAATCCCTTGCTATAGAATTTCTATGGTTTCTGGTAAAAAATTTGTGACATAGTTTTCACCAGCTTTCTTTTGAAAATAATATTAAACCATTCATGGAGATCTGCAGAGACCGAAATAAATGGCAGTCTGGCGGTATCAGATACGAGCTAAACGGTAGATGTATTAAAACCTCCCAACCATGTTCTCTCAATTTCTGACGGGTCATTAAAGATTTATGCAGTATGGCGTTGTCAGCGTGGTATATAACACCCTTTCTTATGACCAGTTCTGACCGTTTCTTTTGACTTGCTAGGTGCACTCGCGCTAACTGTCGACACTACCAATCCGAGTCTACCATTCATCCTGCGGCAATAGTTCCTGACACACGAGGGCCTTTCAATCCCACCAAAGGTATAGAATAACCTTCCTGGGTGTCAGTGTGGGCTTTGCCACAGATTGTGGAGCGTCTCCTTGCCCTGATCACGATTTTTTTCGCATATTGTTATTAAAGGTTATCCACTTTTCATCACTTATAATCAACCGCTTAAAAAGTGGCTCGAGTTCGTTACACTTTAGTAGAGATTCGCAGATGAAAATTCAATCGAGTAAGTGTTTTTGAGTCAGATCAAGTGTCACCCAAACGTCGAGCTTATTTTTTAAAAAGCCAGATTTCTCCAAATAGTTTAACACTCTTTGATGATGGACGTTTAAATCATAACCGATGTCATGACTGTTTACATGCCAGTCTTCCTTGAGTTTTGCCAAACATCATCTAATTTTGATATGACTGGTCGGCCACTTCGAGGAGTATCTTGGACATAATTTCCAGAACAAAAGCAACTGAACCATCTTTCTGCTGTTGCTCTTGATAACGTATCTTGCCTATAGACAGCACAAACTTCTTTACGAGACTGCGAAGTATTTGCGCCTTTATCGAAATGAAATTGTAAAATAAAGTTTTACAGAAAGTTCACTCACAATACCTTTCACCTAATCCTAAGAATCCCAACAATGTTTGCACAAATAATAGCTTCAACTGCCAGTTGTCAAATGACGTTAAGCCTGACCCGCTGCGACTCACATACCCTGAGATATGAGCCACTAATGTTATCTCCTCCAAGCAAGTCTCAATACTGTTTGGACTACCTGATATTATAAGTTAGAAAATCAAGTGGATACGTAGTGCGATGATACCAGGTTTTGACACAACAACATTTAAAAGAAGTAATACACACACTCACTTTTTGATGTTTATATTAGGAGATACATCGACTGGAAGATTTGTCTAGGTGATGCATCTCTCCCGCAGCTACTTCATAAGTAGTATAATTATACATATAATATCTGTCATTTACATTGTAGGCAGTTACTTGAGCAATTTTTTACAACAAACTTTACGGACGAATCAACTGGAGATCAATACTGATTCAAGGACAAACAAAGCTGTTGCCAAATTAAAGGAACCTCGTGACCTCTATGCTCTCCAGAAAGAGTTCTGTCCGCAGCAAGCACCAAGATGGCCTGCCGAATGTCAGGTAATGCAGATCATATTATTAGCTTTAAGTCTTAATTTTGAATTCCTGCCATTAATATTAAATATTTTAATGAAAGGAAAATGTTGGTTTTCTATAGGGTGATTCTTTTGAAACTCACGAATTTCATTTGTGTCTAGAATTCTAACTGAAGTCCGATTTTCATGTGGTTGGTGGCAAATGATCAAGGAAGGATGGGAGATTTATGGGACTATGTTTACTTGTTTAAATTCATCCGGGATAATATCGATCACGCCTCAAGAAAAACAGCAAATTTTCGCCACTGTACCTTACAATTAGAATGAGGTTTAGCAGTTTTGAAGCGAAACTGCAGAAAACAAAAGTGTTAGTGGTAACGCCCATAAATCACATGTTGAATAGCTATAGCCGGTTTCTTGCCACAAACGACGGAGAGATTTCTTGGGTAAGGAGTCGATAACTTACATCTTTCACAACACCCGCCTGCGGGATCCGATGCTTTCCTGTCTCACTCAAAACCGATTCTGTTTCTTCCAATTTATTCACTAGCTGACTGGGGAAGAATGTGAGGCAAATTGGTTTCTGAATGCCCTTTGCATAGCAACAACAGATTCCGTTCTCGAAAGTTTTAACGATAAATTTATATTGTTCCAAAGAGTACACTATTCTCACTGTGCGCTGATCATAGACTCACACAGTAGCACAGAATTGTAAAGCACAATTTTCAATACAGAAGACCTAGTTTCCTGTTTCTTATTGACCTTGGCAAGGTTGCCATCTAACAAAGAAAACTCAAATCTCCACACTACACCGCACTTTATTCCAATTGTAAGGTACACTGGCGAAAATTTGCTGTTTTTCTTGAGGCGTAATCGATATTACCGCTGATAAATTTAAACCAGTAAACATAATCCAATAAATCTCCCATCCTTCCTTGATCATTTGCCACAAACTGCATGAAAATCGGACTTCAGTTAGAAATTCTAGACTCAAATGAAATCCGTGAGTTTTAAAAGAATCACCCTATATATCAATTTCAGCAACAAAGGAAATTATATTATTATTATTATTATTATTATTATTATTAGTGTAGAAGTAGAAGTAGTAGTAGGGTAAATGTGCCAGTCCTTGACCACCTAACTCATTTTCGTATGGTCTTTAATCGCTGTTCACTGAGTAAAACAACTTAGGAGGATGCAACTAGCTTACATGTGTTCCTAAAGCTATATTTTATCCAAAACTGAGATAACTTATACCATTTATGTAATATTAGTCGGAGAAACACCAATGACTGATTTCTTTTAGTATTCGACCACTTTTCGTTAATGTTCGACCGCCTACTGTTTAGTCATCGACCACTACTCGGTTAATGTGCTTTTAATTACAGTATGAAGGCTAAAGCATAACTTTACTAAACTAATAGCATCTGTAGATGTTACATCATTAGTTTATCAGGTATCACTTCGCAGTTTCGCACAATAGTCGCTGAGAATAAGTAATTTTGTGATAGTTTTGTCAAGAAAGGAACCACCAAATTCATTTAAGGTTCAGTGGAATGCAGCACCAAATAGGATTCGTCTTCTCTGGGTTGAAGGGGTATAAACCACATCTTCTAAATCCGTTTTTAATTACTAATTGTGTTGCTATCTTGTATATCACTTTTTTAAATTAGTGGCGCAAAAGTAACACGTGTAACATTTTACTCAGTTTCCATGTAGAACTCTCGAACTGTCTTCTTTCATTCACTTTTTAAGGATTTGAACATTTTTAACGATTTGGACATTGATACTTCGCAGGGTCGAAGAATATGTGTGCTGTTTGGTGGAAGGCAATAGAGTACTATAGCATGGCTGGAACAAAATTCGCTGACTTCCATTGCCAAGTGAGTCTCGTGGCTGTCGATTAGCAGAAGGACTGGTTTTTTAATAGAGGGATCATCCTCCACCCATTTTAGAAAGCGGTTTGCTATCCATTCGTAGAGTGTTTCACTTCGCATCCAGCCGCTATCTGACCTGACCTGCCTATGAAAATCTCTGAAGAAACTCCACTGATGACGTCCTTTGAAAGATCTCTTACATACAGGTATATGACCATCGGGGAAACAATATCTCCTGCTGCGAAAAAAGTGCAAAGCATTGTTAATGTTTCTTTCTCGTTGTCCTTCACCTCGTACATATTTTTCCACGCTTTGGACCCCAAACGCTTTTCTTGATTTGAGACACAGTTCAAAGGTGGATTCATCAGCATTAAATATTCGCTCAGAATCATTTAGAATATCAGATATTCCCCTTTCTTTTAAGTATTTCTCAAGGTCCTAAAATCATAAGCGAATGTTTCCCTCGATTACAGCGTATCGCACCTTGTTCAAAGTTTCGGGACACGATTTGTGGGTGTCTCCTCAAGTAAGTCTAGTACCAGGTTTCACCAGCTCGATTGTCTTTGAACGGCGTTTTGCGTTTTTCTGAATCGACAATTTTTTAACACTGTTCAGAAGATCGTGTTTCTTCTGTAGAAAGCCCTTTTACTCATATTAAGGAGCCAGTTTGCTAATCCCTCTTCTTCTTTCTGTGTTAGGTATGGTTCTGGACTCATTTTTCGCTCTTTGGGATTGTGATCATGAAATTTATCCATCAACGTTACCCGAGGAATTCCATAGATTACTGATGCCTTTCGTATGGAGCGCTCCTTGCGACAAGCCTCTAGAGCTTTTTGTAGGTCCTCGTTTGAATAAGCTGGCAGTTTAAGCTTAGGCCTACTCTCTCATTATCTCTGAAAGAAACAAAAATTCTTAAGGACATGCAAGGAAAACAAATGTGTTCCAGACGTAAGCTGATAATAGCTATTTCGCTAACAATATTTGAATGCAGTTCCACGACGAAGCGAGAATAGTGTAGTTCAGTATTAAACGAATTAGACCAAATATAATAAATTTATTATTAAAATGAAATGTCATACCCTAACAGTACCGTTAATTTTCCATGAAAATGTTGGGAAACTGCATGAATATTCAGTTTACTTGAATTTGAATTTATTTTATGGTCTTTAGGCATATACGGTTCCGGCAGGGACAGGTGGGGGAGAAGATGTTGAAAGATACACGGCCAGGGCCTATTTTGTAGGTACCATCCCAGCATTTGCCTGGTGTGACTGAGGAAAAACCTGAAAGAACTCAGTCAGGATGGTCGACCGTTGGGATCGAACCGAGGACCTTCCGAATGCTAAGCCAACGCTCTACCATTTTTTTAAAGTTCGTCTCAGACGAGACATTGAGCCTGAATGCTCCTCGCGCCAATTTGAGGTAATCCAATCATGACAGAGACACGAACACAGAAATATCGAGGACAGATAAAAATGCCCTTGCTCTTGAGAGGGTTTCGAACCCTCAGTGGATTGCCTCTTCACCATTACCACTGAGCCACGGCCATTCGATGAATATTCACGTACTAACGGTAAGCTCAGCGTAAATTGATCACTGAATTAATGCTTGAATCAAGAAATTCTGCGAGAAAATACAAACGCAAGTCATGGTCGGACATTGAAAAAAAAAGTTAATCCTCGACCTGTACAAGTGTATCATGAAAAGTAGTGGTCGAACACTAGTAAATGTTTTTGTATTCCATTATAACTTCAGAATTGGTAATTAGGAACTCATTTCATGCAGAGTAATCGAAAGTTAGTCGTTATTGACATTTCTACAATTTTTCGGTGCTCGACCACCCTGTGGTCGAACACTAGTTAACAAAGAATATTTCATAAGTCATTGTCCGACCACTACATTTTATCAATTTATTACTCAAACCTTACAGTTATCACTAAAATGTAATTACTAAAATGTGGTCGACAGTTCCATGCAACAGAATATTATGTGCATTTCTTACCTGGTGCGATAAAACTATGGAAAAGTATGAAAAACAGGCAGCTGTCGTTCCCATTTTGCAACAGATTAAAGTTGTCGAAAACTCAGTGCGTCTTTCGTAGGCATACATTTAATTGGCTATTACCGAATGTATGTAGAGTATATTTTGACATTATCTTTGGGATTGGTTCAGAATAAGCTGCAATTCAATTATAACGGAAAAGCATGCTTTTTTTATCGGAAAATAAGCCTAATACATGGTTTTAAAGTGAAAAGTGGTTGGCAACTAGGGGGTGGTCGAAGACTGGCACAGCCACCCTAGTAGTGTTTTAAAGGACATCAACTTTGTAATACTACAGTTTGTTAAAGCTGGTAGCTGGTTTTTAACGTGTAGCATTAGGTCAAGTGTTTAATCCGTAATACAGTCAAGGAACCAAGAATTGGAGTTAGGTAATCCGCCAAGTGACCTTCGCACAAATGTTCATTTCCTAACTCATATTATAGCAAAATGTTACTCGGTTTTTAGTTATTTTTTTCCCTAACTCTTAAACGTTCTAAACTGAAGACTACTTTTCTTTCACCATTTTAATTAAGATCAAGAGTGTATAATAAAAGATATATTCCTTGGCGAATACACAACTATTTGGGGAAGGAGCAACTAGAAGTGTCATTTATGAATCCTTTACTGGAATTTATAAACGACTATGAAAAAATAGAGGAACAAAAGAGATGCTATTGCTATTCAAATCCTAAATTTTGCTAGTGATTTTCTTTTAGAGAAGTAAGCTGGGTTTTTCCTTCTCTAAAGTTCAATCAGGTGCTTTCTCTCAAAATGAAATAAAATGTCAAAGTGTACAATATTTCTTCATCGTCAATTTTGTCAACAAACACACCCCTCCTAAAATGTAAGAAAAATGCATCAAAATATCCTATTTTACGAAAGAGAATTGACCCAAGTATTTATTCATAAGACCATAATGCAATAAACCGTCTTCAAAGAAGGTAAGTTAAGACAAGAAACAAATACGTGGCGAGCACACTGCATAGAAGTCTATTTTTAACCATTTGTAAAAGGGAACAAGCAGGACAACCAAGTTTTAAAGAAATATATATTTGATTTCTAGAGAACATTTACCTAATTTTACTGTCTGATAATTCTAAATTTAAGATGTGGTCCAATGTACCCCTCCCATAATTTTAGAAGGTAGAAGAAAAGTACCCGTTTCTATGAAAGAGAATTGAGCCAAGTATCTATTCATAAGACCATAAAATGCAATAAAGCTTAATCAAAGATGATAAATTAAGACAAAAATCAACCCAAGTATTAACAGCTAAATTTACAGAAGTATCTATTCGATTCGTAGAAATAATTTACCAAATTTTATTTTTTTGACAATTTTCAAAATTTAAGAGGTTGTCCATGTATCTCTCCTGAAATTTAACAGGATGTATCAATGTACCCATTCATTGTAGAAAAGAATGAACCCATCTACTAAACCATATAACTATATAACGTATAAAGCCTCATCAAAACGGTTAAAATAAGTCAAAAACCTATCAAGTTTGAATTTTTAACAACTTTTTTACCCATAATAAGGAACGAGAAAGACAAACGCAACGTGCAGAGGTACACTTTTCCTGTCCTATAGTTACCACACTAAATTTTTAATTTTTGCAATTTCCAAAATTTAAAGGATTTGGTCCTACGCATCCATTCGAAAATTTTTGGGATGAATCAAAGTATTCTTGCCAAAATCAAGAGAACATTGACCCATATGACGTCATACCACATGATCAGGTAACTTGACGTCCCACAGCTAATCAGAGCAAAGTTCGATCATCTACTACAATTACTGCCTACACATTGCTCAACACTAACTTATATCTCCAAATTAATATTACGAGCTCGTATGTATATAAGCACTTTACAAATTGTTAGGAAACGATAAGGCGTAATATTTAGGAAAATGATTAACAGTTCGGTCAAATAAACTTACATAGTCTTAAAAAGAATTGCTTACAACGAGATGAATTCAGTGAAGCTAATGAACCGATTTATGGAAGTTTCAAACTCAATTTTAAAAACAGTTTCAAACTGGTATAACCATAATATATTAGGATTTCTTTAATTGATATGATCTAAACAAGATGTATATATATATAAATTTGTACTAATGACAATTTGTAATGATTAACATTACTATATATTGTACAACTTTGTTTTATATAGGTTATAAGTAGAGCGTTAATAAAAAGAGGGTTTGGAATTGACTTCCACTACCGGCTTTTATTATAAAAGTTTTACTATAAAAAGTATTTTTACAAAATATTGTATAAATAATCTCTCCAAGTTTGCAAGGTTAGTTATAGGTAGTCTTTGACTGTAATTTAGCAGACAGATCTCTACAGAGCCCCGTAGCAGGCTAAGCAGAGTGGAGTTAAGGACCCAATGTTCTGTGGCAAGCAAAGGGATGGTAAGTGGCCAACAGAGCCCCGTAGCAGGCTAAGCGGCTGAGGTTAGGATTCACAGACAGAGCCCCGTAGCAGGCTAAACCAGGAGATAGGATAGGCGTAGTCCCGTAGCAGACTAAAGACCTTGGGTTAGGTTACTCCTAATGTTCCGTGGCAAACAGTAGGAGGGACAACAGAAAACTGGTACAGATTTGCCGTCGTCCATCCAATTTAAAGGGGTCCTTGGGTGGCGGTGGCGTTGCTGCTTTGTTGTCATCGTCTGTTCCGTAGGAGGAGCCAAAAGTTCGTCGTCTGCAGGTGATAGTGGATCCATCTGGTGTGTAGAATCCTCTTGCTAAACTATGTGGTGGTGTTTGTAAACACTGGCGTGTAGAATTGTTTATACACCACACCACGTGGGACATTACAATATACTTGATATGCGTATATGTTGCTAATGAAGGTCTCGGGACAAGATAATGCTATGCTATAGTTTAACCGAAAATGAACTAAAGACTACGTATGGGTCTTCATCTGTAGCACTTTTAATTATTGGTAAGAATTTTCAAGAAATGTTAAGAGATAACAACACGAGTGCTGTAAATCTCTATTGCTCCCATAAGTATGATCGTAAACATTTCAACATGAACAGCCTATGACATGTAAGGGTGCAACATGGTGGAAGTTAGTACAAATAGTTTCAGAAAGCGTGAGATAAAGAGATTTTGTTATACAGACAAAGAAATCGATATTGAAGATTTATTTCGCAGTAGTGAAGAGGTATATGTTTCTTATACTAGTGAAGAAGATTTGTTGGAAGAAATCGAATTTGAGGCAAATGAAACCTTTTTTCTAAAAAGAATATAATGTGGCTATCACTGTAATTCTCAATTTCAACGTATGGTACTTCTTGAGGCAGTACTGTGTTATAAATTAACTATATTACTGAAATTATAAAGTAAATCTCTCTTATGGATGATTCCTCCCAAGATTATGAAGGCTATTTGTGCCACTGGACAATGGCAAGTTAATTACGACAAATGCTGCAAGTAACACGGTATAATATATGGGCTTAGCACTATGTTGCCAAAACAATTGTTTCACAGTGCATTGGTGTTTATATCCCTACCATACATCAGCGGCGAAGAAAATAGGATTTAGACAATATGTCATAAGATAACGTTTTCACCAGCGTGGTACATCATTTCGACACGTGCTTTTGTCTTAATTTTATGGGGAAATCGCTGTTTATTCGCAAAAGAAGTAATATTAGCCTTTGTTTTCCATTGGAAGAACACACAGTGGACTCAATTTGTTAACTATGAAAATCTACAAGATGTTCCAAATTTGCATATAGTTTTCTTAAGGTAATTTCCTCCAACCTAGTTTAAACTTAGTATAAGGAATATTCAGTTCAAAACACTAAAATAATGCATTTCAGAGTTAACAGGGTTTCTGTTACACTGAATATTCCTTGAAAACATTGGTATACGTTGGTATAAATTAAACTTACAGTAACAAGTTTTGTTTTATGAATCAGCTAATAATATTTTTTATCGTTAAATATGGAAGTTTAATTTATGCTAAGAATATGTGGAAAAATAACTCTGTAGTGTTCAGAAAAGTACAATTTACTTTGAATATGTTCCTTAACTTATGTCGACTACCAATTATGGTTTTATTCAATTTCTTTTAAAAAAAGTTTATAGTTCATAATATTTTCATCGTTGTTATTTCACTTTAAAAATTAAAATTTAAGTATCTATCATGAAAATTTAAAGAAAAATCATTAAATTGGTAATTATTGAATATTCTAGAACTTTCATTAACATTTCTCTCGATATCCTAATGTGGTATATCGGTATCTTACCTCGAATCCACCTCTTATAAATAATAAAGTCTAGGAGTAAGATAGTGCTATACCACAATATTTAACGTTAACTTTACTTCTCTTTACATTTATTAACTAACTTACGTTTAAGTTCACTCAAACTTAAACTTCGTTGGTACAAGAAATGAGAAACCTTCCTTCATAACATCATTTTCGGAGAAGGAAATGAAATTATCATTTATAGAATTATTTGAAAACTTGATTCTCACTTATCTCGAGATCATCCAAATGTGGCATAACATTATCTTGGCCCGAGCTTTTCATATATACATACAAAGTGTTCCGGAAATTAATCGATCAACTTCGCACACGTCTTCAGGATCTCAATACAATA
This sequence comes from Thermobia domestica, assembly GCF_964235325.1. NCBI lineage: Eukaryota > Metazoa > Arthropoda > Insecta > Zygentoma > Lepismatidae > Thermobia > Thermobia domestica. The sequence goes on along the minus strand of NC_137456.1, from coordinate 129,579,280 downwards.
AAATCTTTTATCTAAGACTTTGGTCGGAAGCACCTAATTACGAAGATGGGGCCAATTCAAGTCAATTAATGGAATTGGTCGTAGGGTAGTTACCTTGAATTAGTGCCACTTCTGTAATTAGGTGTTTTTGACCAAAGTCGCAGATAAACGTTTTTCTTTATTGAGGTCCTGGACACGTAGGTTCTGATTGTTTGTCGGCTTGTTCCCAGAACACTTCTTCTTCTGAACTATTTACCTATCTTTTTATTTAGAATTCAGTTAAAATTTTACATTACTTCTTCGAAGTATTTTCCATACGATGATATTATCTCATTTACGCTCCAAGACTAACTAAACAAAAAAGTTTAGTAATTAAATTAGACCTTCATTATTTCCTATATCCTGGAGAAAGTTACATGAAGCATTCTAGTATAAAATATGTTAAATCTTAACTCGAATAAGGGAACTGACAGAACTAGTATATATTTTAGAATACGATAATATGGAAACATTTTCAAAGTAAATCTCTCCGCTGGTCTAGTGGTGGCTAGCGCGTGTACCTTTTATGCACATGGGCCCGGGTTCGATTCCTAGTGGGTGAGCACAGAAAATTTAAAATTTACAATCGTTCACTTTCATTAATGATCCTTCTCTTTTAGTCTAAAGAGCATAACCGTGAAACGTTAAACTAATAAAAATATTCCATATTTCCGAAGGAAATATTACGCGATTTTCCGGGCACCCTCTATTTGTTGCTCATACTATTACTTTTCATACATGATAACTTTAAAATCTACTGTCATTTTAAATGGATGCTTGTATTTCTGTGTATTAAGTCAATGATTACCCAAAATAAATTTACAAAAACCTATATAGCATTAACATTACGTACTACTCAGTCATGTTATCTTGTTCTAGGTTCTTGGGGAACGCATCCATCACATAGACAACGTTCCGCCATTTCCAGAACCTTATTATGACGCAACAGGAAACGAAGTACAACCAAAGCCTGTTGGAGAAGAGTATGGAGAAATTGTCTTTGAGTATTATCCTGTTAGTGCTGTCAATTATGTAAGTAGTAGTTATTACAAAGCATGCATTAATCCTCCTCGCAGGCTATCATGAATACCTTCGGTACCGTACATCTGTCCAAAAAACAAGCTCGCGCATATATTGTAATTGACAATTTTTGGCTGCTATTATAGTTTTCATGTAGTGTTTGATTAAAAATGAGTGGTTAACAGGTCAAGGTGTACCGAAATCAGAAGCTCCCGGCATGTAAAAATGTAAAACAGTCTCTGTTGCCGAGCCGAGCCTATCCCTGGCCAAGCTCGACCACCAATTATAGCGATCATTATCTCTCAGATAATTGCCTATTTGCCTATCAAATTTTGTTCAGATTAGGCCAGTAGTTACCGAGAAATAAAGTACGAAATATAAGTCGAGCCGAGCTAAGCCTGTCCCTGGTCGAGCTCAGCCACCGAATATAGCGAGCTTTATTCCTTAGATAATGAGCTATTTGTCCACTAAATTGGTTCAGATTCTGCCAGTAGTTACTGAGAAATAAATTGGCACAAATACACACACACACACACACACACACACACACACACCTTGAGTTAAGCTGTAAGCTCTCGTATGCTTGCAACGGGGTCTAATAAGTGAGAAAGATAAAAAGCATTGAGTGTATGGAAATGCTTCAAAAAATATTATTTAAAAATGATAATAGAAGTAAAGAAAATGATAAGGTGAATTGAGTATATCCTGACAATTATACTTTCGTGAGCTTTTCGTGACAACATACTCGTAAGATGGAAAAATTGGTAGTGGCGGCTCTAGAGAGAAGCCTCTTCGGTAAAAATTAACTTTTATAGCTAATAATTACGAAATCTTTGTATTTGTATAAAAGAAATAGTATATCAGATAAGTCTTCCTCCCTAGGTAAAGTTTGCATTTTTGCCTGTGCGACCTCCTTCAAGTTCTTCCTCTGTAAACTAGCAAATAATCAATCTAGTTACCTATCGTAACTTCCAATAGAAGAACTGGATCAAGGAATTGGACCAGATTGTTTCATTTCTTAGTTTAAAATCAGTGCCTATGTTATTTGCCAAACATAATGTAAAAACTAAACACTCCTCCACGGAGATACCGCTGGTAGAAACTGTTTTGCATTATCATGTACATTTATACGTTCTATTGTAGTGCAAATTTATGATTACTTACTTCCAAAAGTTTCCGAAGTTATCTCTCGCAAAATCAACAACTAATCTGAGTCCTACAGTCCGGGCATAATTTGCGAATGGAATTCATGAGTAAAGTTCTAAAACCTGGAGGGAGGAGGGGAAGATTCCTCAATTTAATGTTTTTTGTAAGAAAATTCTCCGGCGTTAATAACTTATTAGTGGGTGAATAAAATGACACTATTGTCAGAAGTTTGTTAGCATCCATTTCATATATAAGTAATGGGTGAACTAATGATAAACGGTATCTCTGACCTTAAAGCTTTTTCTAACACCTTGGAAACTATATAACTTCTCCATATAATAACATGAAATACTTCATTCGAAAGTGTTACTAAAACTATTTATTTTACATATTTCAAAATTTGTCCAGATTTGTGCTATTATTAATACTATATATTTACTTTTAGTTTTTCTTGTTAGGGTAACATTAGAGCTTACTAGTTAAAAATTAATTAATTTTCTCTCATTAAAAGTTGTTTAAAACATGCCTTGCATTTGACAACCGCGCTCGGATTCTCATTTTGTAGCTATAAAAGCAGGCTTCTTAGATTCTCTCCCCCCTGCAAGGTTAAAACTCATGGGCTTTGAAATGGCAAGAGAATAAAAGTTCATCTTCCAGCTACTCAGGCCAGTCTGCTCCAGAAACAATGACAAGGAAGTGCGTTTGATCGCTTATAAGATCAAAACTTGTTTTTCGCTTGTAAAAACTTTCTCCATTCAATATAAGTTGCAATGTGGAATGGAGGCTTATAAGTCATGAATGGTTTTCAGAGGGTCACTGTACCATTCCTCATGTGGTGCAATACGCAGTTCCACCATGGAGTGGAGATGAATGTCTCCTCCGGATTTCAGAGTAGACGAAGGTCTCAGCTATACTTTGGGTCTCTGTGTCATTTTCTTCTCGATAAAGCATTTCTGACGGTGATCAGTGGTTTGGAGATTCCTTGAAAGAATCAATCACCGTCTATCTCAAAATAAGTATAAACATTTGTGAACAATTCCATTTTACTATTTAAGATTTCAATTTAAAATCACTTTAGTTTCTAATATAAAGAGAGTCCTTTTGCGTCATATATTGAAGCTTTATGTTCAGGTAGACGTAGGAATTCACTTTCTCAAATTACATATTCTTACGCTTGTGCATTCGGTAGGAATGCTTTCGTCGTCGTTTTGAAGAAAGAAAAGAAACTATAATCGTTAACTTGGGAAATATAGCTCACTGGTAGAATTGAGAGGTATCTGAGAAGACGACGAGCGTTTTTAGTTTATAGGGCATGTGGGTAGAAATAAATAAGAGCAAATATTTAAAAAAAAATAGAGAGTCGAGAGTCTGTTTAGGAAGAAAGAAATGGAAGGTTGTTTGGGCGTTTAGGACCTTGGATGTGTATTCCGTACCTCAGTTCCTGGACGTCGACTGGTGGTCTCCATGTCTCGGCTTCTGTGTCGAATTGGCGTGGGATTTGGTATAGATCTCTCCTGCCGTTGCTCACACTCGCTCCTCGTGTATTTCACCGCTTCTCGAGTGCTACTACCATCATCCGGGTCCTGGGACGTTTTTATATCAACCAAAGTAGGAAGATGGCCGTCGAAATTACGGAAAAACATCCAAAGTACGCACGTGTAGGGATTCAGGAAAGTGCAAGGTAAATGGAATTCTCGACTTATTTAATAATTTGTCAACAGTTACAGAACACTTTGGTTACATCAGATTACATAAGTTACATAAATTTACCAAGAATGAAGAATGAGGAATTGTCTACTAAAGAGAATTTTGAAATGTTTGCTGACTGTCTTATTGTTCCAAGTTGTGACTGTCTCTCATCATCCACAGAAAATTAAAAAAAAAGTAAAAAAATAAAAAAGTAAAATCGTTATTAAATCATGATTTGTTTATATACTGAATATTAATAATATGAGGGAAATCCAATATCTCTACAATATTTTCAACTTGTATTAACGTATATATATTGTGGAATTCGCATTCTTGATCTTTGTGATGAAAAGAGCTTCCGACCAAGGAATTTCAAATCGTATTGTTGAATTAATTTTGTATACTGTGTGTGATCTACTTACTGATCATGTAATTTCTTTCTCTTTCCTAGTTCAGCCGCTCTTGTGTTGGAGGTACTCCAATTGTGATCGATTCAATATCTTTGCACAAATCAGACGACCACATTCTACGATTTGAGTCCCGCTTCGAATCTGGAAATCTTGCTAAGGCTGTGAAAGTGACTGACACTTATTATGAACTTTATCTTAGGACTGATACACTTTGGTTACATCAGATTACATAAGTTACATAAATTTACCAAGAATGAAGAATGAGGAATTGTCTACTAAAGAGAATTTTGAAATGTTTGCTGACTGTCTTATTGTTCCAAGTTGTGACTGTCTCTCATCATCCACAGAAAATTAAAAAAAAAGTAAAAAAATAAAAAAGTAAAATCGTTATTAAATCATGATTTGTTTATATACTGAATATTAATAATATGAGGGAAATCCAATATCTCTACAATATTTTCAACTTGTATTAACGTATATATATTGTGGAATTCGCATTCTTGATCTTTGTGATGAAAAGAGCTTCCGACCAAGGAATTTCAAATCGTATTGTTGAATTAATTTTGTATACTGTGTGTGATCTACTTACTGATCATGTAATTTCTTTCTCTTTCCTAGTTCAGCCGCTCTTGTGTTGGAGGTACTCCAATTGTGATCGATTCAATATCTTTGCACAAATCAGACGACCACATTCTACGATTTGAGTCCCGCTTCGAATCTGGAAATCTTGCTAAGGCTGTGAAAGTGACTGACACTTATTATGAACTTTATCTTAGGACTGATATGTATACAAATAGACATATGCAATGGTATTATTTCAGAATAGAAAATACAAGAAAACATCTCTGGTACAGGTATGTCAATGATGCTTGTTTACGAATTTCTATGTTGCAGATACATCGAATGTTCTAAAAATGGTGCATGGTGCCCATTGACCTACTATTCTATATGTCAAAATAAAATGAAAATGCTATACGTATAATGATATTCTCTCCGGGACTTTCTTCTGGCCAACCAAAAATTTGACAATACGGCAATGTCGTACATCAACTTTGAACCATTAACAGTGCTGGTTCTTGCGCAATAACCTTCGACCCGCTAGGCACAATAGGTTCAAATCGTGTTTAATTAAACGCCCTAATTGTTTACATTTATTATTATTATTATTATTATTATTATTAGTATTATTATTATTATTATTATTATTATTATTATTATTATTATTATTATTATTATTATTATTATTATTATTATTATTATTTCAGTTTGCCCACGCACAAACATGGCACAAACACAAATCGAATGATGCCATTGACTTAATAATAAACAGCAAAGCAAGTTCATTTTGAGTATCATCACTATATATTTTGAAATAATTAAATTGAAGCAACGTAGTTTTAAAGTTGCAATTAAATCGTCACAATAGTTTTAAATTGGTAAGTTTCATGCATGCTAGCAACATATATTGGCGTCAGGCAGACAATCAGGCACCGACACCTGTTTCCTATTAGGAATTAATGTTATGCTCTGATATGTTTGTCTTTTATAAATAAGATTGCTTTACGATTCCATCAAGTAATTGCATCAATTCTCACTTGATAAGAGTTAAAGCCGACAAAACGTTGATTCTAACCCCATCTATTAGCATCGGTACTGAGTGGCAGAGCTAGCTCGGGGCCGGGAGGGAGATCTTAGGCCAACCCAGTTTTTGGAGTGACAAAAATAATTTAAACTATTATTTACATATTTTTGAAGCTTATAGTAAACTCATGATATACTTATGGCTGCCCCCCGCAATTTTTATCTTCCAGATCCTCCTCTGTCGATACTTGTTGTATCATGCTCGAAGAATTATTTACAATAGGCCTATGTGTATTTGCTTTTCGGTAAGTAAAAGACTGCGTTCCGTCGTAAAATTATTTGCTGGCCATAGCATCTGAAGAATGTCACGGAGCCACTATATAATAATATCACTTTATCTTGACCTGCAGAATAATTTTCTGTGGTCCATGGGTAGGCCCACAACCAGAGGGGCGCTAGGGAGGACCTGGTCCCTCTAAACATTTCGTAGCCCCTCCAGTCCTTAACACAAAATGTTATTATTAATACAAAAATCACAATTTAGTTATTTGTAAGAGAATCTTTAAGACTTGTCCCCCCTAACATATTCATGTCCCCTCCAAACTTCTATGGCTGGTTGCGGGCCTGTCCATGGGCGCTATTTTTAGAACATCATACTTCTGATATGAATGAACATACTTACCCTAACATTCGTTTAGTTTAATTGTAGTTACTGACTTATATCCAATTGAATATCGAGAGTACCTTCATCCTAGGTAATACAATGAAGGAATCAATCATGTTTCTTCGTAATAATGTCATTCCGTAATTCAATCTAATAAGGAGATCCAGGTCCTTAGCCAGAACACTAAGGAGGACCAAGATGATTTTTAAGGGGGCTAACTTGAATACACCTTATATTTATATACATATCAACAAAGAACTGAAAGTTTCAGTGGGCTTGAAGGTGTTCGCAAGGGGAGATCAGCTACCCCTAGTCACTCCCTAGCTACAATCTGAATAGATGTCAAGTGCACTAGTAAAAATTTCTCAAATGAGCGTATGAGTTGAGCAGTGACCTTAATTTCCATTTTAGAATTTATGTAAAGTGAAAAGTATTTTTAAAAATGAATATAATTTTACGAGTATATTGATTTTTTTTATTACTTTCATAAGAAACTAAAACTTATTCAATTATTTGAAAACAACCAATAAAAACTAAATATCATTTCATACATATTAAGAAATAATTTTAGATCTCAAGTTAAGGAAAAGTTAACTATCCTAATGAATTCTTGCTTGACCTGAGAAATAACGTGCGTACGCCCTGAAGCGACGGACAACTGCGAGTACTTAATTTGAAATGACATTCAAAAAGAAAGAAGAAAAAAAACGTAAAGTAGGGAACAAAATGTTTGTATTTCTTGTCTGTTAAAGCGATCAAAGTGGTTCTGATCAGTATAGAAAGTTGACTTAGTATTAATATGATATTATTGGTATATGATTATATTGCATTATTATGTATTCGTATATCAGTGGTAGTAGTAGTAGTAGTAGTAGTAGTAGTAAGCTAAACACAAAAAAATCAAACGACATTCGATACGGTTTAATCAGCGTGATGCAAAATTTGCATTTCTCAAAGGAAATCAAATACATGTTACAGAAAGGAAACATGGCAGATTTACATTTTCAATGCGATGATTAAAAAGAAAGTAACATATCTCAGCTGCCGCGTGTGTTAATTATCTCTTTAAAAGCTGGAAGTGGAAAAAAAAGATATACTGTACTAGCTTGTCAGAAACTAGTACTAAAGTTTTGTTTGTTTGTTTGCTTTTTGTAAGTGCTAGACATAGATGTGGAGAGACAATTTTAAAACCTGTTGCGAGAACCTGGGGAATTTTAACAACCTGTTCGGGCGAACTGCTAAATGGCACGACTGCCCATGCACCTACTTAATATGGTTAATAGAGAAGTATAAGATTTTTTTTTTTTTGTTGGAACACTAAGATATTAAGTCAATGTCCTACTTTGAAAAAATCAGGTAAACTAATTTTTTTATACGACGTGTGTTTCAAGAAAGGATCGAACATTTTAAACCTTTATCGATTGTCGGGACTTGTAAGTCCCGGTGTTTCAAGGTTACGTTCCCTATTACGTAATAGCCCTTGTGTTGCCAGCAACCCGTTGGGACTAACAAGTCTTTCTTCAAACACTTAAAGGAACGCTCACAAGATGGTACAAGCTGTTTATGAGCGTTGCTGTGTATGTGTGACAAATGAAATTTCGCGCGTTTGAAGCATGCTGTTTATTTGTGAGTCGTAGTCGAGTGTGTTCTGATTTACTCTAGTTTTTGTGTAGTATTTGGAGCTTCAGACGTTCGTGGATTTTTTTGTTACTTGATCAGATATAGTATAAATAATACAAATATAAATTTTAACAGTTTTTGTATTATTGCGCGTATTATGGGGTAAAATTACAGGTGGACCCAGAAGTCCCGTCAGGCTTGTAGGCAGAGGCGGCATCAGGATTTACCTTTTTGGACTATAAATAGTGTGCTCTATTTGCAGTGAAATTTGTTTTCGGTAATATCTAAATAAGAAAAATGTTTTGTAAATACTTAATATTCCTCATTTCGTTGCCTCGAATATGCCAGGACGGGTATGCAAGCCCCTTGTATCACCTGGTGTCGCGTTGCCTTTAGTGTTTTTTCAATGTTGGAAAATATTACAATGTGCGGATATTGCGTAACTATGTTTTTCGGTTCCTTTGTAGGAATAATGTCTAGAATACTCGACGATAAGGAAATAGAAGATATTCTTCTAGAGGATATTCCACCAGATCTTGAAATAGACACTCCATTTGAAGACAGTAGCAGTGATGAGGTAGAGAAGGAAACTGTCAATCCCTTGGAAACTGTATCAGACAATCCAGGTTCTTCAGCGTTGTCTCCGACAGTTCCATCTACAGAAGGTGAAAATAGTGATGGCTGATGGTGGTGATGATGTGGCAAGTGCAAAGACAGTAAGAAACTTTCAAAAACAGGATAGTGTAACGACTGTTCCAATTTTTTGCGTTATCTCGGGATGCGTTCGTAACTACTTTTTGCCGAATTCTTCTCCAACAGACGTTTTTCTGAACATTTTTCCAAGCGAAATTGTTAATAATTTTGTTTTTCAAAGCAACTTGTACATTCAACAACGCAACAGGAAAGTGAAACCAATCACAGAATAAGAAATGTTTGGTTTTATTGGTTTACAGTTTTTGTTTGGCTATCACAGGTTACCGCAAACGTGTCATTATTGGAGTACCGACCGAGATCTAACAGTGCCGATTGTGTCTCAGAGAATGACAAGAGAAAGATACAAACAAATACTGTCCAATATGCACGTGAACGACAATTTGGCTATTCCATCTGATAACAAAGACAAATTATACAAACTTAGACCATTAATTACATCATTGAATGCAAATTTCCAAAAAACTCAGGTTGCCAGATCAGTACCAATGTATTGATGAGAGTATGAAGAAGAAAAATCAGAAATTGTATGTAAAGGTACAAACAATAAATCATGATCATAGTATTACCAATTGCTTCTAATTATATCCCTAAGACAGTAAAATTTAAGATTATAAAAACATCCGAACTAAATATATATGACAATTATTATGTTAACTCGTTTCAGCATGACGGGACTTTAAAGTCTCTTAAGTGTAAACACGTGGCCCATGATGATAATCATCAAATCGATCGATTTAATGGTTACTTGTACGCATTTAGAACTGAAATACGAACAAAATGTATTAAAATTCAAATTAATATTTAATTCGGGTCATAAAGGGTTAAGTAGCAGCAGATTGCGTGCTTCGGCTACGATGTGCACACAGCGATATATCTTAGTAATAGATTGCCTTTTATTAGGTTCCGATCTATGCTTTAGTTGTCGAGTAACTACCGATTGAGTGATGTCATGCATTTACTACTAACCGGATTAGTAAAAAAAACAGTAATGAATGGGCTGGAGGAACAACGCATCTATGTGGAAACTTTCACAAAAACATTCCAAATGCTGGACCAAGAATACAGGGATGATTGCAATTGCCGAACACAGTTCTATAATTGGTTTAGGCGTTTTAAGGGGACAGAAGTTCTGTTGCTGAAGATCCAAGATCTGAACTTTGGTTGTGCCTAACACACCCTATTCTCCGCACTTGGCCACGGCAGACTGTTTGTTTTCTGTTTCTCAAACTTAAAACCATTTTGAAAGGACGTCGTTTCCACTCCATAGAAGAAATTCTGGAAATGTCGACGACAGTACTGCACGCCATCGAAAAACGTAATTTCTAGCAGGCGTTCCAAAACTGGAAGAAACGATGGCAACGGTGTATTGACATTAGTAGCGAGTACTTTGAAGGGGATAGTAGTTGAAAGTTCGTACAATGAGCATTGAGCAATAAAGCAAGAATAGCAAAAGTTTGGTCTTTCTTTGACTGCTCCTCGTAAATCAGAACTGTACAATTATACTAATAAAACAAGGAATTATATATTTATTCTGTACAATCTTTTGGTATATGAATTCGTAACGAAATTACATTGGTTAGTTGCAGAATTCACACTCGAGTTCTTAGGATTTTAGGCAAGGTCGCTATCAACACATATGTTTTCCGATATTAATGAAAAGTTAAATATCAACTTCTTGAGTTTGTTAATGCACACTCATTTTTAATGAGGTTTCAGATCAACCAACACACACACACACACAAAACTACAAACGTGAAATTTTGAACTCATCTATTTACTACTTGCTATTATAAAACAGTACATATTGTATGTATAATACAATTAACATTGACTTACAATTAAGCCTTAGTATCATTCCGAAATTCGCTCAAATGATCTTCGTGTTGCAAATTAAAAGAAACGTATTGGATAGGACAATTGGGATAATTTCTAGTTCGTTGTTTGTCACTCTATATTTCTACTCATTATCCACACACAGAAAATTGTCCTTGTTTTTTAGTTATTATAATCGTAGTTTGGATGTTGCTATCGAATATTTACAGCAGTTTAATTATATTTATTATTTATTTAACAACTACTCAACAGCTTAAACTAATTTATTTCATAATGGCACCATGATCAACATAACTACATAACAAAAATCATTTTTAATTTACCATAAGTTGTATTATACATTAGCAGACATTAAAAATGCAGCGTCAAGAAGGAAAGGAGATAGCAGCTCCAAATGGAGCAGATAGATAGCTTAAGGAATGATTTTTCAACCCGTAGGTCAGGACCCCTAGGGGGCTGTGAGATGAATATATGGAGATCGCGAATTGAGGCGAAAAATATAAATGTAATTACGATCTAGTAGCGAAAAATATTTTTTAAAGATTATTTTGATATACATTATTTCTATCTTATTGTCAAATATAACAGAGAATACTAAGCAAGTAATTTTTAAAAAAAAATGTTAGAATGAAAGAAAATGAAATTGGTAAAAATTGAATATTGAGATACGAGAAAAGTACAAATGCATATTGAAATAACAAACATGCATATTGAAATAAAATCAAAATGAAGGCCAGTGTGAAACCTGTGCTTGGTGTGATTTCATTATGCGATAAGCGGCGACAATCAAAAACCTTATTACAAACCGGAAATTACTTATGGGGTCACTGGCAACAGAATCTCATGAAAGGGGAAGCTCGTGATTTGAAATAGGTTGAGTAAACCTGGATTAAAATGTAAGTGAGAAATGAATACTCATGTTAAGCTCTCTGCGATGTGTGACAGCGCCGTGAGATCCTAACATAAATTCAAAAAGTCAGTTATTCTTAGGTCCACGTGGGCGTCCAAAACGACTATGGCACAAGACGTAGAGAGAATTAGGCCTTCTACACTCTCCCGGAATGTGGCAAGTGATTCTTTCGCGACACGTTACGAGAGATCATGTTGCGGATTTCTCTGCTGAGATAGGCGTTGTGCAATCATGGACCAGACGTATTCAATTAGCCAGCTATCAGACTAGTGAAAGAAGCAATGAAACTTTGTACCCATTCAAGAAATGTCGGGCATTGCGTTACAAATTTGGTTGCACGTTAATCTGTTGGAAACTGAATTCATGCAGAACCTGCAGTAAAAGGACCACAATTTGGTGTAACAACTCATCGATGTATCGCTTGTCATCGAAGGCAAGACAATGCATATTAGGCGTGAGGAGGTACGGAATCCAATGAAATTTCATGCTCTAACGTTCAACTGGGCCGGTATTGTGATGCAGAATTTCTCAGACTTTTGCCATTGCTCAGACGGAGATGCTAACATCGTGATGTTTCAGGTAGAAGTTGAATTCGTCCGAGAAGGGAATGCCAAGCTGTTCTAGGTAATAGTATACAACAGCTCCTCATCGTGTTCCGTACTCGAGTATAGTTCTTACTCTTGCACCACGTACAGAAATGGTGGTATGTCATGTGCAAGTGGTAATAGAACACATAAGAAACCCGGATCATGTTGTACTCACACTGGAATATGCAGTATGAGTACACCGTGATCTGCGTTTCTTATGTGTGCTATTACAATTTCTACATAAAATACCATCACGTTTGTACGTAATGCAACAGTAAGAACTATCCACGAGCACAAGACATGCAATATGCGTTAAAGTCCCTTCCCCCACACACATAGTGAAATATAAAGTACAAGGGCACTACAGAGGCGCACATAAAGTGCACCGTACTCGAGGATAGTTCAAACTTTTGCATTACGTACAGAAATGGTGGTATGTCATGTACAAGTTTCAGTCGATAAGTAAATGAAAGTCGCTTTGTTACCCCATTTTCAAGTTCCTAGGTCCTCAATGAATAATCCGTAAAAGACTGAACTTCGTGAGTCCTCGGGAAATGATGAGGACCTGTTGTATACTATATCGCGCCTATACTTTGCAGTCAATGGACTTCGTGCAAATATGCCCTGTCCTGCCACTTGACGTCGAAATGTTTATGGGGATTCTGTTCGCAGCGCAACAATAACTCCGAATTATTGTGGCAGCGTTTGGGATGTAGCTACAGCCTGACGTGGAATCTGAAGCAATGGACTCCCGCAAGAAATCTAACGAGGTCTTCCATGCCAAAACCGAATACACTAATCACCGTATATACAAAGGAGCTCTTATACGGTACATTATTCCTAGAACGGGGCACGGTGGCCCAGTGCTAGAGCGCTTACAACTGGTACGTGGGGTCCCTGGTTGCTAGTTCGATCATCATTCACTTGCCTTAATCATCCATCTCCCTGAGATTTCTCTTAATAATTTTGAAGTTATTTCTCGATCGATTCTTCGGGAATTGCTGCCGCATTTCACGACGAAGCATTGTACGAACGTCCAGACACATTCTCATAACTCCAACTTTCTGTCACTATTGAACTAATTATTGCTCTGTTTCTGTTTCCAAGGGTGGTACGTTGAATAGTTGCACTGGTAATAATTTACATTCCATTCACCTTCTGTACATTCTGTAAATGTAGAATCAACCCGATGCCTTATTCTTGGTTTTGCATTTTTATGGTTAGTAGTGAATTTAGAGGAATACTGTAATATAAGAACTTGAACATAAAATATTTCATAATGCACTTCGGCTTAAAGGTAAAGTTGTATTCGTTTCTATCGCTGCTTCTTTTGAACATCAACAACAGTATAAACTGAACAATAAATTTATTATTTTAATAAATTTATACCTATCAACGTGAACAGTTCCTAGTGATTGGCATCGTTGGACTACTCTCTTTAGTAAGTTGCTGTTGATTGAAGGAATTACACTTTAATGTAATGGCTTTGTGAATCGATAAATATCTAGTTATGACAATAAGATATAAGTAATATGGTTCTTTTTATTATGCATTTAGGTTCTCCATTGTAAATTTAACTAAACCTGATAGTTTATACAGTTGTGGAATGAAACCACTTATGTATTCAACGAAAGATGCAGAGGAGAGATCGATAGGTTGGAGGCGATGTGGAGACAATATAACATACTTTCGAAACGATTCGCAGTAAGTTTATTATAATTGATTTATGCTTGTCAATATACTTGTTCATTTCCCAATATGACATATATTGTTCATTTTACCGAAGTAGCTTAATACGCAACGCTATAAAGGTAACGAAGAAAGTTCTGTTGCTTTTGTGGAGGACTATGTTCCATTTTCCTCACACCGTGAGTTAAATGATAATTGAGATAAGGCGAAGGTAAGTTGTTGGTGTGAGTATATCCAACATACTACTTGGTTGTGGCAGTTCAGTTACACCGTGAACTTGCGTAAGGACAGAGTGAACATGGGTCCTCCATAAAGCGTCATAAGGGCGTGTATGCTGTATGAGTTCAAACTGGGGTCAAACGCCACTGCAGCGGGGCGGAAGATATGCCAGATCTTTGGTGAGGGTGTCGTGACTACGTGGACAGTGCAGCGGTGGTTTAACAAGTTTAAAGACGGTGACGAAACACTCGAACACGCACCACATGCCGGGAGCCCAAGACACGTACAAAATGAAGATCTTCAGGCAATTGAGGCAAACAGTGGCCAGACATATGAGGGAATGGGGCAATTCAGTGTGAGTGGAGAAACTATTCGGCAGCACCTCCATCAACTTGGGAAGCACTACAACTTGGGTCGATGGGTCCCACATGATTTGACTCAGGGCCACAAGGCAAAGCGAGCAAACACCTGTGTTTCTTTGCTGTCTCACCTGAGGAAGGAGCCATTTCTGAACAGGACGTTGACATGTGATGAGAAGTGGGTCCTGTATAAAGCTCCATGGCGCCGTCATCATTGGTTAGCATAATATGAACCGGTTCCAAAACAGCCGAAATCAGCACTGCATCAGAAGAAGGTCCTCCTGTGTGTTCGGTGGACTGCTCGCGGCATCATGCATGGGAAACTGCTATCAGGTGGTCAGAGCATCAATGCAACTGTGTACTGTCAGCAGTTGAGCTGTGTTCAAGAAAAACTCAAAACTCTGGAGCCAGTACTTCTGAATCACAAAGGAGTCCTCCTGTTACAGGACAACGCTAAGCCTCACGTAGCTAGGATGACCCGGGACACCATTCTATGTCTCTTGGATGGGAAACACTATTCTACCCGCCATACTCCCCGGACATTGCACCGTACGATTATCACCTGTTCCATTCCTTGGACAATCACCTTAGAGGACAACAGTTCAAATCCGTAGTAAAGATGCAAAATAGACTTGATACTTTCTTCGCTTCACGGCCCACCAAGTTGTACTGCGATGGAATCCATGACCTTCCAGAACGTTGGCAGGAGGTCGCCGATGCTGAAGGGTACTATTTTTGATCTTTCAGGTACGTCTTAGGTGACATATCGATGTTCGAAGGTGATGGGTGAAAAAGCGACAGAACTTTCTTGCTTACATTTATAGATAGATATAGTAGATAAATACAAAGATATAGTCAACTACTCACTTGGCAAAGACATCTCGTATATAGGCACGTAGCCAAGGGAGGGGTCCGGATCCCCCCTTCAAGACAAGAAATGAAAAAATTAAGGAAGGATAAAAAATGAAATGAGAAGAAGGATCAGCGTTAAAAATGAACTACAGGAAGCTTTTGTTTACTCTTTGTTATGAGGAGACTTGTATTACTTGCAATACATGGTGGCGAGGTGAGCGAGATATCCTGGAAAAGTCATGGAATTTGAAATTTCTAGAAAATTTATGGAATTCTCAGAATTTCTGCTACTAGTTAGGGAAATGTTAAGCTTTCGAAAACATAGTGCCGTTCTGTAATAGTGTAGACATTTTTTATCATAATTTTTCGTCATCGCTTCTCTGTAGTATCAAACATGTTATTTCAGAAACAGTTTTCTACTGCTCCTTTAACTTATCATTTTGAAGAGAGTAGGTGACGCAATAATAAAAACAAAATTTTATGTGGAAAGAAAGTTTTGTTAACATTTGATTCAACAGAGAAAGGAACGCAGATATTGTAAAATGTTTTACAAGACATTATTGAGTATGTACTTTTTATAATAGTGAATATGTACTTTGTATATTAGTTGAGGTTATAATGAAAGGAAATTTGTTATATTTGAATAAACAAAGGAAGGACGTAAATATTGAACAATCTTTTTCAATACGTTATTATTATTATTATTATTATTATTTTACTCGAGATTTCTTCATAGTTTATTAAAATACCAACATATCCTCATTTTATTGTCCTAACAAACCAATATATGTTAATAGTAAAGTAGTTTAGATCAGTGCTATTCAGCCCGGGGGTACGCGGAGATGTTTCTGAGGATACTTAATCCTAAAATAAGCATATATCCAATATTTATTGAATTATCGTAGTTGGAGAATTTTTTCTTTCCAATGATTTCTCTGCATTAACGTTAATAAAAATGAAGCACAGAAATTGCTTGAATCCGGAATCAGCTCTTAGTCTCACACTCTCGAAGATTCGAGCAAAAATCAACAAGTTGGCATCCCGGAAATAAGCTCAGTCATCTCCTTAACACTTTAGTTCCAAAATTACTTTTAGTTTTTGAATTTTTAACATTGTCCTCAGTGTTCGAATTATCAGGGAGGATGAGGGGAAACTCGCCCTCAGAACTGGATGTCTCCCATATGTTTTGAAATTTCCCATGTTACTTGTTTCGGATGTATACTTTATCCCTCTTTAAATAGTCTTTTAATTGGCACACTGATTGTTCTTTTGTTGGGTCTCTGTTTTCCCCCCTTTTTAATCAACAGAACATGTATATTAAGGTTAGTAAGTCAATTTTAAAGGAGCAGTTCGAGTTAAAAACAAGTTTGGTGCAATAGAAAGAGTAACAAAAAATAAGAGACCCGTGTTTTTTTATATCTTGATAGGCCGTCTCGTACAGCTTCTACAGGCATTTGTTTTTGATGAATCGTAAATGCTGACGTCATGGGTGGGATACGCGAGAAACTCAATGTGAGTCAGCAATCACTCCCTTGTACGCAGCTGATAAACCTTTAATAGTGCATTGGATTTAAGAGATTGTGTTTTGGAGTTGTTAGCAGTTTGGCTCTGTGTTGAATTCTTGAGCGATGTTTTAGTTAGTTGTTTTTCCTACAGCATTAGTATAAAAAAGAGTAGAGAGAGAGCAGTAATTACGTTTGTTGTGCGTAACAGTGTTTCTTCCAGACATGTTTTTAGGGTGGCAATGTCTCCCGGAGCTCTGAGAGATTCCCCCGGAGGAGACCAAAATAATACGTCTATAAAATAATAAATATAATAGTACTGTGTAAAAATAATGTGCCTCTCCGAATACGAAGTGTCCCCCCCCCGGAATTTTTTTCTGAAAAAAAAAACACTAGTGTGAAGTAGAAAACACGTGTTAG
Source organism: Thermobia domestica (assembly GCF_964235325.1). Classification (NCBI taxonomy): domain Eukaryota; kingdom Metazoa; phylum Arthropoda; class Insecta; order Zygentoma; family Lepismatidae; genus Thermobia; species Thermobia domestica. Next base: position 129,562,047 of record NC_137456.1, on the reverse strand, counting down.
TACTGCGCGTGCTGTGTCTGTGAAGTGAAGTAGAAATGCCTAACACCTGCTGTGTTTTCGGTTGTAATTCTTGTGCAATTAAATCTGAGGACATAAAGTACCTTTTTTTACGTTTCGGGGTCGTGGGAAATCGCCAGATCGATATAAATTATGGCTCAAGAAAATCAATGGGGAAAAATGTACCAAATAAAATCACTCGTGTTCCAAACATCTTGAAGAGCCTGCCTTCGAGAAGTCAAGTTTACTGAAAGAAAAGTTAATGCCAGTGGCGGATCTAGGTTGTGGCCGGGGGTCTAGGCCCCCCAGTTTTTGAGTGACAAAATTGATTTAAGCTATTATTTAGATATTTTTGAAAGTTTTTAGTAAACATGATATACCTATCATAGTCTGGGTTCTGATTCCCCCCTCCTGAGTTTTACCGTCTAGATCCACTTCTGGCTAATGCCAGGAGAATTATTTACACGCAAACTAAGAAAGAATGCTGTTCCAAGTATATTATTGAAAGGTTTAAAATCCGAGCCATTGAACAAGCACCGATCTATGTCTAGTTACCAACGTACAAATATCGTACAAGACGCAATTGACGGTTGTAGTCAAGGCGAGACATTAGAGGGTAATAGAGACGATGTCACTCATGATTCTGAAGATACTGCTTTAGAAATAAGCTATACAGTGTGAATTAGGGAGTGAAATATACCGGCTTGTAGAAGGACTCAGTGACGATGACTGTTCCTCAAGACATTGATTCATCGTTTAATTTCTCTGTATCATGTGACAATGATGATGAAATGGGTGATGAGAGTTGTTCCGCGGACAGCTATGCGAATAAAAGAAATTTAACCGGTGAATTGTTTTTCGTATTCTGCAAACTTTACAGATGTTATTTCATTTTTGCCTCATATGTTGCGCTCCTGTACATACCTTGAAGCACAAAATTATAGGGTCAGCGTTAAAAATTACTACAAAACGTGAAAATGAACATACTTATATTTGGGAATCGGAAGAATGATTAAAGAAAAGGTACTTAGGTGTTGCAACAATCTCGTCCGCCATCTGCTTACATGATATTGGTTTCGATTTTTTTTTTTTTTTTTTGAAACGTTGAACTTATGCTTTCTAGAATACGTTTTATAATATTATAAAAACGTTTGTACAGCAGATGCAGATGATATTTGTAAGTCTTTGCAATCAGTTCTGGAAAAGGAAACAGCACTTAGAACGTGCCACCGCACCTTTCACAAACGAAATGCTTGGCACTGTGTAGTATGTAAGCCTGCTCTCGTTCCTTGACCACCAATGACGTCATCACAAAATCTTTCTTCCTCTGTTACTCGCTAACGAGTGAACGTATCGCGATCAAACAAACACCATTCCTTTTAGAATTTTCAACTCCACAAATGGAAATAAATTGTAAAAAATGCATTTCTAAGTCGAACTGCTCCTTTAATTTACAGAAGCAACTTCTTTTTAACAGCTTCAGGGGTACACAATTGGATGGCGAATTGAGTCTAGGGTTACGCGAGAAAAAAGGTTGAATAACACTGGTTTAGATTGGTCGAGCTCCTGGACCTTCAGAATTTCATGTCACCCCCCCCCCCCGTTACGAAATTCTGGCTAAACGAACCAATATATGTTCCAGTAAAATAGTTTAGAATGATCGAGCGCCTGGTGTGATGACCATAGTATTTCATGTCACGGACACCCCCCTTCACGAGATCCTGGCTACGTGCCTGGTATATTAATATTTTTTCCCTTATCATTCGATCTAGATGCATTACATAATGTGGTATGGATGTCCCTCATTAATGGGGTTAACATATTTCAAATTATAATAGTTTGAGTGGAATTGCTGCAGACAAATCTATTTTTGTAATATTAAATGTCTTATGAATTGTTAAATACACAAAATATTATTTTTTATTTTTTATTTATTTATTTATTTATTTTTACAGGAATGAGGAAGATGAACAACAATCTGCATCGTACACACTTAGTTTTAACGTAAGCTTTCCTCATGATAATGATACAGTCTACATGGCTCATTCTTACCCTTATACATACACGGATCTTCAAGATTATCTAATGGACTTACACGTAAGAAAATTTAATTTATTTTTCCAATAGTAAATTTCATTGTTAGTTTGTAAGTTTTTCTAGTGTTTACAATATACTGTATGTACCCAGCACCGTAACTTAGATTTTACTGGGGGGCAAGCATTAATACGCGTATTTGGGCCCCCTAGAAAAAGTTGTTTTTCTAATTTTGGGCCCCCTTCTTTCCATCCTTCTCTTACTCTTTATAGGTCTCGCGGAGCCTGTAGGCCCTACTACACGGCAAGGTCTGTGAGGCCGTTAGTTACGCCCCTGGGCTCGTTCCATACATCGCAAATCAATTAAGGGGACAATATTGACAAATCTCAAAGCCATACGAATAAATATTATTTCTAGAGCCCCTAATAGTAGATATTTTTACTGAAATGGGCCAACTACTCATTTCTGTTTTATTTATCTTTTGTGTGCTGTTTTGTTTATGTAATGTAGTGAACCTGTTTGATATTCATTTATAATATCAAATTGTATCGTATATGGAGTAAGAAAATTTTTGTCTTAAAATGGGCCCACCTCGAACGGCGAGGAGATTCCCTGGGGGCAGTTGCCCCCTGACCCCCACAAGTTACGGCCCTGTATGTATCATCATAAAAACGTAGAAAAGAGATAGCTACAAATATACACACACACACCAAAAACAAATTTGCATGCAACACTCTGTAACTCTTTCTATTTTTCTTTTTTCTTCTTTTTGTTATTCTTATTTTGAATTTAACGTCCCATGTTATACACCGAGGCTAAGGGAGACGGTGATGATAATGAACGAAATGATGAAATGGAGAAAGTGGGAAGAAATGGGAGAACACCGATAATACACACACACACACACACGGTTTTTGCCCACCGAAAAAATTCACTTGGAGCGAGCTGGTATCGAACCGGCACCCCAGATATCAGAAGTGAGGGTTCTACTACTGATTCACCATGGGCCCTGTTATTATTATTATTATTATTATTATTATTATTATTATTATTATTATTATTATTATTATTATTATTATTATTATTATGCTGACATTAATTTTATGCTGAAAAATTTCTCAGAATCAAAAATACCTTTAGATTTTGAAAACATTTTGTTTTATTCTTTTTGATAGATTTGTTTCATTTTCTTGTTTGTTTGTTTGTTTTTTTTAAAAAAAAGAAAGCAGGCTTTACTAAATATGTTCTTAATTTTAGTTTAGTAATTACTTCTTAGTCATAATTAACTATATTTTCTATCGTAGAATTTTGTTGTGAAGTAAAATTAAGAAAGTGGACTAAGACTATAAAAGCAGTGGACGCTCTAAGTAATTCACAATAATCCATTATAATCAATTGTGTCCAATGCTTTTATAGTCTTAAAACCATTCCTTGATTTTACCTACAAAAGAATTTATTATATATATTTCATAAAAGCATTAATTTTATTATATTATTACTGTTTTTTTTCACATTCAATTCGATCGTATCTTCAAAATCTGAAATATTGTTTAAGAAGATCCCTGGATGTTATACTGTACATGCCAACACAAGAGCATTTTATTGTGTAATAGAATATAATACATAGTTAATAAAGAGCAATATTAGTAACTTAATAAAAATATATAAATATACAGAAATATTATATAAAAGTAACAACGAATATTGTGTTTTCATCCATCTTCTCTCGATGTGCGAAATTTCGTCACTGTATGACGTCGGGAAATGAGTTAAATTAAAGTTGCAAGGTTTGAGAACATAGATGAACAGCATGTAAAAAAGAACATTTTCTACACTGTCACGTTACAGACACACATATGTATGTCAGATAATCGTATCAAGTAATATATTAATTTATATATTACTTTCTACAAATTTTGAAGGTGTTTTATTTATAAATACGAAAAATAATTAAATAAAAATTTATTAGTAATTATTATTGAAAAAAATCGATAACAACGTAACCCATTGTCGAATGGCCATGTTATAAATATTGTCATATTGTTCGTAACATGATCTTTCTTTTATTGTCATCAATGCAGAATTGCCACGTACACATTCGTAGCTGAGTTAATTTACACTAATAACTCATCCTTATGGAGGCAGTTGGACACGTTTTTTTTGATTCATTTAAATTACTAAAACTAGTATCATAGAAAATGTTATAAACATAAGTTGAGAAGCATAAATAAAATATGAAAATATTAGATTAGGCTATATTCCAATACTGGTGCTGAGGTCTCTAAGTGTTTCTAAATAGTGCATGCCTAATAACAGAGTAGCTAATCTGACGAGAAAATTAATCGGATGTTATGAGTCAGACTTATTCACTAATGCGTCGCTACTACTCAAATAGATTGTATTCACCAATATCTCTGTAGTTGGAGTCGATGATGATTATCGTATCACAGTTTTAAGCAGATTAACTCTGATCCTAAACGTATATATCGGTTCACGAATCCCCTTTTTCTGAAACGATGGCATGATGTTTTACTTCCGCTTAGAATCGACAAAGGTTTTCTTGGTTACGTTAAATGTAGGAAGTGAACTTAACTGTCTGACTCAAAAAAGTGTAATATATTGAGATTCATTTCCGAAATGAACGAATGAATTGTACTAAAGAATTTAAACGTAGGTTCCTTGCTTCCTTGTTATTGGCTCCAAATGCTATATTTCCGACCTTTCCAGGCCATTATCTATATACAGTGACTTGTATACATATTTTGTTATATATATTATGGACAGGACATGAAATTTCAAGTCGTAATCCAGTAGCCAGATCAGAGTTTAGTCACCATTTTTTCTCACACAGATGTAATTCATGAAAATATCTATCGCCAAAATTATATTTAGTCACGAATGACGACCTAGCGACCAATTTGATACATAGTCATACATATTTTGGTTTTAAGTTAGCTAGGATCCACACTCGTATTTCCAGTCGCCATAATGACCTGGTGCACAGGATTTTTCGAGGCATAGACTTCTGATATTTTTTAAGTCTCATCCATGGGAGGAGTTAGGAATTGTCTGCTTGGGAGGAGATAGGCGTTTTGTTCGGTCTCAGGCCTGTGGAATACTTGCTAGACGAGTGTGGAGTTAATATGAATAACTCATTTTTGACCATTTTCTTACTGTTATTTAGTTTTATACACCTAGAGGTCTTGGTAGGTGATCTTATAGGTGGCATTTTTATTTTTTGTCAAAAAGTTGGGGGCAATGCTCCCCATAACCCCCATGGCTTCGCCCATGGTCTCACACCCTAAAATGGTCCTACATCAGAGCAAAGTAACCCATGAAAAAACTCAATTGAACAGTATTGAGTGCTGCCCCAAAGCAGCCTCAAATTTCCAGTGCATTTGGTACAGAAGAGAAAATATGAATTTTTTTTATGAAATCAGGAAAGAGAAAAATGAACATCCAACTCTGTTCAGAAGGTACGTTGGCACGTATCGAATTAGCTTGTTTGCTGTGCAATGTTTTGCCTTCAGGCGAACTACTGGCGATCGACTAGATAAGAGTCAAGAAAGAAAGAAAGAAAGAAAGAAAGAAAGAAAGAAAGAAAGAAAGAAAGAAAGAAAGAAAAATAAAGAAAGAAAAAGATATGCTTATTTCATGGAAATATGCTTACTTCTTGGCATTAAGTGTTTGAAAACCAAAACTGTTCTGAATATCCCTTTTTTAATTTCCATAATAAGAATAAAGGGAAATGTTAATTCTCAGAGGAAGAAAGAAAGAAAACATTATATTTCACACAGATAACAAAACAAAATATTCTACTTAACTACGCCTTGGCCTTGTGTGTTTCAAAATTGTTCAGAATGTTTCTCCTAATTCCAATATAAAAATGAAGGAATATAAAGAATTGTTAATTCCCATAGAAAAAGAAAAAAATATAATTACACTTATTAAACAAAAAGAACAAGATAAAATACTTCATTCTATCCTGGCAATTCCAAATGCTTAGAACTATTTTTTTTTTTTCCTTTTGCTCATGAACACTTCATATCTTCAAAGTAATATTAGTCTTGAACAAAACGCTTTTCAATAAACATAAAAAATCTTATAATTTTAAACCTAATAGATTGTCCACGAACCATGATTATCTATCACCACATTGATTCGAGGAGGCATGGAATCAATTAGTGACGAAGGGAGAAAGGAAAGGGAAAGGAAGAAAGTGGACTGGGAGCTGTATGTTAGGTGCCATCCCGGCATTTGCCTGGTATGAATGAGGAAAACCGAAGAAAAGCCTCACTCAGAATGGCTGGACTGAAAAAGCTGTTACATCTTTTCAACCAAGTATTCCCGTATACATAGTGAATGAAACCTCTTATTTCTCAACACTTTCGATCAACAGTTTTGTTGGAGCGTTTTATATGAGTTCTGATTCTTGATTATTTAATGGAAGATGAAGATGTCTGGGTCATTGTCCATCGGAAAATAAAATTTTTCGTTTGGTGTGGGCAGCATAATATTCAACTACAAAGTCGCTCTTATTCCTGTTACCTAAGGGTCTTCTTCCTGTTAACTAAGGTTTTTTTTTTTTTTTTTTTTTTTTTTTTTTTTTTTTTTTTTTTTTTTTTTACTACTTCCTTCAAGACTAAGCACGATTCTTCCTTAACCTCCTAAACTCACTTACAAATAATTTGTGATCTAAACTTCCCCCTTAACAAAGAAAAATAATAAAACATGTTGACTTAAACGCTTGAAACAATATTGGTGAAAATTTCACTAGCACAATAGATGATGAGGCTATTTAAAACAAAACCTATACGATAGTAGAGATGCTACAACTATATGATACTTTAATTGAAAAGTATGAGGAGCAAACGAAATGCCATAATACTGAAAATTGATACACATGCTGTTTACTCTTGTGTGTGTTATTGTTTGCAGAAATTATTGTTGCTGAGGAAACGAGACAAGACGACATCGTCCAATAGAAATAGTTAGACCTTTTTGAAAACGAAATTGAATTTCCATGATACTTCACGAGACGAGAGAGACCCCGTTCGTGAACAACACTAGCAAAAATCACGAAGTTTACGTCGTGACCGTGGCAGTGGTGTTATTCTAATTTTTTAAAACAAGAGTCGTTTAATCTAATTTTTTTTATATATAATATGTCTTGGAAACGAATTATTCTAGATAGGATGGTTGTAAAAGTTATTGGAAAGACCTTAATCCAGCAACGGATTAAAAATTGTTGATAATAGTATGTATGCGTTTCGAATATAAATAACCCTCACAACTATAATAATGTAATCGCAGTTCTCATTCTTGATATCTGAGCATTTGAGATAAGAAATAAACGCTTATACCTTGTTCTGAGAGATGATATGTTTAACCCTGTAGCTGTAAGAGGTTCTAAAAACAAAGATAGTTAAACAAAAATTTACTGTTTCTGGGTATAACTGGGTAACATTTACTGCTGTCTGGATTTAACAAACGATTCTGCGAACTGAAAATATTTTAACAACCGGTTCTAGTGAACCGGTGCGAAGCTGCTGAATAGCACCACTGGACCGTAGGGAATTCCCTCCTAATAGAGTTCTCAACTTCAGCATGAGAGGCCCGGGATCGATTCCTGGTGGGAGCTTATGTGGTTAAGATTCCACGTTAAGATATAGGTCCACGTCTTAAATTGCCTCGGCGCTGAACAGAATACTAAACTCCAAATCAATCCACCACCCAACCAATCGACATCGAAATCAGAAGCGCCTTTCCGTTATAATTAGAGTAGGTGGCTCAATGATAGAGGGCTCACTTTTAGTTTCAAGATCATAGGCTCGATTCCAGGCTATGCTATGTAAGTTGTCTTGAACAGATTGTGTCCATTTGTTTCTGGGTTCTTTATTGCCTTCCTCTTCATTCCTCAGTTCCTTTCATTATTCGTTTTGTTCACTCATCATCTGTTTCCTTTAGCCTCCAGGACATAATCGTGCGTTGTTAAAATTCCCATTTCATTTCATAGTATTAGACCAATAATGCAGTCTTGAATTTCCGAAATCACTTTTCATTGTTCACTCCTCAATTACCTGTGAGCAACGGTGCCGACTCTCCAAAATTTATGTAGGTGCAAATCAATGGTGGGACGTACTTGCCTATATGTTATCAGGGAAGTCTCGATATTTTATTGATTAATTTTTACTTAAAATCTTTTGTAAACACCGTCATAAAGGGTTGTCCTATGATAAAGTAAACTATATCGGTACTATAAGGATAAATTGGGGCTGCCCTAGCTTAGTTGATAACACGGCTAACTTAAACGAGAGAAAAACGAGTTCAAGCCCGGGTTCAAATTAAAAATCTTGTGGGTTCGCCGCCCCCCAAGATTATTTGTACGGGTGCTGGAGCCCCGGAGCACCCACGTAGTCGCGCGCATGCCTGTGAGTAGATCGCGAGTGTTTAGATACCTAAATTAATTATAATAGGTAACCTGGCAGCTGGCACCAAGGGCGCCGATTTTTCTGCAAATTTGGGGGTGCCCATTCAGATACTGAAGGTATATATATGGGGATTTTAAGACAAATTGCACTCAAATTATGCAAAATATTGTATATTCATAAATATAATATGGGGGCCCACATGAGCTTTGTTGGGCCCGGGCCCCTTGCCTCCCCCCAGGATCGGCGCCCTTGCCTGGCACTTGTAAACTACTATGTATGAATTATTTGTTTTCCTTGAAAACAAATTCAAGTATTGTTTTCCTTTTCTGTCTAAAAGCACTAAGCTTAGTATCGAAAAGAACGTTACTTTATAGCAGACACTGGATTTGTTTGGGAGAGCTGCTTACAGACCTCACGTGAAAGCAGCAGGTCTCGGAGAAGTTAACTCACGTGAACAGGGCTGGGAATATTTTCTTCTCTTGCCCGGCTGACTTATTTCTTTCGTAACTGTAGAGGCAAAGATACTTTGTGTAAGTTTGAGACTGTTAGAGGAAGTGGTGCCATATCTTGGATCTGAATAATAGAAATATAACGGCATCTATTACTATATAGTACCATCGTGACGGGCATCTTGAAGTTCACCATATAAGATTTTGGCTCCAAATTTTCAATTAGGAGTTACGTGACATATCGTTTTGGTCAGTATATTACCACAAACATACATCTGACGCTATTTCCAACTTAACTCTAATTATTTAATAGTTATTACCTTCATAAAATTTGTCTATAAACTTACAATCGTCTTTGCAAACTCACATGGTACTTTCGCCCAATACTTGAGGCGAAATGTATTGAGCATATGAGGTCACTTGGGCACTATTCAATATTATACAACTGAACTCCCCTTGATGGGTTTTTTGCTACTCCACTGTATAAAGAGATTGGCTGTTTTTGCTAGCCCAACAGGAGTTACAGGATTTTGTAATTTTGTGATTTTGTGATCCTGTGGTATTTAATCTGTTAGAGCGCATGTAGATTACAGTGTCTGATGAAGCTGAAGTGTTTGGTTGGCAAAACTGTTTGACAATATTAGTTTTATTATAGAAATCTGTTCGCTTTCTAAGTGATTAGTGTATAATCTAATTATTATATAATAGGCAAAGCTGGTATGATTATATTAAAGTGAAAACTAGTAAAATTTTCGATTTCAATGATGATTTCTCTATAGCAATAATTATTAAACATGTCGAGAAATTATTTCTAATATGAATTCAGCATTCCGAAGAGCATGATCCATCTCTGAACTTACTCACCTATTGCACCAAAATTGTAGATCTGTACTTTAGGTTTTAGTGTTAAATTCATATAATTTCCAAGTCTACCATAATTTCAAAATGAGAAACGAAACTCACTTGCTTAATAAACAGAATTAAGAAACTAAAGAGTTCATCATTTTTTTAATCGTTTTCCATACACAGTGTATATCATGTTCTCCATAATTTTGAAATTGTCAGAGATTTTTATATGTCGCACAATTTTTCTTGTTTTAGTTTCTTTTGTTTTCAATTACACGTAGAGAAAGTACTATTCATATTGTGAAGTGTGGTCTCGTCGGTTCTTGAAGCCCGACGCAACACAGATGAAATTAAGATGTGGAGATTTAGAACTGATAAGCCATCACAGGATTTTGTAAACTAAAATCTTTAGAGTAGAGGTAATGGGTTCGTGACCTGGGTTTACTTTACAAATGAAATTAAATGTAGACCAAAACGAAAATATTGAGTAAACAGCCGAGATGTTACTTCAGAATTGATGGAATATATAGGCACGAGCGTTCTTCTGGGGATTATTTGAACTACTTCCACAGTGAATGCTAGATAGCCAGTTTTTCACTGAGTAGTATTAGGCACATAGGCCATATTTTTACATTAAATCGAACTTTTTCCATTTTGGCACTTAGCATAGATTTTATATTCAGTCTATAAAAGTTTTTAAATTGGAAACAGATTGTGATGTAAGAGGGTGAACAAAAGGGTTGAAGAGGAAGAGATGAAGAGCAAGGATGTAGTTAAAAGTCTACACAGCACTGCGTGGAACTTTCGGCATTCTCCATCAGTGACTCTCTCGGTGTGTAGCCGTCGTCTACCTTCAGAAACATAATGTTTAGGTGATTGACAGCAAGACGGCTCAAACAAAAACTCGGCACGGATGAAGCGGAATTGGATCAATTTACAGCTTTAAAAGATACAGATGCTCTTTCAACAACAAAATCATTCTTGTCGAAGTAACAATTATGCACAAATGCGTATATTAACCTAATAATAACGAGTAGCGTTTAAACACCTAAAACTAAGAATCGCGTAGCGTCGTCTTACAATCTCACCCTAGGCTAATTTCGTCTCCTCTTCCTCTATATGCTCTCTCCTCCATGGTTTTGTTCAAAGGTCTCGGTCATTGAATTTCCAGTTCAATGAATCAACAGTTAGCTGATGAAGTGCAAGCACGGGCGGAGTTAGGAATTGTCTCTTGGGGGGGGAAGACCTTTTGTCTGCTGGAGGGGGCACGGTAAATACAAATGAGAATTGAAGGATCTTATAGGTGGCATTTTTATTTTTTGTCAAAAAGTTGGGGAGCAGTGCCCCCCTATGCCCCCATAGATCCGCCTATGAGTGCAAGGTGTGTAGATTAACGTCAGATAAGGTGATTTCTGGAATATAGACAAAGAAACAATCTGTGTATTTATTCATTAACCTCCTCAGTGGATTTGTACAATATGCTGTACATCGAACTTAGGTATGCTTTAGGGACACTTATTGATTTAGTTGAGACTAGCAGCGTTCACCCCGCTTCGCTGCGGTCACCCCGGAACGCAATAAACTTTGTTACTTAGATAATTTTTACTTTTTCGCTTTCAAGTGATATGATAAAAACCATAGAAGATTGCAGTAAATGTTAACATTATATCGCCTGTCATTTATGTTAACCCGCCCCGCTTCGCTGCGGTCACCCCGGAACGCAATAAACTTTGTTACTTAGATAATTTTTACTTTTTCGCTTTCAATTGATATGATAAAAACCATAGAAGATTGCATTAATGTTAACATTATAGCGCCTGTCATTTATGTTAACCCGCCGAGTGACACGGTCATGCGGGTTGCATATAAATACGTTTATTTTTATACCTATGATGAACTAACAAAGGATTTGTACGTTATGGACACTTGAATGGTCAATTATCTCAAGACACTGGTAATTAAAAATTAAAGTGATATGATAAAAACCATCTAGGGTCCAAATCCTAATAACCCCCCAAAAATAAAAGAAATTGGTTCAGCCGTATTAGCGTGATGAGGTAACAAAGGATTTGTGCGTTCTCTTTTATATATAAGATAAAATTATAATTATTGGTCGTCAACATTTATTTTGACCCTTAAGGCACTTTATAACGATTTTTTAAAAAATATATATATATACATCTACATATATTTTTCAAAATGTACACTATAATGTACACTCATGTCCAAAAAGATTGTCGCATATCTATAACTGTCTTCTTGTAAGAATATAATTTTATAATGATTTTGCACGGTACTTTTAATACTGATACTATGTGTATAATCGGGAAATGTATATTTGTGGTAAATTTCATAGGAAAAGAATTATAAATACGAAAATTAGAATGAGTAAAACAAAATGTTGCTAAATGGACAAGACAGTTTTATTTTCGTTTTATTGCTCTTATTTACTGCTCTTTTGACATAAAATTTGCCACATACATGTCTTTGCTGATTATACTATTACTAATATTATAAGAAATACCGGACGAATTCGTTATCAAATTATATTCCTACAACATACTTATAGACATGCGATAATAATTTTGGACGTGAGTGTACATTTTTCCTGTAGCATTTGTATATAGTACACATAAAATGACCAATTTCAGAGCACTGTAGTAGATTTTCTAGTATGAAAAAGTGTACTATAGAAAAGTTTCTTTTGTGATTACGCACCATAAGCAATCACTTATGATGGAATTCATAGAAACAATTTCCTTTTTGGTTTAGACACAAATGTACTTGGTATTTTTGACAAAGAAAGTGAGACCTGAATTTTCCGTATGTCTGATGTTTGCAACGGGTTGGTTCATCCTGACCATTATCAGTAGAAGGATGGTCTACTTTCTCCACTTTTACACTTCGTCAGTAAACTTTGTGGTGGACAAACACCGTGTGCTTCTGTTTTTTCGCGTTTCTCCCGTTTCCTCTCACTTTTCATTCGACCATTTCCTCCATTTCTCATCATCACCGTCTCCTTTAACCTAGCCGGCATAAAGTGGGACGTAAAACTGAAAGATTTATTTATTTTTTTTTATTTATTTCTACCGGCGTTGCAACCAGAATCCAACAAAAAATAGTAGAACTCTGCACTTAGTAGAACTCTGTAGGTAAACTGTGCAGTATACTGTACATGGTTTTTCCCAAATACGTTTTAACGCAAATAAAAATAATATGAGAATTATTTGGCATATAATATTTCATATTAGTCTTCTGCAATACACAAACGAGCAATTGTTTATTTTGATCATCCCTGTTTACTCAATAAAAACACAGTTTTAAAACACAATGAAAGCAAAATTTTCACAAAGCACAGACAGTGCCACATTAGTAGTTCAATGATTGACCAACAAGTAGCAACACTGTCTATGCACAATCTTCAATGAACCCCGAATACTGTAATTAAATGAGCACAAATGCATTTGAGTGACTGTTGGGCGATTTTCATTGTTAAAACAAATAGTTGAAAACTATGTACAGTATACTGTACATTTTCCTTTAGTGAGTGATAAAAAAAAAAAAAAAAAGTAAATTTGCCACGGAGGAGGTTAAGAAATACATAAAAGAAATGAGTCAACACAAAATAGAAATTATTTTATGTCTGAGCGTCTAAATGAACTGCAAGTTGCGCTGAAAGAAACTAACATTAGTCAGGTAACGAAAATTCACTGTCCATCATTTCAAATAAGTAATGTTTGTTGTTCTCCCAGAATTTCAGTCCAATATGTCATGAGTACTAAACTTTATTATTATTATTATTATTATTATTATTATTATTATTATTATTATTATTATTATTATTATTATTATTATTATTATTATTATTATTATTATTATTCCGTCCTGTGAAGACTTACCCTCTTGCTTTGGCAGAGTTACTAACAGTGGCGGTTTTGTTGAGGGGAAGAAATCTTACTTAATATTTTAATTCGTGATACAAGAAGAAGCATATAGCTGTAAGATTTTAATTTTTAAAGATGTGTCTTCTTTCTAGAGTCGCTACTTGTCACTAAAAGGATTTTGTGATTTTAAAAATATACGTATGCAGATGGTTTAATAAAGCTAATTAAGTAAACAAATAGATTTAAAAAAAAACAGTGAAAGGCGCTATATTGTAACGAAACCATAGAAACAAAGAATAAAATAAAATCATACATCGTCGTTGCCTACAAATGATATATCGTCGTCATCGTCAGTAAGGGATTATAATGCATTTCTACCTATTGTAAATGATTATGGCCTACTTAATATGCATAAAAATTTATTAGTAATTTTCCCATCTCAGTACGTCATAAGCTCTGGTTTTGACATCAACACAAGACAAGATTAAATGTGATTTAACTAATGTCGATCGTTGGTATTGAAATTTCAAATTCAGGCTTTTCGGATGATGATTCAAAATTGATGCTTTACTTTGTGGAGACTTCAAGCCGGATGTCAGTCATCACCAATTCCAAAGTGTGGTGTTATTGTAAACTGGACAATTTTTGTAACATGAGCTTGAGAGCAATATTTATGTATTAAAGGATAGAGCAGTCATAAGTGAAATGACTATTTTAAATTTCTACCCTTTCACATATAAATAGAATAAACATAGACGGAGGCGTTTTTGATGACTACTCCGTGTCTAACCTGTTGTATATAAGACAATTTCTGTAAGTAGTATACTATTGAAATTAAAGTAAATATACTTTAATTCTAATAATATGTATTGAGTTTAGGAAATTGTCCTTTGTAGCTTTACTAACAGAAAAGAACATTTCAAAATGTACTTTGAAACTAAACATGAAGTTACGCTACGCATATAGACATTGCTTACAATAAATCTCATCAGAAAAGAGGTCTTCCTAATCAGTTCTGCCAGAAAAATTAAAATATCGTATTTCATCAATCATCTACTTGAAAGTTACTGTTTAAATGTATCACTTTCAAAGAATAAAATAACTCAATTAGTTTTAATATTTATACATTTTAAAAACATCAGACTTTTTGTGAAAATATTTACTAAAATTCTCAGTTCTCGTTCATAAAGTTAATAACTTATAATATTACGTTTCAATTAGTGAGTTCATTCACGGAACCGAGAATGATAATATAGTTAATGTGTTTAGTTTAATCAATCAACTTTAATTTGTATAAGTTTATAATCACTTGTATTAGTAAAACCAGTTTTCTTGTATTTCTTTTATCTCTTATATATATTTTGATCATATTGCTGTCATTTTAGAATGATCCTGTGAAATCTACGTTTTGTAAACTTCGGTTGTTGTGTAGATCTTTGGCAGGGAACAATGTATATTACTTAACTATTACCTCACCGTCTTCAAATGAAGAACCAAAGGTAAAGTAGATGATAAGTTTTGTTATAACCTTATCTCATAATTTAGGGAATATATTTGTGGTGAATTATATTCATCAAGGACTTTTATTATGCTGCTTAGTTGTATTTAATTTTATATAAATGATGCAGTAACAATAAATAATTTAGCAGTTATGGAAAGAAAGCCACTTAGTACTTATAAAATGTTGTTAAAGGTGAACTAATATTTGTCTTAAAGACATTTTCACAAAGTAAAGAAATTTCAGAATGCAACAAATATGGCGTCATAGATTTCACTCAAATATTTCTTATATATAAGAAGTATCCTGGATTTCTTTTGGTGTTTTAAATAGAATTTTGTAGTTACTGAATGGTTTACTTCCAGTATTCCTAATGTCTTTCATTGTCCTTGAATTACCCACGAAAAATTACAAAAAAAAGTAAATTGTTTGAACAAGATCTTAAGCAAAAATAAACATTTAATATATATATATATATATATATATATATATATATATATATATATATATATATATATATATTAAATGTTTATTTTTGCTTAAGATCTTATGCATGAAACGATATGAACTTTGGAGCTTAAACCTCTCTTCTTGACGAAATTCTGCGTATGCTATTGTATATACGGTACTAGATGGCAAAATGTTGAATCATAAATATTACGTACTATCGCATAAAGCAAGGGCGGCCAACCTTTTCAGGTTTGAGGGCTACTTCTCATTTCAGAAATCAATGGAGGTCTACTTATCTGTCCACTAGCTGTTTGAGGGAATCAAAGTGTATGACTGACTACTGAAACCTCTCACGACTTCCCAGTCGACAGATAGATTGCGGTCGATTCGCTGCCCCCTCCTGGTGTAAAGAAACTCGGAACAAACATAAAATCCAGAGAAAAATGATTGAGAAACACCTTCTTTCAAACATTATTTGAAATGGTTTTATTAGTAGCTGCGTTGTGGGACCAAGTTCAAGTTGTTTTTAAAAACTTGTAGGATACTCGTAGAACCGTACTGTATCTACACAAAACATTTTGAAAGATAAAGCTAGATTCCAAAAGGATTTCCAGCAGCTCTTCACCTTTTCTCTGCTTTGAAAAAAGTAGTTCAAACGCTGTTCTCAAAGTTGTAAGTACGAACCGCGAGAGAACATTTATATTTAAATATACTGAAGTGCCAAAAAGTGGCACTTAATAGCAAGTAACTGCTTCCGAGTCTGAATAACGGCGGCTACTCGACTGGCAAATAGTGCATGAGGTTTTGTAGGCATTGTACACGTATTCCAATTTAGTCTAATTAGTTCAATTTAATGCTTTCCCACATTTTCGGATGTCATAATTCTCTGTGGGTCTTAGATCTGATGACTTAGGGTATCAAAGGAGCACATAAAATTCTTCGAGTATTCCGTGAACCACTGTAGTGCCACCTCCCACCTGTACCATACCGTCATCAAGGAGAAATATAACGAAGTATGAAGAGATCCAGAAAGTCTGCCAGGATATTTGTGTACTTCGCATCCGACAAAGTAGAATATAATCACATTAAGAGTTCCTGTTCTCTCCAACAAAGAATTTTTTCTAGTTTTTATTAAAATATACTTTTAGTTTGTATTACGTGTATCCGTTCGTAGCACTTTTGACCACTGTTATTGTTTGTATTTTTGTATGGAAAGAAGAAGAAAGCTATAGTGATATCAGCAAGAGTTCATCCTGGAGAAACTCCATCGTCTTGGATGATGAAAGGATTCATTGATTACCTCACAAGTGATAGTCTTCAGGCTAGGGTAAGAGCCATTTTCTTCTTATTTCTTGTAGGTTATTTTTCCTTGAACGAGCTTATTTTGTAAAATACAGTTCTTTTTATATAGTACATAACATACGAAGAGAATAATACAAAGGTAAAAAAAATCTCAATTGTCCAGGTAAAAAAGATGAACATTCATGTCCAGTTTATAAATGTAAGTTAAAGACTCCTCTTGGCTATGTAAATAGTGTACGTGCTTTTGCCGTGAGAGGTCCGAGTTCGATTCTCGGCGGGAGTTCATGTGATTCGGGTCTCACGTAAAGCGGTAGGTTCACGTCTCACATAGCTTGCTGTTGAGCAGAACATTAAACGCAAATCCATTTGAGTAAAGATGATGCACGTAGGGAGAGAAAGTAAAACACCATCCATTCATATAATTGACCCATTTCGGAATACAAGTTTATAAGCCTTTTTAATTATATTTTTTTTTACAACTCGTGGTAGATTACGAATCGAAACACAAGAACAATTTGTAAATACTAGTGCTGGCCATGTACAGTTGTAATTTAATGATAGCACATTGTATCCATTCTGAATTTTATAACTTCTACATGTCTTTGTTGCGGAATCTGAAAAGAAAATCAGTAATATGTTAGAAAATTTGACGAAAGGCTGTGAAGAATATAGGATGAAAATAAATGTTAGAAAGACAAAAGCATGGTGATTGGAACGAAGCGGTCAAGAAGTAGGAGGGGGAGAAAATTGAACAGGTAATTAGTTTTCGATATCTGGGTAGTATTATTAATGAAGATACGAAGTGCGGGAGTGAAATAAAAAGATCAATGGGAATGGCGAAAGAAGCCTTTTCGAAGGAAGAAAATTCTATTTTGTGGGATATTGATTAAAGAGTTGAAAAAAGACTCAAAATATACTTCGTGTGGAATACTGTATTCTATGGTGCATAAACATGGACATTACGCAAAAGTCATGAAAAATGACTGGGAGCTTTCGAAATGTGGATGTGGAGAAGAATGGAGAGAATTAGCTGGGTCGATCAGAAAACTAATGAGAGGGTATTAGAAATAGTGGGGGAGAAAAGAGCAATTTTAGATATTGTTGAAAAGAGGAAGAAATAGTCGTTGGGACATAGTAGCTAAAAAGGAACTGTACCATGAGGGACGTTCTGAGGGTATGGTGGCAGGAAAAAGAGGGAGGGGGCGTAGGAAGCTACAATTAATGGATGATATCAAAACTGATAAATCGTACGTGAAGACAAAGAGGTAGCTGAAGACCTTGGAGCATAGAAACTTCTCAGCTGCGGCAAGTGACCTGCCAATATTGTCAGAACACTTATGATGATGGTGATGGCATGTCTTTCAGAAGACTAATATCTTTTGTGAAAGGTTTCTGTCAGCATCTTAAGTGAACTATTTCACAAAAATACTGATATAATACTAATGTACAACTCAAAAAACAAATTAAACAATTATAGTTGTGTTTTGTGTATGTCATAAAATTATTACAATTTAGAGCTAACACTACTAATTCATAAATGGGGCGTATCATTTTTTCTGGTGTTTCTGCTTTACAATATATTTTACAACTTAAAACAAACACAAAACTCTTAGATTTTGTCATTGTATATAACAGTTCGATACAAGATTATTTGTATTATGTCCTATAAATGAACCAAGCCCTTAATACAAGTGTAGAACACGTAGAACAAGGCTTTTATAGTTGCATGTTGATAAACGTACGATTGTACAGCGGGGGACACTTCTAAATGGTACAGCCATATGGAGATTTACGGCTAAGATGTACCATTTAGAAGTGTCCCCCACTGTACAGTAGAATTACAAGTTACATCGTTTGTATTGACATACAACTTAACATTGTACAATTACAGTGAAAAGTTTTCTTAAGTAATACATCGCATTTTTACATGTAACCACCAATTTATCGTTATTGCACTAGTGTTTCTGTTTTCATAGTTGGCTAGTTGTAAAAGGAATTAAATTATTAACCTAAGAAATGAACTCAAAAGTACAAGTACAACATTGCCTAATCTATCATAATCATGATCATAGATTTTTCCAATTTTTTAGAACTCTTTCTTTCTTTTATTAAAATAGTTCATTTTCACTCGCACGTTGAGTGAACTTGAACTTCTGAGGTTTGCTAAAGTTGTTATTTAACTAACTAATGTTTATATTAAAGTTACAGGCGACTGATATTTTGTATTGAATTACTTCCCAGCATTTGCCTTCCATTAGTTTGATATGTGTGAACGATTTTGCCAGTTTTTTAAAATTGCTTGCTATGTTGCTTAAACTTTTGTTTCTAATTTAAGAACAATTTTCACGACAATTTTCACACTTGCTGCAGGTGGTCAGACATGAATATTAACAATAGAAATTTATTTTTCGGTTTAAAACAACAGATTTCGATACAGGGTGTACACCTGTAATAAGAAAACAAAAATTTACATTTAATGTGAAATAATTTTTAAGTTTTGTTTTCTAGATTCTACCCTTTTCTGAGTAATATATGAAAACAAACTAGTAACAATGTTCAAATCCGATAGAAAACATGTTAACGCGGCAACGTCAATAAATATTTAACTTTGAGAAAAGTTCATGGCGGTATTTAGGTGAAATGGTATCGAGTTTAATATTCCACGTTTATATCCAGTAGGCTCAATGAGATGTATGATCAATGCATCTAATTGGTGATGAAAAGTCCGTGGAATGAACTAGAGAACAGCAAGAAAAATGGATAGATTTTGATCACTACAAAATTCTAGCGATATTCCTAATTCATTAGTCGACTAAGAACTTCGTTTACGTCTTAATTACTAACACTTCTTATGTGATTTCTGAAGTTGAAATATACAATTTCAGGAACTACGGGAGAAATTTATTTTCAAACTAATACCAATGTTGAATCCTGATGGTGTGATAGTTGGAAATAATAGGTGTTCACTGACAGGGCGAGATTTAAACAGACAATACCGAACTGTGATGAGAGAAACATATCCTCCTATTTGGCATACGAAGGTTATGATAAGGCGGTGAGTATTTCGTTTTCAAAATTAATTAATTCTTGTCATTGACTCTTGTGTGTTTATTATAAGAAATTGTTATTTTCTTACACAATTTCCTTGTCATTTGTTTGTATAATAGACATAATTATACATGTAGTGAAATAGGCATGATGTCAAAATTGGAAAGTATCAACTTCAATTCCGTATAAACAATACTAACTGAATGTTTCTATGTTCTCCTTAATTATAGCAGACACATACCGGCGTAATCATATTCTTTTTCGTCTGTTTTCTGAATATTAAGTCTCCGAAATCTATCATATATTATAAATTATAAATGCAAAATTGAATTTTTAAAACAAATTGTACACACATTTTTTTTTACAATATACAATACATAGAAATTTAGAGCTCACTCACAGAATTTGTGTATGCACCTGAGTTGTTAAACCACAACACATTGCTTTGATTTGTTAAAATTGCAATATATGATCTTCATTTCAAATGTATTCTTACTCGTACAATACTTTAGTGTAGTTAAATAAAATAAATAAATAATTTAAAAATTCAACGAATAATATCTGTAGGCCTACAACCTACATAGACAGCATAAGTAATTTAATAACTAAAATTGGTGTATGCATGATGAGTTCATCCCTGTTACTTTCTGAAGTGAGAAGGAGAGGAAGTTCCGTTATGAATATTTGCGTGTGCTTTCAAAATAACTAGAAATAAAGCCATATGATATAGTAATTTCTTATATATCGTACTTGCAGGATAAGGGTCTTGTGCCTCGATATTCTGTTGGTGGTCTTCCTCACAATTCTCCTGCTCTCTAAGCTAGAGCTTGACACTAGCTTTCTTTTACTTCTTTTTTTTTTAATTTAATTGTGCTGATTCTCCTTCCGTGTTAAGTCAATGTTCTACTTACGTAAATATTTATAATTAAGGAGTATACCGTATACCTCGAATTTCTTACACGCATATACAGTTACTAGACATTTAATGTAGGCATATTTTAACTCTGTCTGTATGCGCAAGAGCCGAGCAGTGAAGTTTATTACACGTTATAGATAATTTGCTTGAATACAAGTACAGAAAAGAGGAACTTTTTTCTGTACTTATAAACTATTTGAGTATAAATTAAACTTTACTATAGAATGTAAAAAATATTATTTATTGAAGTCTTAAACGTAATTGATAATCATGCCTTCTACTTAATATGTTGTATTGAAGTACCTTAGTAAGAGAGTAATACACGTGTGCATATACAGTATATTTATAAATTGAATTTAAAATGAGACTGCTATCTAGTTATTATTGTTATTCAACTACATACTATTCATCTTTATATATCAATCCCATATTCATTTTAACTTCTTCAAATGTCTCTTTCCTAAAAGCTTGCTAATTAGAATTCTATACCTAAACAATGTGTCTCATACGAGAGATATCATCATTCATATTGCAATGCATCTATGTCCAAAACAGTAATGTCTAGTTCCTCATAATTTTGTAATCAAAATTATCGGTAGCAGCTCTCTGAAAAACGTCGAACAAGTAGCAAGAGTTATTTCCACACTGGCAATACACCCAATGTCAAAGGACTTCCGATTTGGTTAGGCTATAGCTATATGTCTTTTTCCACTCCTGAAAACTTGACGTAAGTCATAGGCCTATTGCAGTATCAACAACGATATGCCCTTATCCCTATTCCCTAATATGTCAACTTATTATCCATATGATACGCACATCAAATTGTAAACTTTATAGCTGTGTTGTTTTCATCCTTTACCCGTTGGTTCATTTATAATTGCATCAAATAAAGAGTTTGTCTTCGTAAACCTTTATTCTGAGCTTCTTTGTACGATTATCCAAGACTTTAAGCCAATTTTACTATTCTTAGTACAACTTTCCTATTACATCGCAAGAAAATTTGATATTCCTTATGTTTATTGTAAGTTATGTTGGTAGAAATACAATATCCTATGAATCATTATCTTGCAACATTAATTTCTTATTGTAATTTATCCGTAACATTTTATAAATTGCATTATACTGATTTTATTTTTCTTGTGCTACTAGTCTATAATTGCTTTAGATATTTGTTAGTATATAAAGACTAATAATAGACTTTTAATGCCAGATTATGTAATTGACCAATACAAAACACGTGGTTTCTACGTACTGAGGGCCAGGAAGAACGTCTCTTGAATATCCACAGGTCTATTACAGGAGAAATTTATTTGGTATTGACAGTTCTGTGACAACCAATTATGCCAAACGTACCGATAGCATATTATAATGATGGAACGAGAGCATAGTTAATACCAGGAGCTTAGGCAAAATTTCGTTTAAAGAGGGTTCAAGCACTCAATTTCACTTTCTCTTAGTACAAGTGGGATTTTTATTTTTATTTTTACGTATATCTTAACATATAAAGGTGACCAAGAAAGTTCTATCGCTTTTTGTGGAGATCTGTATTCAATTGGCTCTCACACCGTGAGTTGAATGCGAATGGAGATAAGGCAAAGGTCAGTTGTTGGTGTGGGTATATCCAACATACTACCTAGTTGTGGCATTTCACTTATACTGTGAACTTGCGTAAGGACAAAGTGGACATAGGACATCCACAGAGTGTCATAAGGGCGTGTATGCTATACAAGTTCAAACTGGAGTCAAACTTCGCTGCAGCGGGGCGAAAGATATGCCAGATCTTTGGTGAAAGTGTCGTAACTACATGGATAGCGCAGCGGTAGTTTAACAAGTTTAAAGACGATGCCAAAACACTCGAAGACGCACCACATGCCGGAAGACCAACTCGTGTACAAAATGAAGATCTCAGGCAGCAATTGAAGGGAACAATGACCAGACGTGTGAGAAACTGGAACTACAATTCAGTGTGAGTAGAGAACCTTTCGGCAGCACCTCCATCAACTTGGGAAGCACTACAACTTGGGTCGATGTGTCCCACATGAATTGACTCCGGGCCAGAAGACACCGCGAGCAAACACCTATTTCTTTGCTGTCTCGTCTGAAGAAGGAGCCATTTCTGAATAGGGTGTTGACATGTGGTGAGAAGTGGGAAGCTCCACAGCGCAGTCATCATTGGTTAGCATCCAATGAACCGGTTCCAAAACAGCCGGAACCAGCACTGCAGCAGAAGAAGGTCCTCCTGTGTGTTTGGTGGTCTGCTCGCGGCATCGTACATCGGGAATTACTACCAGCTGGTCATAGCATCAATGTAACTATGTACTGTCAGTCCTTGAGGCGTATTGGTCCTCTTGTTACAGGACAACCCTAAGCCCCACGTGGCTAGGATGACCCGGGACACCATTCTACGTAAACATTATTGCATATGCCATACTCCCCGGACATTATGCCGTCCGATTATCACATGTTCCATTCCTTGGACAGTCGCCTTAGAGGGCGCCAGTTCAAATCCCTAGCAGAAGTGCAAAATGCACTTGATACCTTCTTCGCTTCACGGCCCGCCTGGTTCTACCGTGATGGAATCCATGGCCTTCCAGAACGCTGGCAAAAGGTCGTCGATGCTGATGGGGACTATTTTTTATTTTCCAGATACGTCTTAGGTGACATATCGATGTTCGAAGTTGGTGGTTGAAAAAGTGACAGAACTTTCCTTGTTATCTTTATAGTAAATGTTTATTTTTCCATAATACCTTGGTGAACGGTGTCATTGTAAGGCAAAGAAAAGAAATTGTGTTAATATGATAGTACGAGTAATAAAAGCACAACTTTAAAACCAATATCATTGATACTGCATGAAACTCACGAATTTGCATAGGAGATTTTGGGTTGTTAC
Organism: Thermobia domestica; assembly: GCF_964235325.1. Lineage (NCBI taxonomy): Eukaryota > Metazoa > Arthropoda > Insecta > Zygentoma > Lepismatidae > Thermobia > Thermobia domestica. Next base: position 129,538,302 of record NC_137456.1, on the reverse strand, counting down.
ACTTAATTGCAGTTACTACTACGACGACGACGATTATTATTATTATTCTATACATTGTGGTACCGAGATTATACATCTAAGTTAAAGGCAATGGAAAATGAACAAAATGAAATAAAGAAAGTGGAAGAAAACGGAAATTCTTAGATAACCCACGTGTTTGACCACCACACAATCCATTTGGCGAGAGTTGGGAAGAGGTCTCTTACATCAGAGATGAGCACACTATCCTGAGCCATCGCGACCCGAACTGCATTTTCTACATTTGTTTGTGTATTTATACTCTGACAAAGGAAGAGCAAAGATAAAACAAATGTGTTTCGTTTCACACTGTTAAACTACGATAGACTTCCAAACAATGCGAATTCAACTCCCAAAGTAGTACATCTATAATATACTAGTTGCAATAAAGGAATAAGAATAAAATACAGGGTGTCCAATATACAATGCAACCCGGAGTTTGGGATAGTAGAACTTTTGAACCTGAAGTGATACACGAATAATGGTTATACCAAAATGAAGCCTTCTCATGCATATATTTTTAAACTAGGAAGCAACGATTGAAGTACACTAGGAACCACACAGTGTTGCCAGATGTAATCGAAGGTGTAAATATTTTTTTTTTTTGCAAAACATGTAAATTGACTCATAACTCATACGTATGGATGTTCTGTCGTTAATTTTCAGTTTATTTAGTTGGAGTGGCTTGGAAACTATGGAGCAGAAAAAAGAATATTTCATTTCCATCGATAACTAATCCGATGAAGCCTCTGTAAGGGGGAACTAGGGAAATCGTAGTTTTCATAAATTAACACTCTGAATTGGCAACTTTGCTTATGTTCCAGTGCATCAAAAGGTGTGTTAAGGATCTGTCTACATTATGCAGTTCCTCAAAGCAATGAAAAATAAACTTTGAAATTATCATGATAAAACGTTTACTTATATGCACCCGGCAACACTGCTACTATCAGAAATGAGTTACCAGCTCCACAGCGGATACTGGGAGTGTTCCAAGGATCTTATAAAATAGAGGATCTGCCCTTACAACAAAATCTTGAAGCCATATGTCACTGTTTCGCCACCCCTAGTCTGCCCACTCCGCCCAATAGGATCGCAATGTTTTGAGCCAACAATCATGGCGAAAACGAAAGTAGCCAATCAGACGATGGCAGAAACGAGAGTAGCCAATCAGACGTGTCGATGCTTGGTTGTTTTTGGCTTCATCGATTTAATAGGATGAAGATACATATGGGCAGATCCTCGATTTATAACATCGTTGGAGTGTCCCCTGTTTTGATTCAAACACTGGTTCACACGTTTCATCAGGTTGGCAGCAACTTTACGAAGATTAGAAGTTTTAATGTTCTCAATGGTCTCAATGGCACTGCGAATGTTCGTTTCCAGGTCCTGAATAATTCTAGAATGGTTCTTGTATATACCTCTTGATGTAAATAGCCCCATAGAAATGAATAGCAGTGTTGCCGGGTGCATGTAAGTAAAAATTTTATCATGATAATTTCAAAGTTTGTTTTTCATTGTTTTCAGAAATTGCATAATGTAGACAGATCCTTAACACACCTTTTGATGCACTGAAACATAAGCAAAGTTGCCAATTCAGAGTGTTAAATTATGAAAACTACTATTTCCCTTGTTCCCCCTTACAGAGGCTTCATCCGATTAGTTATCGGTGGAAATGAAAAATTCTTTTTCTGCTCCATAGTTTCCAAGCCACTTCAACTAAACAAACTAAAAATTAACGACAGAACATTCATACGTATGAGTTATGAGTCAATTTACATGTTTTGCAAAAAAAAAAAAAAAAAAAAAATACACCTTCGGTTACATCTGGCAACACTGTGTGGTTCATAATGTACTTCAATCGTTGCTTCCTAGTTTAAAAATATATGCATGAGCAAGGCTTCATTTTGGTATAACCATTATTTGTGTATCACTTCAGGTTCAAAAGTTCTACTATCCCAAACTCCGGGTTGCATTGTACATTGGACACCCTGTAGAACCGGTTTCTCTGAATGCGTATCAAAAAGACATTACTCGCTATCTCTTGCTGTTTTTGCTTTATAGAGAGTAGTAATGAAAGCAGAAATTCTAATTGATGTTTATCGCTTCCGTTTCGAATCCATTATGCGATCAGTGTTATAACCGAAAACAGTAGATTTTCACCACCTTCGGTTTGAACAGGTGGATAAAAGTTGAAACAAAACATTTTTTAGAATGCTGATTCTGTGTAAAAGAAAAAGTTTTCGATACATCTTACCAGTTTTACTCTAGGGAAATAAGTATTGAAACCATTAAATTTCAACCGCTTCCGGTTTTCTGTAGAGTACTGCATGTGGTGATGGTATGTTCTCTTGAGACACTGAATCGATTGCAAAAATTAGCTTCTTGATATCTTCCACTGTTTTTGCTCTGTAGAAGTTAGAATTGAATTTGGAAGTAATAGCAAATTTGAACCACTTCCTGTTTTGGTGTGAAATTGCAGATAGTCATGAAATCTTGAGACTCTGAATCTCTTTCCAAAAAAACTGCTTCTATCTATCTGTTACTGTTTTCGTGCTGCGGTAAAAAAAAAAAAAAAAAAAAGTTAAAATCTGAAAATGGCTAATTTCAGTAATTTTTGATTTGAATATAGGATTAACGGAAGAGATGGAACCTATTGTTGGAACGCTATCAAATTACAAAATTGATTCCAGAAAATCGCTTGACGATATCTCTTACTGTTTCTGCTTCGATACTTGCCGACAAAATCCGTTTCTTTGAGACTTTCGACCTCATGCATAGCACAGTTTGGAAGTCTAACAATTCTATGTAAAATCTAAATAAATTATGAATGAATACAAAAAAAAAAAAAAAAAAAAAAAAACTGGTCTCGATTTTTTGAATCTGCTATAAACCTGCCTCATAATTAGAATTCTACAGACTCGTAGTTTTGCCATAGTGTTGCTGACAATATATGTTTATTTTTATTACTTTCTGATATACAACAACTCATTTGTAATAAACATACATTAATCTGACCAGTAGTCAATGCAACATTTGGGTACTTCGTTGAAAATAGTCATTCAATCTCTCCTACATTTGTCATATATTTGGACAATTTTTATTATTTCAATATTATTATCAGTTCCGTTTTCTTTTCTAAGATTATAATGTTTTCCATATTTTGTATACTTAAAAAGAGCCAAATATATGTAAAATCACAAAGAAAACTTTGAAGATATCTTTGCAATTGTTTGTCTTTATGGAAAATGTGCTTTGAGTGTTCCAATTCGTATTTACATATTTCCTTCACAGAATCAATACACTGTTTATTTTATGGAAAAAATATAATTTTTAATATACGTTTCTCCTTGATTAATTTATACAGGCTTATGGAAGAATGTGGTATTGTTATGTACTGTGATCTCCATGCTCATTCGCGGAAGCATAATATATTCATTTATGGCTGTGAAGCAAAAAATTCTGACAGACACTTGCAGGAGCAAGTCTTCCCCTTAATGCTACACAAGAATGCAGCAGATAAGGTAAATTTGGGATAAATAAGGCTAAATTGATTTATAATTTCAATGGGTTTTAGGGTTAAATAAACTAAATTTCAGATTTTCCTCTATTAATTTGTTCCCAAGTGAATGGTTTGTAAGAAATGTAGCTGTATGACAATAGTTTATTCAGTGCTTCAAGTATTATCACTTTTTAGATTTGGTTAAATTCTATTCTAGTAAGAAATTTAGGGTTGTATCTAAATTAGTGTTTTGGGAGAGACTTACGTACATAATGTAAGTACTTCCTTGTTGCAAGAATGAACATTTTTTTTTGTGCTGAAATATCTAAGTTACTGTATTGGTCAGTTGAAAAACTTTATATATATATATATATATATATATATATATATATATATATATATATATATATATAGTTTTTTCAACTTTGATATGGGAATTCATATGAGGATAATATGTGATCTCAATGTAATCAATGTAATTTTTCTGTAATCCTATGTCCTTACGTCTAATATTTGTCAAAAAATTTACATAATGTTTCTCGTAAACTGATGCATTTTAATGCTACAGCTCACATATAAAAAAAAAATGCAAAACTTGCGTTCAATGTTTAAATTTAGCCTTAAAAAGGACCTTAACGTAGTTCAGGAATTATTATATATACCTATAACATTCCTGAAGATTTAGTAGGAAATATCCTAACAAAGAGATTTACGGAAGTGTCATTCACCAATCTCAATGAAACTTTGCACACTTGTAGAACATCGAAAAATAATCGACACGTATTTTTTTGTTTCTGCAATGGTGAAGATTTAAGGGTAGAAACCAGCGTTTGAACTTTAGGGTTGGTCTCCAAGTATAGACAGAAAACAATCAGTTAATATTGAAAAAACACTGCCAGGAGGGTTTTAGGACAGCTGATTCAGAATCTGACGTCAAAATTACAAAATTCAAAATGGCAGATTCAACATAGTGATTACAATTACAAAATATCTTCTGGTTTGAAATTCTCTGCAGTTAGCCAAGAACAATTATAGTTGGCAGGGGTTACTACGAGAAGGTTGCAAACCGATTTGAAACCCCTTTCTATTGATTTGAAACTCATTTATTTTAACGGAATAATTGATTAAAGTGAATCTCTGCGCATCTCCCTATTCGGGGTGCTTATGTATAGTGAGTCCCCGCCTCTCACTATATCAGAACTTCATATATCCTCAATTGTTATAATTATGAATTTATTGAGAAAATGCTTCACAGTAATACTATTTCGTAAAAAAAGTGTGTGATGCATAAACATTGTTTACACCAAGCTCACCTTATTACAGTAATAACTGTGACAAATCGCAAAATGCAGCACAATCATTTTCCAAATAACTGTTTTTGTATCACGCATATCTAATAAGATTTGCAAATCTGCAAGAAGAAAACTGATTATGAATGAGTGATTTGGATCTAAATTATATTACTACGGAGATGTAAATTTATGTTAGAGTTGTAGAGGATGATATCAGTAAAATGTCTCAAGAAGTTTTTCCACGGCCTAAAGACGGCCCATCAAGAGCTGAATCCTACCAGTTGTTAGTGCAGTTGAGGTACTTTTTTGTTCGTAAAATAGGTTGAAAATTGATGAATTGTGATTACTCCACGAATCTAATAACAAAATGGACTTTACATTAGACATTGGGAAACAAACCTCTTGAAACCATAATCTCACAAGACCTGCTGTTAATTTTTCCGAATTTAATGCTTTTACAAGGACATTTTCAGATTAAAAGAGATTGTTTTGGACTATAGAGTAAAATGTTCCTTTCTCTTCCTGCAAAATAATTAACAACAGTGATAACACCATTTTCAGAAATTAAAGGCTGTATGGTGTAGCTATGAGTCATAGATTTATTGACTGTGCCAAACTTTCTACTGTTTGTGTCTTTGTAAACGCTATAGTGAGAGGTGCAGAGACTCACTTTAATCAAGCATGCCATTAAAATAAGTACAGAAAGGGATTTCAAATTGGTCTGCAACCTCCTCGCAGTAATTTCTGCCAACTATAATTGTTCTTGGCTAACTGCAGAGAATTTCAAACCAGAAGACATTTTGTAATTTGGATCCTATTCTTTATCAGCTGCCCTACAGTTTTCCCCCTGGCAGTATGTTTTCTTCTAAATTAAATGAATATTTTCGGTCTATGCTTAGAAACCACCCCTAGCGTTAAAGGGTGATTTCCACCCTTAAATCTTCACCATTGCGGAAACAAAAAAATTCGTGTCGATTATTTTTTGATGTTCTACAAGAAAGATGCAAAGTTTCATTCAAATCGGTGAGTGACACTTCCGTAAATCTCCTTGTAAGTTGCTTTCAGACGTACCCGTGATACAGTTTATCCACATTTAGATTTAGATTAAGAGAGATGCGTATTTTATGATTTTCTCTTATAACATTTGTCCATTTCTATTCGTTGGTAATATGTAAGTAGAGTTTGTATTACAAGTATTTAAATAAGATTTGATTATGGCGAAACATTTTGATTCTCTTCTATAGAAATGCAAGTTTTTTTTTCTTATTATGACTAAAAAAATGGAAAGTTTGCTAAATCTTATAGTATACTTTCATATGTTGACATTTAATAATGTAAACATTTATAATAATTTTGTCACTAGATATACAGTATAATAATTTTATCACTAGATACCGGTATACTAGATGTATAGTATAAAAATTCATGCTTACATTTTACATTTTTCACTTTTCTTTTGTTTTTTATATTTTAGTTTTCTTTCGAGAATTGTAAATTTAAGATACAAAAATCAAAAGAAGGTACTGGTCGTGTTGTAATCTGGATGATGGGAGTAGCGAATAGTTATACCATGGAAGCCTCATTTGGTGGATCTTTACTTGGGACCCGAAACAATACACATTTTTCTACAGCTGATTTCGAGTCTATGGGAAAGTATTTCTGTGAGACATTGCTGGATTTTTGTGATGAGGATCCGGCCAAGGTAGGTGAACATTTTACAAAATGATCACAATGCTCTCATGATATAATACCAGTTATCGGAAGACAGTTCGAAAGGTTAAAATATATAAGTAATTTCCAATAAATTCTGTTTCATTGCTCTGTTAGTGTTTAACATTTTAAACGGCATTCAGTGTGTCGATTTCAAATATGTAATAATCTGGCGTAGCGCCACTTGAAAAATATAACCTTATGTTTGGTTGGCAACACTGTTAATCTGGTAGTATATCAAAATATGTAAAAAAAATATATATGCTCATATTAATATTTGCAGTGTGTAAAATTTCAGTGTTTTTATCTTTTGGTTTAAATGATACAAGGGCGTTTCAAGATAAATGGTCCACCCTGTATATTCACGATTGGTTGGTCCGAACTCCATTTCAAGCAGAGACACTGTCTCACATAGCCTCTGTGCTGTAAAGGGATGCTAGACTCCAATGAATTACTCTTATACTTTCACTGATATTAAGTTTGATAAACATGCAAGTAGAATAATTTAGCTAACAAAAAGGATTCGTTGAATGTATTTTTTTCTTTCAGTATTTAGTACTAACAAGGGACAAGCCTCGGATATGTATCGGCTCCTTATTTGCCTTTCTTTATGAAAAGTCAGTATGACCAAGGTGAAGTTTCAATACATTATATATATGAAGTTTAAACTTTACATGGTATTACATTCTATGTGATTATTAGGATCAGACTAAAACTTATATGTTTTGAATGGGAAAATAGTAATTAATCACTCTTGTATTTTTCTTTTCTTTTACCTCTTTACATGCACTGTCAATGTGGAACCTGCAATGGTAAGACAAGTTACATAATTTAGTAGTAATACAGAAAAACAAATTGTGAGGCCTTAGAGTAAAAAAAAAATGAAATCTTTGAGTTTTACGTCCCACGGTTATGCCGGTTAGGCTAAAGGAGACGGTGGCCTTAGAGGACTTAAGAGTATTTTGTATAAAAATAAAATTTTCTTACACCACTTTCCTTTCGTATAAATTTGTCATAAAACTATCTAAATTCCTTTTCATCCTTAATTTTTAATCCTTTATTTATATAAAACATTGTATTTCATTTATATTGACATACAGGTAAATCACAAAAAATATTTTACAACTCTCCATTCAGATTCTTTCTTCAAAAAATTCCTCCTACTTGACAGGCAAATATGTCACGAATTTGTTTACCTCGACCGTTTATCTTCTTTCTTGTCCCGAAAACATTTGTGCTTAAAGAAGAATGGCATAAGCCTTTCCTCACTCTTTCATTGTTTTTATTATCAGTATGAGAAAGTTCTGAGTTTTGTAAATCTATCTTTCATGCAAAAATGGATTCTCTTCATTATACGCTATCACATTTTTACAATGAATTAGTAAGAAGAAAGTACCACTGGTAATCAAAAACCGACAGAAGGTCAGAAATTGATAAGTCAATCATTCATTGCTTGAAGTGTTATGTCAAGAGTAATGGATGAGGCGTCTTGGAAGCAGGGGCGGATCCAGGGGGCGATCGGAGCAATCGCCCCCCTCCAGAAGAGGAAAATTTCTTATTTTATATTATATATATAAATAAAACCCATCCCAAAGTTTGGAACCCTTAAAAGTAGCAGTATGACAACCCACCGCCCCCCCCCCAGAAGTCGGTCCTGGATCCGCCCCTGCTTGGAAGCTATTTTCTTCCAACTGTCTTAGAAATTATCTTCATATTAGACTACTTCCATCATTCCTTGCAAAGCTTAACAAACATATACTGTCAAGGGATAAATAGAATGCGTACTTATAAGAAATGTTCACTTTACTTTCTTCCTTAATTGATAACTTGATTAACTAACCTAAGATTCTACCAAATTTCACGTTGAGATCAAATGGAGTGAGCACTCTCTTAAAGATCCTTGTTCTCTGATTATTTCACACGATATTTGTATCATTTTCCTGCATCTACCAGAATATATCTGTATGTTGTTGATATCACTCAATCTATTTCAGAAATATATTTCTGTCATAATTTATTGTAACTAAAGGGCATAATCATGTGACGTTAAACTGAAAGATTTCATTTCATTTCCATTTTATTTTAACAATATTTCTGAAGTTGATATTTTCTTACTTTTTAGAACTAGTTATTTGAGGGTTCTAACGTACTGTCCTTTTAGCAGGAAATATTTCAAAGGAGGAAATATTTAAATATATTGTACGGTGAAACGCAATAAGATAATTTGTATATATAGTATAAATTTTGTGCGTTATTGAAACAAAACTCTCTAGAACAAAAGGTCCTGAGTTATAGTATTCATGGTATACAGATACATGTAACTATATCGTATCTAAGAACCTCGTATAGTAGAAATATTAAATAATACGTTAAATTATTATTGTACAGGCACGCGAATTGAAATTTTTGTTTTACGGCATAAAGTGAAACAAGTTTGCATACCTAATTTCGGTGCACTGATTTGAAATATATCAACTTTTTCGTATCAAGTAACTATTTTCTATAATGCACAGATGAAATAGTTAATTATCTATTGATTAGTAATAAATAGTCAGTATCAATGACAATATCAAACGCGTATTACCCTTACTACTAACAATAAATTGTAATGATAACTGATATAAAACGTTCAAAGAAAATTAAAATTATGTCAAGTTCACCAAGTACAAATTATCTACTCCGTCATTTATTTTCAAATGTGCGCTGTTTCGACTTGCATTTGTGATCTTCCGCGTGTTATTTCTCATTAGACATTAACAACAATAATCTAGCATCATAAATACGTTCCATCAACCCTATTACCGCATTTCCATCTCGTTAATATCTTGGTGGCACGTCTTCCACTATTCTTCATTGAAAATAGTAAAAATGAGAGTGGAGGAAATGTAACTTCAAACTTATGTAACATTCCAGTTCATTCATTTTTTAAACACGGGTTTCAAAATCTGACCGTATCGATCATGTTTGACATTGTCCAAAAGTTGCTGGTAACATTTACAAACGAGTCTCACGCATTATATTTCTGAACGGACAAGAGCTTTCGAATCTGTTGATCATTAAGTGTCATTCCTATGAAAAAAAAATGAATGAAATCTTTGAGTTTTACGTCCCACGGTTATTCCGGTTAGGCTAAAGGAGACGGTGATTATGAAAAATAAATGAAATGGTGGAAAGTAGAAAATGGGAGGAAACGGGAGAGCCCCGAGAAAACCCACGAGTGCGATGTTTGTCCACCACAAAGTCCACAAGTTGCGAGCTGGGATCGAGCCAGGGATTCCAAGCACCGGAGGTGATGTCATTTCTATGATTTAAACAACAGAAATTAGAATGTTTATGCAGAATATATACTATTATGTAAATAATTATGTGGAATATATAGACAACAGAAATGTTTAAACTAAATATTGGATACAAGGACCATCATTGTCCAACGCTTTGATAAGTTGCTTCATTGTACGTAATATATAATGTAGGTATCAGAGTAGTCCGAGAGTCAATTCATTGGGACTAAATTGACCTCTGCTGATAAAAATCAAGCTTGAATTGTTGTTCATGAAGTCCCTACAACCTAACATACACTCAAGGCATACGCACCATCCTGTCTTTGACATGTAATGTAGTAGATGACACAATAGTTTTCAATCTTGAGTTGAGTTGAGTTGATTTTGAGTCTAATGTCCCTTTCAGCAGCAAGGCTATATGAGACGTGTACCTACTGATTAACGTGGAATCCGAACCACATGAGCTCCCGCCGGGAATCGAACCCGGGTCTCCTACGCCAAAGGCACGTATGCTAACCGCTTAGCCACGGAGGAGCTTTTCAAGGTCTTGATATGAATGGTCGATCAGATAGAGGCAGTCTTATCAGGTTAGGTAAGGAACGAGCTTACGTTTAAACAGACGTACATAACAGAGGGGAAAAAAACATTTTGAAATGTCTAATCATTTAAGTTATTGTTCTGTAGACCCATTAAATGCCAAAAATCTGTACGTGCTAGGGCGAAACTTTAATTAGAGTATTAATTTGATTTATGTCACAACGTATCATGTTGCAAAATCTTCGCACGCCTATGTTGTTACTTCTTCGAAATAATATATTATAGCTGTTTACGCGGATTTTCTCAAAATATATGTACTTTATTTTTGAAGGTACAACTTCTATACGTAGGAAAGACTGAGGAATAAGATTATCAACAGGCTTGCAAAAGAAGGATCAAGTGCTGATGAACCAACAAATATTGAACTTTCTGATTATTCAAGGTAAGTCTGGTCTAAATTCTTTCAAATCTTGAATGTTAATAGACTCTAATGCCATTATTATAGATTTTTTTTTCGTGCAGATACATACGGTATGTTGTATGATAAATAGAGAGTCAAACCTTGATTTTCCTCTTGCCTTACTGATGTTCTGCTATTATTATTTACATTATAATACAATATATAACAGTTACTGTTGATGTACATTTTATTACATGTGTTTTTTTCAATCGAACAATAGTGTTTTTAATTATCTAATAATTTAGTTCGTACGAAATATAAAATTTTTGATTGTTAAAACTTTCCTAGGCAACTTAAATGCTTTGCATTATTTATTAGAACTTCTTGGTGGATTGAGGTGGTGGCCGGATGGATAAGTACACGAGCTTAAAGCTCTTTTTTTTTTTTTTTTTTTTAATTGTTTACTGTTCACAGCATTTTACTATTAGACCAATTTTAGTTTGATAGAATCATTAAGTTACGTAAAACAATTTGAAAAATGTCTGACACTATTCTTCTCCTTATCTATTACATTATTAGTGTTAACAATTATACGTAGAACCGGCCATTCAGCTCAATGGCCGGGTCATTTTGGTTACAGCTCATATTGTGTCTTTTGAATCAATTCCAATATCGAAACAGTTTTAGTGGTAAAGTTGACATGGCTTTATAGCCAGGACTATAACTATAAATACTCGCAAGGATTGAATAGAATATAATAGTACTCTTTCAAAATTCAGATGTATTACAATACTTTAGCAGGACGTGGAGTGAAGTTTATGTAACATTGAAATAGAGCCAAAACTCAAACAGTAAATGACGACTCACGATGAGAAAATTATAAAGTTGTATCGGAACAATAAGTTAGCTTCGGAAACATATGTGTGCATGCTGTTGTACCCCGTTGCACACAACAAGGTAAATAGTTACGTTTCCGCCGCTGTTACTCTCGCCTATGCCAACTCTTTTGTTTACCCTTGCTGACCTGGAGGCAGTGAAGTTAATGCTGTGTTGCAGTTTAATGTACACCCCTAAAATTCCCCCAATCAAGTACGGCCGTACGGATTTTTCTCTTTGACGTGACGTGGCAACGCAACAGCCTAGTCCATTCAAGGACAGGAAGTCATCAGCAGCCAACGACAAGCGCGCTGTTTGGTGCTGTCTTCTGATTTAGAAGGTAGTGCTACGTGACTGGAAGACGTTTCATACAGAAGTGCGACTATAAACATTCATCCACTAGGTATATCTGAAATAGTATTGCACTTGTCAAAGTAACGAATTCTATGCTGCGGAACATCAAGAAAATCTATCTCCAAGAATACTCGGGATATTCAGGAGGACCAAAGGGACTCAATCAACTGACAACAATACTTAGTATTTATCAACGTTTGTAGATGAAAGCAGTCATAATACCTGTTTATACGATCTTCAACTGCGGACCACTAAAGAACGAAAGGCCAATTGAAATAAAGTATAGTGCATCACCTGTTGCATAAAAAGTAGAAGTTTGTATTGAAACAGGACTATCTTTACCTATCGAAATGTGAAAATATTCATGCCATTAGCTACCACAATATCCACAAAACGAGACGTAGATGTTTCTGTTCGTTTTCTCCTAGTTTCTTCCTTCATTTGATTTTTCTTTTAAGAACCAATCATAATAACAGTATACGTTGATCAGTGTGAAAATTATGGACACTTACCTAATATCTAGTATGTCCACCTTTGGCTCACAGGACAGCAACAATGCGGTTTGGCATCCCTTGGTGTGCAGATGCTATGCAAGAAAACAGTTGAATGAAAGGGAGAGAGGGTATGGGTAATTCGGAGAGCAGTTGTGGTGCATTGTCGTAGTGTCAAAACAACCTCTCCCGGAGACAATATTTGAATGACTTCGCACGGGGAAGAATCGTCGGGAATCTCCAAAGAGACGAAGTATGACGAGTGTGACTCAGGCGTTTGATATTGTTTACAGTATTGTTGCACGTGCATGAGGAGCATTCCGAATAACAGGCAAAGGTGTGCGAAGAAAAAGTGGTGGTCAATCCCGGTCAACTACAGCAGAGGACGATCGCTACATTGTGAAACAGCAAGAAGGACCAACGTCAAACACTGGATGCAATTGCTAACATATTTAAGAGGACTGCAAGCCCCCCCCCCCCCCAATATCACGCTCTACAGTAGCATGTCAACTGTTTCGAGGTGGTCTCTTTGCCCGATGGCCAATACGTTGTACTTCGTTGACAACACCCGGACAACGGCGCCGCCGTTTGTTTTGGTACTAAGAACATCAGAACTGGACCAATGAGAAGTAGGGTTGCATTCTCTTCTGAGACTAGAGGGCATTCAGTCTTAGTAGTGATTCTGGACGTGCATTCATCTGGCGAGAGGTGGGAACACGCGTTAAATCCAGGTATATTGTCGAACATTATAATTTTGATGGTCTAGTGTTCTTATGTGAGGAAGGATAACGCTCTATGAGCATACCGACCGCCTAAGTTTTGAACACAGCATATTCTAGTATGCCTACCTTTGGCTCACAGTATATCAACAATGTGGCTTAGTATGTCTTGGTGTGCAGACGTAGTGCAGCAGTGCCTTGCCGTGCAGGTGATCACAGGACAACTGCAGTGCTTTGGTGTGTAGATGTAGTGTGCCACGCCTCCAGTCTGGCATGACTCACCACATCTCCACACAAAAGTCACTTAATTCTGTGACACTGTATTCTTTCTCCATCTGCGTCTTTTTAGAAGTGTAGCCGACTCAAACTTCTTCTTTATCGATGATAATGCGTGACCACATCCCATAGCGCAGGTTGCAGAACTCTTGGAACGAGACAGTCTTGGGAAGTAACGTAACGCAAGTAACGCGTTACTTTTTAAGTAACGTATCCTAGTAACTAGTAAAATAGTTCATTATCCTATTTTTTCCAAAGTAACTGTAACGGTAACGCGTTACAAATGTTTAAGTAACGTACGTAGTTTGTGTTACTTTTTCGCGTTACATTTCGGATGAGTAACTACAATATATGTATATTTTTTTTTTCGGAAACAAATGTTTCTTTCCTGTAAGTGAATTTCTCAGAATGGAACAATGGAGCATGAACGATGTTAGTGACCAACAATTCCTGCACTGTTCGCCTTTTCCCGTTTTGCCTTATGATCTCTAGCAATGAAATTAGCATGTAAAACCTGTTATCACTTTTCATCTTAATGCAAGGCGGAATGGGAAATCTCGATGTGCATTTTCCTGTTTCGCCTTACGAACTTTACGTTGGTAGGGTTGCAAATACATTCATAGATACAATTTGATTTGTTTATTTACATAACAAAATATAGTATTGGAAGATGAGGACAGCTTCAGGGAAACCACGTGTACTGATTGCAAGCACCTGGAAGATTTTGTCTTAGATTTTGACAGCTCCAAATCAATACGTTCAGCGAGTGAACTACGAGTACAATGGTACTGGTAGTCTATTTTACTTTGAATGGTGTTGTTTTTATAAAGATGGAAAACGAAAATATTTTATCGTTCGAACATTTGAAAGAATACTTTTTCTTAAAAGCTGAAGATGATGATGAACAGCAGTGGCGTATTTAGGGGTGGGGCTTCCGGGATTAAGCCTCCCCTCCCCCGAAATCTTACTTACTATAGTAAAGTATATAAAATATCTTGCAGAATTTTCACATTTTCAGGCAAAGCCCTACCGAAACAAAATCGTAAGTACACCACTGCTGAACAGAATTTAAAAGTAAAGTGGTGCCCCGGCGGGAAATATTTATCAACAATTAGGGTGCCATAATGAACGACATTCAGTAAGGGTTTAATATGCATAAACGGTGTTCTGATGAGCAGGCCTACTTTATTGATGTAATGTTGATGGTATGTAATATTAGGGTTCTTTTAGATCAGTTTGCTTTGCATATCCTAAAGTCCCGTTGATCATAGAGTTTGGAACAACTAGCTTTAAAAAGCATGTATCGATTTTAGAGTTATTGGCAATTTTGATTCACCCCCAGTTCATGTGTTCTCATTTCGTCAGTTGTAGTGTAATGTTTCTCTATACTCTGTATTTTTAATTTTACATAGCAACGTTGTTATTATTATATAATTAGTTTAGCAGAATAATAATAAGCAACTATTTTTTCTAACGCATAGGGATGGGCACGAGTCAAGCTCGAATCCAAGTCGAGTCAAAAGTAATATTCTCGAGTCGAGTTCCGAACCGATTCACTGTTTTTGGCGTCGAGTTTCGAGTCGAGTCGAGTTTGATAAGTGGCTCGCTCGTTTTAATTCGTTTTGAAATCATGGCTGATTACACTGGAAAGCGAAAGCCATGAGAAATGTAAGATAAGCAGTAATATGGAATACTTTTAGTGTTGCTCACGAGAGGGGACATTGCTCGCATCTCCTCTCGTCTCGATAGCGAGACTACAAGAGATTTTTTATAACAAGCTTAGCTCGGCTCGGCTTAACTAAGCCGATGGCTCGAGCCGGCTCGCTTAGGGTGAACTATCGGCTCGAGCTGGCTTGGTTGGGATAAGCCATCTGCTCGGTTCGACTCAACTGAGCGAAGGGCTAGCCGACTCGGTTGGGTGAGTTGTTGGCTCAGCTCACTTCTCGGTTTGAGTCGATAGTGAATGAGCTGTGAGCCGATCTGCTCGAGTCGTTGACAATTCTAAACCCGAGCCGAGCAGTTTTGAAGATATTTGGCCAGTGCCCTATAACTTTTAACAACATTTGGCTCGAGCTCGAATACTCAACCTAGGCCCTCAACCAAAATTCAGAGGCTCGTGAACAATGTCCTTTACCCCTAGACTTCACGACTACCGAGGTTGGCAATCAACTACTTTTTTAGTATTCATATATAAACCGCCTATCTTTCATGTTTATACACAGTGTTGTTGTTGTTATAATAATAATAATAATAATAATAATAATAATAATAATAATAATAATAATAATAATAATAATAATAATAATAATAATAATAATAATAATAGAAGAAGAAGAAGAAGAAGAAGAAGAAAAAGTTGTAGTAGTAGTAGTACCATTGATAATAATTATATTGTCTATGTTAGATACTTGAAGGTAGTCCTCGAAACTATACACCAGATTTGACTCGACTCGACTCGAAACTCTACCTGAATTCGAATCGAGTTGAAGGAAATTTTTCAAGCCGAGTTCTCGGGTCGAGCTCAAAGATGTCTGTTTCTAGTCAAATCGAGTTTCAAAGAAAACTTGCTCGAATTCACTCGTGCCCATCCCTACGAGTAACGCAGTATGGCATTTTAGTCAATGTTACATTACATTAAAATGTTCATATAGTTGTCAAGTAAAAATTTGTCCTTGCATTTACATAAACCGATTCAGAACATGCAATAATAATAATAATAATAATAATAATAATAATAATAATAATAATAATAATAATAATAATAATAGCGGTAGTAATAGCAGTACGGAAAACTGAAGTAATAAGATTTTTTCCACATATTTAAAGTTTCGGACCTAAAAATAACGCGTTACTAACGCGTTACATTTTAGGAGAAAGTAAAGTAACTTGTAACGCGTTACATTTTTACAAGTAACTTACCCAACACTGGAACGAGACGATATTCGAAAATGGACTTGTCTACCTATTCCTCCGATTTGAATCGAGCACGTTTGGGATGTTTGAGAGATATCTTAGAGCACGTTCAGATTCACACACACACACACACACACACACACAAAAAAAAAAGCGCTGATCGAGTAATGGAACTCCACACCAGAACAATTCATTACTAACTCTGTGAGCAGCATAGGAGCACGTTGCAGTGCATGCATCGCTCTCTGTGGTGATCACATGCCCTTTTAAGGACCATTTCAATCTTTATGTAATGTCAGAGGTGGCATTATGAGTTGCCGTGCTTTCAGTGTAAGTTATTGCATTTGAATAAAAGTGACGTTTTTGTTTTTGTTTTTATAACCACTTGTTTCTTTCTGTTGTTCCCCTATCATATTGTAACACTACTTTCTATGTATAATTCTAGTTTCACTAATCTATGCCACTGACTGACACGGACTGACACAACGTGCGAACTAACCTTCGTCCTTAAGTTTTGCACATCACTGTATAATGGAGCCACCACAGTTCCATCATTATCCTACTACGCTGTTGCCCTGGAAGATGACCGGTTCTGATCCGGCCATCGATGTAATAAAGGCAGTATCGTGGTTCATCGGACCATGCAACGTCGTATCTTTGTTCGGCGGTCCAGTGACGATGAGCACGTGCTTATTTTAGTAATCGACGTTAACATTCTTATACGTCTGGAACGTCGGTTGTGGAGATCTATATCAAACAGATATGATTAATGGTGTGCTCAGACACACTCGTGCTCCGCTCACTGTTAAAGTATGTTAAAGTTTGCTGTAAATTGTGCCACAGTTTGTGCCGTATCCTATTATACCAAGCTTGAGAGTCTACGATGTCCGATATCTTTAAAGAGGTGTGGCAGCCTAGTTTCACCTCCCTTTTCCCACTTTTGAATTACACTAACCACAGGATTTTGCGAACACCCGACAAGCCACTCTGTTTCCAAGGTTTACACTTCTAGCCTTCTGGCCACCCCAATCTAGCCCCTATCAAACTCTGATATATCGCCGGCCTTCCCCATTCTACGTACGAGGATCACATTGATTGATCGAGTGATATCCCTGTCATCGTCTGGCGAGCGATTCTACTGAATTCCGTGACTCTTATCAGCCCAATGATTTAATTCAGAAAAAAAAACCGGATGGTCGTAATGTTTTGGTTGATGAGTGTATATCGTAAGTACGCGTAAGTCTTCTGATCTTGACCGAACTTGACATGGAAGTATCTTTTGATTTGTTTAGTGTTAGTGCGAAGTATTTACCTGTGCAAATCTTTGGTCTCGAATCATTGACTATTAAAGTTGGAACTTGGGCAAGTTTGACTCAGTCGGGTTTTCGCAAAATATTTCACTATATTATTTAGAATAATTCGGTGGAATACATGAAACCAAACTTGTTAAACGTTAATTTGGATTTAACGCAAGCGTTAGCGTGTTAAACGTTGCTAAATGCAGTGTGTGCTTATAACAAAGATTATTTTAGTGTCGTAAACTTATGATTTCTGGGCGGGTCATGACTCGTTCATATTCTTCGTGAGTAAGCCCGCGGCATAATTACATATTTTTGCAAGAAACTGGAATGTTTTATATTTCAGCGAGACCTAGAGAAAGTACCGGTGCAAATGTATGTAAATTACAACGTTTATGATTCCTGCGTATATGGTATACAAGTACACAAATCAATAATATATAAGTAATATAATTTTCATTATTAATTCAATTTTTACAGCGATGAAGGTGACACAAGTAGTTGTACTGAAGATGATGACAGTAACAAGCGAAGTATGTGGCAGTCCAGTCAAGAAGACGAAAACTGCGCTCAGGCAAATAATGTGTCAGATGATTCCCAATCGACCGCATTCGCAAGGAAGAAGCTACGTGAGAGAAGAAAGTTCATGCTCAAGGTAAAATATTACTATAGTAATTCCTAAAATTTGATATTTTTTCTCCGTGGAAATAACATTAGTTATAATATTATTTCATTTGTTAATCTCAATTTTATATATCAATTGATGCCAAGTTGACAAGTGAAGTATTTGAAATGATCCAAAACATTAACATATAGCTTATTTTGAGTACAGAGATCTAAAAACTTTCATCTCCATTGACTTTACAATTTGATATTATAAATAATGTAGTCAGAAAAAATATAAAAAGTATAGAAATGTATTGTTTAATGCTTCGGCTTGCAGAGAGAAAGATGAAATGAACCAGCATATTTAGTATTAACAAATAATAATAATAATAAAATTCGTCTAATAATATACTTGAATTCTGCATACCAAAAATATTTGTCTGTAACGAATAAGTTTCTTAAAACAAACTTCAGATTATTTTTATATTACTAGTATTGAATAAGACTTTGTTCCGTACTGTTTCCAGTGATGTAACTAAGGAGGAGCGCCGGATTGGGGGTGCAAACCTGAGCAAATATTTACTTTCACTATAAGGCAAGGAAAAGAGTTTTAGCAAACTAGAGATCATAAAAAATTACCTCAGAAACTTAACAGGACAATAACGACTCACCAACTAACGACTGCGTCGGTGACTGTTTCTTCCTGAAATGTTTCTGGTTCAGCCTCTGCTTCTAATCGTCTTGACAGAGATATATCTAATTTTCATTTATTTATTTATTTATTTAACCGTGTGCTTTCGAATTCTTTCTTCTTGGACGAATCACTTGTTTTCTACAAGTGGTTGTCTGGAAATTATTAATAATATTATTCGTTTAGATCTATGATGCGTAATATAGTAACCACAGGTATGTATTTAGGACTATATGCTTGGGTTCATTACCTTAGTAGGAGATTACATAATCATTTTACGAATGTCCTATTTTGTTCTCACTCCTATGCCCTGTTGATAAAAATTCAAATCTGCCTCTGTAATTCAGTGTAGCTGTCACTTTTCTATCTTCCAGTAACAGAGTTTCTACTCTTACAACACACATTCATTTGTCTTCATAGAGTATACATGGTTTTGTCAATTAAAATAATTTTATTATGTGAGCCATAGTTTTTTTTCCTTTTTTTCGTTAACTTTAGCATACCAAGTGATAACTCACTATCATTTTTTTTGGGAGGGGGGGTCGGGCTTCTTCCCTACTATACTGACTTTGAATTCATTTTTTGTGCTCTTTACTGAACAATACTCTCACCTTCATTTACTAGTTCAGGATTTTTTTCTTCGAGTGGGTAGGATTTTTATTTTTATTTATTTATTTTTTTTAACTTTCTGGTATTTCTTCTAGTGGACGAAGTTTAAAGGTTATCTTCAAACTATAAAGAGCGGATAATTTTTGGTTCAGTTTAGTTAGATTTTTGTTTTACTTTTGAGCGACAATAGGAGTGACTAGAGCCTTCAAATTACGATTAAAAAAGAAAAACTCAAGTTCTTGGATGTAATGAATTTACACTTTAATAACAGCTAAAAGTCGAAATGGTTCTTTAATTCCACACTCCTGTTTTCCTCTTAATCCGATCACCAAAGCCCCGAGACTACTGCGTTCAACGAATCCAGACAAAATGTGACCATATGCTTTATACGGTATATGATATTTCGTGTGAGATTTTCACATTTTCTGATTATATTCAAAAATAATGGTAATTTGTGAAACCCTAAAACTACAGTTTTTGCGGTAACGATTTGAATCATTTTATTCATATATTATATATAAATTGCCTATTAATAATGCTATATTATGACATAAGGAAGGATAAGTTTATTCGTGGGAAGGATAAGTTTTCCCTCATGGAGTTTCTTTTAGCTATTCTGGTTGTGAAAAGACAAATGGAATATACTTTCAGAGTCTGTATATTTTTCTATATGTCTTCGTTAACCATAATCATCGTTTTAGACTCTAAAAGAATATTGAGTAAAAAATATTGGTGAAAAATATCAGACGATATGCTTATTTCTGCTAAGAGTCTCAAATGTTCTTACATATAGAAATGAAATTGTCAACCGATTTAAAACTATGAATGTGTTTCTAAACGAAACTTTCCTTTAATCTTTTAGAACGTACGCTCTCCAGATAGAACTTCTCGCCGCCCGTTAAAAGTAAATCAAGCTACCTTAAAACTTGCACCAAATGCAGTAGAATCTGGCGATACTTCAGCGTACGAAACAAATGATGATCAACCTTTCGAAGAAATACAGGCACTACTTACTCGGAAACAAAGACATGATTTGATGAAAAAAATACATGGAAAGAAAGACATTACAGGGTTACACGTAAAAGGTAAATATTTCATTTTGTTAACCATTGAAGCAATTGACATAAGCAAAGGAAGAATGGAATGGGATCCAGGGTTAACCCGTTCAGCAAGATATTATGAAAAAAAAAACCATTTACGTGCACTGTATTAAGACACAACCAAAAATCATATGTGTCCTGGAACGATATGAGCTTTGTTTTTTGAACTTCCTCTCTTGGTGAAATTACGTGTGCGCCACTGTTTTTAAAAATTCTGCATTGAGTAATGGCGTAATCAAAAATTCGTCAAGGGGATTTCAAGCTCCCAAGTTCTTACAGTTTCAAATGTGTGTATATATATATATATATATATATATATATATATATATATATATATATATATATATATATATATATATTAGGAGCTAGTGGTCTACTATGCCACGCTTAGTTGCATGCATGGGGAGCATGCCCGCGACCGTTCGGTCTATTTAATGGACGGGTACCGCTAAAATGTGTCGCACCCCGCCCGTAGTTCCTCAATATACGCTATTAAACCTCGTGCATGTAGTGCACCGTCAGAATTTGTCCCCTAATTCTGACTCGCCGAAGCGATGTAACCCCCATTCACTGAGGGAGTGGGATACGCCCACTGCGCGGCCAGACCGAAGTCCTGAGTGACTACCAGAACCAGTTGACCTACTGGTTGAGGCAGACTGCTAGCGAGTCAGTCCTACCATGGTCTGCAGGCATGGCGCCCGAGCGTTATAAGGCGAGCTCACCTCCCGCCCGTGTTCACCGTTACCCAGATTCCTGGGATTGGCTCCCACAAGCTACCGAATCCCACGGTATGACCACAGCCCGGCAGAGTCCAACCCAATTCCCGGGCCCCAGGCAATGCCCGAGGGGGCTTGTTCAATCCCGGCCCTGCCTACCTCTATCGTTCAACTGGCAACCGCCTTGTCGTGTAGAGGTACCACGCACACGTCGAGATACTCCCGTATCTCATCCCGGACCCAATGGTACGTGTTGAGTCACTACTTGAGTTTGGTGCCGGCGCATATCCCACAGTGTTTCCTCCCTTTGGCAGGATCAGAACCGTTACCCAGATTTCTGGGATTGGCCCCTCCCCCACCTCTGTTTGGTCCCACTATAGGCAGGAGTCCAACACTCCCCTCCCGGTAGGGTCGTCCGGACAATACGGGACTTCCTCTAATTGCGGTAGAGGTACACCGTATATTACCAGAGCCAATGACTGATGTAGACCGTTTGCTCAAGGCAGACATTGTCATTTGGGAGCCGTGTCTCCCCTGGTAGGCCCGCCCAAACAATACGGGGCTACCTATCTTTAACGTGTTTAGGTACCACGTACACGTTGTAGCGAGGCTACCTGTCCGAATCCCAATGGTACGTGTAAGCCACCATTAGAAGGGACACCCACACTCTTCCTCCGGTAGGGTCGTCCAAACAATACGGGACTACCTCTTCTTACGGGAGAGATGAACCGTACATTACCAGACCCAATGGCTGATGTAGACTGTCTACCTTTAAAGACAATGGCCATTTGGGAGCGGCGGTTCCCCTGGTAGGGTCGTGGCTCCTGCACCCAGCTAACACTACTGGGACGAAGGAGGGACACACTTCCTCAGCGCTCGTGAGGTACGAGTATGCGTTAGGATATTAGGTATCCCATCCCGGACCCAAGAGAACGCATTACACTCTCTTTGAGGGCAGTATCTACATCATCCTCCCGGAAGGGCGTTGGATCCGCCCACACAGGGCACACCAACTACCCACTCTTTTTAGCGTGTTGGGGCACCACACAGCCTTATCTCCCGGACCCAAGGGCACGGCTTACTTGCCCATTTCGGGGGATACCCAAGGGCTCACCCCCGCCGGTAGGTACGGCAGCCGAAGCTACCTACCCCACTGAGGACGTGATGGAATCACACGTACTCTCCCAGATCCAATGGCACCAGTTAGTCGCCCATTTTAGAGGATGCTCCCCGAAAGCTCACCTCTGCCGGTAGGTTGTTGACACCACGTGCCGCCCACTGCCATATGACAGTTAAAGTACCGGCAGCGAGCTAGGTACCAGTGTCACCCTATCTCCCCCGCGTAGGAACAGCTCCCGACAAATAGTACGAGAGCGACCAAATCACGGGGGTCCCTCCCCCTTTCTCAGCACGGGCTTGGGACCGGCCACGGCGGGGTTATATATATATATGGTAAATGTATGTTTTTGCATATTATCTTGCTTAAGGGAGGTTAGAACCCTGAAACCCTCCTTATGTATGCCACTGCCAATGAATAATTTCAAGTAAAATTCGTGAGTTTATATATCTGAGATTTATATTTCTTTTAAATCTCAGTCAATATGCACCTCCTGTACTAATTATTCACATACTATTTTTTTGTACTGGAGTAAACACTCCCACAGTCTGTACTAGAAATTGCTAAACTATATAAACTTGTTTTGAAATTCAATTATTATTATTATTAATCCAATATTATTATTATTATTATTATTATTATTAGTAGTAGTAGTAGTAGTAGTAGTAGTAGTAGTAGTAGTATTAACTCTTCTTTAAATTATTTACGTAATAACATACAGTGACGATGCTAGGGTTTGCGGTTTGTGACTAATGCAATCCCCAAAATTTGCAAAATAATATCCCACCTGAGGTAAGAATAATATTTGTATCATTTTAATTATTTTAGGATTGCAAACTATTAAATCTATCAAGAGTTAAAATGTACGTTAGGTAAAATAAAAACACTAATGAAATAATACACATTTAAAGTGCAACAGAAAATTATCTATATATTAAAATGCTAGGTTTATATGTTTGTCTCCAAATAAAAGAGTATGTGTTTGGCTCCAATCCTTCCGACAATGAGATCTCGAAAACAACAAGTGCTAGAAACATGCCGTTTTCGCTGGTTGATTTCAAGTTCTGTGTATTAGATTTGCCAGTTATAATTGGATATTTAAAAAAAACATGGCTGTTATTTCTTTATTACATTTTTAGAGGTACACTGAAAGTGTTGAAATTTTAAAAAAGCAAAGCATCATGTCCTATGACTTATACATTCCAACACAACAAAGTTGCATACATGGGTTATATATCTCTCAGGCGTTTGTTTCATGGCCAATTGATAATGAAAAACGAAGGATAATCATTTCTCAAGGCTAAGATAAATCTTTATTGTTTGGAGTGTTTTGCCAAATGATCACCATATATCACTGACAGTACAATTAATTATATATGTAATGTACACTGTATTTGCTTATTACATATTGCATGCAAGAAGAAAGAAAACACTGATTATACATGAATTAAAAACCCCAACAGGAAGTAGGCTTAATCTTGCAAACGGTGCGAGATATTGAAAAAATAATCGAAAGGGCCCTTTATGGTACCCCTTGCCGATTTTTATCAGGACATCTTTCACTTGTGTCTGTAAAGGGACATGTATAGATGTTATGAGCAAGGAGTTTCATGCTTATATGTGAATGATGCACTGTGTAGAGAGCGCAGGTTCAGCTAGTAAATACAATATAATATTTTATACACAAATGTAGCCAACATGTAATGTTATCTTGATTTGAATTCGTATCATGGCACTCCAACTGAATGATAGGCCTACTTCTCATGAGAATTGGAGATTTTTTTTTTTTTTTTTTACATAAGATCTTATATTAATTCTTTGCTCTAACGCTAGATCTAAGATACAATTAAAGGTTACTTCAATAATAGATAATTAAATCGTAAATAGCGTGAAAGTTGAACATTATTACACTATATTTTTAACTATTAGGACAGTGTATGAATTAAAAAGTAAGTGTTATACTAATTTTACCTTTTATACTAATTTTACCTTCCTATTTTTGTTAATGTATTAATTTGAAACATATCTTACGTGAAAACAAGTTTATTAATATAGCACTTAGTTGCCTATTAACTAAGCTTGTTTTTTTTTCTTTTTCTTTTTATAAGTAGGTCCAAAACATAGTGAAAGAAGTAATATGTCTCCTATGCCTCCAGAGTTGATGGTAACCTCAGCTCAGGTAACATAATGGTTCTCTCTCTCTCTCTCTTTCTTTCTATGTGTGTGTGTGTGTGTGTGTGTGTGTGTGTGTGTGTGTGTCTATATTGTGTATCCGTTGTTCTACAATGGTTTTCCTTTCAAATATATCAATACCATTAACTTGGTACAACAAAACAAAATTGGTATGAAGTAATTATAAAACCATCTACATTTTTTCTATCTACGTTATATTCTCTGTGAAGGTTCTGGTTCAGTGATACTATAGGAAGTCAGAGCGCTTTATATTAGAGGAATATTAATTGATAGTATAAGTAACTGACTACCTGTATAATGAAGACAATTGTTTATTACAGTTGTTGTATATGTGGTATCTCTTATCTTAATTCTCGACCTTTTCACCCACTCCAGCTCTTAATGCTTTTAGTTTATTCTAATCCTTCTTGAGCTACACTGGAAATAATTGGTCACCTACACCTGCTAAAGTGAGTCAGTACCCACAACTAGCTACGTTAGGATGAATGGACCAGAACCTGCTTTCGTACAGAATACTCATACACACACATTTTTTTTATTATTCTGTGAACAATAAAATTACAAAAAAAAAAAACTTTTACTTTTAGAGCAAAGCTGACTCTATTGATATATTCCTGAAGTCGCTGACTATCTTTGTGGTAGTTGTGGTAACACATTTAAGAACTCAGTAGATATTCATTAATGTGGCTCAAACTTGATATACATGAATGGATGTAATCCCAACAGGGCGCTCCTGAGACATTCTGAACGTGTTATACATCGTGGTCAAAAGATACACAACACTAGCAAGCATAATCACACAGATCATCCACACAAGCAGCTATTCGGCATGTAACCAGTCGTACAGATGCTGAAAGTCTGTCTGGCCTATGCTATCCCACGATCACTGTAGATCTTGGTGTAGCTGAGCTATGCTGTTGTTGGAGACTAGCGGTCGGTCAGGCGCAATTCCACCATGTCCTTCACATTCTCGGTATGACTTACTCCGGGGATCTACCAGCCTAGGGTAGAAGGCGTGTACAGCGTAGAGCACGCTGGTGATGCGATTGATCATGCTGACTCAAAGTATTGGTCGGAGGACAGAATATATTACGCCATAAATGTAGGATATACAAGTCATAATCCCATGAAGACAAGAGACAAGTCATAATCCCATATTTGTTTTCATGCCAGAATGTCATGAATGGGTCTTGTATGGAGAGTGTGAACAGACACTGGGTATCCCCGCTGATATGCACATCCACAGACACCCAGACGTCCATCACTATATCCGAGACAGAAACAACTGTCATAATGTCATACCACTGCTCCCACTTACCTCCCCATTGTAATTTCTTCCGACGCTTCGGTAAACTCTCTTGGTGATAAGCAGGTGTCATACATAATCGTGTGGAAGGAACATGCAAAAGTATATCTGCCTTCAGCAATCGATTGTTGAGTGTTTGTGTGCTCACATGAGAGTCACGGATGCTCTGATTGCAGTGGTAGTTGCTGTTCCACAATGTGGCCCGAACTCTATAGGCCTATTTCTGTCCTGGAACTCCTCGGTGCGTCGCGCGGACACTGTGGGAAAGGTGAGCTGCGAGAACCTTCTGTCTCCCTTCCTGTACACGATCAACACATCACGACCTACCTGAGCGGGAATTCTGTGAAACAACCACCTCAATTCTCGCAGTCCCATTCCAAGTCTGGTACGAGGATCTACACAATAAGGATCCACTTACGTCCTCCTAGCATTTCAAACAGCCTGTAATATACACTCAGCATATTTTAACATACAACTCATTCGTCGTATTCCGATGATCTTCAAACTAGCAGAAATAGTACGATGAGCGTGCCCTCTACAGTATCGAAGGTGCTGAGACATTCAAACTATATCAGCATTCAAACTATAATATTTAATATTTTCTGTGTGAGAGTTGGTGGAGTCAGCGGTACATATGATTAATTTCTTCACATTGTTTATTATGAAATACTAAAAAGCTTCCCACTTATGTTACAGTGTCTTACAAAACGAGATCGATAAAATTCTTTTTAAATGCCACATCATAATCGTGAGGTTAATAAAATTTGTGTCCGGAAAACTCTAGTCCACACTAGCCGGAGAGAGAGATTGAATAGGGAAGGATGCCCTGTCCTACAGAAGTTGGGACAATGACTCTTAGTCTACACCAACCGGAGTGGGTGAAGTGGTTCTCTAGCCCATAGTGGGTGTTCTTCTACACACACAGCATCCAGGGGAGTTATAAGGATCTCTCTAGCCCATAGCAGCCAGAGAGGATTGGGAAGTTTCTCTAGCCCACAACAGCTTAAGAAGGTAGATAGAGGCGATCAGTCCCAATGCAGACTGATCCGGAGAAGTGTTCTGGAGCTCCTTTTAACCTTTTGGTTCGGCTACTCTCTTCCATCTTCGTAGGTGGAGGCAGTGATGCTTCTCTTCGGGTCACACGCATGAAGCGTCGTCTGCCTTTGTTGTTGTTTACACTATGTATGTGTTAGCGATGTGCATGTGGAAGGTATATACATTGAAATATTGAAACTATCAGCATAACTTCTACAGAAACTATTCATTGGTTTGAATTTAGTTTAAATCGATTATCTATGTGGGGTGTTCTTCAATGCGTTTCCATCTCTTGATAGTTAGATAATAATTAAAATAATGGCAACACATTTTAAAAATACAACTTTCTTGATTAATACAGAGTTGGACCATCATTAATCTGCGGTGCAATAAACAAGGAGAAACAACTCATCGGATCATTTACTCTTCCAATCATTTTTTTTTTTCGTTCTTAGCACTACCATCTATAGGCTACAAGTATTCTAGTGCATAGCGGTAAATATTGTAGGTTTGCTTATTATCATTATTATTATTATTATTATTATTATTATTATTATTATTATTATTATTATTATTATTATTATTATTATTATTATTATTATTATTATTTAGTCTTAATAATAATATTTAATAATGCCTATTTTTATCTTCAGGTCTACGAAAGTCAATCATTCTTCGATACATCTGCCAGATCAGAACAAAAATTTACAGGTAATGATGTTTAACTATAGTATTATTCTTGGGTACTATTGTGAACGTTTAGTATCCTTAAGTCGGAAAATAAATATACAGCACTTATTTCTCTATAAAGAATAACGTATATACCAGATTTATTGACAAATATGTTTCCTTAAGCCCTAACTTTCCAGAAATACATAATTCATCTCGAATAATACACACTTGTAATTATATTCGTAAGATATGTTTTTCTCAATAGTGATGGGGCTATTACAGTAACTCCACACATCTCTTATGTGTACGTGTACGACACATAATATGTATTCGAAATTTGAACAGTTTTATAAAAACACATATTTAAAAGTTTGGTTCAATCTAAAACAAAAGAAAATAGAATATTGCACATAGAATATACAATATTAATATGAAATGCATTTTTCTTTTGTCCATCACTGTAGTAATTGGTTCTTTACATAAGAAAACATGTTTAAAATGAATCCCATACCTTCTTACTTCAAATGATATTTATATTTAACCAGAGAAACTTTACTGCTTAAGGATTGTAGGATCATGAACATGGACACATACACAAGCATGGACAGATACGGACCATAATTGTACTAGACTCCTTTGAACATTAGAGTTTAACTCCTTTGGACATTAGATTTCTGGTATGATCAAACTATCTGACACTTTCCACACCACAACACGTATGTTATAAGGTAAAAAAACATAAATTTGGAACAAAATTATCTAAAAGCATAACAGCAACTTAACACCATGAAAGCAGATTACTTTTAAGTTTCGTATTTATTTATTTAGCCGAAGTTAACATCTCATTGTATCTGTAGTCTAGTTGGTAACTTGTGGAATTGTCCGATTTAGATATTAGTCTAAAAATCTTGTTTCCTCCAGTTATAGTGAAAAATCGTGTTTTCCATGTAACTTCCACAATCATATTTAATTTTGTATCTTGCTGTTTGGTAGTAATTCAATGTTCATTTTTAGTACTTACGTGTAACTATAGTTTAATGTGGCGTATAATCTACTATACCGGTGATCGAACCCGGGTCTTATGACGGAAAGCAGGAATATCACTTTCCTTCGTTTCGCGTAAAGATTAGTGGTGGATCCAGAACGGGCATACGCCTCCTCTTCGAGGAAGAGGAAGGAAGAATGTAGCTCGTTTTGTTAGTTAAACGATAAAAGCCGACAAGAGTATTATGTCAACATGTTAGACGAATAATCAACTCTCATACACTATATACATTTTTTCCCGTGATTCGAGAGAGATCTGTTGCCGATTGAATGAATTTCTATTTTGATGGATCTTAATATTTGTATACTCTAGCAATTATGAAGCTGTCTGGGCTAACCACGCATGATATCTGTGCGTATGGTTTTGAATTCAACTGCCAGTTGGGACATTTTCCTTGGAGTAGTTGTTCGTATGCCACTTTAAGCAGTTCATACCGTTTCATACAACCTTGTTTAAGCCCCAGTCAATCAATATAGCAATTATGAAGTTACAGCAAAATAATTGCAGACGTGACTTATGAAAAATAAAACTTAAAGATTGTTCCCTTGAAAAGCAAAATAAAATCTGTTTTACTGTTTATTGTGAACTGATTTTCGTCTTATGTAGTTTCGTTTTGCCTAATATTAGTTTCGTCTAACCAATTATCTCATACAGTAATGACTGAGAAATGATAAGATTTATGTCCGCTATTGTTGGCGAAATATGGATATTTATTCTGACTCTATCGTTTCGCCCAAATTGGTGAACAATAAGAAATCGTGGGAACTAAACTCGAGGAAACATTACGAAAATAAATTTGCTACTATATGAAGAACTAAGAAATTGATACATCTATATGTATTGACGCTAATATTATATTGATCCCAATCAATACTTTTGGTTTTGTAGAAAATTTAACCTTTATCAGTAATCTAAGGAAAGAAATTAGGAAACTAATAACTTTTTCTTTGAAAATGAAGCCTAATTTTATTTTCTATAACTTTGTGTAAAATGAGTTACAGAACTTCAAATGAATTATACATAATAGTAGGCATCCGCTCACATCTTATCTTATAAGGGGGAGGATAAGATAGTGAGCACTTATCTTATCCGCTCACAAACTAGCTTTCTTTCAATTTCTGCACTAACAGCTTCATTTGTGTGCCGTCCTGTTCTAGATTCTATAGATATACCATTCGAAATTACTATAGCCTTCACCATTCTACTGCGACCGTTCACCTGCATGTCAGCTAAGATTATATAGTGTTCTCTAACATAGGAGTTTACTACTTTTGTTTAACTAGAAACAAACAATACTGACACGTTTGAACTTACACAAGTACGTAGGTAATAATCAGGGTAATCACTAACACAATTAACAGCACAAAATTCTAAGTTCGAATAAGCAAGTAAGTGTGATCAACTCTCCTCCAAAGAGGAAGGACGTTTAGTCAAAATTATTTTGTTCAGTGTGGTTTGTTTTGTAGTAGTGATGAGGTTATGTGATGCTTGAAAGAAGTTGGTCGTTGATGTTCGTTGTGATAGTATCAGCCAATGAGTGCTTCCGTGTAGTGTGTTATTATTGTTTGTGGATTCGTTTTGGAGGCTCCGAGTTCATCGTTGTTCAGTGATAGTGCTTATCCTGGTGGTGATATATATTCTTCATTGGTAGTGTCTAGAGCAGTGTTTCTCAAAGTGTGGGTCGCGACTCATTGGTGGGTCGTGTGTTGTTTTTTGGTGGGTCGCGAGAAGTTTTTTCCTTTGTTACATAAAGTATTATTCAGAAAATGAAAATTGGAAGCATTTGTTAATGTGTTGTAGAGTAAGTGGTCACTCAAAACCCTGCCCTATTGTATAGTTCAGTTAAGATGCTAGGTTAGGATGGAAAGAAAGTGGGTGAGTCAAAATCTGTCACAGGGAAGGTCATTGCGTCGGAAGTAGTGTTAGTTCTTTCCATGGAAACACTTTAACCATCTATGCGCATGCGTATAATTTCATATAATAGGTAAAGTTATTGAAAAAGAAATTTACGTTACAATCGCTCTATCATCCCCGGCTGATATTCTCCTACCAACATGGCCACTATATTCAAAAATTTACATTACAATACGATAAAAGAAACCAACTACATTTTGCTTTATTAAAATAAGCATCGAGCTTAATTTTGTAACATTCTTGGTCGCTCGGGCTGTTTACAACATTCCAAAATAAATTTCATGTTAATCTTTCATACGGACTGTTATTGAACTAACTGGAATAAATACAGCTGTCTCCTTATACCTCCTACTAGCAAATTTGGAAATGTAATGTTTGTAAAAACAAAATATTTTTAATTTTTAAAATGAGAAGTTCAATGTTCTTTAATTTCCTGGAGAAGTCTTGTGGAGGAGTAACATTGAAAACAACAATTATGACCGTTTCTAAACATTTCAAATATTCGTAATCGAGAAACAAATGAATCCAGACGATTCCGTAATTTCTGGAATACCTGCACATTTGGAGGCATTGAAAGAAAATTTTGAATGTTACTTCCTTGAAGATATGGAAAAATGTAAACAACAGAAGTGGATTGCAAACCCATTTGTCAGTAGCATTTCAACTTGAATATCAGTCAAGGCTGATGAAAAACTAATCATCCTATCTCAAGATAGCTCACTTCATATGAATTTCAATCCCAAAACGCTGGCACTGTTTTGGCTGTCCGTTCAGCAAACCTATCCACAACTTTCTACTGAAGCTTTGAAAGTGCTACTCCAATTTAGTTCTTCCTATTTATTTGAAGGTGGCTCTTCAGCAATGGTAGGGATAAAGACTAAATACAGAAACCAACTGCAAGTGTTCAATTCCTTGCGGCTGAAAGTAACTCGTATCAGCATGGATAGCAATGCAGTTATTAATAAATATCGAAAACAAGTACATGCATCGCATGCGTCTCATTATGAACAGCATTACAAATATTTTGCTATACAATAACTTTTTGTATATCATGTACATTTTTTCCTAATAGATATGATTTACAAAATTTAATTGCTTTGAAATACACTACCATTACGTAGAATGTGAATGTGTATTTGAATGAAAGTAGGTGGGCTACAGAATACATTTTATTATTTAATATGGGTCGCAGTAACAACAAGTTTGAAAACCACTGGTCTAGAGTGCTAAGATTGGAATTGTGTTCGTTGTGTACCAGCTTAACCATGGAGAACCATGCGTTGTCAAATATCTTAAAAGTTGAATTACTGTATACGGTGTTGATGTCTTTTGTGGTGTGTTTGTAGTCGAAAGCGGTTAAGCCTTGCAGCAATATCTTTTGATTGCCAGTTGCGTAATGGTAAATGTAGAAAGCTCACTAAGTCAGTTGTACGTACGTCAAGTTTATTCTTGTGATTTCTTGGTCAATGTGTGTGATGTCAGCTAAGCTCTAGATGTGTTCTTTAGTTCCAAAAAGTTGAAGAATGCATCTGACCCACACGCGTTCAGTTTTGACAATTTCAGGTATATTGTTTCGATTGTGTATTTGATGGCCACATAATAATATGGATCGAATTACGGTTCTTGGTTTTAGTGCTGAGATTTATTTTAGTCGTTGTTTGTTGTACTTTATCTATTAGTAAATGGGATTGCGATTAAAGTTTGCGATATGTTTTGTTAATCTATTACCTAAAGTCACCTCTAAATAAGTTGCTTGTCTTTTGGAAGGATGTGTTGATTGCCTATTTTCTGGTATTTTCTTGATTGATTTATGAAAATCCCTTATAGTGCATTTTGCATTTGGATTAAACCGAATAATTTGGTTCTTTTTTCGACTAAGTGTAAGGAACTATTGTTTGCATAATTTACTAAAGATAATTATTTTTTTTTTTCGAGACGATGTAATAGATTGGTATGGTAAGTAGTGATCCAGTAGGCCGTGTCGTCTGCGAAGAGAGAGCGTTTGCATTTGTTTGTGACCTGGTTTGGTATATTATTTACTTACAGAATATATATTAAGAGTGTAATAGTGGTTCCTTTGGGAACCCACGTTTTGATTGGTATATTTTGTGAAAATTGATATTTATTTTGATGTGTTTATGGCGATCTGTGAAAAAGCTCTGAATCCAATAGGTAGGAGTGGTGGTGAATAGATTGAGGTCCAGAAGTTCGGTAAGAGACTGTCGTGTCATACATTATCAGCTGTTGCAGTTAAATCTGAAAATTAAGTTCCGGCTTTGATATATGTGTTATGTTTTTTTTTTCGATATCATTGTATGATCAATGGTGCTATAATTTGGGCGGAAGCCTGCTTGGTTCAGGTTGATTAGTTTAGTTTGCTGAAAGTAAATACACAACTGGTTGACAAAGATTCTTCAAGAACTTTAGATCTTACATAGGTTAATGTGATCGGTCTGTAACTGCTGGATGTGTGAAGCTGTCATTTGGACCGCTTTTTGTTCTCTGGAGTTAGATTCTGGTATCTCAAATTCTTTTTTCATTTTATTTTGTAAGTATGAAAGCTTTTCCACTGTGGTGATAAGTCTATGGTCATTAATATTGGCAGCAATCATGTGAGTAGTTTCTAGTTTGAGGTTAATAAGTTTCCAAAATTTGGCTTTGTCAGTGTAATAAAATTCTTTGAGTTTTCTACATTTATGTGTTCGCTGTGAGTTTTGATCTCAAATTGGATTACTGGTTTATTTCTTCTTTGATGTCTATGTTTCTGTATTTGTTATGCATTTTTATCTTTTTAACAATGATCCAAACCAGACTCTTGTCTTCGGTCGGAACCATAGTGTTAAAGACCTGCTTAATCTCTCCAATGGTTAGATGATAATTTTGTTCCATGTATATGTTGATGTTATCGATTTGTATACTATGGGATGCATGGGATAGTTCTTCTTGGTATATTGTCTAGTTAATATTTCTGTAGTCTTCGATAGTGATATCACCAGGCTTATGGGTATGTATATTTCCGTGAGGAATCAAAATTGCTCCATGGCCTGTGTATTCTGTTATATAGGACAAAATCAGATTATACTGGATTGGTTAAAAAGCTGGTTTTCCCATAAAACAGTAGGATTAATACAATTCAATACTACTCGCTTCTGATTGGCTCAAAGGTAAGTTTAAAATTGAGCTTCGAGAAATTAAGGAAAATTCGTTTTTTCAAGAAAACTATAATTTCCTTCGATCTCAGTATTTTTTTATTTTCCGCCATTTTAGGCGAAACGTGTATTAGGCAAAACAAAAATCTTTATAAAATCTAAAATGACGAACAAAAATCTTATCATTTATCCGCAGTGGTATAAGTGAGACGGTTTGCGGTGCGGTTTTTCAGTGATCAAGACATACCGTCACTGGAGAGTAGATGCTAATACCTTTGGGTTATTGGGCAACATGGAAATTTTAAAATTTTTCTCTTGCTTGGAAAAGCTGTTTTATGCTTTGATAAGGCCCCTTCTTCGTAACTGCATCTATATATTCTATCCTTGGTCTTCCTCTTCGTGGTTTTCCTCCTGCCTTTCCCTCTTTCAGCACAGTGATCCAATCGGAGTGCCGAATAAGATGGCCAAGCATGCTATTTCTTCTCTTTCCTATTATCTGCATGATCTGTCGTCCTTCATTAGCTTCCTTTAATACGTCTTCATTCTTTTCCTTTTGATCCATGATATGCGTAGCATTTTGCGCCAACAACACATTTCAAATACTTCCAGCTTGGACATTTCAGCTTTTCTCAATATCCACGTCTCTGATCCGTTAAGCTCATCCAGTGTATATTTTGATATGCTATATGGAATTGTTTCTTTCTTATGTATGTATGTATGTGTCTTCTTGCCTTAAAGCATATAATTGTCGTGGTTTGAGCATGGGTAGATTTAGGGATTGTCTGCTGTGGTGGCGAATCTTCCAGGGTTTGGGATACCGATACCCTTCAATCGATTGAGGGGTCCGGGAGTTTTCCCACAGGAAAATGTTAATATAAAAACTCGGTTTTTGAGCATTTCGTGTATAAGTCTCTATAATACAATATAAGTCGATTTTTTATATTTTTTTCAGAAAGTTGTTGGCGGGGGATCAAAGTGTCTCCATGTGATCCCTGGTAACCACAGAGAAGCTCTCCAATGGTTTTGAGTCATTGTGTGAATAGAATTGCAATCTTTTAGGCAACTTACCCTCACTGTATTTTAACATTTAGATAATCGGTATGTCAAGTCAAAATTGTAATAAAACATATCGCCTCTGCTTTTTTTTCCACTTGAACACTGTTTATCTGTCATAACACTGTTTATCTGTCATACCTTCATGAGTGTAATTGGATGGGCAAAATGAGGATTAAGACAAATAGTACAAGATTTCTTCCTCAGACAACAAAAACGAGGAAAGAAATAGGAAAATATGGAAAAGATAGAAATATGGCTCGTGCGCAATGTTGGATAATGGATCACCTGTTAGCTAGTTTTGTCACTCGTTTGTGAAATTGGAGTGTGTTCAATAACTTGTATATTTTAACTTATTGGTACGAGGCTTCTCTTTCAGAAGAAATTTCGGAGTACTCAAAGTCAACAGTGGTAGCCAGAAGGTCAAACGAAAAATCAAAATTTAAACGTCATAGAAGTCATTCCGTTTCTGTGGAAACCATAGAGGAAAATCAAACCCGTTATCGGATACATGCTTGTTGTGCAAAATATTCAGCAACTACTAGGCGGTATGTATTTTCGATTATTATCGGGTTTAATACATGTTAATTTTGAGCACAGTATCTAAGTATTAATAGTATAGAACGTTTTAAATATATATGCAGAAGCACGTAATATGG
The DNA here is from genome assembly GCF_964235325.1 of Thermobia domestica. Classification (NCBI taxonomy): domain Eukaryota; kingdom Metazoa; phylum Arthropoda; class Insecta; order Zygentoma; family Lepismatidae; genus Thermobia; species Thermobia domestica. The sequence goes on along the minus strand of NC_137456.1, from coordinate 129,502,773 downwards.
ATATGCATTAAATTTTAGATATAAAACATATATACAGTATTTACACAAACACAACTAAAATTATTTTCTAATATACAGGGTGTCTCAGAAGTCCCCTGACATAGGGTAACTCTGTTATTATCAGAGTTACAACAAAATGTAAGAGGGGAAACTGTCTCCAAATATGATGTTTTCAATCTAAAGTAAAGAATTCTTTTTAAAAATTAGACCAGCCGTTTGGGCTGTACAGTCTTTATGCGTCTTTATGCGCTGTACAATGTTAATGAAATTGCAACGTTGCCATTTACCTGGATCAACAACATAAGTGAATGAAGTTACTATCTTTCACCCTAACCTATCGATGGCCATCCACCATTTCAAACAGTAAGTTCATTCACTTACGTTGTAGATCCAGGTAAATGGCAACGTTGCATTTTCATTTAACATTGGGTACATAAAGAGTGTACAACCCAAACGGCTCGTCTAAGTTAAAAAATTCCTTCACTTTACATTGAAAACATCATATTTGGAGACGGTTTTCCCCTCTTACATTTTGTTGTTAACTCTGATAATAACACAGTTACCCTATGTCAGGGGACTTTTGAGACATCCTGTATTCTACATAGATGTTAATTCATAGTAATATTGGATAATATTTGAAACAGTTGTTTCTTATTTACTATAGTAATTTAAAGATTATTTTTGTTATAGCTTGACACTTATTGCAATAGACTGCTTACATAACAATTAGATTAATACGAGAAAGTGAAAGAATTTCCGTACCCGAGCATGGGTGTGATTCGGTAATTAAAATACTAATTTTTACTTGTGAATATTTAATTTCTAAAATTAGTTTGTTGTAGTTGTTTTCTTTTTTCATAGCTGAATGTTCTCACGCATTGCTGGATTCGATTTTCGGTTTGATCAAATTTTCAGTTGTCTCTTTCTACGTCGCTTCAATTCTGAAAATGGGCCGAAAACAAAGAAATGTTTTCCTTTTGAAATGAAGTCAATATTGTAGGATGAATTGCATGTCTGAAAAGAAAGGAATCTTGACTAATCTTTAATGCGTCATGGAGAAATTCATTCGATGTTGAAGATAAACTAGCAATTAGCTGGCAGATTAGCAAGATAGACTAGGAATAAGTGAATTCATGATAATGACTTTTCATAGTAGAAATTCATTGTGAGGAATAGGATGTGTTAACGCATCTCTAAATGGAATATTACTATTAACGGTGTCTTAGTGCCTAGATTCTTTTCGACGATTCATGCATGCATTGTCCGCCTTTGGTCGCTTCGCCTTACGGACTCCAGCAATAAAATTTTCATGTAAAGCCTGTTATCACTTTCTCTCTTGATGTAAAGCGAAACGAGAAATCTTGTTTTGTATTTTTCCATTTCGCCTTTCGAATTTTATGTTGGTAGTCTTGCAAATATCATGTTGTCTAAATAGTATTAAGCCTTTGGAGCTCAAAATTGAAAATATATTTATTGTGATTTATGAAACCAGATATGTACCATATTTCAATAAAGTAAATACCCACATTAAACGGCTTTGCATATCCAGACTCCTAACTATGAAAACATTTACGATCACTCCAACCTCAATCATTTCACAGATTCAACCTGTCTTATATAAGTTACTAGGACGTAAAGTTGAACGTGATTTATTCGAAACATACTTTTATACATTGCAAGAGCTGTAACTTCCGAATATTCACCACAAACTCATAGTCGTATCGGGCTAAACGAAAGCAGTGTGAAGCAGAAAACTATTTTACACAAAAGTCAAAAGAAAACTTGTGAGCGTATACGAAATGATTGAGCGGTTTGGGTCAATAGTCTAGCAATCAGATGTTTCTGTATACAAACCCAATAGGAAGTCTGTTTATAAGTGTTTCTATTTTTATCCGGAGACAGGGCATTTCTTTGAATAAGTCTTTGGCAACTCCTTTTCTTCGAATCCAATTAGCTATACGTATTGCAAAACTAAAAGCCATAGCTGGAAACAAAATATTAATTATGTTCACTATTCCATTATTATCCTCTGATTTGTAACGAAAAATTATTTATAAGCAGTGATGAACTATTTTAGCAGTTCCCAAAACATTAAGAACATTGCTCATGTTTCTAATATAGCATAATTCGAATGAACAATGGAAAAAAGTAACGTTAATTAGAATAAGTAAATTATAGGTTACTTACAATTTTAATATTTACAAGAAATGTCTTTTATATTGGCCTTTTCAAAAATAGCGACAGATTTTTCTATTATAACTAACTGTAAGAATCAAGCATTAATAATAACATTATCTACAAATAGACAGACTAGTATGTTTTCAATACAGTACTTACGTTGGAACATAAAAAGTAATACTCCTTCTACAGTACCATATTGCAGGGCCCAGACATTCTTTGACTATAAACAACATTACATTATTTTCAAATTATGCCTATTTATTTGTTAATTATATGCAAATTTACACGTTGCAACGAAACTGCTTCATCTCATTTTAGAAAGAACTTCCAATCTCAATTTCTTAAAGCTATGTTTTTTCCTCTTTCCCAACTATTATTTTTATATTATTAAAAAGAGCTTTAAATTGGCATCAGTTTGATTACATAATTTCTGCATAGATAACATAGTGTACATTATTTACATTGTCTACGTGTTCTATATGTGTAAACGTAGACTATCGTTTCTTTAGTGATCTGTATATCACTGATTTCAAGACATCATTTATGTGTAATATCACATTAATTATAGCTGTGTATCTGCACGTTTTTAGACATTTATGCGTTATTTACAGTATTATTCAGAAACATTCTAATACCCCCAATCAATTTTCATCACAGTTATAATTGAAACACACAGACTTGCGCAAGGGAATCAAGGGAGGAAAATGCCATTTTAATGTTGTAATCTATAGAGATCTTGAACAAAACAGTAGGTTCTATTTAAAATTGATTTAACGCGATTTTCTCTTAAAGACCCGATTAGATTGTCTAATTCGAATTAAACAAAATAAAATCTCCCTACTTGTCAATTTGATCCAGATAAAAAAAATGATATGAGTATTTGTTAGAAGACAAAGTGATCTTTAAGATGGTTGTTGGTTAAATAACTACATAATTAATATGAATTTGCTGTTCAAATGTGTGTTGCAATATTCGCATTTTTATCAATTATGAATTTAAAAGTAGATATGAGTGCAATTGTGTTAAAAATTAACATTCGTTTTTTCTTCTTTTATTGTTTAGGTTTCATTATTATCGTGACAATTGCTGCCACCAAGCAATGGATGATCTAAGTTATAATCTTCAGTGGAAAATGAATATCCATTCTACCTCAATCTTGAATCCAATGAGACAGCGTTTATGGTATGGTGTTACTCTTCCATTCAAGATTGAAGATAAAAAACAAAATGTAGACACAGTTAGTGGCTCGAAAGTGAACAACTTCTCAGGTGGACCTGCAAATGATGATTGTGATGATAATTCACTGCAAAATAATAAAGATGTTCTAATCTGGAGCTATCCACGGAAAGCAAAGTGGAATTTACAAAATCAACCAGAGCGGACAGATAAAAAGCCAAAACAGGGTAGTCGATCAGTCGCTGTAGAGGGTAGACATGCAGAGCGAATCAAGGCGAAAAATACTAGTACGAATGAGATTGAAAGTTCTATCGGTGTAAGTTTAAAGAGAAAACAAAGGCTGAAAAAACAAAAGACCATTAAAAATGAAGTAGATATCAAAAATACAAATGAATCCATGGGGTGTTTACAGGGAAACCGTCTACTTTGTGCTCCTTTCACCAGAAGCACTTCTGAACCTAGTAGAAAACCATCGTCGGCTCGTCCGAAACAAATTGTAAAAGCAGCTAGTGCCGAGAAAAGGAGGAAGGATGAAAAAACAAAAGATTTTTCTCCGAAAAGGTATATGAAAAGTAAACATAACAATAGTCCTGGTTCCTCAAAGTCACCATCAAGGAGAAAGTCTTTAGCATGTTGCCTGACTCAAACGGAAGATGAAAGCGACGATAAGAGTGATGAATTACGTAAAAGTACTCACAGAAAAAGCAGAAAACGAAAAGTAACTGCACAAAAAAAGAACAAAAGAACTCCTTCAGTAACAACCCAGGTTAAAAGATCGCCAAAGAAGAACAGCAAGAAGAAATCGACATCATAACTACGATATCATACGCACAAAGTATTTAAATACCATCGATCTTTGATGTAGGAGAAACACCATCATCGACGGTGCTTTGAATAGATGTAACTTTTTATTTACATTTATGTAAGTACAGAAGAAACAAGACATACAGGTATTGTAATAGTTTTCATATTTACTGTCCAGTAAGTCCTTCTTTGTCTTGTATCTTGTCTTTGTAAAACACCACTTTATTTATTTTTTTAAAATGCTTGCGTTTATCGTAAATTTAGAAAAAAGATTTTTTTCTTTAACGGAAGTTTTCAAACTTTCTCGGTGTGATCTTCATAAAACCCACATCTCCCACGATCCTAAGTAAGTCATTCCAAAGATTATAAGCAGCGTCGTTTAAAAATTAGGCGATATGTCATATGAAGTAACTTTAAGTAAGGAAGTACGTTTTGTGGGTCTTGAAGTATCAGTCCTACTGAAGGATTGGTGGTTTGAAATGCCATAGCACGCCAATTGTATATTAACTGAAAACTAAGACACACGCTGAAAATAAAATATTACTGTCTGTTTTTGATATTGTTGTTGAAATAATTGTTAGGGTTTTTCTATTACTTCTTGTACATGAATTCTTCCGTCCAAAACAAGTTTTTTAAAGGTGTTTATAAAAAGACTTTTTGGGGATTACTTTTTTGTACAAAAAATAATCACTTACATTTAGAAAAGACGTTTTTGGGGGATTACGTTTTTTGTAAAACAAATAAACACTTACATTTAGAAGTGAGAATAATAATGGTTTGTTGTAAGTGATGCACTTTCCACATTATACAATATTTTGTTCAATGTATTTACATTATATGTTGATCCATGTGCAGATTATATGTTACTACTGTTTGAGGCTCCATGTACTTGGAAATTCTTGAATACAGTGTATACTTTACAGTCGTGGATTAAATGATTCAAAGGTGGATCACTTGGAGCTTGTTTTGGTGGTTACTCAAAATTACAAGTGTGATGTTTTAGAAAGCCTTTTGTTTGCTAGGAATGATTTTGATTGATTGATTTGGAGCTGAACATCCCATTTTACATCAAGGTTATATAAGACGTGGGATCCAAACTACATAAGCTCCAAACGGGACCAAGAAGGGTAAACAGGCTATTGTCCTCCTGGAAGGTGTAGTGGAGTTCATGAGCTTATTCGCTGAATGAACTATAGTTTAATCTATTACTTCAGTGATAAATGTTTGTATTAATTATAACACACTCACTTGGACCTCCTGAAGTCATAATTCTCACATCATTATTACATAATCTACCTAATACTATTGGAAACAACACTTAATTCTATGCCACACTTCTGAATTTCTTTTGAGAGGTTTGGTTTAATAGTGACCCTGTTTTATTATCCTGTTTATCCAATATATATATATATATATATATATATATATATATATATATATATATATATATATATATATATCTTAAAAATTAGGAAAACCTTGTAAAGTTTAGGTAAATGGTAAACATTAGATAGAGTGAATTAGGAATTTTACATATATATCTTTCCACAGATGCCGAAGGTACATTCATGCTTTTGTTTCGAATTACATAGAAATAAGTTGTAGGATCAGTTATATGTGTTTCTACTTAAACTTCTTACAAGCACGTACTGAGCTTGAATCAAGTAAGTAAAATAATTCACAAACAGTAATAGTGAAATGCAATACTGCCGTTTGTACAATAGATATAGTGTATGAAATACAAGATTGTATCATCTTTCCTTCTTTTTACTGTGTTACTTATGTCCTTGTGAAATAGATGTAACTTATCTACAGGAAAGTATTATATAATTTGAAAGGTAACAAAGAATTCTTCAAGCTAACAAAATATAAAGCTAACTTGCAGTAGCTATAGCGTTGAATTGTTTCTGCGATCATTTGTTGTGTATGACTATTTGATATAAGTAATATCCGATCCGAAATATCCAGGACCGAACTTTCTTTCTTGTACTAATGAATTTTGAAATTATACAAAGCTTGTTCTTGTTGTTATTATGTTGTATAAATAATTTTGAACTATTCTTTTAGAGTATTTTATTCTACATTTGTATTATTTTTCCTTGTTCTATTTATTACATATAAAATGTTTTACAAATATTGTTCTTGTTACTATTAAATTGTATAAATAATATTGAACTATTTATTTGAGAGGTATTTTATTCTAAAACTGTATTGTTTTCCTTTTTTGTTTATTACTTATGTTATATAAAGGTTGTTCTTGTTGCTATTATATTGTATAAATAATTTTGAACTATTTATTTGAGAGATATTTTATTCTAAAATTACATTTTTTGTTTATTACTTATAATATGTTATATAAAGATTGTTCTTGTTGCTATTATATTGTATAAATAATTTTGAACTATTTATTTGAGACATTTTATTCTAAAATTATATTTTTTGTTTATTACTTATAATATGTTATATAAAGGTTGTTCTTGTTACTATTTTATTGTATAAATAATTTTGAACTATTTATTTGAAAAGTGTTTTATTCTAAATTTGCATTATTTTTTTCTATTTATTACATATAATATGTTTTCAAAGATTATTCTTATTATATCGTATAAATAATTTTGAACTATTCATTTAAGAGAGAATTTATTCTAAATTTAAGTTTGTTTTTTCTGTTTATTAGTTACAATACGTTCGAGGATTGAATAGTACCATTGCTAACTCATGTTTATATTTTGGTCGTTATTTGTTAAACGTAGAATGAAGCAGAGTTTAATATTAACTTGATAAACTAATGAAGAGTTATTTGGGTTATTAAAAAGAGGTGACAGTAGCATATATGCTATGGAATAATATGACTACAAACTAGTGAATGGTACTACTAGTAGAGAATAATTTAGTTATCCTTAGCAGAATCTACAGACTTGACAGAGAATAATGGTAGTACCAAAGCTTTAATTGTAAACTGAAGATAGCTATGTTTTTATGTCCTGCACAGACATGTGTAATATATTTGTTACAGTAAAGGGTTAGTAATGTAATTGTATTACATCGTTGTTGTTTTATAGGTTTATCAAAAGTAGATGTTTCGTGTATAACTAGAATTTTTATGTTGTTTATACTTTTATAAGGATTGAAATATATACATTAAATGCCAAGTTTATGTTTCAATTTTTATTTACTCCTATTTTATATAGTGTTTTCAAAAAAAACTATTCAACAAAGCAAAGGATTATGGGACCTATCAATAATCCTTTTCTCTCTTCTTTACATAATAATGATCTTAACGTATTTCTAAATAATATTATTAATAATAACGATAAGTACAAACAAAATCACGTACTTTAGCATATGTGTAATCAAAATTACAAAATAAGATTCTTTAAAAAATATATCATAAATGAACTTTTTGCTTAACTTTTTGTTTAAATTTTAAAAAAATAAAACACCGACATTTTAATTATTAATGAAATTAGTAGCTCCTTAAGAAGTATAAACAGGTACTCCAAAGTATTTTGTTTTACATTTAATTGGCTTCCAATTAACTGTATCGAACGCAGGTATGCTTGCAAGGAATTTTGCCAAAAGGGAGGGAGACAAAAGACCGATACACGAGCACAGTCGAGAATACATACACATTTCGGTGCGCGCGTGCACATAACAGTCCGTGAAAAACCACAATTATTCACACACACTGGATAAATTTATTAACAACAGTGTATAACACCACAGTATTTAATATATCAAATAATATTGTGTGTAAATAATCAAATCTGATACGTTTTCATATGTATTTCGATTAACTTAACCCATTCCGAAAATTCTGGGGAGAACAATTGCTCCTCTAAACCCTCTGCGGTCGACTATGTTTGAAGATAGTGATGCCTATGTGACGAGAAGTGTCTCAAAACCGAAGTGACGATAAGTATCTTTCTAAATACGAGACGAGACGAGAAACATGACAATTACTGTCTCATTTTCCAAACGAGACATGTCACAAGCCTCGTGGCTAATACTAGTTCCTCCCAAATCTTGAATTTCAAACACTATTTTAGTTGTATATTATTCATCATATAAAAACTATAAATCGATAAAATAATAGTACGAACAGAATGAAAAGCTTTTATCAACGTATAAATATATTCATTATACAGTATACTCCAATACAATGGCGGTCATAGAGTTCTACAACAGGAAAGTCACACCGACAATGGTATTGAAACTACCTTTGCCCTTCCACCCTCCTCACCGCAAAATCATATCTCGGTTACGACGTCTCCACTGAACCTGAAGGCATTATTTAAATTATGACACCCTTATTAGGTAAAAATATTACAGAAAAAATGCCATTGTATATTCATATATCCTATATATGTCTTACGTACAGAATTATTTAATTTAAATTTACACACTTTATTTAGCTCGAAGAATTTAAGCTGAAAAACAATTGATGTTACCAACACTACTTAATCTATTTGCACAATTGGAATTTTTCAATCGATTCTGTAAATGAAACGAAATTTCTAGTTTTACTTCCTATCTTACTTTCGTTTAGGCTAAAGGAGATGGTTTAATTAATGAAGGTAAATTATGAAATTATTGGTGGGATGAGAACATGGGAGGAAACGATACAACGAGAAAACCTGTGGACAAGATGTTGTCCACCACACACTTGTGTGGGTGGGGATCAAATAAGGGATTCATCGTACCAGAGAAGAGCATTCTACCACTGAGCCACCGTGTTTCCCCCTCCCTCTTCATAATCGATCCTGTAAAAATCATTTGGTTACTTACCCATTAGCATAGAGTGTAATTAGTTAACGAGCTTTGTTTCTTGAAAATTTATAACATTAATTAACTATTAAGATAAGGACTCTGTAATAATTTTATGATACATTAAAACAAGTATGTATTCTATTTCGATCGTTCCTGAAGCAAATGATTAAATCATCCGACCATTCATTTTCTGCACCAACATGTATACAAATTGCTTAACGTAGACTCTGAATCACACGTTTTTCTATCGAGAATCGAATAATGGAACCAACGCCAAAGACACGTTTGCAAAACATATACACATCACGAAAAAGCTTCAAATATGCATAAAGTTTCGCGAATCTACCGAGTATTGAATTTACCTACCCTAGAGAAGAGAACACTTCTAGCCACTATCCTTCGTAGAAAGGTCAATTCGATTGGACACATCATGCGAAGAAATTGTCTTCTTCACACCGCCATAGAAGGAAAGATGGAAGGGAAGCGAGGAATATTAAGAAGAAGAACACAGCTGATCGATGATTTGAAAGATAGGAGAAAATATTGGGAGTTAAAAGAGAAAGCTGAAGATCACCAAAAGTGGAAGAAACATTTCCAGGCCCAAATCTAAAATTGAAAAAAAAAAAAATTCTCATTAGTCCAGGACCTGCCGAAAGGCAGAATACTTAATAATGCTGTACATGACTTGGCAATTATTCTCTCGTTATTTTTATTTTGCATTACAACACTTACATACTTCTCAGTGACTTCACATGTTTAGGGAAAACTCGGTGAAAACGACACTTTTTCTAAAATGAATATAACTTTATTAATAAACAACTCAGAGCTCCAAAGTTTGTTCAGTTCAATAATTAAACCTTCAACATAAAATTCTAGTTAGTTACATAGGATCTAATTTTTAAGATTTTATGACGTAAATGAATACATTTAGTGCTATATTTTGAAAGAGAAAAAACATGAGATTAAAATGACATATTGAACTGTGGTAAAATGACATACATAAACTATCTGAGGTAAGAGGTTATACAGCAACAAAGTACACTCAAGAAGGTAACATGAGACAAATATCACACTTGAAATGTGCGCTTGCTGACATCTGCACATTCCATATGAGCCCCGTGTCCACACAATTAACATTGAGCCCACTGCTCCTTAGATTTTGTATTGGGGCAAAGATCGTTACGAAAAAATACAGGCACAATTACTTTCATTCTCATCAATATCTACGTCACTCATGCTTTCAGTGTCTGAGGGCTTCTGTAGTATTTGTTTTTTGCATACTTGTAAAGATCGGCGTCTTTCAATAGCCTCCTTTTCTTTTATTTTCTTTTTCTGTTTCTTGATAAGTGGACTACACGTTGGAATTGTTGTGCTTCTTTGCTTACGAACCAATCATTATGAGTTTAATCCTGATGTAGACGGAAGCGGTGAAAGTTAGAGACAATGTGACGTTCATCTTCAGTTGTTGATGTAGTACCAAGCACATTTTTCGGAATAAGACTACAGGATGATTTCTCAGATAGATTGGATGAACTGTCAGAAATTGTAGGCGGGTATGAGACGTTCTATTTTTAATGAGGCATCTTGTGTAGATCCACTGTCATTCGCAGACTTGACATCTAGTAAACAGTCGTCTGAGCGAGCAATTCCTTCTATCTCTGGAATATTCACATTAGCTTGAGGCTTCTCTGTAGTTTCCGCCGGAAGAAACCAGTGATCAGGGAAAATATTTGCATTAAATGTGTTGATTCCTATACTTTTGAATCCACTTAGAGCAATAGACATGAAACGTAAGATATAATGTGTAGCTTCCATTTCCAATTTTGTAAAATGACATACTATGTCATTTTGCATCAAGCCATGACATGTCATTTTCCCTCAATAGCATACTGCGATAAACTGGCGCCATTCTACCAGCGCGCAAAAAACGTCCAACCACGAATAAGGCGTAAAATGATAGCTCACTGGCCATAATTCAACACCCACATATTGTTTACAATGTCTCATTAATTTTAAAGTACTTATGCTATTTCTCAGAGCAGTAAAAAAATTCATACATACTTTGAGACAAATCTTCCCGTCAAAACGTAACTTCCTCCAGTATTAATCTACCATTACCCCACTATCGCCATTACTCCACTGTGTGTTGTCAAGTACCACATAGGATTATGTTGCTGACAGACACAAAACACACACCAATTCCGAGAAACCTCGCTATGTCATTTTATCTGAGTGTGTCATTTTCACCAAGTCTCCCCTACTTTCACAGTAACATTTCAGTGGTAATTAAATTTAAAATGTAACTTAAGAATTCGTTGCCTGTACATTCCGTAATTATAAAGTTCACTAGGAAAGTATATTTGTTTTTTGTTCGTAATAATTCGAATATGAAGGTTGCAAACAATGATTCTAAATTCCACTGTGAATTATTCTCGTCCCTGATAAATATGACACACGCATATGCGTATATATGTGTGTATGAGTGTGTTTGTGTATATGTGCGAGAAGCAAAACAAATCTATCCTACTTCGCTCATGTTTAGTGTGTCACCACAACCAGAGAGTTTAGGCCTCGCCCTATTTTCTCTTCTCCCACAAGAAAATAAATGTGTGAATACATTATGTGTAAGAGCAGGTTTAAGAGTCTGCTGTGTGAGGCAGACAATCGTTAGAGAGAGCCAAACCAGAACACGTGAACATAGAGTAACGTCAAGCATTGCGATTTCACTATATTCCCAAATTTCTTACAGACATCAATCAGGATTGCAGATTTCACATTAAAATAACTACTTTTTGGTTGATATTAGGAATAAATGTCCTTATTTTTTTTAAAATTAGTTTGTTTCGTATTAATTGGAAGGCACGTAATTTTGTGACTACATTATAGAACCGCCCTTGCTCCAATAACAAATATGGTTCAATGTTGTTATGCGATACCCTTTGTGGATCCCTCGTAACGCAGGATTCTGATAACTCTAGATGATATTAAGAAAAAATCAGGACAAATTTTGTACATAGATTCACAAAACGAGACGGGGCGATATATCTTTTTGAGAATACAGACAAGACGAAACAACCTTCTCATCTTGTTTCGTGTGAACAACACTATTTGTAAGCTTCACCTGCAAGATTGAAAGTAAATCAAATTTAAATTTATTAATCAATACCATCATTTCATTTACTCTCAAATTTGCCTATGATCAGGATTGTTAGACTCAACTGGAAGCCCGCACTAAGAAAAATCAGTTACAGGCAAGTATATATCAGAAATATAGATATTACGTATGATTACTACTTAAATTTATATAGAGTATACTTTATCAGTATGCTACATACATACTGTCCTTTTCCGCTTAACTGTTACATCACATTGCTCAAGTATATCGAACAGTCTTCCTTACGTTAAACGTGGATACGTATATTATATGCATCAGCTGTATGTTATATACTCCCATCTCTATGTGGCATCCTGACCGCCTATATACAGTATGAAATTTATGTGACCAGTGATGATACTGGTTGCTCTGTTTTATAGTGTTTGGAGTAGGTGGAGATGATATTTTGATGCATGCTGCCAAGATGGGTGCGCATACAGGAATATTTGTCTGATGCTTATGATATAGATGTGGGGTTTGGTTCTGATGTGAGGGAGAGAAAGAAAGAGAAGTAGCAGGACTCACATAACACACGCTACTTCAACCCCACGAAGACTTAGACATTCTCCTCATGGATGAAGTCAGGAATTACCACTCGGTCACCTTCTGGTGAAAGATCCGAAATTCCACCAATCAGCAAGTTGTAGTCAGCGGAACATCGAACACCAGAGCCAGAAGACAGTTCTTCAGAATGTTTCCTCCATCGCAATAACCACTCACCAGCCATGAAAGATTCCAGTACAACGGGAACGTGACAGTTGAGGCTTCTTCATGTCAAATATAAAAGTAACCAAGAAAGTTCTGTCGCTTTCTCACCTACCACCTTCGAACATCGATATATCACCTAAGACGTACCTGGAAGATTAAAAATAGTACCCATCAGAATTGACGACCTTCTGCCAACGTTCAGGAAGGCCATGGATTCCATCGCGGTAGAACTTGGTGGGCCGTGAAGCGAAGAAAGTATCATGTGCATTTTGCACCTCTACTAGGGATTTGAACTGGCGTCTTCTAAGGTGATTATCCAAGGAATAGAACAGATGATAATCAGACGGTCAATATGATGATGTCCTGGGAGTATGGTGGATGCAATAGTTTTTCCCATCCAAGGCGTAGAATGATGTCCAGGATCATTCTAGCCACGTGGGGCTTGGCGTTGTCCTGTAATAGCGTTGTCCCTTTGCGATTCAGAAGTGCTGGCACCAGAGTTTGAGTTGACTTTTTATTCAACACGTCCCAACTGCTCATAGTACACAGTTGTATTGATGCTCTGACCAGCTAGTAGCAGTTCCCGATGCACGATGCCGCGAGCCGTCCACCAAACACATAGGAGGACCTTCATCTAGTGCAGTGCTGGTTTCGGCTGTTTTGGAACCATTTCAAGGGAAGTTAACCAATGATGGCGACACCTTGGAGTTTCGTACAGGACCCACTTCTCATCACATGTCAACATCTTCTCCAGAAATGGCTTCCTCCTCGAACGAGACAGCAAAGAAACACAAGTGTCCAAGTTGATGGAGGTGCTGCCGAATGGTTTCTCCACTCACACTGAGTTGTAGTTCTAGTTCCTCCCATGTCTAGCCACTGTTCGCTTCAATTGCTGCCTGAAGATCTTCATTTTGTACATGTGTTGATCTTCCGACACGTGATGCGTCTTCGAGTGTTTCATCACCGTCCTTAAACTTGTTAAACAACCGCTTCACTGTCCGCGTAGTCACGATATCCTCACCGAAGGCTTGGCATATTTTCCTCCCCGCTGCAGCGGCGTTTGACCCCAGCTTGAACTCGTGCAGCATACACGCCCTTATGACGCTCTGTGGAGGTCCCATGTTCACTCTGTCCTTACACAAGTTCCTGGTGTAACTGAAATGACACATCAGGATAGTATGTTGGATATACCCATACCAACAACTGGTCTTCGTCTTATTTCCTTTCGCATTCAGCTCACGTTATGAGGGCAAATTGAATACAGACCTCCACAAAAAGCGACAGAACTTTCTTGGTTACTTTTATACATGATCCAAACAAAAGCCACGATTCACAAGTCATTTGGAAGGCAAAGGCACTAGCCCGGAACTTCTACTCAACAGGGCCCGCCCGGAACTTCTACTCAACAGAATACACTCAGTATTCTGTTTTCAGTGGTGTGGAAATAACACAGTAAAGTGACAGTCAAAGCTTGTTGTTTTAATACCCATTTTAGCATGGCATTTTTTTGCTGTGTACATACAAATGTTATGTATACTGCATACAGGCAAGTTGTGTACGACGTATGGAAAATCCGTATAATGCAAACTTACAATATGTACTGTAACTAATCGTATGTAAGGCGAATAGGTACAGTAGTGACACTGTTTGTTTGATGAATTTAACATACGTACACGAAGTATACTACAGTAATAGTAAATAATTCTTGCAACTATGCTGCATATTGATAGTCAGTATGTGTTCGCATTATTAATCCGTATATAGTCATGACTAGATGGTACATACATGTGTATTGTTATTGTAGATGACGTCACATGAATGATGTCTTTACACTTATATGGAAATACATATATACATACGTTTGTACCTATATGTTTGCTGCAGGAGATAACATATGGTTAAATCCGGAAATTACAGGATTTACGCACTTAACATACATTTTTTGTATGCGAAGTACGTTCCTTGGAAACATATTTGAAACTGAGGATATTTACAAGTTATTGCTAGCGCTACTTCTAACGTTTATATGCAGGCGTGGTAGCTTAATAGTAAGACTCCTCATATTTGGTGTGAGGGTACCTGGTTCGATCCGAGGCCTATGTAGTTTGTGGGCTTAACACGGTGTCCATGAGTTTCCTCGGATTTCTCTTGATTTTTCCAACATTCTTATTCTACCAATTGTTTCATCCTCATTCGCTTTAATTAATATCGTCTCTCTTAGCCTAAAGGGCATAACATGAAAAGTTAAACTAGAAATGTCATAGCATTTTATTTCTAAACTTATGATCACTATTACTGATTACTACTTATTAACACTACCAATACCCCAGTATACTGTGCTGCACTCAATTAAAATAACAAAACACTAATGGTTATAGACTCCTACCTTATTTCTGGAGCTACTAGCTGCGTCAAGAAGAGTTTTCCAGAACCATTTTGTAGAAATATTGGCAGATCATTTTTAACTTCAAATCAATACAAATTTCGGCTATCACAAGTTCTGTTGACCTTCTATCATCTGACCTTAAAACATTCATTACACTAAACAGTCGTTCTACGTATGATTTACGGACTGGTGTAATGAGAATATATTGCATTGTTTGTTTGGTGAATCTGCTTTCTCGGAAAGTATATTCTATAATTTACCATTATTATTATCCTTCCTATTAGGTGTTGATATTACAAATTTGAAAACAACTTATAGAAAAGTTCATTTCTATAGAAACTAATTTTAATTTGCAACCTTACCTATGTCAAATCAATAAATGAAATCATTGTTGATTAACAAAAATCTAGCACAGACACAGTTGTATACACATTGTCATTCTCGCTAAAACTGTACCGATATTACTTAGGCTATTATGATATTGTAATAATATTAATCACTGTTCTATTTGCAATCCATTTGATTCTTCTAACATAATCTTGTGAACATAAACAGAAACTGTATTCTCTTTTTCCCGAAAGTCTAATGTTTTCATGAAGCAAGCTAATGCTAACGCTTCTAATACTTTTAAAGTGCATTTTTTTTTTTAATACCAAAAACATACTCTGGTAATGACAGTAAAAATTCACTTACAGTAAATCCCTTCTTATCCGTCATCTTTGGGACTGGGGGTACGGTCGGAACGAAAAAAAAATAATCGGACTATCAGAAAATTCAGGAAAATATGGATTTACAGTAAAATAAACAATATCTAAACTCGAAAACGACTGTAATGAGCCCAGATATCGAGACCCTTTTCCTTCTTTCTTGGCAGAACTACATCTACAATGCGTTATCAAGCAGTTCCAGTTTAGGCTTTTTCAATGTTTTGCGATTCTTAAGAGTGTTTTCATCATCTATCGCCACTGTATATGATTCAATGTGTTTCCGATTTCTTCTCCAATCTTTTATTATCGTAAGGCCTAATTGAGCTCCTTGGCAACTTTTGGAGTGATTCTGCTTTGTTCAGTCTTTGTAGCACTGCTAATTTTTCATTTAATGAAAGAGTAACGTGTTTACGTTTCACTAATGACATGTTGAAAACACTCTGTTCTGTAACGAACACAGAAGAACACTGTCGTAGTCGTAAACCAACGGAGAGTAAGCACTAAAAACTGCACAGTACGGTGCAGAAAACAGGCACAACGAAAGAAACGATACAAGAGATAACGGAGCACTAAAGCAGATATACGGTAATAGCAAGTAGACAATAATGCCGCGGCGGCAGTAAACTACAATTGGCCTCGTGACTCACCAACGAGTGGCGGCAAGTTCAGCTCGAGCACGGTCGGATCAACCGGAGTGGCGGACCAATCGATGGCAGATGAGAGAGGTTCTACTGTAATCCGTTTTGCTATCAACTACTAATAGGGGGTTCTACTACAATCCGTTTTGCTGTCAACTACTAATAGGGGGTTCTACTACAATCCGTTTTGCTGTCAACTACTAATAGGGGGTTCTACTGCAATCCGTTTTGCTGTCAACTACTAATAGAGCATGTTTTCTTTCTTTTCCCCATGGTATAAGCAAAATTTTAAAACTCGCATATCTCACTCAACAGCTGACTGCAAAGACAACCATCAACAGACACCAACATGTAATCTACATATATAGGCCTACCTATGTGTATATATAAAAAAGAATAAATTCACCGAATTACTCTTTGGTTCAGTCATCAACAGATCTCCGAAACTGTTAAGGATATGACCTTGAAATTTTGTACAAATGTTCTACTAGAATCCTAAGCTGCAGACAAGGGCGTCGATCTTGGAAGAGCCAGGGGGCGGGCACTCCAAAACTCATGTGGGCCCCCTATTGTATTTATGAATATACAATATTTTCAATAATTTGAATGCAATTTGTCTTAAAATCCTCATATATATATATATATATATACCTTCTGCATCTGAATAGCCCCCCAAATTTACAGAGAAATCGACTGCATACTAGTATAAGACAATATTTTGTGAAACGAGACCCGTAAGAGGAGATAAAGGAGCTTAAAACCCTTTCGTGTACAGCAACCACATATGAGGCGATAGTTATAGGTAACTAAAATTTATTGTAAAAATCTCAATGCAATATCCCGAGTAAACGTTCATGTACAGTGATTTTATTGAAGGTCTACTCTTCGTGCTAGGAACACTAGCAAATGACTCGCTCAGCCTTCTCGTCGAAAAAGACATACATTTTTGTGAACCAGTTTAGAAAACTTTATTTTATTCGTACACGAAAGGGTTAAAGGATTTTTTGCCTTCGCCAGATCTGCGAAGCTATTAGGTGCAGAAACTTATTATTTGGCACAAACGTTTTCCTTAGGCCCTAGACTAAAGATCAGAGAATATTTTGAGAAGTGCAGCCCATTTGTCTGATCTTCGAAACTGAAAGCATCAAATCTTGAAATTTCGTACAAATGTTCTTGTATTCTAAGCTGTCGATAAGACAGGATTCTTTTGAAATGCAGCCCCTAAAGGGGAGTAACGAGGCTTAAATAATAATAATAATAATAATAATAATAATAATAATAATAATAATAATAATAATAATAATAATAATAATAATAATAATAATAATAATAATAATAATAATATATTATTATTATTATTATTATTATTATTATTATTATTATTATTATTATTATTATTATTATTATTATTATTATTATTATTATTATTATTATTTTGCCGTATGTCAAATTTTCAAAATTACTATATGTATGATATTGAAATTTTGTATAAATATTCTTCTTGTAATTTAACCTGTGGATAAATGGAAATTTTTGAAATGTGAAACCTCAGGGAGAAGATGAAGGGTCTTGACTGATTTTAATAGTTCACTAGATCTTCGAAACTATTAGGAGTAAAAACTTGAAATTTTGCACAAATGATCCCCTTGGGATTTACCTGTAGATGAGGTGCGCTTTTGTGAAACACGGCCATTAAGACAAGATAACCGAGCTTGAATGATTTTTCCGGTCGCCAGATCCCCGAAACTATTAGGTGTACAACTTTAAAAAAATTATTTTATACAGGGTATTTCAAAATATTACCGAGAACGTTTTGGTGGTGAATCCTCACGCCGAGTTAAGAAAAAAAGACCATCCAGGGTGTAGAAATGCCTCCTTCCGGCGCTATTACCAGTCGAAAATTTGTCGGAAGAATACAAAAACAGTCATAACTCGAAAACAAAATGTCGGATCGAAATCAGGGTAAAACGGAATATCCATTATTTTTAGTAGTAGATTCCATTCTTGCACAATTGGTAGTAGTACCCCCAAAGAAACTGGAGAAATCGCGCCAAGCTTTGTGGTGGACAAACACCATCTGCGTAGGTTTTCTCGAGGTTCTCCCGTTTCCTCCCACTTTCTTCATTGCACCAGTTTATTCACTTCTCATCCCCACCATCTCCTTTAGCCTCACCGGCATAATCGTGGGACGTAAAACGAAGATTTTGGAGAATTTCTGAAGTATTTTTTAAATAAAAAGTTGAGTGACGAAAATAAACAACAATCAAACAATATTTCAACAAACAAACATCATAGTACAACGAGTACAAAATACTCAGTATTTCGAAACTATTTATATATGTGAGCACATCAGGCTTTAGTTACCTACGTTGCCATACGTAAAAGAACATTTTCAATGAAAAGAAAAATAGCGAACACATTTCTCGCATCCATAGTAGAAGACAAAGGACAAAAACAACAGCATTTGCAATGGATATAAATGTCATTGTCTTGGAAATTCGGTTATATTTATTAAGAAGCTCAGTAGGTTTGTTCATGTTAAGACAATTGTACAGCGTGGAACTGCCAATTGTAAGGTCGTAAGTTCGATTCTCGTTTGGGACAAACTAGTACGTGACGACGTATTTTTCAATGCATGAATAATTAAATAAAATGATTACATTAAAATAAATCTCTTACATATATTCATGCAGTCATTTCAAGACATGAGTAATTATTAGGTTTAAAACATAGCATCCGAGATATGAGAAGTATTAACAGAAAGTAGGTATATGTGAATGTTAAATAAAATTAAGTAAAACTTGTAATTGCAATACATAAGTGTGTGTTGTGTATTAGTGTGCAACTATTTGTCACACGAAAGTTACTTATCAATATTTTCATTACAGCATCAGATTTACGTTCTTAAAGATAACATTATAATCGTTAAAATGAGATATTTGCATCTGGCATTTATTTAATTCACTACTGAAGTTGTGTTTTAATATATAATTACTGTTATATCCTACATGCGCCTCATATTTGTCAACGTGCTTCTTCAACACTACAAAGAAGCAGACAACGGATATCATCATCACTACATAGGACACGAATAGGTACTTCTAAGCGATTTTTCATTGCAGAAGTTATCCGTTTTAACTGGTCCTACCTGTACTTCTCTCTTAGCTTGACTGGAGCTGTGAAGGACTTAACTTGTCCAAACGTATTAGCTTGCCTGTAGCTCTGAGGTTACTCGATCACGTAGCTTGACTGGAGCTCTTTAGGTTCTCAACCACACTCTGTCTGCTTGGTTGGAGTACTGGGAGCTCTTAACCGCAACTCCTTATCTTGTCAGTAGCTCTGAAGTTTAATTTTCCCTTGGCTTGTCTGGGCCTGGGGACACTATATTTACCAGCAAAACCCATAGGGAACATTATTTTGGTCTCCGGAGGGCAGTTATATTGCAATGTAGATTTGTATCATATTTGTATATAACAGAATTTCGATAATAAAAAAGATTGTAGAAAAAAGTCTAATATCTCGTACTGCCGGTATTTGCTCAATTTCCTGCCTTAGCAGAGTAGTTAATTCAGTAGTAGCATTCGAATCAATCCGTACCGATTGAATTAAACACTCCCCTACCGGATTCTTTTTTAATTGAACAAAAGTGAATTTAAGACTTGTCACGTACGTGCTATAGACTATGTTTCTTTTTCCTCTTAAGAGTATAAATTAAATTGTCTAGCAGGACTTTGTGCCGCAAACTGATCCGGCAAGAAGATAAAACTAACACAGAAAATATGGCTGAACAGGGTCCACAACTACTCCCACATTTAACGAAATACTCCAGACGAATAACCGAAAATTCCGATCGTTTCTTATGTTGTTCGATCATTTGGCACTACTTCAGTAGTGAACCGCATAAAAAAGGCATTACTCCCTATGTACTTACAGAACGTTGCATTGGACTTAATTCTTCAATTAAAAATCAAACTCAATTTGGCAGTCTTACTTATGAGCGGTTAAAGAGCCAATTAATAACACTAAGTCATCCCAAGTTGACCACGCTTACTTTTTACGGAAATTAAGGACAATTAGACAGGTAATGTCACAAGTGACGGATGAACGAAAAATCCATTATCTATCTTTAGGTCTTAAAAAAAAAAAAAAAACATTTTACAGAAGATCGTATTAGAAACTTTCCAGTCCGTGATCACCTCCACTCATTGGAAGCCGCCCACGATCTCATGAAATAAACGACTGTGTTGAATTATCGCAAGTGATTTATATCTTTTACGGTCAGTCCTGAGCTACCTATACATCTAATTATAAATTAATGATATCATCTTGCTGTTGCTAACTTCTCTTTACCAATGAACGATCAGCAAGCAAACCCTGTCTATCATAAGGTCATAACCCTCAAAATTGGCAAAATTCCTAAAACCTACCAAATTACTAATATTCTCTGCATACGCAAAATCTATCTTCCGCAACACCATCACAGCGCGTTCCACAAAAACAGTTATCAACCTGCCGTCCAACATGTGTAGTGGTCACAATCTCCTCCCACCAC
Organism: Thermobia domestica; assembly: GCF_964235325.1. Classification (NCBI taxonomy): domain Eukaryota; kingdom Metazoa; phylum Arthropoda; class Insecta; order Zygentoma; family Lepismatidae; genus Thermobia; species Thermobia domestica. The sequence goes on along the minus strand of NC_137456.1, from coordinate 129,481,697 downwards.
TACCTACGCTCATCAATTTCCTGTGAATAATTCAATGGACAACAATAAGTTTGCCAATCAAATGACAGAAATAGTATAATTTTAGGGGAAATTTTACAAATGTTATTATAGTTTATCCTTATAGAGAATTTGTACCCCCCGTGAAGCTTTGGACTCCCCAAAATAAATTCTAGAATCTAAATGAGAATTGTCATGTTTCTCGTCTCGTCTTACATTTGAAAATGAACTTCTCGTCCCGTAAGCAACACTGATCAGCGGTAAAGAGGGATCGTGAAATATCCAGGGTTTATGAAGGGGAGCGTGAAATATAGAGAGTTTACCAAAGAGAGCGAAAAATATACAGAGCTTACGAAGAAGGTACCAGCGCCAAGTAAACAAAGTTCGAAGCCACTGATACAGAGGATCAAAAGTTATGAATCAAGTTCGTTGATAGAGGTGATCCATCTCCGGAAGTAGTAGAAATCAATCACTTCCGGTTTTCACTACAGATCCAAAACGGTAATAGATAGCGAGAAGTGATTTCTGCTATCGATTTATCGTCCCAGGAATTCATTTTAATTTCCATCTTTAACTGTCTCCTGAGACCAGAAGTGATACAAATTCAGTGCAACTTCCAGTGTTAATGTTGATTAAAATAGAGCAAAAATGATGAAAGATAGCATGAGTAGATTTTTCGGGGGGATCGATTTAGTGTTCTGAGAATAGGTACCATGTTCCCTCTTAACCTTCCATTGAAATCAGAAGATGAAAAAATTAAACCACTTCTGGTTTTAACGTTGATCATGTAAAGCAATAATGATAATAGACAACGGGAAGCTGCTTTCTGAAATCAGTTAAGTGTCCAAGAATATTCCATCTCCACTCTAACCTCTTACTAAAACTAGAAGTGATAGAAATTTATTACCACTACCGGTTGCAATATTAATTGAGAAATATCGCGCCATACAAACCAAACTCTTTCATGTAGTGTATACGAGACACTGCTACTACTTGCTTTTATTTCAATATTTCTATCCGTTTCAATGACAAGTACAGGGTCAGTCTTTAAAGTAGTAGGACTGAGTCAATTAAAAATAAGATACTGATAGAAATAACACTTACGCTTAATATTCTTCGAAATATGATCCTCCTACATCCACACACCGCTGCCAGCGGGATTTCCAGTTTTCATTGGAAGGCGGAGACTGGAATGCTGTTCAGCTGCCTCGTCACGGCCTGTTGTAATGCTTCCACCGAGCCGTGATGATGCCCTTTCAGGGTGGTTTTGAGTCGGGGGAAGAGGAAAATGTCTGGTGGGGCAAGGTCGGGACTGTAGGGTGGCTGAGGCAAGGTTGCAATGTTATGTTGGGCCAGATACGCCACCACTGGGAAGGATGTGTGGCTCGGTGCATTGTCATGATGCAGCCGCCAGGAGTTGGCGATGGCTGGGCGGACGCGGACGATGCGTTTCCTCAGCCGTTCCAGCACCTGGAGACAAATAACTGCATTGACAGTCTGTCCGTGTGGAACAAATTTCCTGTGGATCACTCCTTGTAAATCGATAAAGCAAATGAACATGCTTTTCACTTTTGATTTCGTCATGCGCGCCTTTTTGGGGCGTGGGGAATTTCGGGTGTGCCATTCCACGCTTTGACGTTTGGTCGCAGGGTGATACTTAAACGTCCACGTCTCTCGCCAGTCACCACATTGTCTAACAAGTTTGGATATTCACTCACTTCTTCGAGAAGGTCCTGGCAGATCCCTTTGCGAACGTCCTTTTGCTCGCCTGTCAGCACTCGCGGCACCAACTTTGCACAAATTTTCCTCATTTGCAATTGTTCGTGTACAATTTCGTGAACTTGGGTTTTAGCAATGCCAAGTTCATCGGCAATCATGCGAACAGTTAATCTTCGGTCACTGTCCTGCAAATTCTTCACTCTTGGAACATTTTCCACCGTTTTGCAGCTCGAAGGTCGTCCTGACCGTGCAGCGTCTTCAACTTCTTCTCTCCCCTCCCTAAACAGCTTGTGCCACTCAAACACACTCGATCTTCCAATGGCGTTATCACCGTACGCCGTCTTGATCATTTCATGAGTCTCTTTCCCAGTTTTACCGAGCTTCACGCAAAATTTGATTGCGTAACGCTGTTCCAAAAGATTGGCCATGACGCAACGTGACGAGGGTCACTCGCAGAGGTTACGATGACGAGCGATCTTTACCCTGCTATGGATGGCAGCCGACTGGCGCTGCTTCCTGTCTTTCCTTAGACCCATCTCAACCAACAACAGGTGGAGTAACCACCGTCAGTCTGTAAAAAGAAAAGAAAAAATCAGTCCTACTACTTTAAGGACTGACCCTGTATCTTTGTGCGCCCCAATTCCAAAATCCTTGGAAAATCTACAAATAAATCATTATGTTGGAAACGTTGCTTTCCATAGCGTGTAGTCTTTTATAGCTACATAATCACTAATTGAACAAGACTTACCTGACAAATATTCATTCGTCAAAACAGATCTGTTCGAATCCCCATCATAGAAATGTAAAGCGAACAAATTTCCAAGTTCACTTTAAGAATTTTACTTGAAAGATAGTCGGGTAGGATATCCCCATTGAGAATGATGTACACTGAGAAAAAAATGTATGTGGCGTACTTAAAATCATATGTTACATTTGTGTGTTCCATCTGTACGTACTTTCCGTATGAAACAATATAGGTGGTCAGGATCTCACATACAGATACAGCTGACGAAGGTAACATACATATATGTATGCAATATAAGGAAAACTGTTAAAGAGATCAAACATTGTGCAACGGCATGATGTACTCGAAACATCCAAAAGCAGTGCCTATATAGCATACAGATAACGTGTGCTTCGTACTGATTTCTGTAGTAAGCAAGAGGATTCCGTATATTTGTATATACAATATACTGCTATCCGGAAAACGAATTTTTCTCAGTGTAAAAGAAACAAAACACTAATTGAGATACTATGGAGAAAGAAACTTCGTTATTGCTGGAGTGATAATTATAAGCTTTAATTGTTCCATTTTAATGGATGTTACGTATTTAAAAATTAATCAACCCATTAACTATATTAAGTACATGCGCCACCCTTAACTATTTTTTAGTCCATTGATTTCCATGGGAAATTCCTTTCTCCGTTTTCTTTGAAATGAACTAGAATCTTAATGGATGTGGAATTACTGATTTCTGATTCACGTCTAGTTAGATACCCCTTTGCTTTCTCAAAATGAATTTGCATTTTTTTTTTTGTTTTGTTTTCTTTTCTTCCGTCTCCTTTAGCCTAACCGGCATAACCGTGGGACGTAAAACTCAAAGATTTCATTTCATTTTTTTTTCTTTTCTTTAACGTCCCACAATTATTCACAGAGGCTAAAAGAGACGATGGTAAGATGTATGATAATGGTGAAATGAAGACAATAGGTGAAGCTGGAGAACCTGGATAGAACGGTGTTTGTCCACCACAAAGTTTACTTGATGTGTATCCTAGGATCGAACCAAGGATCTCACTTAGCGGAGTCGAGCGCTCTACCACTGAATCTCAAAAATGAATTTCCACTATAATAGAAATTCAATAATTATTAAATTAAATTTGACCATTAATAATATTACAAGTCTTCTCGCTTGTCCAGTGGCTAGCGCGTGCATTTTTCGTGCATGCTGTCCTGAAAAATTAAAAAATTAATTTCAGAATCATTCATTCTCATTAAATATCCATCTCTCTTAGCCTAAACGGTATAACCGTAGGACATATAGATATGTATAGATAAAACTAAAATATTCATTTAATTGAATATTTAATAACAAAATTTAAATTTCACAATTTATAATAACAAAACAATAAAATTAGGTAGTATATATATATATATATATATATATATATATATATATATATATATATATATATATATATATATATATATATATATATATATATATATATATATACAGAGAGAGAGAGAGATTTCAAGAATAAAACTGCAAAATCAAAACTACTAAAATTCCAGTTCACTCCAAGTGGCGTTATTTGCTCCCTCGAGTTTCATATATGTATGCATGATAAGATAATAATATTTATTATTTATATCGGAGAATCTTGCCTTTCTTTCAAAGAAAAACCTGAAAAGATGCTACTGATTTCACAGAAAACAGCAGAATAATTTTTCTTGTAAATGAATGGGCTAAAAATAAAGATAATTCTGATATTCACACTGTTAATGAGCTTCACGGAGTAAACAAATTATTGCATAGACTTTCTTATACTTGTTGTCCGATTTTAGCGGTCAGACTCTACAGTATTCAACTCTTTATTCATAAAGACTTGGCTGGATAGCCAAGTAGTGACGCATTGGCCATAGAGGTTTGAATTCCGCGTAGTAAGCACTCATTTTGTGCAGGGCTTTGGACTATCGGCAGTTTAGGTTAAACGAATATTTTCTTTTCAGTTTGTATGTTAAATTATTAATTGCATTTTATATAATCAATGAATAATAGTACTAGAAATTCAGATACATACATTTATATGCTAGTTGTAACACATTATATATATATATATATATATATATATATATATATATATATATATATATATATATATATATATATATATATATATATATATATATATATTAACTTTCAAGAATGATAGGAGTAAAGAAAGTATAGAGATCACAAGAAATATCGAATTCTAGGTTTCCACTGATTTACATGCTTCATGAACCCTACATAACAAAAAAATGATATTTGGATATCTGTTCATTTCTTCGTCCGTTTGTTTCGATGTAAATATGTACACTTCTCTAAGAGGCCACACTGTTCAACATATTAAGACTGAACTAACATTCATTTAAGATTCTTTATTTAAAAAAAAAATCCTCCTATCCCCCAAAATAAGGATTGTTTATTGAAGGGTGAAAATCATTTTTTTTTTTTATTTTCTCGAAAACGATTTTGTTTACATCTCATAAATCAACATCCAATTAACAACCTTATAAAATGGTATAAATCGTTTTGCTACGAAAAAAAAAAAAAAACAGAAGCGATAGTTTACTCTTGGAATTTTAGTTTCTCTGGGAGAGTTTGTCAGAAACAACAGAGAGGATTTTGTTAATAATTCATAAATAAATATTTCATCAATACAGAATCACATAATATGTAGTATAATCACTTCTTCTGAAAGAATTCACAAAGGGAGTTTGCTTTTCGAGATGAATTTCCGTCGGTCGATTTTCTCTAAAAACGACTGAGGTGATTTTGTTCATATTTCTTAAATATATACCTTACGACAAGGCCAATAATATGGCGTAAATAAATTATGAAAAAATCAAGAAGGAGTGGTTTATTCTCGGTGGTAAAAATATGATGCAAGTGATTTTTGAACATACCTGTATTTCATAAATCGTACATTAATAACTCTACAACGTGGCGTAGGTCATTTCTTATTTTAAAATTGACAAGAAATAGTTTATTCTGGAGAATGAGGTTATTATTATTATTATTATTATTATTATTATTATTATTATTATTATTATTATTATTATTATTATTATTATTATTATTATTATTATTATACGAGTTGACTATTCAGTTGACTTTGTTCATATTTCCTCTAACAATCTACAATCTGGCACGAGTTATTTATCATGAGAAAATCCACAAGAGGTAGTTTGCTCTTGGGGGCGAGTTTTCTTTGAACAGTTTTCTGAAAACGCCTGCTATAATTTGTTCACATTGTATTGATAAATGTTTTCGTAATTACTGCTGTATAACATGATTTAGTAATTAAGAAATAGGAACGAGAAAGTTTAGTTGTGCGGACCATACCTTTTATTTGTTTCAAAATCTTAAACCAAATGTCACAACAGTTAAAGATTACAAATGTCATCCAAATTAGTTTACGACTCCTGAATTTTTATAGTAAAATTTATTATTATTGATTTTTAAATAATTAAATATGGTATTAAGATAACGAATCAAGATATTAATTCTAAATCAATCTATATTATAAACGATAATATTTTAAAATTTATATATTAGTAGGCATTCCATTTGAATACTTTACATAACGTTAACCTTACGAAGTAAGAAAATGTTTGACGTGACTTCGTTAATACATTAAAGTCAAAGGGAATATTTCACAACTCGCGGAACTACCTGTAAAATCCATAGTAGTGCAATTCATCCAGAAAATACAATTGTAATACTCCTCTGAAGCTGTCGAGAGTCGATAATCGTAGAGAGGAATTCATTATGAATATGTGTATCAAATGCTTTCTCAGACTTGTAGCTAAAGGTGTAACGGATATGACGGAATCTAAGCTGAACAAAAACAAAAGCTTGTATAGGTTTTTATGAAATGAAAAGAAGAAAGGATTCGTGTGATAAGCGGTTGAATGTTCAAGAATTAATGGTGGAGAAAAACGAATCATCAGAAGCAAATTGTCAGCATATTTTAAGTTCTACTATAGACTACGTGAGTTTTTTTCTTTCTTTCTTTCTTGACAAGAACGTTTGTCGAAGCTTTGGAAGTACGATAAACTTGAAGGTTATCTTTCTTATTCCATTATTAGCGGAGATCTAACAATGAGGTTATGGAAGGTAAGTTGATAAATATTTCAATACTAGTGCATAAGATACACTATTACCTGCAAAGAGGTGACTTTAGAGTAGGTGGGAGAGAACAAACAGTACAATAGAATGCTTTCTCCTAGCTTTGTACACTTGTGGAATTACGTCAGGTGTGTGCAATGTTTAAAGCAGAGTTTCCCAACCGGTGTGCCGCGGCACACTGGTGTGCCGCAAGGAAATCGAAACAAATTATTAATTCTATAAGAACCAAATTGTAAGACATAGGGGAAAATGTATATTTGTATTTCACATTACTACGAACTTCTACTCTACTATAAATCTACAATTTTAAGTTTCATACTGTGTTACTTTTCTGTACATTTTTAATGTTGAAAAACGTGTTTATCATTGTCATGACCACTATTGCTTCTTTATTGTTGCAGACTATTTCGTAACTTGAAATTTTAACATATCCTTCAATAAATTCAACAAAGCAAACATGCATACAAATTACCTACAATTGTGTTTTAAAAGTACAGGAGATTTGTATATTTGTTTGTTATTTAGTGATCTTCCCTTTTAGTGAAAGGTTAGATACAGTTTTCGAAAGAGAAAGTGGATTTTTAAAAACGGGAGTCCTATATTTCATTCCAATTGTTTTCTATTTTAAAATTAGAATGAAAAATAAGCATAATGATTTACCACGGGGGAAAATCAGTGTACCAGCTTTTTTCTCTGTAAGAAGAAGATCAGTAATCGCATAAAAATACCACAGTATTTTATATTTACAAATAATAATAGTATATATATATATATATATATATATATATATATATATATATATATATATATGGGTGTGCCGCGAGAATTCAAGTTACACCTGTAGTGTGCCGCAACATGAAAAAGGTTGGGAAACGCTGGTTTAAAGTATCGCAGTATTGCGTTTTGTCGAATTATTTGTGCGCTACAAATATTTTCAGTCCCTTATTCGTAACTACTAAATGATGTTTACATAACAAAGGTGTATTGTTTTACTATTATTATTCTTTAAAACTTCAAGCGACGATACAAGAGAATAAAGTATAGTGATCGTGAAAAAATCGGATTCGAGATTTCAATGTATTTACACGTTTCATGGCTCCCTATATGCCGAAAAACGGATTTTTGGATTTATGTCCGTTTGTTTGTCCCACCGTTCGTCCTGATATAATATGTTCACTCACCTGGTGGCTATATTGTAGCTGTATTAAAATCAAATGTTAAACTTAAAGTTTTTATACGATTTCTTAAAGGAGTGTTGCGAATTTTCTTCCTGCCCTCAAAAATAAGTGCAGTTTACTGAAGAATCAAAATCAAAAATATTTTCTCGAAAACTGCTCTATTGATTTTGTTCATATTCCATAGAGCAATGTTTTATTAATAAGCTGTATAAGATTTGCAGACGACATGGCGCTTGTTGCAGAATCTGAAAAGGAAATCAATAGGGTGTTAGAAAACTTGAGGAAGTACCTTTGAAAATATGGGATGAAAATAAATGTGAGAAAGACAAAAGCCATGATGATTGGAACGAAGCGGTATGTGTCAAATATAGAAGTGGGAGGGGAGAAAATAGGACAAGTTAATAGCTTTCGATACCTGGGTAGTATTCTTAGTAAAGATATGAAGTGCGAAAGTGAAATAAAAGCAAGAATAAGAATGGCGAAAGAAGCCTTTAGGAGAAAGAAAAGTTTGTTCTGTGGGACCTTAAATAAAGAGTTGAGAAAAAGACATAAAATGCTTCGTGTGGAGTGTTTTATTGTATGGGGCGGAAACAATGAGATTACGTCACGTAAAAGTGATGAAAAACGACTGGAAGCCTTCAAAATGTGAGTGTGGAGAAGAATGGAAAGAGTTAGTTGGGTCGAGCGGAAGACGAATGAGAGGGTGTTAGAAATCGTGGGTGAGAAAAGAACACTTTTAGGTATTATTGAGAAGAAGAAGAGAAACTGGTTGGGGCATTGCCTGAGAAGAGATTGTATCATGAGGGACATGATAGAGGCTATGGTGGCAGGAAAGAGAGGGAGAGGGCGAAGGAGGTTACAATTAATGGACGATATAAAAACAGAAAGATCTTACGTGAAGACAAAGAGGTTAGCGGAAGACCGTGGAGCATGGCAACTTCTCAGTTGCGGGAAATGGCCTGCCAATAGTGGCAGAATACCCATGATGATGATGATGATGATGTAGTACGGTGTAGGTCATTTTCCAAGGGAAAATCCAGAAGGTGTAATGTACTTTGTTGGTGATTTTTTTTCGGACGATTTCCTCAAAAATGACTCAGGCAATTTTGTTAAAACTTCATAAATATATTTCCATTAATAACCTGACAATATTGCATAACTCCTTTCACCTGAATAAAGAAAAAAAACATACAAGGGGTAGTTAACTATTGGAGGTAAGATATTTTTGCACGATTTTCTTCAGAATGATTCAGGCGGTTTGGTTTATACAACGTATTTCGTAAATCAATGTTTTATTAACAACCTACAGCATAACTTATTTGTCCTGAAAAGATTCACAAGAGATAGTTTATTCTTGGGGTGGGTATTTTTGGATGATTTTCTCAAAAACGACTAAGGCGATTTGTTCATATTTCATAAATAAATGTTTGGTTAGTTACCTGATAACCCTAAAAAATCTATAAGAGTTAGTTTACTCTTGGTATGTCACAAATAATTATTTCATTAGTAATCTGACAATACAGCATAATTCAATTGTCCTGAGATGAATCCACAAAGGATAGTACACTTTTCAGTGTTTTCTTCGGACGAAATTTTCCGAAAATGCTTCATAATTTTATTCGTATTTGAGAAAATAAATGTTTCAGTAATACCTGCAGCATAACCTGAATTAGTTTAAGAAATTGAAGCGAGAAAGATTAGTATGGTGGCCCGTAACTTTTATTTTAAATGAATTTTAAGTATGGAATTATAAGTTGAGATGGGGCTGAACTGCATGTACTCTCATCCCAAAGGCAAGACAACATTTAGGCAGAAATGAACTGAAGATTTCCATTGTATTAATAATACCATAATTCCGGCTTTATAATCGAAGGTACAGCTTGCAGATGACGAGAAGAACCCTAAAAGAGGGTAAGCGGGGAAAGGTCAACGACACGGTCAAGTCCATTTTCGATTTTTGAGGTGTGGTCTATACTTAGATGTCGTCTGCTACTCCAGGTAAAGTTATATGTGTGCTATTCCTTGGTATCATTTGAAACCCCCGTGCGAAAAGAGGGCGAGCCCATACCTACGTCACACTACTTCTGCTAGGGTTCTTCTCGTCATTTGTGAGCTGTACTGGAGAAAAGCACGATAATTGAATTGACAGAATGATAATTGGCGTACTGAAAATTGCTGACGAGAACTAGAGATAAATTTCTAAACTCTGAAAAAGAAAAGAAGTTTCTAGTTTACGTTCAATAGTTACGCCCTTTAGGCTAAAGGAGATTGATGAATAATGAAAGTTAATGTTTATAAAATAATTGGTAGATTGGTAATGTGGGAGGAAACTGGAGAATCCTCGGGAAAACTCATGGACACTATGTAGTCCATCACAAACTCGCATGACCTGGGGTCTAGTGCCGTGCAGTGGAAAATCAGCGCCAGGGGCGAGAGTATACAACGGCGCCCCCAAGTGAGGTCGACAGACCAGCCACGAAGCGCCACCATGGTTGGCGCGAAGCGTAAGGAAATTCAAAAATAAATCCTGCTTTTCTCTGACTTTGAGCACTTTTTATCACTTTTCCATTTTATATATGTGCACATGCAAAAATATTAGATTGAAAAATACTGCTGCTGATCTAAAATATTCCAAGTAATTTTTCCTCGCTCTTTTTTCTTCCCTTCTTTTCTTTTCTTTTTCTTTCCGAATTTTGTGCCCCCTTACTTCAGCGCCCGGGGCCGTCGTCCCGATCACCTCTCCCATGGCACGGCACTGCTGGGATCGAACCAAGAACCTCTTACATCAAAGGTGACGTTCTAGCACTGAGTCAATATACCCCCAACAAAATTATTTATACCAAGTGTGATTCACATGTACAGTGCGTTCGAATAATAATATCTAACACTAAATTTCAGTTGAAATATTTGAAAAGCCATATCTTCAGGATACGTAGCCCTCAAAATAACAGACCGTTATCAACTCACCGCTGGATGAAGACTCTCCACTTTTTCAGCACAAAATTCATTCTTGGACATTTTTCCTGTTATTGTGTGTAGTTTCTTGGTTTCATCGCACTATGCATTTCCCTCTTAATAAGCACCAACTTATTCATTTGGAGACATCTAGCCCCAAACCGTGAGTTGTTTACTACAGTGCTTTAAAAATGGCTTCTAAATTGTATTTTTTTTATTTTTTAAGAATAAAATTCTTATTAGGATGTTCACCCAATCGTTTTCTTTTATTTGAAATTTACATAATTTTGATTTATTTAGAACAAACACTTCACGTGGTTTAAAATGAGGTGAACGATGAGTTATCCGACCATATCATACGTTTCCAGTCATCTTCACGGCACCATTGGCATCATGACAAAACGTAATCGTCCCTGATCAGCGGTTCCATCCGTGAAACTCGACTCCGTATGTTCATGTCGTGTAAGTCGCGGCGGACTGTGCTGGTGCTGGTAGACGTTGACACTAGCACTGTTTATTAGCTTAACAATCAATGTAATTGCTTGATGGATTTATAGATCATTGCAAATGATTCCAAGTTAATCTACGACATTGTCACAGAATGAAATTGTTGATTCCCCATATCCGCTGAAGCCTGAAGGAGTTTCCGGAGGGAGGATATACCATTATATAGCATTTTCGCTCTATTTTGACCTGAAGAATAGCGCTCTGTTGTTCGTGGGAGCCATCCTTAGAACATCCGATTATATATACCAAGTAGATCAATAATCTGGGAACATAAGCGAACTCCGTTATAAGTAAGGGGCCGCGGTGGCTCAGTGATAGAGCGTTCACCTCTGGTGCGTGAGATGCGATCAATTTTAAATGAAGAAACAACGTTTCCAGTTCAGTAAACTGATCGAACAAAAAGTAAGGGCACTTAAAAATGATACAGAGACGTGCTCCTTAGAAAACTTAAAGCACCTCGGATCCCTTTCCCTTCCATCGTTCTTATGGTGAAAGTCCAAAGAAACAGCCTCTTAAATCAGGAACGCTGCTTTTTCGTTTTCATAAGGCTCGTTATTATGTATTTGCCTTTCAGTTTGGTGCAATTTGATTATTTTGTTCATAACGAATTATTGAAGGGAATTTTATTTTTTATTTTCAAAATTGTGACGTCACTGAATCGTCACCAGTCCAGTAATGGCCACCAAATTATTGCAAATTTTGGAAAGGCTCGATTACATGTAACTTGAGAAAAATTATCTTCCTATTGTGTATAGTACGATAATTATGCCTGTTGTTCTGTATGGTTGCGAAACATGGTCGCTTACTCTGAGGGAAGAACATAGACTGAAAGTATTTGAGAACAGGATCCTGAGAAGAATATTCGGACCCAAGAGGAACGAGAATGGGGGAAGCTTCATAACGAGGAACTACATAGTTTATACGGTTTACCCAACATTGTTAGGGTCGTCAAGTCTAGGAGGCTTAGGTGGGCAGGTCATGTAGCTAGAATGGAAGAAGGTAGAAACGCTTTCAAAGTCTTGACTGGTAGACCCATAGGAAAACGACCATTAGGAAGACCTAGGCGCAGATGGGAAGATAATATTAAGATGGATCTCGCAGAGATAGGAATACAAAGTAGAAACTGGATCCAATTAGCTAAGGATAGAAGTCAGTGGAGAGCTTTTGTGAACGCGGCACTGAACCTCCGGGTTCCATAGGCCATAGAGTTAGTTAGTTAGTTATTGTGTATAGTTCCTGAGTTATAAAGATTTTAATTTATCCATCGACCTTTAATACAGGTGAAACAGTAACGTCATACATAACGTTATACTGAAAATTGACAAAGGATGTATAGTTAACACACTCGGAACCTGGAAGAGGACATTCTATTTCATAATAAAAAGAAAGGAAAAAAGCTTTATACATGTTATATTGTAGCGAATGTTACCATTGCTTACTTCTGGACTATTTTCTCTATATCACGTAATTTTCTGCTCATATTCCATTACAAAAGCCGTATTATCTACAAATTGTTTATACCTAATAAATAATTATATCTTCTTCTGTTAATCTTCATTATGTAGATCCTTCTTCACGATTTCTACTGAGTAGATAAATAGAGAGATACGTATATGGTGAAAGGCAATTTCGTTGTCGAGCTCCACTTTCAATTTTAATTTCTGACTTTTTACTCCGATATTTGATTTGTAGATTCACATGAGTTTCTCATGAAACTCTGATTCATCTGCTTTATTCCAAAGATTTCCATCAAAAGTTTCAAGTACAATCGATCAAGAACCTTCTCTCGATCAATAAACGCCATACCAATATTCGTATATTTTTTCTATTAATGTTACACTGTCTCCTCAATAAGTTTTTCATTAAATAATTATATCTCTTGATATCTTCAACTCCTTAATTGTTCTGTAATATAATATTCTGCTCACTATTTAGAACATTTTCTTGAAGCAGTCTTCGATTTTGTGGTTTTCACATCTTATGGTAGATTTTTTAGCCAATGAAGTCATCATATGCAATGAAACTTAGTTACACTCCATTCTCATATAAAGTAGGAACACTTCTTTATTCCATTTTCCTCTCATATGCTTAATAAATTCAATAAATATATTATGTACGATTGTTCCTTTTCTGATTCCAATTAAAACCAATAAAACATTCTCGTTAAAGGTTCTCATACGAAATGGGTCACTTCACTGTCCAATCAGAAAAGACAATTATTGTTTTTATCCAACTCCTTTTCCTTCTTTGAAATCAAGACTTGTTGAAGCACAACTAATTTGTTTTTAAATGTATGATTGACGATAACTCTGTAAAACTCATTCTCCGAAGTATAACACCTAGTGATGATTATAAAATCTTTATCCCGGGGAGGGGAAAGTTAAAGAAACAGAGGCTGAAACTAGTTGTCCGTTCTGCCTAATTCCCGTTCTGCCTAAAGGCCCTCCAGCACTTTGTAGAAAATATTTTGAATGATTTTACCTTTAGAAATCTATCGAGACGGGGAATTCTGTGCGGTGAGGGATCTTTTCTAGGGATTTTTTCTTTAGTAATTCTAATAGATTCTGTAAGAAGAATAACTATTTCTTCAAGTTTCATCATATATTTTAGATGTTATTCTACTTGTTCTTCTCGGAAAAAATACTAGTTACAGTTCTGTTATTAGCAGCGTTATTCACGTCTGCTTTAGTAAAGATGTGATTTTTTAGTACTTACAGAGAAATGGAAAATTAATTGACTCAGTTACAAGAAAGTCGTTTGACATTGTAACTGGAACGAACATAAAATAAACTTATTTAGATCTAATATCAAGTCATTTCACAACAAAATTTTATTCAGTTTTCCAATAGTTCATCTCCACCATCCTAAGGCTCGCAGTACGTAAAAGGTGCTATAGTTTACACCCTGAAGATATGTTTGACCATATATTAAACAAACAATGCAAAAGGATGCATAATTCGGTCTGTTTTCTTTTTCTGAAAAGAGCCTTTGTCTTCTACATCTCAGCTCTTTTTCCGGCATCACCTCTATACATGATCAGGTGCTTTGTCCTCTATACATGATTCTGTACTACACGCAATATGTCGTACTTATATTGTCAAAAAAATGGGGCTCAACGGTAGAGCATTCACCTCTGGTGCATGGGGTCCATGGTTCGATCCCAGCTCGAGCCAGGTGAGCTTTGTGGTGGACAAACACCATGTGCGTGGGTTTTCTCGGTGTTCTACCGTTTTCTCCCACTGTCCACTATTTCATTCATTTCTCATCATCACTGTCTCCTTTAGCCTAGCCGGTATTATCGTGGGACTAAAACTTAAAGATTTCATTTCATTTCATTTATACTGTCAATGTAAATACTAACAATACTAAATACCACATATCGTTAATATAGCCAATTCAATTTAAATAAAGATCTCATCATCGCTGTCCTAAATGTAAACAGTAAACATCTATGTAAGCCACCAAGCCTATTACACGTGATGATTTGATTTTCTGTTCAATTCGCCTGTATTTAAGCTTCGGTTCTTTCGACTTCTTTCCTAACTCCAAAATTAACATAGAAACTTCATGTTCTGAACGGTGATTTGCTACTGGTGAACCCAGTAGGCAATCACCTTCAAAAATTGCAAACTGAAACAAAATCTTACTAATTCCTTTCCCTTCCCGATTATCTGACCTTTTAATTTGATTGAAAGTCTACAAAAACGTACAAGTATTTCAATATGTGATATTGATATTTTGTATTGCTGCTATATACAGAATACAAATCAGCTGATAAGGTGATGCCGAAAAAGGAGTTGTGATGTAGGGGACTAAGACTTTCTTAAGGACCGCCTTATGGATCCTCTTGCATTGTTTACTTAAATATGACCAAACATATCTTGAGCATATAAACTGTAGCATATTTTAAATACTGCGAGCCTTAGCATGCTGGAATTAAGTTAGTGGAAATCCGAATAAGTTTTTGGTGTGAAATGACTTGACATTAGACCAAGGTAAGTTATTGTTGTGTTCGTTTCAGTTACGGTCAAATCGTTTTCTTGCAAAGAGTCAATTTTCCATTTCCTTGCAGGTATTTAAAAAATCACACTCATCTTTTGTAAAGTAGATGCAAATAACACTGCTAATAACAGAATTGTATCTTAGTCATTTTTTCGATAAGAATAAGTAGAATAATATCTAAATTTGTGATGAAATTAGAAGATATAGCTATTCTTCTTACAGAATCTGTTAGAATTCCTGAACAGATTATTACGTACGCAGGAAAACATCTAAGAGGACAAAACGGACAACATTCAAGGGGCAGAATCATAGACGCAACCTAATAAAAGGATGATGATTTTTTCCCGCAACTTTCATGCATGTAAAATGTTGTGTAATTCTTCATTTTAGTGAAATAACATTTTTTTTTAAAATACTGAAAACCCAATAAAACACGTAACACTGTTTTAGTAAGTACCTATATATTTCACATTTTGATCTTTACTAAAAAAATGTTAATCAATATTTCAGAATTAAAATAAGTAAATATTTATACAACACTCAAAAAAAACTCTATATGCTACCTAGCGTAAGGATGAAAGTCTTCAAAAAAATCAAATAACATCACAGTTACTTTTCGTAATGAAAATGACTGGTCGTACAGTAATATGTTGAACGCATTTCAAATGTAATATATATATAATAAGTAGAAGTACCCAGAACTTTTCATGTGGTTGTGTGTGAAAGTAATTAAAGCGAATCTCCCCTTTTATTATATTGGTTTTATTGGGTTTTCATTATTTAAAAAAAAGTTATTTCAGTAAATTGAAAAATTACAGATAACATTTTAGAATATATGACAGTTGAAGGAAAAATAATCATACAGAGGGTGCACTGGTACATCCAATATATACTCCTATAATTATGCTCCTTGTATTTTTTTTTTCCATCTCGTCGGAATTTTCCTTGGATTTTGACCGCTTGGATTTTGTCTCCGCCTTCGTTATACGTGAGTTCCAATCTGTATAAAAAGAGCTAGGAGTCAAGATTTTGGTGCTGCATTTCCCTAAGAGACCCCTCCCGCATAAAATTCCCTGTCTCCAAAGATTAGGCAGAACGGGAAGTAGGCAGAACAGGAATTACCGTTCTGCCTAAAGATAAGATCATTCAAAACATTTTCTACAAAGTGCTGGAGGGCCTTTAGGCAGAACGGAAATTAGGCAGAACGGGAATGAATCGTGAAACCAGTATTACGAAAATACTTGTAACCCACGTTAAGCATGAATGGATATATGACCTGGGGAAATTAGTAGTACTTCCCCCGGCCCATGCCCGGCCCTGATAACACCCAATCTGTGCTCGTTTTCGTTGTTCACACATTTCAAAGTTTACAGAACTATCGTCAATCATGCATTTAAAAAAAAAATGTTATATTCGAAAGAGGAATATAAAATTTAGTTTATTAAATCAAATTATTGATTATAAAGCAGAAATAATAATAATCATAATTATAATAGTAGTAGTAAAGGTTATTAACACTTTGGGGATGGTTATGTGTCTTCCTTCAGAGACTCAAAAATATGGAAACCTAAAACGTCACCCAAACCTATGACTGGGTATTGAATGGATCATTTGGCAAACTAAACACAATTGAGGCTTTCAAACCGTATCCATCCACTCCGTCCAGATATTGTTTTTATACACTGCACCTTTCCTCAACGGCATGATCGGCTGTGTGTTTAATGCCGAGCTGCCTCTAAAGAGTTAATTTCACTGAGGTAGTGGATCAGTGGCGTCATATATATGGGTATATAGGTTGAGGTATATATGATCCAACCAGGGACGTACGCAGGGGGTGGGTCCTGGGGTCCCGGCCCCCCGAAATTTCGACCTTTGTGTAAATTTAGCCTAATTTTAGGGGTAATTTTAGGAATTTTAATACCCTCATATTGAGTTTGGACTCCCCGAAATAAATTCCTGCGTACGCTACTGATTCGTACATAACTCTGGAGGATAAGGAGAGGAAGCAGCAAGTAAAAATAATCAAATATGAATCTATGACCGATATTAGTGTCGAACCCATAGTTTTCGGAGATGAAGAGTGGCACTCCTGATGTTGTTTAAGTCTAAATCCAACCCCAATTAGTAGCCTTGGAGGTAAGAAGGGATATCATGTAAAAATGATCGAAAACGACCAGTAATAAGTCAAAATCATAGTTTTCAGGATCGCTAAGCTGATTAGTGTAATGATGAGCGCAAGAGTCTTGGTCTTGCAGTTTGTGCAAGAGTCTTGCATGCAAGACCAAGACCAAGACCAGGAATCCCGATGTAAGACCAAGACCAAGACCAAGGGGTGCAAGACCAAGACCATATCTGCAAGACCAAGACCAAGACCAAGACTCTTGCACAAATACCGTTACTACTTGAATGTTTTTATAGAATGTAAAGAGAAAGGGAAAAGATCATTACATCTTTCACTTGAATTTTTTGGCTTCAGTAAAAATGTCGCTGGAGTGAATGTGTTCCCAGTAGCTGTGCTATCCATGTGAGTCGATCTGCCCCTGTAGCATATAGCTACAGTATGTCGTTTTCTGAATCGGTTGTTCCCGTTTTCTCTAGTTATTAGTCGTTTTCAAGTCACACAGGTGTCATTCTAATGAAAACTTGTTACACACTAAGAAATGTGTCATTGGTGCTGGATTACGATGCATTCTGCGTTTTTAAACAATGAGGAATACTTACCGGGAAATCAGATACTATTCTACAGGTGTGTTATCTGGAGTAAACTTAAACCTCCGACCTTCGAAATGGTAAAGTTTGTCGGCTCGTCCTCGGATAAATATAGCAAAAGAAAGATGTGTTTTTCACCCTTCAGTTGCTTTGCCTCAGGCAGCCTAGTGACGAAACGCCACTGCAAAATAATAATAATAAAAAAAAAAAAAACGCAAGTGGTGAGCGCAAAGACTAAATTTCATGCGTACTTCGAAGTTGTTACGTTGAGGAGTATTCAGGGCAGGCGCTAGTAGTTTTGCTATCCTGGGCGGTACTTTACATGCCGGCCTTTTAATCCGCAAACCTTATTTTAACAGAAGACATTCAAGTGTCATGAAAAAGTAAGATGCTCCATTTAAAAATACCTATGAAATGAAAAAGTAAACAAAAAATTGAAGTACCTTCTCGAATGCTTACGCAATATTTAAACGACTCCATACATGACACAATATTCAATATGCTTTATTTCACTGTATATCTGTAATATACAGCAGCGTATATAGAAAATAAAATAATAAATATGCTTTGGTCACGACTAAGAATTTTAATTTTTAAGCTTATTTTATACCAAAAGGTGTTTCCAATAGAGAAAAGGAAATGCAATTTTTGAGTTTTATGTCCCACGGTTATGCCGGCTAGGCTAAAGGAGACGGTAATGATGAGAAATGAAGGAAATGGTAGAATGAAGAAGGAAACGGGAGAACCCCGCGGAAACCCACGCACATGGTGTTTGTCTACCACAAAGTTCACTTGGCGGGAGCAGGGTCCATGAACCCGTGACCCCATGTACCAGAGGTGAACGCTCTACCAATGAGCCACCGCGGCCCCTTGTTTCCAACAGAGTATGGAGCATGAACATAATATACCGTAAGACGAGGTTAGTTTGCACAAGATTTTTAAAAAAATCGCATGTAACTTACAAACGTAATGATTTAGAAAACTGTATTTTAAACATATAATAGCTAGATATATAAGGAAAACATTAGTGCAAGTTCATTAGTAAACATTCAGTATGACCATAGTTATTGAAATATAAACTTTGGTGCAAAGCAACCCCATATGTGGGGTTACTTTGCACAGCATACAAAAAAGTTTGTCCAACATACGAACATAACGTTTCTGTGCAATATTTTCACTTCAGTATTTATACATTTTACTTTCTACACAAAACAGCATGCAGTCTACAAATATTGGTATGAAAATGATGGTACTGGTATCCAGGGCCGGCCTTAAGCCGATTGGACCGATTGCTCCCAATCGGGCCCCGCGCTAGTGCCGTCTACTCTACTGTCCAGTCTAATCTACTCTCCGGTGCCGTTGTAACAGCATATTAGGTCTCACAAGGAACCCTAGGTATCTATCAGAGCCCGATTTTCATGAAACTTTGTATATAGAGAGAGTATCTCGGGAAACTCGCACAGCCAAAATTGTAGCTGCAGAGTCCAAGACGTTGGGGCACTAGGGCCCGAGAAAGATCAAAAGTGGAACGTCAGTACATTAAGGACATGGTGAGAAAATGCACGTTTTTCTTTAAAACTAATCATTGTAGCGACACGAAATGAGCATACATGGATACGAGATGGTCGATATGATCTGTTAAAAGTTATAAAAAGAATATCCGCCATCTTGAAAGAGGCCATGTTGAAACTGGTGTGATTGGTGTAAATGAGAAGAGGGTCGTCCGATGCATTAATTTGAACGTAAATAGCCACAAAAACCTATTGGTGAAGTCTATTGTGGGATTATATTATTCCTGTGCTTCTGGTAGAGTGGTTTAGGTACAAGATAAGCAAAGTGTATGTCATGACACTCGAGCAGGGTATGGAGCGCTATAGGTGGACTTATATGACGTTCTGATTTCTGTTCGAATTAAGTCAAGTCTAATAAAAAGTTACTAGTTAATATCAACCATGACATTATTATGAAGATTGAACCCGTCATATCAGTACATCCACACCAATTACATGGTGACTGTGATACAAATGATGTAGTGCTAAAATTATATTTCGCTCGGTTTTCTATTTGCACTGATCCCACTCATTGCGCTCCATAATCTGCATCTGCTTGAGTGTTATAAGATACACTTTGCTCATCTTGTACCTAATGCACAGGAATAATGTAATACCACAAAAGACTTCACCAACAGACCAGAAGCACAGAAATAATGTAATCCAACAACAGACATCACCAACAGGTTTTTGTGGCTATTTACGTTCAAATTAATGCATCGGATGACCCTCTTCTCATTTACACCAATCACACCAGTTTCAACATGGCCTCTTTCAAGATGGCGGATATTCTTTTTATAACTTTTAACAGATCATATCGACCATCTCGTATCCATGTATGCTCATTTCGTGTCGCTACAATGATTAGTTTTAAAGAAAAACGTGCATTTTCTCACCATGTCCTTAATGTACTGACGTTCCACTTTTGATCTTTCTCGGGCCCTAGTGTCCCAACGTCTTGGACTCTGCAGCTACAATTTTGGCTGTGCGAGTTTCCCGAGGTACTCTCTCTATATACAAAGTTTCATGAAAATCGGGCTCTGATAGATACCTAGGGTTCCTTGTCAGAGAAACAAAGTGTGTTGTGGTTCTTATGACTAAATTTCGGTCTTAATACATGTAATTAACACATGCCATTCTGCTCGAGGCCCCCCCCCCCCGCTAAGTGGCTATGGTACCGTTAAGATGGCTCTACTATACTCACGGTTGTCAAGTACATATAACAACATATTGCAATACAGATACATCCATAGACTTCACAAGGGAGAGTATTACTTCTCCCTAACAAGTAGGGATATAAAGAAATGATTTGTATTAACTTTCTGAGTATAAGCAAATATTTTCTGAATTTAATGCTGCAGTAGTTTTTTTTTTTTTTTTTTTAACAACTTTTCTTTGTAAAAATAAGTATTATGTCAAGGGAGTATTCTGCACATTCCTAACACTCGCCAAAATTTCCTTACATACACCTCTGGGCGTAAAAATACTGTTTTCTTTGAGTTTGTGTAAAAATGTATATCATTATTCTGGGTGCACACGCTCTTTTATTTTGAACACTAAGTAGGCTAAAAGTTGCTGGCACTTTTACTAATTATGTCATGTGATACTACCATTAATGCCGAGACGGTATCAAATAAATCAGCCTCAGTGCGACTTCTTTGCATATCCTTTCTATTATTATAGCTATATTAAAAATACAAAACCAGAGGACAAACTTTGCCCTCTACTGCGAAAAATCTCGTGGATGTATTTTTTTTTTTTTTTTTTTTTTTTAAATCAAGACAGGAAAACCGAATGTATACTAGTGCGTATTGAATAGGTGGCTACTTATGAAGGTTTGCCTTCTAACTCGAATAATCCAATGGAGAGTACATAATCCATCTTCCATCAATTCCTTAAGGTTTGTGATTGTCTCATCACCATTTCATTTTGTCTGCAGTCGATAACGATTTCAGGCTGATTATACCATTCATAAGTAGCTCCCTAGGATGTTCTCACTAGCGTACATTAAGTTTTCCTGACTTAAATTCTTTTCAAAAAGATACAGCTGTTAAGAAATATTTGAACCAACGAATTCATATCAACGTGCATTTCATTATGTCTTACAAATATAAAATTATGGAAACATAGACTTCACCTTTGTACTTCTCGTAAAATTCTAGCCCAATTTGATATTACTTGATCTCCTTCCTATTTAAAAAAGTCAAGCGAGATAGAAGATGGCCGACTTCAAGATGGCGGCGATGATGAGCATACCCTCAAATAGATGTTTTCTTCCTCCCAGTGTTGGTTAATATGTTTTTGTTTTTCATTCCTTTACACGTTTTACAAATAAAATGAAATTTTCAAACTTGAAACACATTATTGCTTATTCTGATCAATCACGTTTTCGGGTACTGCTGCCGTCTTTATGGACAGAAACACTTTAAATTTTATTTACGCTCGTTTCTTGAAATTCCACACTTCTCTGCCAAGTTTGATCAGGAAACATCGATAGATTTATTTGTTATAGAAGGAAACTATGAAATACTGGTACAAAACCTTCTTGAAAAATTGCGAGTGTGAAATATGTATTTTAAAATTTATTCACTGTCTTCATTTCCATTTGAGTTATTTCTCTGAAAAATTAGCTGCTATAAGCAATGAACAGGGTTAACGTTTTCACCAGAACATTTTGCAGATGGAGAAACGTTATAAAGGAAAATGGATATATATCGAGTTAGTTGTAAACCTGGGGCCCCGCAAAATGTTCCCAATCGGGCCCCGCACCACCTAAGGCCGGCCCTGCTGGTATCAGTACTTAGTTTGAATTATCGATATTTGTAAAGAAAATTATGTCTTTTCTGGTTCCCTGCACAGGAACCACATTCTAATAGTTCAGCATATGTCCCACAAAAATGCCAACTGAGGAACAGAAAAGAAATTCCCTTGAACTGATTCGCATTGGTTATTCCTTATATCCAAAAATAGCATCCCAACCGTAATCAATGGAAGATTTACAGGGTTTGGGACTTCCAGGCTGAAGCCCACCCAAATTGCATGATTTTTTTTTTTAATCTAATGTTAGTTATTCCTATGCGTATAAGCTGCAAGCCCCTCCAAAAGTCTACTGATTTCTTTTTTAAAAAAATACGAAGCCTGTGTGAATGAAGCCCCTCTCAAACTACTTTTCTGGTTATGCCACTATTCATAATTTATTTTCCAACAAGAAATTCATTCCAGCATCTACCTAAATAGGAAATTTACCTAAAATGAAAATGCAGGAGGTTCAGGTAGTAATAATTTCCTATCCAAGGGGTATTTCGGACTGGTGCAAAGTAACCCCGAGTAGAGGCTGAAACCGCCTTCTCCCAGTTTTAGTTTATTTATGACTTTAGAACATTTCACATTTCGATTTTAACTATTGCATCAAAGTCACATTATAGACAGTAGTATTCTATGAAACTGACTTAACTTTGACGGAAATTCTTGTCGGTGATATCTTTCAAATTTGGCTGCCTTTAAAGTATCTGCTTTCCATACCTCTACAACAACGAACCCTCCCGATAATTAGAACTGATGTTACTACCAGCCAACAGTAATAACAGCCAACATTATATCCAAAATACAGTTTGATGTTCTATCTTACTGTAGCAGTTGAAATTTCCTCTTTACAGTTCATGGTTTTGCCGACAGATGACTGTGCTTCTCTTTTCATATTTTGTGCAAAGCAACACCGTCTTACGGTAGTGAATAAGATGTTACGGCAAAACTAAGTGATTAGTCTAAAGCCTTATAATGTCCTAAAGCACAATATAGATTTGAAAGAAAATTTTCTTGCTTTGATATGAGCAAATTCCTTTATCACATTAGCGTAGTCCAATGTTTCAACAAATTCGTGTTCTATTGATACCATCTCTAGACCACTTAAGCGTGTTTCAGACATGGAAGAACGTAGATACTTATTAATTAGCTTAAGTTTCGAAAAACTTCTTTCTCTACTTGCCATTTTTACCGGTAAGGTTAACAACATCCTAAGTGCAACACTGACATTGGGAGCAAAGTCATGTTCCTTAATTAATTTTAAAGTATCTTTTGGTGAACTTTCAAGCTTAATTATAGCGGATATCACTTTCAGTTCATCTTTGAAATCACTGGAGTTAATATCTTTCCATTCTTCGTGTGTTGAAATGCTGGCAAGCTTAGTACACTTTTCAGACAAACGTTCAGGCGGCATACCTTTAAATCGTACAGAAAATCGAAATACTCGTGATGTTTAAGTTGCTCAAACCTTTCTTAAAGCTAACACAATCACGTCTAGAACTTTGTAATAAAAATCGGAGTGCATCTTTAATAGCTTCATGCTCAAGTCTCGTACTGAAACTGTCTCTTCTTCTTTCCACTCCGATCTTGCACTGCCTATCCGTACCTATCCGTGGATCATCCATATCTAATGCCGATGCCAACTCAATTGCATCAACTAAGTAAGATTGAAACTTCGCCTCATTTCTGCTCCTCTCAAAGTACTCAGATACATTTTCAAGAAACCCGACTGCATCCAACACATGAGAATCAATACTTTGGAGACTTTTGCTTATTATGTTTATGTGTAGTAAAACGTCATACCAGATAACGAATGAGCAAAGGAAAGTAAAGTCACGCAGCTGGTTTGCTATGTACAGGACATCGTGGGCGACTATTCTATTTATTCTATTGTCGCCCACGATGCTCTGATGTCTTATGCGTCACAAAATTCCCATATTTAATATCTAAGTGGAGTCAGAACATCAATTCGGCTCTCCCACCTTGTGATGCTTAATGGTTTTAAAATGAGACTGCTAATATGTTGCTTTAGTATGGCCCAAAGTTGAACTGACGTAGAAAAATGTCGTAAACTTTTTTTTTTAACTATACAAAAAATGAAACGGTGTACTGAGATGCTGTGGCTGCATCGTTAACGAAAAGGTTTAATGAATGACTACTGTAAGGAACATAGAAAGCCCGGGAATTTATTTCTAAAATTATCTTCTGAACACCTCAAGAAAAAAAATATGCTGTACCGTACGATTTCCAATATTCGGAATGAACAATTTGTAAATTGGTTAAAAACTCGCTGCTAGATGCTGTAGGATAGAACGGTATGTCTTAATTGGGAGTGTACCTTTTACATACTTGAAGTGAAGCGTTAGAACATTATTGAATAGAAAAAATATATAACACCTTGATAATCTTATCCACCCTAGCTGAAAATCTTATCTACACCACTGCAAGCAAAATATTGAACGAGATACCTGTGGCTAATAATTTGATTGTTGAAAATGAGGAGATATGCTCTGAATTTCGTGGGTACTTTCCTGAATATGAGTGAAGTCAGTTCAATTACATTTTCAAGTGAAGACAATTTTATTTTCGAATTTGTGGGCCTATTACGAAGGATTATATTTTGATAATATTCTTTTCTTTTTCAAATTTTGCCATTCTGAGCGGTGGCACGGCTCGACCTCCCTCGTGCCTGCCCTGGGAGTATCCCTATGGGTTATCAAACTATGCAAAAATCAAAGAATAAAGTGGCAATAAAAATGAAAAACAGAAACACTTCAGGACTGAAAAAAAAATCTTTTATCAGTGCATAAGAACGAAGCGCAGGAACTATTTCTATTAAAGCAGCAGCATACTTTAAATATTACAGATTTCTTTAAACCTGGTTTGATTATAATCAATATTATTTTAATTTTTCTCTCCTTTTTTGGCCAATATTGCTAAACGTATCATCATCATCATCATCATCATAATCATAGCTATTCTGCTATTGTTAGCAGGTTACTTGCTGCATCTGACAAGCTTCGATGTACAGTGGTCCTCAGCTAGTTTCTTCGTCTTGACATAGCAATTTTCTGTTTTAATACCTTCCTTCAACTACAGTCTTCTTCGCCTCTCCCTGTCTTTCCTTTCACCATACCCTCTAGCACGTCCCAATAATACAGTTCCTCCTCAGACAATATCCCAACCAGTTCCCCTTCCTCCTCTTAATTATATCTAAAAATTATTTTTCCCCTCCCGTATTGCTACTATTTCTAACACCTCATTCGTTTTCCGTTCAACCCAACTAATTCTCTCATTTTTTCCCCGTGCCCACCTCCATTTTTAAAATCGCTTTTTCGTAATGTCCTTGTTTCTGCCCTATAGAGTACCTATTGGAATCAGTAAAACAAAATCTCAATATTTAATTGAAAGTTTGTTCAATACAAAGATTAGGTTGAAAAAATCTGACACCTTTAGAATGTAAAAATATTTTTTGCAATTTATGGTATTTTAGTAATCTACGATCTCGTCTTGATTTTCTTTCATGCGTCTCAGGGGTAGCCTTTTCAGTTTGGGAACAAGTGGAGTATTGAATCTGTTAAAAAAATATAAAAAGATTACGAAACGTTGTGATTTATCTTACAAGTAGTGAAGCGTGGGTACACATTGAAAACAACAACAACAACAACAAAGGTCATCGCCTATGTTGTACACTATCATCATATATACACGAAGGAACACTATGTTACATTTAGAAACATACATTGTATTTCCGTGATGCATTGTAGAATTTATTATCCTTTATGTCCAGAGTAAAATTTACCAATGAAAAGCATAAGATTTCTTAAAGCAAGACTTGCAAGACTCTTGCATACAAGACCAAAACCAAGACTGGGTGTACAAGACCGAGACCAAGACCAAGACCACCCGGGTCTTGGTCTTGGTCTTGCATATGCTCATCACTACGTGCATGTCAGTTGGCGTGGGAATCAACAGGGGCGGCAACGCCTTTGGCATTGCTTTTCGTTATTTACATTTAAGCCGAAGTTCAGGTAGAAAAAGGCATATCAGCTGGCCCGAGAATTGACATGGGCATCGCCAAAGGCGTTGTTCTTTCTCATTTATTTCACTCATGTCTTTATTTTCAAACTGCATAAGCTTTTTTCTTTCCGTGCAAGTTAGCTGGTCTGGGAACGAATACGGATGGCAAAGCCAAACGTGCTACTCCTCGTTATGTACACTCATGTCCAAAATTATTGTCGCATGTCTATAAATATGTTGTTGTAGGAATATAATTTGATAACGAATTCGCCCGGTATTTCTTATCGAGTTAGTATGTGTACAATCGGCAAAGACATGTAACTTATGTGGCAAATTTCATGTCAAAAGAGCAGTAAATAAGAACAATAAAATGAAAATAAAACTTTCTTATTCATTTAGCAACATTTTGTTTTATTAATTCTAATTTTCGTATTTATAATTTTTTCCTTATGAAATTTACCACAAATATACATTTCCCGATTATACACATAGTATCAGTATTAAAAGTACCCTGCAAGTTCATTATCAAATTATATTCTTACAAGAAAACAGCTATAGATATGCGACAATCATTTTGGACATGAGTGTACATTTAAACCCAAGTTTACATAATTATATCTGGGTAGTAATTATCCAGCCTATTTCTGAAAATAGAAAGAAAAACTTCGTAATAAAATGCTTCTGTGGCCTGGATCTAAAAGTGTCAATGTCACTTTTTGGCAAAAATGAGATATCCTTCAATTTTAACGTCTACAAATGATGTTTTCTTCTGCAAGAAAAGCAAATGTCAATACGAAATAGTTTGGAATGCATACCACTCATATTAACATTTTCCTTTCTTGCACAAGAAAATATCCATTTATAGACGTTAAAATTGACGAACATCTCATTTTTGACAAAAAGAAGTGACATTGGCCCTTTTACATCCAAGCCACAGAATTATTTTATTAAAAAATGAACTCGACTTGTAAAATTATAACTTCGTCAAGGAAAAGCAGACCTCTATCATGAACCTGTTGAAAAAATTAAAAAGTGTAAATTGTTACTCTTTGTGTAATCATTTATCAATGAACAGTAAAATAAGTTTAAATCATTTAAAATTGGCCTTACGCTTTACAACAGTGTTTTGTTTATTTTAAAATTGTATGTATGTGCAGTGTATATTTGTTTTCTAGACGACATAAAATTCATCTTAAAATCTGTACAGTATTTCTATTCTTGGACTGCCTATATCTGCAATAAATTTTTAAAATATATAGTACAGTAAATTACAAACATTCATAAAGTACTGACCTATACTAAGATGTCAGAAAATATGACAAAGTCTCTCTGTGTACGTCTCTGGACACTGATTCAGTAAATTATAATACTTTTAGAGATATGGTCCTGTTATATTAATATACAAATCTACTACAGCTGACAAATATCCGAGCGAAGCTTTTGAATCTGTTTAAAATTGCCTTTTGCTTTCCGTACACCTCCATGGGAACGCATATGAGGTGCAGTTTTGAACGGATATTTTTTTACTGAAACAATTTTATTTTTTTATTATTTTTTTACATACTAATAAAATCAATAATTATTTAAAAAATTAAAATTACAGAAACAAATAGAAATTTGAATATAACGTTTTTACAACAATTAATTTTCCGACATTCTTAGATGAAAACCTCGGCTGAATATATGATTGTTTACAAATATTTAAAATAATAATATTGATTCAAACGGAGGTTGATGCATTTGACCTACTGTGCTCTCTGCTGAGAAAGGGAAAACCAGAATTAGTTTTCTTCTGGTTAACATAGCTCTGTATAATGCATTGACCGACGCTTTAACTCCCAGAAGACTCGGGACTCAAATGCATTCTAGATCCCTCCTACTTTATTTCCAAATTTCAATGCTCCTAGTGTACTAAGCGCCGTCAGAAATTATAAAAGAAAAATCTCTTCTAATTCTTTACCAGTGGGTAACGTGACCATAATAGCTGCCACGTTCCCTCGCTGAACGGCAATGCTTATGCGCTGAATCAGAAAAGACCTCGCTTGAGTGTCTCCCGATTTAATGGATATACGCTTGCCAATTTCGTTAATAAATTTTGCGCCCTCTTGATCCCAGGATCCACTAGATTCAATTGCTATTGCAATAAACCAATACTTATCTAGGAGATTAACGTATTTATTTCTTTTTCTTTTGCTCTTCGTGCAGCGATAAGTCCTGCTTTGGTCGATGAAAATTGCAGATTGGAGGGCGCATAAGTGTCTGAGCAAGTGAAATCCCAAATCAACGACTTTCCTTGCTTCCAGGGCACTAAAGTCATACCATCCGGCCTTTTTCCGTCTGAACGGCTGCACCCAATTGGTTCTCTCACTGCTGGCACCCCTGCGGATGTTAAGGCTCTCAAAATGATGTCATTCACATTCGAATGGCGTGAATGTCTGCCGGCACTGCTTTTGCATGACAGACCGTGTAAACCTCTTTTATCTACGAGAGCGTTGCAGCTTGGGCAGTGGTGTTGTTCGCATATATTTGCTCCTAGTCGAAGGGCGACGGACACACGGAAGCTTTCGTTGTCTAGGTGTAGGCCGAGAGAAGGTGAAGGTAGCGCTTGAAGCCATGCTCCGTTTTCAGGGGACATGACAGCAAGTAATCTGGCCTTATCTTCGATGTTATTAGAAGTCTGCAATAATGAATCCAAACGGTAATTCAGGATAGGCTCGTCCCAGACCGACTGATTATTTCGACTTTCGGGAGCCGGGGGGTCTGACCCAACTAAATTTGACCATCTGGCTATGCAGTCCTGCACATCCGGGTTAGTGACTTCATCTTCTCTCTGAAGGAGGGTTCCAATCAGTTGTCTTGAACTATAGGAAGAGGCCAGAAAAGACGGGATAGCCAGATCCGTGGCGCGACGTATTCCAAGACCTCCATTTCTGACTGGTAGTGATGCTTGTAGCCATGCTTCATCACTGAGGGTATAATTAAGAATATTCTCCAATCCTGTTTCAAGAGCATAGTCGAATTTCTCAAGTAGATTATCGTCCCTCCAGGAGGGGGAACAACGTAGAAAATACAACAATCTTGGGATCGAGAAAGATGCTCTGAGGAGATAAAATGCTGAATGTGCAGAAAGTTTGGAAAGGCGTGAAAGTAGATGATCTAAAGATGAAGTCTTTTCCACTAATATATTGCTCCTTGTGCCTGGTGTAAGAGCCGCTCCTAGCAGTTCGGCGTTAGAAGATAATAATTTAATTCCAGGCGCCGCCTCGTTGAATCTGTCATATAGATTTTGAGTTTCAGCATTTGTTACTCCTAGAAAGCCAATTTCGCATTTCGAGTAATTGAGAGACAATCCGATCGATGTTGCTTGTGTGCGTATATGATCTAAAGTATGTAATACTGACTCAGTGTTTCCGGCTATAGTGCCATCATCTAAATACCAAATGTGGAGCTCAGTATTAATATCTCTAATTATAGGGTGAAGAGTTAATGCGAATAGAGCAGGACCTAGTGGATCTCCCTGTTGAACTCCACGTTGTGAAAGGATAATATTATCTCCTATAAAAAGGTAGCTAGGTTGTGAGTAGCTCTGGTATATATATGGAAAGAAAGAAGGGAAGTGGCTTTTAATTGAAGACAGCATTGAATCTCGGTTAATTTCATTGAAAGCGTTTTTGAAATCTATTTTAAGTAGAGCTTTAGGTTGAGGATGTTGAGAGGAATAATACATTCGTGCAGCATGGACTGCAGTTTCAGCTCCGTAGGGCACGCAGACTCCTAGCTGGTGTGGTGATAATATAATATATTTAAATTGTTAAATATATATATATTTGTATCATTTTCTTTTTCTTATTGACAATCTGTTGTGCATGTAGCACTGTCAACTCATACGCTACATAAATAACAATTTGACCATAAAAGAGGAAGAGTTCTATCTTCAGACAAATTCAAGGAGACATCGCCATACTTTGTTCTGCTTCCATCGGGAGCGTTGGTACATTCATTCAAGAGCTCCCTCGTGGTTAAGCGGTTAACAGCAGTGGCGTAGCTAATGGGCTCTCAATGCAAAGGGGGCTAGAGCCAAAGGGGGCCCATTTAAGTTTCGAAGATTAACTTTATGATGTAGGATGTTAAAATTATGTTGTTGTTTTTTTTAAAGTGATGTCACAACTATACATAACCTTTCGCATGTGACGACAGCAACACCTGAGCACTTATTCAGTAATCTAAATCCAACAAAACATACACTGACCAGCTACCGGTAAATATTATGACCACTCCGTACTTTTCTTAGTGAAGTCGTTAAGCTGGCGTAAGAGCTTACGGTAAGACACAGCAGAACCATTCGCCAACGGTGACAAAAATCTCACTTGATCAGTCAATGGGATGTTTGTGCGTAGAATGTGGAACACCGGTGATATAGCAGGGTCTTACAGAGGCCAGATTATGATGGCCAGACAGCTGGAAATAAGTACCTCAGAAACAGCACGACTTCTTGGATACTCGCTACCTGTCGTGGATATTGTCTTCCGTAGATAGAAAAAGGATTGTGAAGCCAGCAATAAACCACAAGATGTGGGGCGACATTACCTCATTAAAAATGTCGGACGACGAAGACCGTCGAGTTTTGTACAACAGGGTAGGACGCAAATGGTGGTACAATTAACAGCAGGCTTTAACAGTAGATGAAGCACCAGTGTGTCTTAGCGCACAGTTCACCGTACTCTATTAGAAACGAGCCTCCACACATCCAGCGTACCACATGTGTACCAGTGTTAATCACATGGCATCATCGATAACAACTGGAATGAATATGTGACCATCGTCATGGGACAGCAGAGCAATGATACAAATGCTACATGCTTGATGACTCCCGGTACAGCATTCATCACATTGATACTGGGTCAGAATAGTTGTCTTCCAGAAGAGCGGCTGCTCAAGACGTGCACAGTAGAAGGGTGAGAGGTCGATGGAGGTTCCGCTATGATTTGGGATACTTTTACATTACCATCTATGGGCTCAGTAGGCGAGTGTAAGGGCATCATGATGCCTCCTAGCTATCACCAAGTCATTATTAATCACGTACATTCATTCATGTCGGCCATATTTCCAGCTGGAAATTGATTCTATCAGCAGGACAACGCTCCATGTCACAAAGCCATCGTTTGAGGAGCACAGTGGTGGATTTAAGTTGCTACAATGGTCCTCAAGGTCAACTGATCTTAACTCAATTGAACACCTTTTAGGTGTCACTGAATATCTTATCCGAGCTTATCGACCTCTCCCTCGGAATTTGCAGGTACTAAATTATTTATGTGTGCAGATGTGGTACACCACGCTTTCAGTCATCTATAAAGAAAGGTCTCACTGAATCCATGCCAAACCGCATTGCTGCTGTCCTTCTAGACAAAGGTGGACAAATCAAATATTAGATAGGTAGTCATAATGGTGTTTCTGATCAGTCCATATATCATACTTGTAGCACAAAGTCGCAGTTGATTGACCTCATGCTCAATTCTGAACATTGAAAGCCAAGAAAGTCTCCATGTCAAAAAATTCCTCTTTGTAAAAGATTCACCAACTTCGAAAGTTGTGAACAGGATAAAATACTTTGGTGTGTTTTCATATATGATAAACATTTTATGTGTAAGGTTAATTTATTTTGGAAGAAACTGTTTGTGTTAAGGAACTTCTTTTAGTTTCATGAAAGTATGTGGATTTTTTTTTTTTTTTTTTGGTATAATATGAGGAAGTAATGACTGACTAAGTCAAAAATATGTTCTTTATTACTGTATAAATTTTACGTGCCTTCATGAACTTGGAAAGAAGGGGTCCTTTTGATATTTTTGCGGGGGACTATGCGTCCTTAGTTACGCTACTATTTAGCGTACGCGCCTTTAATAGACCTGGTTTGATTTCCGGCGGGAGCTCATGTCAGTAGCGTAGCCAGGGTGTGTGTATAGGGGGGCCCAAGTGCTGTTATAGATACATATAGAAAAATTACAAATAAAAAATATATAAACATAAAAATATATAAAAAATTAGAAACATCAAAGTACCAAAGTACATTGTCGGACCTCTTTGGGGGGGCGGCCCCTCTGGACCCCTCCCTTCCCTACGCCACTGGCTCATGTGGTTCGGATCCTACGTTAAGCTGTAGATCCACGTCTCATATAGTCTCGCTGCTGAAAGGGACGCTAAATTAAAAATCAAATCAAAGGTTCATTACAAAAAAAAAAAAAAAAAGCTTGTTTTCGCAATAGCCTGAGAAGAAGACGTAAGTATATAGCATTAGTACCATCAAGTCACAGATGACCTCATCGGTGAGCGCATAAAGAAGAGAAAGAAAAAGAAATTCCGAAAGTGATGTAAGATAGGGAGTGTCAAGCTGGCATAATGCCAAGTCAATGGAGAATTCATTCAATGTTTTTCATTTTGTTTTCTTGATATTTATTTTCAGTTCTTATATTGATATTGCAGAAAAGTTAGCATAAAATTGAGAGGTAATTATTCTGTTTCATTTTTTTTTTATCACAGTGAATGAAATGAAATAGTGATTAATTCACATAAGTAGGTTACGATCTATATACTGTGTGAATGAGCTAAGTTCAAATGAAGTGAAGTAGGTTTTAAAGAAATATACATGTAGATCGAATCAATGTGACACTGCAACACACAACCTTTATAATGATATTTTTAAAATGGAAAATGTAGATTATTTTTATAGGATTAATCAGGAACAGTTACAAGAAATAGCAAAGTTTCACCTTAATTTGTACGAAGACTCATTCAGAAGTCAATTCAATAGATTTATTCAGAGGAATATTAGATATTGAGTTTAGCTTCATTAATGAACGTTTCCTTTAGCCTAGCCGGCAATCGTGGGACGTAAAACTTAGATTTCATTTCATTTTAGTTTGATTAATGTTACTTTTCTCATGTTGAAAATACTGGCTGCATACAGGTTTACTGTTGGCGCACCACTAGAAGGAATTGTTGAAAAGTTACACTTCTCTTACTAATTACTTCTTAATGTTTCCAAAAAAGGCTTCCACTAGGCGACAGGAAAATATCTCATTTGGCATAGATAATATTCAAGGAGGCCATCAGAACTAATTGTTGAAAAAATACAATTCTTTTACGATTTGCGTATAAATACAGTTTCGGGTGTGTAGCATAAAAACTGCAGTACAAAAAACAAAAATTTATGCTAGGTGGCCACTAAGAGGACGAATGCTATATAACCGAGCCAGGGTAAGGCGAAGCGGTGGCGCGTCAGTGGTGGTGAGTTTGCGCACAAGCGAGGATACTGGAAAGAAGTGAATTTTAGCAATGATACAATTTTCAGTAGCACTTGTTATGCTTTCATACTAGTAACGCTGCACGTGTAAATGTAAAATATATTTTCTGTACACTGTGCAGAAATGTTCAGCCGATGGAAAATAGCATCTATTAGAACCGTCTTTCATATGCACGCACTCATTTTATCCTTCGTAAAGCACTTGTACTGATTTTGCACTAGTATGGCTGGACGTGTAAACCTAAAAGAAGTACAGATTGTATAGTATGCTGTATCATTGTGTATTTAATTATGTCGCCTGCAGAAGTTTATTAATTATAAACATGTCTTTTCATGCAAAGTATTGAATTTTCCCAGTAAATCTTCCAAAATGTGGTGCGCCAGGATATAGGGTTATGTCAGGAACAATTACAAGAAATACCATACCTAAGTTTCTTCTAGTTTAGACGAAGACTGTTATTCAGAAGTCAATTCCGGAGAATTATACAGAATATTAATATTAGATATATTAAATTTAGTTTATTTCCTGTAGCCCAGCCGGCATACTCTTGGGACGTAAAACTTAGATTTCATTTTATTTTAGTTTGCTTAATATGACTTTTCTCACGTAGAAAGTACTGCTGTTATCGCGACCCCTCGTTTCCTCTATTGCAGTTACTGATGTAACACTAAGCAAAAGTATAATCATAGGACTAATTAATTTTCAGAAGAATTGAGATAAAATAAAAGGGAAAATTTACCAATTCTTTTTTAAGATTCAAAGACGATTGTCCAGTGATTCACATCAAAACCATCGAACTGAAAGATCAAAACTAACTTGATGTCCCTATTTATAAGTGTAGAGATTGTTATAGGGAAA
Organism: Thermobia domestica; assembly: GCF_964235325.1. Classification (NCBI taxonomy): domain Eukaryota; kingdom Metazoa; phylum Arthropoda; class Insecta; order Zygentoma; family Lepismatidae; genus Thermobia; species Thermobia domestica. The sequence continues at coordinate 129,447,207 of NC_137456.1, read as the reverse complement.
CTGAGGGAAAGGGAGTTATTTTCTTACGCAGACACAAGAAATTGCACTACTTTAAACCATGATATTAGAAAACGATTATAAAAATTTCCTGTATTCCCCTACCCACCGTTCCTAACACGCCTGAACTGTCCTCCAGTTTTGCCCTGTACTGACCCGGACTAATGCAATACTAGATTGTTGTGACCACTCGACATAGATTGGTGCGTGATTTTGACGTTGTGGACACGAAACCACAGCAGTAGTATTTCCTACAGCGGAATGACTCCAACCTCAGATGCTGATAACTTTCACCAAACATAAATTTAAATAAACCATTCCCGATTAATATTCTCGTGAATAATATTACTACATTATACTCTTAATATAAGTAACGCATATTGTTTAAAAAAGAAATAATATCTCACATATTGCGATCAAGTGTACTTTTATTTTACCAAACTGTTTCTGCATTGTGTCGCATTCGACAATAGCTTGTAAAAAATTGGGGGAAAGTATTTTAATTTCTCAAAATGTCCATTTGGACTTATTTCGTGTTCCTAATTGAAAAACGATCAAATAAATGTAAACCTCTCGTACTCCAACAACTCTTCTTTTGAGCGATGTACTATTTACTGCAAACCCGTAATCTTTTTTGTAACGACATAGGTAATGTAGAACTAGTTTTGTAGAATTGTGGAATATTATATTTGATGACATTCAATATGCATTAACACAAGGATAGATACTAGTGATGGGTAGCTCCGGAACGATTCATTCCACAAGAACGAATCCCTCAGTAGAATGAAAAGGTCGGATCTTCGAACAGGATTAACTTCTGGAGAATTAAAAAGCTAATTTTCTTCACTCAGTGAAATTGACGGATCCATTCAGTTGATGGTATCAAACAGTAAGCACTTGATTCAGCTCTGGATTGATTTGGACAAAAACAATGTTTCAAAACAGGCGGACTTTCAGGATACGGTAGGAAAATTAACTTTTTTGTTTGTTTGTTTGTTTGTATAACTAATATGATTGCTTTGTGTGAAGAAAAGAATCAGGTTACACACTTGTGGAGGAACTCTGAATTATTCAACTAACCATAATCAAAGGATTCGGTCCAGAAGAACGAATCCTTATTTTGAGAAATAAAATTTTAGAACCACATAGGGAATCGGAGTTATTCAGTGATGTGCAATCAAAGGATTCAGTCCTAAGGAACGAATCATTGTGTGAAATGGATTAAAAAGAATCAGATTCTCCGTTGCTAGTAGCTATGATAACATTTAACGCCATAGATTAACTTGAAAAGTAGGCTTAAGTTTTAGAAGGTGGTCAAAACATGTGGATTACCTTACGTCGGTCAGTTTATCATAATCTAAAAAAATAAAATAAAATAAAATAAAATTAAAAGATAACGAAGTTAACTAGTTTATATTTGTTTAAAACCAGAGTGAATTGATTTAAATCGAGATTTAAATCACTTGATTTTTTTAAAATAAAAATATTGATTTAAGTCAAATTCCGAAATAAATTAATTTAAAGTGAAAATAAGTAAAATCCAGCCTCTGTTGTGTCATTTCAATTATGGAAGATAATCATAATACAATAAGATGCAAATGTATGTACAGCACACTATGAAAACGAGTGCTTCATGCAGAGGATGATTAGGGAAAATCCTGTTTTCAACGGGTAACGGAGGAATTCTGCTTTCTTATCTTCGTAACATAAGGTTTTTAAATCGTTAACTATTTAAAAAAAATCACCATGAGCATTTGAGACGAAAATTCTTTTGTATGCGCGTCTGTTTGTTTGTTCCCAGATAATAGGGGCGTATTTATAAAGGGGTCCGATTCCCTCTCCGAAAATTAAAAATATTTTTTAGATTTTATAACTTTAGGCGAAATTTGCGTATTTTATATGTATTTCGTGCCGCAAGCTAGTTTGTTTTGTTTTTTTAAGGTATGCCCCTGCCAAATATGAGTAACTGGTACTTTTTCCTTAGTGCTTAAGAAACATTGTTTGGGATTAGAGATGCAAAATAGCCGGCTTTTTAGGGAAAAAACTGAAATTTTGGCTTTTTTCATTTTCATGACTTTTCTATCTAAATAGCTTTCTTGGAGTATACTCTATAGTTAAACAAGATTTCATGACCTAAATGCCATATTTCCCTCTAGAATTCACCATCATGTTAGATGGAGCACATGTTTTATGAATTAAACAACAAGTACGTAGTATTTGAAAGCAATTTTAGAGGCTATATAACTTTATTTTAACTTCCGAGTTATCGACATTTTTTTTTTCTTTCTTCTTTAGATCATTTTATTTTTAGTTATTCGTGTTTCATTTCTTAGAGCTTTGTACCTAGTTTTCTAGCACATAGTTAAGCTTACGGTATGTTTTTCAATATATCCATCAGAGCATACTTCCACATTTCTGTTATACTGTAGCTGTGTAATGATGTAGCAATAATCTTCCGAATGCAATCTTGAATACCATTTTATACAAATAATCAGTACAGATTTCGAAAAGTGTTTTGGGAGGCTTTTTTCTTATTAATGAATAGTTTTTTTTAATGCTGATTTTCATTTGAGGAAAGCTTGAAGTTTATGAGTAAAGACATAACTAAAATTTCGTTTGTTTTAGAAATTCCGTAATTTCAGAGAACAGGCTTCAATCCGAAAGACATCCCCACCCTAACCCCCGTTCGCAAATCCGCATTGCTGGTAATTAGTAATAACAGCAATTTAAAACACAAGAAATGAAATCAGCCAGGAATCACAATACAGCACTCTCTCTACATTCACAGATGGAATTAAGAACTTTTGTCGGAATGGTCGAATGCGGGACTGATCCCGGATTTCCCAATGTGCTTGACTTAAATGTATTTCGTAGTTTATATATATATATATATATTAGGGAAAGTTTCGTAATGACATGTTGAATTCTTGAGAAAAATTCAGAAACCTTCAGGACTGGGTAAACCATGATGGTGGTTATATATTCCAGAGCCTTGGAAACCAAACGCTCAGATGAACATTATTACACATATGATCCATGAACAGAAAATTCAGTATTTTCCTGACTCTAAACAACCTTAAGGAACAGTCAGTGCATTACAGAATTTGGGACCTTACCGATTTTGCAGGTCCGAAGCATCTGATAGGTGGTAAGAGATTATTCCGTATGTACTAAATGAATAGAAAATGCATTTTCAGCAATTCTGTTCCATTTCAAAGAAGTTTCTGTAGAGGTAGCAAAAGCGGAAGCAAGAGGTGCATTAACAAATTAGGTGATTTTTGAGCGTCCCATACAAAGATTGCATTTTTTCAGTCTTTTCAAGTAATACATTGAATTGTAATAAAACAATGATTATTTTTCATTATTACTCTAATACGAATGTTTAATGAAGTCTCGGAAGTCAGACATAATAAACTTATAGGCTACAACAGATTGATGAGGGAATGATTTTTATTTATTTATTTAACAATCACCAGATGCAGCTCAGAGGCTATTTTATACTGGATATCTAACAACAACATGGAAAGGATTTGGGAAGGTATCGGCCAGGGCCTGTTTTAGTAGGTACCATCCCGGCATTTGCCTGGTAGGACTGAGGGAAATACTGGAAAATCCCAGTCAGGATGTTCGGCAGCGGGAATCGAACCCATGACCTCCTGAATGCGAAGCCAACGTTGTACCACTTGAGCCACTTGATAACGTAATGAACAAAGAGAAGAACATGTTACTTTTGAGAAGGCTACAGCGCCGAACTTAGATTTGTTTTGTGCGTGTGTTCAAAAAATATATTATTATCTTCCGATGTGTTATTTGTTTGAACTCACACACATAATACAATAAATTCTGTATGTCATGTAACAGTTTTTCCTTGTTTTTGTATTTTTAATTCACACTAAAAAATATTGCTTATAATGCATATGAAAGTTAAAAGTTAACTGCAACTTATTATATACATGGATTAATTTTTTGGGAATTCATAATAAAAATGTGTTAAGTATTAAAATTGTTTGAAATATGTTTTCGAAATTCATGTTTATTTTCGAGGTTTTGTATTATCTGCATCCACTACTACTTAAATGAGTTTTGTATTGTAAAGAAGCGAAACAAAATCTGCTTTATCAATTTAAAGGAGAATTTGGAAAAAGCCCAAAATTTCCCAAAGAGCGAAGCAGAAAAAACCGAGTCCCCCACCCCCCTAAAAAAGAAGACGGTTTCTTTCCGAACCCTTGCATCTCTATTTGGGATTGAAATAAGTTAACGACTGGCAATCAATTCAAAATTCAAGCCCAATACTTTCACTTAAATGGCATAATTAACATTTAATATTAATTCCTAATGTTTTATCTTCAGTTCGTGACTTGTATTACGCGAGAAGAAAGATTTGATTTAAATTTAAAAAAAAAAAAAAATTCCACCCTGTTTAAAACTCGCAGACATCTTACCTGTATTATTTACTCACGGAAACTATACAATGCGTACTTAATATTCAATTAAAAAATAAAAAGAAAACATTCTAATATTGCACCGAAATAGGTGAATGAGAGTTAGTGTAGAGTTTTTCTTGAAAATTATGAATTAATACAAGAGTTCCTATTATCTAACATTGTCAATGAAAATGTGTTCTACTTTTTTTAGACATGTCAACATTAATAGTATTTTAGGTGAAGGTTTGTCATCAAAATAAACGGCGTTTATGAATTGTTATGTGAATCGTGTATTGGCATAACAAAAAGGAATATAAATACATATTCTTCAGAATATGTCTATATTACACCGTACCACCTCGCAAATTGATAGGAATGTATTTTAGCCATATTACGTTATAGCTAAGAACCAGCAAGTACAGTGAACTTTATAGAATAAGATAAATCTGTGCGCTTACAGTATCAGTGTTCCACATCAAAAAAGTGAATGAGCGTATGATTCATCCTGGTATTTGCTGTCTCTTAGCTTTTATAGTCACATTAAATAAAGTGGACAAACTGATGCAGAACTATGTGATCTAAATTGTGAAACAGTTGTGTAAACAGTAGTTTCTTTTATCCTGTCTAAAATTCAAGATTATTTTTGAGTTAAATCTGTCAATATCCTTTGCAGTTAAGGAATCTAATTATGGAGAACGCGGAAGGTGAAGAAGCTCTGAAGGAGAATGATGAACCCGGAACTCCATGCTCCGACTATGACTATGACAACCTTGCCTTTCCTGACGATGATTGTAACGTGGATGGCCCATCTTCAATGCCTACTGGAGGACAGACCTGTAAGTATCATTAAGAATTATTGAAATTCCTTTATTTCAGCTTATTCTCTCAAACGTTACTCCAGTGGAGCTGAACGATTCCAACACCTCTGGTACGTGGGGTCCCGGGTTCGAACCCAGCTCCTGCCAAGTAAACTTTCTGGTGGACAAACACCGTGTGCGTACGTTTTCTCGAGGTTCTTTCGTTTTCTCCCACTTTCTTCATTCCACCATTTCATTCAATTCTGATAATCACCGTCTCCCTTAACCTAGCTGGCATAAGCGTGGGATGTAAAACTTAAAGATTTCATTTCATTTTTGCGTTTCTTCTTCTTCTTCTTCTTCTTCTTCTTCTTATTATTATTATTATTATTATTATTATTATTATTATTATTATTATTATTATTATTATTATTATTATTATTATTATTGGTACAATATATTGTTTCTGAAAAAAAAAATCAGGAGAACGAAATGCAAGACAGTGCATCTTCCATTTCAGCAATAATTCACCTGAATTCGTGGCATCCTTCGCACTTCGATTTTCGGTGAAATTTTCATTGGAAATTGTGTATAACACAGTATATGAAAGTATTTTTTTATATTCAGTTGAAAGGAATGCTGATGATGTACTGCTTTACTTGTATTGTATCTGTACAACAATTTTAAGGTGTTGCATCATCTCTAGTGTATTAATACTTTATTAAAATATAAGATGATCTTATTATACTTTGTTCAGAAATGTGCTGTAAGTTCAGTATTTTGTAAAGTTTTTATAGTTTTTCAATGCCATTTTTTTTTTTTTTTTTTTAAATGGGGATATTGTTGAGCGCCAGCAAATGATCAATTACATCATTGTATAAAGTGTAGTTAATGCATATTTGAAGGACTACTAACATTGCAAAGTAACGTTGGAGCTACTGATAAAACAAAGAATGAAATTGAGTATGGACGCTGTCACTCTTGATAATAGGTGGTTACGTCACGTTAGTTATTTTCAGTAATTGGTCAGGTTCAATAATAACTATCTTAAAAGTAAGCTTGTAGAGTTTTGTATCCATTACTATTTGCCCATACTTCTTAATGGTCTTTTATTTTTGCCTTAATATCCGACATTCGTTTTTGAGATTTATTATTTTTGTTCATAAACGTCACAGGTAGTATAATTCTTTTTCGTTTTTTTTTTTTTTTCTTTTAATAAATAGATTCCTTCATTCATTTTTAATCTCCATTAGGTATGATATATTAGCGATAGCTAAGCTCTCCGCTTGTAATTGAAAATCATCTTTACAAACCAAGTTTGAAAGTTTGTGTGTTATGCAGTTTTCATGATTCAAAGGCACTTTTAAGAATGATAACATTGAAAACTGGTCTACGTAATTTTTCAAGTTGTTATAAATTATTTTAGCATCAAAATAGTTGGTAATGAACTAGCTTATTGCCGATCAGTATATGAAGGAAGTGCCAGTCTTTTAGATGGTAAAAGTGATTTCATTAAAATAAACTTTTGTTTTATCTGATGCTAGCATATTTATATAAAATGCATCATTATTTAAAAATGTATTGATTATATAAGCAAGCCACTTTCCTTAAATACCTTACTTTGCAAATAATTTTGTGTGAAACAAAATTACTTAAATGTAATAACAACATTTCCGCTAAGCTACCAGCATATTAGTGTTATAGTGTGTACGTGTAGTTCGTTTTCTTGCAGTCGAGAAACGTTACAAGTATGTTTTTGAATTTCATTAACAGCTGAGCATTCGAGGATCAACTTTGAAAGACCTGCATATTGTGGTAAGACTAGTTCGTACGTGTGTTAAATTTGTGTAAGTAACCACGTACATTGCCGTGTTACTTTTTGCATGCTTTGTTTTACATATTTCTGAGTATAGCGTATTTTTCGATTCCCTTCCTTTTGTTAGAGAACAATGAACAGATGTTATCATTTGGTTGTCAAAATTCATTATATAAAGCAATTATTATAATTAATTAGACATTACTGTTTATTGTCTTTGAAAGCTTTCATTATCCTCTCTAGTTATTCTACAAAAAGTGAAGTTAGATACATATGGAAATAAATATCGTTGATATGTAGTGAATTGAAATCTCAAAATAAAAGGAATAATATAATAAAAATCATGTGTGGATCATTCATTTCAGGAACCACGTAATAGGTTCGTGTGGAAATTTTTCCAGTAAACCTCAAGAGTTGAGTAATTTAAAAGATATTAGAGTATCCGATTGTACAATTCTAGTTTTAATGTAAGAAGCTATCCTGACTTTGGTGTTAAAAAAGGAAAACCTTATCGGAGAAAAATCACGATTGTTATATGTTTTTGGCAACTTTGTAAAAGTTTGGGAAAATTTGTTTGGAACTTTTCGGTATTTATTCCATTGCAAGTCAACCAAAAGGTTCTGACACCCGTTGTTTTATCGGGTTTTGTTTGAGCTTGTACAGGTAATCATTCGCAGAGGTAGCTACTATTTTTTATAACTTGTCCCAGTTTTAGAAATCTTCACCTAAGCTTATTTCACTTGAATAAAATTCTCACTGAGTGCATGATTGTATGAGAATGTAAACAAAAGTAGATATGTGAAATCCATCAATGTATCTTAGCCCGAAAATCTTAGCTTAAAGAGAGAGAGAGACAAAACCATAATATAGTAAATGTACAAGTTTTCAAAATGGAATTGAGGAGGAGGACTCGATGTACTAGCGGTAGAGCGATTGTGGTGTGAAGAATCACTAATTCGATCTCAGGTTATGAGCGTTTGTGGTCGACATCTTGTTCGTAAATATTTTCGGGTGTCCTGTTTCCAACATTTATCTTCATTCTATGAACTCTTTCCCCAATCATTATTGACAGTCATCTGTCTTCTTTAGGCTATCATGCACGAAAGCGAGAAAATATTCTTGCCATTTTTATTTTTTTTGTAAATCAGATATGAATGTAGGATCAAACAACGGTCACTACTAGATTAGGTCTCTGTTGACCAATTTTAGAAGTCAATAAAAGTGAGTCTGAGATATATGAAATTTCCGGAATACCAAAAACTTCTTGGGCGGAGCTCTGAAGTTACCTTCAAATCATCGGTATTGATGTTTATCATTATTAAGGAATCAAGTAACCTATAGCTTATAACGTTTGCTTTAGTCTTACTTCGTATATTCATTATTTTAAAATTACGAAATGAAAACACGGAAATATTGCCTCTTTAAAATCTTTTAGGGACGCCTATCAGTTTTTCTTCAGAGATGAAGAACAATAAATACCCTAAAAGTTGTTCTAGCCTATGATTGGGTATTGAGTGATTTATTTGCAGAATAAACGGAAGTGAAGCTTGTAAACCACACCCATCATCTCCGTCTAGATGTTGTGATTATATATGCCACACTGTTTATCAACAGAACGATCAACTGTGTTTATATGCCACACCTATCTCTAGGATAAACTATTAAATAAACAAAAGATGGAAGAAGAGAAAACTATGCCCAATATTGGCTTAGAAAGGAAATGTGTAAGAATGACAGGGATTATTGAAAAAAAAATCGCTGTGAATGAAATGGAACAAGAAGGATTAATAACATCAATACAAGGAAGAAGAGACACGAATTTTTACGAAGCATGGAGAGGAGTTCAACTTAAAAGATTTAAAACTGATTATGAATTACGATGATTTCAAAATGAACATGAATCATTCAATTATGAGTTAGTATCATTAATGTGGTGGAATATGCAAATACAAAACCAGAATACAAAAATTGGGGCAGACTACAAAATCAGATTGCGTCTTTTATTGCGAACACAGAGAATCTACTGGAACTTGAAATACCGAAAATTTGTATCGATACTAGTAGAAATACTAAAAATGTACTGGAAATTGTTGCATAATACTGGAAAAATGTAAAAATTCCCTTTAAGACCCTTCAAAATGGTAACTACATCATCTGGGTGTAAGTGATGATAGGACTAACTAGCCAACCATTGAAAAACTACCTAGTTCAAGAAAGAAAATGGATAATATTTGTAGTAAAAATGTTCGTAAAATTTAATCTTTTAACTTATTTTATATCCAGTTTGTATCCATTTAATATTAGTGAAGTGTGAAGACAGTAGCACATCTAAATGTGTGTTACGCTTTGATATTTGTAATTAATTGAATCGTTGAGTTCGAAAACCGATCATCTCCATCGAAGCTAATTTGAGAGGAGTGACAAACAAAACTAAATTAATCAATATGTATCTGACATATAGGGTTATTTCCATTTTTGGAAAATAGACAAATGTCAGTTCTACAGTCCGAAAATGAAAACAACCCTTTCTGTCAGATGCATGTTGAGTAATTTAGTTTTGTTGGTCACTCTTCTCAAATTAGCTTCTATGGAGACGACCGGTTTTCGAACTCAACGATTCAGTTGGTCTCATACTTAACTGTGCTTCCGTACCAAATGTAATACGGTTTTTTTTTTTTTTTAAGCAAGGAAAAGGAAAGAAGTAGATATATGTAATATGGTGAACCAAATGAGGAAAGAATTGGTTCTGAGGTATAAGTAGGCCGGTAGCCAGCCCAAAAATGTAGGGGGGGGGGGGAGATCCAACCATATTATAGTTCATTTACAAGCCTACCGGGAAAATTTTAGGGGCGGGTCTGCAAAAATTTAGGGGGTGCCCAGTCCCCCAAGACCCCACTGGATACGGGCCTGGTTATAAATGGAGACAAATAATAATTTTAAAAAATGTGTGCGCAAATTACTACGCATTCTGAGAGAAATAACACCCAGAAAACACTTATTATACTGTTTTCTTCTTTCTTCGATTTTACGCCAATAGTGTATGTGCATTCTTTTTTCATTCTTCTTCTTCTTCTTCTTATTATTATTATTATTATTATTATTATTATTATTATTATTATTATTATTATTATTATTAGAATATCGAAGAAGAGTTAGGTTTTTCAACATATTTTACAGGCTGAATCCTGTATTTTACAGGCTGAAATATTTCTTTCATTTGCTTTAGCCACACATTTTATGGCATGAGTCTCAAAATATACCAAATAACCATCTGCGTATTACTAGAATATCATGTCTTAAGTCTTAAAAATATCAGAGATATGGCAACAGGAAACTTAAAAAATTTATATAGAATGATTCTTTAAGAATTTTGCGTCGTAAGAACATAGCGAGTTATGCTTCGTTGTCTTTACTTGTGTAAGGTTTCTTTACCGATTGACTGACGGAACATTCCTTTCTTCATATCTTTTCAATAAAATCGTCCTATAATTAACGTCATGTTATACTTTGGAACGAAAATAATTCCAATTCTTTGTAAAAGCAATCCTTAATGTAATCTTAGGTTTCGTAGGTGCGTTCATGTTTATGACAGATATTAAACTATTACTCGTTCGATAGTTAAATAGAGGAAATAATCGGTTTTATGTATCATACCAGTTTCTCTATAGCTGCGAATTCAGTGATATACAAAGAGGGGAAAAATGCCCGACTGGACCGAGAATTGCATCCGTGTTCCTGACTTACTGTGCCTATGGGTTCGCTGCTACTCCATTCAGTCCTTCAGTTTGATGTGTTATATGCTATTTATACATTCGACGTTACGAAGCGTCAGTAAAATGTTGTTTTTGACGAAAAACCCTGTTTCTGAGCTAAGATCTTTGGTTTGAAAAAAGTTCTTAATTGTTCTGTCACGAGGCTATAATTTCCGGTCCACCTAATCTCTCGTATCACTGGTACTTTACTTCTTTTTTTAACTCTGCGTGTAAAACTCTCTACTTTTACTTTTTTTCTTTTTTAAATTTCATGTACCTAATTGTTTTGTTAATTTTGTTCTTGAGATCTCATGTAGTTTTTGTGCAAAATGTACCATTATGGACTATTTTAGCTCCAGAATATTAAAAACATAAGGATCTATTTTTAAGAAAATTTTCTTTCTCTTTTTTTCTTTACAATTTTATGAAATAGGGTTGTCAATCATATGCCTAACTCAGTAAGAGAGAAAAGAATTAAAAGTATTTAGCAAAAATATCATCGTTCTTCCCACACATGTTGGTAATTATTCCTTCGTATTAGCTGTCCTATCATTAGAGAAACGTAATGTTTTACAGTAGAGAGATGGTTTCCAGTCTGCTTACTGACAAGTAAACCTTACGTTTGGGTGAATCGAGTTGCTGACTGAGACACATATGAGAAAGTAGTACTAAATGTGGTCAGTATTTCAGTGAAGTTGTAGGTGCGAAGCTCCAGGGGTTTAGGAGATACAACTACCAGATCATCACATGGAAGTATATAATAGTCTTTATATAGTTGGAGGTAAAAGCCCTGTAAGAGCTCTTGTAACGACAAAAGGTGAATAACAAATATATGGGTACACATTAGGACTAGAGGGAAGTCATATAGTAAGGGTATACCTGACGGCGGCCGTCTTGAAATCCGCCATTTTGAATTAAGGTTAAGTTTGTAAAATAGGAATAGGGTCATGTGATACATGATTTAAGGCGCAAATTTAATCAGAAGAACAATGGTGACGTTAATTTTGATTTAAACGCAATTGGTAAAAAAGTTACAGGGAAATTAAATATTGTTGTAGCATATGTATTAGTCCTTTACCCCACCTTGTAAATTTTGTGTTAATGATAATAATTAAATAAAAAGCAGGTGGATAAATATTAGGTCTATGGTAAGAGTTGCCTTGATGGCGGCCATGTTCAAATCCGACATTTTGAATCAGACAAAAGTTTTAAACAAAACACATAAAAGTGATACCTTGTTAATAGCAAATTTTACCATAAATCCAACGGTATAACCATTTTTGCTTTATCATTAACCAACATTTCTTATCGCATAAACAAGTTGCTAATTTAAGGAAAAATGACCAAAGTGGAATTGAGTCATAATTGAACTTTGGTCTTTCTTCCAGAAAAGTCCTCAATTAGTACAATCAATATGTAGTTCAGAAAAGAGTGCATGACTTGCACAAATGCTCTGCTCACAGTGAGCACACCTGACAAAGGCAATCGATTTGAACATGGTCGCCATCAAGGCAACTCTTACCATAGACCTAATACTTACCCACCTGCTTTTTATTTAATTATTATCATAAACACAAAATTTACAAGGTGGGGTAAAGGACTGATACATATGCTGCTACAATATTAAATTTCCCTGTAACTTTTTACCAATTGCGCGTAAATCAAAATTAACGTCACCATTGTTCTTCTGATTAAATTTGCGCCTTAAATCATGTATCACATGACCCTATTCCTATTTTACAAACTTAATCTTAATTCAAAATGGCGGATTTCAAGATGGCCGCCGTCAGGTATACCCTTACTATATGACTTCCCCCTAGTCCTAATATGTACCCATATATTTGTTATTCACCTTTTGTCGTTACAAGAGGTCTTACAGAGCTTTTACCTCCAACTGTATGAAGACTATTCTGTACTTCCATGTGATGTTCTGGTAGCTGTATCTCCTAAACCCCTGGAGCTTCGCACCTACAACTTCACTGAAATACCGACCACATTTAGTACTACTTTCTCATATGTGTCTCAGTCAGCAACTCGATTCACCCAAACGTAAGGTTTACTTGTGAGAAGTGCAGGTGTTCTCAGATGGTTCACTGATCGATTTCTTATGTTTTTACTGACAATGTTGGAGTCATGTCATATATCAGATGCTATTTGGAACAGAGTTTTCAGACGAGGGAAGAATTTTTTGTTTGTAAATGCAGTTTTTAAGTTTCGGAAGTGGTTAAAATTTGGCAGGCAACTGAGATAAGGAGGACTTATAAAGACATTCATAACCCTGTGACCCCTATAATTATTAATAGCATGTTGTAGTTAATTTGACGTGAAATGATTCGGTAGTTGAACTTTTGAATAGCTTAGGAAATTTGTTACCAACTGAATAAAAGACTTCATGTAGTGATGCTCAAGTTGACGTTTGTTATTTTGTGGTTATTATGATGAGAATAGACAGTTTTCGTTATAAAAGTGCTTCATAAATTAGCATCATTTCTTTTCGTATTTATGAGGAATGTTAACTACATTAAAGAACAAATGCTTGTTTTCAATAAACGAAAATTGTTTATTACTTGCTGTCATTATAGTAAATAATTCCGTGTTACACCAAGTTATCTGCACGCTATATCTGTGCTTGCGTCCGTGCATGTTTTTATTTTACTTATTATTAGTATCGTTATTATTATGTATCTTTCCATTGTCTTGAATCAATTGTTTGGATTATCAGACACATTTCTGTTATCATTTTCTTAATTTAGATATTGTTTGCTTTTTTAAGATAAGCATATCCATTTTATATATTGAAATGAATGAATTTTTGATGTGTGAATTTTTGTGTTTTCAGGTGCCCCTGGTATTCCATTCCAAACCATTCACAAAGCCCCTTTGAAATTTAAGTCTCCACACCGTAAAGTTTTTATTCCTGGTGAAGAAATAAAAGTGAAGATAACTGCTTATGAACGGAATGTGACCACTCACCTTCTTAATCCTAATTTGTAAGTTAATCATTTAAAACTACACATACAATAAATTAAACTTCATGGCTTTACAGCCCAATATGGTCTGTGGTCGAGCAGACAGCTTATGTGTAGCCAACATATCGGCTCCTCCCATCGGTGTTATTTTGACTTTGTAAACCAGAATTTGCTACTCGAGATTTCAATCGATGAGTCTTGTTTAGGACTTTCATTCCAATACTAGAAAGTTGGTACGCTGACTCATACTTTTTTTTTTCGCAGTTTAATGATATACTCGGTTACAATTCGACGTATCCTAAAATTGAGAGAGAGAGAGAGAGTGGCCCCGCGTGGCATAGTCGCTAACACTCTTGCCTTCCGGTGCGAGCGGTCCCGGGTTCGGTTCCCGGTGGGGGCACTCGGTCGAAAAACTGTAGCAACGCTTTTTCAGGCCAGCCACCCTGGATGAGGTTTTCCTGGGTTTTCCTTATTCACACCAGGCAAATGCCGTGGTGCTACTTAACTTATAGATCCCAGGCCGCTTTCTTCCTTCACCAGTCCTTTCTTCCTTCCCTTTCCTCGGATAGTGTGATCGCCGAGGAACGTCATCCCTCAAACGTGACGGGCTAAATGGCCACAGATGCCGAAAGCCCAGAAATCTAAATCCTAAAATGAGAGGAGCGATATTCATTACAAGGCTAATTTTGATAGCTATTACTAAATCAAATCCTGCAATAGATTTACTTTATTTTATTTATTTATATAGTACTTGGTATAGGTATTCTTTTAAGTTTATTGTTACCCTTTGAAAATAGTGCAAGTCGATGTTAAAATATCAGGTTGAATGCTATCGTCGACATACATTCTCAAAGTATCTATTATTGGAGTTCCTTTAGTGAATTGTAAAGACATTTTTTTTAAATAACAAAAGTTGAAAATGAATTTTAACTGGGATCGTCCATACATTAAACCATTAGCACAGGTAAATATAAATGGTCCTGATAACATCTGTAATATATATATAATGATGCATTTACCTTTAAAAAAATATTCATATTATTAACGTAAAATAAACTAAAATTCTATGATCTTTAGTTTTTTAATATTCAGTTTATATATATATATATATATATATATATATATATATATATATATATAGTGTATATGTTTCATGCGTTTTAATATCATATTTAATTGAATTTTCAATACAATATCTCAGTGACTTTTTCGCAAGCTTTACCACGGGTATCTTCATGGTAACTATTAGATACCCTGCTTATTCGATATAAAGTGTTTAATTTCTCAAAAGCTAGAACAAAATTGATAAAGGAACTTTGAAATTTAGAAAAATGGGTAATTTCATTCTATATCATCAGAATTTTCATTGTTTTCTGTTAAATAAATAAAGCTAATGGAGGTCGTTCCCTTCAAAACAAGTTGAGTTACTTTCTTATTTTAGTTTTGATGCATATTTTTGCCAGTCTTTAACGTGAATTTATGTATAGAGAAAGAAAATGATAAAATATAGAAATTGCGAAAAATAAAGGAATAACTACATGTAATAAAAGCAAATAAAGTTATTAATTTTGATTGACGATTAATTTTGTTTGACGTAAACTAATAGTACATAAAATATGAATAAAGAAATCAATCGTTACGTATAATTTTAGTGAAACCAGCAAATATTGAATAATCATAAGCCCAGCTATAGTCATCCCTCAGATTAATGAGAAACTTTTTTCAAGCTTTTGATATTGTTGCAACACTATAAGCATGTACGCGCAATATAGGTGTAAGCAAACTGTTACCTAACGCCCTTCATTTCAGTTTATGTTCGAATGTTCTTTTGTAAATTTTGCCAATTTGTTCCAGGTACACTATTCAATTCCAACATGGAGATTTTACATGGTGCGTCAAAAGAAGATACAAGCATTTTCAGAATCTCCATCAGCAGCTCAAATTATATAGGTTGGTACTTTCTTGTCATTAACGCATATTGATATGATTATGTGTGTTTCTTTCAAAATACTTTGTGATACTCATATGAAATTGCTTGTTTCAAGTTAAGCTGCATCTGTCACACACACATAAGTTTATACAAGAAGTTACCTTGCCAACAGAAAGTTTTGTTAGTTTTTAAATTTAATTAATTTTCTGAGTTGAGAATATCAACCTTGTATCACCCATCTCAGCTTTCCAACTTTGATTTCTGCTTTTAAATTTTTGTCTCGATTTCGATCAGTGTACTTACATTTAAAACTAAAATGTGTAAACAGATAAAGGTTTACAAGGAATTCGAAATAGAAACAAGCCTACTACCTGCATTTGAAATTGTTGAAAAGCAGGAGCTTCTTGAACAATGAAATTAAGCCATGTGTCTGTTTATTTTATATTTATTTTTTATTTATTTATTTAACACAGCTTGGAAGAGGATTAATTTGAAATGATTGATTATTTGGAGTTTAATATCCATATGAGAGGAGACTTAAAGTGAAATCCAAACCATCACCTGATTTGTATCCGAAACAAGTACCCCACCAGAGATCGAAACCAAGACAACATGCGTTATAATTTGAAGCATAAGTAGCTTTAAATCAATTCTCCCAAATGCAGATCGTATTGTTTCTATTTCGTATTCTTTGTTCGTCTTACTCTAAATTTTTCCTTTCGATATTTATTGGTGTATGATCAAAATTGATCAAAAATTTGTGAGCTGAAATGAAATCCGGAAAATTAATGAGGTAAGTTTTTATGCAATTTGATTGCATAATGACTGTAGTTAGGTAGATTATTTGAATTCACCGTTAAAGTTAGGAATCTTCCTTAACAACAGCAGATTATTTGACATTATTAATTTAAAATGTTGATGTAGGTCTATGGTTTGTTATGGGAAATACTCACTTATTTTACACAAAAATCAAGATTTATGTACATTTTATTTATAATGTCCAAAGGATGTCTCTTAGTATCTGAAATACGGAAATGTTGTAGATTGAGAAGAAAGATGGACATTTTATTAGAAAAAACTCGAAATGCAGATCATATTTCTAAACTGTTGCTTAATATTACTTTTGTCAATAAACAGAATTCTTTTAATACAGAAGATGGAAAATGATATGTGTAAGCTATGGGCGCACTTATATTACTTGGTACCTATATAAATTGTGCGGATACATTAGCTGTAGGATTCGTTTATCTTATGTGAAAAAATCCATGAAGATGTTAATGAACTTCCGGAAATGTTCTTGAAATTTCATCATTATGGCCGTTTAACATCGTAGTAGAATCAGTTATGATCAAGGAAAATAAAACATTTTACTTCAAACCTTATTTCAGAACCGGCCTGAATATTCCTTTTCCGACCAAGGAGCACAGAGAACGTCGAACGAGCTTCAAACATGAGATGGCACGAACTGAGGAGGGAAAGTCAGGCGGTGCTTTACCCAGGTAAGATAAACTTCAGTTGATACACTTGTATGATTAAATTTATATTCAATGCATGTAGTGATAGAAATCAAAATTCATATCGCGATTGATGTGATAATATACTACATGTAATATAAAAACTAGTAAGCTAATAATAACTATTTATTTATTAATAGAAGTTTTAGATGAGAACTGTCACGTCATTTTACATTAGAGACGATTAACAATGAAACGAATGAAAAAATTTCGCAACGAAATCGGAAAGAGCGTATATTTAAAGAACCATAAAAGCATTCGCTTGATGGAACCAAGAAGAATATCGTGGAAAAATGTTCTAAGATGAATGGCTGCGGAATTGGAATTCGAGATCTTCTGACTGTGAAGCAGAAGCATTTGCCGTTCACCTGTACGTTTTGTTATATAATACAACATGTTTTAAATTCATTATCTACTAAGTATATAAATTACCATTGAATATCATATTATTCAGTACCATTGATTATATTTACGTGATGTAGATAGTGAGAAATAAACGACGACACTTAGAAAATGGTATACACTCGATGTTCAAAGGCTGTGTACGTTGAAATCTATGTATGTTAGTTGCTAAATTCTCAGTTCACGGTTACAGTTATAACTAAATCTTATTTCTTTGTTGAATAGAATAAAACAATAGTAATTAAAATCCCCTCTCAAATTCATGTTAAATTTTCTCACTTGCTAGAAATTTTGTTTTATGTGTCGCTAAAAATGTATATAATTTCAGGTTTCCAAGGAAACCGGATGCGCTTGTTCCGGTCGAGCAGATTGACCATCGAATACATCAACTTGAAGAATACTTGCAAAATTTGTTGAAGATACGATTATATAGAGATCACTATGAAACTGTAAGTTAATATTTCAATATTAAAGATTAATTATAAGGGGATTTGATACATTTGTGTGGTGTGTGTGTATATAGCATAGTAAAGTGTATGCCCTTGCTTCTGCTATTATTATTATTATTATTATTATTATTATTATTATTATTATTATTATTATTATTATGATAATGAAGGAGGCAAAGGAGAAGAGGATTAAAAGGAGCAGCTGCAATTTCAAATATTGATAACTGTACTATAACGTACCCAGCGTAGTCCGTGTACTGTTTCACATGAAGGCATAATCTAGAAGGCTGAATCATTACACTAATGAATCGTTCGTACTTTCGTAGTGGCAGTAAAACTGAAGCGTCATGTAATTTTCGTTTTAGGTCAACTATTGATTTAATACCTAAATGAAGATTTAATATGACATATTCAAAATGATATTAATTATGCATTCATATTTAGAGAAAGAAGATTTTTTTTTAAAAAATAATAAACAATTGATGTAGTATTAAAGATAGAACTACCTCTAACTCATGGATAATTGAAAATTGTTTCAGTATTTTAATATTTTCCTTGTTTATTGTGTATCCATGTATTTCTTTTATATTACCTTACGTAATCATTCCATTCCCATTGATACTAACAGTGCAACTAACGTAAAATTTAGTTACAAAAAATAAATAAACAATAATAAAAATTTAAAAAACTGAAACTCCCCATCCACTTTGAGAACTGTTGTAAATATTCATTATTATTATTATTATTATTATTATTATTATTATTATTATTATTATTATTGTACTTAATACAATGGATATTCAGAGCATTCTTTCTACTTGCAAAAATCTTGACGAAAGAGTATACACCAGATGGTATAAATCAGTAAAAGCTTTTCTCGTAATGAAAATTTTACATCAGTAAAGTATAAGCTCTCCGTTTATTCATTTAAAAAATATTCCTCTAAAAATATACGCATAAAAGAACATTGCATTCTGTCAAACCTTCAGGAATATAGAATAGATGTGTCAATTGAGGGTTTTTTTTTAAATTGTGAACTCTTATCCAAAAGTAGATTTATATCTGAAGTATTTTTTGGAAACGTGTGTATTCTGTATTTGGAAGCGAAATGAATACTTATAAAAGACGTATTTCCAGTTTTTGTAATAGAACAGTATTTGTTGTCTAATAAAATTGACTCATCACAAAAATATTTGAGTATCATCATCTCCACCTGATTTTGACCTCCTTTGTATTAGATATTTTCGTATTACATCATAGTTAGTACTTAGGCATTTGCTTTGCCCTTCCATTCCATATGGGCAGCAGAGGGAAGTTCTGAAGTATAAGCAAAAATGCGAGATGTTTAAAATAGGATATTTTACACTAATTCCGTTACTAGTTCAAAACGGCTCAAATAACAATGTTATGTGTATGTCTTGTAAATTTCTCTCATCACTTCGCAGTAACTGTCACAGATATTGTCTAACATCTTAAACTCCAAGGTTTCGTAACATATTTCAAACTACATAAAATGTCACTGAACATATTCTGAATTTCGTATTGTAAGAAAAAAATGTAACACGGTTTTGTAGAATAAAGAAGAGATTTTCTCAGTAGTTTGAACACATAAAGGCAGCGTCTGTCTTCAGTGATTGAAAGACAAGGGAAGTATATTCAGCGAGATAAGTTTTGAATGGAATATAAAGATAATAATGCAATGGAAATATAAATACCTAATCATAGAAGGCCAATACAAAATAAAGAGGATACTGAAGATAGCAGCTGCTTTTAGGGACTGAAATTATTGGTAAGTTTCTTCTGAATGCTATAGAACTAGAAGTATTATGTTGCTTTTTTTGCGTATATATGGTATTTTTTACTTTCCAGCTCGATTTTATGGAAGTGAGTCATCTCTCATTTGTCGTTGATCTGGGTGCAAAAGGAAAAGAGGGTCTCGTACAGAAGAGAACAGGAAGCATTCATCCTGGAAAAAGGGGCTGCAACTTTTTCGGCCTACTTGACACCGAATGCTGCATGAGGTTGGTATATCTTGACTTCATGATTTTTTTTTTAAATAAGAAGAGTAATATCAGACTCTAGTTTCATCAAAATAGAGTCAAAACAACATTATTTTATATATCGATATGTATGTATGAAAGTAAAATACCACTGATTAACTGATTAACCACTGTATCTTCCAAAATCTTTGACCAAAGAGATGAAATATGCAATGATAGATATTCTTAACTCCTAAATTCTCGCGAAGAAAAAAAATTTTTTTAAAAAGTTGCTTATTTTGATTCGCCGGGACATATCTTTTAAAATGAATGTGAAAGCAGGTAACTACAACCTTTATGCGGTCATTCAGGCTCCCAGTACTTATCTTTCTGACTCAGAGTACAACTCAATGAGTGTCTTTGATATTACTGATCTCTCAGATCCTCCTTTCCTGAGACATATTCCTCTTTATTTCTAAAATACTCTACTCAATTACGAGATGTACCAAAATTTAATATAATGTTCATACTATATCAGATGTCAAGTGTACAAGAGTGTGCGGGAAATCAAACAAGGCATTAGTTGCAACGGTAGGATTTGAGATTCATGATGTCCTAATAAAAAGCAAACTTAGGTGTAGAAAATGTATGCTATAAACTATGTCCGAAAAATATTACAAAACAAGGTGAAACAGCTAAAAATGCCCCTTACGACAACGGGCGGAACTGGATCCGCAGTCATTTCGTCATAGTACTGTGTAAATCCGGTGTGACTACACGGTACAAAATAGCGAGCTAAGAGATGTACAACAACGAAATCTGATAAAAATAATGAAATTTCCTACTTTGATTACTTTTTTTAAGTTCCATCGACAGAAATACGATACTCTGTTACAGTATTACCTTCAAGATCAAGTACATTATAATTTATGCCCAAATTTACTGTAACATGAATGTGTGAATTGTATACTCATAGCGTATCGAGGTCTTCGAAGCATAATCAGAGACCGAAGATGACATCCAATTTATAAAATTCAAATTGATCCTTTATGAGAAACATCATTATCTTTCCCGACATGTAAGTAAAAATAGTTTAAAGTTGAAATATCGACCGCATATACTCCCACCCTCATTAGAGGGGAACACGGTGGCTCAGTGGTAGAGCGCTTAGCTCTGGTGCGTGGGATCTCTGCTTCGATCCCCGGCCAAGTAAGTTTGTGGCCAACAACGCCGACAACATCGTGTCCGTAGGTTTTCAGGGAGTACTCGCGTTTCCTCCCACAATTTTCATTGCACCAATTCTTTCATCATTCACTTGCATTAATCATGCATCTTCCTTAGCCTAAATGGCATAATTATGGGACGTTAAACTGAAAAATTTGATTTCCATTTTCCCCCCTCATTAGATCAAACGTTCCGTACACAACACCCTGGTCATCCGAGAAATTCGTCTCTACTCAACATTATAAGGATCGCACAAGTGAGACTTACAATATTGTAATGTTAGTATGCCTTTGTTTCACACAATGGCTCTTGAACGAAGCGTTGGAGTGGAGAATGAAGTCCATTTCAGTTTCAGATGAGGCGGTATGAAGTGAACAAGATTCACGAATTTCTTTAGAGAATGGTATTCGATGAAGAATTTAGGAATAAATGATTTTACGGGGATTTCTGTGTTTGTTTTTTCTGGGGCTTTTTGTATAATTGAATTATTTGTAAATAAGCTTGGAGAGGGGACGAGAACTTAGGTTAGAAGGCACTGACAAAACCTTAAATGGAATGCAGTAGAAAAGGCTCACGCAGTATAAGTTTCAATTTCGTCCGGTAAATGTCATCCGCTGAAGAATGCTGCCATCTAAAGATACGATGAGTAACTTCAATTACCTGTTTTTTTTTTTTTTTTTTTTTTTTTTCAATAGCAAAAAATGTATGGATAACTAACGTTACCCGTGAAGATATTAACAGATTGACTCCATTAGTGAATTTGATGGAGATAATAGCTATATATATATATATATATATATATATATATATACATTATACGTAGAACGATTACAATTTCAGTAAGATGCCGTATGCACGGCCTCGGCCCCACTTTCGGTTCGGTCTCAACAGTAGTACAGAGAGAGGGCAGTTCATGTCGTACTCAATTGGTGTAGCTACATAATCAAACAGAAAACAATCGTCGCTATGCCTCGTTGATATTAAAGGATGCAGTATGAATAAACGGGGACGCGGCAGAAGTCCTAAATGGCAGAAGTCCTAAAATGCAGAAGTCCTAAACGGCATTAGACATAAAATGCACAAGTCCTAAAAATTATTTCGCGGCACAAGTCCTAAATGGCAGAAGTCCTAAATGGCAGAAGTCCTAAAATGCAGAAGTCCTAAAATGCAGAAGTCCTAAAATGCAGAAGTCCTAAAAGGCAGAAGTCCTAAAAATCATACCGAGGCAGAAGTCCTAAAGTGCAGAAGTCCTAAAAATCTCTTGTGGCGCTACCATCGCGTCCGTAAGAAGAATACTGTCAATCTGTTAGTCAAGTTTTAGATATACTGTTTCATATTACAGAGCCTTAGTTCTTACAAGTTATTTGTATAAATACATATTCTATCGTTCTGAAATAATAAATAAATAAATAAATAAATAAATAAATAAATGAAGCCTATTGTCCTTTCTTACTCTTTCCATGATATATTTCTATGTTGACAAAATTTTAACTTTCTACCAAATGTGATTCCCAGATCTTTCATAATGTCTGTTTTTCTCTATTTCCACACCATTGACTTCATATTAGTAACATAATATTGTGTTTTAGTTATGTACGTCATAAATTTTGCTTTCCTTGTGTTGTTTTGAAGTAAATTATTTTTACACATATATTTCTTGTACAGAAGTCTTTCTGTAGCAAATAATTGTCATATTCGTAATTAACTACTCCTGGGATACGGCTGTTTCGGTGTAGGACGTTTTGGTGCAGGGCGTTTCGGTGTACGGATTGCTCGGTGTAAGGACGTTCGCCGGTTAAGGTCAGGCTGGTTCGGTGTAAAAGTTCTAATGTTTACACCGAAACGTCCACTCTTCAAAATGAAAATTATTCGTTAGGGAGAAATAAATTCACGAAGTAGAATATATAAATTAATAAATAAAATAAAAATTAAATGTTTCTGTAATTGGCAAGGGTTACTTATTTATAGTGAGTCCCCTCGCTTCACTCTATGTCAGAACTTCTTATATCCTCAAATGTTATAATTATTAATTGATTGGGAAAACGTTTTACGGTAATGATATATAGTAAAAAAGTGTGTGATGCATAAACATTGTGTACACCACACACACCTTATTACGGCAATAACTGTGCACAAATCGCAAAAGGCTGCACAATCTTTGAAAGAAAATTTTCAAACACAGATGGTTTTTCTTCCAATAACCGCTTTTATATCATGCATACCCAATAAGATTAGCAAATCTAGGAAAAGAAAACTGATTATGAATCAGTGATGAGATCTTAATTATATTATTACGGAGATGTAAATTCATGTTATAGTTGTAGAGAAGGACAGTGTCAGAAAAATGTCTCAAGAAAATTTTTAACGGCCTAAAGAACACAACAAGAGGCTGAATCCTACCAGTTGTTCCTGCAGAAATTGTTTCTATTATGAGTTACTCTTTTGTTCTTAAACATGTTTAATAATTACAGCAAATGAAGGATGTTTATAATAGAATGTGAAAGAATACAGTTTTAAAAGAATTAAACTACGTCAACATGTTAAAATAATTAAAAGAACCTAATTAATTAGCCACTTTGTACTCTCATTTGCTTAACTGGAATAACCGAGGCCTAAAGGAAAAGAGTTTTCTGCCCAAATCTTATAAGCAGTGGGATATTTTAATATTATAGAAATTGACCCTCCTTCCCCTTAGAAGTGTAATTTTCAAGATACTGAAACATATAGTATTTTATTACTTTTAGTTAAAAGTTCAAATACCGAGTTTCACGCATCTAGCTTAAACAAATCCTTCCTTAATTTATTTACATATTTTCTGAGTAAGTAATGGGGAATTCGAACATTAAAAAAGTGCTCCCTTTGCTCTTTCCTTTTTATGTGTTCAATTTTCAGTTTTTTTTAACAGGAAAGATTATATGCCAAGTTTCATTTTACTAGCTTCAGAAACTTGCGAGATACACTACCCTTTAAAAAAATCTTGCCCACCCGTTTTACGATACTTATTTCCAAAAATTCTTTCTTATGTCCTGCTTTCATAAGAAAATTATATTTTATAATTAAAATTTAACGACTCTACTTGTAGTAGTATGCCCAAAAAATCACTCATCTTTACTCTTTTGTATAAGAGTACAGAAGATAAATACAGTCAAACAAATGGATTTCCATGAACAGTTTCCGATTTCTTATAACTACCTGATTCGTACATTTCCCACAAGCTGTGATTTTAAATTTACGCTCTGTCAAGGTCCAGGTTTCAAAAAGGAACTAACTGGAAATATAATAATATTATGTATTTGTGTACATGTGTAATATGTATAAATTTATTGTCTTATTGAAGCTTTCGTAATCTGGAAATAAACTTTTGATTTGCTTTTAATATATAAAAATCATGCTCCCCTAGAAAAATTTGCAGGCTACACCCCTAAATGACTATGTAGTAATTTCTGCAAAAATGGCACAGGACCTAAAATTTAGGTCTAATGCCTATATTTTAGGACTTGTGCCATTTAAGACTTATTAATGTCACCCACTGTATTGCATAATAAATGTTCTTTGCTCAATTTTAAATTTACTGCGTTCTTTATGTATACAGTTGGTATTTAATGTTCAATCGTGAAATGTCTAGTGTGCTTTTGTCCTAATTAAGTAAACTTTGGTGGATTTTTGTCCTACTCTTAATAAAATACGCTCCGCACAGTATATATTGCAATTCTGAATGTTTGCTTGGTTTCAGAAGTCTGGTAAAATATTCTTTTTAAACATTTTTTTATTATTTATTTATTTATTTATTTATTCTTGTTTTAGTAATTTGTCTTGGGATTCTCGTATCTCCATTCGAAAGAAACGAATTTCTTAACAAATTATGTAATTAATTCTTAGAATGAAATAAGTTGTATTATGTAATTCGTGTATAAGTGCAGAACAGATAGTGATAATAACGATCTTAGTAGTACAAATATAGCTGTTACTGTTGGAATTAGATACGTTCGTAACATTATTGCCAACTAGTTGCTGCATAGTCCCAATTTCGTGTGGTGGTGGCGAATTTCAGAACTAAAGCAAGTGAATGATAAAGGCACAAGTCCTAA
Source organism: Thermobia domestica (assembly GCF_964235325.1). Classification (NCBI taxonomy): domain Eukaryota; kingdom Metazoa; phylum Arthropoda; class Insecta; order Zygentoma; family Lepismatidae; genus Thermobia; species Thermobia domestica. The sequence continues at coordinate 129,421,866 of NC_137456.1, read as the reverse complement.
ATGGCAGAAGTCCTAAACGGCAGAAGTACTAAAGTGCAGAAGTCCTAAAATGCAGAAGTCCTAAAGTGCAGAAGTCCTAAAGTGCAGAAGTCCTAAAGTGCAGAAGTCCTAAAGTGCAGAAGTCCTAAAATTTAGGTCTAGTGCCCATATTTTTAGGACTTCTGCATTTTAGGACTTCTGCACTTTAGGACTTCTGGATGTCACCCTGAATAAACAACTGCGTTCGAACGGGCACCCGCACGATCGACCTACGAGAACGCAGTTTCTCGTATCAAGAAATTGTTCTTGTACAATCAAGGCACCACGATACCTATTGTAGAAGCAGCGAGTAGAAGAAAACAATATGCAGCGACGATCGGACATTGGGCCGTGCTATGTATCTACATCATGAGGAGACATATATCTTGTTCGCAAGGCCATGACGAACCATACATCGTCAGCTACAGTGTTAGCTCGATGTTGGGTAATAGTATCTGTGTGGGATTGTCTGCATCGACGGTTCAACTCAGTCGGCTGCATGTTGAATTGGCGCCACGCATGCCTTTGCATTGACCGCCATTGATCCAGAGTTAATGCCCCAAGCCACAATGGGTGCGTGAACACAGTCACCGGTGTGCTGAATGGTAGAAACTTGTGGTTTCGATGAGTTCCGCTTCAAATTGTCATACAGGGCGAGCCGCATACCCGTTAGACACTATTGTAGTGAGCGTAATTTGCCAGCGTGCATTGTTCATCGTCATAGTGGCCGAACTATAGTTGTGATGATGTGAGGCACCGTTGGAGTACACAACACAATATGTGATTTCGGCTGCTTCCTATTTAGTGCAACCGTACAAGTGACCGCTGCATCAGAGTTCTAGATCGTGACAACCTGTCCTTAAGACAACCTTGAAGGTCATATTTCAGGAAGACAGCATGGTCATATGTCACCCGGAATGTGAAAGCCTTCATAGAAAGATGGCTACCACTCATTCTCTGGTCTTAACTGTCGCCCATCGAACATATGTGGAATATGGTTGATCGGCATTTTGTTCGTCGCGCCCCTCCAGTAGACGCTGTCAGTGTTTTGTGGAGTTACATACAAGCAACATGGGGCTTCCTCAGGAATACATTCAGCGCCTATTTGCTTAGTTAATATAGAGTTTCCTTTTATTTTAGCACCGAGGCTGTACGAGACGTGGACGTACACCTTAATGTGTCCAAACCACAAGATCTCCCTCCGGAAATGAGTCTCCCGCGCCAGCGCCTGTTTGATTTGATGCCACGATGTATATCTGATCTTAGCATGTGAAGGTTTCACGCCATACTGATCTACCGAAGTTAAAGGCATTGTGCAGGCCTGAAGTTGCAACCAGTGCTGTATAGTAATTTAAGGAATATTCAGTATACGTTTCTTTGGGCTTGCATGTATACATTTCTTTGTGGTACATTTTTACAAACAGCAGCAGTTTAATAATGGAATTCACAATTATCTCAATTGTTAAAATATGGTAAAATGCATTATGTGTATAGTCAGTTCCATAAATTTGTATGTCTTTTATGTAGATGCAATCGTCTCTGCACCGATATTTTTGGTACATGGCGCCAAAGATGGTTCTTCGTCAAGGACACGTTTGTTGGCTACGTGAGACCGAAAGACGGAAGAATTAAATGTGTCATGCTTATGGATTCTGGGTTTGAAGTATCATCAGGAGTGTATGCAGTAGGACTTCCTAATAGTGTACAAATCTCCAACTTATCCAGGTAATGTGAAACTTTGCATTATCTATTAACCTCAGTTTTACGGTAAAGCTTTCAGGGGAAAGACAATTGGCATACAGCAAATACGAAATCTTTATTTTATTTTTAACTTAGATTTATGACTAGATAAAAGCTTTGGTAACTAAAGATCGATTTGAATATGTATTTCCTTGGTTTACTTTTTGGTTGAATATTCAATTTAGGTGAGTGGTTTGTGATATTTTCCTTCAAATGCTAGTTTTAAAAAAGTAATAGTGATAGGGTTTTTATCGTTAAAATTAATGCTGAGTTATTGTATGCAATGCACTTAAGCTCGTTGTTAATTATTGAGCTTTTACCTACTCTATAATATTGGTTATAGCATTTATGTAATGTTGCTAGATTTATACTTTCAGTACATAAATACGTGCCTTTGTGGTAATGAATTTATATAAACGAGACCTAAGACCATTGAGACTTACCTAACCTAACAGTTTTGTATTAAGCCAACATTATTAATGCTTTCATTTAACCAAGTACAATCCCGACTAAATCGTAAGTTTTTGATCTTCTATTAAGCCATTAAATATTAAAATAGTTTTCCTATTCATATTCAAATTCACTACAAAGTTGCAGAATTATTCAAATACCAGTAAGGTGAACAACACATCGAAGGAATTGCGGTAGTAAACTAGGGAAAACAAGCTTGTATTTTAGTATCCAGTTGTTTTCTGCATTGCACTGTTTTAAGCGGTAAAGCCATTCTAACCACACAAGGAACTAACATATATTTCCATCGTAACCAGTCAATAATATTGCCACGAACTGGAAGAATTGTTACGTCTCTGAAAACAGTACTTGAAAATAAGTTGTTTATTTATTTATTTATTTAGTTGAAGTTTATCTTTCCTTTCCAACATCGAGGCTATATGATATGTGGATCTACAGTTTCAGGTGAAATTCAAAACACCGTAATACTTTCAGTGCTTTCTCACCGGGAATCGAACCTGAAACCCTATGCAGTAAAGATGCGCTAACCACTGGAACAGCAGGGAGGGCTTTGAAAAGAAATTGCTCTTATTTAAAATATGATAAAAGGTAATATAGGGTGGCTCAAAAGTAGGTATACAGTACCGTACTGATCAGCTCATTGCATTTTATATCATTTCTTATTGTTATCCTTTAAGTAGACTTTGTTTCTTTATTATTTGTTCTTAATGTGTTTTTACTTATATTTTAAGCTCGAAAGAGCCGAAGCAAATAAACCCAAAAACTAGAATGTCATTCTTGATCAATGCAGGGATGTATGCCTACTGTTGGGCCACCCTGGGGATGGAAAGAAGATTATTGTAATTAATATGTGGTATCAAATAACATTCCTTAAAACTTGGGGAGCATACCAAGTGAACGATAACTACGATAACAAAGAGAGTAGTTCTTACGAACAGAGTGGCTCAGCGGTAGAGCGCTTACTTCGTGGGGTCCCTAGTTCGATCCCCGGCCAAACAAGTTTGTGGTGGACAACATCATGTTCGAGGGTTTTCTCTTGGTATTCCCGTTTTCTCCTCATTCGTATTTCACCAGTTGCATCATCATTCATTTGCCTTAATCATCCGTCTTCCGTAGCCTAAAGGGCATAATTGTAGGATATTAATCTGAAAGATTTCATTTTTCTTACAAAGAGATTAACGGAGAACTGTAGAGAAATAGATCTTCCTAAATTAATGAATCAAAACTTGGACTTTCTGTAATAGACTGTAGAATTCATTTAGCTTAAATATTTCAGTTAATCACCCATACTTAGAGAAGTATTTATTGACGATAGCGCATAACGCAAATCTGGCAGTTGAAATTCGAGTGAGTTCAAATCTCATTTGGGTAAAGGTGTTTTTTTAGTATTTTACGTTAATCGCACTAAGCAAATGATCAGATGGTACCTTAACACCTTACACCTTTCCCTGTCGCTCTCCCAGAGGTTTGTTTTCCCTTTGGGTTTACATATATAAATGTAAGAGTTGTAAATCTTTTAAATTAAAAAAAAAAAGTGCAAGAATATGGAATGTTTTCTTTCCAGATAATCAAGTTTGTTTTCCTTATAGGCAAATCGTAATCAAGTGTTGGACGAAACGAAAAAGCAAAGAATGGATAGCTTGTCTGAAAGAAGTTGCGGCGAATCAAGGTAAATGTGTTTCTAAATATAATCTTCGCTTTAATATTAGACTTAAAAAGAAAAAGTTCAACAAGTAGTAATTGTATTTATGTATAATGTTTATGATATTGAAATCCAAATAGCGTGACAAAAAGTTGAGTAGAAAAAAATATAACTAATATCTATTTTTGTTTCTGATAGTCACTGAAATAAATGTTACACAATATTTACGCTAGTTGTTTCACCGTTGCCAGATTGGCAAATTTTCAATTCCTGTGCTTGGAATTCACAATAAACACTCTGGCAAGTGATCAAAATTTCGAGGTAGGTCATTGGCAAATGGATTTACAGCGAAAGTAAAAAATCAGTAACGAATGAGGAAATGTTTGTGAAGTTGGTTTTATAACTACATTCTTTTATTTTATTGAGCTGAGATGTTTTAAGAGGAAGAAAGGAAGGATCTTCCATAGGCCGAATAGGAACTATTAGAGGAATAAACTTCCGTCTTCTCAAACATTATTCCTGGAGCTCATTCGTGGCTAAGCAGGTAGCGTACGCACTTTTGGCGTGGGAGACCCGGGTTCGATTCCTGGCGGCAACTCATATGGTTCGGATTCCATGTTAAGTAATAGGTTCCGTCTCATATAGCCTCGCTGCTGAAAGGGACGTTAAGCTCAAGATCAACTTAACTCAAACATTATTCCTCTCAATCAATGTTTACGATCGAATATAGTTTAAAATTTAACCTATAACTGTTCGATGTTTTTAATAAATTATGAAAAATAAATAAAAATGCAGATGATTGTATGCAAGATTTATTGTGATTATTCCTTTCATCGGTAGTACTTAAAAATATTAGTAGTACAAAATAGAACTTTACAGGCGGAAAATATTCGAAAGGAAAACGCCCTTGTACAGGTTAATTTAGATAATGTTAGTAAAAGAAAGAAGTAACAAGCGATAGTCAAGTGCAGCATTGCATTGAGACCTTACGAGCTGTCCCAAAAATAGGACTTAAACATTCCATGCTGTTTCGACTGCCGCAGTAGCAACCACAAAGCTAAAGATTGTGCTTTTATCTTCTGGGCTTGTGTTGAAAGATATTCGCAAAAGTCAATTGATTGTTTTTAATGAATACTTTTTATATCTCTCTTATTTAAGAGAATTAGTTGAGAACTTGATAGACACCCAAATCTAGTTTACTATTTACTTCTTATGCATTCTTGTTAAATTTTGATTGTTTACAATGCAAGAGTGATTGTTGAAATCTACATTAGTGTGTGTATATACTATAGATGCACAGTATAGTACTTTTATGGTGAATGAAAACTATGTGCATAACTAACACACCATATTTGCATTGACCTAGTTATTTGCAAATGGAGCGTCTTTTAGCAAGTGCGTATGAACTTTTCTCAAGCAGTTCTGGAAAAGAAAGGGATCCTGAAGAACCAGATTCAGGTTTGCTGTATATTTTATTGAAATCTTGTTGACTTCGTTGGTAGAAAATACATTTTATTATGTGTTAACTCGAAATATCTGGCATATCTTCAAGATTATTTGTCATGTTTCTAATTTGGATATGTTACGATTTATCGTCACTTAGTAAGAAAAGGGCGTAAAGTGCCAATTAGATTCCACCTTTAGATTTCTTTCATATTTATCTATTACTCAAAGAAGTGGCATTTTCTGTCTTTATAATGTGTTGTTATTGTTGCTGTGTCTGTTTTAATATTTTCAAAACTATTGTTATTGTGATATAAAATATCTTTATTTTGCTCTCCTGTTAGAGTATTAGACCGTTATACGCTGATGCAGAGATTTTACTTCAATTTCAATAGTATCCCCGGTTCTGTATTGTTTGATGTTTTTCCTTGTTTCTCTAGGATGTACAATAGAATTCTAGCTACATACAGTTCAATGACTCAGTAAATGTAAGGGGCCGCGGTGGCTCAGTGGTAGAGCGTTCACCTCTGGTGCTTGGGGTCCCGGGTTCGATCCCAGCCCCCGCCAAGTGAACTTTGTGGTGGACAAACACCGTGTGCGTGGGTTTTCTCGGGGTTCTCCCGTTTCCTCCCACTTTCTTCATTCCACCATTTCATTCATTACTCATCATCACCGTCTCCTTTAGCCTAACCGGCATAACCGTGGGATGTAAAACTCAAAGATTTCATTTCATTTCAGTAAATGTAGTTTGAATACAATCGCTTTATTAACCTTTGCATAATATGTATGTTTTCTTTCTAGACACACACATGTGCTATAGACATTCCCAGACGCTTGTGCAATTTTACATTTAGCTAAAAATATCACTTTGTTTTTAAAAAATAAAACTTCCTAATATGTAGTAAGAATATTTTTTCCGCTGTAATGTGCAGTAAAATATTTTTTCTTCGAAACTGAATACAGAAAACAGAAATCGTCTTATATAGAAAAGAACTCTCGTTTCTTACGCTCTCACAATACATGCGACGATACACAACAACACACTGACTAAGGCTATATGATAAATATATATATAAACACAATCACGTAACAGTTCTAACACAATAACTGTGTCTTCATCGGACTTCCATTCCTGGATATTTGGGAGTTGGTCACCTCTTATATACCTTCCGAAGATCAACTTTTAATTAAGTACCCCTTCATTAAAACGTAACACTTGCATTTTTCCACTTTCACTTGTTCAGCTGCACACTTACCCAATTAAAAATATACCGTTTTGCTGGATACATTCTTGTTATTTAATTATTCTTGTTTATGCACCCTTGTTGATTTGTTCCCTTTCTTTCTCCTTCTTTAAGTAAAATCCTCTCCCATTGTTTATTTATCCTCCGTTTCAATTCATCACCTTGTTTCTTGCCTACATAATTTCCCTGTCTCCTTCCTATTTTCTTTCAATGTCCTGTTCTCTGCTTCTTCCCATATCCTATGGTTTGTCTCAGTCTGATACTTATATATTGTGTTGTTACCCGTTTACAATCTTACGTTATCCTTGTGCTCCTTTATCGTTATTTTGTGTTCTTATATATGTTTATCACATAGCCTTGCTCAGTATGTTGTGTTTAGTTTGACAGTATGGAAACAAGGCCTGATAGAATAAGTATGTGCCAATATTTTTATAATCATGTAGGCAAGTAAGTATTGATAGTTAATATGGTTGAACAAGTGAATCTCAGAGTGAGCATATGAGAAACACAATCTATATGTTGTCCTCAGAGATAGAAAAGAGAGAATGCAGTCAAGTTGGAACGTCAATCAAAATTAAGGTCACTATATTTGATGATGTGACTACTTAGAACTATCTGATAGCTTGACGCTAACTATATTCTTCCATTTTTTTCTTCTGGACAATTTATCATGGTTGAAATGTTTCATTTATTATTATTATTATTATTATTATTATTATTATTATTATTATTATTATTATTATTATTATTATTATTATTATTATTATTATTATTATTATTATTGCTGCTGCTGCTTAGATAGGTATATTCTTAAAAAAATATATGTAGACACATAATGTAGTTCGTGTTCTTCCATATTCTCGTTTCGCCCCACAGTGGTCTCGTGGCTCGAGTTCACGCCTTGGCGCACGTGTTTCAACTTCGATCCCCTATGAGAGAGCATTAAAATTAAACGCGTTACGGTGATTTTGATTTCACCTTAAACTGTAGGTCCATGTTTTATATAGCCTTGATACTGAAAAAAAAACTATAAACTTCAGCAAACAGATTCTCGTTTTGATTTATTTTGTTTTAATTATATACTCTGTACAGTACAATAAGAGAGAAATTTAGTTTTTTAAAGTATATATGCGTTGCGCCTATTAAATAACATTTCGTGTTCTGAAGGAGGTGTTCTTTTCTTCTTTTTTAGGTAGAGAATTTATACAGAAGAATCGCCACGACTCGTTTGCACCGGTGAGAACCAATGTTCAGGCTCATTGGTTTGTCGATGGAGCCTCGTATATGGAAGCTGTGGCAGATGCTCTAGAAAGCGCAAAGGAAGAAATTTTCATCGCTGATTGGTGGCTCAGTCCAGAGATATTTATGAAGAGACCTACCGTTGAAGGAAGTAAATGGAGATTAGATAAAATCCTTGAAAGGAAAGCTGTAAGTATGCAGTAATGTGTTATTTTATTTTAAAAAAAATAATAAAAACAGAAATTGATACTTATTAGTTGTTTTGATGTTGATTAAAATCCTATAACAATTTTTAAAAGAAATAAGCGTGATTCAGAGGATAATGTTAATGAATATGTTGAGCTATGATTCATCTTCTTCCACGTCGAGATATTTAAGTACAGGAATGTTTTCGATGGCAGTTTCCATCATCTTGAGTGGCATTCTTCAAAATATTAACTGCTTCTCTTAATCACGAGATGACTGAATCATGATTCGTAAAAATTTTACTGGTATGATTCCGATGTACTAAACAGTAACCTTCTTACAAGGGATGATCGAAAAAAAAAAAAGTTACGGAGTGTACAACTTCTGAGTTATTCACTGTAACTTAAAAGAGCAGTTCGAGTTAAAAACAAGTTTGGTGCAATAGAAAGAGTAACAAAAAATAAGAGACCCGTATTTTTTTATATCTTGATAGGCCGTCTCGTTCAGCTTCTACAGACATTTGTTTTTGATGAATCGTAAATGCTGACGTCATTGGTGGGATACGCAAGAAACTCAATGTGAGTCAGCAACCACTCCCTTGTACACAGCTGATAAACCTTTAATAGTGCATTGGATTTAATAGATTGTGTTTTGGATTTGTTAGTGGCTCTGTGTTGAATTCTTGAGGGAAGTTTTTGTAAGTTATTTTTCCTGTAGCATTAGTATAAAAAAAAAAGAGTAGAGAGATAGCGGTAATTACGTTTGTTGTGCGAAACAGTGTTTCTTCCAGACATGTTTTTATGGTGGCACTGTCTCCCGGAGCTCTGAGAGATTTCCCCGGAGGAGACCAAAATAATACGTCTATAATGTAATAAACATAATAGTACTGTGTAAAAATAATGTGCCTCTCCGAATACTAAGTGTCCCTTTCTCCCCCCCCCCCCGGATTTTTTTCTGAAAAGAACACTAGTGTGAAGTAGAAAACACGTGTTAGTACAGCTTGTGCTGTGTCTGTGAAGTGAAATAGAAATGCCTAACACCTGCTGTGTTTTCGGTTGTAATTCTTGTGCAATTGAAGCTGAGGACGTAAAGTATCTTTTCTTACGTTTCTAAGTCGTGAGAAATCACCATATCGATATAAATTATGGCTCAAGAAAATCAATGGGAAAAAATGTACCAAATAAAATCACTCGTGTTCCAAACATCTTGAAGAGCCTACCTTCGAGAAGTCAAGTTTACTAAAAGAAAAGTTAATGCCAGTGGCGGATCTAGACTGGGACCGGGGGTCTAGGCCCCCCAGTTTTTGAGTGACAAAATTGATTTAAGCTATTATTTAGATATTTTTGAAAGTTTTTAGGAAACATAATATACATATCATAGTCTGGGTTCTGACTCCCCCCCTCCCCTGAGTTTTTACCGTCTAGATCCACTTTCTGGCTAAAGTCAGGAGAATTATTTACACGCAAGCTGAGAAAGAATGCTGTTCCAAGTATATTATTGAAAGGTTTAAAATCCGAGCCATTGAACAAGCACCGATCTATGTCCAGTTACCAACGTACAAATATCGTACAAGACGCAATTGACGGTTGTAGTCAAGACGAGGCATTAGAGGGTAATAGAGACGATGTCACTCATGATTCTGAAGATACTGCTTTAGAAATAAGCTATACAATGTGAATTAGGGAGTGAAATATACCGGCTTGTAGAAGGAATCAGTGATGATAACTGTTCCTCAAGACATTGATTCATCGTTTAATTTATCTGTATCATGTGACAATGATGATGAAACGGGTGATGAGAGTTGTTCCGCGGACAGCTATGAGAATAAAAGAAGTTTAACCGGTGAAGTGTTTTTTCGTATTTTGGCAAACTTTACAGATCTTATTTCATTTTTGCCTCATATGTTGCGCTCCTGTACATACCTTGAAGCACAAAATTATAGGGTCAGCGTTAAAAATTGCAACAAAACGAAAATGAACATACTTATGTCTGGGAATCAGAAGAATGATTAAAGAAAAGGTACTTACGTGTTGCAGCAATCTCGTCCGCCATCTATTTACATATTGGTTTCGTGTTTTTTTTTTTTTTTTTTTTTTTTTTTTTTTTTTTTTTTTTTTTTTTTTTTGAACGCTGAACTCATGCTTTATAGGATACGTTTTATAATATTATAAAAATGTTTGTACAGCCCACCATCAGATATCATTTTCTACATGCAGATGATATTTGTAAATCTTTGCAGCCAGTTCTGGAAAAGAAAACCGCACTTAGAACGTGCCACCGCACCTCTCACAAACGAAATGCTTGGCACTGTGTAGTATGTATTGTAAGCCTGCTCTCGCTCTTTGCCCACCTATGACGTCATCACAAAATCTTTCTTCCTCTGTTACTTGCTAAGGACTGAACGTATCGCGATCAAACAAACACCATTCCTTTTAGAATTTTCAACTCTACAAATGGAAATAAATTGTAAAAAATGCATTTCTAAGTCGAACTGCTCCTTTAACGAAAATTTATTTGTAGATTAGTAACATGCTTGTCTTGTTGCAATTATGAGGATTTCGGATTCTGACTCTATATACCCGAAAAGCTAACATTTCAAATAGTGACTCGTGTGTTTAATTGGTCAAGAGTAGAAGTGAGGTCAGTGGGGAGGTTCCTGTGGGCCAAAAACGCTACACCTGCTGTGACATTCATAGGCAGATGTGGAAGTGTATAGGAAGAGCTTAATTTCAGCGAAGTAGTGTCTTGCTATCAAAGAAGACCAAATCAGTGTTTTAATGTCAACCCTGGACACAGCAGTAGACCCAGTTCCTTAACCACTGACGTGAACTGTGCTCGTGTGGACAGAAGAACATTATGCTCAATATCAGCTGAGCTTGAATTGATCAGTTGAGCTTTGACTACCATATGGTGTTGGGCAGAACATCGTTTTCAATGCCCTTAAGTATAGGAGAGAGAGAGAGAGAAAGTGAGTGAGTGAGAGAGAGAGAGAGAGTGTGTGTGTGAGTGAGAGAGAGAGAGAGAGTGAGAGAGAGAGAGAGTGAGTAAGTGAGTAAGTAAGTAAATAAGTAAGTAAGTAAGAAAGAAAAAATAATGGGTGCCACGGGTACTATCCGAGAACAATAAGATAGCCAGAATAGCGACATCGCTGAATATCCTGCATCGCTACGCAACGGAGGGGAACAATTTTCTTCAGTGAATAGTGATTGTTGACGAAACAATATCGCATCTGTTCCCTTCATCAAGAAAGCAGACATCCATGGAGTGAAAACATGCATCTTCTCCACGGAAGAAATTCGAAGTAGTTACATCGTCCAGGAACGTTACGTGCAGTGTATTCTTGGTCGTATTAGGTATGCTGATGATGTAAATTTAATAGGGGATGATAGGAGAACAATAGAAAGAAATGCAGAGATTCTATTAAACGCTTGCAAGGACATGGGTTTAGAAGTAAATGCAGAGAAAACTAAATACATGGAAGTGCGTCGGGACCGGAATACAGCAAATTATGGATGCGTTAAAATATTAAATAATACTTTTGATAAAGTGGATAGTTTCAAATATCTAGGATCAATATTAACAGAGGAAAATCATATTCACGAAGAAATTAAATGTCGACTAAAAGCAGGGAATTCGTGTTACTATTCGGTTCAAAATCTCTTGTCGTCGCGAATTCTGTCGAGGAATTTGAAGCTTAAAATATACAAAACGATAATTATGCCTGTTGTTCTGTATGGCTGCAAAACATGGTCACTTACTCTGAGGGAAGAACATAGGCTGAAAGTATTTGAGAACAAGATCCTGAGACGAATATTCGGACCGGGAATGGGGAATGGCGGAAACTTCATAACGAGGAACTACATAATTTATATGGTCCACCCAACATTGTTAGGGTCGTCAAGTCTAGGAGGCTTAGGTGGGCGGGTCATGTAACTAGAATGGAAGAAAGTAGGATCGCTTTCAAAGTCTTAACTGGAAGACCAATCGGAAAACGACCATTAGGAAGACCTAGGCGCAGATGGGAGGACAATATTAAGATGGATCTCGCAGAGATTGGAATACAAAGTAGAAACTGGATGCAGTTAGCTAAGGATAGAAGTCAGTGGAGAGCTTTTGTGAACGCGGCATTGAACCTCCGGGTTCCATAGGCCATAGAGAGAGTTAGTTATTAGGTATGCTACTGATCAATTACTTAAAACGGAGAAACCTTGAGTGCTGAAAGTATTGCAGGACACTTCTGAAGTTGTGGGATGCCATCAGATGAAAACACCCTGGTCGTCTCTGCCGTGGTGTGGTTCTTCTGGATGATGATGGGAGATCCAATTCAGTACCAAAAAATAATAATAATAATAAATAAAATAAAATAAAATAAAATAAAGTATTCAGCATTTACGCTGGGAAGGAGTAGAGTATCCCCCTACAGCCCTGACCTAGCCCCCCAATGACTTTCACCTTTTCTCTGCTCTAATCAGAACTTGGCTGACATTTAATGCCTTACAGTGGCTACGAGAACTTGACTTAGATTTCTGTGCAACCGGTATGGTAAATCTCTACTGTTGTAACAAGTGCTTGAATAAAAAAAAGATGATTACATCGAAGACTAGTGTTAAGTGCGCTCTTCCATCATATTGTTAATTTTCCAGTTATGTTTCACAGGCTGTGTAACTTTTTTTTCAATTATCCCTCATAATTAAATAGAAGTGCAAATGAATCAATGGAATAATTTGTAACAAATAAAACGTCTTCCAAATATCTAAACATTTAGGACTACTCAATAAAGTCAATTTAATAGTTCTTGTAAGAAGTATCCGATAAAATGTTATTACGTTTTACAAAGGATGTTAAACGCATGAGAGGCGTGAAAACTCCTACGTATAAAGTTTCAATAGTCATTGGTATTAATTTTCATTTAACATTTTCCGTTAAACAACAGGTATTCAGTTCTGTGGAACCGGTAAATATTTAAACTAAGCAGTTAGTTCGTAACACGTTCAGTCCGACATCTGACAGTAATGAAGAAGCTATGCTTTTGGAAAATCCCGATGTGAGACACTGGTGGCGCATGCCATTCTTCCTTCATCATATTCAAAATATCGTATTCAATCTACATACTTAACACAGTGCAATAACATAGAAAGTCCGTAACACTGTTCTACTTTTCTAACTAAAAACCAAAGGTAACATATAGCCACGAATAAAGATCGTGTACAACCGGTGGCGCACGTCAGGCTGAACGTGTTAAAGATTTTGAAGAGCGTTATAACGAATCTGGCTAACACCAAGAAAAATAATTAAGAGAAACTGTTTTGAAGAACGTCGCTGAATATGATGGAAGCTACGATTGAAAATGTTGCGGTAATTAAATATCTCAAGCTCGATGTATAATAATATCAGTCAATAGAATTCTTCTGAAGGGAAAAAGTACAATGAGGGGGGAAAATGATTCCCACATCCGTAATTTTCGGTGACCAATTAATCCACTTAAACCTATACTGCGTGCATCGAAAGGTCTGTCTTCCTTACCAGTGATGAAATTCTCTGGTATCCCGTCCGACTAACTTTATCCCGTCTAGTCTCTTCTCATCTAATAAAAAAGAAAGAAAGAAAAAAAAAGTTTCCAATTTTCATTAGTCTATCGATCGCACACCTCAGAACCTGATCATCAAAATATCGTAATCTCTCCTGAAATTGAATTCTATCAACGACAGATCAAGTTGATCGAGCGGCCTGTAAGCCATAGAACAGAAAGGTATCTACGGTACCTATCGGATCAATTAATAGAGAGACCTGGAAGTACTACCTAATAATGGAAGTTTCCTCTTCCCTTCCTCCAAGGATAATCAAGTCGATATACATTTGGGAAAGATTAAAACCTTATTTATGTGTATGTTGAACTCCTTACCCAATGTATCTGTCTTGATTTGGACAACTTTTTTCTTTTACAGTGCTGATTTGAATATTGCAATACAATTTACATTTGACGACAATGTTCTTGTCTTTCTGTTCCACAAATTCATACGTCTGTCAAAAAAAGCTTGCTACCACAAGTAATATATATATATATATATATATATATATATATATATATATATGTTTTCTCATTATTTTCAATTTCCTCTCTGTATGGCTTGGCTGTTTGGATGATAGCTTTTCAAATAAAGCAATGCTTGTATTGTCAGGTACATGTGTAAGAATATTTGATATTTCTTTCTTTCAAATTCACTACTTCATCCTTCAAAACATACACATATTGATCAAACGAAAGGTATAAGACAATTTTAACACGATGCATAAATGATAAATTGTGACTAACGAGTATAGTGTTTAAAGAATCATTTGCAGTGCTATTTTATAATTGCTGAATTTGAAAAATTTTTCTTTCTTCCAGAAAGAAGGGGTGAAGGTATGTGTCTTATTGTACAAAGAAGTGGAAATGGCTTTGGGAATTAACAGCTACTATAGCAAACAGAAACTCGTGGAGAAACACGAAAATATAAAAGTAAGTAATTTTATGTTTCAAACTTCTAAAATTATGTGTTTAGAACTGTTTTTAACTTTTTACGAGGGTTGGCTAAGAAGTATGTAGTGTCACTTAGAAATAGGGGAAACGTTGTGATAGCAAGTTGTTCTTTTTAGCAGCATAGACCTCGTGCAGTTCTACGAATTCTTCTCTCCACTTTTTTCCTGCTGAGTAGAACCTATCCAAGCTGCATATCCCCATATCCAAATATGTTTCCAAGTATTGATGACGTCATCGGGTTTCAACAAGGTTTTCCTCTCTCTCTCTCTTTCTTTCTTTCTTTCTCTCTAAATTCATGTTATGCTTACTTGCGTATATAATCTAGTTGCATCAGATTTGGTAAACAAGCGAGAAGAGTTAGAAGTCACAGTCGTATATAGCTGGTCTGACCATACTGAATTTGTGAGCTAGCAAAATCAGTTAACATTTCAAGCATTTTTTAAAAAAATCAAATTGTTTGAAAGATAAGCATAGTACTCGACTGTTGCGGCTTCACTCTTTCGAAGTAATTTAGCTAACAAAAGCACGTTTCACATCCCAAAAAATTGGCACCATGATCAACCAGCGGATAGAATGACCTTTAGCTTCTGTAGGAGAGAAAGGAGGGTGACTTAACTGCATGGATTGTCGATAGTAAAAATAGTGAACCGATACCTCCATCCATAGTTGATTATTACCCCTTCCCCGTTCCCGCCAAGAAATGTCAGGACCATATTTAAACAATGTTAAATTTTGTTTTTTCAGTTGCCTTTCTCTTTACTGCAGATCAACAGCCAATAATCTTAGGAGTCAGCGTGAAGATACTTTATACACACCAAGAATTTTATTAAAGATGTGATTAACGTTTATCAGAGCATCATATCGTGATAGCATCAACTGCAATTCCTCTATTCAACCGTTATAGTGTATTACCATGTCGTGCATTTCCTCTACAGTTCTATTTGTTGTTGCAGTACGTAGTCGTTCAGAACCGATTCATTCTCCAGCATATATTTTCCGTGTTTGAACTTGGTTACCTATTTTCGAATTGCAATATAAGACGGAGCATGTGTGCCCACGGACCTCCTTTAGTGTCATTCTGTTTTAATGCGAGTGACGGACCACAGCTTAGTTTAATTATTTTTACTTTCGTTTCGCTGAGTATATCTACACCATCAATTCATTCATCTGCGAAGCAAAAAAAAATGTTTAAACGTTTTCGAGTCCAGTTATAAAATATTATTGCGATAAATTTGTTTTACTGCTCTTTATGTCTCCTTTCTGATTAGGCTAGGAAGTTTTCATCCAGCTTCCCCTTCATTTATGAATTTATACAAGAATATTGTTAAGCTCTAAATGTAAAAAAGTATATAGAATGATAGCTTCCTCTTTAAACTCCCAATATTTTCTTGTATTTTTCAAATCATCGATCAGTTGTGTTCTTCCTATTCCTCACTTTCCTTCCATCTTTCCCTCTTTGTCGGCATGAAGAAGACAATTTCTTCGCAAGAATGTCCAATCCAGTTGGCCTTCCTCCAAGAGATGCTACTTAAAATCGTCCTCTTATCTCTTACCTGTTTTAATTAAAACGTCTTTGTTTGGTACTCTTTCCGTCCATTTTATCTTCTCCATCTTTCTCCAATATCACATTTCGCAGTTTTCTAAATATTTCTTCTCTAACTTCCGTAATGTCCATGTCTGAACGATATAGTCCAGTACTCCATATATAGCACTTCACCAGTTCCTTCGTTTGTCCAATATTAAGCCGCTAATTAAGAGTGGTCTTGTGGAATGTCTCTTTTGCTACGGCAATTCTTGACCTTATCTCTTTGGTGCAGTAATAGTCTCTCGTCAAAATACTTCCCAGATGTTTGCAATGGTCTACCTCTTCTGTTCTACTCTGACCTGCAATGACGCGTTCCCACGAGATATTCTCATGACTTTCGATTTTTCGACATTGATTTCCATTTCATATTATTTCCTAGTGTCAACTATTTTGTCCATAATCTCGTGTAGTTCTTCTTCGTTCTAGCTATAATGACCGTATAATCTGCATGCCTGACATTGATAATGATCTCCCCTCCAATCTTGAAATCTCTAATTCCCATTAATGCTTCCTTCATTAAACATGCATTATAAACAGGTTGCGAATGAGTCGTCGAACTCTCCAATTTCCCGCGATTTCCTTAAGTATTTTTAATATTTCGTTAAGTATTCAATTGGCTCGGTCGAAAGTTTTTTTGCCATTCGATGAGGCACAAACACAACTCTTATTTTACGTCAGGAATTCGTTCTGATATAATTGTCATTAATCCAATAGCATCTCTGATGCCTTTTCCTTTCCGGAATCCAAATTGATCTTCCTTCAAGGATTACAAGGAAGAAATTAAAACGTTTTTCTCTATTTTTCAAACTGCGCATGAGCTTTTGCACTCACCCATATACTAGGTAATTTTGTTCAGCTCATTGTGGTCGATTGGTGCAGGTCTCATCTTCGGCTTTTTTTTTTTTTTTTTTTCGTTAAACATTAAGAATATTACATAATATCTATCCTTGGACTTTTTTTTTTTTTTTTTTTTTTTTTTTTTTGTTCTTTCGTTTTACTAATAATATTTGTAGAGTATCTATCTATCTTTGTTGGATGGGATTTTGATTGAAAAGATAATTGTTTCAACGATAAACAAACATTGTTTATACATAATTTTATTTTTTTAGCTATGCAACATAGATGTGAATACGTATAGCTTTGCTAGATAAAATTTCATTGAAAATTATCACTGTATTGCAAGCGGTGATAATAATTAGAAATAATGTACTCGTAATAACGTACTAGAAATAACGTACTAATTAGCATTTTACTCGCGTTATTTCATTGAAAATATACATATTCAGTATGCCACTCGGTGAGATAATCATAAGTAAACTCGAAAAGTACTCATGCTATTTTTTCTTGTTTTACGCATTTACTTAACACCATCAGTCGTCGAATTTTCTCATCCTACATCCTCCACTGGTAGTTTCGTTAAGACAACGGTAACAAAATAAAATGGTTGTGAGAGGATGAATAGCAATTAATTACACAGGTAATAACTGTTAGATTATCATATACATGTATACAGTGATACGAATCTAATACATACCTTAGAATACGACCTTCATCTGTTCCAGAAACCTGTTTTAGTTCCAAATTGTTCATTTTCTAAGACAATATTATCCCTCTAGAATAATAGAAATTGGATTAAATCATTCCTGGATCTCATGAACTCGAATTCTCAAAATGATTTTTACACTGGATTGTAAGGTAAATAGTAGTATTAACAAATAATAATAATAATACTTGAAAAAATAAATTTTTGCATCCACGGCGAGCACTATAAGTTAGCAGTGAACATGAGATGCTTTCACTACAGCTTCCGACAACGAACTGAACGACAAAGCGTATGGGTGGTTTGCTTGCAGTCGAACTAGGTAAGTGGTGATTGGTGTACAGGCGTGTAAGCTAAGGTTACCCAGGTTCTGTTCTCTACACTGTCGCAATTTCCAGTCTTCGAATGTCATTTATACACTAATATACTACACGATAACTTATAAATAAACATAAGTATCTTGGTGACTCTAGTGTAGATATCTCCGCAGTGAAAAAATATTTTGCCTATGAGCTTCTTTCGTGGTTGTTGACAATAAAGAAAGTGTCAGCAGTGTTGTGTTGTTTCAATTTCTATCCAGAGTGTCCATTTCGAAGTTTTCGTAGTCAATCCACTATGTTATGGATTGGTCCATAAATCTGTAATACTATAGAAAAGAGCAAGGTGAATACCTTTTAAAATATACAAGCTTAATAAATATGTGTTCATTATTTTAGGTTTTACGGCATCCAGATCATGTCAAAGCAGGTGTATTTTTCTGGGCTCATCACGAAAAAATAGTTGTTGTGGACCAATTGTACGCATTTGTGGGTGGTATTGATCTTTGCTATGGCCGTTGGGATGATCATAAGCACAGGTATTATATTATGTGTATCTGCTACTGTGAACTGGTGGTTTTATCATAGTTTAGTAGTAGAGTGCTTATCCTTAATCCATATTAGACTTATAAAAAAAATTAAAAAGAAACCATAGGCTTTCTCAGGGACACTCCCGTTTCTTAGTATACCATTGATTATTTAATGATTCATTTGCATCTATCGATACTGTAGAAGGCATAATCGTGAGATTTTAAAGGTAAGTTTTTTTTTTTTTTTTTTTTTTTTTTTTTTTTTTTTTTTTTTTTTTTTTTTTTTTTTAATATTTGGTGGACATTACATTTAAATAAGAAAAGTAAGAAGTTCCATTCACAATGATTGTGTATTCTTAAAAACTTCTTAACAAAAGTGATTGTGTTAATGTATCAGAGGATCGGTTTGCTGTAAGGTTTCTGTAAATATGTATGGTTAATGTTTATTTTATTTTTTGATGGTTTAATTTTATCCGTAGAGGCAGAGCTTAATATAATGTTCAGTACCATTATATTGTTTCTTTTTAACGTTCATATACTCATCTATCAATGTCTCTAGTAGAAATAGTTGTTTTACCTGTCTTGTATATGCCTGAATTGCTGAGTAACATAATAAGAATGCTTTTGGGACATTTACTGGATCAAATTAAGTAAATTAAAATTCATAGTTATCTAAAATGAATTGAAATTTGTTACAAAACAATGACATAATATAACTTCTCAATTAATGGAATATTAGATTATCTCCAGTTGTTTCCTTTTTCAGACTAGTAGATTTGGGAAGTGTTACAAAGAGGTCACAGGCTTATCTACCCGTCCAAAAATTGAAGACATCGAGTAGACCTGGAGGTGAGCCAACGCCAAAAACCCTCTTGCAACTGGCTCAGGCTAGCAACACCGTTACTGTGGGCGTCGTGCAGACTGTTTTACAGAACGAAGTAGAGGAAGAAGCTGTCAGGTGAGATTGACATTATTTTAACGTAATAATGTGTGTGAGATAATAATAATACTAGTTTCATTTGTTAGTTGTTTGGATTGAAGTTTAGGGTCTCTTTCAGCAGCGACGCTATATGAGACGTAGATGTACAATTTAACATGGAATCCGAACCGCATGAGGTCTCACGAGGAATCGAATCCGGACCTCCCAAACCAAAATGTGTACGCTAACCATATAGCTCGAGAATATTCAATATCTGTTTCACATATAGTAGTAAATAGAAAAACTGTGGTCATTTTTATTGAACTAACCTTTTCAGCATGTAAGATGTATATTGGATGCGTACTAAAAGTATAATGTTTCTGGTAACATATAACTACATTATTTGTTCGTAATTCTAAAGGTGAATAACATAGGTCGTATCTTGCAGTAACTGCTCTACAAATTATAGTACACTCACGCCATCAACACATCAATGTACTAACTACTTGTGAAGTAGCAATAAGGTCGTTGTTATTATTATTGGTAGTAATTGCGTCCAGCTTTCGGACCGCTATATAGATTCGAATCGCTTATTCAAAAGTTGTGCGTCCCCATGGTATGTTCAGGTATCATTGATTGAGCAATATTCTTAGTGTAGTATAGGTTTCGTTGGTTTATTTCAGTTTCCTTCTAATTCATTCTTTCACTGACTATCTTACTATCATTCATTCGTATTTCTCATTCATTAATTGATTGCATGTTTAAAGACTTAGCACCCGTTTTTAGTACCGAATTATATAAAGCTATATCTATTGCTTAAGATTAGATCCGAAGAACTGCTACTCGGGGGCTCTATCCAAAGCTTTGTGCCACTACTGGTTTCGTATTTTTCATGATTCCTTAGCTTATGGAACAGGATGCAAGACGTTTGAGTATATTCATTATTTGCATGCATGTAATTTATATGATTATATTGGATTAACTTACTTTTAAATTAAATGTATTTGTCACACCTGTTTGCTATTTATACATTTCATTTATAGTTTTAATTGCAATCTTATTCTGTATGATCTGTTTGTAGCCCAGCTGAAGTTATAGTAGAAACTGCAGACGAGGAGGAAATAATTCCTGAACCCATATCCGAAGATGCAGTAGAATTATATCCAACGTTAGAGAGCATGAAGGCCGACACGCCAGAAGTCCCCCGTCGTTCCATTCTCGACCGTGTAATGAGTGTGCGATTGCCAGGGAAAGAGTGGTTCTCGAGTTCTTATGAAAGGGCTGACGAAGAAAGTGATGTAGAAAACGAAACGGAAGCAGATGGCGCAGTTGCCAAGAAAACGGAAGAAGAAATGTAAGTTAATTATACAGTACATATATATTACTTCTGAATTCTTATTTTTTTTTTTTCTGTTATTCTTTTGCTGATTAAAGAACAAACTTTGTTCTAATGTTTACAGGACACACAATTACTGCAACATTGAACTGTAGGTCAAAAACAAATGGGAGACTGGGTTTAAATTGCTGAAAGCATAACTTACTAATACAAAAAGTAAGGTGCAGATAGAAAACATCATCATTCATTGACAATTCACAACCTTGAAAAAAGAAAACTTTTTATGGGCCTTACTTTTTAACTTAAATTTAGAGAAAATTAAAAATAATAATAATAGAAAGCTGAACTTGACTAGTTTTAATCAGTTGCTAGTATATGTTGATTTCGTAGATAATACAAGGTTTTAATAAACTAGACCGAGAAACTGTAAGAGAGTATTCGTCTCACCAAAATAAGAAAGAAAAAAATCCCTATGGATCTTTGGGAAAAAATGCATAGTTTCAAAATTAGGACTGTCCAAACGCTTAAAAGAGTACATCCCAGCACGGTTGTTCCGAACACGAAAACAATTGAGCTGTCGATTTATAACACTTCGGACTTGACCGCCGATGAATCCTTGTTCTCTGGCGTCAGATCTTAATTTAGAACGTATCTTTGCGTCCAAGCATGTCTGAGAATCCCTTATGCCTTACTTGCGCACTCATTGCATATTGCAGAGACATTCATCTTTGGATAGCGTATATGTAGCCTCCTTTATGCCCTCATGGACCGTGAACTTCATTGTTCTTCGCGTTCGAAATAATATGTATTGCGATGTATTTTTTCACGTTTTTGGACGGGTCTAGCTCCGAAACTTCTTCCCACAGATTCAAAGGAACTTCTTTACTTATTTTGACATGAGGAATCACGTCTTACGGTTTTTCGATCTAGTTCATTAACACCCTGTATAGATAATAGAGCAATGCAAGGAGTTTAGAACAGCTTCCTAAGAAATTAGTCTAGAAGCAAATGTTGTAAGTAAGCTCAATCATATGGTAGCAAATGACAATCGTACGAACAGTTATTGGAAATATTGTAGCCAATAACAATTTAGAAGAGGTGAATTATTTTAAGTACTTAGATAATTATAACTAACAAGAACGAAGATTACCAGGAAATAAAAAGCAAATTAAGCCGAGAATTATCAGCTTTTAGACTATGAAAATCCTATTGACGTGATTGTTATTAAATGGAAAGTTATTAAAGTGAAAGTTATTAAAGGAAAAGTTAAGAGTCGCTGAATTTTTAGAGGCGGAGACGGAATAAAGGGCTTTGTTACGACTTTACAGCTATTATGAATGATTAAAAACTGCTACAAATCTTAGAGGACTGGTCTGTCATTTTAATTTTGTCTTTGTGTCCTGCAGTAGAATTTGCACACAATCTGCATTATCGCCATGCGATATGCTAAACTCGCGCATATGAAGGTAACAATATGCTTTATACTGTTTATTTTTAACTGGATTAATCACCTTACAACTTTCTTCCCACTTCTTTCTGGTAAATTCACAAGTACTTTGCTTTCTTTTTTGATGAGGTTTTGACAGTTATTCTTTTATAATGCAGGAGATGTGAGCTTCCGTGGTAAATCAAATCGGGAGAAAAATTGTGCCAAATACATGACCTCCCGTGTAATATGAGAAAGTTGACAGTTCAGTGAAAGTGTAGTTTTCTATTTTTTGTACATTGTAGATGTAAAAGTTCAGCACCAGAGAAGAATGCAGGTTAAGGCTTGTCAGCAACAATGTCGACAATCCATAACCTGCATTCTAAATTTTAGAAGTGTTATTGATATTAGGCAGCTTTCTTCATTCTCTGTTTCTGTGTCAAATATTATTGTCAAGTATATTGTATTCACATTTCTGTGTCAATAAGCATTATAATATGTTTCATATGTAAAACATAGGTATATTTTATCCTCGTGATCTTGAATGAACTATAACCAAATGAGCAGCCACTATTAACCATTCTTTAGAACTCGTAGATGCAAAACCCAAACATATTGCAATATTATCAGAAACACTTAACTGGATGTGTATTAAAGCCTGACATTTAGATAACGTCACAGTTCACTTCCTTGCTTCGAAATACTGTCTGGGAATTTAAATTCTATGTACCATAAATAAAGGAATAAAAGGAAGCAAAGCATATTTTAGTAAATCTTTTCATGCATGATAACAGCGACATTTTGCAATACTCTTCGGTGAATTTTGTTGCTATAGTGTTGCTCTATTTTCATACTAACAAGGAACGGACATGAACGTATCGTCCGGACATCCGAATCAAACCTAGTTCATTCGATAAACATAACAAATATATGTTCATGCACAAAAAAATTAGGTGCTATGGACAAAGCAACGGAGTAAGTCCCTGGAGCCCATTAAGCCTGTTAGTATAAAGAAGATCGTAGACTCGGAGTGAAATAGCTATTGCATCAACACTTCACTGGAAGGTCATGGTTTATGGTTTATTCTCTTCAGCATGAAACAAGCTTGCCAGAGGTGCTGTGTATTGGGGCCCATAACGTACTTGAACAAGGACAATTGGGAGAATGTCTGGAAAATTCCCTCCAGAAATCCCTCCTATCAACTTTGGACCCCTCTGGAGTGGCCCCGGGTAAAAGCACGTAATCCAAATGTGTATCTAAAAATACTATGGGGAATAAGAAATGGGTGTACCAATTTTTATATTGATAAACAGAATAGGTATGAGAGAAAAGTGTGTATTGGTATACAAGCTTTTCCCTTATATCTATTCCAATGTATGTTCTCTATACTTTGCAGAGAGAGAGAGAGGAGTTGAATTGAGTTGATTTTGAGTTTAACGTCCCTTTCAGCAGCGAGACTATATAAGACGGGACCAACTGATTAACGTGGAATCCGAACTACATGAGCTCCCGCTGGAAATCGAAGCCAGGTCTTCCATGCCAAAAGCGCGTATGCTAACCGCTTAGTAACGAAGGAGCTCGCAGAGAAAGAGAGAAACACTGTAAAATTTTAATTCCCCACTTGAAATACCAGAAAATTTTCCGGTTTTCGAAAGCTAATTGGAAAATTATAATTTGTTGCTGACTAACTTTCCTCTACAAAAATTCAATTTTGTAGCTCTATGTGCAGTTAAATATAGTGGAAAATTTTCTACCTAACATCACTATACAAAATCCTAACATCAATATCCAAAATTCTCCGGCTTATAAAAAGTTTTTTTCCACTTGTTTCTACATCGTGGTGAAAATTTTCCGATTCGTGAAAATTTTTTTCACTTGTTTCTACAGAACAATAAAACTTTCCGATTCACAAAAAGTTGCTTTACTTTTTGCTTCAAAATGATGAAAATTTTCCGACTCATAAAAAGTTTAATTTTTCCATATAAGAGAAAATACTTCGATTCATGAAAAATTGTTTCATTTGTTCCTACATAGTACTGAAAATTGTCTGAGCCATGAAAATTTTCAGATTCTTTAAACGATCTTTCACTTTTTAACATTTCTATACATGAATTCAACCAATTTTATGATTGCTGAGGAATTGTTACTTGATTACTGATATTTGTTAAGAACGGAAAATTTTCTGGAAAAATATAGCGGAAAATGTTCCGAAATGGAAAATTTTCCACCTCACATCATTATTTGTATGTAACATCTTTTCTGTACCATGATCCATTGAAAAGATTGGTGCTTTTTTTTATAAAGAAGTTTTTAGTTTTACTTCAATATATATTACTTCCTTATATATTCCTTTTTATATTTACTTTACCTTGTGTCTGTCAATCCGGGAGTCGAAAAATCTCGAGAACTGCTTGATGAATCAGAATGAATTTTGGCCAGGATGTAGAGGTCAAAAAAAAGTTCGTTGATGGAAGTATCTACGGTCTCAACGTTGATCATCATAGACCAAAAACTAATAGATAGCTAGAAGCGGTTTTCTGCAATCGATTAAGTGTTCCAAAAATAAATTTTATCTCCATTCTTCCTCTCTACTAAAAAGTAGTGGAAGCGACAATAATCCACTACAACTTTTGATTTCAATGTTGATCTTAATAGTTCAAAACGATAAGAAAGAGCGAGAAGCGGTTTCTTGGAATCGATTAAACATTCTAAGAATAGATATCATGTTTCTTAATCCTATATCACACTGAAAGAGGCAAAAATCAATCATTTCTGGTTTTAACGTTGACGGCTATAGAGTAGAAACGGTAATAGATAGCGAGAAGCATTCGATTTGATTTTCTTTAACCGGAAGTGGCAGAAATGAACCATTTCCGGTTTAACATCGCTATAGAGTAAAAACGGTAATTGATGGCAAGAAGTGGTCTTCTGCAATCGATTAAGTGTCCCAAGAACATACCATCTCCACTAAATACGAAAGTGATAGAAATCTGCTCCCACTTCCGTTTTCAATATTGACAAAATATTATACATGCAAACCAAACTTCTTCACGTGTTGTACACATGACACTACTACCTTTATAGAGCTATAGGGAAGTACATGTAGAAGAGATGGCTATAAAACACAGTTTTCGTATATGTAGATATAACTGTTCCCTATATTGGATGGTTAATTCGAGTGCGTTGATGTATATGGTCTGATTTGATTCACTGTGATTGTACATAACTTTTGGCGTTGTTTTAGCATCGTGGGCAGATAATGAGCTCTATCTGAACTAAAAGTTCTTTGTTATTTTTATTTTTTATTTATGAATAAGTCTGGTTTCTGATAGTAATTAAGAGATGGCGAGCTCCGGTTTAGAATGCCAGAAATAACGACTTTTGGATCAATGTGCTGACCATACGTCACGGAACCAAAAGGCATATGGCCTTTCAGCACTAGAGAGTTAAGTTTAAAAAGAGGAAAATAATCTGTCAATATTGAAAGTTCTTTAAAGATTTTTTTAAAAAAAGGAAAGAAAAAAAAAGAAAAAGAAAGAAATATTCCGTTTTTACTCTCCTAAGTGTGGTAAGTAACGATTACACTATTGTATATACACACGAACACACTCGTCTGTTTGTTTATTTCTAGAATATGAAGAGATGAGATATAACTGAAATGTATATTAAAATATGTCCTTCTCTGTTTAGCATAGAAGAAAAGGAAACACCGCTAGAAAATATTCCTGCAGCAGATGCTGAAGATGAAGATCTTGCGAAGGATGAGGACCCTTCAGTGGGCGAACTAACAGGATCAGCAAAACTTTGGATAGGAAAAGATTACTGCAACTTCATTGTGAAAGATTTTGCTAATTTGGATGACCCATACCGAGGTAACTAGAATTTCAGTATTTTTCAAATATCCACATGTTTAAGTGTGATTGGGTG
The DNA here is from genome assembly GCF_964235325.1 of Thermobia domestica. Classification (NCBI taxonomy): domain Eukaryota; kingdom Metazoa; phylum Arthropoda; class Insecta; order Zygentoma; family Lepismatidae; genus Thermobia; species Thermobia domestica. The sequence continues at coordinate 129,395,783 of NC_137456.1, read as the reverse complement.
TTGTTTCCTTGTTGGGCTGTTATAATTTTTCTTGTCTCAAAACTCACTTTTTCTTTCTTTCGCAACCAGATCACAAACTCATTGATTACCTGAGAATTGTTTATATTCGTGTTTAACAAAAGTAGTGATACAATTTTAAGTTAGTAAGACTCGTGTAGTAGAATAATAACTAGTGCATACACTTAGAAATAAATGTATGAAACAAACATTTGATTAGGCAGGACTTAAAGAGAGAGAGAGAGAGAGAGAGAGGAGAGTGTTTTTGATAAATCAAAATACACATCAGGAAAGACTTTCTACGAAAATGCATTATCGCTGATACTTTTCATTAATATCAAGTGCATTTAATATTTGTCAGCATTTTAAAAGTATCCCTGTGGAATTGTCATGGCTCTTGTGGTATTCTAAGAAATACAAAGACGGTATTTCAGACGTAGTAAATGTCGGCTTTGATACCTTTAGAATCCGACTTTCTACCTTATACTATGAATAAATATAAATCTAGGGAACTTCTTTAAACGCAGAAGTTGGTTTGAATACAGTTAGAAAGGTTATAATTTAATATTAAAATTACTCATTTTATATTCGTTATATTTAAAGAAAAATCAGTTTCTAGGCTCATATAGCCTGTGTAGGAAATATTAAAATTACCAATTATCAATTTGTAAAGAGAGAGAATATTTACTTCCTCTTTATATTTGAAACTGTGTGGTAGAATAACTATGTTGGGTCGAAACTAAAGCTATTTCACTAATTCAAAGCTTAGTTGCTGAACAAACATCAAATTTAAATACCATAGATTTTTTTTTTTTTTTTTTTTTTTTACATACATAAAATGTTTTATTTGAATGAATATTCAGTTCCTCAATGTATACGAAGATAGAATTGCTGAATAAGGTTAAAATACTATAAAAAGTAGAAATAATTTATTTGTAGAAACAAGAAGGGGTGGTATATTATAATGCAAGATGTTCAAAGTTTTATTTTCGTTATAATCCAACGTGAAGTTATGGAAAGTAACATTTGACATAAGAATGTCTGATCAGGGTAAATAAAATCAATATTGTGAAGTAAATCGCATTTTATTGGCGACGTGTCACTGGAACGCATAATAGTCGATAATGAATTTATTGCAAAAAATATTATTACTTTCAACCATAGTAGAGATACCAGCTATCACAACAAAGTTAAACTGTTCTCGCGAGGACTAATCGTATTTCAGGTTGTTTTTGGAAGTAAGGCTATGTAAATAATTGATTGAGATGTTTTAAACTAAACCACGAATATCTCATAAGTAGATTTATACTTATTCTTGGGTTCTCGTGTTCTCCTTGTTGCGGACAACATGGTGTCTGTGGGTTTCCTCAAGGTTCTTCCGTTTCGTCCCACATTCTCATTCCATTAATTCTCTCAATTATTAAGTTTCATTTAATCATCAGTTTCTTTTAACCTAAAGAGCATAACTGTGGGACGTTATATTAAAGATTCCTTTTTTTTCGTACCCTTTCCTCTATATGAAAATTACGTACCACTTGGTAATTGTTTGCAAGGAACGCATATTATTTATTAATGAAAATGAACTATCCTTTTTGTGTTGAGTTGTAAGTTTCTGCTGATTATTTCGAATACATATGCTGCAGCCTTCGCAAGAGCATACAATTTAGATGGGTTAAGAAATTTTAGATTGATCAAAAGAAAAGAAAAGAAACATTTCTACCAAATTTTGGTTATACTTCCCAAATATACATCTACTATACGTCTAGGCCCGTACATTTTCTAAATAAATAAACACCAACAGATTTTGTGTTAAATAATTATTAGCACTACCAAAAGTTATCCATTTTCTTTACAATACGACGTTTTAATTTTTCGTTGTTGGTAAATCGTGAAACCAAATTAAATGTTACCAACTGTTATCAGCAGAAATTTAAAGTTACAGCATAAACAAAAGATTAATTTACTTCCATTAACTTATGTACTCGTTTTTTCTTGTTTTAATTTCCACCTTACGAAAAGAGAGATGCAGTTAAATGTACATGTATAACCAACTTTCTTTCTTCCTTGTATGCTAGCGTTTCTAACTATTAGAATCTTTACTGTACATTAAAAGAAAATGATGTCATCTATATCAGCTGTTTGTAATTTTTCAAGTTATCAATAACTAATTTTGTAATTTTCAGATCTGGTAGACAGAACAACAACTCCACGTATGCCTTGGCACGATATTGGTGTGTTGGTTACAGGAACAGCAGCTCGAGATGTTGCGAGACATTTTATCCAAAGATGGAATGCTGTTAAGGTATTCCATAGCATTTTTTATGGTAAATTCTGAGTAAAGTGTAATAAGTAGTGTATGCATTCGGATATTAATGGTACTCGATATTGAAACTAAAATATTTTCATCTTCCTCACCTGCATATTTTATCAATGTAAAAAAATAAGTAAAAATAAAAAACAGCGATACAAAAAAAAAAAAAAGATATATTTCATATATAATGATACTATATACAAAGTGTCCCATATTGATGGAATACATCTTAAATACACATATTTTTGGTTGTAATAATCCAATTTACTATAAACTTTGTTAATACATAGCTGGGATACAGGAGTTTTACATACCATATTAAGTTTGAATATCACGTCCTTGAGATGGAAACCTCTACGACGAGAATATTCCTGAACTCTGTTTCTCTCGCCCTCACATAATGCGATGCAGTATATCAGCTGGACTGGGTGCACTTTCCTTTCACCAATTGCTTCCTTTCAGTTCATCAGCTGTTCGGGATTTTTTTGAGTAGTGTATACTCTCCTTCTAACCCCAAAGAATGTTCTCTGCTTGTGTTATATCCGGTGATATTGATGGCCAGTAGGTGTCATTGAATCTCTAAATTAGACGTCTTTGGAATTGTTCGCGAATGGTTGCCATGAACTGTCATGATATGTGACAAGTGGCGCCGTCCTGTTGCATTCACATACGTAACAGACCAGGGCGTTTCATCTCGAATGAAAAACGTGTTAAGTATGTAGTTAAACCGCTCGGCAATAACTAACGGCAAAATCATGTTCTATCTTTATAAAGTTAAAAAATATCATCACACACACATGATTCACTCCAACCATTAGTCACTTCGACACTGTGCAATGGGTTTACATGCATATTACAGGTGTTTTGTCTATCCCAAACGTATAATTTTGCTTGTTAACATATCCAAAAAACAAGTGATAATTAGCCCCATCTGACGTGGTCAGATGCAGAAGAAATCTCGTCTTCGTTGTACTTATCCCGGAACATATTACTAACATATTAGCCTGTCAACTTAGCAGCGTTGGCTGGTTTAAACCAGCTTTTTTTTTTTTTCAAAAAAACCAACTGGTTTAAACCAAAAAGAAAAAGAAAAAAGAACGAAAAATGCTTTAAATCGTGTGAACTTCATGGTGACGTTTACAGAGGTTGTTCAGCGTACGTTTGGCCGATTTCGTTCCTTCTCCTTCCCGGGCAGAATGGACTCACCCGACTTGGCTTGTGGCGTTCTGCAGTGGCTTCCTGGGAATGGAGTTGTTTTTCCGCGCGGACGACAATAACGCACAAAACAGGACTGTTGTGAGTGTTGTGTTAAATTTGTTTCCAAGTGTGTGGGTTTCCGCTCTGTAACCAAAATGCCGCCCAAACTAAGCTGGTTTTGGGAAGGCTATGTTGCGGCTCTTTATGACGCCCACTTTAATGTTTCTGTCATTAGAAAACAGTGCAAGAAGAATGGTTGCAATATCAGTTTAAGTGGAATAAAAAATGTTATTAAAAAGTACAAGAGCAACGAAGCTCCATCATTTGGATCACCAACGAAGTTGTCTAGGAAGCGGGAATGCACCAAGGCCACCTCCACCATGCAGAGGAAATTTCGCAAAATGGCAATGCAAGAAAATCCGCCAACACAAAGGTGTATGGCTAATCGTCTTGACGTGTCTTTGGGGACTGTGAGCCGGACATTACACCATCAACTCAAGCTGGAAAAAGTCATGAAAGCTCGCGGCCATCTTCTCACGGATTCCCACCAAAAGGAACGAAAGTGTAACGCCCGGAAGCTGTACGAACGGCATCTGGCAAAACAAAGGTGGATGTACGTCGTAACGCTCGATGAAGCATGGATTTACCTTTCCAACTGCGGCAAATCGAGAGCCATCATGTACCGAGGGAAAGGCGCCAAGAACTTCAGAAGGTGGGTCCGTGTCTGTAAAGAATCCTTCCCAAAAGGGTTCATGGTCGTTACTGGCTACTGTTACCGAGGTAAACTGAAGATTCGTAGGGTGGCGAAGAACTGCAAAATAAATTCGCAGTATTTTCAGGAGTAGATCGTGCGGCCGATCTACGAGTATGAGATTCCAACAATGTACGGAAATGACGTCAATCTGGTGCGCATTTACATGGACAAGGCCTCATCATATACCTCACGATCGTCCCCCGCATTCTACAGGGAGGTGGAGGGAAAAGTGGTATACAGGTGATACCTTTCAATGAGGTACCTGTTAAATCTCCGGATGCAAGTCCTATGGACTATTGTGGATTTGGATTGCTGAAGTGGACTTTGGGAAAACGGCGTGTGACAACTGTGGAGGGACTTTGGAAAGTTGTGCAAAGGGAATGGGACAAGATTCCCCTCCCAGTCCTTCAGAGAAGCCTATTACAGTGGAAATTACGCTGTCGGGCTATTGCTAGGAACCAAGAGAAACACATCGAGCACTTACGGACCTGGCGCCATGGATTCTTCTAAATTTTTAGGTAAATCGAAATTGACCAAATGTAGACTGAACAGCCTCTGTACACATATCAAACCATCTGCATTAGTTTTATCTCCTTTTCACCTTTTAATCAAGGTGTCCCATTCAATTCTCGGTCGAACCACAACCCTTCTTTCATGTGTAATCCAAGTAGCGGTTTGGAAGTCACTTTAAAGCAAAAGTCTTCTTGATAACCTCGGTATTACATAAAGATGTTAAGCCTAAACATACGAAACGAAGCCAAATTGTATATTTTTGCTTGCCTGAATGCTTGTTGTTTTATAAAGAAGTAAAGGTTGCCTAAATATATTGATAGACATTGGCAAAATTTATCGACTGCCTACGTAGCTTCCAACATTAGCTTGGATTGGACTTTGTTGTAATTTTATTGTATGATATCTACGTACTGAATTTGGAATTTAATACCTCAGTTTTAGCGTACTGATTATGATACGTTGACCTTAGATTTTACATGCAAAGCGATAACAGGATTTGCTTTGTATTTAAAGTAATAATAGGATTTTCCCAATGGCTAACCGATTTATATGTAATTCTGTATAATGGTTTCACTTGTGCAACTATTTATCTTTTTGTCCTGAAATGACTCTTGACAATTATAGTAAAAAGTATGTAAAGATCAGTACAACGTATTTTTATCAGGAGTCCGTGAGTGAGTCGGTAGACTCATTGCATTTGTGGCCAATTAGTTCCGGTTTCGAGTCCAAATGGAGAACAGTTTCTCTCGGATATAAGCCGGGAAGCTGTTTGGATCCCACTTTAAGCTTATAAGACCCCTTCCAGCATAACCCTGTTGTTGCATAATAACAGCAAGGTGTAGCAAGCTTATTTCTGTCCATATGTAACATAAATACATAGAGCAAATTATTTAAACCAAAAAAACTGGTTTAACCCCCCCCAAAAAAAAAAACAGGTTTAAACAAAAAAAACTTTTTTTGTTTTTTTTTGTTTTTCAATAAAAACCATGGTTTTTGCCAACCCTGCAACTTAGCCTATTTGCTGGGAGCAATTGCCGCGCTACTTGTGTCTTATTTGGAAACAATTGCAGATCTTGTCTCAGAATCCTGTGGAGAGTTCTACGAGTAACATTCGTATATTCTTCAATATATATTCGACAGTCGATGGGTGGACTTGAGGGAACGTAGTTCCATGGCGTTTGCAATACATTGGATTGTCTGCAAAGAGACTGTCCAAGTCGTCCAGAGGATGTTCTTTTGTTGACATTTCCTGTCTCACGGAAGTTCCGAACTGCACAAAGAATCACTTTGCGTAGTGATGATCATGTTCCCTGAAATGTTCTCTGAATCTTGCTAATGCTGATCACCCTTAACTAGCGAAATATGCCTCTAGAACATATGCAATTTCACTTGAAGTCCATGACGTCATGAAGGACTACTCACCTACAACAAATAACATCAAAATAAAATTCCACACATTGACTTTCAAATACTCTAAAATATAATTAGAAAAGATTCTTCATGTTCACGTAAATTAAAAAGTGAAATTAGTTCCGTCAACATGGGATCCTTGTATAATGTAATAAAATCTATCAAGATAATACATTTGAGGTACTTCTTTTCTGTCATTGCAAATATTTTTGCTATCTTCAGATCTTTATCTTAAACAGATACTTTCCTTTTATTCGTGCTCTTGCAGTACCTGATTTATATTTTGAAAATTCTCATTATCGTAATTCTCTGTAATGTTATTGGAGTATTTTCAGTTAAAAGTATTTTGGATTTATGATACACGTTTCTCCAATAAAATTATTTTGTTTCTTTATGTTGGCAGTTGGAGAAAGCAAAAATGAATGCTGCGTATCCATTTTTGTTACCTAAATCCTACGATAGTCTCGAATTGCTGCAAGGTAATCTAGCCGAAATACCGTTTTGCGTCAATTGTCAGGTAAGTGACATGCTCAATAACCAGTATGTATTTTATGAGTGCAATGCGAAGTAGTGTACTTTGCATATAGATAGCTATTGATGCGATGAGGGCTGCCTGTTTTCTTTAGATGCATTTTATTAATGGATAATAGAATAGAATGTGTGAAATAAGTAGATCAAGTTTTGCTTTGGTGAATGAAGATTGATAGCAGAGTGTTCTCTTTATTAAATACTTTTAGTTTATTGTTTTTCCAGTTAAATTGTATATAGAAACTATCCGGGATTGCAAATTTCGCGTCACATTACAGTTGCAGCACAGCCGTTTGTTAATTTCCGGTTTGGATTTCTCATGAAAAGTTCGATATAGTATTATAGCTGTTAACAAAAATAATTGAAAATTCGTGATAATCTCATAGTGACTAACAAAAGCATAGCAAACCAAGTAGCGTTTGTTCTTTCGGTTAATACAGAATGAAGGGGGAACGATAGCTCAGTGTTCGAGTGTGCATCTTTGGTGCGAGGGGTCAGTGTTTGATCCCCTGCTAAGCAAGTTTGTGATGGACAACATCGTGTCCGTGCATTTTCTCGATGTTATTCCGTTTCTTCACACTTTCTCATTCCACCATTAATTTCATAATCATTCACTTTCATTAATCAGTCGTCTCCTTTAACCTAAAGGACATAATCGTGGAACGTAATACTAGAAATTTCATTTCATTTCAGTGGTAACTTAATGAACAATTTTGAAGAGCGAAAGTAAATGGACAAATATTCTATTATGCACTGCTCTTATTAGCATACAGTTATTATGGTGGTAAATTATAATACTTTTATTAACTTCATACCTCGTCTGCAAATAAAATTTAGGGCCAAAAATTAGAAATGAACAAATTTTTGTAGGAATTACTAAAATCTGTCAATATTTTGAGCATAGAAGATCTTGACAAGAGAACTCATCGATGTTATAAAATTAAATAAATAATAGAATATTTAATTCAAAAGGCTAGAGGTCAATTATATGAAGGAAAGAGGCGATTACCCGATGTTCTTTCGAAGTTTGTGTATTAATTGTGTAAGATTACATAAATGTAACGAAGTCTTTATAACGAAACTATTTATCAAATCAACTTATGTATGTATGCGTATGAAGAAGATTTCTCAAGCAAAATAAGATCGTCAGGTTTGTTTTTCGCAAGATTGTACCTAGGTAGAGTCTTATTACAAAAATCTTTGCCACCAAGCTCTCTTTAAAAAGCCCAGTATTATGATCCGTAAGCAAAAATAAATCGAAAGAAGTGGGACAGAGTAAAGACCAGTCTTAATTTCTAATGCACCTACTTCAAATTTTGATTTCTAAGTAATCCTTGAACTTTCAAGCTTTATGCTCTCCAATAGTGTTTGACCTTGTTCACGAAAGATTTAAAAACAAGTATAAAAGAATTAAAATATTAAGGACATAAGAACGAACGAACTCATCGGGAAAGAACAATGTGTTGCTGTGACACATGACAAGGTGTTTCTGCACTTCCTTTTCCCGGTGATTCCTTTATGTTTCATTCCTGTCTTTTATCCTTTGGAACAAAGTTCTGTCGGAAAGCAAAAAACTTGAAAGTCTAAAGATTGTATAGAGATCAAAATTTGAAGCAAATAAGTATGGATCTGCTTTGACTGGTGAACATCTTTATTTCAATCGAAAATTCTAGTATTAAGTTGTCGTACATTTTTAATTGTGATAATAGCCCTCTAAAAAGAGTTGTGTGGCTTTAAAAAAACACGACTGTATGTTATTGATATAAGAAGAAATTGTCAAGTATGTTTTGTAGAAAGTAAAACACGAAATATTACACAAAACGTCATAATGCCTGACCTCTACCTGAAAGAACGCAGAATTCACTTTATTATTCAATTGATTATGTCGCTGACATTTACTATCGTCTTGTTATTTTACAGAGCATACTGTTATATGATTTCATTTCTCTTCATCTACTTGTACAGTCCGCAGCAAAAACCTGCAACATGAGCATGTAAGTTTATTGTGAAACTACGGCTAACAGCCCAGAAAATCAACATAATGTCTAAGTGGCACAAGTCACGCCAAGAAAAACCTCGGCATCCGCCCTGCACACTTATTTTGGAGTAAAAGACTTCGTTGTTTCACAATAAACTTACATGCTCATGTTGCAGGTTTTTTTGCTGCGGACTGTACATTCATTGTGTAAGATTGTTTAAACATCCAATAATATAAATAAAAAAAAACTATTAAATTCAAATAACCAGAATTACTCGTAAATTACAGTATAAAAAGAACTATGCTTCGTGTACTTCTATCTTATTGAAAGGTTAGTAGGAAATTTTTAGATCTAGTTGCATTTGATTTCGTATATGTTTAAATAGCAAGAGTTGTGTATCTGAGGTCGTGCGTGTATATTAAGGAGTACGATCTGTTCCAAAATATGTAGTATTGATGCTAACAACTATGGAAAGGAAAATGATTGACACAGTTGATAATTTTATTGTAGTGTTCATTAGTATATCGTCTGAAAGGACTCACTGTTATTAAAACTGATAATATACAATAGTCAAATTATTATGATTCTTGTTTCTTTTGTTCCTAACTTATTGAATTGACTGTTTGTATGAATAGTTACATAAAGGGCTTGGATAAACTAGAAATAACGTTTATTGTAGAAAAAAATTAAAAATAGATGTTCTCTGACTGTTGATATTTATTATATTTATTATGTTAATGGAGAAAGAAACGTTAATAAGACCTCTCAAAAACTAAAATGAAAATAAATACTCCATCCCATATGTATTTGTAATGTTGTCCATATCTGTTTCGTAATTTTCTATAAACGTTGCTGAACTGTAAAAATAAGATGATTTGTCTTATGTTGATATAAATACAGTGGTCACTTTTTACTAACGAGAGTTAACACACTAGCGCGGACGACAATAACTGAACAGCGTGGCATGGACTCTATGAGACATAAAAACTAGCTGGAAACATACATATATTCGTATCATAACAAAGCACGCAAGTCATCTAGATTGTGATTGTGGTTAGCATTCTAACCATGTATGTATATCCAAACAGATTTCGTAGATGTTCGATGGGTTTAAGATCAGGTGGGCTGATTTTGTTGGCCAAAGTGATAGTTGAAATAGGCTCTTTCGTTGCTGAATCTCTCCACTAAACTTTCCAGGGACATTGCAAGAAACGTTGGTGTGTTGGTAGAATACAATACCGGTTTGGAAGAATATAATGTGCGGATGCATTTAATCTGTAACGATCAAAATGTTGCCATTGATAAACTCACTAGCAGTAATGGGTACCCGTCTATGCAGTTTCTTATGTCAATAACTTGGAAACAGGCCTGGAACAATAACACTGCCACCGAATTTTTGTATTTGACCAACATGCATATCTGAGTGTTGTCTCTCACATGATATCTTCTTAAAATTGTTACTAGTCCGATTTATGAAGTAAAAGAATCAAAGAAAAAGAACTTTATTGCTTAATTACCGTAGTCGCATACGAAGTGAAGGTATCGTTGGTTCACATTGACACTTTAATTATGCGTGCACTCCGGAAGCTCATACTCAACAGTATTTGTTTTATTGTGATCTTTGATGTACTCATAGGGGCTTAGACCGTGCTCTCTTTTGATTGATTTGGATTTTAGTATCACTCTCACTTGTCAGTACCAATCCCATATGAGACGTGGATCTATAGATTAATGTGGGAACGGACCACATGAGCTCACACCGGAAATCAAATCCGAGTCCGCCGCACTGAAGTCGCGTACGATAACCATATAGCCACAAGGGAGCTCTGGATGTCTTTCGAATCTTTTTCTCTACTTACTGTCATATTTCTGAGTGGGCCACGTTGCCGACCTTCTTAACTTATGATTACTGTGCGAAAAAATAAAATAAATAAAATAAAATAGTCAGTTGGATAGTTTTGTATGGAACCAATGCTGACCAGCTACAATGATCTTAGTGTATATGTATAGGTAGGTAGATCTTGACATGTGTGTACTCTGACGTAGGGGGAAAAGATCAGTTGGAACCCGGGAATGAATTATACGTACATTATTCCATAGTTTTTCCATTAGCGATATTATTTCTAATGAGTGAAATTGATAATGAAATAATATGCTTGAAGCATGTAGTGAAAGCCTTGCATTTTGAAAAGCTTCACAAAAATTGAGTATCAGAATAATGGCATTCAAAGGTTTTAAAATGTACCTTTTATTTTGTATTGTGTTGCTGCCTGTGGAATATATATATCTGTCCAATACATTATACAGTAAGTATTTTATTCTTACAAAAATTTTGTGCATGTACAATCACTTCGAATTTCACCTTCTGCACCAGTCGTCGCCTAATACATCTGTGCTGTCATATCTACAAATGCAGCTCGTTTGAGTAAAGTATTATTATGCTTTTTTATTATTATTATTTAACGGCATCCTAATATGATTAGTAACTTTTTTAAATATTTGTAGAAGGTAAGAATGTAATAACCATATTTTACTTACTTTAAAATAGGCTTGATCTTAAATAAGAAATTGTATTTTAAATTATAAATACGTAAATAATTTCATTTCGTCCTCAAAGATGCAGGGACTAACTTAAAAAAAAAACTAAAGGAGACTTATTATATTCTTACCCATATTTTATATTTACAATAATTTATCAGTACTGTATGTAGATTATTCTTATGCATTTCCACAGTAGATATCTAAAATAATAAAAAAAAAAGTGTAGATCATTTTCATTTATTTATTTATTTTAAAGTACTGTACGTATTGTCTAGTAAAACAGCAACAATAAGAAAAAGAAACTGTAAAGGGAATTTGGATTCAGTGCAGAACAACAATTATCTGTAACCTGGGATCTCAAGTTTGATCCCAGGGTACCCCATCGTGTTAATGGACTAAAACTATGTACGAAGATTTTCATTCGTGGTTGTGTGTAGCGTTATCACATTATCTTTACGTTGATGATCTTAGATACGATTTCCGGTAAGACCTTAGTTTGCACTGGCTTATAAAAGATAGTTAAGATATTCAAAACCAAATGAACCTTTGAAAAGGATATATATATGCAGTTCCTGTCGTAACATGCAGTTTGTTTTGTTGGTATGACTTGTTCATAAGAAGTACAGATATTGCCCTGAGCTGATTAATTTTCTTTGAATTCTGAAAAGAACTGCGAAAATGGCTATATCTTTAATTCAGTCACTTTTTTTGGTTGAAACGTAATCATACGTTACAATGGTTCTCGGAAATCACGCGTAACTAACGAATTCTAAATTATGAAATAAATATGTTTAAACTGAATTTCGCTGCAGTTACGTGCAAAACAAAAACTTTTTTTTTTACATGTTTATTTCCATTAAAAAACATTAATCGTTGTTTTTCTAAAAATCAGTCATGATGTAAGATGTAGATATTCTTGTGATGTGAAGAAGTACACTTCTAACGTTTGTTTAACTACTTTCATAAGTAATACAATATTTGTAGCATAGTTTTAATACAAGAATTTTGAAAAGCGAGATATATATATCGTTAAAAATTGTTAGGAAAAAAGTATTAAGTCTTATTTCCTCTAAGGGAAAAGTCAGCAGTTTGTTCCTAATCCACAACTTTAATACTATATAGTATTATCCTTAACTTTTTTTTTTCTGTTTAATAGGTAATCATTCTTTAAAGAAGAATATCTTAATGATTAATTGTCTTCTCTGAGAAAATATGACAAGATTATTCGCATAATTTTGGTGCAATTTTAGAAATTCTATTTAGGAACAGGTCACAATTATTTGGTGCTGATTCAAATTAAATACAGACACTTAACTTTTAAGCCTTGAACGGTTCGTGGCGGAGAGAAGGAACGAAAAAGATTATTAGAAAAGGGGAGATACGTTCTGTTACATGATACTATCAGTATTTCTGACCAAACTTCAGAATTATAGCACCCGTACAATACAGTAATATAACTGAGTAGTTTGTGAGTAGCTAATTGGCTAATGAGAATTAAGTACAGATAGTATAGATTAATGTATATAGGATTATAACGAATTAATTCAATACTTGCCGTAGTAGTGTCTGCTCATCTGTAAACGCACAATTATAGTTCCAAACAATAGTAGCTTTTTTTTTTTTTTTTTTTTTTTTTTTTTTTTTTAACTATTTCAGTAATACTAGTAATTAAAATTTGTGTCCATATTTTCACAGTACTCACATTATACTAAATTTTGTCGATATCAGATTGTTGTAAAATACCTAGTCATCATTTTATCATAACAATTATTTAATGCAGATCAAAGTAATCTTAAATGTAGTTTATGTATGCAGGACTCGTACAGCCTGTAAAATATGGGAAGTCTGTTATCCGTATGCGAAAAGTTCTGTTAGGAAAAATAAGGTTGTTAGGGTGTAACGTGTTACGTAATGTAATGTCTGACCATATTTTGTTTGCAACATTAAAGTAAATTAGAATCTAACAAACTAATAATATATAATAGGAATTTCGCATCATACAATGACTCCAGAATTGTTGATTTTCTGTTATATCTGAATGTCTGTGTATTACTTTGGAAAAACGCGTTGAACTTGAAAGTTTTATCTTTACGGTATGAGTTGTAAGATATTTATAACATCGCTTTCTTTTATTTGTGTTTAATTGTATTCGTGGGTTTGTTACTGTAAGTGTAACGTGTTAAACTAATTGATTTCTCATGAGAAGCTGAAGAAACAAGCCTTTGTTATTTGTTAAGATGTCACTGGCCCGTCGAAAACTTGGAGAGCAGTATAAATTACCGATATCAGAAATCAGTCTTCGAATTAGATATTATTAAGGTGAATGCTTGCACTATAATTTATACTCGTATGGTTTCATTACGTTCCTGTTATTGAGATTTCTATAAAATGGTTAAGAATATGAACTGAAAACAATCTATGTAAATGAAATAATTATGTTTTGTAATTTTTTTTTTAGGTACTGAGGAGTGGAAGTCATTGGAGTATTGGATTTAGTGATCCTGATACTAGTGAAGAAAGCATCCATCTTGCATACCTTGATGCAATAACGCAAGCTAAGCACTATGTCTACATCGAAAATCAGTTTTTCATCACTTTGTCTATGGATCAAGGAGAAGTAAGGAATCAGATTGGAGAAGCTTTATTTAAGCGAATACTTAGAGCCTTCAGGTATAATTTGTTTACGTCATCTTCTAATCAGCATTTAAGTTGTGGACAATTTTTGTCATTTATCTGGTCTTTTAAGGTACTAAATTACATTGCGTGGAGGTTTTTACACATAATTTTGTTCAGAAAAGACCGTGTTGCAACTTATGTGTGGAAACTAACTCACTCACTCACTTGTGTATACATATATATATACTAGGTAAAAAATGGCTGTCCTTGGTTCGAAAAGTTGTTATATCTTCATAGCTACTAACGGTACTTCAATTAAACTTAATAAAGCCTAAGATATGTATTTTTTGAAATACCTTTCGTGCAAGTACCTGAACCCTTAGAAGAAAAAGAAGAACCTTTTTCAGGAAAACTTTGGGAAAATTTTCCACATTCATGGATCGTGACACATGCGTATGGTATTCGAAAGCCTGCTTCAGTCTAGAGACAATGACATACAAACCATGACCAAAGATAATTATCATATAAATAGGAGCTTCCTAAGCAATTTTTGTTTTTAGTTTTATTTATTTATGTACTATTTTATTTTTCAAAATATTCTTTAAAATATTTTTAATCTCCCTACTTAGTAGTCGAATTTCAATGAAACTTAATACTCCACAGGAAAAATTTAATATGTCTTTTTCCTAACTCTTCGTTCAAAGACCCACATAATAGAGTTTTCTTCCTCCTGAATACTTCTTTCCCTATTCCTATCCTTGCATTTATTTCGCGTTCGCACTTCATGTGTCTACCCAGGTATCAAAAACTAGTCACCTGTTCTATTTTTCTTTTCTACTTCTATATTTGACACCAACTGCGTCGTTCCAGTCACTATGACGTTTATTTTCATCCCGTATTCTTCACTGCCCTTTCTCAAGTCTTCTAACATCTTTCTAATTTTTTTTCAGATTCCGCAGGGAATGCCATATCATCTGCAAACCTAACCATGCATTCCTAACCATTCTACCTCCTCCAAAATACCATCATCATTATGTAGGCTCGTCTAAATATATATTAAATTACATCACCAACATTTCTTTCGAACTTCTCTTCAAGTTGCACTCTCCTCTGTCATTTCTTCCCGTAACCTAACAATCACTTGTTGGTTCGTATTCAAGTTCCTTACGAGTCTTCGATCTTTCCATTCCAACTCAACCTTCTTTAGAACTCCCATCAACAATTTCCAGTTCACCTGGTCAGAAGCCTTTTCTAGATCAATAAATATAACATACACCTCTTTTCTATAAACTTTTAACCGATTACTCTTAATAAGCTTTTCGCGTCTCTTTGTTCCCTTACGTCTCGTAAACTCGAACTGTTTCTCCTCAACTTCTTCGTTTGTTCTTCCATACAATCTTCTGTTCAGTATCCAAAGCGTAAAAGCATAATTTGTCTGCATGTGATATGATACTAATAGTTCCGTAATCCTCACATTTCTTTTGGTTCGATTTCTTAGCCAAGTATTATGATCATCTTCAGGAAATCTTTCAGCCATTCTCCTGTCTCATGTACTTCATTGCAGAGTCGGAACCATTCTTTCTTGCTCTTGTCTACCGTATTCTTAATGAATTCGATTGTTATCTATCTTCGTCTCTTTTCCATTCCTGATCTCGGATACAGCTTTTTCAAACAATTAAATTAAATATATACAGTTAGTCACAAAAGTCTCCGTACTGCATGTAGCAGCCAAAGTAAAGCTATGGGATGTGAAAAGTGTGGATGGTAATAATGCGAAGTGGAATTATTTGTAGTCGAAGTCACCTCGTTGGAAAGTGTACACAATACTGTGCTGATGTATTTGACTGTTTAAGCACAAAAGAATACAAACAGTGAAGTGAAGGTCAAAAAAGTTTCCGTACACAGCAGGAATAGTAGCAAACCTTGTGCTTTCGGTGTTACTGTATGAACGAATAGCTTCATGGGGATTCAATCCTGTGTGGCAGTAGCAGTGTTGTCAGTCAGAACAAGCAAAACAAAGACAACCAGGTAAGCAGTTGTGCATAAGAAAATGAAAGTACCGAGGTCAATTCGCGAACTGATAATAAAATTACATAAAGAATAACATTCTCTTCGACAAATAGTGAAAAACTTTAAGAAAACACACACTACGGTGCAGGATGTAATAAAGAGGTATAAGAAGACAAAATGTTATGAAAATCGAAGTGGCCGCCCAACGAAATTGGAAGTGCATTATCAACGTGCCATTCTACGAACGAGCAGGAGTAAACCACAAACGAGTGCCCCTAAACTTGCTAGCATGCTGGAAACAGGCTATAGTGTAAAAGTGTTCGCAGGATTATCAGAAAAGCGGTATATAATGGTCGTTCAGCTAGGAAAAATCCCTTTTTGAGACGAATAAACAGAGAGAAATGTAGGGAGTATGCAAGAATACATGTAGACAAGCCAATAGCCGTCTGGAACTTGGTGTTCTTCAGCAATGAAAGTAAATTCATGTTTTTGAATCGGAGCGATGAGTTAGAATGTGGAGGAAACTCATACTCACATGGGCCCTAAGAACTTATGTCCAACGGTGAAGCATGGCGATGACAGTGTGCTTGTCTGGGCGTGGATGAGTGCAGCTGGAGTGGGGAAGTTGCAGTTCATCGAGGGTACGATGAACCAACATGAACATTTTAAAAGCAAATCTTCACGTCAATGCAGAGAAATTATAGCTTAGACCCTCGTTTGTTTTCCAACAGGATAATGACCCGAAGTACAAAGCCAGAAGACTTCAGGAGAGGGTGTTACATAATGTGCCCAAGCAATTGCTTACTTCCACAATCGCTAGATTGCAACCCGATTGAACATCTGCGGACTGACTTGGATAGGTCTGTTCGTAAATACAGCATCGCAAGTAAGGAACAACTGAAAGCCACTCTAGTAGGGGAGTGAAGCAAGATAGAGCCTACGATAACAGCAAAATATGTTACTGCGATGCCAAACTGAATGAGGGAAATACTACCGGCGAACGGAGGACCGGACCCACAGATCATTAGAGTGCACAAACTGGCCTGCTGTGATTCATTTTTTATACGTGTACGAAAACTTTTTGCCTCCAGTTGTGTTCATTTGAGTGTATTTAGTTCGTTACTTATTACTTAACTGTACTATATTCTTTATGTTTGGCATAACGATACCTGATGTCCAACAGAAAAAACATGTTCATTAGTTGTTCATTATTTGCCATGATTTCTACACTATCTTCTAAGGAATGTATTAATTGCAGGTGTACGGAGACTTTTGTGACTAACTGTATATATTGCCAATTTTATTAATTCTAACATAAGCTTATTGTAGTTACATAATTAATGTTTTTCATTTTTCCAGAGAGGAAACAAAATTCCGTGTTTACGTAGTAATGCCATTGTTACCTGGATTTGAAGGAGAAATTGGCACTCCAAAGGGAGCTGCGCTGCATGCGATAACTCACTGGAATTATGCTTCCATTTGTAGGTAATCAAGTAATTTAATTTATGAAAGAGTAGAAATGGGGATGAAATATTGCTTCATATAAGTAGATAAATACAGGGCTCAATAATAGAAAGCTTGCTTTTGCTACGAACAACCTGGGTTTATTACCAATTGAATTTTTGGTAGACAACATGTATCCGTAAGTTTACTTGTTTAGGTAATACAAGCTGCCCAAAGTGTGAATTTGGTCTTTTGTTGGCTAGTATTGGGTTACAAGTCATTGTGCATGAAGGTATAATTGTTGTGATGCACCTGTATTGCGGAAATGATCAAGTTGCTGAATGCATGCATTCATGTTACAGCTATATTGATATATGTCATACCATATATAAGTATATCTGATATGTGTAACTTGTGTTCACAGCATTTCTCAGTGAACACTTTTGACAGCTTGTATCTTTGAAGTATTGAATTTCTTCGAACTAACGAGGAAGGTCCATAAACCGTGAGAGTTGAATTGAATTTTGGTGAAAATTTGTGACAAGATTCAGTTCAAGTTGCTAAGTAACGTAGTAATAGTCACTCGATGCGCAAACGCTTCGTTGAGCTGCTACACCGACGCCATCTTGAAATCCAGTAGGCAATGTCCAAGAATACCCTTGTGGGACAAAAATGAAAAAGCTTTTGATAGATCTGACTTCAGTATTGTAAACCAAGGTAGAGCATCTATATGTGGGAGTACTTTCAGTGCATGATCGCCAGTTTGAAAGGCGCCATATTGAATCGCCGTCAAATACGATAAATGGCAAGGGGGTCCTGTGGGGTATTAAATAGCACTGGAATTTACTCCTGAATCCATTTCCGTAACCAACGTTTACATATCTGTTTTCGCTTCAGAGTTAAGAGCTCTCTCGCTCACAGGAACATATAAAAACTGAGCAAGTAAAATTTGTGTTATGAAATGCGGTCGTGCGAACACTTGCAGGGTTTTAACTAATGCAGTAGTTAATGCATTGCAATAGCCACTATACCAATCAGATCTTGAGACTAGTGAGAGAAATCGTTAATTAAATTGAAATGCCTGTAGTGAAAAATGGAATAGCAGCACTGTAACAAATTATACCTATTTCAAAGTGCGCTATATATATGAGTCTGTGTGTGTTGCGATTATGCATAGCATTTAAATGCTGTAATACAAGTTAGGTGCAATGGCACATATGACTTTACAAGAATATGTCTTGAAGTTATTAGAAAATTAATAGAAAAATTATTAGAAAAATAATATAAACTGTGCACATAAGCAAATATTAACCTACTAACCTTTTGCTGTTCGGCTGTGATGATGGAGATCCAAAACGAAGTGATTAGCACACAGCATCATGGAGCAGTGCAAATACTTAACAAATGCACTTTCGTCACAATCTTCATGACTACAGACACTATTTTCTGCTAGTCTCCAGAACATTTGTAAATGAACCAATTATTGCTCCTGTTACATACCCACATTTCTGCCATGTATATGCAAGCATGTCCTTTGGGACTGGCGCACAAAATTGATGATACACAACAGAATGCATTTTCTTTATGAAAATTTTGCCATATAACTTGTACACCGAACAAGTGAACACTGCTACAATTAGTTATTTATCACAGTTTTGATATGAAAACTAGTCTTGCCCTTATTATAAGCAAGTGTTTTATCGTTAAAGGTGGAAAGATGCAGATATTTAATTATTTAATATTGAAGGAAAAAACAACAGAGAGGCTTGTTTTATGGATTGCAATTTGGTATTGAATCTTGTAATAATCTTTATTGCCATCTATTCTTAGCAGGTGTGTGTGTGCATTCTATTATCACTAATAGCAGAACAGTCACAAGAAAAGTGAATTCTAAGTTTCCAGATGTATCTTCTTCTAAAAATTGGTTGTGAACTGATAATTTAAATACCCTTCATTATTCAATGCGGCAGCAATAAATCGATTGTATTTATACAAACTGACAATAAATACATTAAAGTATTTTAATTTCGTAATATACACGGTAAATTATAGGTAGTCAAGTATGAGTATTGGAAAAAAACGCAATATTTTGCAACAATGAGTGTCTTTACGTTAGGTTTCAAGATTGGGGAAGAAAACTTAACACACTATAATGGACCATATAAAATTGCTTAAAATAGATTTTTGGTTTGATACAGTTCAACGTCCCACACTTATGTCTGCTACGCTAAAGGAGACGTGGACCTACTGATTATCATGGAATCCGAACCATTTTGGTCGTTCAACTAATATGCACCAGTTTATATCATTTTTCTAATATATATCCGAACAATCCCTTTGGTATTCTCTACTCGTCAGTACTATTACGCATGTGTTTCATCGACAAGCAGTCTATTCCATCGCACTTTAAAATAGGTATAACTTGTAGCATGCTGCTATTACATTTTTCACTACAGGCATATCAATTTAATTAACAATTTATCTTACTAGTATCAAGATCCGATTGGTATAGTGGCTATTTTACTGCATTAACTACTGCATTAGTTAAACCCCTGCAAATGCTCGCACGACCGTGTTTCATAACACAAGTCTAACTCGCACAGTTTTTATATGTTCCTGTGTGTAAGAGAGCTCTTAACTCTGAAGCGAAAACAGATATGTAAACTTTGGTTGCGGAAATGGATTCAGGAGAAAATTCCAGTGCTATTTAATACCCCACAGGACCCCCTTGCCATTTATCATATTTGACGGCGATTCAATATGGCGCCTTTCAAACTGGCGATCATGCACTAGAAGTACTCCCACATATAGATGATCTACCTTCGTTTACAATACTGAAATCAAATCTATTAAAAGCTTTTTCATTTTTGTACCAAAAGGGTATTCTTGGACATTACCTACTGGATTTCAAGATGGCGTCGGTGTAGCAACTCAACAAAGCGTTTGCGCATCAAGTGACTATTACTATGTTACTTAGTATCTCGAACTGAATCTTGTCACTAATTTTCATCAAAATTCAACTCTCACGGTTTATGGACCTTCCTCGTAAGCAGAGAGAGTGAACGCTTATGGATTATTTTTCAGCTTATAAAAATTACCAAAGTTTGTACACATTTCTGTCATAACCTGCTTATAGAAATTCAGATAATGGAATTTTATGGTTGCTTGGAGAAATGCATGCACTGAAAGCACTTAAACAATTAAATAAAGTTTTTGGATTATAATGCCATGGAAACAAGAAAAAAGGAAAATATTTTGAAAATTAAAGGTACAAGAGTATTAATTTGTGTTTATATTGTCTGTCAGAATCGTAAATATGTCGTCATCCGTCATCGTTAACTTTAGTCGTTCTAACCTTTGTTCATTTATTATTTTGATATATCTATATTTCTTTATTTACAGAGGCAAAGATGCACTTATGATGCGGCTAAAAGCAGCTGGAGTACCAGACCCTACTGAATATGTTTCGTTTTACGGTCTGCGAAAATATTCCTTTCTTAATGGAGAACTGGTTAGTTTTTTAAATTTAATATTTTTTGTGATGATGTCTTTTTAATGTTTTAGCTATTAACTTAAATTCATTTCAAGTGTAATCAAGTGGATCTTTTAGAAATATTTGCTGATTTACTAAACAACTCCCACATGTAACTATATACGGGTAATCTTGATGTTGCATTTCATTCAAATTTCTTCCTGCTTATGTAAGTACAAGTTTTGTGAGTGCGTTACCATGAACATTCTTAAGAATAAATTCTGAAATTCTTTCTCTGGCTTGCAGCTTGTCTGCAATATATATTATTACATAAAATATTTAATTGCTACTTAAGTTTTCCTTGGTGACAGCTAGTAAGGAATAACCTTCAAGCTGCGGGATATTTTTCTTATGAACAACAGCCTGGGCATCAATTTCTCAACAACAACAAATATTTCTAAGTCTTTTGCTCCCTTTTTAATTCTACATACATCAGTAATATGTGAAAATAATTTTACATGACACACGAACACATTGATCTGCTTTTGATGAAAGTAAAGAAGCTCTGTGTTGCAAAGAGATTTTCTACTTAGAGAAATATTGTTAGTGGCCTGATGATTCTCATTTCTTCTTTTGAGTTCGTCTTAACATACGCTTTATTATTATTATTATTATTATTATTTTCATTTTTTTCATTTCAATATTTTCCGTTTATACTCATATACTAACAAATATCCAAGTATGAAACCCCAGACTATGGTACGGTTCCTGCTCCTGTATCATCTGTATTTCCATTCATAAAAGTAAATGACAGATTCGTATTCTCTTGGACAAGCAGTAACCATATTCCAAATTTCTTGTCTTTATGTCGTATAGTTCATCGTGTAATTTATAATAAAACTCCGCATCTGCTCGGAGCGACTCACATACGTTTGATTGTTTTCTATTTGAATTTACATATTGTTCCAGCAAACGGTATATATAGTTTGTTTACGACATTTGTTATAATTATACAGGCAATACTGAATAAGTACCTTACTTACCAAAAAACTATACCATATATATATAAAAATGGAACATTGTGATGAAATCTAATAATCAATGGCTGTGAAATTTCATATGTAAATTTTTGGCAGTAGTTATTTCTTATGAATGTCGTTGCCCGTATCTACAGACTATTTGATACCAAAAATATCGGTCATTCCCTTTACTTCTCTATAGACACTACTTTAGTTCTTGCCACAAGAAAATATAGGTAATATCTGTGGGGCACAATATTCAAGATGATATCGTAGTTCAGTTTGTAGATTTTCTTTATATATTACATATAAGATAGGAAGTGGAGAATTAGGAAGAGAAGAAAATATTAACGGAAAAATAGGTCCGAAATATTGTCTTGGAATGTAGTCATGCGATGGACTTCCAGGGGGACGAATATAAAACTAACGGAATATATTGATCAGCAAGAAGATACTGAAGTTTTGATATGCTAGTAGTTAAGTTTGTTTCATTCAGTCCGAAAATAGTTTTATGAAGGCGCTCCTCTAAAAATGTAATAAAAATTCCTCTTTCAGGTGAAAAGTGCATTCTTCTTTGATTGACAATATACCTGTATTGGAGTGAGTTAATCCGATGTAGGTTTGTGCAAATTATTCTAATATTTGAGATAGTTATTTCTCTGACAATTTGAATTTTCGAATTTATAAATATTGGTTAGAATTCACGATTTTTAATATTATTTGTAATGTGTTTTGACTCAGATTTTGTACAAGTGTTTCAGATTGCGCTTCTGTTAAGTCATTTACATATTTATGTAAATTAACTGGAAATGTGGTCATTTGGCTTTAATTCTGGCGAACACGGGCACGCAGATTATTGGAGTCCTTTCCAATCGTTATTGTAATTACTGCGGGTGGCAAAAGAACCAAGCCCGAGAATCAAACTTGGAATCCATCCAGCACCTATGCATTGACAGCTTCACTAATGGCAACCTGAATGCATACAAAGCTATCTGCACACAAATGCTGTTTGAATGCAAGTTGTGATTGTGATTCAAACAAAACAAAGTTTTGTTTCAGCCTCGCCACAAACAACCGCAATAAATCGCAATATTAGGAGTTATATTAAAAGGAGTAATTTCAGTAATTTGATTTCACGATAACTGATATAATATGAAACCTAGTATAGTCGGATTATGCACATAACGATCACTGGGGAAAATACTGAATCAAATACACATGCGATCTAATTTCTTGTATTTAATTCTTCGAGAATTATATTCTACATACCCTCTTATATGTGTAGGTTAAAACAAATAAAAGGAAAGAATCTAACTAGTTGAGTTGAGTTTCTTCTATGTAGGTTTTACTAGCGAGTGGCCATCTGTTGCAACAACATGTCGCTCTTCCCGATTCTCCCACGAAGCACCGCCCACAGGTCTAGAACCCAGGCGTAAAAAGTAATCTCGAAACCCTAATTTCATACGAATTTTTATTAATTTCGTCCGCACATACATTCTCATTGGCCGGAGCATTATCATGACGTATAAGTAAAGTCTATGAGAGTATGTTATTGTTCCGGTTTCCACAGATGAGGTTTAAACGTGAATAAAAAGTTCATTGTAACGTAAAATGAAATGAAATGCAGAAATGAAAATACATTTCACCTCTCGAAATCCATTGAATAAAATAAAAAGAATATTCTAAAAATTGGTTCATAATAAAGATCATTATATCGTAACGTTATATTAATGCTGTTTTTCCATTCTTTCTAATATTGCAGGTAACAGAATTGATTTATGTACATTCTAAGCTGATGATTGTTGATGATCAACTTGTCATCTGTGGCTCAGCTAATATCAACGATAGAAGTATGATTGGAAAGAGAGACTCAGAAATAGCAGTTGTAATAGAGGTAAGGGCTGTTGAATTTTAAGTAGTTCACTAACACTAGCTTGATAGAATCGAAATATTGTGAGGAAATGATTAAATAGTCTGGGGAAGTTAACAATATTGCAGATAATTAAAAAGTAGAAAAGAAAATGGTTAAGATATAGTTTGAGAAGGAAATGTTTTCTGAAATGTGTGGTTGCAAAACAAAGAAAATGAAGAAGGTTGATGATAGTTGTAAATGATTATGTCAATTCCTATGTTGTTAAAGATGTTAGCTGGGTAGCATAGTACAGTCATGTTCAAAAAATTCTATAGCCACCCACATCTGTTTCAAAAAGCCGTGTATTCGTAACTATAAGTGAAATATATCAAATATAAATAAATTTTTGTTGAGTGTCTTTTTCTTATTTCTACTAAAGCACTACATTAATTTACGTACATTTGTGAGAATATTGTCTTCTATAAAGATATATGAATGCATTTTTTTATTATTATTATTACTAGCAGATTGTCCGTTCTTCGCACGAGGAGAATACGTTTCATTTTAGACATAAGGAGCAATCGGGGCCGAATTTGAATTTAAACAGCATCGATAGTGTCACTGTTAATCTCAGCGAGCCAGTAAACTATGGATTCGACACTAATATCAGTCATTTTTGATTATTTTTATTGATCTTCCCCTTTCCCCTGTGCCAAATTGCGGAACTGAATTTGGATTTAAACGGCATCGGAAATGTCACTGTTCATCTCAGCGACCCCGAAAACTATGGATTCAACACTAATATCGGTATTTTTCGATAATTTTTAAATACCTTCACCCCCTCCCCTAAGTTGCACCGTCAAAGTGAAATGATAAAAAACATTCCAGGCCCGGACCTCATCTGTGTTGAAAATTTGATCGAGACCGGTCGGGTGGTTCAAGAGTTATTAAGTCACAAATATAGTCACTTCCAATTTTACATATTACATATGTAGATTTATGTGGCTGTAAATGGGAATTTCTTAAGTTCCGTAATTAGCCTAATGACTAATTTCTTAAGCTAATGACTAGAAAATAGTTAAGATAATGCTAATGCTGATGATCAAAATGCAGCACAAATTTTCTCCTTTACTTAATTTGGCGTTCTGTTTATTGTGTGATAATCAAAATAAACATTTTCAACACGTCGAACGATTAGAAAGATGATTTGTTGTATATAGTGTCCAAAAGTCACATGAACGAGCGTTTCGAAACATAAAGCCCAGAAACTATATGTAATGAGAAGAAACTCTCTGGGAACTCTTAAGTAAAAGTTATACATCGTTCATTATATAGTAACTTACGCAACCGAATTAGCAGAGATTGAAAAAGTACTAACTCTGAACTGCTGTCCAGCATAACTCTAGAACGCCTGGAGCAGTTTTAACCGAACTTGGTACATATATTACTTGCTGTCTGGATAATAATCCCCTGGCATACTTAGGGAGAGTGGTAGGGGGACATAAAAATGTTCGGAAATGACCCATATTAGTGTCGAACCTATAGTTTTTGGGGTCCATGAGCTGATTGGTGACAGTTTCAGTGTCCTTTAAGTCTTAAGTTCTGCCCCTCAGAGAAGGTAAAACCCCTAGCACACCTGGAGAGGTGAAATTATGGCATGTAAAAAATATCGAAAACGACCGATATTAGTGCCGAATCATTAGTTTTCAGAGTCGCTAAGTTAATTGTTAGCAATTCTGATGCCGTTTAAGTCCAAGTTCAGCCCCCAGTGAGAGCAAGACACCCTTAGCACTTCTAGGAGGGAAGGGGGAGAACATACATAAAGTGATAATAAACGAATGATTTGTCGAATTCGTGATTTTCGGAGTCGCTTAAATAAAGAGTGACACTCCAGATGCCATTTAATTTCAAGTTCAGCTCCCATTAGCACCCAGGGGAAGGGAATTTTCACATGTAAAAACTATTGAAAACTATCGATATTAGTGTAGAGTCCATTTCAGCTCCGGTTTAGTACTCTGGAGAGAGGGGAAATAGTGAAATGAAAAGTATTATCAGAAACAACAGACATGAAATCCATAGTTTTTTTGGGTCCTTAAGTTGATTGGCGACACTATATACCATTTAAGTCTACGTTTAGCCCCATCATCATCCCTAGGTTGTGGGAAAGGGTTGACATGTAAAAATAATCAAAAACGATCGATATTAGTGCCGAATCCATAGTTTTCATTGCTGTGCTGTGATTAATAATTACACTCCCAGTAGCGTTAAAGTCCAAGTTCGTCTTCCATCGACATGGAAGGGTAAGAAGCGAGTGAAAAATAAAATATCTCAAACAACTGAGATTAGTGTCAAATCTATAGTTTGAGTTCCTCAAGCTATTAGGTTACAATCACGGACATTTAATCCCAAGTTTAGGCATGAATTGGGATTTTATAGGGGCAACGCCGAAAGCGTTGCTCGCATATCTATATATATTTCGACATATGTGTATGAATGTATATTCCAGCGTAAATCTGGAGCGTCTGGAACAATTTTACATATGACTTTCAATCGGGAAAGAATACTGTAGAGATAAGACACCCAAGCAATGGGAGTTGGAATGAGTGGCATGTAAAAATAATGCCAAACGACTAAAAATTAGTATGCAATCCCTAGTTTTTGGAGTCGCTGAAACGAATAGTGACGTTCTCAATGCCGTTTAAGTCCAGGTTCATTCCCATCGACAGAAGGTGAGGGAAGTGAAAAATAAAATGTGAAAAATAACTGACATTTGTGTCGACTTCATAGTTTTTGAGGTCGGGAAAACGTCTCACCCGTTTGAAATTACATTTGAAAGATAGTTAACACCCACTTCAAGCCGTGTGTTTCAATGTTTATGTCAAAAGTAGAGTATCTTCTGTATTTTTATCAATACGCTTTCATTGAAATAAATATTCAAAGGAGAAAGGGGATTCAAATATTTACCATAAACCTATTCTTCCCATGCGAAGAACCCTAGTGTATATATATAACGTTGTGTTAGTGTGTGTGGCATAAGATTAAATTAAATATACCGGCTGTATGAAAAGTCAGGGCCATAGGCTAATCCATTTATGAGTACAAATACGAAAAAGTAGAAAAAGAGGAAAATTTTTGGAAATAAGTGGTTTTCAATTTAAAATGGTGGAATTTTTCTAATCGTACCAGAAGTTTTGCTCCATACTGGTAAGGCGTCTTATGATAAGTGAAAAAGCAACATTGCCAGTTCATCAGGCTCTATCCTTCTGCTTTAGCGGTTAACCATTACAGTAGAACGTTGTTGGGAAACGGATTCGAGGTGTTCTAAATTTCCCCACACAATAATGTGCTCCCCATGTCGTTTTTGCGTACCTTTACGTTCCGTTCGAACAACCTACTGAACAGAAAACGTTACTTTTTCATCTAACATTAGGCGCCTTACCAGGTGAAGCCCAAATACCTGGTACGATTGAAAAAATTCCACCATTTTAGATTAAAAACCACCTATTTTAAACAACTTTTCTCTATTTCCATTTTTCGTATTTGTATTGATAACAAAGATAGCCTATGGCTCCGGACTTTTGATACACCCGGCTTATTTAAGAAAAAAATCTGATAGTCTTATTTCACGAAATAGTTTAATTTTGCTCCTATTTACTTATATCCTAATAATTAAAGAACAAAATTCGGGACATAAATGACATCACTTTGATTTCCTTTTCAGGATCAGGAATTCGAAGATTCTATAATGAATGAAGAAGAATATCAAGCCGGAAGATTTGCTGGTTCCCTTAGAAAAAGGTTGTTCAAGGAGCACCTAGGATTGTTGGAAGAGTCAAATACAGCAGAGATTGATGTTCAAGACCCGGTTGCTGATTCCTTTTACAACGATGTTTGGAGAAAAGTGGCCAGATCAAATACCGAAATATTCGAGAAAGTAAGGAATAACTTTTAAGTTGTTAAAGCAGATCAAAATCATGAGTAATTTTGGGTTATAATTGGGCCGTGTTATGCAACAACCAGTCAACCCACAAAATTTTAAAAAATGAGTTCACCCTGCTGGAGGGTTCGAACATATGTAAGGAACATACTAAAAAATCCTGGTAACGCGTCTGCGATCGGTCTGACATCTATGAAGAGAAAAGTCAACCCACACACGGTAATATCTTATTGGGTTGAAAAACCTATAACTGCGATTTCCCCAAAACTGACTCGTTGTGGGTTGAATGGTTGTTGCATAACAACGCCCAATTAAGGGAGAAAAAGTAGTAAGCAACGTTTGTACGGAATGGTCGGTAAAGTCTTATCATCATTACTGTGCAGAGCATGAATTAGGTACACACCTGTTTACAAAAAGCTGGAAACTCGTTCAGAAACTAAGTCCGTAAAAGTGAGCCTAGATCCGTCACAATTCCCGCAGATCTATACACAGGGAATTGCATTTTCCCTCCGTTCTTTATATAGACACTAGCTGCAAACCGTACTGTCATCCGAGCGATGTGAAAATGTAAAAACAAAATCAAACTACTTATTTCTGAGATTAATATTGATTGCACACTTCATGCACAGTTCCAATATGCAAGAACAATCAATATCTTAAGTAGAAATTACTGAAAAAGACCGAAAATGACTATTTAAAACTTCAAGTGTCAACCTTCGCATGGAGCGATACAATTATCATTATTATAACGCATTTCCTACTAAGTGCTTCCATAGCCAAGCGGGTTTAGTAATGCTGATTGAAATTTCTGAAGCGAAGAGCGACGGTTCGAGCCTCCGTGCGGAGAGTTCGTTTTTATTTCTTCCTTTTTTTTAATATATGAGGACATAGTTATGAATATAAATTTCTACTTTGAAGTGCTTGGAAAAACAATCAGACGAACTGTCACTTTTCAAATCTCTGTTACATTTACCAGCCCGCCATTTCCAGAATTTATGTATGAAAACGTTAACACAGACGTCAAAAATGTAAATTATTCATGTTCCTGATATATATATATATATATATATATATATATATATATATATATATATATATGTCTGTATGTGTGTATGTGTTGTATGTCACACAACTCTGTAACACTTTTTTCGTGAAAAATGCTGAACTACGAAAACATGACGTATGCCTTGTCGCAGCAATAAATTCTAGTTCACCCGTCTTCGTTAGCCTAATGGACTTAAACGTTGAGAAAAGTATATGGTAAAAATGAAATAAATAATAAGACAGTAATAATGCTATTAATCTGTATCTATCTACATAGGATATAAATGAAAAAGACGTCGTCTATCAGAACAAAAAATGGCTTAACCGTTTGAAATTATTTTTATTAGTTAACACTTTCACCTACCTCTGACTCATGGGCACCCGAAGGGGGCAGGATGGGCCGCCCTCTGACTCACGAAATGTATACAAACGGAAATACTAAACATAATATATAGCAACCATGAAGATAGCCCCTCCTAGAACATTTTAGGGTGTCATGCGCGGACTGGCTTGTCACGCCATTTTTATTAAGATGCGTATCCTAATAGAGGAGAGGAGTTAAAATTTTATGCCGAAAATAGAATATCTCACATTTGTGAGATGAAACTTGACCCCATGTCGTTAACGTCGCCAATATCTAGTGGCCCACTTGCCGGTAAATGTCGATCGTCGATATAGCGACGCATCAAAAGATTGCCGCTAGTGTGTGTCTAGTGGCAGGGTTTCGTCGAGTCGAAATGGACATCTAGAGTAGGGGTGTTGCAGTTACCACCACATAGCGGCGATGACTTCTTTTCGGTCCGTCTTTCGATTCGTCTGGGAGAATCGGCGAAGGGACCGAAACGACTTATCGCCAGTCATGTGCATGCGTTTATTATTATATATTTGTTTTTCCTGACGATGTTCCTAAAGTGAGCTCCGGGGTCAAGAGTAACCCATGCTTCTACATCACAAGGTTGCTGTTTCGCGCCATTCCGGGAGAACTTTATATATATTTTGTAAGTGCTTTTTAGACTCATCTCAATGTAAATGAATCATGCATATAGGCTATTTAACATATTTTGGTGGAGTAATTTTGTAATTCATTGGCATTTCGTCGCGTCTCTACCACCGGTGGCCCACTGGTGGTATAATTTTCAAAACGGAAGTGGGGCCATCATTTTTTGGCGAGAGGTCGCTAGTTACCCATCGATGGTCCACCGACGCTTACGGCACGGGGTAACTCTAAATTAAATTTAATTAGGAAATCACTATAGTTGCTATAAGAACTAGTTTTTGAACTTGGACTGTGTAATATTGGTCTTTTGAGGCAAACATTCCCTAAGTTCAACTTCGAGTATCTTCGGGAAACAGTAAACCAAAGATGATAGGTTCGAACCCACAATCCAACGTTCACAATCGAAAACATTCTGTAAATCTGTATTTTCTTCTTTTAAGTGTAATAAGATATGTTGATCCGTTATAAACTGTACTGTAGAAACAATTCATCATTGTAATACTTAAGGATAAAGTATTTCGAAATTATGTATACATGGGAGCACATGGTAGTTGCCTCAATCCAGCTTTAATCAATGCCCTCAATTTCCTTCGTGCAGTTCAAACCGATTTCCTGCAAGCTGTTACACAACGATAATTAGTCTAGTTGTCTACGTGTCGAACTGCTGAGCCAAAGGACGAGGGATCGAATCTCGGAGATGGACATGTAAATTGTTATTACTTGCAGAATTATATATTTCATCTATAATAAAATGAGCATTAAAACAGTTTGTGTTTCCGTGGAAAAGTAAGAATTTATTTCAAGTTAAACTTGTGAGCAGTGAAGCAAAACGAATTGGGCTCATGGATGTCCGAATACCTGACGATTTGAATAAATCATACGACACACCTTTAGTATGGAGTTAAAGAGCTTTCTGATACGTATAAAGAAATCTCACTGACCTAAAGTCCATTATGAAATAAGACCTACTAGAAGCTTCAACACCACGTCTGCGTCACTTCGGTGAACGCTGTATCGGAACTTCCTATATAAATTTCACTCACTTGACGTCTAGTCAGTCGACCATACTTGCTTTGTTAGCTAACTATATTGAAGGGATATAGACGAACAATATGCAAAATCCATTTTTCAGTTTTGTCAGGAAACGAAGAAAATGTGACGCCCTTATGTTTCAGAATTGTTGAACTTTTTTTTTTTGGGGGGGGGGGGTAGATTTCACTCATCTGCTGTAAATAGTGACTACTGCTGTTAACCATTGCTTTCTTTCATTTTTCATTTACACATCCTATCCTCTTTCAAGTTCGGTTCCACATGCCATTCCATTTAGTTTCATATATTCTGTTCGATTAAATACACATTCCTCAATCTCTTGTAATATGTCCAAATTAACAAAACGGTTCTCGTGCTTTCTTTCTAATAATGATGATTTAGATTTCAAGAGAGTTAATTTTAAATAAACTTGCAACCAATTTGTTAATTACTGCGAGCATTGAGTTCTTCCTCATTGTGTGTTAATATATATTCTTCAGTGTTTACATTCTAATAATAATAAATATTTATGCCACAATTAGATATAATTGCAGTATACGAAGGTTAAGTGGGTAATAGAGCAGTTCAAGCCAATATCTTACTTCAATCTATATCGTAGATTACAATTATCGTTAAAAGAAATTGAATATTCGCATCCAAAATTGATTTTATCTAGGTAGGATGGATAGGGATGCGCACGAGACAAGATTTGAGGCAGTCTCGTCTCGACTCGACAAATGTATATTTTTCTATTGGAAGAGCTGTGTCTTGACTCGAATTTTGTCAGGAAAATTTTGTCTCGACTCAACTCTGCGCATCCCTAAAGATGATCAGTTTGAAGAGCCCAGTATTCCAAAGCTGGCGGGGTAACCAATTACACCATTATGCAACATCCATTTCAGATACAACCATTATTATACATTTCATTTTCACAAGCTTCTTCTTATAATAACTATATCGATTTCCTACTTAAATTCAATTATAGATAATTGTTTCTTATGTAGCAGCTAATATTCATGTTCTACAGTATAAAACAAGTACACATTCAACGTAAATAAATACAAATGTAAGATATTACAGATTACTGGCATTGCGATTTAATCCGATTTTAAGCAGTACATATTTTCTAAATAAGTGCTCAAATTGCTTTATAAGAATCCAGATTATGAGGTAACTTAAGAATATGTAATGCAAAAAACAAACAAACAAAAAAAAAACAACGATATATATATATATATATATATATATATATATATATATATATATATATAGGTGTGACTTCCGGGCTTGATCCCCCCCTCCCCCGAAATTTTATATTGTAAAGTGAATATCTTGTAGAATGTTCACATTTCCAAGAATGAAGTTAGCAAAGCCCCCGAAATATATATATGAATAATTTTCATGTTGGACGTGTGGTTTTAGGTATTCAACTGTGTTCACATTTCTCATTTTAGCGTTTTCGTATATGAATTATGGACATGGCGGGCTAGTAAATGTGACAGGGATTTGAAAAGTGACAGTTCGTAGGATAATGTGTTTCCAATCACTTCACAGTAGAAATTTATATTTATAAAAAAGTTCTCATATATTTAAAAACAAAAAGAAAGAAAAAAACTTTAACTTTACGCACGGAGGCTCGAACCGTCGCCCTTCGTTTCAGAAATGTCAGTAGAAGTACTAAACCCGCTTGACCACAGACGCAGCTTACAAGAGATTGTGTTATAATATTGATAATAGAATCGCTCCAAGTACAGGTTCCTACTTGGAGGTTTAAATATCCATTTTCTGTCGTTTTCAGCAATTTCTACTTAAGATAATGGTTGATTTTGCATATTGGAACTGTGCATGAAGTGTGCAATCAATATTAATCTCAGAAATAAGTAGTTTGATTTTGTTTTTACATTTTCACATCGCTTGGATGACAGTACGGTTTGCAGCTAGTGTCTATATAAAGAACGGAGGGAAAATGCAATTCCCTGTGTATAGATCTGCGGGAATTGTGACGGATCTAGGCTCACTTTTACGGACTTAGTTTCTGAACGAGTTTCCAGCTTTTTGTGAACAGGTGTGTACAATTCAATAAGAAGACGTCAAAACTGTCCAGTGATAAATTCTGGATACTTCTTTTCTTGCTTAAGAGAGAAAAGAAATTAAGTGAAATCGTAGTTCTACGGTCCCTGGTTCGATCCCCGGCCAAGTAAGTTTGTAGTGAACAGCATTGTGTCCGTGGGTTTTCTCGGGGTTCTCCCGTTTCCTCCATTCTCCTTCCACCAAGGGGGGCGCGGTGGCTCAGTGGTAGAGCGTTCACCTCTGGTGCTTGGGGTCCCGGGTTCGATCCCAGCCCCTGACAAGTGAACTTTGTGGTGAGCAAACATCGTGCTCGTCGGTTTTCTCGGGGTTCTCCCGTTTCCTCCCAGTTTCTTCATTCCACCATTTCACTCATCTCTCTTTATCACCGTCTCCTTTAGCCTAACCGGCATAACCGTGGGGCGTAAAACTTAAAGATTTCATTTTTCATTTTTTCCTTCCACCAATTCTCCGGGTTCGATTCCCGATGGGGTCACTCAGTCGAAAAAGTGTAACACGCTTTTTCAGGTCAGCCACTCTGAATGAGGTTTTCCTCATTCACACCAGGCAAATACCGGGGTGGTACCTAACGTATAGGTCCCAGGCCGCTTCCTTCCTTCCCCAATCCTTTCTTCTTTCCCTTTCCCCGGATTGTGTGCTCGCCGAGAGACGTCATCTCTCAAATCGTGACGGGCTAAATGGCCTTAGATGCCGAAAGTCCAGAAATCTAAATCCTAATTCCACCAATTCTTCAATCATCATACACGCCTTAATCATCCGCCTCTCTTAGTTATTATTTTGATTTTGTTTATTATTTTAAATAATAAGAAAGAAAAGAAAAAAAAGAAGTACATAACGTTATGTTTGTCAGTTTAGTATCAGTATTTCATCCAGTACATCGTACATCCCAATTTTAAAAAGTGGATATAGAAATCTGCTTTCAGTTCGTTTCTTGTGTACAAATATTTCATATTTCTCGTGATTCCTTTCAAAAGCCATTGTCATATGAAAATCATCTACAGCTCCTTGCAGATAAGAAACGACATGAGCACTAGCAAGTGGTACGCGATATTTAGCACAGCATTGCCAGATTGCGGACTCCCCTTTCCCTGCTCTCTGTTTCTTCATCTAGCGTTATTGCAAATGAATTGATAGTATTATCCGTAATGTCAAAAATGATATTACAACAAAATTTAGAGTATGCACTATGTATGCTAAAATATAAATATCAACTAAACCTTATCTTTTAACTTATTACACTAGGACTGCTAAAATCTTGTCGTCTGTTTCATCCAGCTATGACTGTCGTTTAGTTTGTATTTTGTTATTGAGTGCGTAAGTCTTAAATTAATTATAACATATGCCAATTTTGTTATTCACTAGTTCTTAAAATCTTCCTCTCCACATGCTATGTACATGCTATGGAAAGGATCATCCATAGTATTACTGTTACGTGGTTAGCTTCACGTTGTTTTAGATAGGCCTCCCTCCCTGAAGACTTCTTTGCTTCATCACAGATGCATGGCAAAGTTAAATCTGAAACATCTGAAGATTATTTTTTAAACATATTTTGTATAGCTCACGAAAGCACACAATGCGAACTTTGTGCTTTCTTGGTATTCTCTTTCCATCGTTTGCTGATGATTATGGTATGAATACAATAACACGTGTTTGTGTTTGAAGCCTGTGTTTATGGTAATTGGTTACACGTAAAGGTATAGAACTTCACAATATACATGAAGTCGTAATGATGTATATATAATGCAACAAAAAGTACTGCAAAGCTGGAGACTTATCGACTGATCCAAAGAAGTTGGGTAACTCAACATAGTTTTAAAGACAATATGCTCATAATACTGGATATAATATTTTAGTTCTTGGACATATAACAAAATTTTGACATAGTTTTTCATGTAATTTTGGCAATGAGTTTTTTTTACATAGTTAAAACTTTTTCTCAAAAGGAACAAAAAGGATTTTTCGTTACGTTCCTTTAAAAAAGAATGGAGCTCTTAAATCATTTCACACACAAGAGAAGGTAATGCATTCCATAGTTTCATTCCTGTGAAGAGAATGAATTACGAGGAATATATTGTACATTTAAGTGATTATAGTAATTTTAAATAATACCAACTGAGCTAAATTTTGCCTGCTGAGGTGTAGAATTCTTTCCTACAGAATTATCAGGGTTACAATCACCTTACTGATGACAACCGTTACTAAAAGGGATGTCTTTCTCTTTTTGTAGGTATTCCAGTGCATTCCAGCAGACGATGTAACAACATTCTACAAGTTAAAAAAGAAATTCCAAGAGGAGAGACCGTTGTCGTGTACAAATCCTGTTGCTGCTGAAGCTGAACTTGAAAATGTTCAGGTAGAGAATATACTTAGGGAAAATTAATATATAATATAGGTCAGGGAGCAAAATTTCCGGTCGCCAGGTCGCCATTAGCGACTAGAAGTTTAGAGCTGGCGAGCAGGGTTCAGTAGAAATTGTTTCTGCCTAAACTCACGGGCTCCGCAGTTTCTGTTTCGCACGAAAATAATTATCTCTGAGTGAGAGAAAACACAAAATATGAAGTCCTCATAACGGACATGGAAAGTGAAGTTTTCACAAAGTTGTAATTCGCCCTTCCTTTCCCACCCTCAATCGAAATGTGAAGTCTTAAGGTAAGATGTTTTTGAACATATGTATGAATTGTATCAAAATTGATTGCCCTTAATCTTAATATTCTGGTTTTGAAATTTTATGCTCTGATGTAATCTCATTCTTTGTCAAACCAAAGGTCGTGTGGGTGGGAGTCATAATTTGTACGTGAGATACTGGCAACCATCATTTTTGAATTGGCGAGTACACTGACTTAGAAATTTTGCGCCATGATATAGGTAGTAGTAAAAATTTGACAATATGGTAACACACTCAGGAATTTTCACAATCATTTTACATACTTAGTGGAATCTTTTACATACCTGAAAATCTTTTTTACTTCCTAGTTTTCGGAAGATGAAAAATAAAACATCTGGAAAATAAAAAGAAACATTGTCACCGGGCTAGAGCATTGCAAAGAACACCTTATCTTGAGTGCTACTCACTTGTCGAATGGTTGTGCAGCATACTGTGGAATGGTGGACTCAGTTTGTGCATTCTTTTTTCATGTTAGGGAAGGTTGCCAGCCCGTGTCAGTGCTTTTTTGTGCCAATGTTGTATGTACTTCTTAATTGCTGTTTCCCATTCCTTGTTTAACCAATTCTTATCCATATTAAGCTTTGAATTTTTAAGAAAATAATGAAACTTTTGAAAAAACAAGTTCTTCAGCTTCATTTTTGACTTCTTTCGTGAGCGACATTGTATTATTATTTTTAATGTTTTTAAAACCGGCCTAAAACCGGGTATTCTGCTTTAGCATCTCAGAGATATTCCTTGACTTCTACTTTTTAGTTCCTTTTTGTCGTGCCTATACAATCCTCAAGACAACCAAGTTTATCTGGTAGACTTCTGATTTATTATTCGGATCTGTGTAGTAGCTCTTAAATTAAGTGATAGTCTTTTCCAACGTTTTGGGAGGTTTCAGTGCTGTGCAAAAACCACGCTATAAAACCGTGGAAAAGAATATCACTTAACTTAATCCCAATGATAAATGAGGAGTTTACAAGATAAATTGCTGTTGTCTTGAGGATTGTGTAGACTTGACAGAAAGAAATTCAAAATGATGGCTCAAGGAACATCTCAGGGATGCGTAAAGCAAAATACGTAATTTCAGGTCTGTCGTAACATTTAAAAGAAAAGACAACACAATATTGTTGATTCTGAAATTTTATTTGGAGCCAAGAATGAAATAAAGAACTTGGTTTTAAAAAGTAAAAATTTCTTTATTTTTTTCTAAAAAAAAATCAAAGCTTAACATAGATGAGAATTGGTTAAGCAAAGAATGGAAGACTCTAACTAAAAATTACAAACAGCATTGACACCAAAACAAAACAACGATATGAGCCTCCAATCTTCCCTACCTAAACAAAAGAACGTACAAATTTAGCCAGTCATTTCACAGTGTGCTTCGACGGGTGACTAGCAGCCAAGACAAAGTGTTCTTCACATTGTTCTACCCCGATGAGTCCGTTCCGTTTTATTTTTCCGGTGTTTTTATTGTTTTTCTTCCTGTTGAGAGCCGAAAGCTAGGAAGAACAAAGTATTTTCAAGAATCACAATTGCAGGTAAGTAAAATACTTAGTAAAACGGGATTATTTATTGTTTGAAACTGTGAAAGGTAAAGGGTGCTTAGTTCCTAGTATTATAAAAATATACATATATGCTGAATAAGGATGCCAAAGGTTCAACTAGGAAATATTTTAGCGCGAATTCTAACAGTAGTGGATTTTTTTCTTTTATTATTATTTATAAAGTGAGGCCAATACATAGGATGTTAAGATTAGTTTACGCCGACGGTGCTTGTTTCTTATAAAGAATATTGTGATAAATAGAAAAGATGTAAATAGGATTGGCGGAATATCAAATATGAGAAAAATCATAAACAAAACGTAAAATAGTTTCATAATAAAGAAACAAACTTTTTCCTCGAAGATCATGATCACTTTCCTTTATGCCTCTACACAACTGCACAGCATAATGCAAGAGAAGAGCAGATCACTTTTGTTTGTGCCTCCGGGTGACAATGAACAGCGGGTAACTCTTCATAATGTTAACAGCATGAGACTTTTTGACTATCTGGGCGTGACCAGTAATGCGTTTCCAGCAGTTTGCTGCTAAGAAAAGTTAGCTTAATTTATGATTCTATTATGTAAACACTACGAGAGACTACTAATTAAAAAATTAATTAATTAATTAAAAGTATTTCTCTTAGAACAAGTGACAATAAAGCGAAATTCTTTATTTTATGTAAGGTGGATGGTTCTTGTCTGTTAGAAACTTCATTTGAAATGTAGTATTAAAAACTGGTCTACATATAAACTCATTGGACAAGAAATAATCACTTTTACCAGTACAGAAAGAGACAGTGTTTCTGAACTTTCCAGAAAATGTGGCTGTTTTTCACATCACTCAGATATAGTTATAGTGGAGTACACTTATTCCAATCTAATACTGAGTACCAAGTGATGAACCCAGCGTGGCATATTCATTTGTGCCGAGAGCTCCTTCGTGGCTAAGCGGTTAGCGTATGCGCCTTTGGCGTGGGAGACCCGGGTTTGATTCCCGGCGGGAACTCATGTGGTTCGAATTCCACGTTAATCAGTAGGTCGCGTCTCATAGCCTCGCTGCTGAAAGGGACGTTAAACTCAAAACTCAACTCATTTGTTCCGAGATGATAAGAATGATCAGAGAGTATTAGTGTGGTCTGGACTGGAAAAGTGGAAAGTTCTTTTGAATTCAAAGAAAAGGAAAATAGAGACTGCTGAGGACTAAAGTCAGCTAAAACTTCAGCATGTACATGGACCATGAATAAAATGCAGTGTTAACGGATTATTGACTCTAATTCTCTGAGAATGTAATCATTTAACACTTTATTATATATTTATTTGATATCGTTAGCAGCGGAGTTTCTGACATTTGGAGAGAAGAATAGTGATTGTTAATTATTTCTCAGTTTTAAAATCCGTTTGGATATTAACATACATAAGAATAGAGTAATGAAAAAGTCATGTTCCTTTTAGTTGAATAATAATATACTAATTGAAGAAATGTTCTCTCTTTGATGTGTTCATCTCACAATAATTATCTACCTTTGTTAATATGCATTTCTTACACTAGATAAGCTTGAATAATAACGCTGAAATTCTCTAAGAAGGTGGTCATTGAAAGCTTTGTTTTATTTATTTATTATAGGGTCACCTTGTCGAATTGCCACTTGATTTCTTAAGAAACGAAATTCTGACACCTGCAGCAGGAACTATGGAAGGTGTAATGCCCACGGCTTTATGGACATAAAGTATTGTGTATGGAGAAGAGACCTATGTTCTAGTATTTTAAAATTGGAAGCTTTCTATATTTAATTAGGGGTGAAATTTTATATAATTGAGAAAAATAGGTGAATACAATATATAGTTAATTTGAGGCCGGTGAATAAACTTGTAAACATGATAGTTACCAGCAGTTTATACTTGAGTTGTGTGTTACCCAATTTCATTAAGTGTTGAATTTCTAAGAAACAAAAACGTATGTTTATAAATCATATTTAATAAATACACGTTCAGATTCCATGGTATTATTTTTAAGCTACCAGGCAATTTGGACTGTATGTAGTACGTCGAAGTAAAAATAGGATTTAAAATACACAATAAAAATAGGATTAAAAAATAAAATATCACAATGAGGCAAATACTTG
Source organism: Thermobia domestica (assembly GCF_964235325.1). Taxonomy (NCBI): domain Eukaryota; kingdom Metazoa; phylum Arthropoda; class Insecta; order Zygentoma; family Lepismatidae; genus Thermobia; species Thermobia domestica. The sequence goes on along the minus strand of NC_137456.1, from coordinate 129,356,729 downwards.
TTTGATAAAAAAAAAAGAATCTCACTACAAATCTTCAGCAGTTTCTATCGGTAGTCGTTTCGGAAATACTTAAATTTTAAAAAAATAAAATAAACAAATAAATTGTAAAAAGAACTTTATTTCTAATCCTTACTCTACACATTAAAAGAAGTCCTCGTACGGTACGAAAGACTTGGTGACTTAGAAATAATACTAAGGAGTTTGAAAAATTCCAATTGGGTTCCGTACATTAAGTTCCAATTGGGTTATTACTCCATATTGTTGGTATATACTAATGAAAATAAATCAAAAGCTCAATATAAAGAAGAATGGAAATAGTATTGCATGTACAGGCATAATTTGAAAAGCTTCTGCATATAAGATTCAAATGAGTAAAGATAGTTTTGTACTCGTTCCGTAAGGTAAAGTGTAGAGCTAAGGTAAATGTTTTTTCTGCCATCCATACGATGCCTCATAAATAGATCATAAGAAGTCGATTAGTGTTAATGTTGTCACACTGTGCCTTTCATCTTGATATACCAAAATCTTATCCTAAAGAAAAGTGCCATTGTTATATTAAAATTGGTGCTATTCTAAATTATAGAAACTAATGAATCTCAAATTGACTTTCATTTACTAACACGTAGTTGTCCAAAGTGTTAGCTATAATTTACTGATACGAAGATCTCGATGTGACATGACCAGTTAATTTTATACAAAGAAAGGAAATCGTACATGTAATGCCTATAAGTTTATTAACGTACAAATTGCCTCATAAGGGAAAAATAATATACAAGTTTCAGTGTACCCAGCCATAATGCTATTAATAATCTCGTTATAAGATAAGGGTACATTTTTATAATACGAATAAAATTGTACTGTAAATAAGATATAGTGGTAATCTTTAGAAAGAGAACATATGGTGGAGTCTTGATTTTTCCTTCTTGTCTGTCGCTTGTAATACCTGAAAGTGTAAGATGTTCCTTCTACCTCAGAGTGAGTGTGGTGCTTTTAGTTAGAGAGAATTTATGAATATGAATTTTTTAAATTGTTTCAAATATCATACGAAAAGGTATCATAGAAAACAAACTATTTTTATTGAGTTTAAATTAACCCCCTTGTAAATGAAGTAATAAGAGATCATTAACCAGACGCAGTATCAACATTGGACCAAATACCCTACGTTAGATATATATTAGGAAAATTTAGAAATATACTTAGTTCATGAAATCACCAGTTCGCGAAGAAGTGGGTCTGAGATAAAAGCAGATAAAACGAAGAATGTGGTGAACAAATCCTTATTATATCGTTTGCGCAACGGAGATTTAGTAAATAATAATAATGATATATACTTAAGTGTGGTGGTAACAAGTGTGTGAAATTAACGACGAAATAAAAGATAGATGATTTTCGTCGGGAAATACAGCTGCTATTCCGTATTAATTCTTGTCTAGAAGAAGCTAGGGGTAGTAACTCGCACGGAGGCTGTAAAACAAATTGAATTATTTTAGTTTAAAGTCCCACGGTTATGCCCTTTATGATAAAGGAGACGGATGATTATGAAATTAATTTTTGTGTTGTGTGCTCTTTCACCGGGAATCTAACCCGGGACCAGGTGCACGTGCTAGCCATTAAATCAGCGGATAGGGCGCACAGAGGCTGAGTTTTGAGAACATTTCGAATAAATCAGGATCGTAGAAAGGTGTGCAATAACATCCATGACTGGATTGGTTTAAAATAAGATAAGATCAGTTAGTAGGTTTTTGTTTCTGAAGGCATGAGTCTTTCTGATTTCTTATGCAATGAAATTCGTGAAGTAAACCCACACTTCCTCTGGATCGTAATGAAAGTTATTACAAATTGTTTATTGAGCTTATAAAATACGTAATGAGAAATGGAAACTAATTTTTATATGTACCCTAATAATGTTCAGTGTGTCTTCTAGTCGCACACCACCCTGGGCAGTAGTCTAATTACACTTCTTCAGTTTATGCAGTGTTGCTAGCAATGGTGACACATAAATAGTATCTTTAACACCCAAAAGTGGAAAAAAATTCGAATCTTGTCTTATAAAAGCAAGCTAGGTAAAGTTTTCGCAAATGACGTGAAAAATTCTTCTCAAAAAGCCAAGTGGAACCATTAACTATTTCCAAGGTAAGTATGTGAATTGTAACCACGCCACATTTTGATGCGTTTGCTGCTGGATTCGATTTTCGGTGGAACACTTAACTATTCAGTGTTGAGCCATGAGGTTCTAAACTCTGTTTAGAAAGTTTATAGCAATTGTGCTGTTCATACATCAAGAAGCTAATAAATAGGCTGGTTAGCTAGAATCAGTGGCGCAGTCGAAAGGTTCAGGCCCTGTAACTGTCTTTCCAAGTCTAAGAAGTAAAGTTGTAGAAGTAAATTTCGGTAGATGTAAAAAGATTTTTCATGTCAGGCTCTTCTAAACATTGGTCTTGCCTACGCTGCTGGCCAAAGACCATGACATGACTCTTTTCATTGTAAACCCACACACACCAGTGATTTGATGAGCAATAAAGAGTTGCTATAACGCAATATAATTATTGTCATTTAAGTCATTCAAAATCAAGTTTGCATATTTTCCGGTTTTCAAAATTACTAAAACAAGAGACAGTATAAAAGTTTGAAAAATAAAAGTGCCCTAGATCATAGGATGAAACAGAATGAAAAAGTTTGTGCTAAAAAGGATCGCATGCCTCTCAGTTAAAAAAGAACGTATCCAATCCTTTTTATTCTATTTCATTCTATGATGTAGGGCACTTAAGCTCTCCAAATTTTTATACTGCATCTTGTTTTACAACTTTTTTTTTTCCATGCGACTTTTACTTAAAATTACTCTGGAAACAAAACACATTACATTTCCGCAGTTACGTAATCTGAGGTGTAAAATAAACTAAATAATTATTTTTGTAGAAGACAACATCAAATCATGGATAGAGATGTCTGGAAGATGGTCCCCAAACATTTTGGCATAAAAAGTTTGAGTAAAATTTGCAGTTGTCTCATTCTCTGTAGAAAGCTTTCTCTGCAGCTCTTCTTGGTCTCATGGTAGTATCTACGACTGTTGTAATTAAACTCAGATTGTTTGTTTTTATGTTCCAGAAACATTGATCATTATGAATAAACCAGACATGTGCATGATCCACATCTCACTGTCTATTTTCTTGACAGTTCTGACAAAAATACGAGTAATTCCATAAAAATTAGTATATATATGTCAAATTAGCCGTCTTAATGAAATAATCGCAACTTCCCGTTTGTATTTATTTAAACATAATTCACTCAAACTGTTTGTTGTAGCGATACCTTGTCGTATGTCGTGAAGTTATTTTCAGGAAGCGTAGTGCTTGAGGTGATGTGGTATATAGGGATGATTCATGTATCTGTTTGTTAATATTGTTATAGCTCATATTTTTCCTGTTTTCAATGCATAGAGAAGAAACTTAAAAAGTTTTTCCTCGAGTACCAAATGATCTGTTAGCAATATACATAATTCGTTGTTTTTTTGTTTTTCATGTATATGTTGGAAAGAGGTTTCATAATAGTAGAATCTCTTAGTATTTTCACCTAGAATCTCATATATTTTTTATGTGAAACACCAGTGTCCGTAGGGTTGTTTCATTTTCTTGACGTCCTTAGTAAAATATTTTTATTTGTTATATATATATATTGTTTATACATATGGATAGATGGGAAGTTAAAGAATACTTTAGAATGCATTTTAATATTTTTTTTCTTTATCGATAAATTTGGTGCTGCATTTATTATTTAAATTTGTATGTAACTGTAAGAAATGGAATTTTTATCTTTATTGTTTCTGAACATTTTTAAGCATTTTCCAGTGGAAATAAATAATTCGTTCTCTCTATATAGTGTTACAGTTTTTTAATGATATATCCTTTCATTCTTTGACTAAAAATTCAATTATTATTATCTGCAAGTAGCCAACTTAAGATACGCATGTCAATAGCTAACAATTCCTTAATGCCACAAGCAGAGTTGAGAGCGAAGATGATCAGGTAAAAATAATAATAATAAAATAAGGAAACTAAGTGCTAAATCAAATTAATTGTCCAACGAGTGGCACGAAATAAAGTGCTTCTGGCACTTTTAAGACCACACGAGGAAAAAAATGTGAAACGTAAATACTGCGTTGGCCACTGTAAGCTTAAGGATATTCGTCGATTTCATTTGTTGTCTCTTTTGAGTATTTTTCTGAATCGTATTTCAAAAAAATATTAAAATACGTCAAGCAGCGTTACCGAAAACCCACTGTTCAGGACTACTTACAGCTTACGGTTGCCAGATCTCTGGCCCCCGGGATCAAAATACGAGTCTACGAGCTAACGAACTAAATCTATGGGCTTAAATATTAAATTACCTATAATTAATGATCTATAACATTTATGTCTTATGAAATAAGGATGTTTGTTTGCCTATATAGACCTCAGTTGTAGATAGCTGTTTACGAGTATATTTTATTGTAATCAAATACACGGTTTAAATTTTTGTTTTCATTGATGCGCCTGTATTATTTTGACAGAGGTAGAGATAAAACTTATAGTTTCGATGGAAATGAACTGTAGAATAGGTTTTCTGTTGTGAAGTCTCTAGTATCCACACTTCATAGAGACTATCATAATAATCGTAAATTATGGAATGCTGTTTTCGAGAAGGCAAGTGCACCAAGCCTATACAAAATAATGCAATATATTCTCGCTATTCCAGTCAGTGATGCGCATATCGAACATGTTTAGTGTAATGAAAGCTTTATGATCATATGATAGGGATAGAATGGTCGCAGTTTATGTTGAAAAACGTGTCAAGATTTCCATAAAATGGTCTGTAATATAGGATTCCTCTTGCTCGGTGGAGCTCTAAACATATGAACAATAAGATAGGCGCCTATAATTAGTAATTTATTGGATCAAAAGATCCAATATATTTCAGGCAAAAATTTTTCTTGTGTGCGTTATATGTGGAGAACTACATATAGTGTAGCCAAATCAAAACTAACAATTTACTCAATATGATGTACTTATTCTGTAAAAAAAAAAAAAAATACGAAAACTTGATTTAGAGGCTGTTCAAAAATTTTGTGGCCCCTGATCCAAAAAATTCAATATATTTCATTGAATCAAACATTTTGTTGTACGCCTTATATGTGGAGAACTACATATAGTGTAGCCAAACCAAAACTAAACAATTTACTCAGTATGATGTGCCTATTCTGTGTAAAAAAAAAAAAAAAGAAAAAAAAACTCGATTTAGGGACGGTTCAAAAATTTTGTGGCCCCTGATCCAAAAAATTCAATATATTTCATTGAATCAAACATTTTCTTGTACGACTGATATGTGGAGAACTACATATAGTGTAACCAAACTAAAACTGTCAGTCAGGTTAGTATGATGTGCATATTCCGTAAAAAATACGAAAACTCGAATTAGAAGCCGTTCCAAACTTTTGTGGCCCCTGATTCAAAAACTAATTCTTGGTCAAGATCGCAATCTTTTGATGCACTTTTTTGATCATTCGTAAAATTCTTGTTTGCATTTAGTTCGGTAGAGTGTAAGTAGTAATGGCAATGCTAGTAGTTAGTAATAGTGGTTATAAGTGTTAGAAGAAATAACGGTGGTAATACAGTAAGACGCTCTTCAGCCTATCAAATTACAGAAATGCGCTGATCTCCATGTTTATCTTCAGTTAAATCTGGCAACCTTATTTACAGATGCTGAATACAATATTTGAAATGTAACTTTATGTGGACAAAAATAGATAGAAATACTTTCAGTATATGTTTGATGCTTTTCAAATGCCTCGCCAAAATTACATGATACACAATATGTTCCTGAAGGTACTTACTGTATATTGTTGGCACTGTTGGTCAAAATGTGAAGTACAAAATCCCTAAGAAAGTTACATATATCTCTCAATATATACAAGAAACATTACTGTAATATAAGTAATTGCTGGTACAGACCTGTTAAAAAAACTCTATTCTGTTGCTATCTACTGCTAGTTTTGAATTGAACGAATCTGCTTCTAAAAATATGCTATTTAACTTACATTTAAATCGGAATCACTTATTTACATTTTGGTGGACGTCTTTCTAAATTCTTGCTTACATTTATAAGAGGGATTTTTTAACAATAGAGGAAATACTGACATAGGAAATTTTATTTTTCCACAGTCACCCATTTCAGAAATGCACTTCGTCCACCTGTGCTCTGGAGCTGTTACACCTTGGAAAGAAAAAGATGGCAGTTGGTCAGGAAGCCATTGTTTCACAGCGTGTATAACAACCGCATCAATTTCAAATTTCTTCCCATAACCAATTTGTTTTATATATATATATCTTTGTATCACTGTGCACTATCACCCAACATAGTAGCCATAATAGCATCCTTTTCCATCGGTGTTAAGCCTTTCATCTGGAAGTATTTCATCACGGCACGCACTTCAGATTTCCTCATTTTCACAATCCGCACACATTCGCCATCTACAAAACATAGAGAACACTACCAGTATCAATAACATTGTCCTGTACTTTGACACACGTACTTATAAAACTTTAGAGTATACAACATATTACAAACACATTATTTTACAACTCCTCCTATGTCAGGGACACTAATTGAGGAGTTTGATGCAATAAAGGCGTAAGTCTGAAATACACCACCATTTGGAGAAAAACGATGTTAAAAATTTACGTAGTTTTATATATAAAATAATGTAATATGCAGCATTTTATTCCGATATTGAGTTGAAATTCTGACAGGAGGCTAAACAAGCATGGTAAAAGCCACTTATGCGTTTGATATAAAAAGGGTGTAACCTCGCTTACGCCCTTATTACATCAAACTCCTCAATTGTTGAACACTCCTCATATATATAAGTGCAGTGGCAGCTTTTGAGGGAAGCTCCATCGATAAAAGTTAGAACTCTTGTTGCTTCAAACTAATGAAAGAAAACTTACCAACAAGATTACAAATTAGAGCCGCAATTGTTCAGTGGTAGAATGTTCATCTTTGCTGGGAAGGTTCATGGTTCGGTCCCAGCTAGCGCCAAGCGGGCTTTGTGTTGGACAAACACAATGTGTATGGGTTTCCTCGGGGCTCTCCCGCTTTCTTCATTCCACCTTTTCATTCATGCTTATCATCATCGCCTCTTTTAGCCTAGAGGGCATATCTGTGGAATGTAAAACTGAAAGATTTCATTTCAATACAAGTATTGGACCTATAGCCAATTATATCTTTATACAAGAATCAGAACATTAGGTAAGTTTCTTCTCTTAATTAAATAACATACATAACCTTGTATCCAACAATGCTGTGGTTTCTTCTTATATTACTTCGGCTGTCTGGGAATTCCGTGATAACGTTATTCCTGCTGCTTTTCTTCCTTTACTTATTCGTGCTCGAAAAGGACTTCCTTGAAATATTACAACAGATCACCAGAGAAGCATTTAATTTTTGTAGTATCTCGTGTAGATGCTTTCTGAACTTGAAAGTTAAATGTGTAAAATTTAAACTTTAAATGCCACTGATAAGAGTTTACCAAACTATTTACAAATGATTGTGAACAAATATGTTCCCCCATCCAACGACGCATAGTGAGTCCTGTTTACAAAAAGAAACCACTTTTACATCTTTCCACAGTCAGGTTGTCGAACAGAACATTGAAAGAACTTCTTCTCTCTATAATGTGTATGAAATCATAATTCTATGCTTTAAAATTCTCTTTCGTTCGATAATTTAATGCAACTATTCTTCTAAGTAGTAATCACAAACTACTGAAAAAAGCAGAATAGCACTCATTAAGTGGATTAGTTTCCTATACTCTACTGGTGGCATTTAAATATTTGATTTTCAAGAACAGGTGTCTATAACTACGAAGGGTATTGGAAAAGTAATGTCTATGGCGGGCTAACAAAAAATGAACTGATAAAAAAAAAGTTACGATTTTTCAATGTAATCACTTTCCAGTTCCACACATCGTCTCCATTTTGTTCCAAGTGACTTAATGCCTTCAACATAAAAAGATTTCTCCTGGGAGTCAAAGAACTGAATCACAGCATCCATTACCTGCTTATCGCTGGCGCCTAAGGTATTTTTTCAAATGACGAAACAGATAATAATCACTTGGGGCTAGGTTAGAACTGTGGGATGGGTGGAAAAGTTGAATCATTCCCTGTTCTGTGATAGCAGCATGTTCAAGATTGAATGTGTATGCAGACGCATTGCATGAAGAAGCAAAATTCGACGATTTGCACCTCCGCGTCGTTCATTTTGAACTGCTCGGCGTAAATCTTCAAATGTTTTTTGTAAGTTTGTTAGTAGTCCCTGTGATGGTATATCCATTTGGTATAGCTTCAAGCAAAAGAATTCCTTCCCTGTCCCAGAAAACAGTTACATAACCTTGTCAGCCGATTTCTTTGCCTTGAATTTTTTTGGAGTTGGTGACTCCTGATGCTTCCGCTGTGTGGACTCTTGTTTAGATTCTGAGTCATACCAATGAGCCTATGTTTCATCTCCTGTCACTACATGTTGGTAGAAGTAGTTATCTTCTTCCATAAAATCCAAATTTCCTGATACATTTGCACCCGAGTTTGCTTCTGAAAAACGTTCAAATTGTGAGGAACCCATCTGGAACAGACCTTTGTGAGCAGATGATGTTAGTGTAGAATATCTCAAACACTATGAATATCAATCCTTACTCCCTCCGCTATTTCTCTCGTCTTTTTTCATCGATCGGACATTACCAATTTTTGAACAATTTCCACGACTTCAGGTGAAGTTGCTATTTTTGGTCGACCGCTCCTTTTCTCAAACTGGAATAACTTGAGACGGTAGAAATGATTCTACGAACCATATGAACTGGACAGTCGCCTAATGAACACTGCAATCTCGAACCATGAATGGCTATATGTGTGTTTCTACGTGTTCCGGTATTTCTACGTGTCCTGCCAACACCATACATAATTTGGACAATAAAAGGGAGGGAAAAACAGAAAAGGACAAGAGGCCTCGGTATCTGCTGCCGGGTTATATATATATATATATATATATATATATATATATATATATATATATATATATATATATATAAGCAGGGACGCAACTAAGTCACGTCACTCAGTGACCACGTGAGAAGGTAGCAATAGCCATTCATGGTTCGAGATTGCAGTGTCTGTCCAGTTCATATGGTTCGTAGAATCATTTCTACCGTCTCAAATTATTCCAGTTTGAGAAATGGCTGTTAATAGTAAGCAAGCGCTTCGTCTTCATTTGCTGCTCAAAGAGAAGAAACGTAGGGGGGGGGGGATGTATGTGCATCCTATACTATCAACGAGATTGCAAACTGGCCTGTATCATACTTTATATCGTGGTCTGTGTGCAGACAAAATGAAGTTCTTCAACTACTTCCGTATGTTGAAACCTTCATTTGATGAACTTCTGGAGTTAATACGGACATATATTATAGGGATTGACACAGTGATGAGCAGGGCCCGGATTTTGTTGACCTAAAATTTTCTAAAATATGACCTATAAAATGACACTAAAATTCCTCAAAAATGACCCTAAAATTCACAAAAATTGACCTTAAAACTTCCGTTTTTTAAAAGGTTTATTTCGTTAAACATTGTCATTTTTTGAATATCTATTAGATTTTAATTGCCATTTCTCTTTCTCAAAAGTTTTGTTTCAGTTAGTTGCAGTCTATTGATCAGTTCATTGTACGGCATTTTACGTACTGAAAGCGTCAATTCACTCCCGAGTTGAAACTAGGAAGCACACTTAAAGAATAGGTGTTCGCAAGTGTAGACTGTATACATGAGAATAATAGACAAAAATCCCGTTTAAAATCTTTGTACGTGTTCTAATCCATTTTTAGTTACTCACGTGATCACATTCTCTGTGGTCAATAATCCAAAACCATCTGTTTGGCCACCTACAAACTCCTACCTCTACTCAACCAGCTAAAGCTTAACTTAGCTCATTAACTTTTTAGGAATGCTGTTTTTCCACCCCAATAGTCAGGAAGCAGGAAAAGAGGTGACTTAGTATTTTTCAAATCCGTAAACAGTGGTCAATTTAAGACTTCCTTATGTAGAAGGAAAAGAGAAAAATGACCAAAAGTGACCTGAAAGTTACCTTAAAATATTAAAACATGACCTGAAACTTCAAAACGGCAAAAAGTGACCAAAAGTTGACCCTAAAACAATATACTTTTAGAACCTTGAGTTGAAGGATAACGTTTTTATTTGAAGTTGCCTTGTCCTATGCGTAACAGAAAAAAGTTGACTTGTCAACAAGATCCGGGCCCTGGTGATGAGAACAAGTATTACGTCAGAAGAGAAGCTAGCTGTAACTTTAAGGTAAGAACGACGAATTCGGACGAGATACCATAATCGCTCCACATATCTATTGCAAAAACAGAATATAAAAATTTAGCATTTATCCAAGAGTTATCGTGGGAGTAACGGACGGACGTACTAACAGTACAATATTGTTAGTCCCGCTACGTGATAATAATAATAATAGTAATAAACCTAGACCCAGAAATGATTCATTTGGCATTAGGGGTGGCTGAAAATCTTTTGATTAATATAAATGGCTAATACCCAAAGAACAAAACATAGCAGACGACTAGGCAGGGTTGAATTACCACCAGGCCCACTAGGCCCGGGTCTAGGAGCGCAACATTTTGAGGGAAGCAGTTTGAACGAAAATTTAATAAGCAAGACAAAGAAAAATGCAAAAGTATAATAATAATAATAATAATAATAATAATAATAATAATAATAATAATAATAATAATAATAATAATAATAATAATAATAATAATAGAAGTCAAATTAAACACTTTTCAAATAGTAATTGATTTAGCAAGTATGTCGGCTTCAATCATTGGTCGTCGAAGCTAAATGGAATTTTAACGTTACGAAGAGACCGGTGATTATGGTGTACGTCATTTCCCCCCCTCCATCCCTCCTGTGCATGTTCTTTCCTCAACACTTTGTCACAATAACAATCTAGATAAATTTCAACAAACCGATTATTTTAATTATTTTAATGAAGTTCTTAGTGTTTGAATATCCAAACTATTACGGCCGAAAATTCAAATCGAATTTCTTTCATTATTGCACCAATGCATACTGTAAAACTCAAACTCATCATTCTCTGTAACTTTATTTAAAACAACAAAAACAGATCGTGAATTTGCAGCAATTCAAGTCTTTCTTCATACCCATATGCAAACCGAAAATTCATTAAAATTTATAGAAAAAACGAAATAAAGGTATGCATAAAATAAGTGTTTTCATTATTATTATTTTCTGTGTTAAAAATTTCTCTCATCGGGGAGGAGTGGAAAACCCGCGACTAGTGCAAGACGGAAAGGTCTAGTGTGCATGTTTCGTCTGATCATTTTTTTTTTTTTTAATTTAATTTTATTTTTATTTTTTTAACATACATTCACATCAACATACACTGGCAACCTTGTGCGGTGACGGTCACTGCAGTGTCTCCGTGCGTAAGCTACAATTTAAAGCAATGCTTTTCCTCGAGTGACGGACACTGAGAGTTGCTCGAGACAGTTGCGTGAGAGTGGCCGGTGACGGGTCCGAATGCTTCACAAGCAGTTGTGTTTACGGAGTTGCGTCACTCAGTGACTGCGTATGAATAAGCAGTAACAGTAACGAAGGACAAGATTGAGTGAAATTTCAACGTATTAACGAATTAGCTAAATGTTTAATCTTAGATAATTGTCATTGCTAGTAGTGTTCCGTACTTGTTTAGACCCTACTCTTTTATAACTGTATTTGGTTTTTCCTATGACGAGAGTAACACCTAAGCGAGCATTTAGTGAACTAAAAGCCATTAAAACCTATATTTATGGCACACTGTTGCAGATGAAGTTGAGCTCTTTGACAATCTTCAGCACTGGAAGTGAAGAAAGCCACCATGTTGATGTTGAAATAGTCAACGAATTCTTCTCCAAAAAGGATCACCCGTACGGTTGCGTTTCAGATGGTGTAGGTACACCTAAGTTGGTTGCAATTCATCCATAGTTGTGGGGACGAGACACTGACACCATCCCTACGAAGGGGAAAATGACGTGTAAAAGTAGTCAAATACGAACGATATTTTTGTCGAATTCATAGTTTCCAGGGTCGCAAAGATGAATAGTGACACAGTCGATGCTGCTTAAGTCCAAATTAAACCTTGGTTGCCATGGGGGTCCAGAGCGGAGGGTGACAGGCAAAAAGAATCTTAAACATTCTATATTTGTGTCGAATTTATAGTTTTCGGAGTCACTGACATAAATAGTGATATTCCAGATATGGTATATGCCCAAGGTCGACTCAATTGGCATGGGTGTCAGAGGGGAGAACCAGTGAAGATTTCAGAACAGTTCCTTTGGGGTGAGTTTCAATACAATGAGAGTTAAAAGTGGTAATGCACAAATACTAATATCACATCGGAAACTATCAGAGATATAACTTCTAGAAATTGTCGTTGCTCCAGGGAGGCATTACCCCTTGATCACTCACTAACATCGTCACTGCTTTCCAGGGGCGTAGGCAGGAATTTATTTCAGAGATCGAAAGCTTTTTGAGGGGTTCAAATTGAATATGAGGACATATTGTACCAAAAAGTCTAACATCATCTCTAACATCTTGTTTTGGCTTCTAGTCCCCCGTCGAATGGTGGTGAAGCATACAGTGAAATGGCGAGCTAAGTTTGTGCTTTCTTTGATTCGGGCAGGAAAGATTACCAGCTTATGTCGGAGCTTTGTTTTGGTGTCAATGTTGTATGCACTTTGTAATTACTGTCTTCCATCCCTTGTTTAACCAATCCTCATCTGTCTTAAGCTTTTTTTTTTCTAAGTAGAGATTTTTCAAAAACAAGTCTTTCTCTTCCATCCTGAGCTCCAAATATTTTTTTAATCAACAATATTGTGTTGTGTTTCTTAGATGTCACTTGGATGCGAACCTGTAACTTTAAAAAATCTCGCGTTTACGTAATTGTTACGAGAGGCCTGAAATTGCGTTCTACTTTACGCATCCCTGAGATGTTCCTTATCCGTAATTTTAAGTTTCTGTCAAGTTTATTAAGAGATTTAACAAGGGATTTCGAGATATGGATATGGACTGTATTGATTGCAAACTCTAAGTTCCCCTTTCTTTATCAAATTTCCAATCCCCTTTTCCTTCCTTTCTAAGTAAAAGAAATCTAAAACTGCTTATTAATTCCTCTGTCTCTAAACTAAATTGATGCCGAGGTATGGACATATAATAACTGCAACCATCATTTCCTTCCTTCCACGTCGAATTTCAGGAAAAAAAAATGCTTTCTTAGTGGTACCTTAGGTCACAAATTGTGTGTGTCGTGCACTATGCGTTGAGCAATCAATCAGGACCTCTGTATTATTATTATTATTATTATTATTATTATTATTATTATTATTATTATTATTATTATTATTATTATTATTATTATTATTATTATTATTATTATTATTATTATTGAAATTTGAACTCTGAACGGGAAGTAAAAAGCAAGGGTAACTATGGTGATAGAAAACTGTAGCAAAAAGAAAGCCTATTTTGTGAGTCATTGATTAGACTAATTATTTCGGGTACTCTAAAGAGCAGAAATATGTGTATCCTTAAGAAGCAATAAAAATCACTAAAAGAATTCGAAATGTGGATATGGAAAAAAATGAAAGAAATTAGCTGACTAGAACGAAAAACAAATTAAAAATATTAACATGAAAATAGTTTAATGAATAGGTATGTAATAAAAGCACTCGTGCCTTTTCGGTTCAAATTAGATCATAATGTGTTTCTGAGATCCCAAATAGTGCTTTCAGAAAATTTCAGACCGCGGAAACCTCAAAAAGTTGCCCAAAATTACTATGAAATTTGACATATTTAGGCAGGGTAGATAAAAGGGCTCATGGATTTTAGATCAAATTTAATCACAGTGCGTTCGTGAGGTTTCATAGAGTGTTTTCAGATAATTTCAGGCCGTGGAATCCTTAAAAAGTTGCTCAAAATTGCGATGGAATTTATCGTCTATGGACAGGGTAGATAAAAGGGTTCGCAGCTTTTGGTGTAAATTTCATCGCAATGTTCCTGAGATCCCATATCGTACTTTCAGAAAGTGTTACATCACAGAAACCTCAAGAAGTTGACCAAAGTTACAATGGGATTTACCAGTTATGGGCAAGGTAGATAGATCTCTCAGGTTTCTGGTTCAAATTTGACCACAATGTGTTCCTGAAGTCCCAAATAACGTTTTCAAAAATTTTGAAGCCGCGGAAATCTCAAGAAGTTGATCAAGATTACGATGAAATTTACCATTTATGCATGGGTGCCCGAAGGGGAGGGCAGGGTGGGGCCCGGGTCCCCCTCTGGCTCACGAAAATGTATACGTAATATAGCAAACTACGTAGGCCTCCAGCATAATATAGCAACCATGGAGATGGGCACCCTCTTGAAAATTTTCCTCGGGGGCCCCTGCATATGTGGGTGGCCTAAATAAACGTGCTCTCAGTTTTTCGGTTTAAATTTGATCACAATATACTATTGAGGTCCCAAGTGTTGCTTTCAGGAAATTTGAGACCGTGGAAAACTCAAAATATTTGCCTCAAAATACTGTAGAATTTACTGGCCATGGGAGGGGTTGGCAAAAGGGCAGGCGGTCATTCAATTCCATTTGATCACAATGTGTTGTCAGATCCCATGTAGTGTTTCTGGAAAAATTGAGACTGTGAATTTAAAAAGAAAGAAAAGAAAAAAAGTTTTAAAAATGAGGTTATAACACATTTTAGGTATACCCTATTTTATAAGTATGAAGCGAAGAATATTGAAGATAACATCCGTTTCTTTTGATATAATTTGATCCTACTATGTATGTGATCTTTTGAGCTTTTTTCAGAAAATTGTTGACAGCGAAAACGCAAATTTTGCTTAGAAACAGGACTCTTGATAGTCTGACACGTTAAACTTTGTGGAAAAAATCTCATAAATTGTGACTGCCACTTGAAGAAACTTTTGGGTTTTTAGATTTGTTTACTTAAATGCTAGTGAAAGTATGCCCAAGTGAGTAAATTTTATGGTTCTACGAAGTCAGTATGAAGCGAGCGGACAACCATATTCCCTACACTGGTGCCAACACTGGATGGCTTTTCACAGTGCCTAGTGTCCCCATGAACAGTTAGTTCTTCGTTCCTGGCAAAGCGGGGCATTCGCACGTCGCCATTGCTACAGCTTTTACTGATCGTACAAGATAAATATGGGAGACTTGAAGGTGTCACAAACGTCACGCATAGAGAGCCAATGACAAAATACAATATTTCCAGACAAATCACGCTTTTCTATGAGCATCATGATGATCGCATCCGCATCTGGCGCTACCGTGGCACTAGGATGCTTGTATTTTGCATCGCCACGTCAGTCCGGCATCGAGTGTTATGGTGGGGTGTCATTAGATTCTGTACTCCATCAATCATCGCTACATCGACAGGATGTTGGACCCGATTGTGGTCCCTCAAGTGCAGGTCTTATCGGAGTCTATATTCGAGCAGGGTAACGCGCGCCCTCATGCTGCACGTACTTTTCTACACAATTCCTAACACAATGTTCGTCTGATTCCTTGGAAGGCGCGTTCCTCTGATCTTTCGCCAATTTGTCACATCTGGTCGATGATTGCGCAACGCCTTTCACATCTGCGAACTCCACCAGCTACAGATGATGAGGTGTGGCATTGTTTTGAAAACCCATAGCTTATCATATCCCAGGAGAACATCCAAGGATTCATCCTCTCGAGGCCTCGCCGTGTTGCAGCCGTTCCAACCGCATATGATGGGCCCACAGACTATGGGCCATCGCTAGTTTGCCCCGCTGTCGCCACGTTGTCCCGCTTTGTACAGAGAGGTAACTTTAATCATTTGCTACTTGTATTTACCATTAATCTGTGACTGCCACTTCTATTTTGTCTCCTTCTTGGCGCTATATTTTTAATGGAGAGCATGTATTTTCCACCGTTCATTGTCAGGGGTAATAATAATAATAATAATAATAATAATAATAATAATAATAATAATAATAATAATAATAATAATAATAATAATAATAATAATAATAATAATAGTAGTAGTAGTAGTAGTAGTAGTAATAAACGCAAGCCGTTACCAGACTATTTTCTGAACAAACTCGACATCAAATAGACCTATTGTAACTATTTAGATGGTTTTATATTTATTTTTATCCAGGACAATATCTTGTATTTTTCAACAAAAGTCATTTTTAGTATATTGTAATATCCCATATGATGTTGTAAACAAACAATTCCACATGTCAGTGTTTACAAACACCACCACGTGATTCGGCAAGAAGACTTCACACCAGAGGGACCTACAATCACTTGCAGACGACGGTTTCTAGCCCCTCCCACGGAGCAGAAGACGACATCGGAGCAGCTGCGCCACCGCCACCCAAGAAACCCTATAAATTGGATGAACAAAGGCAATTCAGTACCAGTTTTCTGGTGACCCTCCTCTAGTCTGCTACGGGACTTTAGGAGTAACCTAACTCCAAGCCTATAGTCTGCTACGGGACTACGCCTATCCTATCTCCTGGCTTAGCCTGCTACGGGGCTCTGTCTGGGAATCCTAACCTCAGCCGCTTAGTCTGCTACGGGGCTCTGTTGGCCACTCAACCCGCTTCTGCTTGCTACGGAGCATTGGTTCCTTAATTCCACTTTGCTTAACCTACTACGGGGCTCTGTGGAGATCCTGTCTGCGACCTAACGGCGAAAACACAATCTATAACTAACCCTGTATATTAGAGAAAATATTAGTGCAGTATTTTGTAAAAATACTTTTATAGTGGAGAAGTTTTATAATAAAACTGGTAGTGGGAGATCGTTTCCAGACACACTTTTTATTAAATGCTCTACCTATACCTATATGGGAAAAAGTTTTACAATATTCCTTATTGTACACAAAAAGGTGAAAAATATTTTCTAAGAGAACTTTCTTTCTTTTCTTCATGTTCGACAGTGGATCTACTTTTTGTGGAAAGAAATGGATGGTCAGATAGACTCTGGTGCCTCAAAAGCCGAAATGAACTGAGTTCCCATGGAATCAAAAGATAAAGGTTCCTATCATTGCAAATCAAATGCCAATACATTTCTTTAAGTTTCTCTGTCCAGGTGTTTCTCTGATTCAGAATTGGGTATACTGGAGGTTAGTTTGTTATTTCATGCAGGTGACACAAAGCCGAACCAGAAACTTCACAAGAAAGGAGCTTGTATAAGAGTATAATTTTACCAAACTGATGATTAAGCCAGAATTAGTAGGCATTAAAGATCCGAACTTCTTATAATGAAGTACAAAGATGAGAAAAGTGCGATTTAAGAAATACTAGTTAATACCGGTACATGCTGAAGAAGCTGTTGAACTAGTTTAATGTCTCAAATGTGGATCTGTCACAAAGAATACAAAACCACAGAAAAGTAAAGTTTCACATTTAAATGTAGTTACAAAATATGCGCTTATATTTCCAGATGCAAGGCATGTTTTAACAATCCGAAGTGTTGTAAAGAAAAATGCGGGGCATATCTAAGTTTGATATGCAACACATTCTTCCAGTGCACAAGACTAGAATTTAAGAGATAAGACTGCGCATGATATTTTTGTGGGTGCAAGAACAATATAATCGCTCAAAAATATCTCACGAATCAGAAATAGATGAGAAATCAATCACAGAGTGAACAGCGCTTCTCCGAGAAGTTTGTTTCAGATCGAACGAAAAGGTAAGGCTTGAAGGCGAAGTAAAAATCGATTAAGCACGTATCTTCACAAGGAAGAATCACAAAGGATGAATCTTAAAAGGACAAAAATACCGAGCTTTTATGGGAAGCGGGTAGAACAATCAACTGGCAAGTGCTTCATAGAAATAACAAGAGCACAGGGTGCTGCAACACTCGAAGATCAGACGAAATGTGAAATAAAAGTCCTTAGTAATGACAGATTCCTGGAGGAATATTTATTTAAAAAAACTTGTTTGTGAAACAAACCTATCAATCACTTGATATGTTTCTCTCGAGTCGAACTCTCAATCAATATGAATGAGGGAAAATCATTGACCTGATTGTAACAACAAATCACGTGGAACGAATGTGGAAAAAACTGCAAAAGAAATTGAAATCAAAGAATTTACATTGTAGTGTATAAATAAAAATCAGTATCATTTGCTTCTGCAGTGGACAATTGTGGTTCCCCCTCCCCTTTAAATGCAGGCATAGGAATTTCATAACCTTTATCCTCAATATAAGTTTTACAGGGTCTATATTTTAATCCATTGACTACTAATTTACTAATATAAAACGTACAATTCTTATGTACATGGGATGTTTTGCCCCCCAAGAAAAATCGCAACAGGTGCTCCTGGCTGTCAGTATTCCTTTTCTTGCGACGAATTCGCACAATTACAAAGATTCATTGTTTCGTTTTTGTTCTACAGTGATAAGAGTGTTCATTTCCAAATAAACTGTTAAATATCAACAGTTTTACTATATCCCAAACTAGGGATGGGTGCGCCACATGCCATCAAATGGGATCTCAGTGAATTTGACACTTTTCAGGTGTGACTTCTCATTCATTCACGTAGTAAATGTGCAAAAGCTACATCAATAGGTGTTCTTTTAGCATTTGTCCCCTTATAAGTGCAGTATGGTTGGTTTTGGCCAATTTTGACCATTGCGTACACGTGATACAATTTTGGAAAAAATATATGTGAGTGTAGGGTTAAAGCGACATCTAAAATTTATTATTATTTTTTGTTTTCATAATTGTACTCGCAGACCATCATACGTCAAAAGGGACTCAAAATATTGAATCGAATTTTTTGAAGGGGAACATGGTCGGGGGAGCTGTTTTTTTTTTTTTTTTTTTTTTTTTCAGACAAAGCCCTTGTATACACCTATACAAATATCCAAGTTCGAATAGAATCATTGAGCCATTCTTGAGAAATAAATTAATCCCACTTTTCCGATTTTGCGCCATTTCTCATGAACCAATGAGAGTTGAGGTTTGAAACGTGAGGGATTGATATATCTTGGGGTACTTACATACAACCCACTTGTCGTCCTAAGATTCATCTAGGGCCATTTCACTATACTCTTCCACCCATGCCCTTTACAAACATAGGTATAATTTCTAATAGCTGTCTTTTTAGCAACTGAAAAAATACTTCTTGCATAACAGCTGTGAGTTCCATTTTATTACAACACATTTTTAATATTTAAGTATCGAGAACCCCCTGGCTAACTCCCACGGACCCCCAGCGGTCCGCTTACCCCACTTTGAGAACTACTGCCATACACCAAAAAATGATAAGAGATAACTAGATTTTTTTTTGTATGAATCCAGGATTCGAAGATTGTCATCTTGATTTCTATCCCCCTATGTAAACCGGAAATGGTGAGAAACTACCATTTCCAGTCTCATAAGAAAGAAAAAACGAAAGCCGGAAGCAGTTTTTGATATGGATTCGGTGCAACAATGGTAGTTCCCATCTCTAAGTTTAATGCAACTGAAAGTGATAAATACCAGTAGCGGCTCGTAGTCTGTACAAGCACCGGTTGCAATGTTGCAATATCAAAGGTATGTAGGTACGCGCAAGTGTTCCCCTCCCCCAGCATTCTTGAGTCCTATCCAAGAAATATTCAGGAAATATGAAGAGGAAAGTCTTTTAAGCTCTATTTGTATATTATTGATTAAATTATTTCTCGAATATTAATTTAATATATAAGCTATTTCCTTTTTTTCAAACAACCACTATCAATGTACGTTTATACACTATTTATATACAAAACCTCTACACTCATGTTATTGGACACGAGATAAATCGAATATATAGTATGTGCTGTAAGCCATGAATGATGGCGTTAATCCGAAAAGAAGAAAAAAAGCAAGAAAATTGCATGCACGCAGTTAAACAAAATTATTTAATTATATAAACTATGCATTATTTTAGAATGGAAGGTCTTTCTTCGATCTTTCGGGCTTCAAATTTTTCTATGACTTTATTGAAATCTGAAATGCTGCTCGCCAAGTTTCTCTGAATAGAAAGCATCGCTACCGCAAATATTTTCCGCTTTATTTTCTTTGGGGTCCAGAAACACCTCTCTCCTCCGACAATACGCATTTTGTTAGCATTTCTTTGTATAAATATACGGAACAAAAAGTCCATTTTCAGGAACCACGTATTTTTTTTGTCTGTAAAGAAGCATGAAATCTAAGATGTTTTCCTTTGAAAATTAAAAGAAAAAAAATAGTTTAACATTCCAGCAAATTAGGCTAAAGAAGACAGATGAGTATTGGAAGTGAATGATTTTATATTAATTTATGCTCTCCGCCGGAAATCGAACACGGAATCATGTGCACGAAGGACACAGAGCTAGGAATTAGATCCGTAGTAAGACATTTTCTTCTTGGAGACTCGATTGACCTCCCTTCCCCCCCAGAATAGGATTTTTTAAAAAAATAAATCTTATCCCAAGAATTTTCACCTTTGTATTATAAATGTTAAATAAAATCTATTGACTTCGAACGACCGCCCCCCAAACTTTCAGCCTGGATCCGTCCCTGCTACCACCAGACTTATATTTGTTCTTTGCGAGTTTATGTTTTGTGAATAACTTCTTTCTTCCACGCGTCTGTATCTTCCTCACCCTATCAACTGAGTCAAGCGCTGCTAAGCGGAGGAATTCGTAACTATTACAGAAGCTGACCAGTTGCGGAAAAAATGCAACCGTAAGGGACCAATACGGGAAGATAGGAGCGTTGCAAGAATAAATCCACTTCCCCATGTTAAGAGATAGGAGCTCGCTGCCATATGCTCAATGTTACTGCTTCCAGTGGCAACGTTCGCTGCCACTGGAAAGGTAAATCTCTCTCTTTCTTTTCGTTTTTTAATTGACTTTTTTCAGAAATGCATCAATACTGTTTTGCGCTCAAGAGCAAAGGTTTATTTTTTACTGATACACTACTTTAACACTTAAAAATATTTTTAGTATTTAAAAAAATATCCGGTTGCACAACCATGCAACATATAGTACCAGCCGCCACTGATAAATACTTACTAAATCCCCGGTTACAATATTGATTCTCCTAGAACGAGAGAGATACTAGGAAGCGACAAACGTCTCTTTTAAATATATAATTTCATAATCCCAAGAAAAGGTTTCAAGCCCTGCCCACTGGTCTAATGGTTAGCGCAGCGTTTCCCAACCGGTGTGCCGTGAATGGGTCGCTGGTGTGCCGCGAGGAATCAAAACAAAATTATTAATTTTATAGCAATCAAATTGCAAAACGTAGGGAAAAATGTATATTTGTATTTCACATTACTATGAATCTACAATTATAAGTTCCATACCGGGTGAGTGTTCTGTACATTTCTAATGTTGAAAAAAGTATTGGTTACCATTGTTATGATCATTATTGCTTCTTTATTGTTGCAGACTATTTCGTAACTTGAAAATTTAAAATATTATTCAATCTTTTCGACAAATTACCTACATTTGTGTTTTAAAAGTAAAAAAAAAAAAAAAAAAAGTTTGTTCGTTCGTTAGTGATTTTTAGTTTAGTGATTTTCGTTCTTAGTAAAAGATTGGATACAGTTTTTTAAAAGAAAGCGTATTTTTAAAAACCTGAATCCAATATTTCATTGCAATTGTTTTCTATTTTTAAATTAGAATGAAAAATAAGCATAATGATTTACCACGGGGGAAAACCAGTGATAGAGTTTTCTTCTCTGTGAGGAGATCAATAATCACAGAAAAAATACCACTGTGTTTTATATTTACAAATAATAATGTCTATAAGTGTGCCGCGAGAATCCAAGTAACGCCTGTAGTGTGCCACAAGTTGAAAAAGGTTGGGAAACGCTGGGTTAGCGTGTATTCGTTTGATGCACAGGGTCCCGAGTGGGGAAAGCATTGGAACTGGAGGCTCTCCCAATAATCCGATTTGAAAAGTGCTTTTTGCAGATAAGTGTGATGATTTGTGTCCGACTGCCAAAAAGGAAAGTGAGATGAAATTGGTTTCTCTTGTTTTTTTTTGTTTTTTTGTTTTTTAATTTTTAATGAAAATGAAGGTGTGCGACTGTGTGTGACGTAACCTGATGTGAAATCTTATCTCCTCCTTACCCCTAGGCCCTAGAACACGAAGAGTATATGGACTACCCAATGTCAGTAGAACCCATCTTTTCAGTAAATGCACATTTCATCCATTTGTAGTATCAGCCTAGGCATCTACTCATGCTTCGTAAGTCAACTCTATGGCCTATGGAACCCGGAGGTTCAATGGCGCGTTCACAAAAGCTCTCCATTGACTTCTATTCTTAGCCAACTGGGTCCAGTTTCTACTTTGCATTCCTATTTTTACAAGATCCATCTTAATATTGTCTTCCCATCTGCGCCTAGGTCTTCCTAATGGTCGTTTTCCGATTGGTCTTACCGCTAACACTTTAAAAGCGTTCATACTTTCTTCCATCCTGGCTATATGTCCTGCCCACCTAAGCATCCTAGACTTGATGACCCTAACAATGTTTGATTAGCCGTATAATTTATGTAGTTCCTCGTTATGAAGTTTTCACCATTCCCCATTCCCGTTCCTCTTGGATCCGAATATTCGTCTGAGGATTTTGTTCTCAAATACTTTCAGTCTATGTTCTTCCCTCAGAGTAAGCTACCATATTTCGAAACCATACAGAACAACAGGCATGATTATCGTTTTATATATTTTAAGCTTCAAATTCCTCGACAGAATTCGCGACGACAAGAGATTTTGAACTGAATAATAACACGAATTCCCTGTTTTTAGTCGATATTTAATTTCTCCGTGAATATGATTTTCGTCTGTTAATATTGATTCTAGATTTTTGCAAGTATCCACTTTATCAAAAGTATTATTTAATATTTTAACGCATTCATAATTTGCCGTGTTACGGTCCCGACGCACTTCCATGTATTTAGTTTTCTCTGCATTTCTTTCTATTGTTCTCGTATCATCCCCTATTAAATTTACATCATCAGCGTACGCATAACCTGGTGAACTCCGTTCAACTCTAGGTCCTGGTTGCTATCTTTGATTTTCCTTATAGCGTATTCCATGGCAAAGTTAAATAATAATGGCGACAACGCATCTCCTTGTTTCAGGCCATTCTCGACGTGATAGCTCGTGGCCAAAAATTTTCCTACCGGGACTTTACTTTGGGATTCATTTAAACATGCCTTAATTAATCTAATTAGCTTTTTCGGTATTCCAAATTCTGTAAGAACGTTGTACAATATTTCTCTCCTAACCGAGTCGTAAGCCTTTCTAAAATCAATAAATAGTTGATGTACTGGGCTACTGTATTCCCACTTCTTTTCGAGTATTTGGCGAATGGTAAATATTTGATCGATAGTTGACCGATTTCGTCTCAATCCGCACTGATAACCTGCAATAATTTCATCTGCATATGGGGTCAGTCTTGCTAATAGAATGTTTGAAAGGATTTTTATAGGATGTTGATAGAAGAGAAATCTCTCGATAATTACTACAGTCAATTTTGCCGCCTTTCTTGTGGATTGGAACAATGATTGATTCTTTCCACTCTTGTGGCAATTCTTTCTTGTAGATAAGGAGGATGAGTTTGTGTATCTTGTTCCACAATTTTTCGCCTCCAGGTAAAATTAACTCAGCCGGAATTTCGTTTACACCCGGAGATTTGTGTTTCTTTAATTTCTTTATAGCGATTTCTACTTCTATTCGGTTGTGTTCTGGAATATACGATTCTGCGGTGTGTATCTCCCTTTCTCCCCGCACATTAGTTTTTAGCTGCGTGTTAAGCAAATCGTAAAAGAAATATTTCCATATATTTAAAATGCTATCTGTATCAGTGAGAACTGTTAAATCAGCTTTACGAGGTTGATAGCCTTTCTTAAATTCGTTGATCCCTTTATACATGTCCCGAATGTTTTTATTTTTACTATTATATTCAAGTTCCTTAATTTTAGCTTTCAAAAAATCGCGGTTCTTTGTTCTAAAAGTTTTGGAAGTTTCCCGCCTGGTGTCTAAGAAATTTTGTGTAATTATTTCATTCGGATTTTGTAGCAAACGTAATTTTGCCTGTTTTCTCTTCTCTGCTAAGTCGAACCATGGTTTGTTCCTACGTATTTCCGCGTGTCCCAGGGCGAAAGAAAGAACAAAAGGACGCAGTTCTTAGGCTACATGGAATGAAATTTGACAAATATACCTACTAGTCCAGGAAATCTAGAGCAATTATACCCTTAACCTGGGCAAAATTGCAATAGAAGCTTTTAAAACAGTTTTTTATTCAGGAATCATTACTGAATAACATATTCAAAATCCGACAAAATCGGACCACGGGAACACTGCCAAAAACGGTTTTCAAAATGGCGGACCATGATTTAAAAACCTTGCGTCTATCTTGCAATTTTCTTCTGTATCTCGGTTTCCTGTAATCCGATTTTGACGATTGTTTTTTTAAATCAAAGGTCATTTTACGTACTATATTTTTTATTAGGAGCACTGATGTCCTATCTCGCACAGTTTCTTGTGTAAAACGACATTTAATTTTAAAAATCATAATTTCTTACATTTACACCTTAAATAATTGTCTGTACCTCGGGTATATGCAATCGGATTTACATGAAACATTTTTTAAATAAG
Source organism: Thermobia domestica (assembly GCF_964235325.1). Classification (NCBI taxonomy): domain Eukaryota; kingdom Metazoa; phylum Arthropoda; class Insecta; order Zygentoma; family Lepismatidae; genus Thermobia; species Thermobia domestica. The sequence continues at coordinate 129,331,969 of NC_137456.1, read as the reverse complement.
AGCTACATATAAATGCTAAAGTTTTTAATAACGACACTTTTCTCCTATCTTACACCGTTTCATGTAAAAAAAAAAAACTATTAATTTACAATCAACGTATTTTTTATTTATCTATTTAATCATTTGATAAAGCTCAATAAATTAAAATATTATTATTGGTTCTTCCATGTGAACTTTTTGGTGTATTTTAGTATCGCATGAGATAACTGAGACTTGTCAGCTTTCCTCATCACACTCTGAGATTCAAATAACGCAGGAGGATAAGAACAAAGTTCATAACACATCACATCTTCAAGATTCATATTCCCACCAGCAGCAACAGTCATCATTCTCTGAAAGAGAAGTGCTGCATCTATTTGTATATCATCATTAATTCGACTCACAACAGCAGCATCAGATCCTAGAGTTTTCGCTTTGTCGGATCTTTTCCCAGAATATTTGAATACATCATTGCCCATCATTTTTTGAACGATGTCTGTACCAATGGAATGCAGTTCATCAACATTTACTCCAGGATCAGCTATTACACCTGTGACAATGTTAGAAAGATCTGGGCCAGAATTGAATGGGGATATTGATTCTAGTGGGTCAACAACTTTTTAAATATCGTTACTGTCCCTAGATTGTCTACTTTCCCTCATTTCTTTGTGTTGTTCACTGCTTTCCAACAAACTTTTATTGCTAAGTTATAAGTTGAAGACACAGGCATAGAAAGTAGCTATGTTTCTCTTTGAATATCTGTAAATCCACTCCCTCGTGTCAGACCTTCTCTACTTTTCAGAGAACGCATTAATACTTGCTCTATCACTAGATCTGAACCTAATCCGGCCCATACCCTATCACTTCTTCTTATCACAAACTTGCCTTCCTGGAACATTTTGTGAACAAGTGGATTTTCAGATTCCAAACTGAACATTTTCTGCAAATATAAATATAATGACTTGAGGTAATTGTGATGTCCAGCTGTTGCAACTATTGGGAGAATCTCCATCACAGATTGCAAATGTAAATCCCATGAGCCAGTCCTATCTGCTGTTATTAAGTTACGTGCAACGTTGATCATTTGCATATACTTTAGCTAAAGTTTACTTGTTCTTGAGAAAGACTGAAGGTGAGTTTTCTTCTCCTCCAAAGCAGTACTGATTTGAGATAATGCCATAGACAGCTCCACGTCCTCAACATGTTGTTTGCCATTTATGACGTTATCAAGTAAGATACAAGCTTCTTTAACTAGATGATGAGGGGATCCATCTTCATTGCGAGGGAAAACATCTGAAACCAATAAGGTACAAAGAGCTACATCTACTATCATATGCCCTCGCATTGCTCGAGAAACAGCTTTTCCAGACATCATATGCAGCACAGCATTTGATCCATAGATTTCTTGAAGTACTTCAGATAATCCTGAACCATTCATCAAAGTGCCACTTGAACTCAAAAGGTTGATCAAAGTATGAAATGTTCCCATCATTATAACAATATCTTGGAGATCTTGTTGCCCATGGATAATTTGGGAAGCTTTCCAAAATAAAGGCTGATCAAAAGTAATAATACAAGGGATACGTTGTTTATGTGGTAACTTGTTCAAGTACTGCAATGTTGAGAGTATACATGTCATGTCACTAGCTGCCATATCAATGATAGGAAGAAATGTGATTGATGCCACACCAGGTTGTGAAACATTTGTTCAAGAATGAATTGTTTGCATAGTTCCTGACCAACTTGGACCTGATCTTTCGGCTGCACATATTTGCCACAGAAGATTTAACCTACTTATAGAGGCAATGGCCAATATTGGAAGTTTGCTGAATGAAATCTCCCTGAGCATACTTCTTGAATGTCTGTATTCCACAATATCAACTGCTGCAACATTCTTAATGTCACTTTCAGCAATCTTACAGCGTTGAATAATTGGATGGGTCTTGTTCTTTGAGATTGTAGCTGCAATCATACCCATCCCATGAAAGGTGTTCTTTACATCCAAAGTACAAACATTGTGGTCAACATTATCAGCTGCTAGAAGAACTGCAGTGTTGTTGGCAGTATTTAACGAGATATGGCCACCTGATACTGCAGCATTTCTTTCAAATCTAATTACTTCGGAATATGATGAACAATAACCAAGACTGTGAAGCAAATCAACAAGGTACTTTATCTAAAGTTGTGATGCAGCTGGATAGCTAAACCAATCTGCAATGGACATAGTAATATTCTAGGACGTATACCTTGCATAATGCTCTGACCAATTGAGCCAATTTTTATAGAGGGATCCTTTCCCACAAATAGTTTTGACAACAGTAATTTCAAACTCTTAGGTACGTATTGCAAAGTACTTTCTTCAGTAAGGTCACTTGGAGATGGGTATACATCCACATTAGAAACGTTGAGGGATTTCACCTCACTTCTGATTATTTTGGCTGCTGCTTCTATTAAGTATATCTTCTGTAATTCAATATCACATTCTTTTGACTTTTGGTGATAATTTTGAAGAATTTTAGTGGCTGTATCAAGTAAAGTGACTACATCTGCCTTTCCACTTCCACCAGAAATAATAATTTTCTCTCCATAATACTCCAAAAGTTTCCTCTTCATATGTCTCCGATCATAGGCACAGGTTCGACTCCCTTCAAGATATTCTTCCATTTTTGAAATTAAATCTCCCATCAGCAGTTGTTCTTCATCATTATTTTCCAAGTACGAACAAGTCTGAAGGAATGCAAGGTACTGTTCTTCATACTTGGCCGACCTTTCTTTATGTACTTATTGGAGGAAGAGAATTCACGGGGAATGTTCCTACCAGTTCGAAAATTGACACTACAAGTGTTATGATAGACGCAGTCCACAAATGTATCGCAAAACAAGCAATGAGTGGCACTACGAATTGGGTCTTCATTTAAACGTACACTTTTCTTGGTTTTGTTTCATCACTAGTCTGCCGTTTCTTGACACCAATATCCTTTGAATCTGTAAATCGTTTCCGACATGAAACATGGACACTAATACCAGGAACAGCAACAACATCAGTTCTGCGCCTGTGGCTTGCTTCATTTATGCCATCTGCTCCTTTCTGTTTAATTTTAACTATCTCTTGCTAACTGTCCAATTTTTCCTTACATATCACACAATATTCAGACATCTCCATTTTTAAATTAAACAGAAAAAAAGCAAATTATAAATAGTTGCTTTCTAAAATATTAAAGCCGTAAAAACAAAAATTAATAATAAAAACAAATTAAGAAAACAGGCAACTAACACACAAATTAAACATTATTTAGAAATACAGGGTGGCCCAAACGGAGGTATACACCCCTGCATTGATCAAGTATAACATTCTAGCTTATGGGTTTATTTGCTTCGGCTGTTCCGGGCTTAAGGTATAAGTAAAAATACATTAAGAACAAATAATAAAGAAGCTAGGTGATAACAATAAGAAATGGTATGAAATACAGGAGATAAGTACGGAACTGTGTACCTACTTTTGGGCCACCCTGTATATTAGAACATTTGGAATAAATTTATACTATTTTTGGGAGGGTTATAATTTTTTCCCCTTATGATTTAGGAAACCTTATGTAGTTATATAATATCTCCGATGGATGAGTGGTTACGCTCGTCACCTTGTGGTGAAGAGGTCCCGGGTTCGATTCCCGGTGGCGTCATTTGGTTCAGATCCCACGTTAAACTGTAGGGACCATCTTCAAACGTCATCATCAACAAAACAGTGAAAATCGGATAAGATGAACCCGAGATACAGAAGAAAATTGCAAGATAGACGCAAGATTCTTTAACCATGGTCCGCCATTTTGAAAACCGTTTTTGGGGGTGTTCCCGTGATCCGATTTTGTCGGATTTTGAATATGTTATTCAGTAATGATTCCTGAATCAAAAACTGTTTAAAAAGCTTCTATTGCAATTTTGCCCAGGTCCAACTGTAAATTGCCTGGACTATACAGTATTATTTCTGAACAAAGAGCATAAGAAAATGGAAAGTGAATGATATTCTTAGAAATGGTAAGAAGGATCATTGTTGTGAGTGAAATGCGAAAAACAAACAAATTTATATATGGGTCTAATATGGAAGCGGTCTTACCCCTCCCCTCCTCCAATGTTGAAGACAGATTTGCGCCGATGGACATCCAACATAATACTTATGTATTAAAAACAAACTTTTAATTTTTTTCTTTCACTTGACTCCACGCCCAGGATTACTAGGCATTCCGATTACGTAAACTAAGCCCTCCTGATGGTATAGTGGATAGGGCTCCCGTCTTTGGTACATAGGCAGCGGCGCAAATCTGTCTTCAACATTGGGGGAGACAAGTAAGACCGATTCCTTTTTTTTTTTTCTGTTAAGCGATGCTCAAAATATTTGTGAAGTTGAAAAACCATCGTGTGGAGGATCAGGGGAGCAGAGTTGTCTTCAACATTGGAAGGCGGGCAAATTTGAAGCTTATTCTGGGGGTGACATCAATTTCATCTCACTTTCCTTTGCGAGGGCCGCGGTGGCTCAGTGGTAGAGCGTTCACCTCTGGTGCTAAGGGTCTCGGGTTCAAACCCTGCTCCCGCCAAGTGAACTTTGTGGTGGACAAACACCGTGTGCGTGGGTTTTCTCGGGGTTCTCCCGTTTCCTCCCACTTTCTTCATTCCACCATTTCATTCATCTCTCATCTTCACCGTCTCCTTTAGCATAACCGTGGGACGTAAAACTCAAAGATTTCATTTTTTTTCACTTTCCTTTGTGGCAATCGGGCACAAATCATCACATATTTTTTTGCAAAAAAAAAAACATTTTAAATCGGATTATTGGGGGTCAGTCCCCCCAGTTCCAAGATTGAAAGGACATGTCCCCCTCATCCCCCCGGAATTTGCGCCAATGTACATAGGATAATATATATTCTACATTGGGAGGCGGGCAAATTTGAAGCTTATTCTGGGGGTGACATCAATTTCATCTCACTTTCCTTTGTGGCAATGGGGCACAAATCATCACATTTTTTCCCAAAAAACACATTTGAAATCGGATTATTGGGGGCACAGTCCCCTCCAGTTCCAAGATTGGAGAGGACATGTCCCCCTCATCCCCCCGGGATTTGTGCCAGTGTACACAGGATAATATATATTCTAATACTGGTAGAAGAGCATTGAATACATTACGATCATTCGGGAAAAAATAAAATGAAATTAGATTTAGAGTCTAACGTCTCATGATTATGCCCTGAGGCTAAGAGACGGTAATGATGATAATAAATGAAATGGCGAAATGAAGAAAATGGGAAGAGAAGAAGCCCGAGGAAACCCACACACATACGTATTTGTCCACTACGAAATTCGCTTGACATGAGCTGGGATTGAAGCAGGAACCCTACACAATAGAGGTGAGTTGCTATTACTGAGGCACCGTGGGTCCCAATGATAGCTCAGATTCTACTTTCAGCCTAATCACTGCGAAATTAAAATACCACTAACTTTACAGTAATTATGGGATATCGTCAAATAGATAAGAAAAGAATAATCGAAATGTGGAACAAGAGCGCCTTAGACAATATTATTTTGCATGAGGTACTGTTACCACGATTCATTTAGTAGCTTTCCGTTTGCAGTCGTTTAGAAACGCGAAAATAAATACCGATTTTGTAAATAGCTGGAAATCGAAAGGAGATAAGTGAGCCGTGATAACGGTATCTGATGTAAAATAATATTGTCTAGCGAGCTCTTGTTCCACTTTCCATTATCCTTGATCTATTTGAAGATATCACATAATTACTGTAAAATTAGCGGTATTTTAATTTCGCCATGATGGGGCCTCTTAAGCTGTATATACATACACGTCCCATACAAAGTCAGTACTGACAAGGAACGTACATGAACCTGTCATCCGGACATCCGAATCAAACGTAGTTCATTTGATAACAAGGATATGTAGTCCTAAACATAACAAGGATATGTTCATGCACAAAAAATTAGGTGCCATGGACAAAGGAGTAAGTCCCTGCGCCCATTAACCCTGTTAGTACTGTATAAACCAGGGCTGTCCAAATGGCGGCCCGCGGGCCGCATGCGGCCCGCCAAACCATTTCCTGCGGCCCATAAAGCTTTCATGATTTACGATTGTTATAACTGATAATATTTTAATTTATATTCATTCATTCATTTAATGTTTCCACTCTTCTTTCGGAATAAGGCATCCATTTAGCGCTTCTATACAACAAAAAGGCGCAGGCATCCATTACAACACTGGAGTCGGTATTGTAATCGTTGCTGAAGGGGACGATTACTTCAATGAACGAATTTATATTTGATCTAGCTTTTTAAATCAGACCCTTTCTTCCTCGAACTTTGCCTAGAAGCCATAGCGCGCAAGAAATAGACCCTTCTTGTGATAAACACAATTTAACATACTTTCCAAGTTGCAATCGTCTGACATTAGATTTTGAAAAGGAAGGGTTTAATTTTTCTGAGTTCTGTAGAAACATCGAGAGTATCATGAATGGATTTAATGCGAGATTCTCAGATTTTTACAAACTAAAAGACGGCATTGCATTATTTACTAATCAATTGACAATAAACATCGAAGAACAAGCTCCAAACTTACAGCTCGAACTTTGTGACTTTCAGGCTGACCCATTGATTCAGACAAGAACAAAGAAAGGAGTAGATTTTTCAGACTACTTTCTAACAAACGTTTCCCTAGCTTTTGTGTGTTGTGTCGGAAAATAGTGTCAATGTTTGGTAGTACTTATCTGTGTGAAAGTGCATTTTCCACCATGAAAATTGCAAAGAATCGCTCCAGAAGCTGCCTTGGAGATTCTTCCCTTTTACATCTTCTGCGGGTTACATCTTTTACAAAAGGAATGGATGTAGATATCCCAGCCCGTGTAAAAGCTGCTAGTCACCCTCATTAGTCACATTGAATAGGTATGTAATATTTCCAATATATTTTTTATATTTTTTGTAGTGTAATAATAATACTAATACTACTACTACTACTACTACTACTACTACTACTACTACTACTACTACTACTAATAATAATAATAATAATAATAATAATAATAATAATAATAATTATTATTATTATTATTATTATTATTATTATTATTATTATTATTATTATTAGCTGCGGCCCTCCACCTTACTAGTAAAGACAGTTATGGCCCTCAGGCTTATTATAATTGGACACCACTGGTATAAACAAAATCGTAGACTTGCAGTGAAATAGTTATTGCATCAACACTGTTCATTGGAAAGTCATGGTTTATAATTCATTCTCTTCAGTATGAAACAAGCTTCCCAGAGGTGCTATGTATTAAGGTCCATAAAGTACTTGAATAAGGAAAATTGGGAGAATATCGGGAAAATTCCCTCCAGAAATCCCTGCTTCAACTTTGGACCCTTCTAGAGTGATCCCGGGTAAAACTACACAATCCAAATACACCTTGAAAAATACTATAAGGGATAAAAAATGACTGTACCAAGTTTTGTGTTGGTAGACAAAACAGATACGAGGGAAAAGCTTGCGTACCAATACAAGCTTTCCCCTCATACCTATTCTATCAATACAAAACTTGTTTCACACATTGCTTATTCCCTATAGTATTTTTAGAGATACATTCGGATTGTGTACTTTTACCCAGGGTCTCTCCAGAGGGGACCGAAGTTGATGGGAGGGATTTCTGGAAGCCGACATTCCCCCAATTTTCCCTGTTCAGGTACGTTATGGGCCCCAATACATAGCACCTGTGGAAAACTGGTTCCATGCTGAAGAGAATAAACTATAAACCACGATTTCCAAAGAACATTGTTGATGCAATAGCTATTTCATTGCGAGTCTATGATTTTCTTTATACTCAGAGTCAATGGGCCCCGAGGACTAACTCCGTTGTCCATGGCACGTAATTTTTTGTGCATGAGCATATCTTTGTTATGTTTATCGGTTGAACTAGGTTTGATTCGGAAGTCCGAGTGACACGTTCATGTTCGTTCCTTGTGAGAAGGACGTTAAACTTCGACAAACGAAGAAATTTTACGTCTAACAGTCATAAAAATAAAATTTGATCAGAATTCATTTTCTTCTTATTTTACATGGAGTACGTGGTTAAGCAGTTAGCGTACGTGCCTTTGGAGCAAGAGACCAGGGTTCGATTCCTGGTGGGAGCTCATGTGTTTCAGGTCCCAAGTTCCGGCTGTAGGTTCACGTCTCATATAGCCTCGCTGATAAACGGGGCCCTAAATTAAAATTCGAGTTCAAATTTTACACAAACTGACAAACTTTGGCATGTTTTACTTGTACTTAAAAAGCGTTATGTTATAGAAGCACAATTGTTTTTGAGTAGCGTTGTAGCTTCTGGAAGTTCAGCAATATTTGTAGAGCATCAAATGTCCCTCCAACATTTCAACCAGTAGACTATTATTCAACTAAGAAAAAAATTGGAGCACTCAGGTGGGCTCAATTTATGTCCCATGATGATGATTCAACAACACTGAAAATGCTAACATGAACTGAGAATGGAACCCGAGACCCCAACCTACCCATTCAGTCCAGAGCAATTTATCTAGAGTAAATAAGTAGCGAAGCAATAAACGGTATGCGAAATTTTAATGTTTGTGTAAAAATACAAAATGGTCTTGTTGCATAATGCCTTTATTAATTTTGTTAGAATACGTACAAAGTATTGAATATATAGGAGCAATTAAAATGACATTGATTTTGATATCACAGTTAGTCCTGTGTGTTTGTTATATCCTTCTTTTTCATAATTAATTAATAATTAACTTTGTCATTCTACAAATTTCATATTTCTACACAAAAAATTAATATAACTAACAACGAAAATATTTGGAAGTGTAGAAGATCGAGGAAGGAGTCCGTATGTATTTAAGGAGATTAATTTGGTTAGTTATCTTGGTCAGAGCTTGAGGAACCAGACAAGGATTCCATAGAGTGCTAACATGCTATGTCCTTCATTATTGCTACTCATAGAAAAGCCACTGGAAAAGGCCATATTGTTGCATCCATTATGCTTACAATTAGAAATTTCATAATCACAGTCTTTAACTTTGGTAGGATTCAATAACTTTTTCATTTGTCCAATTAAAGATTTTCCTTTCATCTTAGTCCCGCAAATACGTTGTAAATAGATTAATTTCTTTTCACCATCAATCTCCGGCCTAATCGTGAACAGTAAACATTCGGATACTGATATCGGGCATTCCGTCAGATATTTGGTTCCCTCAAGCATCCTGCAGTCTTCGACTTGTCGATAACGACGACTAAACTTCGTAAAAGTGTTAAAAGCATTATCCTGGTACACGTACATATAACATTTTAGTGTTAAGGATTTATGTGGTTGTAAAACTAACACAAAGGCAACGAAGCCAAAAACAGATATTTTCTCCATCATTATTTCATCCTCATTTTCAACTCATTATAATAGATAGAATTAACTTCCAAGCGCTGTCTTCTAACAGGTTTGGTAAAAGGAAACTGTAATATAGACCTCTTCGATCAAAACAAAAGTTGCTACGCTACTTATATATAATATATATAATCATTGTTATATAATAATTAAAAATGAAAGTAAATATTTAAAATTTTAAAATTCAAAATCATTATGGTAATCATTATGTTAACTCCAACTAGATCATGAAATTTTTAAAATCCAAAGTGCAACTAAACAGATGGTACAGCCCCCAGCATAAGTATCTGTCCTGCTGAGTACTTTAATTCCATTACTTGTTGTCCAGGACATTTGCAGTTCTGAAAAACACCTGAACAGATGTAACCTAACTTACACGAAAGTTTTCTCGGTACTGACAGCAGTTGATAGTACTGAGCCTGGTGTTTATGCAGGTAAAATTGTGGAGTAGGTGATTAACGAAACCGTTCTCCATGCTGAGATGAATCGCTATGTTCCGATCGTTTTGTCTAATGAACACTATATATTAATCTCAATACTGCTGTGTATATAATGTATTATTTCATTATGTACTGTATGTTCAGAGAAATAAAAACACTGACCACGCATAAATTAGAAAATGCTTGAAAGTAGATGAAAATATCAAATCCTAGAACAACTGAGGAAATAAGTTTGTAAATAATTGCCTCCATTGAGAGACCTTCTCCAATCCTTCCCATTCCAACATCTTTTACTTTCTGAAAAGGAGATTTTGCTTGTCACACTGAATATGCATTGAAATTGAAACATTTGAAAATGTTTGAACATCGCGGGGTTTTGAACCCGTCTCTTCCGAATAGATTCAATGCTCTAACCACTTACCTACTGCGTCACTTCATCTTCCATCCAAACTATTAGCTAGTTACATCGTTTCATGGAAGACTATACACAAGATACTAATGATCGTGTAAGGGGATGTTCACAATGTCTTACTCGACGTTTCCTTCTTTAAGAACGGATTTTCATGCAAGCGCCCGTTGCGTTTGTTGCTTGCGATTTCTACGTGTATCCAACAGAAAGTTGTGTTACACATAGAACCATACTTAAACAACTTTCTCAATTGGCTATTAAGCCACATCACAAGCAAAGAATACAACCGACGCTTACATGGAAATCCGCCTAAAGTCAAGAATAAGTTATATACACCGTCCTAAATTAGAAAAATATCACGAAAAGTTCTTCAAGCTGAGATTATCGCATAGTTTCTAACGATGGTCCCGATTTACTTTACAATTCTTCATCATCTTCACTTTTAATTTCCAAACAAGAAAAAACAGCAGACATTTTTTCCTCATTTTTTGAACTGCATCAACACATATAGAAATAGAAAGTTCTATGTTTATCTTCGGTAATACTAGCTTATTTGCTTTATCTTTGTATGAGGAATTTGTAGTATTAAAGCAGGAAATTCCTATCACAGAGACCCACGTTCGAAAATCGTCGTGACTATTGTTTTTCTTTCGAAGGTACTGTTTATGTAATTGGTATTGTAATTCTGTTATTCACTTATTATTATTATTATTATTATTATTATTATTATTATTATTATTATTATTATTATTATTATTATTATTAGTAGTAGTAGTAGTAGTAGTAGTAGTAGTAGTAGTAGTAGTACTAGTAGTAGTAGTAATATAATTAGAATTACAAAATCGAGACTTGGCTACATATTGCATATTTTATGAAGTTCTTGATTGGATTTTTGTTGAATAATCAACACACTCCACTTAAGAACTTAGAAGAGGAAAATATCATCATGTTTTTTATTTGTTTGTTACTTGCACGCAAAACCAACCCGAATACTAAATTTCACCTTTCTATATCTACGGGAAGTTAATCATAAGAGTAACTGAATAAGTGACGCGATCAATAAACTTCGCGTATTAACATGTAAAGGAATCAGGTAGTCAGAAAAGTCATGACGTATTTTGGTAAAAGATGACAAGCAATGATTTCCGGATATACTAGAGTTATTCGGATCCATGCAATTGTTTTGTTATGAATAGCTAAGAGGTTCGGCGTTTTGTATATTAATATTGCTCTTTCTTTTGTTTCTTACAGATTTGATACATATAGAAGATGGAAGACCAAAAAATGCAATTTCACCATATTTTATTGTTTTAGTTCTGGAAAGGGAGGAACGAACGACAAGCCTGTGTGAAAAGTTGCGTAAAGTTTACGGCAACAATGCCCTACACAAACATCAGTGCCAACACTGGTTCACGAAATACCGTGTTGGAAATTTTGACCTGAACGATGTCCCTCAGTCAAGAATGCCAACCGAGGTTGGAGACGTCCAAATAAATGCATTAATTGATTTAAATTATCGCTACAAAACATGAGAGATTGCAGAAACATTGAATATTCATCACACAACTATTCATGATCATATGAAGAAACTGGGATACAGAAGCAAGCTCAATGTGTGGGTTCCTCGTGAACTCAAAGAAGTTCATTTGACGGCACGGATAAACATTTGTGAGAGATGCTCATTAAATGTAATGAAAACGATCCTTTTTAAGAGATTGATAAAAGTTTGAGACAACCGTTAGAACTAATCGTCCCGACATTCAGCCAGTAATCGTTAGCTACTTTCACATTACTGTACTTTCACACACGCTTACTACAATTATAATTATATCCTTTACAACAATTTTCGATATGTGGATATGAGGATAGAAAAATTAGTTAGAAGGAGAAAATAAGAAATAAAGAAGTTCTAAGGACAGTGAATGAAGAAAGAAAAATACTAAAGTTGATAGTAAAAAGGAAAAGAAATTGGTTTGGATACTGACCAAGGATAAATTATCTTATAAGAGATATTTTGGAGGGATTAGTGTCTGGAAGGAGAAAGAGAGGAAGAAGAAGATGTCAGCTCGATCGAAAATTCTGATTTCTTAACAGAAATGAAGTCTGAGAATGGAAATGAAAGGTTGGTTTACTGTCAGAACCTGTCAATGCGGCAGAACATTATGATGATAGTATGATTATAGTCATGCTCAGTGGCGTATTTAGAGGGGTAGCTTCCGGGCTTAAGCCCCCCGAAATCTTACCTAGTAATAGTAAAGTAAATGAAATATCTTGCAGAATTTTCACATTTCCAGGCAAAGCCCCCCTCCCCGAAAGTTAGCAAAGCCCCTCCCGAAACAAAATCGTAAATACGCCACTGGTCATGCTCATAATAAAATACGTAGGATTTATTGCCTTCATCACGATACATAGTAACGCTCTTTCTTTGGGTAAAAGAATTAGGATTATTTATGCGTTATGTTTATATTTTAACAAAATATACATACGAATATAGGAAAGAATTGTTCTTATTTACAAATTTTAGTTGAACAGATACGTATATGTTGAAGATGGCCAACGAAAATATTATTATAATCTCTAGCAGGAGTGGTAATAGAGTAGAGTAGAAGAAGAGTAGAAAGTTAGGAACAATTCCACAATTGCTAGGAAGCTAATGTTTGTTCTTGGGGTTACATGCGTAGGATCGACACTGCGTAGCATCGACACTGCGTAGGATCGAAACTGCGTACGATAGAAACTGCGTACGATCGAAACTAAAACCGGCGTAGGATCGAAAACAGATAAGGTCATATGATCGAACAATAAAAAAAACAATTATTTTATAATCACAGAATATTAAGTAATAGTATTTTTTTGGAGTTATATAGGGAAAAACCGGAGTAGGATCAAAACTGTATACGACCGAAACTGCGTAGCGTCGAAACTGCGTAGGCTCGAAACTGCGTACGATCGAAACTGCGTAGCGTCGAAACTGCGTAGGATCGAAACTGCGTACGATCGAAACTGCGTAGCGTCGAAACTGCGTAGGATCGAAACTGCGTACGATCGAAACTGCGTACGATCGAAACTGCGTACGGTCGAAACTGCATAGAAACGAAACTGACAAATAAAATAGTGACAAATATAATTAAATAATCATACAGGGGTGTACCCAGGAAGTTTTTCTTGGGAGACTATGACTTATTCAGGAGGACCAAAAAAGCTAAGTCTTATCTCAGCAGGGAGAAAGGAGAAGCCTCCCCCCAAAAGCCACTACTTCTGATCAAGTTGGCAAATTCCTTGTTCAGAAGATTTCCGTTAAGTTCAATTGACTTAGCTTAACATTTTCTTAGTTACCTAGTTGCTGTGAATTGTCACTTCTTTTATAAACTTTGCAGGTGGCACAATCGAAGGTTCATGTAATTAGTTCAAGTTTTTGCTAGTTTGGGCTTCGTCCCAAATTTACTAACTTCCAGGGTTGTTTTGTTTAAAACAAAATATTTAAAACAAATGATTAAAACTTTTTTAAATTGTAATTTAATGTTAATTGTAATTGTTTGTGAAAAATTTGGGAAATTTATCCTTTCCCCCCTATTATTTCAGTGTCCTTGGCTATATTCAAACCAACGTACAACTGTCTGGAATCATTCTTGGCCTACAAAACGCACCATAGAGGAGCACGATTGGATAATTAGGGAAGCCGGTGAACCACCATGTATGCTGATTTTTGCTTCTGACGCGTAAGAAGTGCCAAAATTTCATGTGTATTATGAGAGAGTTTTTTTCTTTCTCTCTTTGTATGGCAGCCAGCGACTTCAGGTTTTTACTGTACCTTGTCAACATACCAGAAAATTCTTTTTAGGTGACTTGAACCCATGTGGCTTCGGTGTTGCCAGCTAGAAAAAATCATGAAATTCGGCTAGGGAATTCAAAAAAAAAATCACTCCTACATTTTTTCAATACTCCCTCCTGTTAGCAACACTGCAATCTAACTTACACCAAAAAATAGCCATGTCCCTCTTCTAAAATACAAGACGTAAACGATATCAATCGGGCTAACAGTGTTTGGGCAATAAATCATTAACTGAAAGTCTACGAAAACCCCAAAATCGATTTTGTCCCGAAAGGGTTAATGAGATATGCGCGCCAAAGATTTCGGGCTCTAATTTAACGTGACCCCCCCCCCCTTCAAGTTTCTGGGCTGGTCCATAGAATGAATGGCCTACATAGTACTGTCTACGGGCTGGATGGGCTACCAAATTTCAGCCTTCGTTCTCCCATAGTTAATGTGATATAGGCGCCGAAAATTTGGGGGCTAACTTCACCAGAGCCTCCCAACTTTCTGGGCTAGTCGAGACAAAGATCGACGGGCTAACAAATTTCATCTTTTGGGCCAATATAGTTAATAAGGTGTGAAAACCAAAGTTTTGGGGCGTTAACTTAACGTGAGCCCTTAACTTTTTGGGCAAGTTGAGAATGGGTGTACCAGGTACTAAACTTCATGGGCCTTCCAAAACATTATTATTTAGCATTTGGGGCACTCAAGGAACACAGATACAGGGTCTCCAAATGTGAAAATGAAAATGCAATCTTTAAGTTTTATGTCCGACTGTCATCCTGGGTAGACTAAAGGAGACGCAGATGATGAGAATAAATGGAATGGTGAAATGAATTTATTTGGGAGGGAAGCAAAGTATAATACATTTCAGTCATTACACATGCAAATAAATGTTTTATGGTAATTGTTTTTTGCTGAAACATAACTTCGGTATCTTTTATACGTGCTTAGGAGCTGAGATTATCATCTAATAATTACAAGGAAGATACAAGTTTTTTTTTTTTTTTTAAAGGAAGATACAAGTTTTTCACCTTCGTACAACAATTCATGTTTAATAGGCGTATAGAAGGGCTCATGCCCAAAACATTGGGACTCCAATTCTGGGACCCCATGGTGGGGACCCGGTTCCTGACCACCACTGTGCTGAGGGGAATCGGATCTTTCCAACATCACCATCTGTATGCAACAACTCCATGCTTAAACGAGAAATAGAGTGGACTCGAGCCCAACATTTCGGAACCACATTTTCTGGAGCTTCGAGGCCAGGGCCCAATTTCTGACATTACCGCTTTCGTTAATCGACCCCGACCTTTCAAACGCTAACACTATAGTACAACACCATGTTAAATAGACAAATAAAAGAGACCTGAACCCAAACTTTTGGGATCTCATTTCTGGAGTCTCAGGTCCCGGAGCTTTCCAACACCATAATATGTATCCAATAACTCCATGCTTAAAAGAAAAATATAATGAAGCCAAGCTCAAAATTTCCGGACACCATTTTTGGACCTTTGAGACAAGGGCCCAATTTCTGACGTTAACACTGTGCTCAGACGACCCGAACATTTCCAACTCCACCACCCACATACAATTCCATGTTTAATAGGCGTATAGAAAGAACCCGCGCCCAAAACTTCGGCACCCCATTTTTCTGGAGCCTCATGGCTGGGACCCGGTTTCTGATATCACCACTGTGCCCGGGAGACCCGGACTTTTCCAATGCCACCATCTGCATCCACTAACTCCATGTCTAACACGGCTTCCCCATTGTAGGAGGATTTTGATGAATTTTCTCCAGGTTCTTTACAACTATTTACAACGTTTCAAACTATTCATAAGAAATGAAATTTCAATACATTAGAAACTATGTTCTTTTAACATGTTCAAAATGGATGACAGCATTCATTTCCAGTAATAATTGTAAACTTTCGTAATTTTATTCTCTATTTGAATAGTAGTTTAATTTCGAATCTTTTACGGTTAAAAATATTTTTGTGAAATGTAACGGAATGCATTGAAATCCTTCTACTCCCACGGGTACGTGTTCCAATTATAAATCGATTTGAGGTTCAGTGTACAAATGAGAAACTCCCAAAGCGAAGTACAATATTGTAACGTTGTTGACATACATATGAATAACTGGTGATTAGGTCGTTAAGCTGTACATAAAATCATATAAATTTTCATTCATATTACGCAGACAAGTACACACAGAACAGCATATGAATCTTTATCTGACTTTTGTTTCTCTAACTTTCTGACAGCCTTTACGAAATAATAGAGATGCAAGGGCTCGAAAAAAAAAACGGCTTTTTTGAAAAAAAAACTGTTTTTTCTGCTTCGCTTTTTCGCTTGGGAAATTTTGGGCTTTTTTGAAAATTCTGCTTTAAATTGATAAACCAGATTTTGTTTCGCTTCTCTACAACACAAAAAGTCATTTAATTAGTGGTTGTTGCCGATAATAATATAAAACCTCAAAAATAAACCATGAATTTCGAAAAGATATTTCAAACAGTTTTACTTCTCAACATATTTACATTATGAATTCCAAAGGATTAACCAATGTATATAATAAGATTTTTTTTTTAACCTCCTACATACAAAAGTAAGCAGGGTTGGCAAGAGCCATGGTTGTTTTTGAAAATGCCAAAAACCCGTTTTTTGGGGGGAGTTTAAACTAGGCTTTTTTGGTTTAAACCAGTTTTTTGGGGGTTTAGATATTTTGCTTTATGTATTTATATTACATATTGACAGAAATAAGTTTGTTTCGCCTTGGTGTTATTATGCAACAACGGGGTTATGCTGGAAGAGGTCACATAAGCTTAAAGAAGTCCGGTCAGTAAATTTCTTAAATTGAGAAACTCCCGCCCTAGCCATCGGGAAAATCCCGTCATTACTCTAAATGTAAAACAATAACGGAAAAAATCCTGTTATTGCTTTGCATGTTAAATTTAAAGGTCAACGTATCATAATCAGTACGCTAAAACTGAGGTATTAAATTACAAATTTAGTGCGTACATATCATTGAAAGTACAATCCAAGCTAATGTTGGAAGCTACGTAGGCAATCGATAAATTTTGTCAATTTATATCAATGTATTTAAGCAACCTTGGCTTCTTTTAAAACAACAGGCATTCAGGCATGCAGAAATATACAATTTAGTTTCGTTTCGTATGTTCAGGCTTAACATCCTTACGTAATACCGAGGTTATCAAGGAGAAGACTTTCGCTTAAAGTGACATCCGAACCGCTACTTTGTTTACGCATGAAAGAAGGGTTGTGGTTCGACCGAGAATTGAACATGGGACACCTTGATTGAAAGGTGAAAAGGAAATAAAACTAATGCAGATGGTTTGATGTGTGGAAACGTCACCATGAAGTTCACACGATTCGCATTTTTCGTACCTTTTTTTTTTCAGTTTAAACCAGTTGTTTATTTTAAAAAAAGAAGAAAAACAGCTGGTGTAAACCAGCCAACCCTAAAAGTAAATACTTCTTTTAAAAAAATACTCAAATAAGTAGCAAAATTCTATGTAGTATTTTTACTTCAAAATATTCTACCCTCTTTTTGGAACAAAATAAAATTAAAATAAAACATAAGAAAAATACTTAGATTTATATGATACACTTAAAGGCTGCATACCTAGAGCTTTTGGTTTTGTATATTCTTGAAATTCTACAGTTTTATATAAGCACCATCACGGTTTATTCAGTCTTCAAGTTTTCTGTATTTTTAAGAAGAGGGATTGAACATGAAGGGTGTGAGATAAGAACATGGTAACCCATAATTTTACTATTTTAAGAAATTAGAAATTTTCTGCTGCACAATCCATTTTGAAAGTCGGAAAGCTGATTTTTCACATAAGTCTATACATGAGGGATTAAACGAAGCGGTATGCGTTGCTGCCTATCTGATGCTGCGTAACTCAGCAATTGAAAATTTGTTAGTTACCATGTTCTTGGCTCACACCCTTCATATCATTATGGAACTCTCCCCACCCCACCAACACACACACACACAAAAAAGGACTACGGAATATATTTAAGTTAAGATAAATACAACTGCACAACAAACATGATTGACTGGAGCTTTTGCGCTTCTATCGAGAAGTCCGGAATTCAACTCAGCATTCTACCATTCTGACAAAACTTTTCTTCATTCCATCTATGAAGTAGAAATAGTGCGTGTACTGTGAGTTGGCTGACTTCATTTCTTATTATTTTTAAATCGTTATTATTACTAATTACCAGCAGTGACGGTTTTGCGAGGGTTAGGGAGGGCGGTCTTTCGGACTGAAGCCTGTTCCCCAAAATAACGGAATGTCTAAAACAAACGAAATATCTATTAGTTATGCCTTTACTCATAAACTTTAAGCTGCCATCAAATAAAAATTACGAATGTTTAGAAAAACTAAATATTAGTAAGAAAAAAACCTTCCCAAAATACTTTTCTAAATCCGCCACTGATTCTCAGTATAAAATGATCTTCAAGGTTGTATCCGGAAGATTATCGCTAAATATATAAACGAAACGAAATACAGTATTAGTTATGCCTGTACTCATAAACTTCAAGCTCCTCCCAAATAAAATTAGGAGATTTTAGAAAATGAAACAATCAGAGAAACCCGTCCCAAAGTACGTTTCTAAATCCGCTACTGATTATTTGTATAAATTAGTATTCAAGGTTGTATCCGGAAAATTATTGCTAAATCGTTGCACAGCTACAGTATAACAGAAATGTGGAAGTACGGTTAGACGGATATATTGAAAAACGTACGCTTTGACGGATATATAGAAAAACGTAAGTTTAACTTCTGCGTTAGAAGCTAGAGTACTAAGCTCTTAGAAATGAAACAGACGACAAACTGAAATGATATCGAGAAGAAAAAATATCGATAACTCAAAAGTTAAAATAAAGTTAAATAGCCTCTAAAATTGCCCTCAAATACTACATTCTTCATGTTAGCTTTAATTCGTAAAACATGTGCTCCATCCTCCATCCATCTTGATGATGAATTTTAGAGCGAAATATGGCATTTAGGTCATGGAATTCTTATCTAAGTATAGAATATACTATAAGAAAGCTATTTAGATAGAAAAATCATGAAAATGAAAAAAGCCAAAATTTCCAAAATTCTCGTTTTTTTTCCAAAAAAGCCGGCTTTTTATGTGAAAAAAACCATCGATTCAAAAAAGCCGGCTTTTTTGCATCTCTACGAAATAATATCTTTACAATCGAAATATTCGTCAAACATTATTATTATTATTATCCTTCAATATTCATCATACATCATATTCTTCATATTACATAACTATTTTACATTATATTTCGTCGAAGCTGTTTCAAAGTTAGTATTACACTTCTGACATAGTCATCATTACAAATCATAATTGATTCTCAATCCATACGCCTGTAACTTGTCCATCCTACCTGCAGTGTGGATCCTACGCAGTTTGGATTCTACGCAGTTTCGATCGTACGCAGTTTCGACGCTACGCAGTTTCGATCCTACGCAGTTTCGACCGTACGCAGTTTCAATCCTACGCAGTTTAGGTCGTGTGGAGTCCATGAATATAACCCTAATTTATAGCTGCACAGGTTAAACAAATTAAAGAGAGAGAAAAAAATATATTTTTTGAGCGCATGATTAAAACTTAAATTATTTCAAGGCAACTGCGTAGGATCGAAACTGCGTACGGTCGAAACTGCGTAGCGTCGAAACTGCGTAGGATCGAAACTGCGTAGGATCGAAACAGGTTTTGAGCTGAATTTTTCGATCGTACGCAGTGTCGATGCTACGCAGTGTCAATCCTACGCCGCATTCCCTGTTCTTGATCAGTCACATTTTTCACCCATACTAAGGTTGAGCCTTATGTATTGATCAATTGTTTGTTAAACACTTACGTTCGCAGACAGTACGAATCAAGGTTGATACGGCTGATAACATTTTGTTATTAGTATTTCACTTGTGAAGAAAGTTGTTTCAAGTCTAAGACCGAATGAAACTGAATATTTTTCTTGGTATTACAATGTTCATTATGAAAGTAATGAGCATGATGCTACCCTGACTCATCAATCCACCGCAGCGCGCGCTGCCGGCGCGGAAAAAGTAGTGGGTGGTCTGTCCTTCCAAACGCGCCCGGAGTCAGTCTGCTGCGAGCAGTGACAGCGTGTGGATGTCGATCTGCGTGAAGCTCGGTTTTACAACTTGTAACACGGCGCAATGGAGGGTTCGCTAGAACAACGCTACGCCATAAAATTTTGCTACAGAAACTTACCAGATCCTGAAAGAGGCCTACAAGCAGGAGTGTCTGTCAAGATCCCAGATCGGAAAACGGCACAAGTCGTTCAAGAAGGGTCGGGAGGAGGTCGTCGAAGAGCCCCGTTCTGGACGCCCAACAACGGCCAGGACCGACGACAACGTTAACCGTGTGCGTGAAGTGTTGCGCTCAGACCGGCGTGTGAGCATTCAACAAATCGCGGACACCCTAAACATGTCAACATTTGCGGTACATGGGAAAGTGACCGAGGACCTGCAAATGCGAAAGGTCTGTGCGAAGCTTTTGCCGAAGATGTTGACGAACGAACAAAAAGAACTTTGAGTTTTGCGCTGCAAGGAATTGTTGGCATTGTGTGAAAGTGATTCGGACTTTTTAGACTCGGTCGTAACTGGAGACGAATCCTGAATGTTCGAATACGGTCCAGAATCCAAAAGGCAGAGTGCGGAGTGGCACACTTCAACCTCCCCCGCCCCAAAAAGGCACGCATGAGCAAATCCCGAATCAAAACCATGCTCATTGTCTTCTTCGACGTTCGAGGAATCATCCATGTCGAGTTTGTGCCACCAGGACAACCTGTCAACGCAGGATTTTGTCTAGAAGTGCTCAAGAGACTGAAACGCAGGGTCGCCCGCGTTCGAAGTGACATCAAAGACTCGGGACTCCGTGCAGAACATTCAAGCCCATGTTACAAGGTTTTTAAAAGCCATTCCAGCCGAGGACTTTAAAGATGCTTTCCAGGCGTGGAAAACACGTCTCCAGAAGTGTATCGATGCAGAAGGGGTGTATTTTGAGGAATTTTAAAGATTTGTAAAATCGGAACAATAAAACAGTTTTTCTAAAGCAATGCTCATTACTTTCATAATGAACCCTGTATACATAAGAAACATCGATATTCGAAATAATAAAAAAATCCTTAATTACCTGGACAGTAATCGTACCATCCGACCTCCATGGATATTAATAATCCTCAAACAACAGGAACTCTACATGAGTCGCATGTACCTCGTCTTCGGGATAGCGTCTATCCCCTCTCTCCTGTTGCCATAATTTCTGATGATGCCTCTTCAGCTTCCTTTGTCTCAAAGTGCTGCTTATAAACATCTGTCGATGATCATCTACCAATAGTCCCCTCATCCTTGTCATCTTTGGTCGTAACTGATTCTCTGAGTACCTGTGTTAACCGACGTCAACTCCCAATGTCTGATCGACCACTGATTCCTTCTGCCTCAACCAATACAAGAATGACAACCATTGATAGTGAGTTCCATGCACAAACTCTCTCTTCTGTGAATGTTTTGCCAATTTCTACCAGCTCTACGGCGCCGACGGTGCATGTGGGTTCCTGCGTGCTTGAATCCGGCAACCCGGAGAGTGTCGATGGCGATAAAGATTTGCCTCTTTCCACTGTTGCTACTGTTCCTTCTCCTCTCATTCTGGAACCTCAAATTGTGTAAATGTAAATTCTCCTCCTTCTGCTTCTGGTACTGGCAAAATTGAACGTTCGAGGCGCTAAGACTTCAGTGACCAACTGTTCAAGAAAAATAAAGAGACATTCTTCCTGACGGTGACACTCCAATTGTCTGCTGCTGTTGAATCCCAACCAGATGATTCTTCTTATATATATATGGCTTAGTACTGGCACTTAGTGCGAATTGTGGCAAAAGTGTTTTTGTTTGTCTTTTCTCAGTATCTGTGTTCCGCCCTTGTTTGTAGTGTCTACTTGACAGTTCTGTGAGCATGCTCTGTCATGCATACTTCTAGCTTCTATTATCTTTCTTTCTTTTTTCAATGACCTCAAAGATTGCCACTATCAACATTAATAATTTACATAAGAGTACCAAACTATTCTCGCTGAGTGACTTTTTACAAGCTAATATTGATATCGGATTATTGCAAGAAGTTGGGTTGGAGGTGTTGGACTTTGATCCCAATTTTACTGTTTACAGTAATTTTACTGGCACTGACACTGTAACGGCAATTGTTTCTCAACATCATGTTCATTGCTCCACCGCATTACTCCATCCAACTGGCCGTATTATCAGTAATCGGCTCGGTAATATTCACCTTCTTAATTTGTATGATCTAGCGGCTCTCAAGCACGTGTGGATCGTAACAATTTCTTCGCATCTGATGTGGCTTCCTTTATTATTCCCAACAGTGACATGTTTCTTATTGCTGGCTATTTTAATTGTGTTTTAAATCCTGGAGACCAGTCTCCCGGGTTTAACTATAATCCGATCTTGCAGGAGTTAACATAAGAACTTCTCCAAGACACCGGACACCCTTATATGGCACGTCGGGTACCTTATTGCAGGCTTGTCTTTCCCAGATCGCCTCCCATGTGTGCTCGATCAAAGGAAATAAGCGCAAGCAATGGAAACTCCGTTCACCAAAGAAGAAGTGCAAACAGCAATTATGAGTGCTTTGTCTGGAAAGCATCCTGGAATTGATGGCCTTCCGGCAGAGTGGTACAAATGTTTATTTCCACTTATTGGCGATACCTTAACTGATATGATAAACGAACATTTTGCTCCTGCTGCAAGGACCCCGTATAAAACAGCTGGTGTGGCAATTGTATCCTATTACCGTTTCCCATTACAGGCCAATCACCCTATTGAACTTTGACTACAAGATTCTGGATCGCTGCTTGAACAACCGCTTAAGACCCTATTTAGCCTAGTTAGTAGGTCCTCACCAATATACTGATGTTAAAAACATGATCTACCATCTTTTGCAATGCATTTGTGACGTTATTGCCACCCTTGAAAACTCGTCTGCGTGTCATGCTCTCCTGTCACTTAATTTCTACCAAGCCTTTGATCGCATCCGTCACGATTACTTGTGGCACATACTCTCCACCTTAGGTCTCGGAGAGCAGTTCATTCCCTGGATTCGTAACTTGCACGACAATACTCCAAGTAAAATCAAAATCAATGGATTTCTCACTGAGCATGTGAGTATCAAACAAAGTGTACGTCAAGGGTGCTCACTGAGTATGAGTTTGTTTGCCATTTCTCTTTGAACTTTTTATAGTAGATTATCGTCTCTCCGGCCTTTCCCTTAGTGGTTATATCTTATGAGCCTGCAGTTATGCTGACAGTTGTGTGGATGTGACAGTTTTCATTCACAATTCCAGTGATATTCGAACCCTCGACACTTGTTTGATAGAATATACCGCCTGATCTGGCACTCAGGTCAATCAGTCGAAACTAAGCTTTTGGTTCTTGGTACACAAGCTTCTTCTAAGTATCCAACTATCGGTAACGTTGTGCCTCAGTTAAGAATATTGGGCATTACATTTTCCTCTACCATTCTTGGAACAGTCCATGTGAACTATAACTTACTAGTAAACAGCATCCGACCTGCTCTACAGTCACATAGATCACGCCAGTTGTGTTTATTGTCTCGGATATACTTTTGCGCCATCAAAATCGTGGTATGTGTGTCAGCTGCTCCCTATGCCCAGTGATATTGTTCAACGCATTACGAGTGTTGTTAACTCGTCTCTTTGGAATAGTCACGTCTTTAGAGTTAAGTATCCTTTCACATGTCTCTCGCTGGTGGTCTCAACCTTATCTATGTCGGCCTCAAAGCTCGGGCTTTGTTTGTGTTCCAAGGCTTCCAGCTCCTTACAACCATCCTTAAGGGAATCAGTCATACTCTTATTTCTTACTGTCTTGACACTGTTTCGTATACATTTCTACTTAATATCTGTCATATTCCTGATGTTTATTGGTGTTATAGTGATGTTATTTGCTCCTATTTGTATATGTCCGCAGTTCTGACTGTTCCGTTGCCTAGTTCAGTGAAGAACTTGTATCAGCATTTACTTCGCCTACGAAAAGCACCCCATACGATAATGGACGAGAGTGTGGAGCAATATCTTTGCCTCTCACCTTTCTAGATCGACAATATCGAGTTGGTATGCTGTGGTGAACAACCTTGTGGATACTCGTGCTATAAAAAAAAAAAAAAAAAAAATCGCTTACATTTCAGTGACGCTGCCCTGTGTTTCAAGTGTTGTCTCGTCGATAAGTTGGAACTCGCTTGACATATTGTTGTAATACAGTTCATATTTGGGCAATGTTTCAACGGGTGATCTGTACTATTTGCGTACAGTGCCAACTACTGTTACTAGTGACCTAGTCTTATTTCCTGATTTCCTTCTCTTTCCCAGCTTGAAACACAACTCAATGCTTTGACTAATATCGACTACGCTTATTATGTTCTTACTTTTCAGTTGCGCCGTATTACCGAATACCAGAATTTCTTGTATACCAGGTATCGACATTTTCCACCAACCAGAAGAAAAATCCCCTTTGTAAATTTCCTCGATGTAGCTCTTGTTCAAGATTATAACTAACGTCCTTACCTTTGGAGTCTTACCAATATGTAATCGTACATTCTGATCTCTGTCACATTATTAACAGAAAGTACCAAGTGTTCTCTGATACTAATGTAATCTTACTATATTTTATGTTATATGTAACTCTACTGTAATAAAAAAATGTAAAAATAAAAAAAGTGGTTAGAGTATTGAACTTCTGTTCGGGAGCATTGAACTTCTGTCCAGGTTCAAATCTACACCAAGTTCAAACTTTTTTCAAATGTTTGAATTTCAATTTCAATGCATATTCAGTGTAACAAGCAAGATCTTCTCACCAGAAAGAAAAAAGATGTTGGAATGAGAGAATTTGAGAAGGTCTGTCAATGGAGGCAATGATTTACAAACTTATTTCCTGCAGTTGTTCTAGATTTGATATTTTCATCTACTTTAAAGCATTTTCTGATGCATGCGTGGTCAGTGTTTTTATTTCTTTGAACATATAGTATATAAAGAAATAATACATTACATACACAACAATATTGAGATTAATATATGGTGTTCATTGAACAACACGCTCCGAACCATAGAGGCTCATCTTAGAATGGAGAACCATTTCGTGCGCTATCTACTCACAATTTTACTTGCATAAAGACCTGACTCTGCTACCAACTGCTGTTCTTGTAAGGAAATCTTTCGTGTAAGTTGGGTTGCATTTGTCCAGACGTTTTACAAACTACAAATCATCTGGATCGCAAGTAATGGAATTAGAGCATTCAGCGGGGGAGATACTTATGCTAGTAACTGTACGTAGGGACAGTGAATACTGTATTTAGGAACAGTATTAAATTTAATGATAATCGGTTGTTTCCAACTATTACTTTACTTGATATAAAAGAAATGATTAAAATACTATCCAGAAATCATTGCCTTCTTCCTCTTTCTGATTATAATTTTAATTTTGGTTCAAAACTAACTTCAATAACAAGGAACATAATGTGTGTCTTAAACAAATCTATTGGAATTTTATCAGATCATTTGTTGAAAGCTCATGCAATGAATATGAAACTAGGCATCTTGATTTCAAAGCTATATATATTGTAAGTATTGTCTTTTGGCACATCAAGGTGTATATCTCTTTGCATGACCATTGTCCAGGGGTAAAAGTGGATCTGAAAATTTAGGGAAACGCTTGACGTCATGCCATCCCCCGTGCCTATCGTTTCCCCTTGTACTTTTTTAGTAACATGGGGGACGCCATAGATATTTTCTGGAAGTAAAGGGATGACGTCCATCCGCGTTCCCCCGCACTTTTATCCCCGCCATTCAAGAGCGCCGATCCTGGGGACCGGGGAGCCCGGGCCCGCCAAAGCTCATGTGAGCCCCCCTAGTGTATTTATGAATATATAATATTTGGCATAATTTGAATGCAATTTGTCTTAACATCCTCATATATATACCTTCTTCGTCTGAGTGGGCCCCTTGCTGCCATTGTACGAACACAAATGAGATCCGACTCTAAAAAAAAGTACCGGTACGTACTAAATTAAAATTTCTATATGTAGAAGCAATAGATATCCACAAGGAGTAGTTTACTTTTTGGGTGATCAGTACGTCGTACAATCAGGTAAGTTCCATTTTCTTCAGTTGTTTATATTATTTAATAACGATGTATAATAGTTCATTTCATTTCATTTCGGCCTCCAATTGGACACCTTCTTCATAGGCACGACCGTTCAGATCCAGTTGTCTTCTTCCTGTTTATGTAATAAATATTACTGTAAAATGGTAACATTCGAATTAGTGTTTCACATGAATCTTTGACCTTTAGAATTGCCGGGATTCAATGGGTTAATTTCTGTAGATTTGAAAAATTGTCTATATATATAAAAGAGAACGCACAAATCCTTTGTGAACTCATCACGCTAATACGGCTGAACCAATTTCTTTCATTTTTGGGGGGTTATTAGGATTTGGACTCTAGATGGTTTTTATCATATCACTTTAATTTTTAATTACCAGTGTCTTGAGATAATTGACCATTCAAGTGTCCATACGTACAAATCCTTTGTTATTAGTTCATCATAGGTAAAAATAAACGTATTTATATGCAACCCGCATGACCATGTGACTCGGCGGGTTAACATAAATGACAGGCGCTATAATTTTAACATTTACTGCAATTTGAAAGCGAAAAAGTAAAAATTATCTAAGTAACAAAGTTTATTGCGTTCCGGGGTGACCGCAGCGAAGCGGGGTGAACGCTGCTAGTATTAAATAAAGTTGTTAATAGCACTAAATTGTTACAATAAATTTGTTTTAGTGTCAATAGTAATTTCCCAGCTATTCTTTTTTTAAATATTTTTAAGGTGGTTTATTATCTAAAGTTCTTGAAAAATGTATAATAGTTATATTTATTTATATATCGTCTCTATGATTTCATCTGATACGCCAGTAACGGTTTTCTAATCCTTCATGAAAGCACCATTGTTGTTATTAGATTTAAGTACAAATTATATTAACTGATAAGGAAGAAGTAAGAAAAACGAAAGTTATTTCTGAGTGAATATCAAGTTTGTGTAGGTGAATAGTTCGTTCTCTCGTTCCACAGCCATCGTAGAAGATTTCGTAGGAATATCAGGATAAATATTGGATAAACTATCGGTAATGATGCGTTGTCATCAGAGCTTAATTCGAAAGTGGTAAGTTTTAAATTAAATGATAAAATATTGTGTAGGTTAAGTTTAAGGTCATTAATAAATAATTCTTCAAGAATGGAAACTAGTTCATCTTTCAGCTCTTTTGCATAAGATTTGAACTGAGTGACATGACATTAACCTAAGTGATTGATATACAGGGACTTAAGGGTACCATCACAAATATAGACTATCTAAAAACCCAGTGGTCGAAGTGAGACGGTATGCGGTGGTATGTCATATCGCCTCTGGTTTTTCAGTGACGAAGACATACCCTCTCTAGTTTTTCAGTGATGAAGATATACCGTCGCTGGAAAGTGAATGCTAATATACCTTTAATAAATCCATTTGTATACAAAGTGATTGGCGAATAGCTTTGCACGTCAAAAATTTTATTTATTATATAGAAATAAGGTTATACTTAAGGAGCCGCGCTTCCCATTTAGGAAAGGACGAGAAACGCCATACTTTTAGGAATTATTCATTAAGTATCTAGCATGTTAAAAAGTAGGTAACAGAGTGAGTTCTAATTAGTTAATGAGTGATTCGAAATAAAAGAAGATGTGTGTGTATTCCGCTCTCGTTTTGTTTTGAAGTTTGTTTTGCTCTTGTACTTAATGTATGAGTATGTGTGGGGGCAATTGAACGCATATCGCATGTTCCGTGCACGTGGATACTTCTTACTGTTGCACTAGCTACAAAATTGATTCTATTTGATGTGCAAGTGGTAATACAACACATAAGAAACCCAGATCACGCTGTATTCTCACTCCATATTGGAGTGTGAATACAACATGATCTGGGTTTCTTATGTGTTGTATTACCACTTGTACATCAAATAGAATCAATTTTGTAGCTAGTGCAACAGTAAGAAGTATCCACGTGCATCGGAGATGAGAAGTAGCTGTTCTTAATAATTACCATTTCTAATTTGGCAATACCAATGTTTTCTTCCTACTTTTTGCTTTTAAAATGATATGTCTAGAAATAAATTTATTCGTCACTCCTACACAAGGACTCGTATTGGTTGTGTTGGTTATTGCATGCAACTGCTACCCAACTCTGTATATGAATAAACCATGTGTAGGGTTTTTAGAACAGTACATAGTTTGGCTGAACTAGGTAGACCTTTTACAAACTTGCCTTCATGGATAGATACTCAGAAAGCCAATGGTGTCGCGGGAAACCATTTACAAATAGTCAATATAAAAACTCTATTTTAGAGCATTTTCGTGTATAATTCCCTATAATACAATATAAGAGGATTTTTTTTTATCTGAAAAGTTCTCCCATGGCTCTGAGTCGTTGTGTAAATAGAAATGCAATTTCTTGGGCAACATACCCTAACTGTATTTCAACAATTAGATAGCTGGTATATCGAGCCAAAATCGTAATAAAACATACCACCTCTGCTTTTTTTTTCACTTCGAACACTGTACAAACTTTTTTTTTTTTTTTTAATTCTTCAGCCTTGCAAACTCGTGTTCTGTTAGTCCTTTTACATTGTTACCAGCTATTGATCAAGTTCAGGGGGAGCGCAAACATGGGCCATAAATGTTTTCTAGGTCGTCACCTTATCCCTTAAAAGCCATATTCTATTAACGATAGTGTTTCTGTCAATAAATAAATAAAATAAAATGTTCCGGGGGCACACTTAGTATTCGGAAGAGCACTATTATTTTTACATGGTATTATTAGATTTATTATTATATTATAGACATATTATTTTGATCTCCTCCGGGGGACGCTCTCAGAGCTCCGGTGGGCAATGTCCCCCCTAAACAAAAATATGTCTGGAAGGAACACTGATCAAAGATCTTCCTGTTTTGTTGGATATTCTTATTAGTCTAGTCAACGAACGCCAAAAAACGCTGATAAGAAACAAATAAATCGCGTACACGCTGGAGATCCACCTGGTCCGAACCCTCCCATAACTTCATTAACTCTACCCACATTTGTACACTTACCTTTAATAAAAAATACTTGTTCAACAGAAAAATGATTGACGTAGTCTAAAAATTTGATCTTACACTTCATCTGCACTCTTCCTTTTCTTATAAAAGATCTAATTACATATTTTTTTCTGAGAATATAGATAGCAGTACTTTTCTCGTTTTCTTCTGGTGTAGAATAACACCTACATCATCAAACTTTGAACACCTTCGAACAAAAATTTCTGGGTGCCTGATAGCGTATGTGCTCTAAACGACATACTACAAGTCCCCGAGGATGTGGGGGTGGGGTGGGCCTTATATGTAGTTTTTTTTTTAAGTTTTCTCTTGAATGCAACAAACACTATGGGTCTAGCAAAAAAAAAAAAAAAAGTTCAAGTTCAAAATTAAACTATTTCTGTAGAAAATTTAATGTAGTTTAATTTTAAACTTAAAATCTTTTTGGCTAGTCCCATAGTTTTTTTTTTTTTTTTTTAGATATTTAAGAAAAATTTTAAAAAGCTACCTTTAACCCCTCTCCAACGCCCGCCTACACCACAACATCTGGACTTTTACTATGTCGTTTGTGGCACTAATCCCCACAACTGTACCAAATCTTAGAATTAATAATTTTTTTTTAAAATTCTTCCTCAGTTGACAGGACCAGAGATGACGTGAGTCAATGAAAACTTGACTCATGATCCACTGACTCAACATCCCCGTGACCCACTCTAACTCACTGTGACCCATCATGACACCACCCACCATGACCCTCTCCCCGAATGGCGGAAGGCTAAACTTGGACTTGAACAGCTTTAGGATCGACACTATTCATCTCAGCGACACGGAACACTATGGTTTCGACATTAATCTCGGTCAATTTTAATATTTTACTTTTCACCTCCGTCCTTCCCCCTTCCATGCTGATGGGGCTAAAACTGCCCCTATTCATCTCAGTGACTCCAAAAGCTATGGATTCGACACTAATCTATGTCAATTTGGACAATAAAATATTCTCCCTCGCCCTTCCCTTCATGCTGATGGTGATAAACTCGCACTTGAACGACTTTGGGATTGTTATCATGCATCTCAACAAACACGAAAACTGTGGGTTGGACATTAATATCGATCGTTTTCGATTATTTTTACATATCAACCAATTTGCCATATATAGAAAGTTCCCCGCAATAAAAGAGAATTTTTAAAAAAATACTAGGACTCGTGCTGTTTATTTTTAATAAAGAGTTAATATACTGAATTTCAGCTCCCTAAGTTAAACGGCTCCTGAGATACTCAATTTTTCGCAAAAACAAATCGCACCCCCATTCCCCCTTAGGATATATATTATAATGTAAGCAATATGATAACTTCCCAGTTGGAATTGGGGCCTAACTACATACCAAAAGTCATTTCATTTGTCTTTCCATTTGGTCGTGATGATCAAGCACACATAGTTTCATTCATTATTTTAATATAATAATTCATATGTTACAGATGATCCAAAAATATATTTTTTCCAGTAGTCAGCTCCTCTAAAAATGCACAGACTATATCTCGAAAGCCAAGTAGCAAATATCCAAAAGTGCCTGAAGTTCTTTTTTCACTTATTATACTCATCTCAGAAAAGTAAATAGAAACAAATGAAAACGGAGGAAAAATGGAGGCCTTGAAAGTAAAACGTAGACAAATTCACCAGTGGCTAGAAGATACTGTCTACAACGCACTGAGCAGAATGATTCGGTGGGTCACTGTGGGTGACGGTGGGTGGTGGGGTCATAGTCGATCACGTCCTTTGACCCACGACCCACTGACCCACTCCATCTCTGGAGAGGACTGTACAAATGGTGATTTGGCTAGCAACTCATTAAAGCAGTGATTCCGGCGGGGGTGGGGGCACGGTGGCTCAGTGACAGAGCGCTTACCTCTGGTGCTCAGGGCCCCTGGTTCAATCCCTGGCCAAGCAAGTTTGTGGAAGACAACATCGTGTCCGTGGATTCTACTCCCGTTTCCTCCCTCATTTTCATCCCACAATTCTTCCATCATAATTTACTTACTTTAATCATCCATCTCCCTTAAACTAAATGGTATAATCGTGGGACGTTAAACTGAAAGATTTCATTTCAAAGCAATTATTTCCAATCTGAAAGACGTGAAGGGCGATCAAGGGGGGCGAAACTACTATAAATATAAAAGTATAGTAGTAAATTATAAAAGTATGAATAAAGCACTATGATAGTTTACAGTTCAGTTACAAAAACCTTTCAGACTTTACGAGGGGGTATCCAAAAGTTTTAATTATCATAAATAAGTTATACAGATATTTACATGAAAATTTTGTGTATAATCAGTGTCACTTCTATACATACTTGTGCAAATATCAAATATGTGTCTAAAGTATTTTTCTTTCCACAACCTGTAGAAGACATCAACCTGCATGATGAACAAAATGGAAGCCCGAAGTATAATAAAGTTCCTCTATTTGAAGGGCAAAAATGCAAGCCAAATCTACGACGAAATGAAAGCTATGTGAATCAAAGCCCATCATAGGGTTGTGAGATGGAAGCGGAACTTTCAAAGTGATCACATGTCCCTCACAGACGAGCCACGAGTGGGGAGACCCTCAATGAAGGATGATCTTGGCATGGTGAAGAAAGTGGAGGCCGTTATCATCGAAGACAGAAGACTAACCATGTAAATTGTGATGGCGGAGACTGGATTAAGTTATGGAAGTGCGTGGAGGATTAGTCATGAGGAACTGCATAATGAGTTTCTCGCTTTTTGGCACCTCTTCAGAAGCAAACTCGCCACGACTTTGTTACGACCCATCGATTAGGCTGTGAACTCCGCATCCACCTCATTCGCCTGATCTTGCGCCAAGTGACTTCTTCCTCTTTCCCGAGATTAAGAAACCACTTCGTGGTCGGCGATTTGACGAGAGAGAGGATGTCATTTTCGGAGTGGATAAGTTGTTTTCGAGCAAATCGGAGGACTTCTACGAATAGGGCTTGAAAAAGGTAAAGGAACGCTGGGGAAAATGTGTGAGTCTGCAGGGAGATTATGTGAAGAAAAACTAACTTTGACCAATTTACAATAAGTATTGTTTTTTTTTTTCTTTCTTCATGGTGATAACTAAAACTTTTGGATAGCCCTTGTATATGTTTGATATTTTGTCTTTCCTATTTCTACTATTATTGAAGATCAATTCAAAAGCTGCATCTAAAATAACAGAAACAACGTACACTTGACCAACGAGTGCGAGTGGGAAGGAGAGGAATGTGAAGTATCCAGAGTTTACGAAGGGGCCGCTAGATAAGCAAGGTTGGGAATCTTTGCATTAGAGAGTGCAGGTACCGTAGAGTGAGGAAGAAGGGGTGTAGCGCAAAATGTTAAGAGTCCAAAGATGTTGAGACAGAAGGCTATTCGAAGTTTTGACTTTTGCCTCATAAAACTGAATATTTTTAAATTCTTAGACGTTTCCATTGAAAGGAGTACTGACACTTTTTCCTGCGTTTTTTCTTTCAATAGCAATCCTAAGAATACCCTGATTACAGTAGGAGTTCGTGGTGATGTCACTCAACTTCTTCGAGTATTCTATCGTCCAGATTTTTTTTTTTTTTTTTTTTTTTTTAAAGACATAATTGGGTGAATTTATTCAAATGGTCACTTCGCATAGACGTGGAATTTCAATATTTGAGAAAGCAAAGGGCAGCTGCAGATTTATATTTTCAAATGATTACTTAATACATTCTTCTTAGTTGTAATGAAGTTTATACCATTTTTGTACATAATAATAAGTATACTAAAGTGCCACTTGCACATCAATTTTACAACTCCGTCACATGATTTAAAAAAAATCTGAATAAAAGAAAAACATAACACATATAACTCTAAAATCAAATACAATGAAAAGAAATCATATTTCTGATCTAATCAAGTAGTCCGATATTTGTGTTAAAGAACACAAAATTAAAAGAAAACTTTCATACGAAACGGAAGAGTAAAAATTCAAACCTAAATTTAGTAATTTTATTTAAAGATATTTAACCTTTATTTTAAGAAACCCTTCTTGAAAGAAAGGACATATTTATAGTTATGTGATATATAACTTATGATAAATTTATAAACAAAATGTCTCATAAAATCAAATATTTTTGCTTGTGACGAAACTGAAAGATTGGAAAGATCGATGTCGTTTACAAGTACTCTTTAGGTCCAGCGTTTCCCAACCTTTTTCAACTTGCGGCACACTACAGGTGTAACTTGAATTCTCGCGGCACATTCATATATATATATATATATATATATATATATATATATAGATAGATAGATAGATAGATAGATAGATAGATAGATAGATAGATAGATAGATAGATATAGATATAGATATAGATATATAGATATTATTATTATTATTATTATTATTATTATTATTATTATTATTATTATTATTATTATTATTATTATTATTATTACTATTAGTAGTAGTAGTAGTAGTAGTAGTAGTATTTGTAAATCTGAAATATCGTCATATTTTTTTTTTCTGTGATTAGCCCTACTGACCTTCTCACAGAAAAGAAAGCTCGATGACTAGATTTCCTTTGTGGTAAATCATTATACCCCTATGCTTATTGTTCATTCTAATTTAAAAATAGTAAACAATTGCAGTGAAATATAGGAGTCGGGTTTTTTAAAAGTCCACTTTCTCTTTCGAAAACTATATCCAACCTTTCACCAATAAGGAAGATAATTAAATAACGAACGAATAAACAAATCTCTTGTACTTTTAAAACACAAATGTAGGTAATTTTTACGCATGTTTGCTTTGTTAAAAGGATTGAATGATATTTTAAAATTTCAAGTTACGAAATAAACTGCAACAACAATGAAGCAATAATGGTCATGACAATGATAACAAATACTTTTCTCAACATTAAAAATGTACAGAAAAGTAACACAGTATGAAACTTTTTTAGATTCATAGTAGAGGTTCATAGTAGAGGTTCATAGTAATGTGAAATACAAATATACATTTTTCCCTATGTCTTGCAATTTGATTCCTATAGAATTAACAATTTTGTTTCGGTTTCCTCGCGGCAGACCAGTGTGCCGCGGCACACCGGTTGGGAAACGCTGCTTTATTTTTTTTTCATTACTTACACTATGCACAAACACATACATAGATATACATACATTAACGGCTTTAAGATTAATATACACTTCTTCAATTAACGTGTCTGAGTTTTGGAATACATTTGAAAATAAGACACAACTTGATTTGTCAAAATTATTCTTTTCATTTCGAAGATTTCTTTAGTTGCAGTTTGCACAAAAGTATACACATAAACAAGACACCAACATCTTAAAGCCTTAATTTTACATTTCCTAAGATATGAGTTATTATTGAACACTTCTGCAAATAAATGCAATTTGATTCGCCAAATTATCTTCCTCATTTTAAAGAATTTATGAAAGTAATATGTTTCTGATTTCCACTTTGTTTTCTAATTTTGATAGGATCTGCTGGCTAGCTAAGTCGGTCCCTCAATTATATTAACAATGTTTTCCATCTTATACCAGAATTTTTATTCAGGCTGTATTTCAAGCTTATTATCTCCTATAGGACGCATCACTGATATATTGTAACCAGAGAAATTATCGAAAGTGGTGATAATTCCCGGATAAAGCTGCTTTTCACATTCCACACGACACCATTGACCCAAGAACTCAAAATAGTTAAATTTCTTTTAAGCTGAATTATAAATGTTGAATCTGTTATGTTCCCGTTTGCAGGCCTGTAGCCAGCCCAAAAGTGTACTGGGGGCCCGGTAGAAGTTAGGGCAGCCCGATCCAACCATATTATAGTTTATCACCATATTATACTTCATTTGCAAGCCTATCGTGAAAATTTTAGGGGAGGCAGTAAAAAGTTAGGGGGCCGGGCCCGGCCCCCTAGACCCCTCCTGAATACGGGCCTGCCCGTTTGCCTTTTCAAAAATCTGGTGGTAGTACTATGTCTTGATCCGTGTGAAAATGATATAAACCTGGATCCCAGCAGTTGGACTTTCGGATCGAACACTTGCAGTATCTGTGCTGCAACTGAAATTGTAGTATCTCACACATTTCAACATGCTACCGATGACCAGTGCCGGATTTACGTATAAGCTAAACAAGCTGTAGCTTAAGACCCCACTCTCTTGGGGGCCCAAAAAAATTAAAGAAAAAGGTGGATGTACATTTCCAAAATATAAGAAAAATAATAAATAAAATAAAATCTACATATAGCAACAAGTGCTACGTGTTGTGTAGACTCCTGTGATGGGGCCTCTTCTGTTACCCTGCTCCCTAAAATATCACTAGTTTCTTCATATCTGTATATAGGGTGCCTACGTTCATATTGATACTTAAAGGGCCCCATTACCTTCAATAGCTTAGGGCCTCACCAAGCCTAAATCTGACTCTGTCCATGACCATATCTTTTTATCTTTCATAAAGTAGAGCTTAATAGCGGTCATTTTTTTTTTAAATATTCGAAGAATGTCTGATTGTTCTTTAGAGAAATGCTTTCACACCATCGCCCACACTTTTTGTCTTGTTCTGCCTCGAAGAAGCTCCATAGGGAATCAGTAAGTCTTCTTCTAACAAGTACAGTTGAAAAGAAAAAGAAGTTGCTCTTTTTCCAGTATTGGAATATATAACCATCACTAAAGAAATATATGTTTTTCCATGCTTGTCATTTCATTTCTGGTGTAAAATGATATTGGTTTTAAATATGTCCAGATTGTAGCTACATCATGCCTGCGAGAGTTTGACATTGTTAATAAATCATTTACTTGAAATATTTCAAATAGAACTAGGGATGGTATCGAGATGAGACGAGACGAGACTTTGTATAGTCTCGGACTCGTCTCGGTTGATATATAACGGTCTCGGTCTCGGTCTCGTCTCGAGTAAACAATCACCGTCTCGGTCTCGGTCAACAGATGCTTGTCTCGATCTCGGTCTCGGTCTCGAGTACCAAGTCTCGGTCTCGTCTCGAAAGTCTCGAAATAAATAGTGTGAAATTAAAATAGTGAAAGTATTATTCTCGTACAGTCTGTCGTTTCCGCTT
Source organism: Thermobia domestica (assembly GCF_964235325.1). Taxonomy (NCBI): domain Eukaryota; kingdom Metazoa; phylum Arthropoda; class Insecta; order Zygentoma; family Lepismatidae; genus Thermobia; species Thermobia domestica. Next base: position 129,295,546 of record NC_137456.1, on the reverse strand, counting down.
ATTTTTTCCTTTCATTTTGACTTAGAATTATGGTATGGTGTGCCTAATTTGCTAGTGCTAATGCTTTCCATGAGCGTATTCCAGGTTCAATGATCAGTGGGTATATCACCCTAAAACCCTAATAGAACCCATATTTCACTTTCAGCAATAGACTTTGTCTCATATAGCCTCAGAACTGATTAAACTCTATTAAATTAACTCCAGTACTATACAGTAGTTTATTTCCTTCCTTTGAATCAGAATTGTTCAATACCTCCTAACGGATAACGCAACACATAGCAGCACGAATGTATTTAATCGTACCGAAATTGAAACTTTACAATTTCTCATTTATTATTCAATACATGCTGCTTTGACCGTCATTTTAAAAACAGAATATAACGTTCATTATCTTAACAAATAGGGTAAATTATTAATAGGGCAAATTATTACTACAATATACGTATTTTGTTTGAAATTGATGAAATGCTTTATTACCATTTCACATCTCCGTGTTTAATTGACACTTTATAACACGTACGTCTTGAACCTTGTGGTGGGAGCCACTACACTCATCTTTGCTATGTGAGGTCTCGAGTTGGATCACAAAACAAGTTAGATTCGAAGTCCGATGTTTCGTATAATTCGCGTCTCATTTTAAGTGCATTCTGTTTCTTATACAAGTTCATAAGGCCGTAATGCATTACGTAAGCACATATCCAGTGCCGTGACATAGATTAATCTTATTCCTGAGCTCTCAACGGTGCATGCAATCTTTATTCGAGAAAATTAATCTTGCGTTCATTACGTTGAAATTTTATATTGATTAAAAATTACTTGCGAAACATGGACATACATATTATATAAGTATATAGGTAATTCGAGTTATCTGTATCTATTTTTTTCTCACTCGCCAAAACAAGTTATTCTTAACTTTCTAGTTTTCTTTTGTAGTCCCCTATTAATTTTCGTAGTTTTGCTGCAACATGATGGATTGAATAGTCAAAAATACTTTTTTCTCTCTGATTTTCATTAAATTTTGGATCCATTTTTACCCTACCTTACCTAGTAAAAGTTATATATATAGTCTTAGTTGAGAAACCAGTTTTTCGCTTCTGTAAAATTACGAAATTATGACTTGGTTTAGTTTACCTCCGAGGTTTATATATAATAAAATCATCACCATCATCATGATCAACCATTATCAATCCATTGCTGAATTAAGGTCTTTCCAAGTCTTCACAGCTATCTAACTTGGGCAATTCTTTTCCAGGTTACTCCTCAGTGGCTCTTGATTTCATCACACCTTCTTGTATGCTGAGGTTTCCTAAGCTATTTTTGTCTTGTAGTGCCCAATCTAGAATTGTTTTCGTCCGTCGATCATAATTTCTTCTTGCAATACGTCCAGCACATTTTCTAGCTCATATTAAATTATTTCGTAGCATAATCAGTATTCAATTCTATATATTTGGGCTACAAATAGTTCGAATTCGCTACTTTCGGAGTACAGACACGCTACTTTTTAATCTTCGGATCTGGCAACACTGACTGAATGATTTAAATCAACATAATGTGAGAACCCCCATTTGGTCTAGCGGCTAGCACTCTTGATTTCGGTTCGCGTGGTCTCAAGTTCGATTTCCGGTAGGGGTAAAGTTGAACGACCGAAGTGGTTCGGATTCCACTATAATCATTAGCTCCACGTCTCCTTTAGCCGCCCTAGCATAACTGTGGGGCGTTAAACTAAAACAAAACAAAACAAAAGTGAACACTGTGTATTACTAACTGTAAGTCCTTGAATAATTGCATATAGCTATATGGTATGGATCGAGTTTGATGTGATCGGTGGTCAAGCTAAAGCAAGTGAAATGTAATTATGTGTAATTAGAACTTTTAATTAAGCACGGTCTTAATCTAAAGTGTACACCAGGCCTAAGGCTTAGGGGGAACAACTAGTGTTACTGAAAATGTATCAGTTACATTTAGTTTCAATTACAATTTGCATTTACATGTATTGCTGGAACGAAGACTTAAACATTAACATTATAAGTAGCCCGAAGACTATGAACAACGTCTTCTCTTGAAAGCATTCTTGCACCATAAAACAAACTACGAGTAATTTTAAAATATCTTGCAGTTCAACTACGTTATTTGCACATATTTAGAATAATATTTAGCAATTTATTTAAGTGGGCAACGCTGCTTAAAATAATGTAACTGCCATTTGTTGTAAAAAAAAAAAAAAAAAAAAAAAAAAAAAAACTATTGTTGTAATGTTATAGAAGCAAAGGAAAGCAATAATCATTATAAAAATTTAATACAAATACGTCATTTTAAGCAGTATAACAATCACTACCAATGTGTTGTTTGGTATCTCTGAAACGATTTGAAATAACAATTATTGTAAATGGCGTTATAAGAATTTAACTCTTTTGGAAGCATCTGCATGATGAGATGTGATATGTCAGCGCGTTTTCGAAGTAAAGTCTTTAGAAATATTTAAATTTTCCGTTTCTTGTAACTTTGTTCCCTCATTCATTCGAAATATATTATACCATGATCACAGTATTTGACGCTAAGATACAGTTGCGCATTGCACCGTCCATGCCATTTGAGTTATTAGAGATTTCCAAAATGTTGATGTTAATGATACTGTGTTGTCCTTTGTTACACTAAATAATGTATGGTCTATTGTGGTTTTGTTAAATAACTAAATTAGAAATATGTAATACTCTACGTAGCGCAATTTGAGAAAATACAACTTTATTTTGCTTTTAGCAACATTGTTTATCTAGTGATATTGCAGAGTATCTAGAAGAATTTCCCAACTTGGTACAAAATTTCAGCATTTTTAATATATATATATATATATATATATATATATATATATATATATATATATATATCGCAGATCATAGGGGAGGTCTATAGGGACTATAGCCCCCCTTAACGCTCAGGTATACACTGGATAAAATGGGTTTCAATCCTACTTTCTTTACACTGGATAAAGCGGCAAACCATGGTTTAGCCCCTCCCTTGATCATATACTGGGTCCGCGGCTATATATATATATATATATATATATATATGTGTGTGTGTGTGTGTGTGTGTGTGTGTACAGGATGGCCCATTTTAATCTTTCCACGGAGATATCTCGAAAACGGTTGAACATAAATAAACCGAACAAAAACTCAAATAGGAAATGCCATAGGGCACACCGAATGGTGTTGTCGCGGCGCCTCCCGGGGCCGCCCTTCATGGGGTACCAGGGCCAAACTTTAAAATTTTAAGTGGAAACATTGGGCGAGTAATACCTCGTTCCATAGATATTTAAAAAGTAAAAAGCGTTGTGGCAAAAGATCTTTCATTTTGGTCACCGTATTCAAGATGGCTGCCATGACATGGTGCCTGTATCTGATAAAATGTCCAGTACCACTAATATGAAAACAGTTGGAGATAAACGAACAGTCAGAAAGTGAAACAGGAAAGACATGGGGCGCGTCGAGTGATGTTCTCGCAGTGATCCACGGTTGCCTTTCAAGGGAGCGAAACTTAGAAATTTTGAACCGAAATGTGGGTCAAGTGATACGTTGTTGGATAAATTTTGAAACACTAAACATTATTGTATCAAAAGATTTTACATATGGGTCACCGTTTTCAAAATGGTCGCCAAGACATGGTGCCTGTATCAGATAAAACGTCCAGTACCACTAGACCCCTAATATGAAAATAGTTGGAGATAAATGAACAGAATAAAACTCGTATAGAAAAGCAAAGAGGGTATTTATCATTCCACGGCTCGAGTATAATCAGGCACGTAGCCAGGATTTCGTAATAGGGGGGTCCGTGACATGAAATACTGTGGTTATCACACCAGGGGTTCGATAATTCTAAACTATTTTACTAGCAACATATATTGGTTCGTTTAGCCAGGATTTTGTAATGAGGGAAAGGGGGTCGTGACTTGAAATACTGTGGTTACACACCAGAGGCTCAATCAAGCTAAACTATTTGGTCTAGGAATTAATTCGTGCGGTTGGTACGCACACATTGAAGCTGTAGTACAAACACAAAATACATAAATACCTTAAGAAAAATATTGTCCAACGCTAGCCACCACTTTCGCCCATCTGTCAGGCAATGTACGGATTCCGTGGCGAAAGAAGTCCTCACCTTGGAAGCGATCCAGTCAGAGACCCATGTTTCGATATCTTCTGAAGAAGTAAACCGCTGTCCAATCAAATCGTTGTTCATGCAATCGAACAAGTAGTAGTCCGAAGGAGCAACGTCTGGTGAATACGGCGGGTGGGGTAAAACTTCCCATCCGACATTTTCTAAATAGGTTTTGACCGGTTTTGCGACATGTGGGCGAGCGTTATCATGTTGAACAATAAGTTTATCATGTCTGTTCTCCCATTCTGGTCGTGTTCTGGCCAGAGCTTGCTTCAAACGCATTAATTGTCGTCGATAACGTTCTCCATTCATAGTTTCACCCGGTTGCAGCAGCTCATAGTACATCACACCTTTCATATCCCACCATATGCACAGAATAACCTTTGCACAGTGAATATCTCGTTTTGGTTGGACCTGGTTCACCTGGTTTCACCCAGGCCTTTTTTCGTTTAGGATTCTCGTAATGGATCCACTTCTCATCACCCGTAATAATTCGATGCAGAAACCCCTTTCTGCTCTGTCGTTGAAGCAGCAATTCGCAAATGGTTTTTCGTCTTTCAACGTCCCTGTCTTTCAATTCATGTGGAACCCAATGTGACATCTTTTGAATCATTCCCATGGCTTTCAAGCGTTTGGAGACTGTTGTTTGATCAACGCCTAATGCTGCTGCAAGTTGTTCCTGCGTTTGACACGAATCCTGCTCGAGCAATGCTGTCAATTCTTCGTCTTGAAATTTTTTTGGCTGTCCAGCTCGCTCTTGGTCTGCCAAGCCGAAATCACCACTTCTAAACCGTGCAAACCACTTCTGACACGTTCGCTCAGCTAGAGCATGGTCACCATACACTTCCACCAAAATACGATGACTTTCAGTCGCACTTTTCTGCATGTTAAAGTAATGCAGCAGGACACCCCGCAAAAACACTTTATCAGGCACAAATTGCGCCATGTTCACTTAACTACAAACTGGTGTTGTTGACGCTTTAATCCACTGCCCTATACTACGAACGATACGCGATGACAGGGGTTTGCAACACATGTGTGGATACACGGAACTGTGGGACGCTCCGTTCGTTGCGCCATCTCTTGTCCACCCGCACGAATTAATTCCTAGACCAAATATTTTACTGACAACACACGCATATTATTTTGTTAGGACAATAAAATGAAGATATATAAATCTTTTAATAACAACCTATAAAGAAATCTGAAGTAAAATAATATTTAAAAAATATTGAAAAAATATACAGTCTTCCTAGGTAATTCGAACTGGGTTCTTGATGTCTTCTTCCTTCTTCTTTTTCTTATCTTCGATTAATGCCGTCAAAGATAGCAACGAGATCTCTTTCGGCGGTAAACACATCCTATAAAATGGATTAGTGTTGCCGCGAAATTGAAAATTACTTTAAAGTGTAACTGGAATTTATGTTGCCAGGCTCTGGTGATTGTTGGCATTTCTTAAGTTCTATCTGAGAATCTACCTGATAGAACAGGTTTATTGATTGTCATTTGTAGTCCATAGAATTAGCATGGAGCTAAATGGAATTCGAAACGGTCCATTCAAATAATATCAATTTTTAGATTGAACCCCTTCCGTTTCCTACACACAAAGTTCCACATAAGAAGGAGTAACCAAACGTTTGCTGTAGTTTTATACTTTTAACGCTGATTCTTCTTTTTCTCGTTTCTTTTTGTTTCATCCTTTCTTAATTTTTTTCATATATGGTCTCGAAGGGGGGGTCCGGACCCCCCGGACCCACCCCTTGGCTTCGTACCTGGTATAATGCAACGGAGAAAAAGATTATTAAAGTATAATTAACATGATGCAAAAGATGAAATGATAGAAACTTATCTTTCCGATCTCTGTCCGTAAGTGGGGGAAATCTCAAATGAGAACCTCACTTTTATTTGCAATAGATATGGTTTGTCTGAAACACTTGTGTGTACAAATGACTGGTACTATAATGAATAAAAATAAAGTGAAATAAGGTGAATAAAAATAAGGTGAAATTCAAGTTTAACAACATTTTGCCCGCCCCTTCACCCCTGATAATTTAATGCAATGCGTGCAAGATTTTTGGGACATATCTGCATCAGTATGTACCGTTTCGTTACTAAGGATCACAACTGAAATTACCGTTGAAAGTTATTCGGAATGTGACTGTGGACATCTCATGAAACTCATATTCTATCACATGCAAGAAGACATAGAAGGAAAAGAAGCGAACCAATATCATGCAGACGACTGTTGAACAAAACCAACGTTTGTAAACATTGTTCTAAAATTGCATTGTTCGATAAATTGGTTTCGCATTTCAGTTGATTCATTTTTGCATCAAATCACTGCCTGATGGAAGGTACCATTTAACAAGAATTTCACATACTTTATCCCATTACAGAGACATTTATCTCTTATAAAAACACATTTCAAATAACTTTGTTTCGTAGATACAATTTGCAAAAACTAAGGCTCTCATTTGCAATTTCACCGATCCTTTCTACTTCACTCACAAAGTGAGGTTAGGATAAATTTCTAGGAGTTAGATTTCTTCCTTTCCATTATGGCACTTTCACTCTAATCATCTTTTCGACTGTTGCAACATTCCCGAGCTATAGAATGATAAATACCCTCTGTGATTTCCTATTCGAATATTTGTTCTGGCGTTTTCATATTAGTGATACTGGACGTTTTACCTGATGTAGGCATCATGTCTTGGTGGTCACTTTGAAAACGGTGACCCATATGAACAATCTTTCGCAACAGCACTATTTAGTTTTTAAAGATATGTTGAACGAGGTATCACTCACCCCATGTTTCCATTTACAATTTTGAGGTTGCGCCCTGGGCCACCATGAAGGGGGCCCTGGGAGCCTGCGCGACAATATCAATCGATGTGCCACATGACATTTTCTATTTGAGTTTTGGTTCGGTTCATTTATGTTCAACCGTTTTCATATTAGTGGTACTGCACGTTTTACTGTATCTGATAGGGGCAACATGTCTTGTCGGCCATTTTGAATACAATGCCCGATATGAAAGATCTTTTGCCACAACGCTTTTTAGTTTTTCGAGGTCTATCGAACGAGGTACCACTCACCCCTTGCTTCCATTTAAAGTTGGGCCCCGGGAACCTATGCAGGGCGGACCTGAGTGGTACCGCGACCATATTCTATTTGCATCAGCAGTGGATTTTGTTTCTGGAGAGGCTTGAGGAACGAGTAAGAAACATTTGCGTTGTACGTGCAATGCAAAAATTATCACAAATTTATTTCGGGAGGGGTTTGAGCCCGATAACCACCCCCTAAATACGCCAATGTACATCAGTCAACCGTTCTCATATTATCTAACACAGCAACGAAACAAGTTTTGAGTGAAGGCAATTTTAGTGTCTATCAATATCAATATTCGAGACGAGACCGAGACTTTCGAGACTGACCTAAGTCTCGTCTCGGTCTCGTCTCGATTTATAGAGGTCTGTCTCGGTCTCAGTCTCGTCTCGATATTTAAAAGTCCGTCTCGGTCTAGGTATTTAAAAGTCCGTCTCGGTTTCGTCTCGGTATATAAAAGTCCGTCTCGGTCTCGGTACCATCCCTAAATAGAACACAGTTGTGAAGTTTTACTTGCTGCCTGGATAAAAATAATAGACTACTGTAACTTTTAATCACTTATTAGGATTTATTCTATCAAGACATTGGGCAGTATAAACTTGTGAGTATGCCTATTTTTTCATATTCTGAAGTAAAAATAATATTCTTGAATCTTCCTATGAGAGTACCAGAAACACATATATATAATTGAAAGTAAGATACATTTTCTTGATCACTTACCTTCGGTGATTTTCGAAATTCCGTTTTTTTTTTTTTTTTTTTTTTTTTTAATACACCGATAAGGTCTGAGAACAAATAACTTTAGGCTTAGCAATCGTTACCGTCTGTAACAGTTCACTCAATTAGAAAAAAAAAAATCAATGGTTTGACACCCACTGTAATGGATGCTGTATATTCATATGTTTTTCTTTTTTTTCTTTCTTTCTTTTTACGTCTCTGTCTTCCGTAGAGATTTGTTCCATCTCTCAATACCAGGTTACTCAATTATTCCTGAAAATTTTGCAAATTGTGGCGCCCCTTGAACTTAATATTGTATATGTTTTAAACGAAATGTCGTGGTATTCTATTTATAGTCTCAGTCTCTGAGAAACGCTAATATGCATATTTCAAGGCATTTTAAAGAGTTACAGGTTGCATGAACATCTAGCATGAACAGCACAAAATGCTTCAATTTGTCAGTCATGGTAATTCCTAGTAGTTCAAGTCAAGCTAATAGTTGTCACTGCCAAACCTTAAGTCAACAGGTGTCACTGCCTCTTACCTTACGTCAACAATTTGTTGACGAGCCGAAGGATTGAGAAAAGAGCTATTATTTAGTTATTATTAATGTTTAAAAGTAAATAAGGAAAACTTAGCATTAGTCTCTTTTTATGCTTAACTATTTAGACATACTACGTCTTGATTGAAAAAGTTTAAAACAAAGTTAAAGAAAATAAGTTTAAAAAAATATTTCTCTTGTTATTGTAGATCGTAATATGCCAAGATATATCACAGACATGCTTTTTCACTAATCCATTGCATTTAAAATTTCCTTTAGATTTCTATGTGAATGTTTGTTGTTTTTATTCCCTTTTAGCAAAACGTACGCGCAGATGCATTATTTCTACCTTTTTATTGGAATACGAAGAAATATGGTATTGTCGTTTGATGGCTTTACTCTCTTCTTAACGATTTACGGAGTCTCACACCAACAATGCATGCGACATTACATACAGAAAGTATGCCGTACAAAGAGAGATAGGACAAGATAGTGCAATTGAAGATTTAAGCCTTTGTATTAAAGAGATTTTGTAGAGGCGTAGTAATAATGATTTTCTAAGACATACAATCTGCACATTTCTACTATGTAATATCCCATTGTCATTACTATCAAACAAACGAACAGTTAAGGGAATAGGAGCAATTGTTCGCAACAAGCTAAAATAATAATCTTGCCGCACATACGCTAAAGTGTAATACTAACTATATAGTCTAGGCACCGGGGCTTAAAAATTGAGTTCTAAGGGCAAATCATGTAACAATTTGGCATCCGATATTTTTTGAATATATACCCATCACTGATCACAAAAATTCCGGATACCAGAAAAAAAAAATCTCACAGGAGGGGAGAAGTAGGGGAAAGCCGAAATTGTAACCGTTTCTATTATTCACTAGATCTCCGTAACCATTGGAGCTAGAGCATTCAAACTTTCTTTTTATTTAGTTTGACATTGTCTTCTACAATTTAATTTTACTACATTTTTGTGCTGAATATAATGGTTTTCTTGTTATTTTCATTTTTACTCAGTATTGGTAGCGCGTGACGTCAGTTTTTTAGCCACACATTCTTTACAAGATCGAATTCGGAAAAATGTTTCCTCTAAAAGTTTTTCGTCATTTTATGTTCTTTCAAAAAATGTATACTTATATTAGTGTAGGACTAATAGTGCCTGAGTTATAAGCGACTTTATTTTTGTCGTGTGAGAAACTGATCACGGCGCGGCCCAAGAGTTACCTCCCAACAAACAGTGGCGGCGCGAGGCTCGTAATAGAAGGGGGGCAAAAAAAAATTGAGGAGGTAAGGCAACTACACATGTCTTGCTTTGATTATTATTATTATTATTATTATTATTATTATTATTATTATTATTATTATTATTATTAGTTGTTGTTGTTGTTGTTGTTGTTGTGCACTGAGAAAAAAAAATGTAGGTGGCATACTTAAAAACGTAGGTTACATTCGTAATTCCTGTAGTTTCTGGACTTAACGTACAACCGTATATAACATCCTGCAGCAAACGTATAGCTGAAAAAGTATGTATTATACGCACTGTCTGCATAAGTGCAATGACGTCATTCGTGTGACGTCATCTGCAGTAACAAATATATACGGAGGTGATATCTAGCTTTGTGACGTCAGGATCGTATGTAGCATGTGGGTTAATAATGACGACACACACTGACTATCAGGACGGAGCATAATTTCAAGAAGTATGCAATATACGTTCTTTACGTATGTTTCTTTCGTTCAACCCCAAGACAGCATCTATATTGTACTTGTGCCCCGTACGTACGACTAGATACAGTATACGTATTGTACGTATGTATTATACAGATTTTCCTTATGTCGCACACAGCTTGTCCAGATACAGCATACAGAATATCCATATGCACCATACAGAGTGCACATATGTAGCTTACAGACTGTATGCATGCAGCATATAGATTATACGTATGTCGCGTACAGGTTGGCCATATGTAATGTATGGATTGGATGTATATAGCTAATAGGTTGTCCATATGAAATATACGGATTTTACCTGTATCGCATACGTATTGCCTTCTTGTAATATATGGATTGGACATATTTAGGATCTAGATTGTACGTATAGTGCACCATTATTAAAGTGCTGCAACATACTGCAAAATGCATGATACATTCTTACTGTAATGTTGTCAAATATTGTTTTACTCGGTATGAAAACTAAATAGCTTAAAATATGTTTGATCTCCTTTGTGCCAATAATAATAAAATTAACAATCTTAGTTTGGAGCAGTGAAAGTGTCCAAAGAAATGTATTTACCTGCAGGGTGTCCTATAAGTTTGGATTTCCTGCTAATTCGTTGGGAAGCTACTGCAAAGCCAAGTGTTGAAAAGTGACACAAGCGTTAATTTTAAAATTATGGGCACAAAGGAGGTTAACCATATGTTAAACTATTTTCGTTTTCATACAGAGTAAATCAATATGTGATATATTACTGTAAGAATTTATCATATGCTTTGTTGTTAGTTAGTTCCAGCACTTTAATAATAATGCAAAATGCACAGCCATATACAATCCTATATTCAAACTCAAACAACTTCTCTGTACATTTTAATTAACAGGTATTTTTTTTTTTTTTTTTTTTTTTAATGTCGCAACAATTAAAAGTATGGTGTCAGCTGAAAACGTGTTCGCTCACAAGATAATTTCTACTCAGTACTCGCCATAAAAATGCAACACCAAGAAGGAGGCTGGGTAGCTGCGCCAAAGTTCCCAGGCCGATACCTAATAGTAAGTGCAGAATACTCTTAAACGTCCGCCGTATTCGCTGTGCGACAACGTGGTGACAGCGGAGGCGTTGTGCAGCCATCGACTAAACATATTTATCCTTCCCTGCTCTAGACATTCTGCAAATTTGGATTTTCGTGGGTGCATCCTTCTTAGTGCAACATTTTAAGCAACGAGCGGATTAACAGTCTTATACATTGCTTAAAGAAAGAGCAATGATTCTCAGAATTACTCGGAAGATATTATATATATATATATACACAATAATTTAAAACTGTTATTTCAAACTTTGCAATTCAGAGCACGAAAAGAACTATAGCTAAAGGAACACTGATTTTAGCCAGATAGTAACTAGTAAACTCAATCACACTCAGTACCATTAGTTCATGGTGTTATCCGTAAGTCAGAGATCATGGTATCTCATTTCGTGTAGACTTTTGCATTTGTTTAATGCTAAAAATGTATTTTATCGCTACTTGAACCCAGTACCATATATATATACCGACAGGACGTACCTTAGTCACAAGGTGACATGAGTGAAACACTAAACTATTCGATTGACACCTGCGGCCTTGTCAACACTAGAGAAAGTTACAAAGTGATTAAGTAAATACGGAACATAGTTCATACAAAGTATAGCGATGTATGAAGTCTCCGTTTCATACGACTTGGATAAAGGATACATCTGAAATTGCAACAAAAAATATATGATTTCTCTGGATAATTTGGATTAGTCCAGAATTCGAACACATATACGTTGGTAAGTCGAACTTTTTTTTTTTTTTTTTTTTTTACTTCTTTCTTCGGATTCCCAATAAAGTTGACTACTGAAAAGCTGAGTTACAGATTCTGTATTAAAACAACACCTTTGCTAGACATGTTCAGTATACACATTGTCTTACATACAGAACAATACATTAGTTATTAATGCATGTCTGAAATAATAGTGCTTCGTATAGAATTTTACTTCATTCAAACGTAATAGCACGAAGATAAAAAAATATTGCGAAAGATAATGTTCTTATTACAGAGAAAAAGAGTTGAAATGACTTAACAGTAACAAACATTTTCTTTAAACAGAGACAATATTTTATTCTAATTTATGGAAGAAAGAAATAATTTGTAGTACAGTATCTTTATTAGGGTTATATGTTCGTACAAAAGAATGTAAGTACAATTGGGTCTGTCTTCAGAAAGGACGTACTTTTAGCCACAACCTACACTGCTTCTTTTCACTGTCTTTCAAGCAGAATCCTGGTTTGATGCACGAAATACCTGAAACAAAAATCAGAAAACATTTAAAATGTTACATTCGGTGTGCTCAACTTGGTTGTACTTAACAATACAAAGTATCTTAACATTTTTGAGATTAAATGGACAAAATCTGTTCGGTCAGGTATGGACTTTTAGGTTGCACATAGAAAAATTACGAAGTGTTTATTGATGCTGAATAACAACTCAAAATGTATTACTATTCAAAAGTAAGTGGGTACCCCAATGGTGTTCGGGGTACCATGGGGTATCTAATGTCTGTATTTTTTTAGATATATGGAAATGTATGTCTCTAAAATGTAAGGAACTGACATCTGTTTACCGAAAACCTCAACTCGGTAAGCCTTATGGATATTGAGATATGGGAAAATAAAGAGCGACACCATAGAAGTGTGGGGTTTGAGTACTAGATGGTGCAGTTTCGGAAATGTAATTACGAGGGCTTACAACAACCTCAAAAGTAATTTCAATTAAATACACTACACACACGCCCTGATGGGGCTTTTCGGGTACCATGATATTCGCAGAACTCTCATTTCTAAATATTCTAAAATATGTCTTAATAACGTTTTAAAGAACGTTAGAGGTGTGTGTTTGCCGAAACTGCAAGTCGGTACGCCTAACAGTTACCGAAATATGGTGAAATAAAAAGCGACACCATAGGTACGTGGAGCTTGCATATTAGACAGTACAATTTAGAAAATTAATTAAAATATGACTATCAAGATATTGTCAAATAAAGGGAGGATCCATACAGTTATGGGATTTTCGTGTTAGGTGGTAAAGTTTCCGAAACCGGTCATGGAAAGTTAATAAGCATCAGTAGCAATTTCATCTTAAAGTAATTAGGTACTTCCATGGAGTTTAAGAACATCATGGGGTCTACCAAGGTTAAATTTTAAAAGCTTTGGAAAATATATTTTGACATTTGTAAAGAGTATTAGAAATATGTATTTACCTAAAATTTCCAGCTAGTACATCTAGCAGCTAGAGAGACACCATACAATAAAAGCGTATTAGATCTTGAAATTTCAGAAAACAATTATTGATCCTAACAAAAGTTAAATAAGATGGTACTTCTATGGGTTAAGTGACTACCTCAGACTTGTCAGTACAATTTCGATCGAAAGATTAATTCAGCTCTAAATTTTCTTTGGACAATTCCAAGCGTTCATCGGGCTCTGAAATAAGTGAACATTTTTTGTCAATATCTAATATAGCAAGCGAGATATAAGAAATTATTTTATGACGTCGTAAAAATAGAGACCCACATGGATTTGTACTTTTGAGTCTTTGCTGTAAGAAGAAATTTCAGAAAACAAATGGGCGGGAGCACGGTGGCTTAGTGGTAGAGTGCTTACCTCTGGTGTATTGGGTTCGTGGTTCGATCCGCGGCCGTCAGTTTGTAGTGGACATCGTATTCGTGGGTTTTCTAGGGGTACTACCTCTCCTCCCACCTTTGCATTCCATCAATTCTGTCAACAACATTCACTTGCTTTAATCGTAATCTCCCTGAGACTAAAATGCATAATCGTGGGTCGCTACACTGAAATATTTCCTTTTATTTAATTTTAAAATGAAATAGGGAGTTAAGTATGATCGTATCTCTATGGGATAAGTGAAAACTCCAATAGTTTCTGCAAAAGAAGACTAGTTAAAAACCCTACCACTAAGCTACTGTATCCCCGTCCATTGAATTGTCTATTAAGGTATATACAGTAGTTTCCTGAATTTTTTTCTTATGGGAAAGACCCAAAAGTACAAATCCATAAAGATCTATTTTTACGTCATAAAATATATAATTCCTTATATCTTCTCGACTATCTTAGATATTGACAGCGACTTTTCATTCTTTTGCACAGCTCGATGAACCCTTGGAATTGCCTGAAGAAAACCTAGGACTGAACTAAATTTTCGATCGAAATTGTACTAAGGTACTCATTTAACCCATAGAAGTACCCATCTGATTTAATTTTGTTGCGACCAATAATTGTTTCCGAAATTTCAAGATCTCATACGCTTTTATTTCAGTGTTTCTCCAGATGTTAGATGTACTAGCTGGAAGTTTTGGGTAAACACATATTTCAAATATTGTTTACAAATGTCAGATTATATTTTCAAAAGCTTTTAAAATTTAATTTTGGTAGACTCCATGATGTTCTAACACCCCCTGAAGATATCTAATTACTTTAAGATGAAATTGCTACTGGTGTTTATTAACTTTCTATGACCGATTTCGGAAATTTTAGTATCTAACACTAAAACCCCTTAACTGTGTTGGTCCTCCCTTTATTTGACAACATCTTGATAGCCGTTAGTCATATTTTAATTCAATTTCCGAATTCTAGCGTCAAGTATGCAAGTCCCACATACCTATAGTATCGCTCTTTATTTTCCCATATCTCGGTATCCATAAGGCTTACCGAGTTGCAGTTTTCAGTTAAAAAAAAAAAAAAATCAGTTGTTTACATTTTAGAGACATGTATTTCCAAATATCTAAAATGCAGAAATTAGGTACCGCATTGGAACCCCATTGGAGTACTCACTTACTTTTGCATAGCAGGGTAAAAACGCCAATGGTTCTCACTTTAAGGTTGAAAACATACTATTTTGTCTCTTCTCTGAGCATCGTGAATCTGTCGGAGCAGTACCATAGTTGGAAGGACTCACTGATCCTTCCTATAATGACCATATAGTCAGAATTCAAAAAGGAGTAGCCGTTGAAGGAAAAACAATATTTTAAAATCCTTGCACCAGTAGTCGTCACCTTAAAATCAAAATGTTCCAGTAGTAGTCAGGATTTTCTACCAGTATTCGTCACTCAAATAACTTGATATAATTTATTCAAAAACGCACTGTGTATCAGTTTAGGGTTAAGAATACAATATAAAGTAGTAAGCTTAATAACTTTGCATCACTTTTAGCACTCAAGAAAGAAAATAGAAACGTTTTTACATACTTTTTAAAGCAATTTCAGAAAGAAAAATGTTAACTGAATTCAAAAGTTAACTGTATATCACTTTCACGTTAAGAGTACAATATTAAATACTATGTTTAATAACTATACATCACTTTAAACACTCAAGAATGAAAATAAACGTTTGTACATTCATTTTAAAAACAATCTGAGAAATAAAATAAGTTAACTGAATTCAAAATTTAATTATACATCACCTTAAGCTTAAGAATACACTATAAAATACTGAGATTAATAAAAAATGAAATCTTTAACGTCCCACGGTTATGCTGGTTAGGCTAAAGGAGACGGTGATAATGAGAAATGACTGAAATGGTGGAATAAAGAAAGTGGCAGGAAATGGGAGAACCCCGAGGAAACCCACGAGCACGGTGTTTGTCCACCACAAAGTCCACACGGCGCGAGCTGGGATCGAACCAGGGACCCCCTGCACAGGAGGTGAACGCTCTACCACTGAGCCACCGAAGAGTAGACGACTGAAGGCGCAAGTAGCATACAAATTTATGATGCTGAAGGCGTTATTTTTCACAGCTATGGAGGAAAGAGATAGAAACAAAAAAAATAACAGGAAATCTTTGTTTTACGTCCTACGAATATGCTATGTAGGTTGACGGTCAGAATTGAGTAATGAAAATTGATGATCTTGGAATACGATTTGGCCGAATAACGAGGGAGAAAATAATCATTGATTAAATATTAAATTGAAAAGAATTAAGAACCTGACGCTTAAATACTTATCTATCCGGCACCCATCTTGATCCCCATAAAATATCATGAAGTGCTTGATTGATTCTAAACCCAATAATAGTAATAGTAATTTAACAAGAAACACAGAATATATAATTTACGCACCTTGAAATGTAGAAATTAATGATTGTAATCCCCAGCTTTCCAATAGACCTTTGATTTCTTCAAATGAAGATTCGGATATCTTGTTTCTTCTCAAGCAATAATGGGTTACAATAATCAGTTGCAGTCCAAAGCCAAGTCACTAAGTGAAGCATGAATATAAAAGAATTCATTAGTTAGATGCATACAAAATCCTACGCATGTAAATCCGAATCTACTTATATTAAATTGTAAATTTAAACAAACTAAATTATACTACAGTTATAGTGACATAAAACATACATTAAATAAGGTATACAGGGTGTCTCAAAAGTCCCCTGACATAGGGTAACTCTGTTATTATCAGAGTTACAACAAAATGTAGGAGAGGAAAGCATCTCCAAATATGATGTTTTCAATCTAAAGTGAAGGAATTTTTAAAATCGGATGACTCGTTTGCGCTGTACACTCTTTATGCGCCTAATGTGAAATGAAAATGCAACGTTGCCATTTACCTGGACCTACAACATAAGTGAATGAAGTTACTTTCTTTTGCGCTAACATTTCGATGGCCAGCCCCCGTTTCAAACAGGAACTTCATTCACTTATGTTGTGGGTCCAGGTAAATGACAACGTTGCATTTTCATTTAAATTTGGGTGCATAAAGAGTATACAGCACAAATATCTCGTCCGATTTTTTTTGAAAAAAAAAAGTGTTCACTTTAGATTGAAAACGTCATATTTCGATATGATTTTTCCTCTTACATTTTGCTGTAACTCTGATAATAACAGAGTTACCCTATGTCAGGGAACTTTTGAGACATACTGTATACATCATAAGAAGTTCCTTTCTAAATTCTACACGGATGTGGTTTCATTGAATGTGAGGTGGGTGATACACATTAGGCCTTTTGGGAGTACATCACACGGACGACCGTAATTTTGTGTTCAAAATTTTTATTATGAACTGGTGGGATATGTGATACATATGGCCACGGGCTAGAATTTTCTCAGTATGTCAAAAATGCAATCAGATTTCATGCAGCTTAATTTGGTGAAAAGCTATTGCCAATTGAACGTTACATTTACCTCTTTCTTGCAGATGTTAAACCATGCCGTTAGCACGTGAGGAATGGATCGAAATAATAAAACTGTGGGACTGGAGGAGTATATGTGCAGTGGTTGCCGATTGCAGAGTCATCCACAATGTGACTCTGTGTCACATGTTTCAGTGCTACAGTAATTAACTAAATTTGAGAAGACGAGCACATTCGTGAACATACATCGTAACGGTTCAAGCTCGCGGGCCCTTTTTCCTTCCCCATTTTGAACCGGTACATGAAAATGCCATTTTCTCTATGTTTGCCTGCGCCGATTTTGAAAATTCCTTCACTAGTCGATTTCTCTCGTTGAGTACTACAAGAATCAGTTAAAATCTCGCGGGCCCTTTTTCCTTCCCCATTTTGAACAGGTACATGAAAATATGATTTTCTCCATATTTGCCTGCGCCGATTTTGAAAATTCTTTCAGTAATCGATTTCTGTCGTCGAGTACTACAAGAATCAGTTAAAATTTCGCGGCCCTTTTCCTTCCCCATTTTGATCCGGTACATGAAAATGGGTTTTTCTTCATGCTTGCCTGCGCCGATTTTGAAAATTCCCTCACTAGTCGATTTCTCTCGTTGAGTACTACAAGAATCAGTTAAAATCTCGCGGGCCCTTTTTCCTTCCCCATTTTGAACAGGTACATGAAAATATGATTTTCTCCATATTTGCCTGCGCCGATTTTGAAAATTCTTTCAGTAATCGATTTCTGTCGTCGAGTACTACAAGAATCAGTTAAAATCTCGCGGGCCCTTTTTTCTTTCCCAACCCAATATTTTTATATATTTTGAATGTATTCAAGTATGGAACAAAAGTGTTTAATTAATTCCCTTAGTAGGCTTCTCAACTTAATATTTTTCAACTTAAATTTTATTTGTTTTGATTATTTATTTTCTTGTGACTCAATATTTAATTGCAATCGTTCATTGGGGAGAAGGGTGGCCATTCTCAAATATATAAATATAGTATTCTTAAAATTTATGTCTTCTCGTATTATTAGTTTCTTCCACTAGACCTGGAAATTGCAAAATTAATACCTGGAAAACCTGGAAAATTCAGGGAAATTGAGTTCCATATTTATGTATGAACCCTGCTATTTACAATTTTTTTCGAATAGGGAGAATTGTACAAAAGGGTGTTTTGGGAATGGTATAACAGTAGGTTTCTGGGGGTGTTGTTCGAAATGAAATAAAATCTTTAAGTTTTACGTCCCACTATTATGCTTGCTAGGCTACAGATGACTTGGTGTTGTTCGGTGGGGGTCAATGTTGCCAATTTTGGGAAAAGTCACTAAATCAGGGGAATTCGACCTCAACGATAGCGTAGGGTGACCATAAAATTTTCAGTTAATAACGGGATAGGTTCTGGCTTTTAGATCTACCTTTGTTCTTACCAGTGCCTTGGGGCCGCGGTGGCTCAGTGGTAGAGCGTTCACCTCTGGTGCTTGGGGTTCCGGGTTCAAACCCTGCTCCCGCCAAGTGAACTTTGTGGTGTACAAACACCGTGTGCGTGGGTTTTCTCGGGGTTCTCCCGTTTCCTCCCACTTTCTTCATTCCACCATTTCATTCATCTCTCATCATCACCGTCTCCTTTAGCCTAATCGGCATAACCGTGGGACGTAAAACTCAAAAATTTCATTTCATTTCATTTATCAGTGCCTTGATATCAGAGTTCCCCCTCTCTCTCTCTTTGTTACTGAGCGGGTACTTATGAAAAAGGAAAGACACGTTGAAGTTTGTTCAACACACAACCAACTGCTAAATCTCTGCTGTCTTTCGAGCAGTACTACGAACTATAGAGTATGTTTAATATAGGGAATTTCAGTTCAATTTTTGCCTCTTTGTTGTTATTAATACTTTTAAAAGGAGTAAAGGTACTGGGTTTGTTATTTACTTCTTTCATTTACATAAAATGGGACGAATACTACTTTTTTCCATCTACTGACGGGAAGGCCGGGAAACGCCCCTAAAACGGGACTGTCCCGGTCAAAACGGGACGTATGGTCGCCCTACGAATAATTTATCCGATTGGAGACTTTTATGGGTGATTTTTAAATGACGATTCAGCTACTTATACATTTAGCGACTTTTTGCTGCAAACAAAATTTTCATCTGTAGAGAAGCATTATTAGTTCAAAACAGTTTTTGAACTAATAATGCTTCTGTTTGTTCTTTTTTCTGTTTGTTTGTTTTAATCAGCGCAAGTGATGAAGAGTTTGGAAATACAGCGTACCCACTGGCCCACAATCCTGCATTGTTATGTTGCCCTTGTCCTCTAACGAAGAAGAACTACAAACTTGATGTCCTTTAGTTCGTAGTTTCCGTTGAGAGACACACGTAATACATCTTTACCGATAGCAAAAAGATTAGCTATAGATGCGTGAATAAAGGCGATGTGGATGTTTGTTATATTTGTTCTTTGGGGTCTTTTAATTATTCTGCAGTTTTTCTTTTACAAAAAATTGCTTAACGTAAGTACTGTAGTGTTAATTATTTCGGAACTATTTTGACTCCACAATATGAACAAAAGTACCCGAAACAATCTGAAATGATCCCTGAATTCAAGGATTGGTTGCGCCCTGTTTACAAAGATGTGAGTAGAACCAGCGGCGCAAATCTGTCTTCAACATTGGGGGGAAGGGTAAGACCGTTACCATACTTTTTATTTTGCGATGTCCAAAATAGTTATGAAGTTGAAAAACAATGTTGTGGAGTATCAGAGTTGTCTTCAGCATTGGGAAGCTGCAGATTTGAGGCTTATTCTGGGAGACGTCTATTTTATCTCACGTTCCTTTGTAGCAATTGGACAAAAATCATCAAATTTCTCCCAAAAAACACATTTCAAATCGGATTATTGGGGAAAACTCCCCCTCAGTTCCAAGATTGGAGGGGACATGTATCCGTCATCCCCCCCCCCGGGATTTGCGGCAGTGAGTAGAACATATTGTTTAGTTTACATCTACAACTTTAAAACAATGCTTATAGACAATGAATTTCTCGATTATTTTTTATAGCGACTTTTCACCCAAAATTCGAGTCGCCACCTCTCGTTTCGCAAACTTATTGTCAACATTTTGGCAACACTGGTTGCGGGGAGAGCTACAATGGAAATGAAAATGAAATGAAATCTTTGAGTTTTATGTCTCACGGTTATGCCGGTTAGGCTAAAGGAGACGGTGATGATGAGCAATGAATGAAATGGTGGAATGAAGAAAGTGGGAGGAAACGGGAAAATCCCGAGGAAACCCATGCACGCAGTGTTTGTTCACCACAAAGTTCATTTGGCGGGAGCTGGGATCGAACCCGGGACCCCAAGCACCAGAGGTGAACGCTCTACCATTGAGCCACCGCGGCCCTAAGAGATTGAGAGTCATAAACTTAGTCACTTTCAATTTTGTAATATATATATATATATATATACTGTATATATATATTACAGTATATATTACTGTATATATATATTACATCACTGACTGATAACTAAAATGCTTGGATTGTATATATAAAAGTCACCCCCTGCCCGTAAAAAGCTCCATTCAAACTCGGAATCGAACAATTGCATCTGTAAAGCAGTGCTGAGTTGATTTTAACGTTCCTTTCAGCAGCAAGGCTGTATGAGACATGGACTTACAGATTAACGTGAAATCCGAACCACATAAGCTTCGGCCGGGAATCGAACCCGGGTGTCCCACGCCAAAGGCGTGTACACTAACCACTTAGCCACGAGGGAACCCATCTGGGTAATAGTTAAGAACAGGTACTTCTCATCTCCCGTGCACGAGGATACATCTTATTGTTGCACTACCTAAACACCCTAAGTACAAGGGCAAGAACTCAGCCTATTACCTGCTTTTTAACATCCTAGATCAGCGTTTCCTAACCTTTTTCAACTTGCGGCACACTACGGATGTAACTTGAATTCTCGCGGCGCACTCATAGATATTATTATTTGTAAATATAAAACTAGTATTTTTTCTGCGATTATTGATCTCCTTCTCACAGAGAAGAAAGCTCAATCACTGTTTTTTTCCCCGTGGTAAATTATTATGCTTATTTTTCATTCTAATTTAAAAATATAAAACAATTGCAATGAAATATTGGACTCAGGTTTTTAAAACTAAGCTTTCTTGTTCGAAAACTGTATCCAACCTTTCACTAAGAAGTAAGATCACTAAATAACGAACGAACAAACAAATCTTTTTTACTTTTAAAATACAAATGTATTTAATTTGTCGAAAGGATTGAATGTTATTTTAAATTTTCAAGTTACAAAATAGTCTGCAACAATAAAGAAGCAATAATAGTTACAACAATGATAACCAATATATATTTTCAACATTAAAAATGTACAGAAAGGTAACACGGTATGAAACTTAAAGTTGTAGATTCATAGTAGAGGTTCATAGTAATGTGAAATAAAAATATACATTTTTCCTTCGTCTTGCAATTTGATTGCTATAGAATTAATAATTTGCTTCGACTTCCTTGCGGCACACTAGCGGCCCATTCACGGCACACCAGTGTGCCGCGGCGCACCGGTTGGGAAACGCTGTCCTAGATAGTCAATGAATAATTCCTGAAAGTATGGCGTTTCTCGTCCTTCCCTAAATGGGAAGTACGGCTCCTTAACTATAACCCTCATCTGTAAGGCAGTGTAAGCAACAAAAAATTAAAAAAAAATAAATAAAAAAAAACGCACACTGGATGTTTGCGCAACTGAGGATCAAAACATCCTCAATGGAGTATGAGAAATCGTAAACGTCAATCAAAGTGTGTTTGCTTATTCATTACTTCGTTAATAGTTAATTCCTTCTAGAATTAGTGAAACAATACTATGAAGAAACACTAATTAAACTAATAACTATTACGTTGTGTTTCTTACCATACCGTTTTTACCAGCCATAGAATTTGAACCTAGTACTATACTGCATTAGTCACGCCGGAACGAAGGGTGAAATTCAAACGCCTGGCACTCGTAGGTGTTGAAGCTGTGTTGTAGTTACGCGGCCTGCGTTGGTACTCCTCAACATAAATACGTCACTGCCCAAAACCAGGAAACATCACAGACAGAAGACAGGGGCACAATCAGTGCCTGACACTTCACGAACTCAAACCCGCCAAGACTCAACTCAACATGACCTTCAATTACGTTCTACAGTAGAAACCAAACCAATGCTAAGGCACAAACTTACCAACTTCCTATATGAAAACACAAGAAAAAAAAAAATTCAAACTTTTTGGTTCCAAAGTGATGCCATAACAATAATACTAAAAAGGTTTTAATTCTCAGTAACCCAAACATTAATTAACTAGGGAACATAACAAGCAAAAATAAATAAATAGAAATCAAATCAAATTAAATTTAAAAAATAAAAACCTGACAAGTAAGCTCTCCCTGACTACTTTTTTTTTTAAATTTCAGTGAGGCTGTAAAATATATCAATATCTTCGTCAAATATATATATTTCAATGTAAACAAGTTCTTTAAACAAAAGAAAGCTCTGTAGTAGAGCGCTTACCTCTGACCTGTTAGGTCCCTGGTTCGATTCCTGCTCCCGACAAATAGCCTTTTGGTGAACACTGTAGGTGTGGTTATTCTTAAGACTTTCCAGTTTCCTTACATTTTCTTGATTCCACCATTATCATGTATCTCATCGTCACCTTCTCACTTACGTTTATGTACAATCATGGGGCGTTAAACTAAAAGTAAAAAAAAAAATGCAAATATCCTAATAAAAATGAGTTTTCTAGACTACACAAGTGGCCCCGCGTAGCGTAGTTGCTAACGCTCTCGCCTTCGGTGCGAACGGTCCCGGGTTCGATCCCGTTGGGGATCGATTTCCTCAGTCGAAAAAGTATCAAAAGATTTTAAGTCCAGCCATCCTGAATGAGATTTCCTTGGGTTTTCCTCATTCACAGCAGGAAAATGCCGGAGTGGTACCTAACATATAGGTCCCAGGCCGTTTTCTTCCTTCCCCAATCCTTTCTTCCCTTCCTTTACCCGGATAGTGTGCTCATCGAGGGACGTCATCCCTCATATGTGACGGGCTAACAAGGCCATTGATGCCGAAAGCCCTGAGACCTAAAGCCTAAATCTTCACTACACAAGGGAATTTTCGCGCTGAAAACGGTTTCTTAGCAATTATGTTAAGCAGTCCTGTAGTAACTCTGCACCACGTAATAAATCGTCACATAAAAAACGGAATGAATAAACACATAACATTCATTTTGCTACCTTATAACGTAAAATGTTTCAAAACATTAATATTCAAAGATTTCTCAAAATTCAGATTCACCCATTCCATTCTCCTCAATCATTAACGAGTTGTAGTCATAAACTATATTACTTACTTAGTACTATACTAAAGCAAGTTACACTAAAAGAATATATAATTAATGGAATATTTAACTAAAGTAATAGTTAACTAGTGCACTTACCCAGGTTTTTGTTTCCTTCCTCTCTCCTTTTCCGATTGTAACAACCTCGTTTCGCAAGCAAAAGACGGTAGTTCAATGACGTCAGCCATGGCGAAAGAAAGAGTGTCTATAGGCGGTCTGGATCTCACGTACAGATGGACGTATATAACGTATAACTGAAGTACTTAACATACGTATATGTATGTAAAATACAGAAGATTGTTAGATGTCAGACATTCTGCAGCGAAATGATGTAATATCTAAGCGGGTAAAAGGCAGTACCTGTGTAGTATATGGATAAAGTACGCTCCGTACAGATTTCCTTAGTAAACATAACGAATCCTTGTATTTGTACAATATACCGCTGTCCGGATAATGGATTTTTCTCAGTGTGGTAGTAGTAGTAGTAGTAGTAGTAGTTAATTCTGAGCTTCTATCAATCCAGTTTGTTTCTGACTGCACAGCTTTATGCTTGGGGTAGGAAATGAATATCGACACTTTTCTGGACACACTTCTGGACAGCGGCACGTTTCTAGAGTTCCATTGTAACTTTTAAATATAACGAATATTTTCATGATTCTTTTTGCTATTCATAAAACCAATTAGGAAATTCTGTTATTTGCATAAATGTAAAGGGTGTTGTGTTTATGTTATTTAACTATAACACACACATGACTGCAGTTTAACAATAGTTATCATCAGTTATCAATAGACGGAAGTACAAAGAGATTGTAAAATGTTGAACGTCAAACATGAAAACATGGAAATACTCAGTAGTTAGCCATACTCAGAGGAGCTCAGTTAATTTGGGATCAGAATCAGCATTAAAGAATGCATTTATAAACAGAGGTAGTTTCTGTAAACATGTCAATGAAGAAACAAGATTTCAATGTCATATAGACTTCATTGGCAAATTCTACAGCAGCAAATCGTGCTACTGATCATGAGTTCACTGGTTGAACATAGAAAATAAAGGTGCAAAGGGAGGGCGAGAAAATAATATTGGAGGCGGTCGCCCCTCCTCACCCCCTGTAGCGCCGCCTCTGCCCACAAACGGTAGATATAAGCAGCTTATGAATATATATATATATATATATATATATATATATATATATATATATATATATATATATATATATATATATATATATATATATATATATATACAGGGTGTTAATGAACGATACCGACAAACAACTGTAAGAGGTGATTCCTCACACCGAAATAAGAGAATAAGTTTATATGGACCTGTGGGGAAAAATGCATAGTTTCAGAGCTAGGCTGTCCAAAATCGCGAAGAAGCCAAATTTCAACAGGCCCTATTTCGAATTTGAGAAGCTGCGGATGGTGGTCCTTATCAGCGTAAAGGAAGTCATGCATACGCAGTCCAAAATGCACATTTCACTAATGTTCAATAAGTGTACAGAGTATTCCCTTCCAGGTGAAATTCCCAGACATGCCATCAACCGAATTTTGAGATGTGCTCTGACATGGTGATTGGTCCAAAGTAGGCAAACGATAAGTCTTGATAGCAGTGAACACGGAACCATTTGGAGCAATGTCGGAAGTGTTACGGATCGTCAGCAGTACGGTCTCTCGTAATCGGGAAAACACATGCTGCGATGTTTTCTTTCACGCTTATAAGTGAAGAAAACGTGAAATATACATCGCATCACACGTTATTCCGAACACAGAAAACATGAAGCTGCTGGTTCCTAACACTTCCGATCTTCCTCCGAAGCCCTGGATGTCCATTGTTGCCAAGGCTTACCTCTTGCCTACTTTGCACCCTCCTTAAAATCAGGGTATATGTGAAAACTCTATTGAAAGCATATCTGAGAATTACAGCCTGTAGGGAATACCCTATACACCTACTGAAAATTGATGAAATATACACTTTTGGATTGTATATGCGTGGCTTCTTTTATGCTGATAAGGACCACCATCCACAGTTTCTGGAATTCGAAATAGGGCCTGTTGAAATTTGGCTATTTCGCGATTTTGGACAGCCCTAGCTCTGAAACTATACACTTTTCACCATAGGTCCATATGAACTTTTTCTCTCATTTTGATGTGAGGAATCACCTTTTATAGTTTGTCGGTATGATGATTAAGTCTGTCTATAATCTGATTTAAAATATCAATTTTTAATATCAACTGAGCGGCTTTTTGCAAAGTAACCCTTTCAAGAAATCTCTGAAAAATGGAAAGAGAGCTTTCTCTAGTACACATTACGAGAAAAACTGCAAATCTGTTCCTTTGTACGTGTCTCTAATACCTTCTAAAACATGTACAAACATGCAGCTTTCTATTCATTTTTCTGAAAAAAATCTTGCTTTGACAAGGACTGTTTTTGTTACAAGTCCTTCGATTTATGTACTACAATTTTACTGGACGAAATAGAGCAGGAACCAAAAGATAAAGAAATGTGTGATATGTTTAATGCATCATTTAGTCTTCTTCATCACTCTGTTCATTAACTGATATTGAATTTTTACACTCGCTCACGCAACTACACATTGGAGTGCACAAGAAACTGCGATTCTTACATTTGCATTTCAAACTTACACACTCAAATTTCTGACAGCTACACATGGTAATCTCTAAACAAGCCTTGGGAATATCTTCGAGTGTTTTCAAAACTGGTTTTAGAATTTGGTCCTCCAAGTAACATCCGGATTCTTCTGGCCTTGGTAGATGGATCTCACACTTATCAGCGTTTATCCAAATTGCTGTTTGGTAATGGGGTCTTTGTATACGTTGTTTCAGAGCAATACTAGTTGGAGGTAATCTCTCCAGGCTGTATTTTTCTAAAAGTAAGAGCCTAGCTTCATCACAGGTCTTCACATCAGTGATTTATCTACACCCCTAACACCCCCAGCACCCCCTTAAATTTTCGGACACCCCCGGAAATGAATTCCTTACACCCCCTAACTAGGGGGTGCAATATTAAAGAGATTCATTCTCGTACTGCCTAAAGCCCTCCAGGACTTCGTAGAAAATATTTTAAATGATCTTATCTTCAAGCACAACGGGAATTAAAGACAGGGAATTCTATGCGAGGAGGAAATTTTTAGGGAAATGCAGCACCGAAAAGTTTGACTCCTAGCGTGTTTGTATACAGATCGGAACTCATGTACAGAGCCGTAGCTAGAGATTTCGGCGCCCGGGGCGAAGTAGAATTCGGCGCCCTCTACACTCACCACACCAATCATGTTTTATATATATATATAAGAGAAGCAACTTTTGTTGTTGTGCTAAACTGAATTTTTATCAAGCTGCTTGGACAGACCATTGCAACAGCCAAAAGCGATCATTATGTATTCTTTTACAAATAAGATCTGTTTCCAAGAGGCGTATTTTGGATTTTTTTTTGTTAAACTTGACAAAACTACATTTGGTTGGTATACAGATCCACTTGGAAATCAGTTATGGAAATTTACCGTACAACAATTTGCAATGTTTCATACTATCGATAACAAATTAAATTTCGATACATTAGAAACTATGTGCTTTTAAAATGTTCAAAATGGGTGGCAGCATTAATTTCTAGTAATAATTGTAAACTTTTGTAATTTTATTCTGTATGTGATCACACAAATAGCATTTTCATTTCGATTCTTTTAATATCAGCAATTAAACGGGCTAAATTTGTTAATGGTAGACTTTCTTTTATTACTCTTAAGGATCGGTGGTATGATATTGTTTTAAATGTACATGCCCCAACAGACGATAAGGATGACGATATAAAAGACACTTTTTAAAAAGTATCACGGGTATTCGACCAAGTCCAGGAATATCATGAAAATTCTATTAGAGGATTTCAATGCAAATGTAGGGCGACAGGATATTTTCAAACCGGTTATGGGGAAAGAAAGTCTGCATAAGGAAAGTAATGACAACGGCGTTAGTTTCGCGAACTTTGGAACATTCAAAAACCTTATCGTGAATGTACAAAATTTCCACATTGCGATTTTCATAAATTCATATGAATCTCGACAGATGGAAGAACACACAATCAAATTGATCACATTTTAGTAGATAGAAGAAGACAGTCTAGCTTAATTGATGTTCGCTCGTTCAAAGAGAGACTATCGTTTAATAAAGAGAATATTCAACATCTAGAAACGGAGAGGTTTAGTTTTTCTTTTAAACAAATGAGGAGAACCAAGCAAGGGGGAAATATCGGAATGAAGTGAAATAGATTCTCGTCTTTAGAAGGTTTTGAGAGCACTAATGTTGAGGATACTTGGGTTCAAATTAGGAATAGCATTAAATTGTAGCAAGAGAAAAATAGGAGCAAGCGTAAATACGTATGATCAAATCATGGTTCGACCAGGAATGCACCAAGCTAATGGGGAAGGAAAAATAAGCGAAACTGCGTTGGCTGCAAACTCTGAACGATATAACTACACTAAATTTCGTTGACATCAGACGAGAAATTTCCAAAATGTTTAGAAGAGAAACGCGATTTTTAGAAAACTTAAATTAATGAACTTGAAGATAATAGTAAAAGAAAAAAGAAATTCGAGACATGTTTAAGGTCGTCAACGAATTTAAGAAAGGGTATCAACCTAGTGCGTATATATTAAAGAGAGACGACGGAACAATTCTTACTGATACATATAGCATCTTGAATAGGTGGAAAGATTTCTTTGACGATTTGCTTAACACGTAACCAAAAACTAATGT
Source organism: Thermobia domestica (assembly GCF_964235325.1). Lineage (NCBI taxonomy): Eukaryota > Metazoa > Arthropoda > Insecta > Zygentoma > Lepismatidae > Thermobia > Thermobia domestica. Next base: position 129,266,970 of record NC_137456.1, on the reverse strand, counting down.
TCATGGGGAAAGGGAAATGCACAGCAGAACCATAAATTTCAGAGCCTGGCCGAGCAGAAGTAGAAACTGCTATTTAAAAAATTAAAGAAGCGCAACTCTCTGGGTGTAGAGAAATTCTAAATGAGTTAATTTTAGTTAGAGGGGGAAATTGTAAAACAAGATACACACTCATTCTCCTTATCTGGAACAAGGAGGAATTCCCACAAGAGTGAAAAGAATGAATCATTGTTCCAATTCACAAGAAAGGTGACAAAGGGGATTGCAATAATTATAGAGGCATTTCTTTTGTGTCAACATCCTATACCGGAAATAGTAAAAACTAATATTGACTCATATATAGTCATAATTGTAAGAGAGTAAAAAACTGTTTTTGATATAGATTCATCGTCCGAGGAACAGGTTCTACCTTACTCCTGTTCCTCGGACGCCCATCCAAAAATTATAGATGTACTATATACTTAACAATTTCAATATTGAATTCCATAGTTTGGAAGACTACCGTTGCCAAAATAAACGTGTCGGGAATAGCTCATAGAAAACTTGAAATGAAATGAAATCTTTGAGTTTTACGTCCCACGATTATGCCGGTTAGGCTAAAGGAGACGGTAATGATGAGTGATGAATGAAATGGTGGAATGAAGAAAGTGGGAGGAAACGGGAGAACCCCGAGAAAACCCACGCACACGGTGTTTGTCCACCACAAAGTTTACTTGGCGGAGGCTGGGATCGAACCCGGGACCCCAAGCACCAGAGGTGAACACTCTACCACTGAGCCACCGTGGCCCTCTCATAGAAAACTTCTCTGGAGATCTATGAAATCTATGGGTGGATATTCTTGAATTCTTGAATCTATGGGTGGAGGCCTATATTTGTTATTCAAATAATGAAGGTTGAGTGAGGGCAGGTCTTAACTACAATTAGTATGAATATATAATTTGCTCCACAAATTTCGGAGCATTGCCCGAAAAATAACACAGTTTAATTGATGTTTGTATATCCCTACCTGGTTGGGGTAGCGTTAGCCTTAATAAGAGGTAGATATGGCCCTGCATTTTGATATCTAAATTATATGTTTATTTCTCCTGTTTCTTATATCAACTATTCTATGATCTTTCTTCTGAATGCCTTTATATAAATATTTCTTCCTTGATATGTACGTAATTTTTCTGCGTCTTTGTTCTGGCTTTCTGGGTATTTTATTTCTTAATTTTGTTTCAAGATACCTTATTCTCACTTTGCCTCTCTGTAGCTTCTGACAATTGTTATCGAGGATCAATATTTATAATTGATCAGTTCCTAGTTAACCGCACATCAATATTAATAATTAATCAGTACGTATTCAATCTGATTTAGTGTATGACTATCCGGCTCGATGATTTGCACGTTACTAACATAAATACATTGTATGTTGAAAAGATTGTACTATTTATAATTAATTTATTTTTTTACCATTTAAAATATCCGTTCCTCGGGCGGGAAGAATAGTTTTATGGAAAATGTTTGAAAAGATGTTTAAACACAATCATTCTCCTTGCGATGCGTATTTGAATGAAAGTGACATGATGAAAACCAACTAGACCCAAGTGCTAAATATGTTCAAAAATTTATTTCAAGTAGCCGTTATTCTTTGTGAAAACTTCAAATCTCCTCCCCCTCTCCGTAAAGATACATATTTTAATCAAAGTGTAATGATAAAAGCACACAAGCCAACTAAACGCTAATCATGTTCAAAAATTCATTTTAAGGTTGGTTTAAAGGGACAAATTTTGCCGATAGATGGCACTACAGTCTTCGTATCTCTACCATGTATTTTTTACCTTTCAAGAAAATTCACGATTTCTCTTACAAATTTCAACCTACAGACTTCAAATTTTTAGAAAAGGAATTTCATAATCTATCGAAGGCAATAATCTGTGCCGATATTTTATTTAGAATTTTCATTGTTGAAATGACTTGATTGTTGAAATGGATATCCAAACCTTTAACAATCGAACTGTTTCAACAATGAAGAAAATTCTAAATAAAAAATCGGCACGGATTGTTCCCTTTAATAGGTTACGAAGTTCCTTCTCTAAAAATGTGAAGTCTCTAGGTTGAAATTTGTAAAAGAAGTTGTAAATTTTCGTGAAAGGTAAAAAATACATGGGAGAGATACGAAGACTGTAGTGACATCTATCGGCAAAACTTGTCCCTTTACGCTAACCTTAAATGGTTCAACCGTTTCCTCACTCTCGCCATTTTAATAATTCAAAATGGGAAATACAAATATAGAAACCTTTTTCATCTTTAGTGAAACCTTTGTTCCCTTTGGTAGGAGAATTATCCAATCACTATAGTCCAATTATTATTAATACTAGCTGAGATGTGAGATCCTCGTTCTTCGCATGGGAAAGATAAGATTTATGCAAATATCTGAAAGTAAAGAAGCAAGTGAAATTAGTAAATAACGAAGATTAGTACTTTTATCATTATACATGGCAAAACAAAAGTCCTCACCATCCTTGTGTATTGAGAACGAGGGAGAATAATGAACCTTGAAAGTTATGTGACACATCAGATGGTGCTATCAAGCATCATGACGGACATCTTTGCTTGATATTCGAAATTTAAAATGCAAAGGTAGTCATGTTACATGTTTTAAGGCTAGAATTTTACCAGAAATACTCTTGTGTGGTTACTTTAGTCCTAAAGCAAGTCATTTCGTAGTTACCGTTTCTGAAAGTTTTCTAGTTATGCCTTTAGGGGCTAAGCTCTCGTTTCGTGGAGGCAAGTGAGATTTTTGTTGCAAAATTTGATTACTATTTCAGAACACTGATGCTAATAAAATTATTTGGAAATAAATTTTCGAAAAGTAATGTTTGAAGCACACTTCATGTTGTGCTAACTTTAAAATATTTTCTGCAAGCTTATGTAATTGGTTGTTTCTTGAGTCAATAATTTATTGAAGAAAGGTAATATTTGGGGCGTTCAGAGCACAATGGATCTAAATCCATTTTCATTAAAGTTCAGTTTTGCTCTGCAAATGAATTTATTTCAAAATGTATCTTCGCAGTCCATTATTCCAAAACAAATATAATTAAAACTATGCGAAAGTGCGTAGGACAGTTTCATATGACAGCCGCTAGACAGAGTCGTCAGCGGGACAGGAAGGCAACCGCCTCCATCCCCACTCTGGATTTCAGATTTTGGGAGCAGTCAGGCAGTTTTAGAAATCTTTTGATAAGCAAAGTCCAACAGAACAAGCTTGAAGTCCTTACACCGAATAAATACGGAGAACATACAGATGATTAAAACTGGAAAGTTGCTTAGGCCCAATTTCCAGAATTTTAAGCGACCCGAAACTTACAAGTAGAGCCATCTTTGGAATCCTTGTGCCAAAAAATATACAAGAGAGCAATATAGGCCTATACCTCCTGACGGCCAATTAAAATGGATTATAATTGATTAAAATCCGTATTTATTCGGTGTAAGAACTTCATTTTTTTAATGTTAAACTTTGCTCAGCAAAAGGTTTCTATATCTGCACTACTGCCCTCAAAATCTGAAATTCAGAGTAACGGGCGGATGACCCTCTCAAGCGGCAATTATATAAGATTCTAGATTGCATCTTGTCATGTAGTTCTTCTTTCTTTCATCTCGGATTCGTGGTTGTGAAAATGTGACGTTTTCCGTCGATGTATTCTTTTGGACACACCTTGCATTTATATCAAGTAATTATGCATCATTGACTTTGGCATTCGGAGCTTGACTTGTTAATCATTCCCACGTTGTAGCGTACACAATATAATGTTAATATGTTTAATTTATGAGCAAGGAGGGAGAAATTAGCTCTTCTCCCCTATTCCATCAACGCTATTGTCTGCGGTTGTCCTATGAAACTCTAGTCCACATGCTTTCACGTGGTTTTTGTTTCATATATTTCGTACTCTACGCTACGAAGATACTATATTTGTTGAGCAAAAGTGAACCTTTCTGAAAATGGACTTGGATCCCTTGTGCTCTGAACGCCCCATATCTAAAAATATTTTATAAAAACTGAGTTGAAGCCAAACTTATCCTCAACCCGAGTATGTTCGAAACGCATAAAATTAGTTTGTTTAGTTTGATTGATTACAGTCTTGCATCAGTAGCAAGGCTATATGAGACAGGGCTTTTTGTTTAAAGTGGGATCCGAACCACTAATTTTGAAATTTTACGATAGATCGCAGTCAAAATCTATACAGCAAATTCCAACATCTCGTGCCTCTACCCTCAAAATTTGATGTTAAAAGACCGAAAATCGCGCTGTAGCATGATGCATTGGTGCATACGTACAGACAGACGAACAAATTGAGATCAAATTGTCCCAGACACTGACGTTCGGCACTGATATTGCAATAAGTATCACGCTTTAATGGTTAGTTACACGGGCGACTGCCATGCCTTGCGCTTTCTCGCCTGGACCCTTCATACAAGCTATGCCAAGGTGTAAAATGTTTAAGAAAATTTAGAACTGAGGTGGGGAAGAGTGACGAAATAAAATTTTCATAACGAAAAGATATTGTTGATACAAAATTAATTCTTAACCTGAAGTGTCCAGTTGCATCTCAACCACATTACTGACGTATTAATCATCAGAAGCAATTTTCGGGTCAACACTTTTACTATTTGTTTGGGTTTCCAGTTTCTTCACAGCATTGCATTTTTATAATGATTCGTTATTCTTTGAATTAAACCAACCATTTTTTTTCTTACACGTTTTGAAACGAGCTCGTATGATTGTTTTCTTATTTGATGGAGTTAGATACTTTAATAAATTTGCTCCAAATGATGTCATTTTTTCTTCCCGTAAAACGATTCGAAGTTGTACGGAAACTGAGAACCAACATATACTGTATCAAGGAATGCATGCGATATTTTAACTTCAGAACCGCAATTTAGCAAATAACCTTTTGTTTGTTTTCTGAATATAACAAAATTTGTTTCCATGATAAATCTTTTATTTATTTTTTAATATCAGTTCTACAACTAGTCCAACCTTCGACTACGACACTTTCTCGCAAGTTAACTGAGAAGCATTTAAACAATACAATATACATACGTTAAAAATAAGGGGGGGAAAGAGACAAAATAAATTGTAGATCATCACATTGAACTGTTGTGGCCATGAGAAATCAAAACCTTCACATGGGAAGAAAATAGCCTCCTGAATGTGGAGCACTTTTGACAATTTTCTTTCTTTGGTAGATTTTTTTTTTTTACAAAAATAAAATAAAATAAAAATAAACATATGTTTAAAACAAGATTTAAAAATACACATGTTTAAAACAAAATGTTTAAAACGTATATAAAATTTGTTTTAAACATTTTATTTTAAACAAAACAACCCTGGTTATAACGGCAATGTTTCAGAAAATTCCTTTGTGTTCTAATGTTGCTTCTACGGTAGATACTTCTTTTACTTTCTTTCATAAATCTTGTGTAGTTGTGTCCATTTCTTTTTCTGTTCCACTGTAGTAAGAACATAGTTTTCCTTCCTCTATCATATTTATCATGCAAAAATATGTCAATTTGCAAGTAAGGCTAATATGCAAACTTCAAAACGTTTAAGAGCTACGGATTGCATAAAAATCTAGGCGAAAATATTGACATGTTTTAACCCTTGTTAAAAACTTAATACGCCTTCGTCTGACAATCATGTTAATTCCTGATAGCTTATAGTTAGTCTAATAGTTGTCGCTAGATGCATTGCCTTCTACGTGACGCTAAGAGATGTCGCTAGCATACACACATTTTGCAGACAAGGCGAAAGCTTGGAAGAACAAGTAGATTTTTTCCTTTTTAAATTCCAATCCCATCTTTGCTACCACGACTACGAGGATGAGTCAATATACCTTGCAATATTCTGGTAAAAAATATGTCTGATGCCATCTTCCAGTCAGTTACTCGATTTCACGTAGATGCCACGTCTTGCCCTTATTGGCAAAGAAGTCACTCACTGGTATTTCCACCTCCTGCTGATTGGTGAAACATCGTGATTTCAGGAAGTCACGATGGCCCGAAATAAGTAATAATCTGAAGGGGCAAGGTCAGGACTATATGCCGGGTTTGGCATCAGTTCGATGTCATTAAGTTCCTGCATTTTCTGTTACGTTTTTCAAGTTGAGTGTGGTTTTGCGTTATCCTGTTGCAGCAGGGAGCTGTTTCGATTCGCCAATGCAGTTTTTTTTTTTTTTTGCGTAGTGCAGCATAATATCCAATCCACCTGTTCGGAATAAAGGTCGGGCTTAATACGTTAGAATTGAATTGCCCCCCCCCCCCCCGTAGATCCACCACACACACAGAATGACTTTCTGCTCAGAACAGCCTGTTTGACATCTGGTGGAGGAAGTTAACTCTGTTCAGCTATTGTATTAGCACATTCGGATTTCGGGGAGAAAAAAGCATCCACTTTTGGTCCCTTGTGATAATTCGTTTCAGAAAACACATCACGCGGATTTTGCATCAGTTGTCGGCACACATTCACAATTCACCCTCCTCTGGCCTCCATGGCATCAACTCATGTGGCACAATGCGGCAGCTTCTAATGGTTTTAACAAGGTTCTCGAAAATAACCCTATAGAGAATTAGAACATAGGGAGTTGTTTCAACAATCGTCATGTGCTGTTGGGTGGCTTTTCCTCAATAATGTGTCGTATGACTTCTGTTACCCTGCGGCGGACGGACTTTGGTTTATCTTCAACCTTTTCTTAACCTGAACAACATTCCTGGACCTAAGGAGCTGCCGTGCTGTGATTCACTACACATTTCCTTTTCGCATGACAAATGTTTTAGATTGCTCTGCAGGCAATATGCCTGAGGTTCTCTCATAATTCTCTCATAAGGAAGTTCTCTCATTATTTCCTGATTCTAGTTTCATCACAGCCTCCCGACTCTGTGGGTTTAATTTCTGAATAAGCTTTGTTTTAATAATACGGTTGGTGACTAGGATTGCCAACTGAGTGGTATTGTTCACATATGGGACAAAACTGACATCATGTGACAAATGTTACAAACTCAACTTTCGGGGAAGATGTTTAATTTCTTGCTTTGCGCAGTAATTTTTATAGGTCTGTATTCGACCATTTTATAATAAATACATTGTATTTGTTTCCATATTATTCATTTTTCTAGTTGATTAAGATATTACTTATGTATCATAGTTGTTACGTTTTCTTGATTTTGTTTTTTACATCAACATAAGAAAGTCTGTACGGCTAATTACACATCAGGGAAATTTAGAAAGTAAATCTGGAAAACCAGGAAAAGTCATGGAATTCTTTACCGCAATTTTTGTGGCCCCTCTTTGTATTATTTCTGAGGTTCTGATAACTATCAACTTTTCATTCACTAAATCGAACAAGTAGTTTAGATTCGGGAGCCGCGGTGGTTCAGTGGTAGAACGTTCACCTCTGGTGCATGGGGTTGCGGGTTCAAGCCCTGCTCCCGTCAAGTGAACTTTGTGGTGGATAAACACCGTGCACCGTGTGCGTGGGGTTCCTCGGGGTTCTCCCACTTCCTTCATTTCACCATTTTATTCACTTCTCATCATCACCGTCTCCTTTAGCCTAGCCGACATAATTGTGGGGCATAAAACTCAAAATTTCACATTTAGCCGACATAATTGTGGGGCATAAAACTCAAAATTTCACTTCATTTTCATTTCAAGTAGTTTAGATTTTACGTGGTAATAGACAGAACATTACACTGGAATAAAAACAACATTTTACACGGGAATAAACAGTACATTCTATATGGGTACAATCAGAACATTCTACCGGAAATAAATAGAACATTCTACACGGGTATAAAAGGAACATATTCTACACGAAAATAAACGGAACGTTTTATATGGAAATAACCAGAACATTCTGCGCAGAAATAAACGGAATATTCCACATAGAAATAAAAGGAATGTTCTACACGGAAATAGACTGAATGAAATATGGAGAACATTTACATATATAACAACCTATATATATACACACACACACATTCCTGTTTTTCTTCATTGTAGTCAGGTAGAAGGAAATTATTTTCTAGAAATAAATAAATAAATTAGGTTTCAACAAACAGGAAATTCAGTTTTAATTACGTAACCCGAGAAATAATATACCTGTAAATAAACGTCTTCCATAAATCATTACAAAAGAGTCAAGTGTCACCAAACTTGTAAAGAAATGCCGCGAACGTTACTTTCACTGTGTTAGTGACATTGCCAAATAGGCCAAACAAACGTAGCGTGTGTGAGAAACAGAGAGAAAGAAAGAAAGAACGAAAGAAAGAAAGAAAGAAAGAAAGAAAGAGTGGAAGAAATGATTATGTATCTACAATCGTAAATAAATATTGGTTCCAAATATCCAAACATTAAGAAACACATATAATATACACCACATTAGTTTGGTGTATATACTGGAATAGTGGGTTATTATGAAGTGTAAGGAATATTGGTATATTATTATTTTTATGATTATGATGGCTAGTAGTAGTAATAATGATAGAATGGCAAAGTCGCAGAAAGATAAAATGTTGATTGCCTTTCCTGTTGATATTTTTGAATGTGAGCTACATCCCAGAGCAGTTTTTCATGAAAAAAAGAATTTCTATAAACATTTAGAAGAAAGGCATATTAATGAATTTGCGCTACAATGTAAATCATGTAAAGCTATATTCTATAAGACACACTCAGCAGATTGTCATCAACCGAAATGTACAGGTCCTAAACCTATAGGAGATCATGCATGCCCGTGGTGTGAGCAAACATTCGACAAGTTAGGTGGCCTTGCAACTCACAAGGTCAAGAAACACCCAAATGAGTGGCAAAAAGAAAAGATTGAAAAAGAAAGGTTAAAAAGGCTTAATTCGAAACGACGAAACTGGAGTGTCACTGAGATTGATCAATTTGTGAAAATTGCTCGAGAAAATATAGGGAAACAAAACATCAATGAAATAATTCATACTTATTTTCCATTAAGAACCTTAGAGGATATTAGAAACAAAAAGTATAGATTAGTAATGCAAGGAAAACTGCCGAGGGAAGTTATTTCACAGGATAAAACTTATTCAGAATTGGGTTCCGAAACATATGAGGAAATAGAATTTACTGATTCTCAAAATGACAATGTTTTTATAGATAATTATCATGTAGATGCAGTCAGTTTGAGTAGGAAAGAAACATGTGAGACTGGTGTTAACACGGATAGGTGGTTTGATCATGACTATGCTTTAACTAAGGCAAAATTAACTAAAGAACTTGAAAGTTTGAAGGGTAGTCCTATTGCAGATGATAACATTTCTTTACATAGTCTCCTGGTTAGCTTATTACAGCAGATTATGATTAATACTGAAAATGTATTGAGGGAGAAAACTGTAAATGATGTTAATAAACAACTAAGTGATTTTGAAAATGAGAAAGAGAATAAAATAGAAATATTAGAAAATCAAATTGAATTGTTACAAATTGAGGTAGAAAATATGCAAAGGGAAATTATTAACAAGGACATGATGATTGACAAAGAGAAAGCATGGATTAATGAAATGTGTGCGGTAAATGAGTCTGCTCAAAAGGAGATAGAAAATAAAGATAAAGAAATTTCCATAATTAAAATTAGCAACCAAAAACTAAAAAGCAGGATTATCGGGCTTGAACAAGAAAGGGTTGGTATTGATAATAACTATCAGAAAAGAATTACAGACATAGTTAAAGAGAAAGAAAATGAAATAGAAAAGTGTACTAAATCGTTATTGGAATTGAAAGATCAAATCATATTTTACGAAAAAAGGGTTAAAGAATTAGAAAATAAAGTTAACGATCAAAAAATAGCTGAGGGTAAAGATTACAATAGTGTTGCAACACTGACAGAAGTAACTTTATCTTTAGATAAAGAAATTGTAGGAAATGATAATTTATGTGAAGGTGTTTGTAATGATAGCCTAATTTTAACACAACAACTAGAACAGATTGTGAATGAAGTGTTATGTGTAGATGATAAGGAAAGACAAGTTGCTGTTATTAATGAGGTTGTAAGATTGGATGACACAGATTTACTGAGTATTAGGGAGTATTGTGACTCATTGTATATTAATGCCTGTAATAAGGAAATTCAGGAGATAGATAGAATTATTGCTAGTATTTGGGATAAGACAGGGATTGATTTTGTGGAGAAAATCGAAGAGGTTTTGAAACGGTTAAATGCATATATGGGAAAGGCAATGGTGGGAAATAAGGAAAATAAAAAGGAAAAAAGAAATACAGGTAAAACATATAGGTATAATGCTCAGCATAAGTATGCCAATTTACAGAACATGTACAGTAAAGATCCCTGTAAATTGGCTAAATTTGTGTTTGACGATAGAGATATATTTGAACAGGAAAATGTTACTTTAGAGTCAGAGGAAGTTCGTAAACTATATCATGATTTATGGGGCAAATCAGGTAGGAGCAGGTTAACAATGGTTGAACAGGAGTTAACCGACGAGGAAAAGGACAAACTAAAACAACCTATTACTTTCCAAGAAGTTAAGAAACGAATTAAAAGTGTTCCATCTGGATCATCACCTGGATTAGATAAAATTAGTAAAAAAGATATCGATAGAGAGGAGGTTATGTATGTGCTGGTAAAATTGTATAATTTAATTTTAACCTCAGGATATGTCCCAATGAGTTGGAAACAGAACAAAACTGTACTCATTCCTAAAACTGGTAAAGACTTAACTAAGGTAACTAACTGGCGTCCGTTGACAATTTCTTCAGTGTTATGTAGAATTCTAAGTGGAATTATTGATACCAGGTTAAGATCAGTTATCCATATACATAATGCTCAAAAAGGATTTATACCAGGTAATTCAACTCTTGTTAACTGCTTCATGTTGGATACTGTGTTGAAGTTGGGAAAAACTGTTAAACCTGTTTATGGTTGTTTATTAGATATTTCCAAGGCTTTTGATACAATTCCACACCAAGCAATAATAGATGCCTTGAGAAATAGAGCTATACCAGCAAATTATGTAAACACTGTTGCTAATTTATATGAAAATAATCAAACTGAATTTAGTAATTTTAATGTTAATATTCAGATTAAGCGCGGTGTTCGTCAGGGGGACCCACTTAGTCCATTGTTATTCAATTTGGTATTAGACAGTGTTATAAGGCAATTGGATATAAAGCAGATGGGGTTTAGTTTTCAAAATGCCCGTATTCCTCTACTCGCATATGCCGATGACGCATTGCTAGTTGCTAATTCGCAGCATGAACTTGCGGAGATGTTACAACTCGTATGTGAGTTTTTAGACAAACTTGATATGAAAATTGCTGTGGATAAATGTTTGTCATTTGGTATTAAGCCACATAGAAAATCGTGGATTATTGATGGTTGTAACTTTAAGCTGGGCAATAGTTATATAAGGAATTTAGAAGTAGATGAAGCTTTCGAGTATCTTGGCTGCAAATACACTTTATGTAATGGTATACAGAACAAATATCATTTAGACGAATTAAGTAGAATACTGTGTGTGGTAGATAAACTTTCTTTAAAGACACGCCAGAAAATTTATTTGATTCAAACATATTTGCTCCCAAAGTTTTTTTACGTCTGGATTGCTAGTTTTAGCGAGCCTTCATTTTTGAATTCTGTTGATGACTTAATTAGAAAGTTTTTTAAAAAATGGTTGCATTTGGTAAACTCAACTGTAGACAGTGTATTTTATTCAAAGAAAAGAGACGGTAGACTAGGGTTCCCCAATATTCACAATATTATATTGCTCGCCCAGGTCAAGTTTATTTATACATTAAGATCCCTGGAAAATGATAACTTTTTGATTGAATTGGTAAAGGTATCAAATTTAAATAAAATTGAAGATAAGATTATAAAGAAACTAGATATCGAAAGACCATATAATTTAGTAGTGTTAAATCAAATGAAGTCAAAGTTAAAAGATAAATGTTTTGAAATATGGAAGGGGAAGCAAAGTCAAGGGAAAGGTATTCAGTATTTTCATAATGACCCTATCTCTAATTGTTTCCTTTTTGACAATGAGGTTCTTCCAGATAACCGGTTTATAGACGCACTGAAGATGCGTACAAACACTTATGGCGTTAGGGTAGCTCTGGCTAGAGCTCAGCCAAATTTAAATGTTGAATGTAGAATTTGCAAGGAACCGATTGAGTCTATGGCCCATGTTTTGGGAAAATGTATTCAACATGCTAATCGCCGTATATTTAGACACAATCAAGTAGTTAATATCCTGGAGAAGCATTGTCAGATTAAGGGGTTTAGAACTGGCAAAGAGTTAGAATTCGATACCAGTAAGGGTAAACTGAAACCGGATCTCGTAGTTGAAAATCTCACTCATAGATATATCCTTGATGTTACTATTCGATTTGAAGAAGCTAATATGGAAGAGACAGCTTTATTAGAGAAAATTACTAAATATGAAGTTTTAAAAGAAAAATTTAATGATAACAAGAAATTCAAGGTAATTCCGGTAATTATTGGTTCCAGGGGAGCAATTAGTAAAAGTGCTAAAAAATTTTTGAAAGAATTTAATGTGCCTAATTTTATTGTCAAGCGTATTGCTGTACTAGCTCTGAAATCAAGTATTGAAATTCTTAATGCGCATTTAGATTATACCAACTAGTTTTATTAGTTTACAAACAAGGATGATTTAGAAATTTTTAATGTAGTGTTGAGACGATTATGTTTATATATAACAGAATCAAAGGCTTTTAATGAGTTTAGGTATTTTAATAATTGGTTTCTTGTTCATTATATTTATTTATTGCCTTTTTATACTGGAAATGTTGGTTGGATAATTTTATCATGTTACTTGTTATAATGTTGTTGCTGTATATAAATGTTTGGAAAAATTTATTACAATTATAGATAGTTCTTTTTTTATTGTTATTATTTATGCTTTATCTTTCATAACTTGGTCTGTGGTGTACTTGATAATGTTTTTAGTTTTTGACTTGTCTGTTTGGGTATTATTGGATTATTAAAACTTTGTATTTTATTGAGGGTTACACAACTATGAGTATTAAAAGGTTGTATGATATGTGTTGTAACAGAAGTAACAGTCAGAACGAAGGTAGTAAGAGAGAGAAGGGAACTGAATAGAGTTATACATATACCTATTACTATACAAATTTCTTTTACGAAGTACCATTGCATTTTACTATTGTTTTTGTATATATAATGTGTGTTAGTTTAAATGAATGTATTGGTTTTTAAAACTGAATAAAGATAAGAGGGGGTCAAAGTGGTTCCTAAGATGCTTAAATTTTTACCAGCTCTGGGAATACCCCTTTGGGCCTTTATGTATAAAGCAATGAAAACTAGTGTTTGAAAGCTTCTGCAAGAATATGTAAATCGACTTCAGTATGACATATTAAACTGAATTTGTGGATTTGAAACGGAAAACTTTGCACGATGTGCTAAAAGTACTGAAAAAATAGGCCTACTTATTCACATCACAAGCCACGACAGAAAATTGAAGCGAATGGTGTTTTAATTAAGATTTTGTTAAAAAGGCACGAAGAAGCATGTAATTCCATTAACTGATTGTAATTATCTCGTCATAATTAGAAACTGTTTTGATACACATGCTTCCGTCAGTTCTGTGTATCAATGATTAGAGTATATGATTTCGTTATAAGTGTTCCGGTTTTAGAACTGAAGTCATTGTACCAAATTGTGGAGAACACCTCTAAAATGCAGAAATTGTGGTGTTGGAAGCTGAAGCACTGGCCTCTCATCCTCTACTTCAAAATCGAGCATCTGGTCGGACATAGACTCAAGCGTGTTTGCACACGATACCGACAAAATCGGAGGAAGCCCCGATAATATCGGTGTCGGTGTCGGCGTACTTTGCACACGTCGCCGACAATATCGGTGGAAGCCCCGACAATATCATTGCCGGTGATGAGCGAAGTAAGCGACACACAAAAAATCTTCTCCATATATGAAAACAAATAAAAAAAATAATTGGGAAAATTATTTTTTAAAACAAGGACTACAAAAACTGTTCTGAAGAGGTATGGAGGGCGGTACAAAACTTAGAAAAAAAAGTCCTATGCCTAAACATGTTTAGATTTAACAGTGCCGTTTTAAGTAGATGCTGTAAACATATTATTTTCGTTTCGATGAGAATTGATGCTGCTGTACATTGCAAACTATATTAGTTTTAATTTTTGTTGGAACACTGTTACATATTGTATGTATATTATTTTGTTTTCCATGCAATTAACATTAATGTCATAGTAGATTAAATGATAAGATTCGAATTAGTAATTCTGTTTTACATTGCTCCACACATACACTGGCGCAAATCCCGGGGGAATGAAGGGGACATGTCCCCTCCAATCTTGGAACTGAGGAGATTGTTCCCCCCAATAATCCGATTTGAAGTGTGTTTTTTGGGAAAGAAATTTGATTGTGTCCGATCGCCAGAAAGGAAAGTGAGATGAAATTAATGTCGACTCAGAATAAGCCTCAAATCTGCCCGCCTCCCAATGTTGAAGATAACTCTGCTCCTCTGATCCTCCACAGCATTGTTTCTCGACTACAGAAATAGTTTGAACATCGCTATATATAGGCCTATAATATGGGAACGATCTCCCCCCCCCCTCCAATGTTGAAGACAGATTTGCACTGTTGCATACATATCTGTCGTTTCTTGTTTCTTTTTGTCCATGAACTCAAAATCCTGAACAAGGCTTGCATAAACTTTTCGCCATGCTTTTTGCTTTTCAATTCTGTCCTTGAAAGAGTCTGTTATCTTATCCCATATGCAAGGTCTACATTCCACAAGTTCAACAAGGGTTAAAGTATCGAATGGAAAAATTTCTGCCATCTCTAAAAATCTAAGCAGAACTAGGAAGATACGAATGCAATAATAAACAACCTTTTCATTCAGTCAGTGTAGCTAAACTGCAGAACTCTATCAGGGGGTCGATCCCGGTACAATGGTGAGAGGGAAAACTTGGATACATAGCTTTGGTCTTTGTTTTCAAATGCCATTCCACAAATTACTTTCAAAAAGGGGGGATTTGGGATAATTTTGGAAATGAGAGAAAAAATCTGCAACAAGTGAAGCATGAAGTCACATCCCTATTGCTGAGATCACAATCAAGAAAATGCCAAATGAGTCACTTGTCCTTGGAGCTTTGGAAAGAGTGCTGGTTTCGTTTCAAAATAATAATAATTTACTTTGACTTGTCAACAAATATTCTATTCAATCATTCCTTATTGAGTGGAACCGGGAAAAGTGATCTGCACACAATTCTGATGAAAATAAAAGAAAGTAATAATAATCAGGATTTTTCCATATGCTTATGTTCACAGTGTATCAAACTTTGAAAATTACGCTTAAATTAATTTCCAGAATGTATTAAAATTTAAAAGCATTAATAGATTAAAAAATATACCATCGAAGTGTGTGTGTGTGTGTGTGTGTGTGTGAGAGAGAGAGAAAGAACAAAAATAAAAAAAAAGGAGTGGAAAATAATCAAGAAATTTGTTATCTAAATTTCCTATATTCTATTTGGTAATAGCTATTTAGAGGGAAACCAGTACTCTTCAGACTTCCCACATTTTATATTTATTTAATAAAGGGAATTAGCTACTCCAAAACAGACTAAAAAAATAATAAGCTGTTCCGAAGTTGTTTATAGGACAAGATAATAATAATAATATTATACAATTGTAATAGAAAAAATGGAAACAACAAAATTCCAAAGACAAGAAATGAAACAAAAATACACAGCGCCTTGTCACTCACTCTCTTCATCTAACCCGCTGGCCGGCCGACATTATCGGTGGCGTGTGCATCCAATCATAAGAAAACATTGCCCCCGACAAAATCGGTGTCGGCGATACCGCCGACAGTATCGGGGGCTTGGCCGACAGCGTCTGCGTGTCGGAGAATCGGCCGATAATATCGGTGGCGTGTGCAAGCTACGATTTGAATACATTGAAGTCAATTTCCCCGCTGACATTATCGGTGGTTCCACCGATATTATCGTTGCCGTGTGCAAACGCAGTGATTGTAGTGCTGCGGACTTGGATGCATTATTATTCTCTTGGATGCATTATATGCTATATTTCAGGGTGTATGAACTAAAATTATTACTAAGAATAGTGAAGGATAATATGTTGTAGACAGACGGAAAAATATGTCGAGGAAATGTATGATAATAGGTTGGTTAGTAGGATTTGATTTTAGCGTCCCTCTCAGCGTCGAGGCTGTATGAGACGTGGACCCACACCTTAACGTAGGATCCCAATCACATGAGGTCCTGGCGGGGATCTGACTCAGGACCCAATTGTGAAAAAAAATCAACGCAAGATCTGAAAAATACAGAACAATTAGTTCAATATTTATTTATTTATTTATTTATTTATTTATTTAGTGTGATAAATAAATAAATACGTGGAATGACTGAAAAGTTCCCGGCCTACCCAATAAAGATTGTCAGTAGCCCAAATATTTATGGTTATTTTTCGACATACTCCCCTTTTAGGGCCACACACTTTTTTTTTCACCAGTGCTGCAAGGCCATTATACCCCCCTCGTAGAAGGTTTCTTCCCGCATGTCATAAAAGCTCT
This sequence comes from Thermobia domestica, assembly GCF_964235325.1. Lineage (NCBI taxonomy): Eukaryota > Metazoa > Arthropoda > Insecta > Zygentoma > Lepismatidae > Thermobia > Thermobia domestica. The sequence continues at coordinate 129,250,347 of NC_137456.1, read as the reverse complement.
CCACCGCAGCTCTCCATGACGTCATCATTTGATGGAAAGTAGGAACCTGTTAGATCTTTTTTAAGGTTAGGGGAAAGATGAAAGTCTGAGGCAGCCAAATCGGGGGAATAAGGCGGATGTCGAACCAGCTCGAAGCTACAGGACTCGATAGCAGACATCGCAATGGTAGATGTGTGCGCGGGTGCATTTTCCTGATGAAAGAGGACACTTTTTGTCAACATTCCTGGGCGTTTCAATTTGATTGCATCCCTTAAACGCTTCAGTTGAGCAGCATAATATGCTCCGTTCACTGTTTCACCTTTTTTGAGGTACTCAGCAAGAATAATGCCCCGCGAATTCCCCCCCCTCAAAAAAACAGAGACCATAACCTTTCCAGATGATGGAACTAATTTGAACTTCTTGGGGTGGGGGAGGAGGGGTGTACACATGCCCTTTTTTCAGCAGATACTGGATGACCGCACATTTGCTCGCTTTATCATGGGTAGGCCGAGAACTTTTCAGTCATTCCACGTACATGTGCAAAAATTGTTTCGAATATTATTAAACAGGAAACTACATATTAGAACATTTGAGGAGGAATAGTTTGGATTTAGAGGTGGAAATGGCACAAGCGTTTCCATTGGTTTACTTTAAGTTAATCGATGAGGCATTGATCGGAAAAAGAAAGGAAAGGAGTACAAGCAGTGTCTATTGATTTAGAGAAGTTTCAGAGAATTAATGTGTTGATGGGAATGCTAAGAAATGCTGTGTTAGAGTGGAAGGATCGAAAGCTTAGAAGAAACTTGTACAGTATATGTACTAGGGGCAAGATGGGTATGATAGAAAATGACAGAGGCTAGTGTAATTGGAAGGAAGAGTTGCTTTTCTCCAACATTAATCAATATGTATTTAGAGGAAGTAGTTAAGAAAGCTCTCGTTGCACACACATGACATAAGAAAGAAGGTATTTCGGTAGATAGTAAAAGGATTAAGTAAGTGTATTTGCTTTGCAGATAATATGACTCTTATCGCGAAATGTGAACCTTAAATTAAAAGAATTTTGCGGGCGGGGGGGGGGGAAGAAATTAGGAAAAATGTCAAGAATGTAAAAAGAAAGTATAGCCTACGTCTGATGACGAAGAGCAAATACAGAAATTATTATATTTCGATTAGTGCATGAGCAACACTCCCTTTTTTATTGAAATTTACTGTTAATTCAGTTTAAGTTAGCAATATATGAAATGCGAGGATTACCAAATTGCTCCATATGTTCTAATGACCAAGAGTTGTATGACAGAAATCATAACTATTCGAGTTTTGTTCTTTCGAAATCGAGTGTTTAAATGAGGCACAGTAGCTCAGCGGTAAAGCGCTCACCTCTGGTTCGTGGGGTCCCTGATTTGATCCCAGATAGCGTCAAGTGGACCTTGTGATGGACAAATACCGTATTCGTGGATTTTCTCGGGGTTCTTCCGTTTCCTCTCACTGTATTCCTTCCACCATTTTCATTCATTTCTTATCATCACCGTCTCCATTAGCCTAGGTAGCATAACCGTGGGATGTAAAATTGAAAGATTTCAGTTAATTTTAATTCAGTTTTTTTTTTCGCTTTGATACCTATCGACAGACAGACGGACGGATAGACGAACATAGCCTTTTGTAAGAACTCTTACATTTATGCACGGCATTGTTTTGCAATCTAATAATCATACTGAATGGGAAAAGAAATACAACTGTTTGTTTCTGTTATAACAACGAGACTACACCAGACATCAACCTATATTCGAACTTTCAGGTTAAGAAACTATTAAGAACACAAGTCTGTTGCGGGGGCTCAGTGGTAGAGCGTTCACCTCTGGTGCATGGGGTCCTGGGTTCAAACCCTGCTCCCGCCAAGTGAACTTTGTGGTGGACAAATACCGTGTGCGTGGGTTTTCTCGGGGTTCTCCCGTTTCCTCCCACTTTCTTCATTCCACCATTTCATTCATTTTTCATAATCACCGTCTCCTTTAGCCTAACCGGCATAACCGTGGGACGTAAAACTTATAGATTTTACAAGTCTGTTGCGTTTTTTACTTTGAAATAGACATCACATTATCAATTTTGCTCATATGAAAATCGAAGACCTTAATGGGACAGTCATGGATCATACAATTCTATCTTTGTCCTCTTCCCCCCTCTCTCTTTTTCTGTATTTTTTAAAAATTGGTTTGTGACTAAACTAAAAAGCACAGCAAAAAGTTGGTTTTACTGTATTAGATTAGACATTTAGAGTGTATGTCTAGATTTTAGAGGGGGAAAGAAGAGGGAGAATACATTCAAATTGATGATGATAATCGATCAGGGTGGTCATAGGGAGATTGTGCCCATGAGATTATTTGGAGGATGTAGTTTTTCATTGAAAATGGTACATTCAAACTGGAGAATGGTGATGTTTGGGGATGAAAAATAAATTTTAGGAACAGAATGGTAAATCTGGGTCGCTGAATGGTAACCTTGGAGGAAAGAATGGTAAATTTTGAAGGAATATGCTAAATTTGAGGGTTTTGCCCAAGTCTTTCGGAGGAGGAATGGGTACCTATGTAATTGAGTGACGTAAACTTGTAGACAAGACTCTAAATATGTATACAAAAATTCTACGGCAATGTGTAATATATGGTTTTTATATGAAACAGTCGTCCTTTACTGGCTGGCCTTCATGCAATGAAATGCGTAGAGAGCTACTTTTCAACATTTAATGGAATTTTACTCTTCAAAAGTGCTGCTTGGAATATTTTTTTTCTAAAATACACCCAAAGTATTGTTATTTTTGACATACTTATTTGTTAAACTGGCATCTCTTTTCAGCGGCCTAGGATATATGAGCAGGGGAATCATTTCAGACTTCGCTTGAGGAGGCAAGTGCACCACCGACATAAGACTTTCATGTTTTCTACTAGTATATTAGTAGACAATCGATCCCCCCTCCTGCCCCCCTAAATGACACCCCTGTATATGAGACGTGAACGTATAATTAAATCGGAATCCGTACCACGGAAATGAGTTCAATTATTTTCCAATCGGAAATTGAACTCAGGATTCTCATATTTTAGAAATAGTATTATAAAGCACACAATATAAGCTTATAAATTTTTATAGTACTTATATTTAAGAAGGACCTCCTCGTAGCATCAGAACGATCGTCATAGTTTGCTTTTTGTGAGTATGGTGAGGTTTAAGCCCGTTGGCGTAACTAGTATATTTTGCTACAGGCGAGACACGCGCTTTAGCCATTGACTACTGGAGATTGAAAGAATCTTTCAACCACAGTTTCAGCCTATTTTAGAAAGCAACCGTGTTCTAGGGGTTAGTCCTAGATGCAAATCTAGAAGGTAAAAACTGGGGGGCAGCCAGACCCCAGACTATGATAAGTAAATCATGAGTTTACTATAAACTTTCAAAGATGTATAAATAAAAGCTTCAAGCTTCAATTATTTTCGTCACTCAAAAAACTTGGGGGGACTACGCCCCCTGCCCCGGGCTAGATCCACCATTGTCCTGGCCCTCTCTAGATACTTCTGTTCAAACCCTGCTCGAAATTAAGACAGAGAGCCTTAGTTCGAGTACCACTTTGATAGTAAGTGCTATCTTTCGTAATTTCATTGTTTCGTAAACATGAAAAGCAAAAGGGTCGTAGTGGCTCAGTGATATGTGGAGTCCCTGATTTAATTCTATTCCGTGCCATGTGAGGTTATGCTAGAGAAACACCGTATAAGTGGGTTTTTGTCGGAGTCTCCTGTTTTCTCTGTTCACAATCCTTCTACATTAAACTTCTTTTAAAGAAGCAAAAATAATCACAACAATCTTTTCAGAAACGAATGTAATTTCTCAACCCAAACTTTTTTTTTTTTTTTTGTCGGGGGGATCAAAAGATCCAATATATTTCAGGCAAAAATTTTCTTTTAGGCCTTATATTTGGAAAACTTCATATACTGTAACCAAACCCAAACTATCACTTAACTCAGTATGATGTGCTTATTCCGTAATAATAATAATAATAATTAAAAAAACTCGATTAAAAATGTTGTGGCCCCTGATCCAAAATGCATCAAAAGATCCAATATATTTAAATAAAAAATTTTATTGTACGCCTTATACCTGGAGAACTACATACAATGTAGCCAAACCCAAATTATCACTTAACTCAGTATGATGTGGTTATTCCGTAAAAAATGCGAAAACTCGATTTAGGGGACGTTAAAAAATTTTGTGGCTCCTGATCCAAAAACTAATTATTGAGAAAGATCGCAATTTTTTTTACCCATTTTTTATGGATCATTCCTAAAATTCTCGGTCAAGATCGCAATCTTTTCATCCATTTTTTGAAATCATTCCCAAAATTATTCTTTTTGGAATTTTTAATAGTTGCACTACATTCAAGTCTCCGTATTCTCTCGCTTTTACAGTATTAGTAAGTTTATTGTTGAAATAGAAATCTTATTCTAGCATGTAAGAACGAATTCCTCAATTTTTACTTCTTGATATATAACTCGCCTATGTGACAAAAATTTCAAAAGCAGCACAACGTGACCATTTGTAATTATTATACTGAAACAACAATACTGAGTGAAATAAATTGTAACCAATACTAACTATATACTTCAATAAAAGATTAAGTCAATAAATTCATGAAATCTATTTATGAATGGAGTACGTATCAAAATATTAGATAACATTTCCATTTTTGCATATCAAACAATCGATGCTGACCTGGAATTATACTGTTCTACTTTTCCCATCTCCTTTCCACCTGTTGGTGGCTAAATTAACCCCATCAATATCATGTATTAATAAAACAGAATGCAGGAATAGCAATACAAAAGTTCACATAAAAGTCTTATAATTTGCTTTAAAATGATATTGCGAGTAATAAAATGAAAGAAACTATTGTTTTGTGAGTAGTTATGATTTCTTTTGTGTTCCCGTATTCGTCCGACACTTGCAATGAAAATGTCATTGCAATAGGCATGTGCGACATGAAGAGAGGGAGGGGATATCGTGACACCCCTCCAACATGACGTCACAGCTGTTGTGCGTATCCGTGCGTATCAAGATGGCAGGCAGTGAGAGCTTTGAGGGGAACGAGGGAATTGTTGAGGAATCAGGAATGGCCAAAGACTCGATGGATTTGCTCAACATTTCGCACAAACAATGTTTAAGTTCATCTAATCTAAACGATATGAAATCTAAGTTCTATTTAAGTGGTGATAGTGAACATTTCAGTTCAGATTTTCGACTAAATGGCGTTCGATTGGGTGTACACACCTCACAAGGAACACAACATGCGGAGTTCTCGGGCGATTTTAAATCCCTTTGTTCAGTAGGTGCAAGCGATAATGGAAGGAAGAAAAGGTGCACTGACCGATATGATAGCTCGGAAAGCTCTGATAGGTAAGTACGATGTCAATGATCCTTGTTATGTCCGCCAATTAATCGATGGAACTTACAAGACATACCTTGTCTATACAAAGGACAAAGGGTTAGGAATAGAAAAAAAAAGTACATGGGGTGGGGTGGGTAGGAATGTGCCTGGATGAGAGTAATGGTAAAGCTAATGTTATTTTATATAATAAACATACGATAATATAACAACTTTGAGTGAAGAATATTTTGTTTCTTTAAAACAAGGGGAAAACGACCGTCTCTCATGGCCACGGTCAAAGTCATTTCAAGGAGTGGTAGCTAACGCAGGAGAGCAATGAGCACGAAGGTCCTTCTTTCCTCCCCTCCTGTACTACTTCTCACTTAACTAATGTTTGTTTATTCTTTTATGTGAGCGAAAAATGACTCAATGTGTAGAGCATAAAAATAGCCTTATGATGTAGCACTCGTATAACGGTATTGGTCGATACGGTAGTTAGTGGAGGGGAGGGGAAATCAACAGTAAAAGTGGTTGAAGGATAACATCATTAAATATTGAAAGTAAAATTTTATATGTGTACTGTTGTATGCGGGCATTTACAGTAACCATTTATTTGATCTTAAGATCCGTTCGCTAATTTCTTGAACACGTAATGGTTATTTCGTAGGTTATTTTAAGGTATTACGTTGTCTCATTTAGTTCGTGCTACTGAATGGTTGCTGTTTAATTATATACCATTGTAAGGCATTATATTTCATAGGAACATGTTGTAGGGTCCACGATTAGTTTTTCGACAATTTAATTTATCTTTTTAAAAATGTGTTTTTCTTAATAAAGGTTTCAAATGGAATGGGCTGTGAGTCCGTTCTACCGTTGTTTATTTTATTTTCAAAAATTATTACTACGATTTATCGTAGTTTTTTCATAGCGTTTGCAAAGAAGTTCAGTGGGTACGTTTCATATAACGCACGGAAAAGGCTGCATCTTCTATCTAGAGAGAGACTTGCTCAGACTCAGTGGATATACCTACCGGTAATCAGTATTTGTTGCACCCTTGTACTTTTGTGTAAGTTTTTACAGGTATCACACGCTAAGTTGAGCTCTGACTTGCTGAATAAAAATGTGACAAGAGGGAATGGGAAAGCTTTGCGTTAAAGGCCTAGGCTATGTTTAGTTGAAGGGGGCCAGCCTTTTTTTTTTTTCAAAAAAAAAAAAAAAAAAAAAAAAAAAACTCGTTATTTCTGTTAATATTAGGTTAGAGGTAACTGCTTACATCATTGAATGTATATTCCCTTGTGTGCGCTTCCGGTAAGTACATATAGTATTTCTCATTTCTACATGTACTGTATTTCATTCTTAAATGAGACACAGATCAATTACGTCTCCTTTACTTCAACTAATTTCTCCTGTAAATCATCTAACTTTTTTTAAACCTATTTCTGGCCCCCGCCATCTAAACATGGGTAAATTTTGCATTCGAGGGCTAAAACTAGGTAAAAAGCAGAAACCAATACCAAGCTATACAAACCGTGAAGGTAAGTATAAACTCCTGTGAAAGACCTAGACTATTCTAACCTAACCAATATCATGCTATGTTTAGCAGAAAAATTATTTTTTTATATATATAAAAAAAAGTGACCCTCCCAGAAGCAGAATTTTTCCTAAACATTTCCCCCAAAACAGTATTGCCATCTTTATTTCATCCTAAAATCACTGATGATATTTTAGTAAGGCAGAAAAGAGGAGGGAAGACTTTCACTGGTATCTCACAAAATTGAGGGATGCCTTAATGCTTTTCATAATATAACTAATGAACAAATGATGTAACAGTTGTCAGTGATTCACATGGACTTAATCTTCGTATACCGTACGTCAGTCATATAATTGCCGAAGTTTTCAGTGTGAACTTCCTTCTTCCTTAGTGCTCGCTCGTAAAACAACAGCAAATTTATCACTTGACATACCATCCCGTCGAGGTACAGAAGTACCAACACAATCCAGTAATAAAAATATGTACAAGTAACTCGATATTATCAGCAACATGAGCTGCACTCTTTTATTTTATTTTTTTAAAGATTTGCTGTTGATGTTTTAAGGAAGAGCTACTAAGGAAGATGAGAGATCCCATTGAAAATTTCGGCAATTACTATATGATAGACGTGTACCAAGAATCCAAGTGAATATTTATCATGCGGCAATGCAGTTCCCTAATTTGTCAGTGATATTTCGGAGGAATTTTGAATTTATTTAACTCAGAACGGGTGTGTATTTGTTCTATGGAAACACGTGTGATTAATTTATTCACTAGAGTTGACTGAAATGTCATGTATTTGATGTAGTTTCTCTTGATTCATACATAGGTGCTGCTTCCATGTTTTTAAGTGCTTAAGAAACTTGTTCATTTTCGTATATTTCGTTGTTTACTCAAAGATAGTTTTAATTTCACATTGTTCTGATCTTCGAATACTATTATTGCTTCAACAGTGTATATGTATTTGATGAGAAAATGTGGTCTTATGATGAGCTGTCGTGGTTAAAGAAAAAACACGTAATTTTACCGATCAGTATTAAAAGATCTGATATATTGTTTTAACCTGTTCAGAGTTATAGTTAGTCCTTCTGGTGTTGAAGTTGTTATCGATACATGCTCCACTAAGTTGTTATGTAGTTATTTCATTCTTGTCAGAACAACGCATCGGAGGCTGATGAAATAACTACATTGCTCTGAGTGGAAGCTGTACTAATTACAACTTGGATACCAAAATGACTAACTACACCTCTGAACAAGTTAAAAACAGTATATCAGATCTGTTAATCTCCATATCGGTACAGCCTCCACTAAAAATTTATGTAGTTATTACTTATATTTAACAATAGAAGTGAGACCAATTCCTGCCAGAATAGCGCATGGAGGCTGGATCTCCTGAATCTTAAAAATGTTGGTTATCATATTTTCCAACTCGAATAAGTACCATGTTACAGGACGAAATGGATAAAAGTTACGTTTATATATTGCAAGGTGATTCTGATTATGAAATAATAATAATAATAATAACTGAGAGCTTATAAATTGATGACTTCCACTTAATGGAATGAAAGTAGGAACTTAATTTTTTAGTTGATTTGCACCACTTTAATTTTCGTCGTGTTGTATGCATTTTGTCTTAAGTTGGCTACCCGTTGTTTCTTAAGACATTCATCAACTTCACCAGTAGCAAACTTACGGAATATTAGTAACACAAGACTAATCTTTTAACTGATTCTGTAGATCTGTGGTCGGCTTAAATCTATTATTTCATAGACTTTTTTTTTTTTTTAATGCTAACAACCGTGCAGTTTCCCTGCTTATGGCAAAACTTGCAAGGCATTACGTAGCAAAAGAGTGGCTTTCACAGGATTATTTACCATTCACAGTCAATACAGGCTCCCTTGCGCGTGCAGAAGGCACTGATTTAGTGTACGGAATTCTGTGTAAGACCTCTAGTTAAAAAAGAAATGAAAATTATGTCCAATTCAAAGGATTCAGGAATTAGTAAGTGCTCCAGGCTTTTCAGTACAATCAATAGTATTTTCAGTTCTAATTTTGTCGACCTCTAGTATGTATCAACATATCTTTTCATTGCATATACCGTTCATAAATGTCGGGAGCAGGTCAAAACTCCCACACTCAGAAAATGTCAAAACGCCCACACAAACGGTCATAACTCCCAAATGGACAAATCTCCCAAATTCACGAACTGTCATAACTCCCACACAAATGGACAAATCTCCCAAATGCACGAACGGTCATAACTCCTACAGCCAAAACCCACACAGGTAAACGGTCATAACTTCCACACATAGCAACGGTCACAATCCCCACACAAATGGACAAAACTCCCACACGCAGAAATTGTCACAACCGCCATACAAATGGACAAAACTCCCACACTCAAGAAATGTCAAAACGACCACACAGTTGGTCATAATTCCCACACAAATGGACAAATCTTCCAAATGCACGAACGATCAAAACTCCTTTGTACTTCTTTTTATTATTTTCAGCGTGTGAAACTTACAAGACGTTCAACCAGGATCATTTCAAAGTGTGGGAGATTTGTCCGATTGTGCGGGAGTTTTGTCCATTTTGTGTGGGAGTTACGACCGATTCTGTGGGCGTTTTGACATTCCTCGAGTGTGGGGTTTTTGGCTGTGGGTTACGACCGTTCATGCATTTGGGAGATTTGTCCGTTTGTGTGGGAGTTTTTTTGGCTGTGGGGGTTTTGTCCGTTCGTGCATTTGGGAGATTTGTCTGTTTGTGTGGGAATTATGACCGGTTGTGTGGAAGTTTTGACCTAGACCCTAAATGTATCCTTGTAATACGGCTGCACATTTTATTTTTTTGAAGCCAAAGATAATTAAACTACGTTCAAACATTTACTGTTCAGTTAGATAATGTTAACTCTTGCCAGTTCTCCAGTTTATATTATAATGACAATTGCAGCCTATGAAAAAGAAAATACACACTGTTTGTTGACTAAAAAATACGACATACCTCGACCTTCTAGGATTGTTTGTTAATAGTTAATTATGAATGTTCGCCTAATTCACAGTTTCGAAAATAAGTAAATAAAAATTTCAAAAAATAGACGGAACAAGGTAAATGTACAAAACATTGAGGAATACATTTTTGAGAGAAGTTAACCAAATTTATAAAAACTTCCATGATCGCCTATCAAATGATTGCTAAAAGGTACCAAATTTTAATGTAATTGTTCCAACATGTTACTTTTGCTTCGAGAGGGATAATATATCTGAAGCAACAGAACGGTTTCATAACTCGTAGTGCTAATCTTATCCATCATGCAGTGCTGATTGTCGTAAAAACTTTGTTTTATTTATTTTTGCTTGTATTATTATAATGAAATCATATGGTACATTTTCCACTATAAGACCTATATAAAGGGTCTTCTGCTCACTTTCTTCCATTCAAATATGTTTCTTATTTTTTTGCTAGATATTTATGATCAATTCGTAGTTCTTGTACTTAATTTATGAAAGTTATCCGATTTTCTCCGAACTTGGCGCGGAGGTGAACCGTGCCTTGCTTAATACAGTGTATTATTTTGTTGTGTATAACGTATTTTTCCGAATTATCGGCCATAAAAATCAAGGTACCGGTATGGATTTAGTTTATTTTAACTAATTTCTGTTTAAAACCAGAGAAGAACGATTTTTTCGTGCAGTCTGGGAAACTTTTTTACTATTATTAATTTTGCAAACTGTTTAGACAGAGCTTGTAGATCAAGAACTTTACTAATATTGGCGTAGGAATTCTATACGCTAGCTAGAGTTATTCATTGGCTATTGTGCCACAATATATTACTATCATAAAAGCCCATCGTGTATAAGCTTATTATCTGCGCTCATTTTTATCATTCACCTTGTACTACTATCATAAGTACCCATCGTGAAAATAAGTTTATTATCTATGCTCATTTTTATCATTACCATTCACCAGACAGTTCATTTGAGATCATTATTCCTTGAACCTACACATGAAGCTTGGAATATGAAAAAGCTTTTCTAAGTTGTTTTATACTCGAGAAAAGTCAAGAATGTTACTTCAAAACTACATGCCACTGTAATTATTACACACACAATGCCATTAATGTTGTGAAGTATTCTGTAACTTGAGATTCGAATCCACTTTTCATAGCACTGAAAACAGTTGCTCAGACTAATACTTTCACCGAAAACCGACTGTTTTTAAGCAATGGTCTTAGTTGGGATCAAAGATGTGTCCTACGTACGTGTTAAATGTACAGTTGTAGATTTGACGTATCGAAGTATGCAGTTAGAAATAAGTACCAAGTATGCACAAAAGTTCGAACGAAATGTGCTGAAATTTCTCTCATTAATGGATTATTATCACAGTACAGAAAACAAGCATCACGATATATATACGAAATAAAAGTAGGCTACCATAGACTTAAGTTGCTAAAGGTGTACATAATCAAAATGAATCCGCGATGTAATTCCTGATAGAAGTGTACTATTGAGGTCCTAATATTCGGAACGAAGTTTGGAAATATTTACGCTATTTTCATATTCAATTATGCTACACGTATTTCGGGTAAAACTATTTTAAAGGAAGAAATTTAACATTATTGGAATGCGTAACTGATTGGGAATTATGCTGTCGGAATTTTGTTACAAATTAAAATTTGTACATTTTGTCTCTTCGTTACAATAAGAGTGACTTGAAATTAAATAACAATGCATGGTGCTCAGTAACAATATGCTAATTTTAATGAACGATGTACTTACGATATAATATTGCTTTCAAGCTTTGCACGTTTGAGAGTTGAAATTTAAAAGTTTGAGTAAATTTGAGGGGTAGTTAGGATGTGTCCAGGAAAAAGGTAACTGATGAGGAAGGGAAGAATATTTTTGTCTCGTCACACATACGGCTCTGTAGTATTTAACTTTCCCGTGATATTATATAATAATTATATTTTCATATGTTTTCATTGTTATATATGGTTGATATATGTTTTTATACCATTATTTTATATACAGAGATTGCATGTTTTCTTGCATAATTGTGATTACAGTCAGTTATTAACAAGTATTGGATGCGATATGTAATAAGTTAGATATCAAGTATTTTAGTTTTTCAATGAAATTTCGTAAGAACTCGTGGAATATACTCTCAGACGGAATATTATCATAAAATTTACTTTGGCATTTAACAGAGTATATTTGTTTAATCATATTCTATTAATTTTAGGATCACAGATATGTTCTGTTCGATACAAGTTATTTTAGTATTCATTTCGCTATTCGTACTTTATGAATCACAAGCGATTGAAAGAGCAGTAATATTAATTTGAGATAAAGAAGTACGTAGCATATACAACAATGTCGAACACTCGAATCTGCTAATCTTCAAGAGCTGCTTGATTACAAAAAATATAGTATAAGATTTAAAAAAAAATAATTTCCCCTATCAATACGAGTGTTGAGATTTTAAACGAGATGGTCTTTCATGTGTGTATTGAAGTAAAATCTTGTTTTTCCATTAAAAACATCTGACCATAAAGCTTTCGTTTGAGATTTTACACTGAAACCCAGAGATGAACATGTGTAATTCGTCTCCACTAACACAGTAATAAAGAGTAAAACTCTCAGTATAGTTCTACCGAAGTTTTATTTCGAACACTCATAAAATACAGTTTCTAATAAAAGAAATCTGTAAATAATTATATTCTCACTATTGCAGTAATAATGGAAAGTGAGTACTGGTTTTATTTCCTAGAGTGCGATAATTTTACAATGGCATTCACATAGTTCTTATTATCTTGTTACAAAATACATACACTGTAATTTTTCTTTTGTAAAGTAATGCTAGAATCAACTCTTCCGCCCCTATTTTAGATGTCTAATTATGTATGCAATGTTCGCGGGTCATTGCTTCCAACAAATAAGAAATATTTGTGTGTAGTTAATGCCTTTTAATTAAAATACTCTGATCTGAATGCTTGCGGCTGGTTACAGTACCGTTTTCCGTGGTTGGCTTTCCTCATCCTGTCTTCTACAGCAATTCTTATGAGTCATAAATCATCAGTTAGGTGATTGTCCGTGTACGTATAAACCAGTTACTTGGATTGATAACACCAGTAATTAGACCGTATGCTACTGCAGTTCAGTGCCAATAGTTCCGGTGAAGGTTCACCATCTTTAGGAAATCACCTTGTGCTAGAGGTATTTAGGAATTAGGAGGACAAGCAATAAGTGCAAATGAGATATAAAATCCAGAATAGCTCAGGTGAAAAACACCTTTGAATCAAAGATCGATATAGAACTAAATAAGACGCTGGTAAAAATATATGTATGTAGTGAGGCGTTGTGTATATAAGGCGTGGACTCGAGAGGAAGAAAAACGGGAGAATGGAAACCGTCGAAATGTGGTGCTACAGAACAACATTGAAAATTAGATGGGTAGATAAGGTATCAAATCAAAATGTTAGGAGAAAAGCTAGTATGCTGAAGATAATTTTGAAAAGGAGACAGCGAATAATTGGACACATTATGAGACGTAGATGAATCACGCTATTAATAATAGAGGTAATGTCAGAAGGAAAAATATCCAAAGGAAGAATGTGATTGAAATATACTAGCTAAATATTAGAAAATATAGGGAAAAAACTACAGGAAAAGGTAAAATCTAGCTCAAAGTAGGCTTAGAAATTGAAAAGTTCGGCTACCATCTGACAGGCTACCATCTTAAGGTGGTGGTTTATATGAACAAGGACGTGCGCAGGGTGTAAGTCTAGGAGTATAAAACCCCCGAAATCCTGGCTTTCCTGTAAGTTTTGTGTAATTTTAGGGGCAGTTTTACACATTTTAGTATTATTTATCTTCATATTGAATTTTGGACGCCTCCCGAAATTCCTGCGTACGTGCCTGCAGATGAGAATTGTCCACTTTTACTTAGTAAAATACAGTGTTCTTCACTTGTGTGTAGTGATAGTTAATGTATCTACAATAGGCATTGCGTTCGTTTATAAGTTCCTTATTGATCTAAATTCATCATAGGGAGGGAACATCTTTATGTCTAATAATATAGGGGAAGGTTTACCCTTATGTGTTTTATTTTCATTTTTTCTTCCAATGGAAGACAGATGTAACTTATGCTTGAGTAGTGTTGTAGATAAAATTTCACATGTCTACTGATTTTAGATTTTTCAACCTATTGATATCAGCGACATGTTAGTTTTCTATTGGTATATCATCATTAAATAAACACGTTGAGTTACAGGTCTATTTGTTATGTTCCCATTTTAACTGTTTACATGCAATGCACCACTTTTCTCGGAGCTATAGAAGATACTGTTGAAGAAACTAGTTGTTTTATGATTTTTGAATACTTGATATTGTCCTAAGATTGTGCGTTCTTTTACATTAGTTAAAAGAAGAAGAGTATAGGTGTGTCCTCTTTTGTCAGGGGCGTGGTCACGCATTAAATTAGTAGAAAAATGCTACTTCAGTATCTTCGTCCAGACAAGTACATTTTTGTCATTGTGTGTGTGTGTTTTTATACAATCGATCGCAAAAAATTTAGTTGATTTCACAGAAAGTACTTGGAAATATGAAAAAAATAAGTATTGGAATAACATCCTGCAACCTCCTGCAGGGAGCATGGTGGCTCAGTGGTAGAGCATTCGTCTTTGGTGCGTGGGGACCCTGGTTCGATCCCAGCTCGCGCCAAGTGATTTTATAGTGAACAAACACCGAGTGTGTGGGTTTTCTCGGGGGTGTCCTGTTTCCTCTCACTTCATTCATTCCACCATTGCATTCATTTCTCATCATCACCGTCTCCTTGAGCCTAGCCGGCGTAATCGTGAGACGTAAAACTGAAATATATTTTTTTTTTTTTTCAGTTAACACTGCTATTTTCTTAATGGAGAAATAAATCTGACTTTTCTGCTTTTGTAAACTTTGCTCACCTTTTCTCAGTAAAGACGGAAGTTGCTTGGCCAACATTCAATTAACGAAAGGAGGGTGACCGTAGTGCTAAAAGCACTATTAATTTCAATGTTTGTAACGAAATTTTGTAAATCGCTGTAAAAAAAAAATGTCGGTTATATTTAAAAGAGATTTAGATTTAGGAAGGGATAAAAAAAAAAGTTTTTTTAATCATCAGTAGAAATATCTCAGATTTTTCACTCGAGACTAGTGTATAACAGGCAGGAGTTCCGAGAAACTGTGGGACCTTGAGCGCCACCCTAGTCTGTATTGACATGGATGCCACTGGTAACTTTTTAAACTCACCTTTCACATGTTTCTAACGTTACTATGAAGTTTTTTGTATAAGTCTACCATAGATTAATAATGACAAGGTTAGTTTAATTGAAGAAGGATTCAGTGAATGACGAAACTAGGATGTTATTAAACGTGTTATACAATGTCGGAAAGCTTGAATAAATCTGGGTTATAATGCGAAGCTTTTGACCATTTCCTATTGCAGTCTTAAAAAAAAGGACAGTACTCCCATAGTCTCATCTGCATTGTATTAGTATTATTATTGTTTGATGAGTGAGTATGTAAAGAGGAGAATGCAGAGAAGATGCTCGTATTACATGCAGAGAAGATGATCGGTTGCTGATCTTTGATAGACCTTAAGAATTTAGATGTTAAAATACAATGAAACCAAATAAGCAACTTCCATCTATATCTCTATTTTGTATTGTCTCTATTTTTTTTTCTTTCTTTTCAAGAATCACTTTGCCTTTAAAATAAGATTAAAAATTAAAATTTTGCTTTGTTTCTTAGCGTTCTGATATGTTGTTTCTGAAAGAAAGAATAGAAACAACTACGTACGAGGCGCATGTAAGAAAAGAAAGATTCCAAGAATTCGACAAGAATCACACCCTTTTGTCCCATGTCCTAATTGCGAAGTGATTTTGTGAACAGATTGTGTTTGAATTGCTTTAGGAGAACTAGAGTACCGCCATTGCAAGCAAACCTGATGCGGATTTCATCATCCGACGAGGTGCCCAACAGGCCTCCTGCTTTACGTAGTCGCCCAGAAATGATGAAAACAACACAGCCCTAGCCCACTCGAATTCCCAAAACAGTACGCGCCAAGAGGAGAGAAGTGACGCTGGAAACCACGACGCAGAGAAGTTTGGGTATACAATATGGTATCCTCAAAGACACAGTTTCCACCATTATTGGGAGAAACCTCATATTGGAAGTGTCACAAAACGCGTAGACACCGTCTTACAGAGTGCCATATGCAAGAGAGGTTCATAAATTCCAGAAAATTGTATTGATGAAATATTCCTCCCAGGGGACAGCTAGAAATGGATATCTACTCTGGATAATGAGTGGTTTTACCTAGATGAGGTCAACAAGACTTCGATTTATTTTGTACCTTCAAACAGACCACAGCCATTCTGTGCTGCAGTGCAAGGAAAAATTTCCAAAGGATTACTGGTGGTGGCACGGAATTGCAGTAGAGGAACTCTGCCTTTTGTCGAAGTGCCTTCCAACACAAAAGTCAACTCGATTACACATGGTCTTCTTGTGCAGAGTCTGGTCTTATCTCCAGATGATTGTATAATTTAGGTAATCCTCAGTCACCTTGCTAATTCATCGAGTTGTCCTAAACTATTACTGTAATTTTAGGTATTGTTACTTAGTATTTAGAATTTTAATTTCACTTGTGTAAATGTTCAAATTTGAAACACTTCTTTCGCACGGATGGTATCAATGTTTTAAAAGCAGAACTCTTGGTTCATCAAAACTTATCCCTCACATACCCCCTCCTTGCACGCTTAACCGTGAATTATTTACACAATGACAGGAAGAAACAAAAAAACAAGAAAAAAATTGTCTGAGGAACGAAATACTTTTCGAACTATTTACGAGAGTATTACAAATGTGATTGTGTAAATTGAGACCATCAAAACCTAATATTCTACTACACTTACAGATGAAACTCTGAATCTATTCTGATAGGTGGTTTAGAACAGGGTCGCACTGGCCAGGTGGGAAACCGGGAAATTTCCCGTTGGGCCCTGGACGGTTTTTTTTTTTTTTTTTTTTTTTAGTGGGCCTCCGCCTGCATCGTAAGTAGATGCAGAGCTATATGTACAAATAAAGCACACGCCACGTACTCCTCACATACAGGAGTAACAGAAAGGAGGACGATAACACGTCGAGTACCGGCAATGCAGTTATCTAATCTCAGAACAGCATTGCTAGCGCATGATATTGTTGAAACATCCTTTCACTTTTTTCGTAATTCAACCGTTGAAAGGTTCCTAATTTCCCTTTCTGCTTTATAATTTTGCTAATATTGAAGTATTCAGCTAAATTGAAATCTCAAATGTTGCCATAACTTGAAACTAAATAATAATTTACATTTTACAGCACCGTTGTTTTCCATATAGAAAGTAGACAGGGCTAGATTAAGACCATTGGGTGCCCTGAAGCGGAAAAATTAAAGGAGCCCTATCAAAAACTTTTATGATGGGCCCTCTCTCGACATGTTCTAAAGGGCCTATGAATTATATAGGAGGGACTCATGCTATACTTTTAAATTTTTATGGAGAAAATGTTTTCAGTAATTTTTAAAATTTTGGGGCCCCTCTTGGTCACGGAGTCCTGAAGCAAGAAACTCAACTCATTTTTTTCTTTTTCCAAAGAAGAGGAAAATATATATATCTTTAGAGGAAAATCACAGAAGGAATCACTATGTGTATGTAAGTAGCCTACTAATGTCTTTTAAAATGCGTGTTAAGGTCATCATAATGGGTTTTGTTTAGATGCAAATTTAAGTCAGTTTTCTTTCTGTTCCTACAAAAATGCTTAAAGGAAATAAAATTCATTCATTCGTACCTTACTTTAAAAGGATTTACCTAAGTAAGGTTTTCCTAGAGACTGTGTGGTTCAGTGTGAAATAAGTCTTTTGTGGGTCCATGGTCTTGGCTTGTGTGAAATAAGTACAATATACTATATACATTTGCTTTGAGTTGTGCGTACTAGTAGTATGCAGTACGCATATGTTGGGGAGGAGCAGTACATACATGTGCATGGGCCCCTTAGAAAGTACCTCCCGGTGGGCCCCTGCCCTGCAGTACGACTCTGGTTTAGAATACCACGGAAATTAATTTCATTGAGTATACGAATTTCATGACACCATGCCCAAACGATTGTCTGTGCGCGAGTTTCGAACTTTCACATGGGTTGGCAGTAGTGCTCGAAAAAAAAATGAAATCTTTTATGTTTTAAGTCTCAGTTACGCCGGCTAGGCTAAAGATGGTGATGAGAAACAAAGTGGGAGGAAAAGGGAAAACCCACACACACGGTGTTTGTCCACCACAAAACTCACTTGACGCGAGCTGGGATTGAACCAAGGACCCCTGCACCAGAGGTGAACGCTCTACCACTGAGCCACCGCGGCCCAGTAGTGCTCGAGTTGCGAGAGTGACTGCATTACAAATGAATAGTGTTTGTATCGTTCGTATGTTTATACGAGTGACATGAGCTAACTTTGTATATCATATTGATAGATTTTTAAAAATCCTGACTGAGATGTGTAGTCATGAGCATTACAAGTAAGTCTGTTTAAACGACGTAAGATAGAATACCAAAGAAAATCTTCGTAAATCGCTCATAATAAAATACTCCAGCTTCAACACTATTTGAAATTTAGAGAATAATAAAGAGTGACAGGAGTACCATGAACTGCCTAATTGTACAGTGTGACCACAAATTCAAAAGGTTAATACAAAAATAAATGAGTACATCTGTGGAATTTATTACACTATGAGGAGTAGATATTGATTTTTTTAATTATTATTATTAATAAATACACCTCTATGTGGCCAGTATTAGATGCAGTAAGCACAAGACGATGCTCGATTTCTTGATGTTCTCTGTAGCATAGCCGTATCAATGGTGGCAATGCCATCAATTATCTCTTGCTTCAGGTCATTAATCTGTATATTTATATGAGAGATCTGTAACATAACTTTAGAGAAAGATGTGCAGATGAGTGGTATCTGGTGAACCAGTTGGCTAAGGAATTGGCTACCTCAGCTATCCAGCGATATGGAAAGTTTGATTCATAAACTCGCGAACTTAGTCACCAATGTTGTAGTGTCATATATGAAGTTGAAACGTCAAGGTAAACTTTTGCAGTAGTTGATAACACGTTGAGGACAAATGATGCTATGTTTCGATTGCACATGCTCACACACGACACATAGATCTTGAGACTACGTAGGGAAGTTACCGAGTCACATAGGGTTTTCTAATCCCAGCCCATATCGTGCGTAATCGCAAGTTCTTTTTGTGTAGACATTGTGCATGTTGAACGTAGTAGGTGTAACTGTGGGGCAGCAGTATGTATGGATTACGTAGGAGAGCAAGCAAAGTTGTCTGACGTGATCGACGATTTCCTGCTACAGTCGTTGTCGTTCATCCCTTTCTTTACCAAACTGTCCCAAGGAGCGCGGTGGCTCAGTGTTAGAGCGTTCATGTCTGGTGCATGGGGTCCCGGGCTCAAATCCTACTCCCGCCAAGTGAACTTTGTGGTGGACAAACATCGTGTGCTTGGGTTTCCTCGGGGTTCTCCAGTTTCCTTCCACTTTCTTAATTCCACCATTTCATTCATTGCTCATCATCACCGTCTCCTTTAGCCTGGCCGGCATAAGCGTGGTACGTAAAACTTAAAATTTCATTTCATTTCCAATTTATTCAATTTGATTTCATTTCATTTCCAGTCAATCTACTATTCGACATAGAATGAAAGGGACAGTAATGAACTTTTATTAAACATTCTCAATTTTCATTAAATACATTTTCTTTCAATGCTGCAGAAACACGTTTGATACTGCTCTTTCTTCTTTTGGAACTGCGTATAACTTAAAAATAAAATCGGACCAAAGCCAACACTTTACTATTACTAATATGTGTTACAGTTGCAATTTCGACAGTGTATTATTTCATTGGTCTAATTTCAAGATGAAGCTGAGTGAACGAAGAGGTTTCAGCCACTAATTTATTTTATGCATATTTGTCTGTGGACTACAATGTTTTAGTGAAATGACTAAACGATCAAAGATAGTTTCGAGTGTAGTGTGATGAAGGCAGTTATATTGCCGAAACTGTAACCTAGATCAGTCATAACTCGTATAACAAATTTGAAGTCTTGTGTCCTTTAGTTGAAAATAGGCGATTTAAACTAAATTAGAGATACTAAATCGATATTTGAAGTTGTTTTCCTAACACGTACTATTTTAATTGTAGACTACATGACATTTTGTTACACAGACATAGGACGGGCATTTGAAGTGTAAAAACAAAATTTTATACAAATTTATATGGAAATGACAATTGTGATCGTATTCTCGTATATCTATCTGAAGGAGTCCGTGATAATAGACCACCAGTATTCAGCAAACACACTGCTATTCTGTCATCCACAGAACCGCTTTTCAAACGTTGCAGTGTCCTGGTCGAGGCGTTTCCTATGTTCATCACTAACAACTTCATCATTTTATAGAAGTCCAAATGTGATTCAAAAAACAATTTTGGAAGCAGAACACCATGTCACTAAGAATATGTCCATAATTTTGTGGTTTAGTATTACCAAGGAAATTAGAACGCACTAACTTGAATGCTTGCCATGCTGCCTTTTCTGTTCGATAGTGTACATTGAAACTCGGTGTTCTATCTAACAGTTCTTATCTGTGCTTGAAACATTAGCGTCATTTCAGACTTCGCTTGATGGGGGCAAAAGCACCACAGACATAAGACTTTCCAGTTTTGTACTAGTATATTAGTAGACACCCGGGTTCGATACCCGGCGGAAGCTCATGTGGTTCGGATTCCACATTAATCAGTAGGTCCACGTCTCATATAGCCTCGCTGCTGAAAGGGACGCTAAACTAAAAATCAATCAATCAATATTAGTAGACAATCGATGTATTTCTCAAACTCTTTGGGGGGCAATTGCCCCCTCCTGCCCTCCCTAAATGACGCCCCTGGCTTGAAAGGTGCTCCGTCTCGATTTAAAGCTTCGAGAAAGATTTTCATTAAACCTAACTCGATGTGTAATGAGGAAAGAAAAACAATTTCAGGATTCTTCATTCCTAAAGTGTATTTCTGTCATGATGGCAGTTTTTGGTACGTAATGGTTAACTCTGTCTCATTCACACAGAACACAACAAAATTTGGTATACTCCTATTGCAATCCTGTAAGGATTCCAATAACTTTTAGGTCTCCACAGATTTGCCACTTGAATATATATTATATTGAATGTACTGTAATATATCATGTATTACCTCATATGTTTCTTCTGTGTGAACAGCATACGCCACAGGGACATTATTAATATGGAGCAGGACTGCCTTGCAGACTTATCTTACACGATCAATGAACAATCGCTTTTCTGTTGGTTTGTGTTTATGGCCAAACTTCTTTAAAAAAAAAAAAAAAAAAAAAAAAGTTACAAAACATAGTACCTCCAGTCTCCGAAAAGTAAGATGAAAAGTTACTCTGTCGCGTTCCAAACGTACTGATTTTGACATTTTTCTTCAGTAGATTTCTCCTTTGAAGTCGAGAGCCCAAGGTTTTCACTTTTGTTTTCGATATATTAAAGTACCATAGCAGATAGTTCAACTCTTCTTGTATGATGGGATGAGGTGCACATGAGAGGAATGGTGGCTCGAAGTTGACGTCCTTGTTGCCTGAACTTCCTTCTGCATCAAATATAAAATTTTCGGGCACTTTCGGCAAGGCAAGTCTTCACTATGAAGCATGTTGGATGTGATGTTTTGATTTTGAAGAGAAACCTTTACACCTATAATACAAAAGTGACAGTCGCTTATGTGATCTCTGGGCTCCCTCCAAACCATTGGTAGTGCAAATTTTAGCCCATTTCGCTTCCCTTGCATCCAGTTTTCCAAGTTCGTGTAACAAAAATTGCAATAGATATGTGGTGTCCTTGTTTTCTGATCCTCTACTGGGCATCCAATATACAGTTCATACGTCTTTTTCACAACAGGGTAAGACTACTCCTTTGACTTCAACATCAGTTCACCGCATGTACAACAAAATAAATCAGTTTAACGGGATATTCTGATACGTTGAACATAGTATCATTTTCATACACGTTTCACTGACCGAAACTTGAACATTTTACACACACTTGCAATTTCAAAAGAACCTTCATGTTGCATAGCACAACATATATGATAGTGTTTGTTCGTCAGTGGTGTTAGCGCGGTGATTGTTGTGTAAAAAAGTTATCACTACGTGATTCAGCATAGCGCTTCTTTTTATACTAATGCTCTACTGATAGTAATATCACTCTTATCAAGCACTGGAGAAAAACCTTTAACCCTTTGGAGTTCTAGAACCTGTTTTTAGGTACTAAAGTTCTATCTTCATTATTCGATTAAAGAGAACCAAGAAACTCGTTCTACTTCGTTTTTTTTTTTCAAGTCTAAAGGCACTGTAGAACACGTTATGTGTGGTTTCACGCCTTTCTGTGTCGAGACATAGAGGTGATGACGTCATAACTTAAAAGTTTTGTTTGTTAGGCCTATTTTTATTATTTTTGGGCGAGTTTACTTTTGCAACTAGAAGATTGAAATTTTGCACAAACTTTCAGTCCACGAGTAGTATTTATCAGATTTTTTTCAAATATCTGCGTTAACACATAGGGGGTTCAGAGGGGCAAAAAGCTTTAAAAAAAAGGGATTTTTAAAACCAAAAAATCCTTTTTTTTGGGGGGGGGCGATTTTCACGTCTTAAATACATGATAGATATATATGAATGGTACGTTTGAAAGGAATTCTATTCTATAGAGAGTGATGTACGAACCATGATAATAGGATAAATAGGGATGTTTCAGGAAATTTCTACCAAGATCCTATTTTATACGGAAATCTGGGGTATTGTGGGTATATTATTTTTTTGACGAGCTTCCTTTTGCACCTAGAAGATTGAAATTTTGCGCAAACATTCAGTCCACCGAGTAACATTTATCATTTTTTTTTTCAGACTTCTACGTTAACACAGGGGGGTGTCCAGAGGGGCAGAAAGTTTAAAAAAAGGATATTTTAACCAAAAAGTTCCTTTCTTCGCTATTTTCCCGCCTCAGATACATGATGGAGCATGTGAATGGTATCGTTTGAAAGGCAGTTCTATTCTGAAGAGAATGATTCGTGAACCATGATCCTAGGATAAATAGGGATGTCTCAGGAAATTTTTTACCTGAGATCCTGATTTTTTTTTTTTTTTTTTTTTGGTTAGGCTTATTTTTATGAATTTATGGTAGACTTATTTTTGCACCTAGAAAAATGAAATTTTGCACAAACATTCACTCCACGTAGTTGTATTTATCAGATTTTTTTTTTTTTTTTTTTTTTTTTAGATCTGCGCTAACACAGGGAGGGTCCAGAGGGGAAAAAAGTTTTTAAAAAAGGGATATTTTAACCCCAAAACTCCCTCCCTTCGCGATTTTTCCGCCTCAGATATGCGATGGAGACATGTGAATGGTACCATTTGAATGGCAGTTCTATTTTGAAAAGAATGATGGGAGAACCATGAATATGGATGTCTCAGGATTTTTTTTTTTTTTTATCTGAGATCTGCGGTAATCTGGGGCGCTGTGGGGATTATTGATAAATATTTTTTCCTGTCCTTACTATTCAAGTTACAAGCTTGAAATTTGGTATACACATTTAATACACCCGTTAGTATTTTCCAGTTGATTTTCAGGTCTCTGTGTTAACACAAAGGGGTCTAGGGTGGCTCAAAAAAAAAAAAAAAAAAAAAAAAAACCAGAAAATTCCAATTTCTCTGAAAATTCTTCTCCTCAGAAACATAATAGCGAAATGTGAATGGTACAATCCGCGGCAGAAAACCTGCAACATGGGGATGTAAGTTTATTGTGAAACTACGCCTAACAGCACAAGGAATGAACATAACTTCTAAATGGAACGAATCACGCCAGGATAAACTTCGGCCTCCTCCCGTGCACACTTATTTTGGAGCAAAAGACTTCGTCATTTCACAATAAACTTATATGCTCATGTTGCAGGTTTTTTGCCGCGGATTGTACCATTTGAAAGATTGCTCTATTGTAAAGAAAGAAAAAAAAAACTAAATAGGAACCATGATCCTACGATAAATAGGGATGATGCTGTAGCCACTTGACTGAAAGTTTATGATTTACCTTTAAAAGGCCGGAATTTAAAAGGGTTAAACGAATTCACAGCTGTTTCTTACGTAATACATGTAGTGTATAGAATGGTGTTTTTCGGAAAAACTGT
Source organism: Thermobia domestica (assembly GCF_964235325.1). Classification (NCBI taxonomy): domain Eukaryota; kingdom Metazoa; phylum Arthropoda; class Insecta; order Zygentoma; family Lepismatidae; genus Thermobia; species Thermobia domestica. The sequence goes on along the minus strand of NC_137456.1, from coordinate 129,226,127 downwards.
ATATGATACGAAGGAACAATCGCAGATTCGTGCTTTTCCTTATATATATTTAACCAAAGAATAAATTTCGTGTTGTACATTGTAATAAGAGTTTGCTTTGATCAGATTTTATTTCTTTTAAGTTTAATATTTCGCTTGCTGTTTCCGTACATGGCACAGGAGGCACGGTGAGTCAGTGGTAGAGCACTTAATCTCTTGTGCGTGGGTCCCTGGTTCGACTCCCGGCCAAGTAAGTTTGTGGTGGACGCCATCGTGTCCATGGGTTTTCTCGGAATAATGTAGTTTTTCCCACTTTCTCATTCCACATATTCTTACGGGGCAGGGTGGCTGTGGTAGAGCGCTTAACTCGGGTGCATGGGGCTCCTGGTTCAATCTCCGGCCAAATAAGTTTGTGATGGACAATGTCTGTCCGTGTTTTTGGAATACTCTCGTTTCCACCCAATTTCTCATTCCACCAGTTCTCCATTCACTTGCTTTGATAATAGTCTCCCTTAGCCTAAAGGACATAATCATGAAATGAAATGTTAAACTGAAGCATTTAATTTCATTTCCACCTGTTCCTCCATCATCATTCACTTGCCTTAATTATAGTCTCCCTTAGTCTAAAATGCATATACGTGGGATGTTAAACTGAAACACTTCATTTCATTTTTCCTGTTCACGGCGCTATTTTTTTTTCATCTCATTCAGTACCATATCGTGTTTGCTTCAAGACCAGTAGAAAATTTTTCGTGATTGTCACAACATTAATGCGTGTGAAATATCGATATCCAGCTTAATCTTGGCACGATGTCAGATTTGTGGCGTGCGTTGTAAAAGTCATAGAGGTCGAAGGCTTTCTCTTGCCAAGATACGTATTTTATTGTTCCGTTGGTCGTATATCAAGATCAAGGGGGAAGGAGAGGTTTCTCTAACACTTACTAATTGATTTAAAGCATATTTGTTTGAGTTATACAATGCCTTTTTTGAAATGAACATAGGACTTGAAAAACATCTAAGTTCGTTTTTAGTGTAGTTTGTACTTCAGTCGCTTCATCACCGGTAATATTTTAGGTTAAATTAATAATAATAAAATACAGATTAAGTATCTCATAAAGCCACATATCCTTCCGCGTAGCTTTCTATCCAGCTATCCGCATTATTATTCGAACTAAATTGTTCTTTTAATAAACTGTTGATTTAGTCGTTTAGATATGTTTAGTAACTGTCTTGTAACAGGAAGTGGTGTATAGGGTTTTCTATTATAAGTAAATAAATAAATAAATAAATTTGGCCATGTTTTTCCGTAGTATCTTCGGAAGTATCACGCGATTAATTGGGATACATGTTTAATACATTACGACTGAGTCTGCGGAAACACGTGAATTCTATATCATAGCAATTTCAGTAAAGAAAAAAGGATTTTAAAAAAAGCAGATGGCAACGGGGATGATCTATATTTGTCAGTAATTTGCAATGTTTTAAAAAGCTTAAAAACAACATTTTACACTTAATATTTTAAACGTTTTCTTAATGTAATATTTAGATCACAATGAAGATTGCAAAAAGTATACGAGAACAAATAGGTTGAACTGAACTCAGTTTTACCCTTTCCTCTTGTAGCATAATTATTGTTCCTGATACCGAGAAAACCAGCACCCACTTACTTGGGTTTAAACAGTTAAATAAGGATTTTCTTACGTGCAAAAGTTTCTAATGTTGGCCCTCAGTATGTCTTTGAGGAGAAGAAGAAAAGACTACGAGTGAGGAAGCAGAATAGGGGGAGCAAAAGCCACTTCTATATATTGCAATGAAATCTTTAAATTTTACGTCCCCCGTAATGCCGGCTAGGGTTAAGGAGATGGTCATGATGAGAAATGGATGAAATTGTGGAATGAAGAAAATGGGAGGAACCGAGAGAAGCCCGAGAAAACTCACGCACAGTCATTTGGTGTGAGCTGGGATCGAACCAAGGATCCCATTCACCAGAGGTGAACGCTCGACCACTGAGCCATCGCGGCACTACTTCTATATATTCTATACATACTGTACTTGCGTGCAAAGAATGAAATCCTTGGTAACTTTTTAATAAAATAATATTATAAGACACTAAAGTATTTTAAATATACATTGTCCTATCAATAACTGCGTTATTATGCTGTAGGAACCCCCAAAATTTGGATATTTGTGATGTTGTAATGCCCTCAGTTTGTAACACTGCATGACGAATGTAATATTGTATGTTTTCCTTTTACGTATAGATTTAATATACGTAATAAGCTGACGTAGTGCCATTTGAAAAAAAATACCTATTATATTTGGTTGGCAGCACTGTTAACCTTGTAGTATTTCAGGCTGTCAAAATAGTCTCCTTGCCAATATTTGCATGATACAAACTTCCAGTGTTTCTGTCCATTAGAGTAAAAGTTACAAGGGCATATCAAGATAAATGGTCTATCCTGTATGGCTAGAGAGGTTATCTCGACCGAGTACGTTAATGGAGTCAGTCTGTTGTCTTGACGATAACTGTGACTGACGATGGCTATATGTAGCCTGCGAATTTTAGAATTGTTTTCTGCAGTCGCTAGAACATTATGTCTGCTGAGTTCTCGAATGTAGTCCGTTCGTTATCTTGACGGATAAAGGTGACTTCAACGGTGGTTATTTATATTCCATACATGTATCTTCGCATGATGCTTTCTACTGTCTTTATCAGTTTCTTTCGAACTGTTGGATAAAAAGATAAAATTTGGTATGGAAGCTATTTAATACACATAATATGACCATGTCATTTAGTAATTCAATATGGGGGACCGCAGTGGCCGAGTGGTAGAGCTCTCACCTCTGATACATGGGCTTCGTGGTTCGATCCCAACTTGTGTTAGGTGGATTTTGTGCTGAACAAACACTATGTGCGCATTTTTTTTTTTTTTTTTGTCCGAGTTCTCCCATTTCCTATTGCTTTCTTCATCCCACCATTTCATTCATGATCATCACTGTTTTCCTTATCCTCGATACATAATTCTGGAACGTTAAACTTAAAATACCATTTCATTTGTTATCTTCGTCTCCCTTAGCCTCAGTGCATTTTCAACATCGAGGCTACACCGGGCAGTACCTACATCTTAGTGGGGTATCCGAACTACTATTCAGGTTTATCCGAGACAGGCTTCTGTATTGAAGTCCAATCCAGAACTATATACACAGGTAGCATGGACGTAGCCACTTAGCTACGAATGGGCACAAAGACTATTTCACGCATCTAAAATAGTTTGTTTTGTTTTGTTTTGTTTGTTGAGTAGGTATCCAAGGTCTGTTTATCGCGAAGTATGTGTTATGTGCTGTGATCGTATGAAATCTCAGTGACGGTCATCATCATTCTTCTGTCTGTTGCCAAATCTTATCTTTCAGTTGATATTTACAGTATTTTTTGGGTAACTTTATGACTTATGGAATCTGCATTCACAAAGTTCAATCACGCATTCACAAAAACTCACCATTGACTTTTATCAGTGGCCAATTGGACAGTCTCTAGTTTATATTCTATCTCTGCGAGATTCTTCTTAATATTGTCCTCTCATTTGCGCCTAGGTCTTCCTCATGGTCTTTTTCAGTTGGATTTCCAGTGAAAATTTTGAAGGCGTTACTACCGTTCGTGGCAAAATTAATCAACTTACCATTATCCAATTTGCAGACTGAATGAATTGGAAGTTTGTACATTGAAAATTACTATTGGTTTCCCATATTCTATTGTGATGCATGAAAAAAAAAAATGTAAAGACGAGCATTTATGCTACCATGCAATCAAATAAACAGCGCGCGGTCACAGATTGGAATTCCAGTGGGTACACAATTTTATCTATTGACCCAGCACCGTGAAACGATTGGGAACCAGGTAAATTAAGAGACACCCAAATAAATCTAGAAAGACAGAAATGAGGCGGTGGGAACTGATGTTTTGAACAAAACATTCAACGAGAAGCTATCTGACTATCGTGGTCTAAAAGGCCAAAGAGAATTTAGTTTTTATGTAAGGATAAGAAGCGAAATAAGCTTTCCGAGATTATAGCTCACGAACTGTGATCGGCCTGTTAGTTGAATGATCTGTAGTCAGCACGTTAGATGACATCGTTATTTCTTCAGTTTTCCGTGTTTAAAAGTTGAAAACATTGTAACTCAAGTATCTGTCCTAATATATATATATATATATATATATATATATATATATATATATATATATATATATATATTTAAGAAAAAGAATCTACTCTTTATTACTATCACTTATAGAATCTATCTGATGCAAAGAGCAGTCTTATTTTGAATTTCCCTCTGTCCGCGAGAGAAGTTTGGCGTTTTGCGCAGGGTTGACCGGTTTAAACCAGCTTTAAAAGAAAGAAAGAAAAAAAAACCCTGTTTAAACTAAAAACGAAAAATGTTCGTAAAAGTGTGTGTTCGTAAAATCTTGAACACACATTTGGGGGTTATCACGTTTCACTCCCGTATAATATTAGTATTATATTCAGACCTAAATTCCCCATTCATTACTTAACGATATATATATATATATATATATATATATATATATATATATATATATATATATATATATATATATATATAAGTTTATGAATGTTCCTTTTGTGATTATTTTTTTTATAGTTTGTTATTATTGTTATGCAACTGCAATCAAAGAAAAATTCTAAATATTGATTCGTTTTAATAATGTTTAGTTTACTATTGATAAAATACATTGAAATGCCATACTTTTATTTGGGGAGGGGGGTCATACAAACTCGACGAGAGGCATTTATTGAAATCAGAAGATCTTTGGTATCTATTTATGTATAAATGGGTCGGAGCCAAAATGGACTTAAATAATTCGTATCTTAATTCACTTTTCTTACCGATATGCAAATTAAGTCATGTTATTTCTTTAACTTGGACTAATAGAAGTCATAGTGAACTAACTTGGACTGAATTAGTCCTTCTGTACTTTGCAATGTTTTGAAATTGTCCACATGTAATTCTGTATAATGGTTTCACTTGTGCAATTGTTTATCATTTTGTCCTTTTGTAATGACTCTTGACAATTAGACAGCTATATCAACAAGTATTTGAAGATAAGTACGAGGGCTAGTCAAGAAAGACTTGGACTGATTTTTTTTCTAGGCAATTTATTATTACTCAGCAACAGGCACATGATCCTTTTCAAAGTAGTCCCCGCCCATTTGAATGCACTTTTTCATTCGAGTCTTCCAGTCCTCAAACACGTGTCGCAGGCCGTTCTTTGAGAGGTCCTTCAAAACCGCCTCCGATGCCTTCAGAACCTCGGAATTATCGGAGAAGCGGCGTCCACGCAGTCTGGATTTTAGGGCAGGGAATAGAAAAAAGTCGCACTGTGCGGTAGGCGTCTCCACCATCCTCAAACCTTTGCAACAGCTCCCTGCAAGTCTCCACTCGAACGGCCTTCTGCTCTGGTGTCAGGAGTCGCGGAATCCATCGCGCACACACTCGGCTCATGTGGAGGTGGTCATGCAAAATTTTGAAGGCACTGCCATGAGATATGCGTAGTGCGGCTGCCAGATCGTCGATACTGATGCGGCGATCTTCTCTAACAATGACTGCTGCCGTGTTAATGTTCACCTCAGTAACAGCTGACGCTGATACACCTGGTCCACCAGCTTTCGTGATTGACATTCGGCCCTCTTTAAACTCTTTGAACCACCAGAACACGGTACTTCGTGGGAGAGCGTCATCTTTGTAGGCTGCTCTCAACATTCCTAGAGTTTCTGTTGCACTTTTCCCCAGGCGATAGCAGAACCGTATAGCTGCAAATTGTTCATCTCGTAATGACTCAATTTCTTTTACAGGCGACTTCTAGAGGCGGCGCAGAACATCACCTGCAATAAAAAGTCGTGGTTACCAAACATGCAATGATTCCTTAACAACATTTTATATATATGCACAGCAAGACCCACCCTACTTGTATGCCAAACTATGAAGCTCCAGCGTTAACAGAACTGCCGGGAAAAAAATCAGTCCAAGTCTTTCTTGACTTGCCCTCGTACAATGTATTTTTATCAGTAGTCCTTCGTGAGTGAGTTGGCAGACATCGCATTTGTGGCCAATTAGTCCCGGTTTCGAGTGCAAATGGAGGAGAAATTCTTTCGGATGGATATAAGTCGAGAAACTGTTTGGATTCCGTTTTAAGCTTGTGTGACCCCTTTCAGCATAACGCGGTTGTTAGATAATAACACCAAGGCGAAACAAAAACTTACTTCTGTCCATATGTGACAAACACATAGAGCAAATTATTTAAACCAAAAATAGTTTTTTTGTTTGTTTTTTCAATAAAAAGCATGGTTTTTGCCAATCCTGGTTTTGCGATTAACTTATTGGTATTATTGTGTTCGTGGAGTGAATCTTTCTCAAAGCTTCTTCCACACCTAGACACAATTGCGAAATATACATATTGATTTGATATTAAAATCAATGAATAACATGTTTTTGTCTGTATAAATAATAATAGTAATTGAACTCGTGGGCTACAATTTTTGTGTTAGTAAGTCTGTTAATAGTTACTTTAATTATCTTTCACTATTAAAGCTTATATTTATCGCGGTTCTGGAAATCCCACAATTTGGTTCAGAAACTTGCCGGCTAGGAATAATACTAATGATTTTTTTTAATCATTAGCAGCAAGTGAGAAAACAAATTAGGTGCAATCTTGGTGACAAGATTTCTTCCTTATTGACCAAGAAAACTTATAGTGGTTGGAGATTTCGATAATACGCAAAACATCTTACACAATAGGCATAAATAGTCCATATAATGTAATGCAGGTATGTGAAAGTGTAATAGAAATTGTATCTAAGCATTACTTGCACTTAAAAATGTTATTTGTAATAATAGTTAAAAATTGCAATCTCTCTCTCTCTCTCTCTCTCTCTCTCTCTCTCTCTGTCTCTGTCTCTCTGTCTGTCTCTCTCTCTCTCTCTCTCTCTCTCTCTCTATATATATATATATATATATATATATATATATAATATGCTAGAAATAGCTGTTTAGTTGCAAAATTATTGGCGAATTGGCGAGGTCAATGTTCGATTTGTATAATTGATTATTCTTCATTTAGAATAGTGAATAGCGTGTTAACTGAATACTTGCTGTTTTCTTTTGTTAGTAAGTAGGCATGAGGATTTTATGGAAAGATGACCAAAACTAACTTTAGACCTTAGATGTGAACATGCTATCGTTCAGTCCACTTTCCACATGACCTTATCCTCTGGTCTGGCGATACCTTTGTCTTTACCTGCGCGTCGTCGATTTTCTTTTCTATTTACGTGAAGCAGTAGTAATTGCATGCGAGAGTATGGAAGAAGTGAGAGATATAATGGAACGACATACACAGTTGCGTGTTTGGAGCTACATTTCTTGGAACTGATAGAAGCCATTGACAGGTTACTAGAGTTCAGAAAAAGACAGAAAGAAGTACCATGTAAAGGTTTCTGTAATCTTTGTCTTTCCTGCTAATGTTGCTGCAATAATGCAACGGAAGGAATGAAGTTAGAACGCAGTAATTCGAACAGAAATAACGGTCTGATGGAGTTGTACAAGTATGATGATAAAAAAGAACAAGTTAAATATTGTGTTCTTCTCCCACACCTTCCGTCTTTATTTTTTAAGTTTGTAAATTACAAGGAGTTTCTAAAAACACCAATTTCTTCGTAGTATTGTAGCTGTAAGTTGCGATGGCGTAAGTTTTTCTACATATAAGCTGTAGTATGTATGAATACGATAAAACTACAATCGGTAACCTTAATAATCAAAAATTATTGTAGATACCAGGTAATTGAAAGGAAAATAATAAAAAATACTTTCATTTTCTATTTTTAATCTGAATATGAAAATTAAATAAAATAGTAATTTCATAACTTGCGTAGTTTCCACTGATCCCATTGTAATAATTGAAAACGTCCCATGATTATGCCCTTTAGGCTAAGGGAGACGATGATAAAAGCAAGTGAATGATGATGGAAGAATTGGTGGGATGAGAAAGTGGGAGAAAACATGAGTACCACGAGAAAAACCACGGACACGATGTTGTTCATCACAAACTTACTTAATCGGTGATCGAACCAGGGACCCCACGTACCAGAGGTGAGCGCTGTCCCACAGCCATATGTACCCAAAATCTCTTCATGAACAGTGCTTCGATTGTTGATATAAAACGCTTAATTCCAGTTTTAATACAATTAGTTAAATCTCTTAATACCTGAACAATATTTTCTGTTTACAGAGCTCCTTCGTGGCTAAGCAGTTAGCGTACGCGCCTTCTGCATGGGGGGCCCGGATTCGATTCCCGGCGGGAACTTATATGGTTCAGATTCCACGTTAATCAGTAGGTCCCGTCTCATATAGCCTCGCTGCTGAAATTGACGTTAAACTCCAAATCAACTCAACTCCTGTATGTTTACATGCAAAAACTCCAAATAAACTCAACTCCTGTATGTTTACATGCAAATATTTAGTTTCCATGGTACATCCAACTGATATTGTGTTTGGTAAATGACAAATAACTTTGCAATGTGCAACTCAGGTTGTTTATTAAAAAGTAGGTGGGCACCTTTCCGATCATCCTTGGGATATCCTATCTTTATTAATACCTATCGCGACGGGGACGAATAGCCTCGATGCTGACGTCCCTATTAAACCTTACTCAATCTTTATTAATACCCTGTAGGTACCTACTATCTCAGCAGTCTACTGGGAGATAAATTTTTCATACATCGACGAAGATATGCAGGATATGTGTTATCCTCTATTTCTTGTACAATAACAGTTTATCAATAATGAACATGATTTTCTCTGATCCGGCATTTCAATTCAGCTTAACACTTGTTCACTCGGCAACATTAGAACTGTGAGCAGGTAAATTCAGTTAGCAAAAATGTTCATGATCTTGGCTCGTGCCATTTTAGTACATATTCTTATTTCAAACAATTTATAATTAAAACAAATATAGTGACGTAGTCTACAAGGCTCTAAGGCCGGGACTTCGTTTATAAATCTCCCGTAAGGGAGGTAACTGAAAAATGTTCATACCACTGCCTTGTCACTTGAGCAAGACGCAATCACCGTGATGGCCAAGTGGAAAGCCCGCAAATAAAGATGAAAAATATATGATTGATTTTTCTTCTAACTCAGTCCATAACAGGAAAAACATAGCTGGCCATCATAATACACCTGGACCAGACTTAACCTTTTTAATTTCCTTAAACTTTTTTGGATACCAAGTAGGGTTACCATACGTCCACTATTTTAGTCTATTTTCTGGTCCTGTATGAAGATTGTGGAGGACGCATGTTTTGTTTTGTGTTTGCTTACCATATAGTACCGACAATGTATTTTCTTACTAATGTTGCAAGAAATATAGTTGCTGAGAAATCCCAAATCAGCGTATAAATATATTAATGAAGACCGTTTTTAAATATCAGTTGGCGTTAGAAATGGCTTTATGAAGCTTTTTTTTTTTCTTCTTTCTTTACAACGTGTGTCCTGTATTTACAATATATAAATATGGCAACTCTTTCACCAAGTTCATCGTGTAAGGTAAGTCATCTTCGCAGGACAAATGCCTCTAACCAGTGTGAGATGATGGAAGTTTTGTAAATATTACCTTAGTGGACAAGCGATAGGGGTTGAATTAATTCTTCTTGAAATTGTGTAAGTTGCTGTATTTCGCGCCATTGTACTCCGAAGTGAGCTTTTCTTGAACGAGTGTTGCATGGTATAGATTACATGATTTATTGGAATGGCTGCATTCCCCTGTTATTTGAGCTCGGTTACTTGTAAGCTGAAATATAAGTGTACTTTCTAAACCTCCTGAATTTTCCTTTCATGCACTGTGCCTTAGACCAGAGTAAATTAAAAGCGTTGATAGCATTATCGCAGTGTTGGGAAGTAACGTTTCCTAGTAACGCGTTACAGTTTTTCCAAACTAACTGTAACGGTAACGCGTTACAAATTTTTAAGTAACGTACCTAGTTTGCGTTACTTTTTTCGCGTTACATTTCGGATGAGTAACTACAATATATGTATTTTTTTTTTCGGAAAAGTTTCTTTCCTGTAAGTGAATTTCTCAGAATGAAAGAATCGAGCATGAACTACGTATGTCAGTGACCTACAGTCACAACATACAGAGAAACAGATAAGTTCATAGTGCCACTTGCTGTTTTTTGAAGATGAGGACAGCCTTAAGGAAATCACGTGTACTGATTGCAAGCAACTGGAAGATTTTGTCAGCTCCAAATCAATAGCCTACATTCAGTGAGTGCACTAGGAGTGCAATGATACCGGTAGTCTATTTTACTTTGATTGGTGTTGTTTTTATAAAGATGAAGAACGAAAATATTTTACCGTTCGAACATTTGAAAGAATACTTTTTTCTTAAGAGCTGAGGATGATGGTAGACAGAATTTAAAAGTAAAGTGTCTGAAGTGCCCCGCGGAAAATATTTATTAACAACTAGGGTGCCATAATTAACGATATACAGTAAGGGGCTAATATGAATAAACTGTGTTTTGATGAGCAGGCCTACTTTATTACTAGAAAATAGTTTGCTGATGGTATGTAATATTGGAGTTCTTTCAGATCAGTTTGCTTATCCTAGAGTCCCGTTGATTATAGAGTAGTCTATATTCTTTATTTTTAATTTTACATAACAACATTGTTATTATTATATAATTAGTTTAGCAGAATAATAATAAGCAACCATTTTTTCTAACGCATAGGGATGAACACGAGTCAAGCTAAAACTCGACTCGACTCGAATTCAAGTCTAGTTTCGAGTCAAATCAAGGGTAATATCCTCGAGTCGAGTTCCGAGCCGATTCAGTTTTTCGCGTCGAGTTTCGAGTCCAGTCGAGTTTGATAAATGGCTCGTTCGTTTTAAGTCGTCTTGAAATCATGGCCTGATTACACTGGAAAAGGAAAGCCATGCAATACTTTTAGTGTTGCTCACGAGAGAGGACACTGCTCGCGTCTCGTCTCGTCTCGATAACGAGAACACAAGAGATTTCTTTTTATAACAAGCTCAGCTCGGCTTGACTCAACTGAGAAGATGGCTCAAGCCAGCTCACTTGAGGTGAACCATCGGCTCGAGCTGGCTTGGTAGGATGAGCCATTTGCTCGGTTCGGCTCAACTGAGCCGAGGGCTCTAGCCAAGTCGGTTGGGTGAGCTGTTGGCTCGGCTCACTTCTCGGTTCGGGTCGATAGTGAATGAGCTGTGAGCCGAGCTGCTCGAGTCGTTGACAATTTTAAATCCGGGCCGAGCAGTTTTGAAGACATTTGGCCAGTGCCCTATAACTTTTAACAATGTTTGGCTCGAGCCCGAATATTTAACCTAGACCCTCAACCCAAATTCAGAAGCTCGTGAACAATGTCCTTGACTCCCAGACTTCACGACTACCGAGGTTGACAATCAACTAGTTTTTTAGTATTCAAATACAAACCGCGTATCTTTCTTTTTATATACAGTGTTGTTATAATAATAATAATAATAATAATAATAATAATAATAATAATAATAATAATAATACAAGTTGTAGTAGTAGTAGTGTCATTGATAATAATTATACTGTCTATGTAATATACTTGAAGAATGTCCTCGAAACTACACTCCAGATTTGGCTCGAGTCGACTCGGAACTCGACCCCAATTCGAGTCGAGTTGGTGGAAATTTTTCGAGTCGGGTTCTCGGGTCGAGCTCAAAGATTTCTGTTTCTAGTCGAATCGAGTGTCAAAGAAAACTCGCTCGAACTCGCTCGTGCTCATCCCTACGACTAACGCAGTATGGCATTTTATCAATGTTACATTATATGAAAATGTTCATATATCAAGTAAAAATTTGTTTTTGCATTTACATAAAGCGATTCAGAACGTGCAATAATAATAATAATAATAATAATAATAATAATAATAATAATAATAATAATAATAATAATAATAGCGGTAGTAATAGTAGTACGGAAAATTGAAGAAAATAGTAGTACGGAAAGTTTCGGACCTAAAAGTAACGCGTTAGTAACGCGTTACTTTCGAAGTAAAGTAACAGTTACTTTTTGGGGGCAAGTAACGCGTTACTAACGCGTTACATTTTAAGAGAAAGTAAAGTAACTTGTAACGCGTTACATTTTTACAAGTAACTTACCCAACACTGCATTATCGGTTAGGTTGCAATATCTTTCGTTCACAAAAGTGTCAGTCGCAGCTTGGAATCTCAGTAGGACAAGGTCACCTCACCATTAATTTTGCCGTATTATTACGTTAAAGCAGTCTTCTTCAGCCTGTTGGCTACAAAAGTGAGACGCAATAAGTTCCGAGGTTTTAAGTAGTTTCAATGTAATCTATATTGAGCCGAATTTGAAAATGTCACTTATCTTTGTGCCGTGCTTCCACCACCGGTTGTGTTCGATCTGCAGACCATCTCTACTGACTGTTGCCCGGCATCGGAGTTCCCATTGCAGGAGACTACGTTACACCTGGACCATGCATCCCACTTATCTTTACAAACTTTCTACAGGCCAGAGACAGTGCGGATTCAACGATGGGAAGGCGCTGCTTAGGAGTCCGGAAGCACTATAGTCTGTCGGGCTGGCATCTCAACTCTGTCAGGAATGTCAGAGAAGGGAATTGCCGAAATTCCAGTTTCCTGTTCCATACGGCGATAGAATTCCAGTGATGTTTCTATCGCGTGAGTGGATGCCTTGCCTTGTTTTGGTGCAGTTTAACCAGGTTCACATGTTGTCCGTACAATGCTGGGATTTCATGTTGGTACATTTCAGTCAGGACATAAGAGGTAGTACGCAGCATTGATTCTGACATTTCGCTCCATCTTTCGGAGATGCAGTATTCTCCTGTACGAAATACCGGCCACAATCACGAACCTTTTTGGGAAACTCTGCGCACTGGCTGAAGGACATGTTTCGGCCCTTGGCGTCAGCGGGTCTGTATGTAATGGCACGAACTATATCACGGCTTGTAAGGTAAATCCAAGCCTTACCAAGCGTAGCAAAAACTTTGCACCGTTTACCCGCAAGATTACATTCTTACAGTCCTTTGCAGTTCTTTGTTCGCTCACCTACATGACATAGTTTCAGGGCATGCACACTGCTCTTGCGAAGGACCGTGGGACGTTAATCCCTCAAATAATTTGGTTGATTGTCATCTGCAATGTGCGGCACTTGCTGGCCATCGGACGCTGTGTGGCAGGTATTTTCGGGGGTTGACATACGTCGAACTACTTAAAACATCGGTGGGGTCCTCTTCAGGGCGTGGGCGATTTCTAGCTGCCCGTATCGGTGTGGTGGGCCCAGGAGCTGCCGCATATTTCTGCATAATACGATTTACATTGGCACGACCTACACGAAAATTACTTACTTGACACTTTTTTCTATGATGCGCGACGCCGTAAACTTAGCATGGGAAGGGCCACAATGAACCCCTTCCAAAATGTTTAATTTCGGCGGCATCAGACTACACTTGAAACACTGCTCTACTGCGTGACTAACGAGATACTATTGCCTGCCTCGTGGTAATCTCATGGCGATGGGTTGCGCATGCATGTGCAGTACAGTTGCACATTGACTTCGGATCAATATAAATGAATCAACCTCTGTAATCATAAACAAGCTACAATTATTTTTCATTAAATTCGTTAAAGTAGTGACTGTGTCTAACGATGCTCTTTGCGTTTCTTGCTTACTTGAAATTAGAGATTTACCATTCTGAAGGCATTACAGTAGCTTCAACTGTTTTCGTCGGATTCATTGAATATATATCCTAATAGCTTCCATAACTCTGCATAACCTTCCTCTTTGCAGCATATGCATGTAGTCTGGGTCAAGAAGGTACTGATAAATATTTGTCATAACCCAGTGAATCCTAACCTTTTTTGATTGACGACACAGTTTACTGATCGGTCACGACATCGCGACACGACACACTTGTTTTTGTTATTAATAATAATAGAAATTATAATAGTGTAAGACATATATAGTGTAAAAAAAAAGGTACGGCAAAATTTCAGGGGTGGATTCCTTATGGGTGGACAAACAAAAAAGTTTATATGACCATATGTCATCGTTACGGAGTTACGGCCATTGAGCCGTCTGATGCTGTGAAATAGTCAGTCTGGTAGCCCCTTAATGTAACTCAATTTAAACCGCAATAGCTCAACTCCTAATTAAGCTATGAAAGTAATTTTGGTATCGTTTCTAAAGGATGAAACTTTCGACTGATACCGGTATGTATTTGATGAATGTCAAGGGTATCACGGAGGATGGTAACTACGTGATATATATATATAAAAAAACGTAGTTTCCCTTCCCCGTCCGTCGTGGTACCCCCACATAACATGAAATACATATCGGCGGAAAGCTTCATCATTCAGGAACTCATTGGTACCAAAACTATCTTCCTTAATTGGGGAGTGAGTTATTGAGGTTTAAATTGAGTCACATTAAGAGGCGACCAGAATGTGACTATTTCATAGCATCAGACGGCTCAATGGCCGTAACTCTGTAACGATGCATTTACTGACTTATGATCATATAAACTTTTTTACTTGTCTACCCATAAGGAATCCACCCTGAAATTTTGTCATACTTTTTTTTACACCCTGTCTATATATATAAAGAAAACCTATGAAGTACTGAGTATTGCTGCTGCGACTGGAGGCATTGACTAGATTTTAAGCAAAATTTATTGTAAATAATTATTAAATGCTTCATGACTTTTAAATTGTAAAGTTTCACTACGCTGGTTGAGAACCACTGCTGTAAACAATGAATCTAGGTCGGATCAAGTTCAAATGCGATCACTATTGAGATGCGAATCCTTCCTCACTATTCTGAGGTAATTGAACGTTGCAGGATGAGGTTATTGCATTTGGACCAAATCTGTGAAAGTATTGTGTTGATATTTATATCATAAAAGGGCCTCCGGTTAGAACTACATTGAATTTCACAATTCGACCAGATTTAATTTTGTATAACGTAATCTTAAAATTTGCCAACCATCATATGCATGCTATGTGTGAGTTAAGACAGTGTAGTCTTCTTCCATTTTGTTGTTTAACCAGATATTATTTTATCATATTTTGTCTTTAGTTTATATTGCATACATGTTACTCTTTTATGGTAAATTCTAGTGAAGAGACAGTAAGTGGTTGAATTGATGAAAGCAAACGCTATTGTTCCCCTAGTATATATTGGCTAAGTTGAAATAGTACTGCTACAATACTTCAAGTTCTTACTCGGAGAAATCCTGTAAACTACTGACATATGTTGTAAAGGCGTGCTTAGAAATGGAGAATGACTAAATTATTTCGAGTGAAACCTAGTTCGTCAGTCTCGTACAGCGGTGTTGATGTGTTCAGCTGTGGTTGTATCGAAATCAGTAAAAATACGAAGCGATCGATGGAAGTTCCAACCATTCACTAAAGGGATGTGTGTGTGTCTTGTATCACACGAGTATATTCACAGCGTTCTTCGCGACTCTTTCACCAACTTAACTCTGGATGAGTTAGTGAGATGTGTATCGATCCTATTCTAGTTATTGTTCAGGGATTCCCCAGTCTTATGATGTAATTACGGGAAGTGTAAGAATATTTTATTCAAATTATGTTTCTATAGGGCAAAAAAGAAAATTAAAATTTCGAGTGATTTTCCAGAGTAGTGTGCAGAATAGGAACACAATATGGGGGAAGAGGGGTATCCCCATTCTAAATATGTGTTCATTGTTTCGATTTATAAAAATGGGTATTCTGTTTTCAAACGTATTCAATCAGATAATTGTCTTTTAATCTGCACACAATATTTTAAATACAATACATAAACTTAATCCTAAGCTTGACAAATATATTGGTACTTTTTCTTTTTTGTTTATCATGCATTTAGATTATAATCATTATTTTGTATCTTAAATGAGAAAATTACAGTATTAAAAGTAAAATATTTGCTGGTGCATCTCGAGACGTGTTGAGCGAGATGTAGACCGCTTGTTTTTTGATCCGGAGATTACACGTACAACTGCATGATAGTATTATAGTTGATAAAAACGAAAAAAACTATGTTCGTCGGATTTTTTTGATACACCTGTCCCTTTGTATTTTTGTTGTCCAATTGGCGGTATTATTTTATGCTTTTTTATTTATCATCCTCGTGTGATCAGAGTTAAGAAGTTAAATAAATACTTTCGTTACTGAAATGAAATTTCTAGTTTTACGGCCCATGATTATGCCTTTAGGGTAAACGAGGGGGATGATTAATGAAAGTGAATGATTACGGAAGAATTGTTAGAATGAGGATGTAGGAGGAAACGGGAGAACTCCGAAAAAACAACGGACGCTGTTTCTACCATCCCCTCTCACTAGAGATGGGCACTCTACCACTGATTACACATGCTCTCGTTTTGTTCATGGTTGCAGTAGATGAGTTACTCGATCGTTGAAAGAACTGCCGATAGTTCATTGAAAAGGAAACTTATATACATTTACTTTTATAATCCAGTAAGCTGGTTACTTTCGGTTTGAAATGTAAGTTTTTATATATATATATAATATGCCATATGAGGCGTGAACTAAACCATACTAGCTTCTACTGGGAATCGAATCCGGATCTCTCGCGCGTAACCATATAGTCAGGAAAGGAGTTCTATTCTATAGGAGCTCTTATCATTTTTCTTTCTAAATATATTTTCAATATTTTACCATAATTCAATCTTATTGTCTTTATACGTGACCGAATCGAAGAATCGAGGGCGCTTATCAAATATTAACAAATAATTCCTTGTTTAAACTGTTCCACATTGTATTTTAATATGTGTGCAGCCCAACAGAATTTTTGGAACTCTCGAATAGATGCTGTCTGGGGAGGAAAGGAGTCTGTGATTGAAAAGCGTATTAGTGTATTATAATTTTTTCAACTGTATTATTCTGCCGTTTACCTTATTTTTCTTTAGCTCCTCATTTTTATGTGTATATGTTAATCTGAATCAATTCTTGAGCTGTACGACTAGAAATTTAATTGAAGGGAAGTAATATTGTAGCCACTCAGCATCGCTAGCGCGACATCGTACATAAGCTATCTATCTTCCAACTATGTCTGGCAACAGTGCATTTGTAACTCTTCCAGCGAACTGGCATAGCCATTCACACTGTTTCAAAAGCACCTTTCAGAGAACTTCCTGCATAGATCATGAACATGAGACGAATGAAATTGCCACTCAGATGAAAATATACTAGATTTTCTAAGTGCATATGAGTATTATATGTATTTAATAAGAACATGCATATAGACAAATTCAGAATTACATAATTCGAATCAAGAAAGAAAAGTTATCTTTTTTTATACCGGAAATAATATTAAAAATGTTTAGAAAGCTCTGTCTACCTTCTTTTAAAAGTCTTGAAATAAGAATTGTAAATGCAATATTTGTATAGAGAAATAAATAGGAAATTTGTAGCCAGATGGTTTCACAGACGAGGATTCCCATAGAAGCAACAGCATTGGTTTGTTTCAGCAACTGAGATTACTTAATGTACTATTATTGTCGGTTTAACTTACCTGTTATGTTGTGTGGAGAAGGTAATTATGTATACGAGAGTTTGCCACGGTTTAATATCGTATAATTGCAGTATAGTTATTCATGGTAGTACAGTCAGTGTGGTGGTTTACATGGAAGAATTTTGACTCTTTGATTGATAAACTGCATTTAATCATATTAAATATTGATTGTTACTTTTTTCTAATAAGTTGCAATGATTGTGCAGAATGAGATGAAATCTTTGCTTGAATAAACGCAACTAAGCTATCAACAAACTGTTAAAATAATGCGGTAGTTAGTGATTTCTTGCCTGTCAGATGACAATTAACAGATTAATAATTTCCTTTTACAACAAGCAAGACTTTATTTTACATGAATTAGAGGTTACAATTACAAATTTAGATTATGTTTTCTCGCAGGAGACCATTCGTCCAGCCTAGAGCCTTATATGAATGACAGCAAGTTATGAAAATGAAAAATACAACTTACATTAAGTATGCTGGTGAACCACCCATGTTATTGCAGATCTTGGTTGGTTGCTGAGAGATTCGTTGGTTGTTCCGAGATGATCCTTGGACCTCTCCCTTACCTTTTTATATTTTATTAATTTCGTCAGCCAAACCCTGAGGTTCTCCGTAACAGCCTTATTTGTTTACTTAATTACTTCTTACGCTACGTGACTGCCGGAGAACCTCATTAGTCCACAATAAGTGTGACTGTTTATTTCAAAATTTTTTTGTTATTTAACTTAAGTACACATACATTTTATCACTAGAAAATAATGTCAAAAAATCTTTTTTGATATAATTTTTTTTAAAACTGTTGAGCTAACTTCTTTTTTTTCATTTTTATTTTTTTTTACTCATATGATAGTTTCATTACAAAACAAAAGTTTCTCTCTTGTGAAAGATGCCATCTTATTTATGTAATGAAACTGAGGGGAAATTGGAAAATTCAGCCAGGGAGGCCAGGAATGGAATTTGAGCTTCGACCTTCAGATTGCTAAGCTAAGCAGGAACATCAACTACTCAAGAACTCTCACTCGATAGATAAATAAATAAATAATAGAGCTTATACTGAGATTGTACTTTATTATTTTATTTATTCTCGTAATTGCAGACTCCACAGTGAAAGTTTGCCCATTCTATGAAAATTGAATTTTTAATTTTTCTACTTATCCGACAATTTTCATTATTTTTATTTCGTCTGTTATACATAGTGTACTTCTTTTTTTTAATATAGGGAAATTTAATTTCGGCCATTCTTTTTTAAAAAAATGATTAAACACGAAGTAATCAAGGAAGAAAAATATTCCGTTGGTTTGCTTTTAGGACAGATAAATTGAGAGTCGATCGTGTAAAACAGATGCGTTTGGATGCACTATTTGTCAATAGGATGCTAATTAGCATGGTCTTTAAAGGTTGAAAGCTAACTCAAGTTCTCTTGATAATGAAGTAAAACCTTTATGAAATGGAACCTGTTCTCCGTGGAAACTTGACTGAAGAGAAATTTGACAGCGTATGAAGTTTCCATTATAATAATTGTATTAAGCGAAAACTGCTCAATGGTTACTCAAACGTTTCTGACACTCAGTAACGGCAAATGTTTTGCTTCAGTAATGTAATGTTCAACGTTCCTGGTCATCAGCAGGGGTATGTAGCTTAACATGAAGTCAAACTGTGAGCTTCTATCCGGAGTCGAACCGCAGTTTTTTTTTTTTTTTTTTTTTTCGGAATTATGTATGCTAATCATATACGACAAGGGACCCCAACTTCAGGATTTTTGTTTGCTTTATGACATCTCTTTCACTTGTAATTAAAACCTGTTAAGCATTTATTATTATTATTATTATTTTGCGGTGATCAGTGCTAATGTCTGTTTTGTTACGTATGTGCAAGAATATGTCAAGAATATGCAAATAGTTAGTAAATAAGGAGGTATAGGAGAAAGTATGCAAATTAGGAACAACGTAGTATAGTGCAAGTACTTCGTAGTATCTCGTAGTACTGTGCAACAAATACATTATTTAATGTTACTTGTAGTGAATGAAAACTTATCTACAGATAAGAGGGGGTAGGGTTGTAACAAGAGATCCAATTAGTAATAGGTTTCACTATGTCTTTAGGCACTATCCTTCGGAAAGTTTTATGCTATAATGTTTTACTCTAATCTGACATTTGACGGATAACATTAATTGGCTTAACGTGTGAGGTAACCATTTTTTTTAAAATGTAATTGTATCCATATTTTGTAGAAAAGTTGATAACATAGATGAACCTTGTTTGTTATTTTGGAAAGTGTCACGGCGGTTCATTTCTCAGCCTCGGTTTCCACACAATTAATTTGCAAGTACCTAGTTGGTAAATATGCAATCCCTGTATACTGATTCGGCTCATCAGTAGTTCATCCCCCACCCTTCTGAATTAGTGGAATTGTATTCTCTGTTTACTCGTAATTAGTCAATATACAGTTCTAGGCTCTTCAAAAGTGCAAAACAAATTAATGTCCTAAGTATACTTTTCTGTTATTAAAAAGAGAAAGCCCAACTACATATCTTAATAATGCATATTGACATTGAGGTACAGAATGTGATTTCGATAAAGTTACAGGTGTGATGAATACCTGTATTTTTGTTAAAGTAGATATCGTAAGTGCGAATCGCAGCAGATTTTATACACGATCCATGGGTTTAACTTCGATCTTAAATCGTAATACCTTATGCGATTTTTAATTTATTGAGTCATTCTTTTACTTCATAATCACGCCTAACTTTGAAACAGAAGTTGGTTACCTGGTTCTTTGCTGATGGTTCGTATGATTTTCGATACAATCAGACTTCCTGGAAAGGACACACACACATTAAGTTTATCAACGAGAAAACAGTTGTGATTACTGGTGATGAAAGTGCGGTGCGCTGAGATGTATATGTTAATATTATTTGATAGTATAGGGGATACAAAGCTATATTAATATTTGATAATATACTGTAGATAGGGTTTTCATAATCTCTTCCAGAACTCTCATATTTTTTTCATCTTTCTCGCGTGTTAATAAATTTCCCTTGTTTTTACCCTGTCCACCCTACCGTGTAATGTTAGTGACGCAAGGTGAAGATTAAGTAGTGTCGCGAAACGGCGCGGATGTAATTGTTTTAGGATGAGGGTTCGGGAAATGACAGTCATTATTGTTGTATATACGTATATTTAGTAGTGGCATTGATTTAAAATGGAAAAAAAATATTAGTGATAAGTAGCTTGTGGATGATACTTCTTTCCTTTCCTGTTTCCTTCAACATCAACGATTAACCTAAGGCCCACATCGCTGGTCTAGTAGCAAGCTCATGTGCCTTTGGTGCACCTAGTCTCGGGTTCGATTCTTGATGTAAAAGCTCAAACATTTAATTTCACAATGATTCACTTTCATTATTCCTCCGTCTTCTGTAGCCTAAAGAACATAAGCGTAAGATGTTAAATTTAAATAAATAAATAAATAGTAGAATGAACCTAAGAACAAATGCCTAAGGCGAAATATGTTGTAAATAGAATTATAATATCAAAAAGTGAAAATAAATAATCAGAAAATGCAGCATGCTGAAATTTTATAAGAAATTTTACTTGTGCCTGTAAATGAAAAACAAGAAAATATGTTTAAGGGAATCAGGAGAACACCGAGTCAAAAGGGGGGGGGGGATGTATTGAGTGCAATCTTACCTGTGCTTTAGTTGAAATACTACATTTATTAAAATCTCAAGTAGGAATTAGCAAACTATGTTTCAGAGAAAGCTGTTAAGTGTTTTGAAAATATATTGCTCCGTCTCTCGGGATTACGGTGAGAATCTCCGAAATAAATAATAATAATAATAATAAAAATACTAAAAAAATATTTAAATGAGAGTATGCTCTAGAAACGAAACTGCTTTGGAGTTGTTCACGACTGTGTCAATTTCGTATCTTAGATTTATTTCAGTATCAATAAAGTTCCATTTGACGTTTCTAAAAACTTTATTTGAAACTTGAGCTTTCTCATTGATCGAAAACAATAGAAATTACTTGGTTATCTTACATTTACCAACATAACTAGATGGGATCACAAGCCAGTAAAACAGGAACAGAGTGGCTCGTAACTATAATCTGTGATGAAAATATAGACAACTGGAAATTAAAGAGTGAGAGTAAAGTTTTAGATTGGTAATGAGGAGTAAGTGTATCACATTTACAAATGCTGAGTAATTATGGCTTCATTACAGATTATAAGTGTCAGTCAGTATTCATTCGATAAAAGATTCTGACTTGACATCGTCAAGGATCCGGATCGTTTACAGAAGTATAAAGAGAATATTCTTGTAAGAAATATCTCATTAATTAAATATAAAATGAGCAATTCTACTACAACGAATAATTGCTTGTTAAAATATTGTAGATAAGATTAGTAAATGGTTATAGAGCATGTGACAATATTTTTTTAGCCGTAGTAAGATAATAAGTGGATGCTGTTTCATTCCTTTTATCCTCTCTCCCCTTCAAAACAAAATTACGTTCTGAGAGCATACGGTTACTTGAAAGAAAGTGAAATCAAACAGGAGTTTTACAGAAAATCTTTCACTATGAACAACAACGTTAATAAAAATGTATATCGAAAGGTAAGACATAAGATAATGGTCTTCATAGATATTGCAACACTGTATTGTTACAGGAAGACACCTAGAAACCCAAAAGTATGTTATATATCGGAGGTGCTAATGAGACAGTGTTGCAGTCTTTTTACACATTTCAATTGCGCTACGACACACACACACACACATTTGTTTTGAACGAAAACTTAGTTGCATTTTTAAAAGGTACAGAATGCTCTGCTTACCCGCAAATGTCGGAAAAGTATGGTTAGATGTTGTTACTAAGAAGGTGTTGTGAAGAAAGATGCCCGTCGCGTTAAATTGGCTCCTGATGTAATGGTTAGTGTTCCGTAAAACAATATGAATAAAATATGTATTGTAAATTGGTGAACTGTACGCGTGGGATTAGTAGGAGTAAGGTAGGTGGAATGGGTATCCACCTGTGACTCAGGGCAGAAGTGAATTTACAGTTATCTTCAAAAAGAGAGAGAGAGAGAAAGAAAGAAAATTAGAATCGCGAAAGAGCATATATTGATACAAGGCCTGTCTGAAAAATATCCGACCATGGTCCCAAAAAAGAAATACATGGCGTATATGTCGTTCTAACCTTCAAACTAGTTCCCTCCTGCTCCAACATACCCAGTTCAGTGGTCTTTCGACTATTTGAAACAAGTGTGTAACCTGTCTTTGTAAAGTTATGCTAGTGGAGCCGTTGCGTTGTCTAGATTTGCCTCGGGTATAAAAGCCCTTTCCTTTAGGTATCTTTTGATTTTCTTGAACAACCAAAAGTCGCATGGGGCTCTGTCCGGAGAGTAGGGAGCTTGGTGTACCATTATAATATGCTGTGTCGAAAAAACACTCATATGAATCGTACGAACGGGGATGGTTTCTTGGTACAGTTGCCTGGTTTTCCACAGGTTGGTCATTTTCGACGAAGAGCATCATGAGCGTCATGACGAAGAACGTCCAAAGAGTAACCTTTGTAACTGAAGTACTTCCTATGTGTGCTCGTGGTGCACAATGCCACAGAAATCGAAGAACACAATCAACATTACTTCGATTTTACTACGCACCTTGTGAGCATTTTTGGACCTTGACGAACTTGCACACTTTTGCTCAGTCGAGTGTGCCTCTATTTTCGGGTCATGCCCCTCACAGTTTCATTCTTAAACCAGTGCGGCGACCATAACAGTACCGAATATAACCACTCTTGCACAACAACAACTCAAATCAACACAACCTACAGGCTAAACTTATCCTGAACCCCTTTCCTCTGATTCCACGACACATAGTGTGGTCAACCTGCGCCATATATTTTCCTGGAAAACGAAGGTCGGACACTTTTCAGACAGTCCTTGTATGAACAAGAAAAACATATTTTGATCATCATTGAATAAATACTTAAAAGGAAGGTGCATGTAATTTGTCATGTATTGTACTTACGGAGCGAAAATAGGGACAATACGAGAAAACAATGATAAATGACCGAATATTTGAAATCTCGATGTGGATAAATTTGGCTGAGAGTAGTGAGAGCACAAGAGTCGAGGTCTTGCAGTTTCTGCAAGAGTCTTGCATGCAAAAGCAAGACCAAGACCAGGAATCCTGATGCAAGACCAAGACCAAGACTCTTGCGCAAGAGTCTTGCACAAGTACTGGCTCGGTAGTAGAGCAGTCATGTGTGGTTATTGGGGTCCCTGGTTGGATCCCAGTTTGCGCCATGTGAGCTTTTTGGTAGGCAAACACTGTGTGAGTGGTTTTTCTCGGGATTTTCCTGTTTCCTCCTACTTTCTTCATTCCACCATTTCATTCATTTCTCATCACCGTCTCCCTTAGCCTCGATGCATAAACGTGGGACGTTAAACTAGATATTTCATTTCATTTCAAAACCTAGTGGTTTTTTTCTTCGGAAACTGAAGAGAAATGTAGTATTGAACATCGGTAATTCCGTACAACATGGGTGGTATGGACTTGGCTACGAGGCTCAAGCATCCGTTGGAAATTTTCAATGTGTGCTTATAAAATTAATATCAAAATAACATTTTCATGACATTGACAAAAACTGGGTGCATGTGACCGCAAGCTTGATTTCGTGGCCGGATGCTTATACGTTGAATAATTGTTTATTAATATAACTTTTAGCCTCCTGTATGCCTTTATACGGCACACAGTGGTCGAAATGACGAGAAAATGCTGTGAAACTATTTGGGGGCGTATTGAAAGCGCGTTTTTGTCGATATAGTATTTTTTTTAAGACGTATTAAGCTATTTTCGATTGTTCTGCTGTAATGTATGTATAATTTCCTGTTTATGGTCAGTGATGCTTGTTGCCTATGTAGGTAGCGAAAGAAAGTCCAAATTTTCAAAATCAGATAACAAATACCATCTTGGGTCGTTATGAAAAATAATAATTTAGAACCTGTGGTAATGTCATTCTTATTAAAATTGCAGAATAAAGATCTCATTTAAACTAAATAAACCTATTTTTGGACGGTAACGACATGAATAATGAATTTAATCAAAAGTCAGTCCGTGTAAGAAATGTTTACAGAAACTAAATTATTTCGCTACATGCGCATTTGAAAACAAAACAGTGAGAGTTGTCCAATTAACTACAATAACAATCACAAAATTCGATTGTGAAATTAATCACTTTCAAGTCCCTGGTGCCCATACATGAGATTGGCGATGGGTGTTTAAAAGTTGTAAAATTTCGTTCGGCATATTGTTATGATTTGGGGCATTCTGGGTCTCAACGATAAAATTACCAGGTCAGACGATGAAAAAAAAAAAAAAAATGTAGCAATTGTAGGTTTATATCTTTCCTAGAGTTTTTCCAGCACCATTTCTCTTCCTCACTTAGCATCTTTATTCGGAGAGGAGCTACGGGTATAGTAAATTCTTCAGCGGTTTATCATGTACGCGAAGACGTCTTAGTGCCAAGATGACACGACACAACGCAGTGGCGTCGGAAGTATTTTTCAGCTGGGGGGGCAAACTGGTCTAGAAAATAGACACGGGAATGTAACATAGGTAAGATAATACGAATATATGTTTGTAATGTAACAATAATTTGATTTGATTGGTTAATAATAATAATAATAATAATAATAATAATAATAATAATAATAATAATATAATGAAGCTGTAAACAGTTTCGTGAGAGTGAAATTTCCATCTATTAGAGGCATCTTAGTTTACATCTTTAGATTAATTAATCCCGTATCAGTTTTGTGCTGGATTTTGGTCTGGTGCAGAAATTTTCAACCACTGAAATCAAAATTAAAAACATATAAAATTGTAAAATTTGTACTGCTCACAATGACTGTTTGTAAGTACAAATTTTAGTATTTTATATACTGGTACATATTTTTAACTGTATTGGACATGGTCACATGGACACTATTAAAGAATCTTAAAGCTACTTAAATCACTTGGAAATGAGGAAATTAAAATTATATTTTTAAAAATCCAGTTCTGGTGTTGCAGTACACTGTAATATTAGAAGTTGCTATTTAAACTACAAACTTTGTAGCACCTTGTAGTAGAAAGTAACTTGTACATTATAAAACAGGCTATATAATTAAGTAAAAAATAAGAAAAAAATATTTTTTTCTACCTACTTGACTTCGTACCAGAAATGGAAAAATGGAATTTTCACTAAAAACTTCATAATTATCCAGAGTTATTTGTATTTTTTTACTACACTTCCTTCAGTATATCCAGTTTGTTATTACATTCACCTCTTCCTAATCTCATTATATTCACTTCACTTCACACTAATAAAGTACGACACAATTAATAAGAAATAATTCAAGTTTATATTGAATTTTAAGTGCTATTTTGTAATTTAAATAATTGGTTATAATATGCATAATATTTTCACTTAGGTAATTCTACATTTATTTCTTTTCAAAATCGACCAATAGTATCTTTTCTTTCGCTTGTCTTTGATATGAATTCTCTTTCAATGGTGTTTAAATCTGGTCGCTACACATATGCAACAACAGCAGATGAGCCAATCTTTCCTGCGTCATGGACGTCCTCAAATATGTCTTTAGACTACGCAAACAGTAACATCATTTCAGATTTGGCTTGGGGGAGCAAGACCCCTTGATATAATTTCGCGTTTTTCACTGACTTACTACTATTTTATTGATAAAAATCTATATAAATCTCACTTAGGGGGGGGGCAAGCTAGGATAGCTGCTATAGAAGGATTATCAGTCTCCTCCAACCTAATTGGTGTTCTCTTTGATCTTGATAAAGTGGGCAATTTTAAGTGTAGTACACCCTCCATTCCAAAAGAAACCGAACGTTTGAAAAAAACAAAAAAGCAATGTACATTTTGGAACAAATCATTTTTATTAATCAATGTATTCCCCTTCTGCATCGATACACATATTTGCACGCTCCAACAAGTTGTCAAACGACTTCTCCATGTCCTTTATTGGAATGGTCGTTAGGACGGCGGTCGTCGCCTTCTCAATGGCATCAATCGATGCGTGCCACTTTCCTTTCATCGCCAAATGCAGTTTCGGGAACAGATAGAAATCGCACGGAGCGAGATCTGGTGAATAGGGCGGATGATGCAACCGAATAATGTGATTTTTGACCAAAAATTCAGTTACAAGTCGCGAACGATGTGATGGTGCATTATCGTCCAAAAGAGTCCAACTGCCGATTTCGCGATATTCGGGCCGAATACGACGAATTCTTGCCAGCAAACGCTTCATGACGCCCAAGTAAAACTCTCCAGTGACTGTCTGGCCGGGCTGAACAAATTCTTTGTGGATAATTCCTTTTGAATCGTAAAAACAAATCAGCATCACCTTAACTTTTGACTTCACCAAGCGACTTTTTTTGGGTGTTCCTTCATCCGGCGCTCTCCATTCAGCACTTTGCCGCTTTGTTTCGGACTCATATTCAAAACACCACGTCTCGTCACCAGTTACAATCGATTTCAAGAAGTTTCGATCCTGCCGAGCACTTTTAACGATGTCTTTGCAATGCGCAGTTCGATCAACGTTTTGGTCTTCGGTGAGTTTGTGTGGTACAAACCGCGAATTAACCTTCTTAAGGCCCAAAACTTCGGTCAAAATGCGGTATGCGGTTGTTTGAGGAATGCCTAATTCCATTTCAATACCTTTCACCGACGATTTTTTGTTATGTTTGATGAATTCACGTACTTTTTCGATGTTTTCTTCCGATAATCCGGTTCTGGGACGGCCTGATCTTTCATCATCATCCAGCGTCTCTCTACCCGATTTGAATCGCCTGAACCACTCGTAAACTTGCGTACGGGATAGACACTCATCACCATATGCATTTTGTAGCATTTAGTGCGTTTCACTAAAAGTTTTACCCAGTTTAACACAAAACTCAATTGCAGCTCGTTGTTTGAAACTCATTTTCCGACCGATGTACACAACACACTGACAGTTGAAACGCAATAACTTTGTTGCCGTGGATCCAAATGTCATGACATTTATACCAGTTGTCAATGAGGGACTACGCCATCTACCGGTAAAATATTACAACAGATGGCACTAGTGGTACTATTTGTTTTCAAAAGTTCGGTTTCTTTTGGAATGGAGGGTGTATGTCTGCATTTTCCTTTGCTTCCTTATAGATGTTTTCAAATGCACTGTCCGTTCGTAGGTTTCTCAGAGTGTTGCTGCTCTTTTAGCTCCAGAAGCAGAAGTTTCAGAATTTTGAAGCACTTTCGCCAGTTGTCCGCAAGGTACAAAAGCACGTATACTGACTATCAGAAAAAATATCATTCCGAATTTGTTCATTCTTTTCAAATGCCCTTTTAGAATTACTTTTTGATCATCGTTTGGACCACTTGTATTACTGATGATTCTTTTCGAACGTGATTTGAATTCGTTTGTAGTAGATTGAAATCTGATTAGAGATTTTCGCCTAACACACCAGCGAGTAGGACAAACAGGCAATAAATGTTTAGGATTACTTTTGTTGATAGTTTTACAGGGTTCAAGAACAATGTCGGCGTGCGTATATTGTCTATCGTTTTGCAGAATTCAGGTTGATGTTTCAAACGTCTTTCACTATGGCCCGCACGTCACACAAAAGTTCGCATTTTCGTGCTACTTCTTGCAATGGAAGATCTAATGCATGATTACTGCAATGAATGTATACAGCTTTCGGATGTTGAGTCGAAGTTATCTTCTGCACACCACTCACTCGTCCTGACATGATAGCTGCACCATCATGACATTGTTCGCGTATATTTTCTGCGTTCAGGTTAGGTTTCGTTAGAATATCTTGGATCGTGAATTCTGTTTCCGATTTTGTGCCATGTGGGATGATCATTTCCATAAATGTTTTGTTGGGTTTCATGAATCAGAGTCAATATAGCGCACACAGATACAACTGTTCTTTCTTTGAAATATCAGTCGTGGAGTCGGCTATGATTGCATAAAATGGAGACTCTTTAACTTCTGCTACCAAGTCTCTCTATATTGCATGTCCTATAATCTTTAAAATTCTTTCAATCAGCACTAAGCCAGTTATCCTGTCGATTAATCCATTGGTTGAGAACAGGCACATCCATTTTTCTTTCATCCAGGAGTGACATCAAATTACCCGTACTATGCAAATGTCCACTGATTGCTTGACCACTGCGAGCTAAATATCTAACATTACTAGTTATTATAAGCAGGACTGTCTTTCTTATTCTTGTTTACAAACTTGGTCTGAAAGGAGAGCTGAAATAGAGGTTCTGTTTCTGCACTCATATCTGAACCCTTTCACTATCATTGGGATATATGTGTCCCACGATACATTCTCAGAGAACCCCTGTAATTTAACACATTTTATTGCTATTAATCGATGTTCCACTGGTAAAGAGAAACCCGCTAATGGTTCACAGAATTCTTATTAATATTATCCAATAGACAGTAGTGGAAGTGAACGTGAACAATGAAAGTGATAATGGAACAGATGAAAGTGAGGAACAATGTACTAGTGATAAAGTAGTGGTTGCATGTACTGTAATTTGGAAAAGGATTCCGAAATGTAAAATATTTGTAATCATAAATACGACCCAATTGTTTTTCTGACAATATACATTTCATAATTGAAAATACAAGATGACCATTCATGTCAATACCACTGTGACATAAAGGTCCCACGTAAAAATATCAGAGGGATACATAATGTCCCACCCTTCCCACATCGAAAAACGAAACGGTGGAAAATGTTTTTTATATATATTTATACGTTTGAAAACAACTCAAAATAGCCATATATTAATGTTTTTCACTCTGAAAAAAAAATGGTAGTGAAAGGATTAAACGAACGGAACGACAATAGAGTTCGCATTTTTCATATGCTCTGAATTATTAATCCTACCTTATACATTTTTCCTCCTCACTATAAATCTTACTGCACTCTGCATATTGTTTGTAAGAACATTAATTTAACTTTATGGAAAATGTATTTAGTTACTAAATGTCCTGTTACTCATTTAAACTGATTTCAAACTTTAAAATCTCGCTCGACGACTCGTTTCATATTGCAGACTTACGATTACTTAAACAAAAATTTTAAAAGAATTTACAGTGTTTTGAGAATGTACACCAATGGAAATAAAGATAATTTTCAATTCTTTTTCCTAACTCTTTTTGTCTAACATGGGGGCAGAAAAAGCGCCCGGTCTCTTGTTTCAAAGAGAAAGATGAATCTGGAATAGATAGTTTTTTCACATTACTATAAAAAGCAAAACTTAGTTCATATAGTCAGTGTTGTGTGATGTTTCTACAGTCTGAAAGTGAGGGGGCAAAAAGGGTATCTTGCCCCCTTTGAAAATTTCAGGAGGGGCAACTGCCCCCTTGCCCCCCCGGTTCCGGCGCCCCTGACACAACGGGACTAATCTCCTTCCAGCTTTAGAAAAAAGTAGATGTAAACAAACCAACCTGACTACCAGTGGGTTCGATGACTAGTGATTGCTTATTGGTCTCACTGCACTAGTATCCTACCGCAATATAATCCCTACTAAAATAATAATTTCAAATAAGGATATCTGAATTTATACTGCATTTTGTGATAATAAACGCAATATATATAATATTTAACAACAGATATAGCTTTATTTCAACCTCACCCGTACTTGGACATATAGTATATACTGCGCATGCGTATGCTTTCGCGCGTCGACCCAGCTCATTTGAAATTTAGAATGCAGAGTTTCATGGCGACGATAAGTGACAATAATCCATCTTCCTCTCGTGTTATAAAACACAAAAGAGGACAAGAATAGAGGCAATCTCGTTTATATGATGATTTAAGAAAATACATATTTCCAATATAACAGTAGTCAGTGTCAGTGCGTTAATTATTTACCAGCCAACTGTAGCCTTACACTTTGGAAATTATGCGACGATAATAAGCTAGCAGACGATCTTGCTGTTCACGTCTCTCGCTGCCGAAGCACGTGTGAGCCGTGGAGTAATAAATTTCGGTTTGTTTACGTCTACTTTGTTCTAAGACTGGAAAGACTTTTAGCAGTCAGTCTCTGTGGAAATTGAGCGCGCGCCCAGACTCATTGAAGCTCGCTACGTTTGCCAGGTAGCAGGCAGTAGCAGCTAGTTCTAACAAAGATCATTAATTGAGAGGCCACAGAAATTATTAAAATGAAAATGAAACCTTGGACTTCCTAGGAAAATGTTAAAAGTGTACAAATATACAACAAAGCATTGATTTTGAATATAGTGTAAAAATGCCCTCAGTGCGCATACGAAGTACCTCAGAGGCCTGCCATTGGCCTTAAAGGATTGCTATTCTGATCAACAATACCAATATTTAGCATTTCATAGCTATCAACATACTTAAGAGTAACAAGTCCGTCATACTACCACACTCAAAAAGCATTTTTACAATTACGGCCATATCCACTCTCGACAGGCATTTCCTCACGAACGAGTGATGCCAGGATGAAAAACAGATGTGTTCTATATAGAGTGGACATTCCCGTATTAAAACATTATAGACGTTCGTTCCAGTGATGTTAAAGTGAGTGAGTTCATTTTGGCCGTTTTGTCCAGCGTTTTTGTTATTTTGATCACTGTGCGGCACATCGAAGATTGAACGATATAACATTATACAACAGTGAATAATCCATATTCACAAGTGAGAGTACTTTTGTAGTTATTTCGATATAACTTGGAGTTTGATGCCGTTATTTTGTATTTCTAATAGAGGTCAAAAGTAATATAAATTAAGTTTACACAAAAGACATAGACAGTTGTAGACTGAGTATTAAATCCGTGGTAAGTGCCAAAACGAAAATATTCGAGTAAACAGCCCAGATGTTACTTCAGAACTGATGTGACATATAGGAATGCGTCACATTCTGGAGATTATAGGAACTACTTCCACAATGAATACTAGATAACCAATTTTTCACTGAGTAGTGTTAGGCACATAGCAACATTTTACATTAAACCGAACCTTTCTATTTTTGGCACTTAACAGGAAATGTATTATCCTTTATATCCAGAGTAAAATGAACCTATGAAAAGCATAAGATTCCTTAAAAGCAATACTTGCAAGACCAAGACCAAAGGTTCCAGTGCAAGACTAAGACCACCCGAGTCTTGGTCTTGGTCTTGCATTTGTTAGCTAATGATTCACGATTGGTATCCGTGAAGTTGGCAGGGACACTTTCAAAATCCCAAAATTCCATGATCTGTTACGCGAATCATTTCTGCTGAAACATGCCTGAATTTGAACATTACTGCTAGTAAATAACGCCATTATTAACGTTTCAAATGTCTTGGCCAACTTGGCATCAGGTTAGCTGGGACATGATCCCAAAATTTCAGTGAGGAATAATATGACTATTCAGATCGTTCCAGCTATAAACTGCTCGAATTTGAACGTGAAATGCTGCTTAAATAGTGCTGTTATTAATGTTTTAAATGTCCCGTCCAACTTTACACCAAGTTGGTTAGAACATACTCCAAAAAATTTCAAAATTTGATAAGCTGACAACGTGGATAGTTTGTTTCTGGAGAAAGCTGATCGAATTTGGACGTTACTCCTAGATAAATAACGCTGTTATTCACATTTCAGCGTTAAGTTAGATGGGACATAATGCCAACATGTGAAAATTTGACAATATGACTGCGCGAATCGTTACCGCTATGTTCCTGCTGAAAACTGCTCGAATTTGTACCTTAATGTTAGGTAAATAACTCCGGTATTCATATTTTTAATAACCCATATTAACGTTTAGTTAGTCGGGACAAAATTTGATAATCTAATTACGCGAATCGTATCTGCTATATTCCTGCTGCAAACGACAAAAGTTTGGAAGTAATCACAACATAAATAACGACGTTTTAACGTTTCAAATGTCTAGCGTTCATGTTAAGTTGACCGAGACATACTCCTAAACTTTCAAATTTTGATAGTCTAACTATGGAAATTGTTACGGTACTTTGCAAGATTAGGTTATTTATTAGACAGCAATGTTAAGTGGCAAGTTGCAACAGTTCTGAGTTTTATGTAAATGCATACAAATGCACGAACTTAGTGTAGTCTTGCATTCGTAAATAAAGGAGAATAATTTTCGATTGAATACTATACAGTACTATTAAACTGTAACAAAATGCCCCTTGTCCTTGATTGAAAGGTATAAAATTCATATTCGCATAATTGACAGTTTTACACTAGTTGAGTTACGATAAATTATAACATTTCTTTTATGAAATATATTTTATCTCCTAATATTTAAAAGCTAGCGATGCCAATGGTAACGTTCAGATTCAAGCAGTTTCCAGCAGGAATGTCCCGGTCAACTGGACGCACATTTACAATTGAAGTGTTTCTACATCATTTCTAGTCAACACACCTCGAAAGGTATTAATGTTTCGAGATCCAATAGTGTAAATAAAATTCCCACGTTACTCCAGGCACTAGAAAATAAACTATTTGTTAAGGTATACTCAGGGAATTAGTTTACTGCTGGGTTTTCCTTTTTTTTTTTTCTTTCTTTCTTCTTATGCCAGTGAGGTTGGATGCTCACTGGCAGTAAGTGAAGTCGTAATTATGAAAATTCATCAAACATCTCCATGACGTGGTTTTCACTTTAATAAAACATATTGTTTCAGCCAATCATATACAGAGAGTAACAAAAGCTAGTTAATGCTTCGTGCAAAATGTACAACTATTCCATCCTTAATGAAAATTCTTAAAAATAGGTAAAATTATATGCAACGGTTTAGTCTCATACAAGAATTTCGCCACCCACTAAACAGTCCCTCAGCTCCCGTCAGTGGTCGTAATCCATAGGTTGAGAATGGCTGCAATACTGATATCCTAATCTGTTTTAATAATTGAGTATGTGATTCATTTGGTGAAAACAGTAAGAACAAAGAAAAAACTCACATAAAAGAACAGTACACAGGAGAAAAATACACTTTGATTTGAGGAAGATGACGGATTTATAACCAATAATATGTAAGCATAAATAGAAGTCTTGAGGATTAATAAATTAAATGTAGCAAAAGTTTTAAGTGGGGAGAGTAAAATATATACATATGTATATAAGATATAGTATATTTGAAGGTAAACCAATTTTTATCAAACTAAGTATATTCATACCGGACAACAACAACACCACCACCAAAAAAAGACATGCTTACAATGTGAAACGTCATTAATAAGTATTTGTCAACATAATTAGACTGAACATTAATGTGTGTTAAGTTAAAATACAAGGAACAACAGGAGTATTAAGTTATTACTGGAAAGTAACAGCTAAAAGTAAATCAGTGTTGTGAGTTGTATCGATGCATTAAATTTTAATTTGATTTGTGAAACAGTTGAAGGATTGAGTGCCAAAGTAATCTATGCGCCACGTTCATACTTTCGAGAAAATTGAACGTAAAGTCCAGGATTTCCGTAAGTTTTAACAGCTTAACAAGAAATTATTGGCCTCCTAGCGGCGAGTCAACCATGTTTCCCTATAGGTTAATATGTCCTTGGGTAAAGAATGTCATCTGAACGGTTTTTGGACGTACCTGAAAAATTTCTGTTTTGGTTCTTAGGTGACTCTGGCACTTAACCTTCCAATTGAAGACATTATTGACGTCAGTTAATGACAAATTGCTAAATGTATTTCCTCGAGTTGAAGACGTATGCCAACATTTGTCATTGAAAATCTTCCGGGGATGTCAGTGGTTAGCGTACAGTGGCTTTCTATGTGCATAACCTTGGGCTCGATTCACGGAGAGAAACTGCTGGATCATTCTTCTAGTATATTAAACAATCAACAATTATTCAGGTTTCAGAGAGTTGCAAAGCATATCTTTATATATATGTAATAAAAAATAAAATTACATTTGTTTGTGTAGGAACCAGTGGAGAATTCAAGGTTAGTCAACCAGAGCGTTAACACGATTTACCGAAAATGTCCTCTAGAGGTACTAGAAGCTCGCGATCGACGGTTTGGCGATCACTAGTATAGAGGGTGGACAATTTATCTTGAAACGCCCTTGTAAACTAATAAATAAATGTTGCGGAAATATTTGTACTCTGTAAGTATGGAGAGGGAGGGGATCGTTTGACATACTATGCAATACTACTAGATTAAAAGTGTTGCAAACCAGAGTTGTATTTCTTCAAATGGCACTACATGAAATTATTACGTTTCAGATCTTAATGTTAAAGGAAAACTTACATTTATTGTTCAGCAGAGTTGGCAAAAACCATGGTTTTTATTGAAGAAACCAAAAAACCGGTTTTTTTTTTGGGTTTAAACTCGTTTTTTTTTTGTTTTTGTTTAAACCAGGTTTTTTGTTGGTTTAAATAATTTGCTCTATGTATTTATATCACATATCGATAGAAATAAGTTTGTTTCGTCTTGGTGTTATTATGCAACAACCGGGTTATGCTGGAAGAGGCCACATACGCTTAAAGCGGAATTCAAACAGCTTCTCGGCTTACATCCGAGAGAAACTGTCCTCCATTTGAACTCGAAACCGGGACTAATTGTCCACAAATGCGATACGTCTGCCAACTCACTCACGAAGGACTACTGATAAAAATACGTTGTACTCATCTTTACATACTTGTTAATATAATTGTCAAGAGTCATTTGAGAAGGACAAAAAGATAAAACAGCTGCACAAGTAAAACCATTATACTGAATTATATATGGACAATTTTAAAATACTGCAGGGTACAGAACTAATTTAGTCCAAGTAAATTCACTACGACTTTTATTAGTCCAAGTTAAAGGAATACGACGACTTAATTTGCATATCACTAAGAAAAGTGAATAAAGATACGAATTATTTTAGTCCACTTTGGCTCTGACCCATTTATACATAAATAGATACCAAAGATACTTCTGATTTCAATAAATGTTTCTCGTGGGGTTTGTATGACCCCCCCAAAGTACTGCATTTCGATGTTTTTTAATCAATAGTAAACATTATTAAAACGAAACAATATTTAGAATTTTTCTTCGATTGCAACTGCATAACAATAATAACAGATCACAAAAGAAACATTCATAAACTTATATATATATATATATATATATATATATATATATATATATATATATAAAATAACGAAAGTTGCTTTTGTAGTATAATCTCTTTGAGTAATGAATGGGGAATGTAGATCTGAATATAATACGAATAACATACGGGAGTGAAACGTGATAACCCACAAATGTGTGTTCATCAAGATTTTACGAACACTTACACTTTTACTAACATTTTTCGTTTTTTGGTTTAAACCATTTTTTTTTAAACAGCTGGTTTAAACCACCTTGGTTTAAACCAGCCAACCCTGTTGTCCAGTGTTACAAACTAAGCCACTATAGTATCATAAATACCTAAACTTTGGAAACTTCTAAAGAAGTATAACGCAAGTAAGGTGGGCGGGGCAAATGGACATTCAGAGTATCGTGATGTCAAATACTAGGATCATGGTATGACGTATTTCGAATAAATAGGAAAAAGTTACAAGAAATTTAAAGTCATTAATTTTTCAGAATCTTTTATTAAATTTTTATTCTATATATTTTTCGTTGTTTAAATGCTATGGTTATGTAACATCCAGTGACGTAGATGGTTTGCAATAGGCGTAACGATCATAATGTAGTTCGGTGATATGAAAAATATGGGTAACATTCCCAACATGGCATAAAATTATGTAATTATGGGAAGTTGTAAATGCAATTACCAGAAAGTATTGCTACGGTAATTTAGAAGGAAAGGTGAAGAAAAGCAACAATAATTTTAACGTCTTCACAAACATTTCCTTTTAAGAAATATAATAATCTACTCATGTTTTTCATTTCTCCAAAACGGTTTGAGATATCAAATGGCAGTAAAACGCCATTTTGATCTTCACATCTATTGAAAACCATCTACGAAGAATGCTCACAGCTTTAGTTTAGATTTTCAAATTACTTAAGCTAGGAAATACGAGACTTAAATGGATGGAGAAACACACATATAGACAATATACGTAGTAGAGAGTACCAGAAGCCATGAATAAATGAGTTACAATAGTTTAGTGGCAGAACACGCACCTGTGGCGCGAAGAGTATCTACTCCTCGATCCGAGATTATGTGAATTTGTACTAGACAATGTCATGACCGCTGGTTTTCTCGATATTGTGCCATTTCCTTCCATATTCTAAGTAACTGTTTATTAGGACTACGCAACTCGTGAACAAAAGTGAATTTTTGAATTATTATTTTTACAGTAGATAGATAATTTACTATATTGGACGAGTCCGTTAAGGGGTGAATTCGTTATCTTCATTGTTAACTGTGACTTTAACGTATTGTGTTGTTCAAAATCCAACACACATCCTGGCTTCTATGCAGCCCGTACAACAAAGCATTGCTAGTTGCCTACGATAAAATGTAGCGTTTCGTACTGTAAAAGTTCATTATCCTTTAGTTTCGTATTATCTTTGCTGTCTTTACCAGGATTTATTTAATAATCACTCACTTGATTTAATTATCCGCCTCTTTTTAGCCTAAAAGGCATAACCATGGGACGTTAAATTAAAAATTGCATTCCATTTTTACCTTCAATTTAGTATTGAATTTTCAGGTTCAGTTCTTGGGATAGTACGTACTCGGATTCCATGTCAAGGTATAGGTCTACATTTGATGAAGATTTAAA
Organism: Thermobia domestica; assembly: GCF_964235325.1. Taxonomy (NCBI): domain Eukaryota; kingdom Metazoa; phylum Arthropoda; class Insecta; order Zygentoma; family Lepismatidae; genus Thermobia; species Thermobia domestica. Next base: position 129,188,743 of record NC_137456.1, on the reverse strand, counting down.
ATAAGTATTAAAGGATGTTATACCCCAAATAATAATAACTGTTTTCTAGGGGAACTTGAGGAGGTTAGTGCATTTTGTATATGTCGTGGTACAAGGCCGGAGTCAATTTTTCATTTTTAGGTACTGATTTGACAAGATATTGTCATATAGTTATTTAAAAAACCATGTTACAAACTAGTATCATTTTCTATTGTTTGAAACCGTGGGTTATCGGAAGTAATTCAATCAAGGTTAATAGATATAATTGAAATATTTGTTCGTATAATTAAGTCAATAAGCAGACTGTATTCGAAACTATATTAATTTGTCTCGTATAAGGAATTGAGTATGGAATTGTTCTCGTAACTTAGGTAATTTCACTTTCTTCCAGAAGTGTCGAAGGCCGTTGTTGTCGAGTTGTAATCATTGTAGCCTGTACGTTCCCGTTAGCTCCCCGACATAGGTTTTTAAAGCATTCCGTTATATTTGATGATGGTCAAGAAACCATATGTGAGTTTATAGGTATTTTTTTTTTTTCTTGGTAAAACGTGTGAAAGAAATCTATAATTCTTTGACCACGAATCCGTGTTCACCAATGGAAATTCGTTTGAAGGTAGAAATGCAGTTTCTTACTAGTCTTCCCAGCTCATGTAAGAACAACATTGAATCCGTGAGCTAAGGGGCGCCGAATATAATACCCTGCCGGAAACACGTTCTTCGAAGGGGCGGAACGTAGCTATGCGCTTGCGCGAGGATGAGACGCGATGACACCGCCATGTTTATGGTAACATACTGCAGGAACGGGAGGTTGTTTTGGAATTGTGTAGAGAATGTGTCCGTGAATTTTTACTATTCGTGACAGAATGATGGGGTTTTTCTATGTATGTGTTGATCGAGAGTTCATTACGCAATTGTTCAGCTGAGCAAGAAAAGTGCCGTGAGGAGGCAGACCTCTAAATATAAATGAATCTGTACTGAACGAAAAAACACTGCCAAAATGGTGAGCCTCCTCACGGCTGATTTTCATGCCTTTTCCACAGGACTGCCAGGCTATGGAGCCAGGGAAAACTTTACGTAAGTAACGTTCTTCGAAGCCAACACTAGATTTACAAATGTATGTTGCAATGTTGATTCTTCGTAATATTTATAACTGTCCTAATCCGTATTAAGTGGAAATTACATATGTAAGGTAGTATTATTTTGTGCCTATATAGCCTATTTGATTTTAAATGTCAGTCGTTTGTCCTTGAAATGACACAATGTGTCTGAAATGTTGAGTGACGTTACACTGTCAAGTATGTAGCTAAAATGTTCAAAAATGTAATACATTAGTTTTATCAAGTGAAAATAGTTTAAATATGTAAGTGTGGTGTACATGTATTTGGCCATCAGTATTACTCCGAATAGAAGTATATTCGTGCATGTTGGTCGTAAATGTCGTTTTGAATATTACAATAATAACACGAAAACGTCTACAATCTGACACAGTAAGCTGACATGGCGAAGACTTAGCAGAGTTTTCATTTATTTACGTGGTTATGCTTGCTATGTTCTGAAGCTATAACACATTAACAATGTTCTCTTTCCACATGACGTTGCAATCGTTAACAACATTTATCGTATTGCCTGCACGTTGTAACTTCCTTCCCGTGCAAATTATTCTATATTATATATTATAAAGATGAAAAGTGACCTATTGTAGTGATGCTCAGCGGTTGCCAACTAATTGCTGCTTGTGAAAACATTGGCTTGATGACAATTACATAAACCACTTTTCACGAGAGGGATTAGCACGGAGACTCAATGGCAGAGCGCACGCCTTAGGGCGAACGGTCCGAGTTCGTTTCCAGCCATATGTGTGGGACAATAGCCTGTCCATATCTTTTTTAAGGGGGAGGGGTTATTCTCCCCTCACAATGTATTATTATCTTTCTTTCATATGAAATGAGAATGTGTATTACGAGTGAGAGCACTATGTGAATCATGATGATGCTAAACTTTTTGACTGTAATTTTCCATCACATTTATGCAATGGATCTAAGGGTAAGTGTATTAGCCCATGCAAAATATTGTTCATTAGCTACTGCAGAACTGACTTTCGGTATTTGAATTATAAAGAAGTAAAAATTGCAAAATTTTATTAGTCCATGACATTTTTCTCTTGAAAAAATTAAGTTTGGGAACTCGTGTGTTACACTTTGTAATTTCAATAGAAGACTTTTATTAAAATGTTTCTCAGCTGCGAAATTTAATGCAGTTACTTCAGATTATTCCTGAGTCACAGTTCATTTTAGCAGTAGTGTTCATTTAAGATAGCTAATTTTAAACAAATTTCCGATGAAGCCCTTTGTGTGTCGTGGCTGGACAGCTTTAGCAGGTGTTAGGATAATAGCTTTTTTTTTTTTTCATATTTGAAAATCAGAAAAACTAGAATATCATATACCAATGAAGCTTTTGACGTAACCTGCTGAGAAATGTTTAATCTATAGCACTTTGTAATTTTCATATTTACCGTGTAACAGATCCAGAAATTTCATTAATTTCCGAAATATTGGAATAAATACATATGCAGTCACCTTGTGTTTAATTTCGAGAGATGTAAATGGGCTGTGTTGAAAATTGCCTTGTCAGTGAAACAAGTGCTTTGTTAAAACCAAAATTCTTCCAACATTTTACAATTCAGTACGCAGAATTGCGTATTTCGTTTTTTTTTTTTTTTTTTTTTTTTTTTTTTTTAAGAAAACTTTTTAAGTTCAAAGTGAATCATATTTGAGAAATAAATGTTTTAGCAAATAATGCCGTCCTTGTGCATTTTAGTAATAAAGCTAGTGCTTCTTAAACCTTATAATGTATGAATTGGTTACAAAGTGCCCTCATTCCAAAATTTATGTTCGCCTGTTATCTAATCTAAATTTTTACATCACTTTTGATTTTTAAGAAATTGTTTCAAACAACTTGAATTTCAATTTCAGAGGGGTCGAGAGGCATTCGTATTCAGCTAGTAGAGATGGAGTAAGTTTTATCAGAAACTCCCTATATTAAAGTTAAAATTATTGCTTGCACAGAACATTTTAAGGGCTTTCTCCCTCTTGAGAATGAAAAAAAATAAAATAAAAAAAAATATTAGCATATGTGGTGTGCCTCAACTCGTCGATACAGTTGTCATCGTTAATCATGGATGACGTACAGTGTGTTCCATTAAGTGCAGTGTTTTTATCCAGGCATCTTAGGAGGGGAAAATTCCCTCCCCCAAAGTTGTAAATTCCCCTCAAAATTTTAAATATATATACTAAGGTGGTCCTTATTTATATGGTGAAAAATAAATTTAGAAATTTCCTTAGACGAGCCCCCTAAAATGGTTCCATATGGGACTAAATTAAGCCAGGAGAAAAATTAGATCCATTAAAAAATTTTAAATAGTGCTTCAAGCGACCTAAAGTTTTGAATTTGATTACAATAAATAGTATATGGGGAAAATCTGGAAGAAACCTTTGTAATTTAGAAACGGTTTAAGGAAATGGGAAAATATCTTGGATAATGGAACTAGAAAAAGAGACCAATCTAATTTTGTATAGCATTATTATGGCAGCCATCTTGAAGTACGCCATCTTGAATTCAGGTAAAAATTTTCACATAGAAAGATGGTCATGTGAAAATTGCCTTCTGCTCCTCATTTTTCGTAAGAACGTTGTTGTAATCCTCTATTAGTTTCACTCCTCCTCCTGCTGCTTCGTTTGCTACGTGAATGAATTTAACTATTGTCTTTCCTTGAAGATAGTCATTATTATTTGACCATGAAATCGGATCAAACTCAAGAAACCCTTTGGTTATTTTAAATCTCTCGAGGAAAATGTTTGCGTTTGTTGTAACAAAACCACTGATTTCTCTTTTCACAAGAATTTTTATCGTATCTCCTCTTGCGTCAAGCTTCACGGTATCGTATCACCTTTGCTTTTTCACGTTTTCCTCTTACAGTTTTAATTTCGCCAAGTACAAGAGATGTCGAGAAAATTTAGAAAGAGCCACTTCAGATAGTAATTCAGCATTTATTTGTCTACTACTGTACAAACCTTTCAAAAATTGCAGGTCTTATAATGGTGAATGGGATGCTCGATCGCATTTAAACCAAGCTCACACATATAGTGGTATCAGAAAAATGTATACTCTTCGAATATCCGTTTCTACTTGCTTCATTAAACGAAATTGTTGGCGAAAGTGAAATGTTTTTAACAGTAGATTGCCTTTCCCATCTACCTTGCATGGTGAATTGCTCCAGGCAAACGAAAGAAAATGTCTCGAGGAGGTATGCCACCCAAGAATATGATGACCAGTCCTAAAAATTCCCTGTAATCCCTGCAGTGTCCTGCTTCTACAAGTTTGATAGCAAAATTTAACACTTCATTTCTTACATCGGAAATTACTTCATTTCTTACGTCCGGTCCAGCTGCAAACCAAACACAACACTTACCAAATACACATTTTAAAACCAGTTCATAACTCTGGTGTCTATAAGGAAAGTATAGCAGATTTTTTTGGAGCTTCTGCTCTAGCAGAATGCAAGCACCGTTGATATGACCCATATTGCAGCGAGTAGTGTCACAACAAACTGCCTGCATGAACTTTAAGCAATGTGTTCTTCTCTTGATGATGACAAAATGGGAACACCAATTAGCCTCTCCTGACCATTCTGTAATAATTATTGATAACCTGTCGATAGTCTCTCTGCCAGTCAAATTCGGTATAGTTTTCCATCCCAATGCACAACTAACGCATTTGATGCACTCTGAAATTGTTTTTTGTGGTCCTGTGCAACTTCGCTACGGATTTTCTCTCGGCATTAGTGAATCGAAGACCTATTTATTACTAGTTTCTATACACCATGGCCTAATGCCTCTGTGGTCACTGTCAGATCTATTAGTGACCTAGTATCGATCGAGAGCAGCAACCAGTCTTGGAGTAATAAAATTAGTTTTTCTTCTTTTACATCTCTAAAGAGGGTCCGGGCACACACGCATCCATTTTTACATTTTCTCTTAACATTCTCAGCTGGGTTTTCTTCCTCTTCATTGCTTAAACTGCTTACCTCCATGTATTTTGGTGTATAAAGTTCAAACAAATCATTTTATTTTCAGAAGTGCATTTTCTTTTGCGTTCCTATTTCTTTTGAAGCCGTGCATATCACTTTTTTTTTTCCCGCGCCAAACTCATGTCTACCAAGTATGTTACCAGGTTGTTCCTTCTGTCTTTCAAAAGAAACTCTATCTTTCTTGATTTCAATAATACCTAGAGCATTAGCGTGTGCTATATCAAATAAATCAGGCAAGATATTTGGGAAGGCTACTTCTTTTTACCTTTGCACTTCAATCAAAGTTCCATTGTTCTGTAATGCTCACCATTTCTCATACAATACAATCAGCTTGTCAACACTGCATTGAGTATCCTTTACCGGGATTCTTGCCTTTTGCCAAAATATGTTTCTTTAACAGCTAATCGTGCACTTTCTCCTCACTGTCAGATTTACTGTTCTCAAGATGTGGAAAAAGGCACTCAACATTTGCTTGTTTGATGGTAATTTACTTCCCAGAATCTAGTCATTGACACTACCAATTAAATAAATTCCTTTTCGACACATGGTTGCATCCGCAGCTTGCATTTTTCCATAAAAACTCGCTAGAAAATTGAAATATTCAACTGTTAACCCTGACATTTAACTAAAATAACCTTTAAAAAAAGCGTTTCATTTCCATCCGAGGATGGGTGGGCCGTAGAAGGCAATACCTTCTCTGTGGCCAGAGTTTAACCCTTTCCTATGTAGTTTACAAATACTCAAATAGATATAAAATATTTTGGTGAGCTTCATTAAAAATCGAATGTCAGACAGCAAAAATACTGCAAGCAAACAAAACTTTTTGCCTACAAAATTATAATTAAAATATTTTCTATATTTTGGCATTTACACTTTAAATAACTAAAAAAAGGAACTTGCAAAGTACAGTATAAACACAGTATTTGCTACTGCCATATATTGACCAAGTAAGAAATCAAATTAACTAGAAGTAATTACATTGTACTGAATATGACAGAAATAAATATGCTAGTCCAATAATTAAATACATCAATACAATTATCATCGTTACGGTGTTTACTATGGACTATTAATGGGACTATGATTGAGTAATACTGCCAGAAGCACAAATCTGGCACTATTTGAAAGATACTTTTAGTCCTGTAAGAATTATCGTCTGTAGGAAGGAGAAATCATTTCACAGATAATAATTCTTAAACGACTAAAACTATCTTTAAAATAATGACAGATTTGTGCTTCTGGTGAAACGCTATCTCATCGATATGTCATGTGACCTCTTCTTATTTAAAAATTTTGACCTGAATCCAAGATGGCGGACTTCAAGATGGCTGCCATGCCAATACTATGCAAAATTAGGTGTGTCTCTTCTTCTAGTCCCATTATTTAGAGTATCTTCACATTCACTTAGGGCGTTTCTAAATTACAAGAGTTTATTCCAGATTTGTCCCATATATTATGTATTGTAATCGGATTCAAAACTTCAGGTCGTTTGAAACACCATTTAATATTATTCAATCGAGCTCATTTTTCCCGTAGCTTAATTTAGTCCCATGTTAGGGGGGCTCGCCCAAAGAAATCCGGAAATTAAAATTTAAGGACCACCCTAATATATATAATATTTTATATCTGGTTTCAAATTAAGCATGCCGTTTGTTTTTCCAGTTTTTGCTAGTTTTCAGTCGATGTCCTTTTTCATATTCCGCAAAAAGTCTCATTTATTTTTTCATGGTACCATTTTTATATTTTCCACTTCCTTTGTCATTTCGAGAAAACGCTTGCTAAAATTATCTGCAAAATTTGCTTTTATCTGAAAGGCTGAGCATAAGTAATATGTATCAGCACGAAGCACCGACAGAAAAAAAAAATCAGTCTGTTGATCGGGTTTTAATGTGGTGTATTTGTGCTTTTTGAGGTGTAATGCTTGGAGTGTTATATTTCTTTATAATAGAGTAATTTGAAGTATCCGAAAGTTAATCGACTAGAACGTTGATGAAAATATGTCGTGTTTAAATAGGAAAAAAACTCACATATGGCTTTTGCCACCAGACAATAGTAATGCTCTGTATAAAGAGAGACCACTTTGAAAAGGTTCTCGTGGTACTTTCATAACGAGTTTTCACAAACTGGAATAAAAGTACAGATAAAAACAATAATAATAATAATAATAATAATAATAATAATAATAATAATAATAATAATAATAAACTTTTAAAACATGGACAAGGCGAATCTCATAGAAAAGCTTTTAGTAGTGATTGCGAGGCAAAAAGGATGATAGAACAATATACTTTTGTATATTCGATGTTACACAATCTGAAAAACAAAGGAGGAAATTTTCCGTAGCAACCTGTCGTTTGAAGGGTATTATGAGTGAGTGATCGACTTATTTGGAAGCATTTCATAAGCATCACAAGAGAATGATGGAAGAAAGTATGCGCATTTCTGAAGACAGATTTTGAAGACTATCTGTAAAATATGTTAATTTATTAAAAATGTATATTTAAATATTTAGTTCATGAAAAGGTAAGAACCTTCTAGATTAGTCTTAATATTTTAATAATTGAATAAATATGAATCTTTATGTGATCAAAATATGATTAGCAATAATTCTTGTATATGAAGAACTTTATATTTCAGTAGTTGAAAATTAATGTGTAGCAGTGAAGAATAAATATATAGTTCTCTGAAAGCATGTAGACGGTTTCTTTGCACACAGTATATAAAGGTATGGGTTGCATAAAGTACATGGTTACTTTCCACTTTAGAACTTCAGATTACTCCCCAAAACCGAGGGGACTGGATAAAACCCTGATTCAGTGGTGCAATAGTCGTGGGTGCGATGATATGTTGGATGCATACACTTCTGCTTCATTGTTTAACATCTGTATTGAAAAGGTAGCTCAACTTGGTTGGTATAACAATTTGGGGATATTGAATTGCTGTTGGAACTTTCACATTCACTTCCTTACATTTGTGGTGTAGTTTTACCTAGTTTCGTATAATATGGAGAGAGACGAAAAAGAAAAAAACGGAAAATCGTAATAATAAGACAATGTTAACATCAATTTTCAAGTACATTTATTCAGTCGAAACTGTCGTGCTACTTCCGTTGTACACATTGTTTTGGTAAGTAGATACAATGTTACAGAAGCAAACAGGAGGTGACTGCATAAGAGAAGAAAAAGCATAAAATAAAAAGCTATATGCTTAACCAGCTGATCATTTGTTATACAGTATCGCAAAACTCATTCAACATGATTTTTTAAAAGTTAATTTTCAATTATTATAATGATGTTCCATCAACTATTTTTTTCTTTTAATATTCTCTGAGCCTTTTTATTCGACACCACAGATTTTTATTTTATTTTTAAATGACATTGTACAGTATGTCCGCCATGTTGAATTCTATATGACGCAAATATTCAGTGTCACTTGAGATTATGAAGAATCTATCGACACTTCATTCATTACATTCCATCAAACGTTTAGGATGTTGTTAAAATTAAAAGATTACACACATACGTACATAATGTGAAAATCATAATCCTCAGTTAGCTTAACTTTATAGATAGATAGATATAAAAAATATAGGATGTTTCAAAACAACACCGACAACGTTTGGGAGGTGATTCCTGATACTAAGATACGACAAAAAGTGTAGACCAACCCGGATGCACAAATGCTTCCTTTCGGAGTTATAGGCTGTCGAAAACATGAAAAAAATAAACTTCTAAGGTCCACAACTCCAAAACTATGGGACCTACCGTAGTTGAGTCAAGACTTCACTTAGGAACTAGTATATGCCCTATCCAAATATCCATGTTCCAGAATCCTACGATACTCCTTTAACAATTTTTATAGAGGTAAGTTGGTGAGTACTACAAATTAAATCCCAGTAAGGAAACTCCCTTCATAAAAATTGTTGCTTGAGTACCTTACGATTCTGAAACATGGTAGGGCACGTATTAATTCCTAAGCGAAGTCTTGACCCAACTACGATAGGTCCCATAATTTTGGAGCTATGACCTTTAAAGTTAATTTTTTCATGTTTTCGGCAGCCTATAACTCCGAAAGGAAGCAGTTGTGCACCCAGGTGGGTCTATACCTTTTTGTCTTACCTTGGTGCCAGGAATCACCTCAGAGAAGAGGGAAAGAATGTCAGAGTTGTTACCAGATATTTGCTTTCGCTGTTCCCATTTAAACACACATAATGCCAATGAAATAGAGAGAAAAAAAAAAAAAACATTGTTGCCAACCAAGCAATATTATTGTTGAGTTTAATGTAAGTAAAAAAAGCCATACCTGCATAATATTAAAACAATTGAATGAAATTTATTTATATAATACTTGACTAAGTATTTAAACTGAAGGACCTAGGAAATAAACCACTAAATTTTGGCCTATTCTACAGAACATGTTTAAAAAAAGAAAGTGATAGAAGATTAACATATTTGCTCAATTATGTTTGTTGTTGATGTAACATATGTTTTGACTTCTAAGAATTTTCTCTCATCTTGTGGACAGGTGTTGCATTTTATACAGATAAAAGTTAGATTTTGTTGAATACATACATATACCACATATATCAATTCATTGCGTTATTACCGCTTACATCGTCAAGAGTACGAACATTGAGTTTGGTTCAACTGAATAAACCAACATGAAATTGCATACTTAAAGACCACCGTTCGTTTTGGAAAGGTACAAAATTGTTTTTTTATTGTCCTTTCTTAGAAACTATAAAATTCACATAATGAGCAATTTTCAGATTCATATTGGGACAGGATATCGAAGTTTTCACTGCGCTTTTCTCACCATCTTTTGTTCCGGTAAGTATTATTTCTCGAAGTAACCCTTATGGTTGGCACACAGGCATCAGAAAGTGCGTATATATCTCCAGTAACACAATTACAGTCGTAAATGACTATCTAGGTGTTTTTTTTTTCCTTCTAGAATACGTTTATTTTGTAATTGATTTAGTGGAACTCGACATTGTCAAATAAAAATTTAAATGTAATTTTCCGTAGCCATATAGCAAAACACAGTGTATTGTGTGTTAACACGTGTTCCAAATTTCCCCAGACGTTGTTCTGTGATGCAATAACTAAATCAGGTGATTTCAATGAGAAATTCGCATTTGGTTTTTGTTAATGCGTTTTGCCAAGTTCTCTTGGCGAGGTGGGAAACAACCATTGGACTTTCCTTTAAATATCTTTTTTTGAATGTATTACATATTTTACTGACGAGGAGTTCGATCTCAAAGTTAATGTTCATAATAAGTGTGAAATTCTTCATATAAAATATTTCTGTAATTAATAGATCCTTATAAGTCAAGCGCCGTCCCACGATTATGCACTAAGAACGATGATTAGATGGATGCTAATTGTGAAATGACGAATGGTTGGAGGAAATGGAAGAACCCTGAGAATACCCAAGCATGTGGTGTTTGTCCACTACAAGATATTTTTGTATGTTACAGAAATTGTAGTGTTGGATAGGTAAGCTTTTGTTCAGAGCTCGATTCTCGGTTGGAGGAGGTAGTTAAGAGACTTTTTTTTTGATATACAAGGGAGTGAATTGCGGCCATAACACAAACAGTTAAGAAAGTTTTCTGAAGTAAAAATGAAAATAAAGTTTTGAGATAGAAGTATTTGGAAATCCTTTCTCAATTGTGTTGTGTGTACGGAACAGACGCCATCAGAAGTGCATGCCTCCCACCATACATGCATGTTCTCTTGTCAATAACTTCTTAATGAATATACAAAAAATGTGAACTGTATTCATTAATTACAGTAACATCTCTTTTCAGCATCGGAGCTGTTTCAAGTGGGTTGCGACCCATTTTTCGGGCTTTTATCTGAAAGTTAGTGTTCCCGTCGGGAATCTACCTGGGACCACGCACATAAGTTAATTAGCCAGGATGGGGCACTGTATTCAAATTGATAAAAGAGCTCCATACTTTGATATTGATATTGGGTGCTCCATATTTTTATTCGTACACATCAGTATGATTTGCCATGTTTCAGAGCGTAGATTTTCTTATATACTGAGATTATATGGAATACATGCTTCCTGAAGTACTCACATATTTGTATTCTTTAATGCAGAATAAAACTTTCTCATACGAATAACCGATAATATTTAACGAGAATTGAGGCCTAATACATGTTTTATATGGAGATCTTCACACGCTTAGTTTTAATATCAGTTTACATTTCAAATTTGTAAACAAAGTAACTTTTTTTAGCTTGAAAAATTCCCTTTTTGTATTAACTGGCAGGCTTAATATTGGACTAGGGAAGAGGCTGATGGAGGATTGGACTGTGTGGTTCAGAGACTTGGACATTACGAAAGTAAGAGAAAAATATTTAGGGAACTTCGGAATGTGGTGTTAGGGGACAGTAACAAACAAAGATGTTTTAAAATGGGTAGGAGAGAAGAGGACCCTTTAAGCCAGCATCGTTCATAGGAAGACCAGTTTTATTGGACATATCTTGCGAAGAAGTTGTCTTCTTATCGCCATAGAAGGAAAGATGGAAGGAAAAACAACCGTTCAATGATTTGAAAAAAATAGAAGAAAATATTGGGAGTTAAGAGAAAGCGGAAGATCGAAAACGTGGAAGAAATATTTCCAGATCCAAACCTAAGAAAGAAGAAAAAGAAAGAAACCCATTGATCCCAGGACTGCCAACAGGCAGAATACCTTAATAATAATAATATAATATAATATAAAGAGTAACCCAAACAATTGGTTCCCTAAATTGGTGTGTGTAGAGTGCACTCCCACATTACCTATTGAAATGTTATTTTTGAGGCCGACGCAGAATTATTTCCTCCATTAATCTTGATTTAACATTTTGTTTTCTTGAAACCAGAGGCCTGAAAAATATCTTCGATAGGTAAAGTATGTAAGAGTGAACTCTACACACTATCGTCAATTTAGTAGAGCCAATTGTTTTGATTACCTTTTAAATAGAAGAGTTAATTTTCAGGCTAAAAATACGTTATGTAGTATACAAATTTGAAATGTCTACTGATACTAAAATAACAAGCATGTGAAGATCTTTGTATAAAACATGTATTAAGCCTCCTTAATTCTCGTTAAAGGTTACTCATGTATGTTACCGTAATATTAGAGGAAAGTTTATTCTTCGTTAAGGAAGACAAAGTTTTCGTGCCAAAGATAGTGAGTAGATCACTTTGTTTTTAAGATTACTCGTGAATTCGTGTTTCATATAAAATCAGATTGTGCAATTCTTGCTTCTTTTCTTGATTTCAAAATAATAAAGTGAAAAAGTGTTGGTAACAGTTACCCATCATTAGGATCACTAGACCTCCCTTCCTTCCCAATTTTGTGCAATATAAATCACATGGACGAAGTGATGTTACCATTTTCTTAAGTTTTGAAATGTCCTGAGACAATAGGAACAGCAATCGAGTAGTTCTATTCGACGCTTTCCAAATTATCGAGTGTCAACCACAAGTGTAAACAATTGAAGTTCAGTAAATGAACGTTAAACGGCAGTAGATGGTAACACTTAATCCCTTTTCTGTGTATATTATTAAGAGAGCAAGAATTAGTCAAATGCAAGAAAAGGGCGTTAAAGCTTTGTTCAAAGACAAATTGAATCAAGAATCAGATGATTACAGTTCGCATTTTATTAATAGTTTGATTCGTTCATTATTGAGAGTTTAATTATTGGAAGCACTGTGCTGTGATGCAAAATAATTGGCTTTTAACAGTGAAACAAATGACAACTGTTATTCTCTGATTATTTAAGTTGTACAGTTTGTCTTGGGACAAGGTTTCCATATCTCTCGCAACTCTTACTTAGTTATTGTGAATAGATTGCAAATGTAGATAAAAGTCCATCTTCCTGGAAGTAGTGCAGCTTCATACTCATCAGAAAACTAGAAGTTTGTAAGATTTCATTAAACATTCCGTGTTGAACCCATTTATTGCATGCGTCGACAGCATTTTTACTTGAAAAGAGTTTCTAAGATATAGTAAAAGGGAGAATAGTACAGCTACTATTACAAATAAACTTTCCACATTGTTGGTTGTATATTTCATCGATATATTGTAATTCTTTTGATTCTTAGTGTATACTTTTCCATAAGTAGAACCTTTGCTTTGTATATATTTAAACATAAACTATTTGCTAAGCAAAACAATATATTTACATTTAAACACTACATACGTGTTACAGTTTCGCCAACTAACATTTTAGCTTCATCAGACACTATCAAAATAATAAAGTGAGATAGTTGGCGAAATTGTAACACGTATATAGTTTTTAATGTGAATATACTGTTTTGCTCAGCAAATTGTTTGTGTTTAGTGTGCAAGTTATATTTTACTAAATAATAATTTTGATTCAGTTACAAGCCATCAATATGCGTGGCAGAAACTCGATTCAACTGTAAACCATCAATATATATTGTAAAAACTAGAATAATATTAAGTCGTGTATTTAAGAAATGTGAAACGCTTCTTTCCGTATATATATATTTTTTCACTATTAGTATTGTAACGCTATCACTAAAAACAGTACCAAGGATTGTTTACTATATCACTACGATTGTCTTATCTTGAGAGGAATGGTCAAAGTAGGTTGGTTTGATAAGACAAATCAATAAATTTTAGGAGAATAGTTTGCACTTTTTATCTCATACGTAAGAGCATGGTAAACATTAATATATATATAACGCGGAAGTATTTGTCTTTCTTTTTACAACCAGCCATGGTAGAGTGTAAATAGATTGACAGTTTCTGGGAGGTATTTGGGACGATAAAACAATCAGATACAACAAATCTTAAAAGGTCTGTTACCTATTGGATTTCACTTGCCAGATTTTCATGAGCATTTCATGCTGCCAAGTAGTATTTGAAATATATTATTTGAACTTCGCAATTTTAAAGTATGCTGAAATTGCAGAATTATGTCGAGAGAAATGGAACATTTTATATCTTTGAAAATGATTAAGTTGAAAATAAAAGTTTCAGTATTATGAAGTCATTTGTAACCCTAGGATACAAAACTAATTATATTCTCGAGAATATAGCAGAAAATAATGAATGTAGGAAACATCCTTCACACCACAATCTAGCAGTTCAATGATGTAAATAACAGTCGTAATACATAGGACATTCGAGATATCTAAGAAAGTTCTCGATTATGTCTAGTGCAACCAACGGTTAAAGGAGTAAATAATTCGTACACAAAGTAACCAGGATTTTGCATGTTATTCACAAATTCTAAAGATTTCAGGTAAATATTACATACCAAACTTAAGGACGAAAATGATTAGGGTCTGACAATGTGCTTAACACAGTTCTACAAAAGATGATACACAATCCAAAACTTCTGTGACAATGACCAATAAAATTAATATTTTACTGTAACCTTTCCCAGTTATTCCGTGGAGGCTAAAGAAGAAGGGAGCTGTTAGTATTTGTGATGTAAAAGATAGTATGAAGATTGTAGAAAAGGACAGTATAATTCCAGGAAAGTCTATAGCTGGAAGAGTCAACGTCAACAGTCAGCAACTCAACTTGCTGTGTATTTGTCGACTATATTACTGAATTTATAAACATGCAAATTACATCGTTTGTTTTCTAGTTATCCACGGTAAATTTGCCTCCGGCTCCGCTGCCACAATATACTATTGTGATTTTAAGTCCTACTTCAGTGAAAGATAAATTGTTACATTTAGTTCTTTCTTTGATCCAGTGTTTCACATATATTTCTAAGAGACTTCGGAGGCTGCTTGAATTAAGATTAACAAACTCCAGTGTAGAAAATCGAAACCTGACAATGAATCACTAGTCCAACATATCGCATTCGTTTACTATAGTCTTATGTAGTATGCAACGATTTTGTTAACTAGTTTTTAGTAGCTTTATAAAATGCTTGAAAACAAGACAGCAAGCGATGAATTAATCTTCTTGACTGGAAATACGTCTTTTCAAGCGGTAGCCCTTAATTTGTATTTATTTTTTTAAATAATAATAAAGCCTACTGTACAATCGTGTTTGGCCAGCTGTATTACTGTACAATCGTGTCAAGTAATAAATGGTATTCTCTTTTACATTTTCTTTGTTAAAACATAGTATATGTAGGATTGCTTGCCCTTACAGACTCAAGTTTTTCAGTTTAAAATTTAGAACTCCTTGAAGGATATTGTTAAAAACAAATATGCACAAATTAACAATCAACGAAAAATTACGGAAAGTGGTGATTTTACATTTCCTCGCGGGGGACTGAATATACGGAGGGTGAAAGGAACGGTGCACAAATGCAAGAAGTTCACACAGCACAGTAAGATTATTGTTAAATTCACTCGAACGACTAAGTACTCAGGCATTTTCCACTTTCGGTTTCATTCTGATGAAATATGATTGTTTCTTTGGATGGAATAATTAAGTAAAAACTGTTGTTAAATCATTATTTCGAAAGCGAGTTACACAAAAATAAATATACATATTGATTGATTTTTGATAATTTATTTTAATTCAGTCTTAAACACGATAATTTTGACTACTTTGCAAATGTTAGATGCTTTTAAGTAATAAAATATTGCGCATTCCCCCTCCCCGTTACTTAGAAAATACGCTTATTCCGTCGTAAACATAGTCCAGAAAAAGTGCATTACCTAGATATTTGCATAGTGAACTGCTCTCTCATCACACCCTACACTCCATGTCCTATCTTCACTGCCTTCAAATTTCGAAGCTCGAGATACGATGGCTCTACCTCTGTTGCGTGGGATCCCTGGTTCGATCCCCGGCCAGATAAGTTGTAGTGGCCAACATTATGTCCGTGGATTTTTCAGGATACTCCTGTTTCCTCCGTCATTCTCATTCCACGAATTCTTCCATCATAATTAATTCTCTTGCCTTAATCATCCGTCTCCCTTAGCCTAAAGGCATAATCGTAGGACTGAAAAATTCCAAATTTCGAACCTAAATGTGAGACTACGTGTAATTACATTTTGTTACGTGATATCGAATTAAAATAATTGTAATTTATTTCTTCGAACTTATATACATACGGTGGAATAAAAGATTCCTGGTAGCGGTGTTAATAGTAAACACCTTAACACCTTGCAGTTCAATACCGACTGTACTTACCGCAGATTTTAATAGTTTGGAAACTACTACTACTACTTCTTCTTCCCCCTATAGTAGCCTATGTAATGTCTGACGCTACAGCATGCAGTGCCTAGTGTTTCGATTGCAAATATGTAAGTTTACTTCCTCCTCACAACTTACAATGTTCTCCAGTTTGTGATTTCTAATGTTATTCAAGTAAGAAAGCTGAAAAACAGCAAATGAAGCACAACTTGTTATTAACTATAATTGTTTGTAACTGTACGTGCAAACGAATGTGTAAACAAGACAGGACAATATGTAGAATGTTTTCTTGCACAAAATCTTCCACATACTTCCCATCTCCTGTTATTTTCTTTGCTTGGTTCCAAATGTAAAAGCAAACATGCAAAAAGTAACATTGCTTTTATTCCGTGCGTTTTTTTTTTTTTCATTTCCTCAGTATTGAAAATCGTTGACCTTGAATCAAGTCACAGCATCAAAAGAATGTCTGAACACTGAAACACTTAACAGCTTTGGGTGTCGATACTAATGTACGTAGTTACGCAATATTTGAAAATATGAATCAGTTACAGCTTCAAGTAAGACGTTATTAAACGTAATAAAGTAAAAGTCAGGATAGTGCTAAATATACAGCTAAGTTCCGTAGTCAAGAATTTATTACAAGGTATAAAATTATTTATTCAGTAAACAGAATTAGTATTTTAAAATGAAACTGGACAGAAAAGAACGAATATTCGTCGAGAGAAACGAACGAGAATTGCAAGACATTCTTCTTTTATTAACAAACATCGCGGTTAACAGATTTGAAAACATTGTTCCACATATTCTATATAATCTTTTCCCACAGGTTTTTCATGTTCATTATGTTTGTATTGAAACAAAGCATTGAGGTCCATATCCAACAATGAAATATGCGTGAATCAGATTGAAACTGACAATGTGGAGTGAATATATTGTTTAAAGGCCAATCTACACCATAAAAGATCTTGTACAAGATCTTGTAGCTGTCATAAAAAAATCTTGAAACCCAATCTTTCTATTTACTGTCTACACATATCAACTTCTTGAAAGCAAGAAAGGCATTTCCACCCATGCAGCACTGCGCTCTAGTGGACAAATAGTGAACCTTCTCATTACAGGGTTCTGCCTGGATGACAAATTGGTTTACCTGAATCACCTGAATGAAGTCTATCTATATATTGTATTTTTCTTCACATTTATGTGGCTTTCAGATATTCACTATTTTTAATTAAGAGTTCAAATACAGAATTACACACCTCCAATTTAAAAAAATCCTTACATTTGACCTTTTTCTAAACAAAGAATCGCAAAATTTGAAATATTAAAGAAATTGGCCTTCATTCCCTCTTCAACATCGAAATTTTTGACAACGCTGCAGCATGTGTTCAGTTATTTATAACAAGGAGTTGATATGCCGAGTTTCACGTCCCTTACTTAAGGGATTTCTAAAATACTCTCGGTAAAGCATTTGAACACCCATTACCGCTTTCCCATTTGAGTTCGTATTTTAATTTAAAATCCTTTCTGATTCCTTGCTATCATATTAAAATGATTTTTCTTCCAAATATCACATTTTTAGTATATTAGTATGACCTGGGCCAGTGGTGTAACTACAATGGAGCGAGTGGAACAGTTGCTCCAGGGCGCACAGTAAAAGGGTGCATGTGCGAACGGACTTTATGCAAAGAACGTTTGAAATCATTTCAAAAGGTACGCTATGACTATTAGCAATTAATTGGCAACAGCCGATACCGGAGGCGGATCCAGGAATTTTTGAGGGGGCGGGCAGGTTGAAAAATAAACTTGAAACATTTTTCGATATTTGGTTCGCTAACTAAAAGTGTGGACTGCAGTGCTTCATAATTCGTATTTATCTCCACCCTTCTAGAGGCGGCACTGAGGAGTGGCGAACGCACCCAGAATCTTCCTTTTGAAAGAAGTTTTATATATATTTTTTTCCTACAGCCTTTAAACAAGCGCTCCGTTAGGGACTAATTTATATATTTTATTCCTCATGGAATATGGATTTCTCTCAGGATTAGAAACCTGCTTGTGTTTGATTATTTTTGAAAATATATTTTAACATCAAAAGATGATATTATATTACGAACGTTTCTATTCTATCCATTAATTAAATCACATCGAAAAGTGAGACAAGTGTAATACAGAGAAGGGGGATGGGATAACGAGTCAGTTGTTACGCCATGCCAGCTCTGTTGGCCCGTGTTTCACGATGCGAGCAGGTGTTTTCACGATTCATCTTACAAATATCTCCCAAACCGTTACTCCCTGTTAAAAATCTTAGTGAACCTTCTTTGTAGAAGTAGCCTTAGAAATAAAATGAAAAACGAACAAACAAGCCAGACTGTACGATAACGAAGATATGAGTGATACCGTAAACGCTTCCAGAGGGAGGGGGTCTCGATTTTTACAAATATCCCCTAATCAGTTACTTCCAGCTATAAATTGTACTGAATCGTATTTGTACTACGTAATCTTAGGGGGAAAAAAAGAGTGAACGCGCTAGGGTATATAGTAACGAAGATATGAGTGATGCCATAAACGCTTCACAAGTGGGGTTTAGGGGAATAGCGGGATAAGCATCGGGGAGAATTTAGGAGAATTTTGAGAAATTATACCTTTACATGTGTGCTAACGATTGGTAGATAATTCATCTTGCTACAAATTTGTTCTGACATTTTCCCTTCATTGACTGGGCTAGTGGGCAATATATCTATATAACCGGGTCACGGATAATTCGCAACAGAATATGAAAAGGGGTCAATTCCCACCAGGAAAGCAAAAGGAGATAGGTTATTCGTTATACGTACAATATACCTAATAAGAAAAACACTTGTAGATGAAATATAAGCTTTAGAAATATGAACTACTACTACTACAACTATTATATTATTACTATTATTATTGACCACATAGATTCGGAGGCCAATTCACCAAAATCTGTTGACTCCATTTTTAGAAGCCCATTATTATTATTATTATTATTATTATTATTATTATTATTATTATTATTATTATTATTATTATTATTATTATTAGTTTTGAAATACTAACAGCTGAACTTCCTATTTGCTACTTATTTCCTATTTTGATGAATGTTGAACAATGACTTATGAGAAATGATAACTTTGATTAAAATTTATTGTGATTACAGAATTTAGCTTGAAGTACCGTGATGAATTCAATATGCTATTTCGATGACAGCAGAAATTATATTCTTTTGACACACATATTCATATGGCCACGTCTCTCGCAAGAGGAAACCAAAAGTGTCATAAAATTCCTGACGTAAGTTGTTAATTTATCACATCATTAACTTCACGAGTGATCAAAATGATGTGTTTGTGCATATTTTGGAATATTGAATCTCCAGAGACCAATTAAATATTTTTTTTCCTGCGACCAGTTTAACAGTACAATCGATCTCAGAATTTAAACCTCAAGTGTTGAATTAACATCGAACAGTTTTGAAATGATAATATAAACTTTCTCATTTATTTTCGGCGCTAGCCTGGGGTGATCCCCGAAAATGTGGTCATCCTGGTGCTAGGTCCGGTGTGTGTGAGTCGACATGTGGCTATCTCGACCATCGAATACCAAACCATTACCGAATAATCATTGAAATCAATTTCAATTCGACAACTTTTCAACTCCTTTTACCATATCCCCTAAATTAACCAATAACAGATTTTCTCTTTCCTCCATCTTCTTACTCTCCCTCTTTTACCTTCTTCCATTTTCATTTTCTTCTTCTTCTTTTCCTTTCTCACCTTTCTCCTTTTAAAAATAAAAACTGAAAAAGGGGGTCGTGACTGGGAACTCAAGTTGAAATAAACACGGTCATACATTTATTACATTTTTATTTTCTCTTCGGAAGTCCGATAATAAGAATTCTTTTATTTTGATGAAATCTAGAATACTCTAAGTTAATAAGATAATGATATATCATCCCCACGAAGGATGAAAGGTTCCCACTCACGACTTGACTTGACTTGGGTTTACACTCTATTTCCAAATACACTATGCAGTACCAGTACCATACAAAGTTTTTTTTTTCTTTTTCAATCAAACTATAAAAAATCTCACTTTTATTCTGTGGGTTCGAGGAGCCTCCCTTGTTGGACCTACTTGAGACCAAAAAAAAAAAAAAAAAGCTTGGACTTCCAGGGTTAATCAAACTTGGAAAACAATTCAGTTGGTATTCGACTCTGGAAAATCGAAGTCCCTGATACTCGACGCAAGAACAAACAGCAATGAAAACCATAATGTCAGGTTCAGCAAATGTTAACGGGATGATCTACCTTTTCTCGGCGCAAAAATTTTTATATTGGACCTTATGGGGAGAACATTGCTACCGAATTTCCTCAGTTTCTAAGGAACTAGGTATCTCTAATGGAAAAGAAAAATTTTGCAGCATTCTACAGAAGTTTATTAACGGGTTGAAATACTTAAATTGTATATTTGTCTGCTAGTTTAGCAGAAATAAATTATTAAAAAATAAATAAATTAGTTTCTTTTTATACAAATTATAATATGTCTAACTTTGGAACCAATTATGGTAGAAAGATCAACTTTTTTTTGTTTTATTCCTTAAGAAGAAACGACTTTAATTGTTTTAATCACAACCATATCTGATACGCCAATTAAAAAATAGTATTTTAATACAAGTATTAAAGTCCACCTGTCAAAGTTTGATGACGGTAAGTCACGCCCCACTCTAAGCTTGGCCGCGGAAAGGGCGGGGGTTGGTGAAATGGAGGGGGAAGGGGTGGATGTCTGAATAAAACAGGTTCTCGACCAGTTTCTGAGAGTACCTGTCAGCTGCCAAATACTGTTAGCTTTATAGAGTTTGTCTCCCTCAATGATTCCATACTAGGAGACTGGACGATTGGTGTGAAGTATCCTCTTTTCCCCGTTACTTCTGGAAGTTCATCAAGATTCATTCTAGAGTGCGCGGGAAGAACAGTATATATATCAGAAAACGCTGTTATTTTGGGATTTTTTCCCCTTCCGGACAAATATTATAGCATACAGTAGTGGCGAAGGGAAGGGGGCAGAGGGGCGCCCCCACAGGATTCCGACAATGTAAAGTCCTGGCCCCCATATATAGGTGTCCGTAAAAAAATTTCCCCTAAGTTCTTTTTAAAATAATGTCTTGGGAATATATTTCAAATTTGAGTTTTTTTCCTGGTGGCCGTCATTTTCCAATATGGCCGCCGCCCTACGTAAATCTCTCTCTCTCATATATATATGAATATAGGGCCGCGGTGGCTCAGTGGTAGAGCGTTCACCTCTGGTGTTAGGGGTCTCGGGTTCAAACCCTGCTCCCGCACTCTTCATTCAAAACTGTCCCAATACGTATGATACACACATACACACACACACCAAAAAAAAGTCAGAAATGAAACCAAATTTGGTTCAAAATTGTCTCACTTCAATGTGAACGCCAGCATGATCCAGAAAAAAGTACAAACAACAGCCGTTTGAATTTTTCAAGGAAAGCTCTCTCTTGTTGCCCTGTGCCAAAAGTTTTTTTTTTTTTTTGACTCTGATTTACTAATGTACTCTCGAAAATATTCATCCTTTCTTTACATACAACATATTTTCTGAGACAGAACTAGAAATATTTCCTGAGATGACATAAAAACAAACAGTAATAAAAAATATTTTCTTTGAAATGTCAAACGAAGTGATACAGGGGAGCAATGTGGGGGGGAGTCTCAATTGAAGTCTCATCAGATCACACAAGAACTAAGTCGTTAAATTTCATTACAAAAGATTCTTTTGCAAGTCAAAATAATTTTGCACAATGTTGTCGTTAGTAATAAACAAAATAATAATGTCCTAAATAACTTCATTTCTCCACTACAGCTGTAAAAATTGTTCAGAACTTTGATACTTTTGAGATCTTTTTGGAATATTATCCTGTTGCTGTTCTTGAGATAATAATAATAATAATAATAATAATAATAATAATAATAATAATAATAATAATAATAATAATAATAATAATAATAATAATAATAATAATATAACTTTTGCCTCCTGAAAATAACCAGATGGTAAAGTTATGGTCGATACATTTTTGGAATTCGAAGGCATTTTAGAATGCTTGTCTATCATCTGGCTATGAGAAATAATTGATCACCATTTTCTCTACATATCTATAATTTTCTTACAGGGTAGAAACACCTCCTCGGAAGAGAGAGAGAAAAAAAAGAAAGTGGCCGAACTTGGGCTATTGAACGTGAGGACAGGATGTTTACATTCGCATTGACACCTGCTGTGAAAACTGTCCCTTATCTCTCGGGACGAAAACAGTAGAAAAGGGTGGGCGCGGATGCCTTACCCTCGTCAAATTTCTTGACAGGTGGACTTTAATACTTATACTAAAATACTATTTTTTAATTGGCGTATCAGATATGGTTGTGATTAAAACTATTAGAGTCGTTTCTTCTCAAGGAATAAAACAAAAAAAAGTTGATCTTTCTACCATAATTGGTTCCAAAGTTAGACATATTATAATTTGTATAAAAAGAAACTAATTTATTTATTTTTTTAATAATTTATTTCTGCTAAACTAGCAGACAAATATACAATTTAAGTATTTCAACCCGTTAATAAACTTCTGTAGAATGCTGCAAAATTTTTCTTTTCCATTAGAGATACCTGGTTCCTTAGAAACTGAGGAAATTCGGTAGCCATGTTCTCCCCATAAGGTCCAATATAAAAATTTTTGCGCTGAGAAAAGGTAGATCATCCCGTTAAAAGCACAGGAAAAATGGGCCGCTAATGGATTTACATATCACTATTTACAAATAGTAGGTTTTGCCAATATCAAAAGTTCAGAACAGAAAATAGCTAACAAAATATAACTATTTATAATGCAATAAGTGTTTTACATGTCCACTTTCTATTATTCATATCATTATAAGAAACAACAAGCAAAAATTTTTCAAACATTTAGTTCCAGTGTTATAGGTTATGCACAAAGACTGGAGTCGTTTCTGCAAAATCTGAAACACTCTTCCAATTTTCTCTTTTGGTGGTTGACCCACAGCATCTTGATGAAGCGCAGTTGAAACCGTTTCTTCAACTTGTTGAATTCCATGAATAAACTTCCAAATAGTTGGGTGGGACATTCCTACCAAATGATGAAACTTCTAGCTCCACGATTCACAAATATTATTTGTCCTAGTTGCTGTTCAGAGTGGCTTGGTGAACATTCCAAGTGTCTGGGGAATATAGAAGGGGCACATTACGTAAGCGAATATTCCCAGACCAAGCTTTAACACGGCAATACGCGCCGGACACGTAGTACTATCAAAATAGTCCAGAAGTTCCAGCTCTTCCTCTGAATTCTCTTGTATTAATTGATGCACATCTGCTATGAGAAGAAATGCCAATCCATTCGTTTTCTCGCAAAATAGACGAATATTTTCATTGCTCTTGTACCGTTCTGTGAGTCAAAGCTCTTGGACCTTCCTTCATGTTGACTGAGTAAGATGAAAAACCCAACGGTGTATACGACTTGAATTTCCAAAAGTTGCTTTTACAGCCGCATTTCCTCTATCTTGAAATCCATAACCACAGTTACAGGGTCTGGATATTCACTAAATTCATTGCACTGATGCACCACCACACGAAACAGTTCTTCATATGAATTTTGTGTGTTGCAGTGCATTAAGGCGTAGGCCTACACCTAGTAAAGGAAGACTTACCTCAAATAACATATACGTGATTTTTTTTTTTTAAGGAACCATTGAAAAAATGCCGTCCACCATCCATGTTTCACTTCTCAATAGCTCCATAAGGCTATATTTAAAGACGCTTATGCTTTGCCTCTATTTAGTTCAACAAAGGTGAAAAATAACCGTGACAAAATTTCCTATATGATAATATTTCTGTGAAAGAATTACTGGAAATTTAATCTCTTGTCTCAAATACGATATCTAAAATAGGGCTATGTAACTCATTATTTAATAATAGAGAAAGCAACTACAGTTTTAGAGGAAGCAACTACAGTTGCCCTGTACAAAAGCTCCAATTTAAGCAATACTTTACATGCAGTAACATAACTAGGTGGTTGCGTGTTAAAAGGACATTAGAAGAACTTAAAACACTAAAACGGCGTAATCGAATTTTCCGAAGAAATAAAATTAATTTCGATGATTTTTTCCAAACCAAACTTTGACTTTCCGCTGAATAAAGTCGAAGTCACTACTCCAAAAATGAAATGAAATGAAATCTCTAAGTTTTATATCCCACGGTTATGCTGGCTAGGCTAAAAGAGGCAGTGATGAAGAGAAATGAATGAAATGGTGAAATGAAGAAAGTGTGAGGAAACGAGAGAATCCCGAGAAAAAACATGCCCACGATATTTGTCCTCCAGAAAGCTCACGTGGCGCGAGTTGGGATCGAACCAAGAACCCCATGCACCAGAGGTAAATGTTCTACCACTGAGCCATCGCGGCCTCTATTAATAAAATTGCAAACCTTTATTCATGTTATAAGTCTACAGCATACAGTACGTATATACATTGTATTATTTATACCTTTTATAAACTACGAGATGTAAATAATGCCACGGACCTTCTAACGTCGTAAATATATTTCACGTGAATTACTTTTCTATATTGAAAGTTTTTATGGCGAAAACCTATCAACACGATATTTTCAGATTTCGAACATCCAAAACTGGAACGTTACGCGCTTAAAAGTAGGTCAGATAAGCTAGTGAATCTGCATGCATAGTAAAACTAAGTGAAGTTGACTGATAGTAACTCCCCCTCCATCACATTTGGTGCCTCAACTCTCTGTGCTATTCGCCTATCTTCACAAAATTGATTCCCTCCCTTCACAGTGTTTCACGAAAAGCACTTGGACCCAATAGAGCGCTCAACTCTTACGCGTTTGGTCCATAGGTCAATTTCAGCCACTGTCAAGTGAGCTTTTGGTGGACAAACACTGTGTGCTTGGGATTCTCCTGTTGCATCCAACTTTATTCAACCATTATCACCTATCTCATCATCAACCATAAGTCACGTTAACATGTTACTAATATATTAAACTTAAAGCGAGTTATACTAAAGTAATCGGTAATTAAAGGAATATTTAATTGATGTTATAATAACTGTTGTACTTACTCAGGCTTTTGTTTCCTTCCTTTGTTCTTTTTAGTTGTAAACAAACCTCGTTCAGTAAATGACTCATCTTATTATTATTATTATTATTATTATTATTATTATTATTATTATTATTATTATTATTATTATTATTATTATTATTATTATTCACCAATTTAATGCCCGAAGCTACAAATATCGTTCGGTAGTTAGTAAATATATGAAGCTTATAATAAACTAATAAGAGCGTGTTGTGTAGTAAAGTATTAACAGCACGAAGTAGAAGATATAGAATGAGGGGTGTTACGACCTCCCATGCCATGATACGATATGCATAAACCGACTCGCAAGAAAACGACAGTTGTTCTTTGTTCAATGACGTCACTCATGATGAAAGAAACAACTGTCCATAGGCGGTCAGAATCTCACATACAGATGGATGTATGAAATATATAGCTGACGTATATAATATACGTATACATGTGTAGTATACGGAAGTTTGTTAGATGTCAGACACCCTGCAGCGACATGATATAATGTCTAAATGAAAAAAGGCAGTAACTATGTAGTATATGGATAACGTATGATCCGTACAGATTTCCGTACTAATCGTAAGGATTCCATATATTTGTACAGCGGGGGACACTTCTAAATGGTACACCTTAGCCGTAAATCTCCATATGGCTGTACCATTTAGAAGTGTCCCCCGCTGTACAACATACCGCTGTCCGAATAACGGTTTTTTCTCAGTGTACACATAATTCTATACTATATGCAATAGTATCATATATACTTTGATTTTCATATTTATATTGTCAATGTAAATAGCAGCAATACAAAATATCAATATCAATATCAAAATACTTGTATGTTTTTTTTGTAGTTTCAATCAAATCATAGGGTCAGATAATGGGGGATCAGGGCCGTCTTACGCATCCTTTTGCATTGTTTGCTTAATATATGGCCAAACATGTCTTGAGGCTGTGAACTGTGGAACCTTTTACGTACTGCAAGCAGTGGCGGTTTTAGCGGGTAGACACGGGGCTACCCAAAAATATATAAACACTAAAATATATAATAAAAAGTAAATATATTTTCACTTTTTCTATTAATGGTAAATAATTATTTAATAAACAGCATCAACAACTACTGTAAAAGTAATTTCCTATTGTCATTAATCAATCGAATGTGCATATGTATCCATACGCGAGGAGCGGACCTACCCAAAATTAAAATCCTAAAGCCGCCCCTGACTGCGAGCTTTAGCATGTTGGAGGTGAACTACTGGAAAACAATACAATTGAAATGACTTGATACTAGACCGAGGTAAGTTTGTTTTATCTTTGTTTCAGCTATAATGTAAAACGGTTTACTTGCAACTGAGTGAGTCAATTTTCAATTTCTATGCAGTTAGCTTTCTTTCTTTTTTTCTTTCTTTTTCTTTAATCACATTCATTTTTACTGATATAGATGTGAATAACGCTGCTAATAAGAGAATAGTATCTTGTTATTTTTCCAAGAAGAACAAGTAGAATAACATCTAAAATTTATGATAAAACTAAAAGAAAGAGTTATTCTTCTTACAGAATTATTGCGAAAAAATGAAATGAAATCTTTAAGTTTTACGTCCCACGGTTATGCCGGTTAGGCTAAAGGAGACGGTGATGAGATATGAATGAAATGGTGGAATGAAAAAAGTGGGAGGAAACGGGAGAACCCCGAGAAAACCCAGGAGCATGGTGTTTGTCCACCACAAAGTCCACACGGCGCGAGCTGGGATCGAACCAGATACCCCAAGCAACGGAGGTGAACGCTCTACCACTGAGCCACCGCAGCTTCTATCTACAATCAAAATATAGGCATAATTAGAATAATTGCAAAACTTAAGGATTTCTGCTCAAGTACAACCCTGAAAACTATGTACATCGGTTCAAATTTCCATTTAATCCATCATATATATATATATATATATATATATATATATATATATATATATATAATATTATTTGGTGACAATCAGTTTATCGGAAAAAACATTATTATTATTATTATTATTATTATTATTATTATTATTATTATTATTATTATTATTATTATTATTATTATGAAAATTAGTAATTGTGAAAGATAATAACTTCGATTAAAGCTGCTATGATTACAGAATTTAGCTTGCAGTACCATCCTGAATTCAGTATGCTATTTTCATATCTGTGAGGAAGCTAAATTATTTCGATGCCTACATTCATGGAACCGAGCTGTTAACAAAAGAAGAGACACTTGTTTTCCCTGGCAGTCGTAAAAATGTGTATTTTTGCTCTTCCCCCTCCAGCCCAAAAGAAACCGTTGTTTCGGAAGCGGCGCAACTGGATTTTCTTTTATGTCAGCGGGAGGGCGATAGCAGGTAGCAAGCAAGACGGCCCAAAAAGTTGGACACTGTTGAACTTCTTGCAAGATGGAAAAAATGTTTTATGACCCTATCAAGACTGTGTGTACACGGGGAAATATGGTAGGGTTTCAAGATTTTTTTTATGACAGCTACAAGATCTTGTACAAGATCTTTTATGGTGTAGATTGGCCTTAAGTAGAGTAAAGTAGACAATATGTATAATATTAAACCAACGGCTAGTCAGATTTATTTTTTCTGTAATTAATCACAGTGTAAGCTTTTACACATTTGTAAATTATCTTATTCCATTGAAGATAAGTAAACTTCATCCTTGCCGATAAAAAAAAAAAAAAAAAAAAAAACCGTTAATTCAGGTTTCATAGAAACGTGGACAGGACATGCGGAATGGAGTTGTACTGACTACACATCATCGAACTAAACCTGGAGGATGTAGTGTCAAAGATCTTTAGTGCAGATACTCTTTTTCCATGAATTGTTTAATTGAAGCACGTTCCGATTTTGTAATTATCACGTTAACGATATCTGATATTTGAAATGCTTAGAGTAGAATTTTCTTTTGTATTAAAAATATGTATCATGTTAGATCAAGGTTTCGGAGATTGTGACAAAATGCGGAAGCAAGTTGTTGTGAACTCAAAGTCCTGATCTTGATATAGCTGTACGACGAAGTTCACGATCTTGAAAACATTTCTTTAACACTCCTATCGAGCGCAGCTTTTGTTGTATTTCTGAAGTTTAGTTGATCGTCTACGATTTATTAGTATTAAGGATAGAGATTACAATATGTGTATGAACTTTCAAATTCCAAACAAACTCATGAGCAATAGAATTTACCCAATGGCGGAAGATGAAATATTTGACGTCTTATCCCTCTCATTCAGTCCTGGCTACTAAGTTTCTGATTCATAAATAAACTTGTCATTTAATTGTATTTGCATTAGTATTTCACAGAACAGGTAGTGGATTGTCTGTAATTTTCAGTTTGAAAATTGTAAACTGTCGGAAGTATGAACATTTTTAAGTGGTATTGTGAAAGGTACATGTCCGAAGCATTGTATTGTAAACTAGATTATGTTAAGACAAAGACTGGCAAGGTTATGTGTGAAGTTAAATCTGTTCGGCACTTCACATCATGTGCTTTGTACCACTGACCTGATGTTACAGCTGTCATTCCAAAAGGGATGTTTTTGTTCATTTAAAATACTTTTTATGTCTGTTTTGTTTTGACAGTATCCACATTTACTTGTCGTAGATAGGAAAGGCTCATATTTCTGAACCCTTACATAGTTACGTGACGCAATATTGCTACATAATGGTTATTCAACCCACAAGTAGCGAATTGGATCACGGTATAAAAAAGGGGTGGTGTACTTCATTAAATAGTACGTAGTTGATGTGTGAGGGGTTCTTGTAGAAGGAGGTAACAAAGTAGGGGAGTATGTGGAGAGCAAGTGGAAGGGAAGAACGGAAGAAGAGCTAGCTGGTGTTAGAAGCAGCCTTCGTTGCTGTGACACACTGAGTGTAGGCCCCATCACTTGAGATATTGATCGGGGTAAAGGCAGCTGTTGTATTGATCGCTGTGCAGTCTCCCTGGAGCTGTGCTTGGACTCCTCCTAGGAGAAGAGAGCGCCATAGCACACGAAACTTTCCACGCATTCGCCAACCCCAAGAAGTACAACAAATACCATGACTACCCTCTTTTTTATGTTGTACTCGCAATATGCCAATTTTTCATTGGTAAAGATCAGTACGAGCATTTATGCTGGTTGGTAAAAATGAAACAGCTATTAAAAAAAAAAAAAAAAAACGAAAGCAACAACACGTAGTCAATGGTGGGCGTATAAAACTTGTTTCTTAGCATTGATTCTTGGCATCCCTCGTAATCTTGGCGTATCGTGCTGCGTGAGGGTGTGTTCGTGTGCATGTATGTAGGCGTTGCATGCACTGTTCGTAAACCAAGTTATTATCTCTTGTTGCATAACAGGTGGGAACAAAGTGAAGAATCAATAAAAGAGAAGCGAAGTGACGTTGACAGTTGGATATCCTTCAAACCTAAGACGTAATTATTAACAATGATATCGTAAAAGCAGTCCGGGGTACTTGTCAATTTCTGCAATGATTTTTAAGGATTGAGTTGTTTGTTGAGGGTATTGCGGAAGCACGAGATGAATTTTTATTTCTGTAGAGATATTTATTAGAAATAAACTTGGTATACTTCTTAAATTAAGTATGAACTAATAGCTGCCAGTTCCTTCAATGATATGAGACTATTTCGTTCATTCTTTGATTGAAATTAATTTTTTCCATAAAATTTTTCCAATTAGTCACTTCATAAATCACATGTTATCACAAGGAGATAGGGAGATTTAGGTTTTTTGTTTAAGCATATTTTAAGTATAGCATAAATGTCCTGTGTGCGTGTGTCTTACCGTTGAAAGTGTTTGGTACAATTTCAGTATTTGAAAACGGGATAGTATACATGAAAGATTGCAAGATTTCCTGCATATAAGCGAGAGTTCGTACTTCCTAACGTTATAAGAGAAATAATTGGTATTGTATATACTGTATATCCATTATCTATTATGTAAATAAAGAAATTGTTTACTTCCGTAATGAAAGTCAATTGGCTATGGAAGAAAGTGCTATTTTACATTAGAAATACATAAATGGGATATCTTTCCATATTGCAGGCCTAAATTATCATTTTTGACCCTTACTCATTTAAAGATTATTGAATGAACGTAGTTTCTTTTGAATTGTCTTCTGCTTTCTGCTACAAGCATTTCAGAGAGTAATGCAGTACTTGTAACAAAACCTAGCAGTCTCAGCAGCTAATAATGAAAGTGGATAGTAATTTCAATGCGACTCGCGCCAGTGCATGCTGCTTTTAAGTTTCCTTGTGGCCATTTGGTCAATCACTAATTTTGACAATCTTTTCTAGCTTTGCAAGTAATTTAAATATTTCTGGGATCAGGTCGAAAGCTTCTATCAGCTCCTCTTTTTATTATTACTATTATTGTTGTTATAGTTCTAATAGTAGTAGTAGTAGAAGTGGCAGTAAGGAATTAATTATCCGCATTCCAATTGTGATTAGTTGGCTCCTCCGTGGCGTGATGTTGCATACTGCCATCGAATTTCCAATTGGAGCTTATATTCGGATTGCACGTTAAGTTGTAGGCCCTCATATAGCTAGCTCTTAGTGCTGAAAAGGGACGCTAAATTCGAAATCAATCATTTTCTGAGAAATAAAATATGTCGACAAGCAGACATCAAGGAAGATATGTGGTGGGTCTCCTTTAGTGATCAGTAAAAGGAAATGGAGAATTACTACTTTTCAGCTATAAATATTTTATCGTAAGTTTAGACTAACGTACATAATAATTTTCAAGATAACTAAAATGTTCGAAATTATTTTTTTGGTATTAATTCATTGATCCCAAAGAAATACTTAGTTAAAGAAAAAAAAAGTGAAATTTTTGAGTTACTTGTTAACCTGAGCAAATCGAGTTACATAACTGAAAATTCAGCAATATGTACTCGTCACCGAATGTAGGATGGATAAAAATCAAGACATCTAACACGGACAGGATACGTAACTAGAAAAAAAAAAATCGCTGGATACTTCAACTCTTAGTTTACAAGCCTATAAGGAAGAAGACACTTTCGAATAGACTGAGGAGACTATGGGAGCAGAAATGATCAATCTGATTGGATTCGTTCGACGTGGGATCCACTAGCGAGCTTCATATTCGCGACCATGAACCTATATATGAAGGCGAAACCTGTATGAATCACTGATGGTATAGACATTTATTTTAAAGGTGTATGTATATATATATATATATATATATATATATATATATATATATATATATATATATATATATATATATATATATCTATATCTCGAGGATCAGCAGTACAATTTCAGGCTTAATTCAAAATATATAAGGTACAATGCATTTGCATTATATCAATACTTGCAGGTAAATATTAAATGTTAATTTGTATGTTACCTTCGGATGAGTGTACTTTTATGAAGTATTTTTTTTCTTTAAGAAGAAGAAGAAGATATTATATAATACTCCAATAAATGAAAGCCAGCTAAATAAACGGGGCGTAGCATAAGAGCGCCAGTAGGGCCACAGTGGCATAAAGCGTGAAGTTACTTGTATTCGAAATGACACAAGAATTGTCAGATTTTATTGGGTTACAATACACTCTCTCCTAAAAATGTATTTTCAGTAGTTGAGAAATAAATACGTACAAAATTTAATCAAGAATAAGTCTACAAATAGAAAAGTAACCCAATTTTTTTTCTTCGAAGAAGTATGTATTATAGCAGACACAAGTTATAATTTTACATCACATTACAAACGAAAGAAAACATGACACAATATCAATAATATCATAATGTACTCGCTACCACATTTGGCTGACAGTTCTTTCCTGCTTTCATATTATTATAATTTAATGTCATTACTGTTACAAGTATCATTTTTTCCCTTTAATTTAAAGTTACTTGTTCACTTTGAGATTAATAATAGAAACTACTTGTCTTAGGTTTTGAAGAATACGTGATGCGTCTCTTTTCGCTGATGAACGACATTCATGACATTAGTAGTACGTTGTTATTGGCTGTCCCCCTGTCTTCTTAATATTTTGATTCATATACTCATAACTAAAAGCATACTCTTTCTTATTGATTATCATAACGTGTAGTGAGCATCAGGAAGGAAAACAGGACACAATTAAAACAGCAATTTAAAGATTTTTGTTGAGTTACAGATAATGTGTGTTAAATCTGATATATTTGTGTGCTGCACTTATGCACCTTATACACCGTGTCAGCAGGTGATTAGTGTAAAGTGTTCTGCAAAGCACGTGCATTTTGATTTGAAATCAATAGTTCTGTTACACAGTAGTTTATTATTTATTAAATAAATATTAGTGAAGCATGACTTTGGGAATTGACAGTAGAAAATTTTTTAATACATATCTTTAAGAAATTATTATTTGGTCATTCGTAATTATTTCTGTGGTAATGTATCAAGTTGTGTTGATGGTTTTTATAAATAAGCAAATAGAAACTTGTAAGATCAATATCCGTAACAAAATTTTTGATTTTGCTCTTCGTACAATTCTTATTGTTTGCCTTTATCTATTTATAGTTCGATGAGTACCTTTTGTTTATAATTTTAGTAAGTCTTACATCTCCGTTCATGATATTTAGGTAACTTCTTTTGCTGCAAGCTCTCCCCGTCGCTCGTTCCCTTCGTGTAGGGGACCTCTCAAGGTTAGCAGCCATCTTGCCACATGGTTGCGTAGACGTCCGCGTAGACGCGAGGAGCAAGCGAGAGAGCGCAAGCGCCTCCCTGCCTTGGAAACGTGACGGGAGTTCACCGCACCAGAAATTACGTAACCTCGACGACCCTGAGATTTAAATCGCCTGTCGGTCGAAGAGAAAACATCTTGTTGCATTGACTCTTGCCAAGGTTCAGCTCCTGGCTTGCCTCAGTATTGACCAAAGGAAACGTTTAGTTGTTGAAACCAGGACATTAGCTTAACAGTCATTTCCGACATTGATCCCATTTATATGTGAATGTTTTGTAGCGAGTAAAGCCTGTGGGCGTACTCAGTCTCAACCTGGGCTGATCTAGCAAATCTAAGAAAGAAGAAGTAGACATTGCTTAGTGATAAGTCTGATCGGTACCGAAGTGACTTCATTGTCACATTACAGCATTATTTTTGCACTTAATATAACTTTCGGAAGTGTAGTCAGTTAATAATTCTTGTTAAGAACTTACATAATAGTAGGTTTGTTCTCGGATGTTCATATTTGGTACAAAATCTGTCTCCATCGTTGTGGTTAAGAACATACTTCGTAAATTGAGGCCCTCCCATTTCGTCATATTCTCATTATTCAACGTTTCTTCTATAGTCCTTCTTTTGCGCATCATTCGCCTCTTGAAGTCTGCCTAAAGGCCATAAACTAGGATAAGAAGATAACTTTACTACGTATCAAAATTACTTTCTCTGTAAAAATAAAACCACCTCAAAAGTCTTCTATATCTACTTGTTACTAGGAACTTTTCTTTTACATTTCTTGTTTATTTTTATGGTTCAGAGAGAAAAATACGAATCGACGCAATTGCACCAATCAGTAGCGTAGCCAGAATGTGTGTTTGGGGAGGGGGCAAGTGTTGTTATAGGTACATATAGAGAAATTACAAACATCAAAGTACCAAAGTACATTGTCAGACCTCTTTGGGGGGGCGGCCCCTCTGGCTTCCCCCTTCCCTACGCCACTGGCACCAATTATTCAGAAATATAAGTAATTGATCGTGGCGTTACGTAGTTTAAAAATATGCAAGCCGGAATTGAAATGCAAAGACTTAACGAAAACAGTGTCAAGAATAGTATAATGGTTACATAATCTTGAATGACAAGGTATCTAAATTTATCTTCCTGAACTGAGTTAACTGCTACTTTACCTGTTAAAATTTGTATGAGAAAAAACAATAAAATCCCCTATTTTACAAACTGTACGTATACAATTAGGTATATTGAAATATTCTGACCACAGAAAGAGCATTGACATTGGCATCATTTTTTTTGCACATCCTGTTAGTTACATAAAGCGATAAAAATATCT
Source organism: Thermobia domestica (assembly GCF_964235325.1). NCBI lineage: Eukaryota > Metazoa > Arthropoda > Insecta > Zygentoma > Lepismatidae > Thermobia > Thermobia domestica. The sequence continues at coordinate 129,154,333 of NC_137456.1, read as the reverse complement.
ATTTTTTTTTAAAAAAAAAAGTGGTGCTGTGTGATTAGATTATAGTAATAGGCCTACATAGATTTACAGTATTTCCAACACTTAGAAAGTTAGGTATTCTCTGGTGCTCTTTTTCTTTTATACTTGTGTAATAAGATTCAAATATTTATGGAACTACATGTATTCCCATGCATATATGTTGTGTAACGATGTCTTAACTAATTAAGCTTGACGTTAATATTAGTTTACTGCAATTCGTACCCCATCCCCATATATATATATATATATATATATATATATATATATATATATATATATATATATATATATATATATATAAAATAAAGTTCACATAGTGCCTGCCAGTTATTTCAAACATAGTTGCTTCTAATCGCATGATTATATAATCGTGCAATAACACTTCTCTAGTTTTGCTTAGAACCTAGAAAATAATTTTTCAAAATGACTGTTTAATCTGTTAATGCCTCGTTGTTAGATTTCTAAACAATAACGGCTTAGTCTGGAGTTGCATTAAATACTTTTTTTTTTCTTCCGTGTAGAGGTATGTTCAGGAATATCAACAAAACTGCAAAAATTTGTCTCGTTTAATATTCATTAAGAATGCTATTAGATATTTATTACCACATAGAATCGAGACATTACTGATGGAAATCATAATCATTATCTTAGATAGTCTGCCATCATTAGCAGGTCTCTTTCCGCAGATTGAGAAATTTTCATGTTCTGCTGGCTTCAATTAACCTCTTTGTCTTGATGCACCAATTACCCGCTTTAATACCGCTCATCTGTCCCGAAACTGTAGCCTCATTCGCTCCTTCGCTGTTTCTTTTTCATCGTACCTTTAGTAACGTTCCTCAGAAAGCTTAGTTTCTCAGTTTCCCTTTTTTCCTTTGTAATTATTCTCATTTTATTTGTTTCTCCCCTGCCATTCCAGGCTGTTTTATCACTGAATTACTGTTTGATCGAATATGATAGTCACCATGTTTCTACACCTATGTGCAATACTCCACACAAATTGCGGTGTTCTGCCCAAAACAGATTTTAGCCCACTAGCCCTTGTGTACGTAGGCGATACAACTAAGCCAGTAGATCAGGAGTATGGGGCCAGCTCCTTTCCCGAGTGGTCGGAATTGAGTATGGCAAGCTGAATATTAAAGGGGTAGAATAGAGGAATAGGTTGTTAAGGATAATTAAAATTACCATTTATATGAGAACTATAATTTGCCTTTATTACACTAGTAGTCAGTCCCTCGTACACGTCAGTTAATATTCTTCCAGTATAAAGGACTCTTTAATTTCCGATAGGGTCAATAAGTCAGAACCTTCGTAGGTAAATTTAGGTGACCAAAGTATTTTTTTCTTCTTCCTAAATGCTTCTATTGTCATTCGTATCCTTTCCTTTCTGATTCATGCTTCAACTAATGCTGCTACCTAGGAACCGGAAACTGTCCTCTTTAACTCCCCGTACTTATATAATTAATACAGATCACTTTGTACTGCTCGGAAAATTGAATCAATTCTGTACCTTTCGTTCCTTGGATCGATATTGCATTTTTATCCATATGAAACGAGTTGATCCGAGAAGGCCGTATGAACGGTTAGACTCATTTGGATTTTTGGCTCGTTTGGACCCATTTGGATCGTATGACCCGATAGACAGAATAGAACATGTAAACCTAGTGAATACTTAGGATAAACGCAAACAAAAATGGAGGACAATTGTATTCTTAAGGATAGTAACTGTTGGTTCAGGACTGTTGGTTGTGATCCTAATAGACAATTGTTACACTAAAATCTCTGTGTTGTATTTGTAACTGTTTGTTTGTTTAGCATCTGTTTGTAACAGCATGTGCAATAACTGATTCGAAATGTTCGCCACTTCCTGTATTTCTAATCAGGGATTACGCAAGAGTGAGGTCTGAGGGTCCTACCCCGAAATTTCTTCTGTAAATTTAGTCTAAGTTTAGGGATTATTTTACAAATTTTATAAATATATTCATTGAATTTGGACCGCCGCGAAATGTTTTGAACCCTCCCCCTTCGAAATATCTGTGTACGTGCCTGCTTCTAGCTTAGCTCTAGTGAATAAATGGCTCAAGAAATGGGCAAGAACGTATTTTCCAGCTCCCTTGTGCCAAGAAATCTGATGTGACGAAGGTAGGACATTAGAGCAAGAATGGCACTTAACACTTCTATTTCTGTTGCAAAATCGAAAGAAATACCATTTTGTATTCTTAACAAAAACAAGAAGGTGAGTGTGAACTCCAGAAGTGAGATTGAAGGCACAATTGGGCTAATTACCCTGCAAAAATGTTGATATGTACTGTACTATCAACTGCAAAAAAACATAACCACTTCAGCGAAGTTTTCTTCCAAGTTTTATTTGACTAGAGGGGGAAGTATGAAGGTGCAATTAAATTGGTCACCCGTGTCTTCAGATTTTGACCTCCAAACTATGCTATGCGTAAGCGTCATCATCATAGGTAATCTGCCATTATTAACAAATCACTTTCCACAACTGATAAGCTTCTTATATACCACAATTCTTCAGCTGATCTTTTTGGCTTCACGTACGAACTGTCCATCAGCTGTAGCCTCTATGGCAGTCTCTTTTTTCCTATTACCATACCCTCTAACACATGCTCGTGATACAGTCCCTTCCAAACGATTGTTCCAAGCATTTTCAGTTATATTTGAAATTGGTCTGTCTTACCCTACTATTCCTAACACTTCCTCATTTTCTGCTCTATCTAGTTAATTCTCTCCATTGTTCTCCACCTATATTTGGAAAACTAACAGTTGTTTTGCATCGCTTTTGCGTAATGGCCATCAATGTTTCTAACCGATAGAGTACTATACTCCACATGAAATATTTCATTACTCTTTTACTTCATTCTATACAAGAACTCACAAAATACTTTTTTTTTTCACCTCAAGGGTTCTTTCACCATTCCTATCCTTGCCTTTATTTCACGTTTGCACTTCATGTCATTCCTTATAATACTACCCATGCATGGAAAACTAGTCACCTGTTTTATTTTCTCCCCTCATACTTGTACTGCTGAAGCTAGGTCAGTCTTAATAAAGCGGCTTTGTCGATTCGTCCGTCTGTCTGTCGGAAGGTATCAGACAAAATGATAAAAGATAATTTCCTTCTCCATCAAACCTCTCTATTCAAACTAAAAATGGTATAAATAAACCAACTCTCATTTTAACGTTGACATTTATACAACAAAAACAATAATATATAACGAGAAGTAGTTCTCTGCAATCGATTCACAGTCCCAAGAATCGGATCCATCTCCTCCTCTACTAAAACCGAAAGTGGTAGAGGAGGCCGGTGGCACAATGGTAGAGCGTTCACCTTTGGTGTATGCGGTCCCTGGTTCGATCCCAGCTCGCACCAGGTGGACAAATATTGTGTGTGTAGGTTTTCTCGGGGTTCTCTCGTTTCCTCCCACCTTATCCATTCCATCATTTCATTAATTTCTCATCATCATCATCTCTTTTAGCCTAGCCGGCATAATCTTGGGAGACATAAAACTGAAAATAAATCATTTTTCATTTCCGGTTAATTGGACCATACTTCTGAAAATACTGAAAGAAATCAGTCAGTTGGAGAGATCGACGATGTACAAGTGTCCATTTAGTGAATTTAAGTTAACAATGTTGTAATAAAAACTAATTGTTTAAGGAAAAGTAAATGCCACGCGATTCGATAGAAACGTGTAACAGATTCTTTAGAATCCAATAATCAGCACTTCAAAGGCTTACATTTCGCAGTTTTTAACAACGACAATTAAGGTGCAAATTACCAGTTTGTTGTAATCCGTAATTACATTTTAGACACTGCCATATTTACTTTAGACGTGTAATGTTCAGAAAAATACTCAAAAAAGTAAGTTATCAACATATATTTCCGCATGAGAATTGGTGCTGATTAACTTCATTACGTCACTAGTATTTTGATTCATAGATTAATAGAGAGGATTTATGTAATGATTACTCTACTCTAAAATAACCATATTTTGAACATTAATATTGATCTTAAGATTGACATTAGTGGTAATATTATATTTAGTGCGAATTGAGGTTATTTGTAAAATAATTAGTTTTAAATAGATATACATTTATTGGAATTATTCTTAAAGAAATATAAATTCTTAAGAAAATGAAAGTTTATAATTGTGGCAGACATATTTAAATGAATATGAATTAAGAGCACTCTTTTAGTCTGCTATTTCAAATATATTAAATTGACTATTTAAAATATACTTTATGGAAAAACAAATATTTAAGTGTACTAATTTCAAGTAGGCCTGTCGAGAGACGACCTTGAGAAGTATTGAAAATATATTCCCTTACACAAGACAAATTTAATTATAATAAAAGGTTAACTTAACATGCAAAGTTTGTCAGCGAAAATTCTCATTTCTCAAAGATTCTGAGTTGTCCTGTTTCGTTCTGTCCTTTTTCTATCGTTCTTCGTTCTGACTATTCTGACCTTTGTCAAGCCATTTCTGGGAAGTATTTATACGAGTTCTAAACACTTTCACTGACATACAATTTAAAAACAAACTAGCACGTCATACATTCTATATGGAGTATTTTGAGGTTGTTTACCATCTACTAAGCCCTATTTGTTTTTAAAATAAATACTGTTTATAGGTCTTCAGTAAAATCATGTACAAAAGTTTTGTATGTTTCTAGAATGCAATAAAAAGTTTTTAATATTTCAAGGAATTATAAAACGATGTTAACGTTAGTTAACATACTAGTGTACGCAATTGCATTTCCTTTGTAAAGTGATGCCGTATTTAAAAAAATGTCATTTATTTAGGTAGCACTTGAGCAAACACAAATTATTTTCTCTGGTCATTTAACTAGAATTTAAGAATGGCAACAAACCTTGAAAAATCGTTTAATTTGAGAAGACTGGGGATAGTAGGGAATTCTGATTAGCTAAGAACGAGATCCTAAGAACATTTGAAATGAAAATGTTAAGACGATATTAGATGCGCTTTAGTGCGTGCTTTTTAATTAGCAACTTCAAACCCAGGAATTTCTCTGTTTTCCATTAACGATGTGTAACAAACTTATGTTCTGTACCTGTATGCATCGGTGTGTTTTTTTCATGGACATGCAGAAAGAATGCCTACAAAGGTATTTCTCTTCTCTTCTCTTCTCTTCTCTTCGATTGTGGAAGCTTGATTTTAAGAAAGAAAAAAAAATGTAGTTTCAAACGTCCATATGTCAAATTACGTTGTCCACTAGTCAGCGGGTATTTAGAAAGGGGATTTTTCCCCTTATGTTCACTCTGATGTTGTAGCGCAGTGGTTCCCAACCTTTTTCTGACTAACGACACACTTATTTGATTTTTTGTTAATATAAATATAAATTGTAATAGTGTAAGACTAAGTTGTGACTTGATGTAGTATTGTTGCTGCCGCTTAGTGATGAGCAAATGCAAGACCAAGACCAAAACCAAAACCACCCGGGTCTTGGTCTTGGTCTTGCACATCCGGTCTTGCTCTTGCACTGGAACCCTTAGTCTTGGTCTTGCTGCAAGAGTTTTGTAAGTCTTGCTTTTAAGAAATCTTATGCTTTTCATACGTAAATTTTACTCTGGATAAATTATACAATGCGCCAATAGTAACGGAAATACAAGCCATGTTTGTAAATGAAATATAGTTTACCTTCGTGTATGATGATAGCATACAACATAGGTGGTAACCTTTATTTTCTTTTAATTGGTCCCCACGCTTCACTATTTATAAGATAAATTACAAACTTTCGTAATCTTTTTTATATTTTTTAAAACAGATTCAATACTCTGCTGGTTCCCAAATTGGGAGAGGCATGAAAGAAAATCAATACGGCACAGATTACTGAAATACCATAAATTTCTAAATTATTTTTACACTCTGAAGGCGTCAGATGTTTATTCTTTTATTTTCACCTAAGATTAGCTAATCTTTGTATTGAATAAACTTCCAATTAAATATTTAGATTTTATTTTACTGATTCCAATATGTACTCCATGGAACAGAAACATGGACATTACGCAAAAGCGATGAAAAAAAAATATTGTAGACTTTCGATAAAAGGAGAGAATTAGTTAGGTTGAACGGAAAACGAATGAGAAAGTGTTAGAAATAGTAGCAGTAGGGGAGAAGAATAATTTTAGAGGAGAAAAAGGAACTGGTTGGGACATTGGCTGAGGAGGAACTTTATTATGAGGGACATGCTAGAGAATATGGTGGAAAGCAATAGAGGGAGGGGGCAAAGGATATTGTAGTTGAAGAGAGGTATTAAAACAGAAAATTGCTACGTCAAGACGAAGAGACTAGTTGAGGACCACTGCATATCGAAGCTTCTGAGTTGCAACAAGTGACCTGCCAATAACGGCAGAATAGCTATGATAATGATATGTTAGCAATATTGGCCAAAAAAGATAGAAAAATTACAATAATAACGATTATAATTAAACTTCTTAATATTTTAGTAAAACTTGGGTAAAAACTGAAAACGCTCAACTGTGCATGTCTTTTGTGTAAACTGAACTTACACAAATACTTTTGACCTATATTAGAAATACAAAAACACAGCATCAGCAGTTCGGATCCCACGTTAAGCTCTAGATCAACGTTTCATATAGCCTCGCGGCTGAAAGGGACGCTAAAATCAAATCAGAGAAAAAAACTGAACACTTCATATATGTTTTGATGAAGTCAAAGGTAAGTGAGCTTTCTTCTGTTACTATTTGAAATGGAATCACCGGATAACTAGCAGCGAGCATACCGAAGCTCTTGAATTGTTACGAACCTTAATTATTGTTTATTACCACTTATTCCAAATGACGTTTCAATCTTTTATTTTGAACTTAGAGCGATTTTTTTTTTACAAGAATAGTATAAAACTAAATAAAATCTTTCAGCTTAACGCCCCAGGATTATCCCCTGCAAGTTAAGGGAGACAGATGATTAAGTCAGGTACATGATGGAAAAATCTGTGGAATGAGAATGTGGAAGGAAAAGTACCTCAAACTTGGCCGGGGATCGAACTAGAGACAGCACGTACCAGAGATAAGCGCTCTACTACTGAGCCACCATGTCCCCTCAAGAATACTATACATTGATAGAAATATAAACATAAATAATACAAATAAGCAGCTTGAAAATATATTCTTCTATGGGTATGTATGCGTTGCGTTCCTCAATAGCATGGAGAGATACCAAGCGAAAACTTTAGCTTTACATCTGTTTACGAATACTGCTACAATTTAACAACTTCCAAACATTACGTGCTTTAAGTAGTTCAGTTCCTTGGGCTTGAAAAAAAAATATCCTTAGGCAGGTGTTAATGTTGAGTGGTAGCTTGAGAATCTGAGTATTATTGTGAAATCATCCTAATGCACTTACATTTCTGCATAATGTAGTTACGTGAGAAAAATGACAGTATTGAATTGGCATAAATGGGTGAATTATTTCCATGCTGTAACTGTACAGTATTTGTTTACAACTAATACTGTGAAGTATGATGACCGTAACTTTGAATACTGTGGAATGCACTGTTTCAATACGGGACGAATGGAATGCCCTTCAGTAAGAACACTTCCATCGATTTACGTTCCTATACATGAGAACGGACGAGTTCGGTTCAGTGCTGAATTGCCCTCCATCAAGATATGCATGATATTTAAAATATTAATAATAAACAGTGTGTAATAATACATTAAATGAACTATAGCCTCCCCGAGAAGCTCAATGAAAACTTAGCGATTATAACAATCGTTCAGTTTGTATTGACATCCTCTGCATGCTTTAAGACTGATAAGCATAGTAAGAAGTCATTGTCAGAGGTTATGATTTCCTTGCGCAGCGATTGCTTACCATTTTCCAATGCTGCAGGTGGAAGAGTGGAGATGGAGGTCATTGGCCTGCACCATCACCATACCTCTGACGTAATTCACTGAGAGCTTAGTTGCTGTTGCCTTTTTTCGCCATTGCTACTTGGCACACTATTTGCTTCTGCAGTGAAATTGTTCATTCCACTTTCTGGTGACGTCCATCTAAATAGTAGTAGGCCGCATCAAATGGTATCACTCGACCTTGTTTCTCTTTCAAGGACGTGTAATCGGCCTATTTAATGCGATGAAAGAAAGTGAGGGAAAGATATTTGAACTTTCTAATTATGTAACACTGAAGCGTAACAGTGAAATGCTTCTCTTCTGGTGTATTTATAGTTTTCTTGCATCACTGTGTGTGTGTGAGAATTTGTGTCATCAAATATAAATGAATATATATGTTGTAACTTTCGTAAAGAATGGAGAAGAAATTTTAAAATTTTACTTTGCTAAATTTTCGAGCTATCCATCGTATCTACTCATAGAGTACGTTAGAGATATTTGGGAAAACTGCGTTCTGTGTAGAATTTATTGGTGTACCACACTGTTACTTGGGGTACCTTATGTTGGGAGAGCATCTATATTATGAATTGTAGAGATGAAATTTCTAGTTCAACGTCCCGTGTTAATGTCCTTTCACAGACACGATGTTGTCTACCACAACCTCACTCAGCGTGGTATAGAACCAGGGGCTTGTAGCACCAGAGATGAGCACTCTACCACTGAACCACCATGCTCGCAAGAAAAAGATATGTAATGATCAGTGTAAATACGACAGCGATATTTTTTCTGTTACGGGGCAGTTCGAGTGGATAATATGCACTCCACAAAATTTTGGAACTGTTTTCTTTTCATTCTGGTCATTGCCTGTTAAAGTATTATTTTATCTTAACTTCACTTTCATTTAGATTTATAACCGCTCTTGTACCAATGTAATATTAATCGTATGTACAGAGCAGTTGAGAATTAACTCTGTATTGAAAAATGCGTAACAAGTAATTAGTGGTCGATTTTAGTAATAAAAGTTTTTTTTTTTTTTTTGGCAGGCCTAGTAAAGCAATATAAATCCTATATAATTTCAAGATTTCATATAGGCATGAACATATTTACCAGTTTTGTACTTGCCTGAAAACTACCTCGATCGACTTCCGTAGAAACTTCAGTGGTATGTTGGTAATCAGACTCTAAATGGAATTCTTTAGTATATCGAACGTTTGTAGATTGGTGTAGTAAACTTCTTCACCCAACCCTAGGCCTTTTGCTGGTAACTTACTTAAATCACAACGACTTCCCAGCTGGTCTAGTGGCTGCATCGCGTCTTTGGTGCACGGGTATTCGGGTTCGATTTTCAGTGAGAGAATCTTGATATTTGAACGTTCATGGTGCGGATCCTTAAACTGTGGGATTATGTTCTTACATAGTCTCCGCGCTGAAAACAAACAACTACCAACCAATACTAGTCCAGCTTGTGGAAGCTTCACTCACTAATTCGATTGCACTTGAAGGAGGCTGTTGATGTCCCAGGGAGAGACAGTTGTTCTGATGTTTTCATACGTGAGAATTGAGTACTGCGTTCACCATACTACATATAAGGACTGGTGCCCACAACCGTGTTGAATGTCATATCACACCATAATGACAATGAGATCTCGGAAACCAGAAGTTCTAGAAACTTGCTGTTTTCACTAGTTTATTTCAAATTTTGTATAGTCCTGGCAGTTCTCATTCATTTTTTTAATGTGTCATTATTGTTCTATTCAACGTTTTATGGGTAGTTTTGAGCCCATAAGATTAAGATTGTCGCTAGGGCAAAGCAAGGGTTCATATCCTTGTGTTAGGCAACCAGAAGAGGAGTTAGGTATGACAGGTTGACGGACATTGCAGGCGTTTTGCTTAAACTTGAGATTCATTGCATGCAGACAAAACCTATTGCATGCCGGCAACTTCAAAGACCTCAAGAGCCGGAATGAGGCGTATTTGGATGAATGTGGATTTATAAGGAGGAAAAAAAAAACGCTTGACGACATCTGTCACTTCTCCAAGTTTGCTAGAAATTCAACCGGATATCTGTGCATTAAAATGTTACGTTTGTGTGTTCATCTATAGCAGTTCACTCTCTGAGTCTTACTGCTCTTCACTTTTGTGTGTAAGCGGACATCACAGATATAGCGAAGACATGGGAAGGAGATTCATGGTCATATTAGAATGATGTGCTGAGTAGACAGCGCAGATTCAGCTAATGATAATTAAAAAAGGAGAGGGATCCGTCTTACCAACTAAACGTGAACTCCCCTACTATTTTTATAGTAACTCTTCCGATAATAATTCCTGCTAATTCTGCTTGAAATGATAAAACTGATTCCAAAACAACTAATATCATGTGGCGTGAGTGGTCACTTTCCACTAGTAGCTTGTATTGACTTTCGTTGAACTTCGGGTAAACATTCCGTGTACCACTTGTACAGTCCTGATTCCGACCGGAATATCGAACTATGACCATTTCGTTGATCATCTATAGATTGTATATAGTCATAAACTTGAAACTGGTAGTTCCTAATGGTCTTGAAATCCATTATAGCACGAAGTCAATGAACAGATAACATGGATGGTCATTTGAACTTGTCTCATGTATTGCCAGTAGTTGGACTATTCTGAACTACTTATACAAATATCTGCAATTAAAATTACCATTCTACCAACTTCTGAACAATCCTGAAGATCTAAGCGTATTTAAATTAGTACGCAGGCTTTTCTATATACTCTTTATCTGTAAGTAACATTGAACAATATTGCGATTTTGGAAAGCACGCCATTTAAGACTTGTAGAAGTTGAATGCCTGAGAATTATAAACTGCATTCACTCATAGATGTCCTTAAATTGCATTCACTCATAGATGTCCTGGTTTTACTAAACGATTTACTTCGTAATTGAATATTTTATTACTTTCGTGTTACTCACGAAAACTGAAAAGGTGTAGGGGGACATAAGAAAGAACCTTAACATGACTGTAATATTATTTTCGTCAATTATTCTGACTCTATTTTTAGTGGGTTGTATGTTTTCCTCCCTTTCTTTTATGAAGACCTACTTTCGTTCTCCAGTTCAGTAAGAATAACTTAAAAAATTTCAATTGCAGTATGAGAAGTCGGAACTACTCCAGTATGGATTACATTTTCAGATAGCGCTGAACTATTGCTTTAGTAGTATTGTATTTAATACGAGGTGAATATTTCGTCCAGTGGCTAATTTGGTTATTTATCACGATAATGAAGCAAGATAGTAATCCCTGTATGTGGAAAATTTCATAACCACAGCTGTTAGGGTTATGTAAACATCTAAATGACCAAGAAGAGAAATAGGATGAGTTCCTTTATAACCATGTGCGAAATTAAATCCGAAGTGTGCAGGTGAGGTATGAAGATGATGATGATTCATGTGGCACAAAATTAAATGTAGGTCAGTTTTAATAGTGTGTGTGGATTTTCTTTCTATCTTCAGAGGAAAAGAATAACTTAAAGGATATTATTTTAACTTCCGAAATACGATCAATAAATGAACTACAAGCAAAAGTTCAACAGCGAAACAGTTTCTAAAAATACTATGAACCTAAAAAAGGTTAAACGCAGAAATTGATAACTGAATTAGCAGGCAGCACGTACGGTTAGTACAAGTTCTTTAGTTTTACAGAGTCGCCAGGATTACGACCTTCGCTTTTCGTTCGTTTTCGCAACGCCGGCATCATACAGGGTTTGTCCCAGAACTAATGCGTCAGATTTTTTTAAATGTTTATTAATTAGATTAGTACAGTCACTTTAAAATCTTCAAAGTATAATCCTCTTGCGTCAACTTTCTACCAGCGTGATTTCCATGCGTTGTATGGCCCTTTTAAGTCCTCAACGGGATGTCTTTGAGAAAGCCTAGGCGAAGTCGTTTTGATGACAGTGGTGTCCAAATTACGTCCTTTCAGGGATTGTTTTGCCCTCGGAAACAGAAGTCTGGTGGGGTCAAGTAAGGACGGTTGCGGAACCGTTTTAACCTCGATCAAGGAGACATCTTTACTACACTGTGCCAGTTCTTGCCAGTCATTCGATTGTTTTTCTTATCGTCGATGAGAAACCTTGTCACGAGTTTCGTGCACATTTTTCGCATCGGCAACTTTTCAGTCACAATTTGATGAACGTTTTTGAAATGTTTGTTACAATCGAACACTTATTCTTCGATCAGAACGTTTTTGAAATGTTTGTTACAATCGAACACTTATTCTTCGATCAGAATTCATTAACTCTCGCACTTGGGTCACAGTGTCGTCACCACGCAATATTGCATGAGTCCAGATCGGGCTTCATCGGCAACATTCTCTCGACTTTCTCTGAACATCTTGTGCAACCTGTCCGACTGGGATTTGGTCAGAGTCATCACCGAAGGCCTCTTCGCTTGGGATCTTGTCCAGTTTTGCGTAAAATTTGATACCGTATCACTGCTGCGGGGACTTCCCCATGGTGACTTTGACGGCACTTCTAAACAGAACTTCACTCTATTGCGGGCCTTGACGCTTCGGAAAGTCTGAGCCAACTACCGCGCAGTGCAGTGTTCCCAAAGTCTCCACCACCACAACACCAAAGTCTCCACCCCATCTGGCGGAAACACTCTGCGACTGATAGCCACGTCAGAAAATAATGTAACTTGTTACTGCTGGGTAACCTATATGAGCGAGCGCCCTTGATGTCAATTGAGCAATATACCCGCTAGCCAGGTAGAAGTAGATCAAAATATGACTAATATAGTGACCACCAAGAAGTCCGTAATACTTTAACACCGTATGACAACCTTCTTGTGGGGATACAGTCATTGTTGTTCCTTCCCTTTCTACAATTGTGGAACAAGGCATCTCACCTGCTTGCTATTGCAACTATTGGCATGGAGGTGCTATGGTATGTTTTTGAAGAACTGGACTATCACAGTGGCATATATTTCGTAAATTACTCATTTAAACTTAAGGACATACTTTTACAGACATGTTGTTAAAGCTTGTTGTTTCTGTAAAACTTATTTTATTAAAAGTATATTTCTTTTAGGCTTAACGTTGTGTACAGTCTTTTAAGTTATTTGTAGCCAGGGTTGGCTGGTTTAAACCAGCTGGTTTTTTCAAAAAAACCAACTGGTTTAAACCAAAAAACAAAAAAATGTTCGCAAAAGTGTGTGTTTGTAAAATCTTGATGAACACACATTTGTGGGTTATCACGTTTCACTCCCGTATATTATTCGTATTATATTCAGACCTAAATTCCCCATTCATTACTCAAAAAGATTATACTACAAAAGCAACTTTAAAAAAAAAAAAAGTTTATAAATGTTTATTTTGTGATTTTTTGTAGTTATTACGGTGTATTGTTATATGTAATTGCAGTCGAAGAAAAATTCTAAATATTGTTTCGTTTCAATGTTTACTATTGATAAAATACATCGAAAATGCCGTACTTTTTGTGTGTATGGGGGGTGTCATACAGACCCCACGAGAGGCATTTATGGAAATCAGAAGTATCTTTGGTATCTATTTATGTGTAAATGAGTCTGAGCCAAAGTGGACTCAAATAATTCGTATCTTTATTCACTTTTCTTATTGATATGCAGATTAAGTCGGTGTATTTCTTTAATTTGGACCAATAAAAGTCGTTGTTAACTAACTTGAACTAAATTAGTTCTTCTGTACTCCGTAGTACTTTGAAATTGTTCAAATGTAATTCTGTGTAATGGTTTCACTTGTGCAACTGTTTATCTTTTTGTCCTTCTGAAATGACTCTTGACAGTTATATTAAGAAGCATGTAAAGATCAGTACAACGTATTTTTATCAGGATTCCTTCGTGAGTGAGTCGGCAGACGTATCGCATTTGTGGCCAATTAGTCCTGGTTCCGAGTTCAAATGGAAAACAATTTCTCTCGGATGTAACTCGAGAAGCGGTTTTTATTCCGCTTTAAGCTTATGTGACCCCTTCTAGCATAACCCGGTTGTTGCATAATAACATCAAGGCGAAACAAACTTACTTCTGTCCATATATGATATGAATATATAGAGCAAATTATTTAAACCATAAAAACCTGGTTTAAACCAAAAAAACCTAGTTTAAACAAAAAAAAACGGGTTTTTTAAAAATAAAAACCATGGTTTTTGCCAACCCTGTTTGTAGCCATCAATTTAAGTGGCATACACTATACAAACAAAAGTATCCGAACAATAACCTGAAATTTTGTTCATGGGTCAGTCTTATGTAGTGGTATCTAATACGGTGAATGCCGTTGACCCACCCTTTGCCTTCGTGATAGTCTCAATTTTTGCAGGCATACTTCCGATTAGGTAGCGAAAGATTTCTTGGGGAATGACAATCCCTTGTTTGTGGAGAGGTTAATAAGATCAGGCATTAATATTAGTCTCTATCGTCTGTCACGAAATCTGCTTTCTAAAGCACTCCATACGTTTTTATTTGGGTTCAAATGATTGCCAATTTATTATCAGTGCGTTGTGAAACAATTTCCCCATATACCATTTTGTGTGAAAAGGTGCTCTGTCATTTTAATATAATGCTTATCGCCGAACTGGTCGGTGATGATATGCAAGAAATAAACGGTTAGAATGTCTTTGTAAATCTAGCTTTTGTTTTGACGTAGAGCAACAAGAAGCTCAAGCCCATGACACCAAGGTTTATGCCGTTCTGTAGGGATTCTCCACTCTCCCATCGAAACGTCACATGTATACCATAGTTTTCCAGAGCAAACAATGTCTCTTTGCTGTTTGTGTTGTAAGTGGCATCTCTCCAAATCACGTAAAGAGGCACCTATCATTTGTCGGTGTGATGTGTGGCTTACGAGCAGCTCCTCGAACATGCAAACTAAGTTCTCACGCAATGGTTAGCAGAACAGCAATAGTGCTAATGGTAGTTCTTGACACACTGAATAAATCCTCAATGAAGCTGCGATGGGTGGTGACCAATTTCTCAGTCAGTATGAGCCCCTTCAATGCTTTATGTGTCTAGAATTCAAAATATATGGTCGGCCAGATCGCTTTTAAGTTGTTGAGGTCCGTTAGGTTCCTGCTTCGCTGTAACATCGAAAACTGTGAACTTGAATATGTTAGGAGTACTGAGATCTCATACGAACTTGTTACACATTTGGCATTCGATCACCTAGAAGTTTGAGCTCAACAGAACGGCCTATTCTGTTCTGTCGCGTTATCTCATTTCCCATGTTTGCATCGAGGTAGGTGACGTCACTTGGCTGTAACCTCACTCTTGATCACAGTGTGTATTATTCTGACTGATAATTTGGTTTAATGTTAATCAGTTTGATCCTATTTTAATTCCAGTGGCCATGTATAAAGGTAAATTTATTTGGTAAAGATGGAATCTTTCGATAAAGATGAATACAGGGTGTCCGAGAAGTCCTTCCCTGATTACAGAAATTGATAATTCAGGCTAGAAATAAGATAGAAATATGAAACTGGTGTTGAATTGTTTACAAACTATAAAAGTTTTGGTCACATCAGTACACTTCCACATGAGCACCCTTGGTAGCACGTAGCACATCTAGGCGATATTCAATTTCCAGCCACACATTAGCCAACATCACTGGAGGGATCGATGCAACGACTGTGGTTATTCGTTGCTGCAGGGTTTCAAGATCTGGTACACGTGTTCTTTAGACCTCATCCTTGACATAACCCCATAAAAAGAAGTCTAATGAGGTTATGTCAGGAGAGCGTGGAGGCCAAGCTGTTGGTCCATCACGACCAATCCATCGCCCAGGAAATGTCCTATCGAGATAGGCACGGACGTCCAAACCCCAATGAGGTGGTGCACCGTCTTGCTGAAAAACGACATCGGGGCGATACTGAAGCAGCTGAGGAACAGCATACAGCTGCTGCAACATATCCAGGTACACTGCAGATGTGATGGTATCCTCAGCGAAGAAGAATGGCCCGATAATTCGATCGTGCAATAACGCGCACCAAACATTCACCTTTGGACTGCCTCTGGTGAACTCCCTGACCTCCCTGGGGGGTTCTGAACCCCAAATGCGTACATTATGGCGATTCACTACTCCACTGACAAAGAATGTCGCTTCGTCGGAAAAGGCAATTCGTCTGAGATAACCATTATCGTCCTCAATACGTGATAGCATTTCGACCGCAAAGTCATATCGACGTGTACCGTCGTCGGGCAACAAGGCCTGAACGAGTTGCACTTTGTAAGCACGAAACAATAAACAATTGTGTAAAATGTCATGGATAGAGCTTTTTGGCATCTGTAATTCACGTGAGGCCCTGCGCACCGATTTCTTAGGACTTCTCAGAAAAGACTGCCGCACAGCCTCCACCGTGTCTGCTGAGGTTCTTGGTCGACCAGACCTCGGAAGGTCAGCAACCGACCCTGTGTTCTTGAACTTCTCATACCAGGCTTTAATGCTCTTGACATCAGGTGGAGTCCTCCCAAATGTTATCTGGAACTGTCTCTGCACCGTGGTTGGTGATCGTGTCTCATAGTACCACAGGACACACTGTGCCTTCTCCTGGTTGGTTGGCATGGCTTCTTGGGCTTCTTACTTACGTACTACAAACCTAAAACAAAAAAAAAATTGAGACTTGGTAAAACAGAACAAACCTAACACAGACAAAAACTTTTATAGTTTGTAAACAATTCAACCTTATTTCTAGCCTGAGTTATCAATTTCTGTAATCAGGGAAGGACTTCTCGGACACCCTGTACATCTAGATAACATAATTATCTTACAACCAGCCTCAGTGTAAACTAATCTCTGATACTTTCTCTGCTGTCAGTGGATCCATTGCAGACGCACTCAAGTGTAATTCTTTAATTGCCAAGTTCGTAAGGACGAACTTGAGTGAACACAACAGTAATAACAAACGAAGAAACAGCTTTGCAACTTGGTAACTACGCACTCTTAAAACTTTTTTGTTCTTTAAAGTAAGATTTTGGGTAATGTAATGAGCAGATACTTTTCAGGCTAACTACAGTGATTATAGTTATTGCATTAATTGCATCATATCGATATTTGCCTTCTAGGTCCAAGATTAAATTCAGACTGTCTTACTTTAGAAATCGACCCAAGAAACCTTACATATCCTTACATAGAGCACATTATTGTTAACCCTACCTGAGGTAGATTAAAAACTGTCAGTATTTTTTTTCTCCTAAGTGATTTGTTGAAAACAATCGAGTAGTAGGCGTCGAATTGTGTGCACCTGGATTCTGGAAATTTTAGTATAACCAAGATATTATATGTAGCTCTTTCCCTGAAACAAATTAACTAGTTGTAATTTCAGAATTCTTGCTAACGCTTTAAGTGAACGTGATTGTCGCCTCAGGTTTAAAATTCATTACAAAACGTGATTGGCGAAAGGCATTTTATAAATGGTTAAGGTTCTTTGGGTTACGTACAACGTGCTAATTCATATCTTAAGGGAATATATCTTTACTGTATAGAATAACAAATGTAAGGTACTGAATGAAGTAATACTAATATATATAAATAAAAGGATGACTCACTTCCAATGTATATTGGAATTGATGGTGGTGTTTCTTATGGTACACACAACTTGTGCAGCGAATAACGCATTCGTGATAATGGAGGAGGGTAAAAGGGCAATTCTTCCCTCTAGGCCAAATTTTTCCTGTTGAATAGTTTGATAAATGGTCTTCCGGTCCAAGCGGGATTTTTCGTAATCGTGATTAGGAATATAACAGCTAACAACTATAATTTCTAATGTTATATATAGTTGAATGTACTCTCCCCTATTGATTTGCCCCGTTGCACTTGCGTAACTAAATTCTCGCTACTGACCATAGTAATATTAGTGGACCTTGAAACTTGCCTGTATTAAGCAGACTTCGTGATTAGTATGATACAATATTCGTAGTAACACTGAAGAGACACAGAGTTCGGAATAGAATTGGGCAAAGTGAAGGGCAAAAAGGTCCTTAAAACGTAAGATTTTTAAAGCATAAAAGTGAAGATAGAATTATTACGAGAACAAGTGAGATTTATGGGAATTGACATCACATGCATATTGAATCTACCCGATTAAGAAAAAAATGTACCGATCAGTTCTCTATTAATTCGTAGTTTAAAGAAAAGCAGTTCACTGTGTCATATATCTATTAAAGTTTACTTGGTTTTATCTAAAAGTTTCTCAAATGTTAGAATTATTAATCTCGATCAACATATCAGGGGAAATTGAAGTTTGAACAAATACCTTTTCGCAGTTAGTCTTCATGAGTAGGGATGCGTACGAGTCGAGTCGAATCGAGATTTAAGCCTGTCTCGACTCGTCTCGAGAAAATGTTGTCTCGACTCGACTCGAATTCGAGTCGAGACGTCTCGAACTTCGAGTCGAGACAAAATATACGAGTTAAAATATACACACACATCAGCCAGACCATTATGACTACCTACCTAATTGTTAGTATGTCCACCTTTTGGCACGAATAACAACGGCAACGCGTCTTGGCATGGTCGCAATGTTCCTCGGTGGGTCGCTGGAGAGAGTTGGCACCACATATGCACACACAGGTCATCTAATTTCCGTAAATTCCGGGCAGAGGGTGATGCGCCCTCACGTCACGTTCAATCACATCCCAGATGTGATCGATTGGGCTCATATCCGGAGAGTTTGGGGGCCAGCAAATCACTTGGAACTCGCTCCTGTGTTCCTAGAACCACTCCATCACATTCCTGGCCTTGTAACATGGTGCATTATCTGGTCGAAAAATCCTACTACCGTTGGGAAACATGATCGTCAAGAAGGGGTGTCCGTAGTCTGCAAGCAGTGTGCGATACGCCTCGGCCGTCATGGTTCCTTGCTCGAGCTCCACTAGATACATGGATGCTCACGTGGATGTTCCCCAGATAATAATTAAGCCGCAGCCCGCTTGACTCCGTCTCACAGCCCTCTTTATTCTTTGTATATTTTTCGAAAAACTCAAAAAGAGAGAGGATCTTATTTACACATACACACACATACCGCACAAGTGAGTGAATTTGAGCAGCAAGAAATATATTAAAGGGTTGAGTATGTGAAACTTCCGTTCATTATTATTACAGACTAGCAGAATACCCGTTCTTCTCACGGGAAGAATACGTTTCATTTCGGACACAAAGGTCACAAAACTGTCACCAATGAACTTATGGAGCCCCAAAACTATGAATTCGACATTAATTCCGGTAATTTTCAATTATCTTTACATGTCACCATCCCCCCTTAGAGTACTAATGGGACTGAATTTCGATTTAAACGGCCGGAAGTGTCACTGTTCATCTGAGCGACCCCGAAAACTATGGATTCGACACTAATATCGGTCATTTTCAATAATTTTTATATATCTTCTTCCTCCTCCAAGTTGTGGGGCCGAATTTTGATTTAAAGGGCATCGGAAGTGTCATTGTTCATTTCAGCGATTCCGAATATTCGACACTAATATCTGTCATTTTACCCTCTCCCCTTCCCTCAAGTTGCACCTTCAAAGCGAAATAATAAAAACCATCCCGAACCTCATTTATGTTCAAAATTTTATCAAGGTCGGTAAAATTTCCAAAAAATTTGAACCCATTAATGAAAAAAAAAAATGTTCGGAAATATTAGCAAAAACCGGAAAATATAATTTAAAAATTATTTCTTCGTCTGACGCTAGTAATCTTACTTGCTGTAACATGTTTGCAGCATATATATACAATGCATTTTGCTAACAGGAAAAATACTTAAACCAACATGTTTTAATTTTACTTTTTAGTTTCCTAATTTCTGGTAAAATCTTCCCTCTTTATTATTTTTATGTTTTTTCGAATAACTTGAAAAGAGAAATGATCTTATTTACACATATACCGCACAAGTGAGTAAATTTGAGCAGCGACAAATATGTTAAAGGGTTGAATATGTGCAACTTCCGTTCGTTATTATTACAGACTAGCCGAATAGCTTGCACAGGGAGAATACGTTTCATTTTGGACATAAAGGGCACCAAAACTGTCACCAATGAACTTATCGAGCCCCAAAACTATTAATTCGACACTAATGTCGGTAATTTTCAATTACCTTTATCTTTTCCATTAGTACCCGTCCCCTGTTAGGAGTACTAATAAGGCTGAATTTGTGGATTTACACGGCATCTTCTGTTCATTTCAGCGACCCCGAAAATTATGGATTCTACACTAATATCTGTCATTTTCCCCTCTCTCTTTCCCTAAAATTGCACCTTCAAAGTGAAATGATAAAAATCATCCCGAACCTCATCTTTGTTGAAAATTTTATCGAGGTCGGTCTGATGATTAAGGAGTTATTAAGTTAGAAACATAGTCACTTTCATTTTGATTGTAATAGATAATCTGTCGCACTAGAAAACATTTGCTTGTTTACATACAGGATTTTGTACATGAAGTTTATACACTGAATGAGCAAAACTCATGGGATACCCACCTAATATCTGGTCCGGCTCCCTCTGGCCCTGCGGAGTGCAGCGATACGGCGTGGCAGTGAGTCAGCAAGGCCCTGGAACACGTCCGGAGGCAGTTGGCACCACACATCCTGCAGAGCGGCAGCCAATTGGGTCCTGTTCGTGGGTTGAGGATTCAATGCCTTGAGCCTGACCTCGAGGGCATCCCAGATATGTTCAATGGGGTTCATATCCGGACTGCGAGGTGGCCAATTCAGTCGTTGGATCTCACCTGCATGCTCGTCGAACCAGGCACGGACGATATTGGCGCGATGTGGGGCTGCGTTGTCATCTTGATACACAGCAATGTCGTCAGGGTGTTGAAACATGACAAAAGGGTGGAGACGGTCTCCAAGCAGCTGACGATACCGCTGACCAGTCAATGTGGCATCCAGAACGACCAGGGGGCCCATTCCATGCCACGAAAATGCACTCCACACCATGACAGATAGGCCACCGGCCTGGACTGTGCCGACTTGGCACGCTGGATCCATCGCTTCGTGCGGTGTGCGCCACACACGGTGCCTCCCATCTGCATGGAACAGTTGAAAACGTGATTCGTCAGACCAGATCACGTTACGCCACTGATGCAGTGTCCATCCGTGGTGATTGTTGGCAAATGCACGCCGAATTGTCCGATGACGCCGGGTTAGTAGTGGCACACGTGTGGGGCGACGGCTCCCATACCCGAGAACACGCATGTTCCGACGGATTGCCCACTGGGAAACGTCTGTATCTCGGCCAGTGTTGAATTCAGCCGTGATTCGTTGCACATTTGCTCCCGTATCTCGAATTACCACTCGTCTCAGGTTTCGCCTGTCTCGGTCATTTAGGGCCTGTGGACGCCCGGTATGGTGTCTGTTGTGGACTGTGACACCCTCATTCATCCATTCTCGGTAAACTCTCGACACTGTTGACCTTGGGAAGCCGAATTCCTGAACCACTTCCGAAATGGAATGCCCCATGCGTCGGGCACCCACAACCATGCCCCGTTTGAATGCCGTCAACTCGCGACGACGTTGCATTTTACCAGCGCACTCACACAGCCACTTCCAGCACTGTCTATCACACAACTGAGACCGTCGCTGAGGCTACCAGGTGGCGTTGGGCACACGTGCTGTCCATCCACAAATCAGAGCCCTGCTATCCCATGAGTTTTGCTCATTCAGTGTATAACTGTCTATATTAAAATATTAAATAATAGTAATTAAATGTTTTAGTGCATGAGTATTAGTGAAGTTTGCCTACTGCTCTTTCTCTTAAGAAGTGATTTGGTTAAAATTAACAAAACTTCAATAGATCAAAGAGCATATTAAGAACTGTTTCATTCAAGAGACCTATTTGTTGCAACAGAAACACTTCATGTTGGTAGGCTTGTATGTAACTGTAAAAGTTCTGTAATTAATGCACATCCACGAATAAATGATATAATAGAAATAAATGCAGACTATTAATTTTCAACTAGCTGAACCTGCGCTCTCTACACAGCACATCATTCACATATGAGCATGAATCTCCTTGTCATTCCTCATATCTGTACATGTCCCTTTGCAGATACAAGTTAAGGACGCCTTCATAAAAATCGGCAAGGGGTATCATAAACGGGAATTTTTTTCGATTTTTTTAATATTTCGCACCGTTTGCAAGATTTGAGCCCACTTGTAGTTGGAATTTCTAATTCATATATGACTAGTGTTTCCTTTCTTTTTGCATGCATTATGTAATAAGTAAATAAATTACACACACAATTAATTATGTCAGAGATATACGGAGTTCATTGTGAAAAAAAAAAAAAAACTCCCCAAACAATGAAGATTCATCTTAGACTGAAGAAATGGTTATCTTTCGTTTTCTTATAATTTGGCCATGAAACAAACCCCTGAGAAACTATACAATCCCTATATAGAACTATGCGATGTTGGAATATATAACTTATAGAATATGATGCTTTACTTTTACAAAAATTTCAGTACTTCCACTGTACCTCTAAAATTTTAATAAAGAACTAATGGCCATGTTTTTTTTTTTTTTTTTTTTTTTTTTTTAATATTCAATTAGAACTGGACAATTTACACAAAATTTGGAATCGACCAATGAAAACGGCACGTTTCTAGTACTTGTGTGTTCAAGGTCTCATTGTCGAAAGGACTGGAGACAAACATATAAACTTTTCTGTGGGGACAAACATACACTAAATCAGTATTTTAATATATAGATAATGATTGGAATAGTTTTATTTTCGAGTGCTATGTTTTAATATTGGCAATATTGAAATTTTTGGACTTACGCGTTTGAAGAAAAAAGATATTACTAGTAAAGATTACTAGTAAAATTAACCTAATACAAATATTTTTATTTTTTCAATTTTTCCAATTTTTCAAGAAAGAAATCGAAAAAAAACTGTTTTTTTACCAACATGTTCAAAATTTCCGGAAATTTTACAACACTAGTTCAGACACACTTGTACTTTGTCCAGCATTAAACTCTGATGTTGGTTCCGACGCAGTTCGCTGCCTGTCCTGTTTTACCAGTCTGCTCAGCTTACGACGTCGGACAAATGTAATGAGGTGGGGGGCGCCCAACCCCTCGACGTTTGGATGTCGTTTCCCCTTAGTTTCACCACTTGTTGAAGACACTCACCACAACACTCCTCGAACACCTGACAAGTCCCGCAGTTTCCGAAATTCTCGTACCGAGTGTTTCTGAATGAGTACTTTCTTCAAAATAATATTAAAAGTTATAGAAAGATTTTCGAGACATTCGAGTCGAGTCGAGATTTTTAGGAGCTGTCTCGACTCGAAAATTCGAGTCGAGAAATACGTTTGTCTCGACTCGTCTCGAACTTTACAAAGTGTGTCTCGACTCGAATTCGAGTCGAGTCGAGTCGAGATTCGAGACATGTCTCGACTCGAACGCATCCCTATTCATGAGTTCTCACTCTTTCTCGAATATGTAGTAAGGAGAAAATGGTGTAAATGCCTTCATTCCGTCTTTGAAACTTCCTTCCAAATACACTACCTACGACGCGACCTAGTGTCAAAAGGAAGTGGATGTTCAAAGTTGCTTTGAACAAGAACACATGACTTTACTAAATAATAGTGTACAGAATTTGCTTTTGTGACTAATCAAAACCACTTAGTATTTTTTCAGAAAATGCTGTTCTTGATTGTAATAGAGATGTGATGTGTTTTTGTCTCGTGTATTTATGAGTACTTTGAGTAGGTACACGAACGGATTCCTAAGCTCGATTGCCAGTGGGAGAGCCTTGAAAAATTGACGCATTGCGCCGTAAGATGTGAGGTCAAGTCTCATATAGCCTCGGTGTTGACATTAAACTCCAGTCCAGTCAAATACTTTGCAATCACATGTTTACTAATTAGCCCATTGGTATCGAAAGGTGTTAGAGGTTTTGTTGTAACTTCTACTTACACTAATAGTAGAATTGTGGAATATATATATATATATTAGATTCAGCTCATAAAGACATTCTATACTTGAATGTAGGCCTATTTGAATATAGCAGTTTTCGAAAATGTGTGAATTTGTGCCATGCAGTAGTTACCAAACGAGATAAATGTTAGAATTTCAACCTTTTGGTAGGAGTCACGAACTCCCTCTGGTGCATTTGTGTTCTGGTCCACCAGTGGACTGGTATGCCTTCTTCAGTGGCCGAAATATTATACATTTTATAATATTCAAGTTGAAGACATTAGTAAACTGGCTGTAAGTTAATGATGAAAGCAGATTATTATAAATAGTTGTATTATTTCTTCTTGGGGTATGCTGAATGTTTAAATGAAGATAGGCTATTCTTTGTATTCTTTATACTTAGTGTGGCTAAACGTAACCATCAGCAAACGGCCAGGTAGCGCGTGAATTGCGTGCAAGGTGAAGGACGCCTTGGAGCCAAAACGCCGCGACGTGAAGTCGCCTCGCTTCCAGTAAACAGTTTTCTCAGAACTAAATAACTAGTGCAACTACTGCGGAAACAGTAAGGCCTATATAAGATGATTACTTTTACGGAAAGGAGCGTTTATCTTTCTCGAATAGTCATACAATTAGTAGAAAACAGTATTTTTCAGTAAATTTCATATTTTATAACTCGTGTAAACAAGTACTTGTGTAAGTTGTCAGCGCTTGAGGAGTGATACATTTGTTCTACGAATATTCCCTGTGGATCAACAAGTTTTTTCCCCCCTTTTTTTCTTGAAATGAACTGCATGTATGCCTTAAAGGTAACCTAGGGAGTAATTACAGAGACCATCGATGGATTTTGTGCAGTTCGTTGCAAGCCAGCCTTAATGCTTTGTTGCAAATAACATAATGGGCCTCTGGTAGTTTTAAGGGAGTACCCATCAAGAACAAAAGTATTAAGAGCAGTTGAATTTTAACGCTTCTTTTCAGCATTGAGGCTGTATGGGACTGAACCTTTAGTTTGAAAGTGGAATCCGAATCATTACTCTGTATCCGGAGGCAAACACTCCACCGGAAATTGAATGCGGGACCGACTCCGACATAGGAAACATATGTGTTAGCCACTTTGCCATAAAGCTTGGAGCCCGCATTTGTGTAGAGGAGACGTGCGTCCTGTCTTTCATCAGGAAGTAGATTAATGATAACTGACCAATTTGTTAGAACTTAGCTTAATAATAGTATTCCGAATATACGTTAATATTTAAGCTGCTTGGGCAAATATAATGGTATGTCACATTTTTCTAACTTTCGAGTAAACTGAAAAAGAAACCTCAACATTCCCATGCAATTCATTGCAATGACACACATTGAACAAGCTTGCTCTACCATCTGCAGATACATTTCTGAAATTAAACAAACTACCTGTAAACTGTTATCTGGTTCGCTTACAACCCATTACACTTAATAACTCAAGTTTCACCACAAGTGACACTTACCAGTATGTTTCCCCAAGCTTCTCATTTGGTTTTTCTAGTTTTTTTTTTTTTTTTTTAATTGTAACATTAAATTTTCAAGGTTTTGACAAACACATCAGTCCTTCAACAATTAATATTATACACTATCATCAAAATATTTTTCGTAAAGTATTAGCAAATTCAGCTTCATAAAAAATTGAAACACTGAAAAGCGTTAGTTTGAAGTAGAAAAGTGTTGATAACTTTTGCGTATGTAGTGTCCATTCATTTTGCAAAAGACAACGTTGAGGTCTACCTTTTTAACCGCGCTAGATTAATAAGCACAATATTTCGGATAGACCCAGAACCATTATTTACATTTATTCTTCAGGAAACAAATTTGCAAGGTCTTTGATATTGTTCAACGATTTAAAAAAAAAAAAAAAAAAAATGTTCAGTGACTAATCATAAGACTTCCGAAGGGTCAAAACTGAGTTTCACTTATGCTATAATTTTACTCTCATAGGAGGAAAGAAGTTGTGAACTTGGGCCAGTCGTAGCAATCCACAGTATTATATATGGAATAACAAATAGCTGCACTGGTTTGGAACACACCGGTACATATCATTTGCGTATGTAATTTTATCACGGCCGTATTCCATTCAAAAGAAATATTATATAATGTATTTTTCGCCTGCTGCATCAATTGACGATATCATATACCGAACTTTGTGTTCATTGTTTGCGTAATGTTGATGATACATTCCTTCTCTTCTTAACGTTCTTAATTAGTATTTGCATAATGTTAAACGTGAGATTTTATATTTCCGTTAGACTGGACGAGTGGGTGTTCTAAGTAGACTTAGTGTTATTTAGTGTTCGTGTAACTTTTCGACGCCACCTGAATAGGGGAAACAGCTATTGTATTTTCTCCCCATCAGATAGGGATGCTTCCTGACAGACCCGCAGGACGAGATTCAAGTTTGTCCAGTTTTTGTTGCACATTGCATACGAATGGCATTGCAGCGGCGCTCGTTTCCTTTATGCTTAGAAATCTACCTCCAAAGCTTGCTCTCCAACTGCATAAATGGTATAGGTTTAAAAAGACTGGGTCATTCTCTTCCCTTCACCGGTGTCATTGTGTTGCAATTTGGATCAAAATAGTGTGAGGTAGGTCATGCCAAACGTCCTCTTAACCGATAAACATTGCTCATATGCGTTTACTTTATTTTTGAAAAGTCGTGATAACTCTGACAGAACGAAATAGCGATAGATGAAAGTAATGATACATAACAGGATTAAAAGAAAACTTTCAATATGGTAGGATATCAACAATTAGGGCCGCGAGGCAGCAAGTTTTTTTTTTTTTTTCGGAAGGGCGGCAAAACTGACAAATCATACAAAACTGATATATAAATAATTGAAATATATATTAAATCTATTTGAACTTCGTAGTTAATTTCTGATAAACATACTGTAACTTCCTACGTTCTCACCGACCTTCAACTTATTATTATTATTATTATTATTATTATTATTATTATTATTATTATTATTATTATTATTATTATTATTATTATTATTATTATTATTATTATATTATTTGACGAATCTTACGTTTCCATTAATTCTGTTATAATTATGATGGTGCAACTTACTTTAAGAAATGTAGCTTTCTAAGATACGTTAATTCTAGTGAAGGGGGCGACAAATTTCCTGAGACCGAATCGTGTTCATAGGTCTGTACTCATGATAAAACAGTGATTAAATTTGACAAATGATAGCATCGACTGATTTTTTTTATAGTTCCTATAAGAGTGTACTCAGTCCGTATACTGTGGATAGCAAAGTAAGTAGTGCGTAATCCTGTGTTTAGATCATAATACAGAGTAAATTGTGTGTGTGTTTTCAACATAGCTGTGTGGCTAAATGGAAAACTACTTGGCTTAACAAAACTCCCGTACGCTGTTACGAACCTATGTGCTAACTACCAAGACGTGCACTATATGGCCAGGCATAACGCTTCGTAGATTGTAGTGTCTAAAGAATTTGTCTCAACAGATTTGGAGCTAGAAGCTATTAGAATCTGGCGTTTAAAATACTATAGTGAAAGAGATTGAGTTTATAATTACTGTTATATCCGTGATGCCAATAAACAAGTACAAATAATAATCCATCCCTTTGCATTATAGTTTTCTTTGAGAGTATTTTTGTTCGATTTTTCTTCTAGACAAAATGAACTCATTAATAATACGTTGATCGACAAATAACGCAAAATAAAATTAAAAGCTAATTTCGAATCACTTTTTTTTTCTTTCAAAAATCTTCATTCATTCGTTGAATGTTAAAATAAAATCTTGAGCCCCATTCTCTAGCCCCTTTACACACATACGAGTGGAAGTGCAGATATTTCGGATCTGTTGAATTGAACAGCCTTCGAATGTGTATGTTTGTATATTATGTAAGAAATGATAAGTCTCTCCACTTGGTTTCCTTCACGTTTCCCAATCTCAACCACTAACAGGATGCGGTGAAGGGAAATTGATGGCATAAAACGGCTGGAGACACAGACTTCTCAAATCAAGAAAGAAGAAAGTAAAAGAGTAAGGAAAAAAAATAAAGTCGGAAGCTGGGAAATCGTCGCAACAAAAGGTGCTTGTTCGAAAACATCTGCCCCTGAGAGGATGTTTATTTCTGTTTCGGATCCAGTCAGACGTTCACAATCTATAAAATAGGCGATTGAATTGGTGGAAATAGATGGGTGTCTAAAGAAGGTTCGGAGGAAGTTAACACCATACTGAATTCTGGATCAAAATAAGGTTCATGTAGTAGATGACATACCTATTATATAAAGCTATGCGGTGGTATAGTGAAGTTTGAAATAAACCACTCGTGAGAAACTACAAAAAATTAATGTAATGAGGTGACAAAATGTGATATACGGTACCATTTTCAAAATGTTATAGAATAGCAATTTTGAAGTTCGCAAAGCAATGAAGTAACAACTTTTTGAAGACACTAAATAAATAAAGCACTGTCTGTAACAGTAATTTGAACAGAAAAGTGTACTTCACTTTCACTAGCGTAAGGTAATGTCGAAAAATGAGACATATTCCAATATAAGATGTCATTGAGCTGATCAAAATGAGAAGTATAAATGTAAATACTCATGCGTAGATTTCGGGAAAATAAATTTGTAATTCTGAATATTGGAGCTGATATTGAAGTATACGCTCAAAGATTTTCATTATAAGCACAAGCAAGATGACAATACATGTTTGATGGCTAATGAGATATAACCCAAAATTATTATTTAACTCTTAAATTTTTGTTGAACTATATCAGTCGATAGATGACATTCACCTGAACAAAATGACATACTTGAAGGTGCATTCTAACACCTAGTTTTCAAGAAAATCGACAAAAGTAAATTTTCGCTGTAATGTGAAACAATTTTCTGTGCAGTATACTTTTCTAGGAATTTCCGTATAAGTCTCTGACGGCATTATTGGTCTTCAGTTAATTTTCCTTATTGATAAGAAAGAAATCTCATCTGTTACTAACTTCCTTTTGTGATATTTTAAGCACTATAATGGCAGTTTCCAAAGGATGGTCGAATTAATCAACGTAACGAATGAAATATTGAAACTCTAGTTTAAGAGCACAGTGGTACGTATTGTACATAAAATAAAATGTAGATTACTAGAAGTTGAGATTTTTTTTTCAAATTTTTATTGCACGATTTAAAAAAAAAATAATTTGTAGTACTCTTTATCGATGTATTTTGTACAATATGTAGATAAATCCTTTTTTCGTTCATGCGTAAGATAATCGTAGTAAATAATGATAATAAGCTGCCAGGTGCCATTTTATTTTATAGCCCGCATTAGGTTTCTAGAATCTTTCAAACAAGCCCACAATTAAAAGACTAATGATTATGCTGTCTTCGCATGGCCAAAATACCGCAGCTGTGTTTATACTACTTGTACAATTGTAAAGTAACATGTTAAATATATTATAATGCTTAACAGGAGTCAACCTCCTGATAAGTAATAACATTTTTCCATATCTAATGCTTACTATACCAGAACTTCACTCTCGATTGATTCTCTATATTTGGAAAAGTAACTTCAGTCGATGATTCCCACGTTAACTGTTAAGATTTTTCGTACGTTTTTATAACGCAGCTACAGGGTTGGTCTTTTGGGTCAACATAAGTTCGTCAACAATGGTGAAGCTGTTGTAACAATGTTGTGATATATAATATGATCAGTTTTTGAAATGAGATTACTCTTTCTGTCTGGCGCTGCAAAGCGAACAGGCCGCACATTTAACTCGATGATGCATGGTCAACACACGGGTTCGCAACACCATTATTATAGGTTTCTAGACCGGAGTCTGCTACCTCTTACGGCATGTGGTTTGCCCACCGAGAATCGAACTCGGGATCACGCACACTAAATAATACGGGAGGATTACATGTGATTACAGTGTCAATTTTCCAAGTAGATAACAGAGTAGAGCAAAATTAAAAATATTTAATTTGTACTTTCTCGGTAATTATTGGCGTTGATAAGAATGACTGTGTAGTAACTAAGGTATATGCCGTAGGAAGACAAGTCTTTGTCCAAAGCAGGAGACGTTTATCTAAATATGTAGCATCCCTTGCCTCGCCTCGGCCTCCTATGCACAAGTGCACAGCTGTGGTCTAGCAGATCGTTCTTAACGACTGTGACTGCAAGCATGTTCGGGGATTTTACTTTTTTATATATATATATATTGTGAGTGTGTTCCAATGCTCTACATTTGGGTTACTCTTTGCGCAAATGATTGGATTATTCAATGTGTTTAAGGCATGCTTCATAATATCTGTTTTTAAAGATGTGAGTTCTCGATTCACTTACGTTTCTCATCTGACAACCGTTTAGGAAAGATTTTTTGTAAGTAGTAGTTTATTTTTGTACTCTAACTTGCTTTTTCTTCAGTTCATCACCACCTCAGATCCATTGTCCGTTTGAAAACTTTAAATTGCTTTTCCAATTTTAACATGTATTAAATTAAAAGTCATCTTTGGAAGTTCGGATGTGGCTTAAAATAAATCAACACACACACATGTATAGCACGTTTTTCGTGTATATATAAGAAAAGAGGTGTGTTACGGTTACTGGCGAAAATACTCCATGAATTTGAGGAACGTGTAATGGTGTTAAAATTTGAATACTTATATCAAATTATTCGAATAACAGGAGAAAAATGTAATCTTGTTTGCTTTTGTTCAGATAACTAATGTTCTGTTCAAAACCGCTTGATCTGATGGTGATGACAAAACTGCATAAGTAGATGTAAAAATTTGTGACAGTGGCCCTTTTGTATAATCACTTTATCAATTGGTTTTAATGGGTCTAAAGTCAAAATATATAGTCTTAGGGTAGTAAAGCATAGGTGTGAAGCTTATATATAGGGCGTGTTAAATGTTGCAATAATGTATTATTAATGTTAAAGGTATTAGGAAGTTAATTCAAGTGTGCTTCAGAAATAAACTTACACACCAGTATCGATTATTTAATTTTTTTAAAATTTCTCTTCCGTTCTGGTGGCTGAAACGCGTGCTTTTTGCACGTGCTGTTTTCCTGGATTCTGCGTACCCAAGTAGTGACTCAGATCCCAGTTCAAGTAGGTTCCATCTCTTGTATCTTTGGTGCTGATTATGGTATCCACTACTAGGAATTTTTATTGTAAAATAATATAACGAAAATATTAAAATGCAAAGATAGTATCCATTTTGATTTACTTTAAAATAAGTTATGAAATGAAATTTCTAGTTTTAAGCCCCACGCTTATACTTTTAAACTGAAGGAGAGAGAGAAATCCATGAAAGGGGGTAATTAGGAAATAATTCGTGGAATGATAATGTGAAAGAAAACAAGCACATACGATGTTATCAATCTCAAACGCGTAGGATTGAATGGGACCCTTCGTAGTAGAAGTGAACGCTCTAAACTGAGTCACCGTGTCCCTGCTACCTACTGTATTTTGATATGCTGCTGCTGACAAAGTAGGCAGCTTTCAGTAGAGTCGGTCGAATTAAAATTGAGTTTGTATGTTCTGAATAACATGTTTGTCTCGATATTTTGTTGTCGATATTTTCATAATTCCGTTCGATTATTTAATAATATAAAACCCATAATTTGAAACGGCATACCCCACTTAGAACTGCTATTTAAATTACTGTTAGAAATCTGTGGAGTTCATTTCATGGAGAGTCAGTGTAAGCATATTTACAGAATCATTGTAAAGTATTAACAGAAGTAAATGGTTTGTTTTGATATAAAGAATTATTTTTTAAAAAATGTCTAGGAAAATGTGCTTTAATTAATAATGTATTAAATGTAAATTTTTAATTGTAAAGGATTATGTAATCAAGTAGAGGTTGGGTTCTTTTCATATTATATACGATCATACCACGGACATTTGCCAGGACAGTCCTGATTCTCATGAAAATTAAACTAAAATGAAAAAAAAATATATATATGAGCAATTTTCACATTAATTTTCAAAAGTAGTAACTGTCGGTCTCTCCCTTTCATCCTCAGAAATGGAAATGTATGGCTGCGGGTCTGGATCACATGATCCAAAGAAATCTTATTAAATTCTTCATTAGTGATGTATTGTATTTACAGGAACTTTTTTTTTGTGAAGGTTTCTTCATAATGCCTTACTAAATTATGATACTGATTAATTTAACGTATCTCCAGATTTAACCAGGAATATGAAAAATTCGAGAGTTCTAATATGTATCGATATAAAAATAAATTACTATTCGGAAAATTTGGAACTTTTTGAGAAAATTAGAAAATTCTTTTTGCTAAAGGTGTAGACTAGCACGGGACAATACATATATCTGGTGGATTTTCTAAATTGTCACTTCACGTTTGTTCTGACAAATTTCGTTACTTTTGCTGGAGGCGTAAAGTTCTACTGTATTTTTAAATAGGTTAGAAGTGTGTCTACATTGAAATATGATTTCGCAATGGAAATTTTGTCAAAAGTTGATTCATATTAATAATTTTCAGATCACACACAGTTTCGTACTTTATTTATTTAAAAAAAATGAAATTCCCTGTATTGTATATCACAGAATTATGGTGTCCAGATGTCGCACGTTAAATTAGATGATAGGTGGGCAGCATATTGGTTCTGAATACCTTGCTATTTATTTTCGGTAGCCCCCATTTCAGTTGTTTTATGATGCTGATTCAAAAGCTTGTGAAACTATACAGCTACTTAGGTGCTTTTCACTATTGAGAGTAATCAGGATGTTTGTGATATTATTTGCTTTGGATATTTCAGTAATGTGTATTATTGTACTACTTAGGAAGAACCTTGTCCAGACCTAAAAAACTTTGTCCTAAAAGTTTTAATTTCGAAATTCAGAACAATTTTATATTCTTTTGCACATTTTCTCTGACACAGTTCTTTAGCTGCAACTGAAATTAACTAGAAAGTATGCTGTGTTGAATAAATTACGGTAGTTTTGAATAAAATAGGTCAATAATGCTTCTGGAACAAGATTCTACCTATATACTACAAGACAAAGTACTAGTGAATGAGTCACTGTGTACTGATGAATAAGAAAGAAGACATTAAAAAGCAGTAGAAATTCTATCTCTCGTTCTTAACGAATGTAATATGAACTAATGGATATTTGAATGGACCTTTTTTCCATATTCTGCAATTTATTTTCTGTTAGTATGTGGAGGCTGTTGTTTTCCTTGATCGTGGTTTTTGTTTGGTGGATTGAACGACGGATGAGGTTCAGTTAATGCAGCTGCTGCACCTGCCCCGGAGAGCACCTGGAAACCTGGTGGGAAGGCTGGGAACAGAGGAAGTGAACAAAGGCCCCAACTGCTTCTGGGCACACAGCTCCCTCGTCTTTGTGTTCAATTACACCGACGCGGCTGCAAGATGACTGTAAACTCACACTAACACGCCTTGAGAGATGATTTTTTTCTACATTTCCAGTCGTATAGAAAGTTGGAAGACACTGGGGAAAATACGATATTTCAATCGTATCATGTTAACATCAATCTAAAATGAAAAAAAGAAAGGACAAAACCACTTGAATATTGTAAACATTAATGTAATACTGTACAACCGAATTATTATTATTATTAATAATAATAATAATAATATTTTTTGGTTCTCGAAATGTCGATGATAACTTTGTATATCCAGCAGATTCCTTAGCTCTTTCCGGCGTAGAGAGCACAGTATTCTCGACTCATATGCTACGGAGTTCGATACTTGTGTAACAGACAGTAATCCCACATATATATATAATGTTACATATTATACTGCTGTATGTAAAAACTGCAACACCAAGGAATCAGAATGCATGCAGACTAAGAATTTGTACACCTGGGTATCACGAGCGATCAATTGCTATTTCGTCCCGCAGTTGCATGCGGGATGGAATATACATGCATAGGCCCAACACTGTCCTCGTCCGATGAACTTTCCATAGCATTCAGGTAGTGAAGTGTGTGGATAAGCGAACAAGAGCCGTGTGGGCAAGCGTCATTATAACTCGTCAACACGCAGACAGACTACTCTGCGGGGAGGCGACTTATCTACTGCGAAATTTGATACGCGTTAGAGCATATCGTCACGACAGCAATGCGAATGTGGAAGCAGTAGACAGAAGAGAACCGTACACAGCGACGGTCGCCAAGTGGATCCCACAAGATGACAACACTGTGAGATACTGGCATTGTTTACAGCGTCGTTCAATATTAGCTTGACACTGGAGTTCTGTAATGGGTGTAGACATAATTTTCTAAACGTTGGATTGGCAGTATGCACTCTTTACTTCGGCTTCCGTTGACCTATAACAACGAACGCCTCAAGATAAACAAGACGGATGAATACTGTCGTAGGGGTGCAGAAATGTGAAACGTGATAATAATAATCCAATAGTATACAACTTGGATATGAAGTTTTTGAACCTCCAGAACGTGTAAATAAATCCCCAATCCTCCTTAAATCGAAAATCGAAAAAATCGACTTTGTACCCTATTAGATCTTATGAAGTATATAAAATGTAGTTCCTCTAGGTGACTCCTTTCTATGTGGAAAGATATATACGCACTTCATTTACATATTAGTATAGAAGGTACTGTACAACGAAAATAATATTAAAAGTGTTGGCGATAAAAACTGGGGGAAGCCAGAACCCAGACTATGAGGGTATATCGTGAAGTTACTATAAACTTTCAGAAATATATAAATGATAGCTTCAGTTACTTTTGTCTCTCTCTCTCTCTCTCTCTCTCTCTCTCTCTCTCTCTCACACACACACACACACACAAACAAACAAACAAAATCCGGGGTGTAGCCCTCCTGACCCCCGGCTAGATCCGCCACAGGTTTTTCCTCTCCTTTTTAAGAAAGTGACACTCTTAGTACCACGGCATTATGGACATCCATATTACAAAAATTCAGTATCAAAACGAGTTCTCGGTGAAATTAAATAAGTTGTTCGAGAGTAAGCCAAACGTGTCATTAATTTATTTTCCGTAAGTAAAGTATGAAAATGTTTACATTCTGTTTCGACTGTTCTGTAGAATTCTTAAAACAACTCGTCGAATTTTACAGCGTTACATTTTTTTTTAAAAATATCACAAAAATAATATTTTGCTATGTAACTGTAATAGTATAGAAATCTACTGTTTTCAGGTTTCTCGTTGTTGAGTCACTGCACTTGATAATTACGAAGTAACTGCAGGTGATATTCTGTTCAACAATGAGAAACTTGCTGAAAGCATTGGTGTATTAGACTATATAGTAGTTTGTAAGTACTACAAAGTTGTAAATTTTCAACATCTTTGTTGTTTTCAGAAAGATGTAAAAATACGCTGTATAATTCAATGAACAGTCAGTAAAAATGTTTACCTTTATCCTATATTTTCTTTTTTTCTGGTTTTTTCAGTGATTTCGGAACAGATTGACCATTTTGAGTACAGTTTTCCACACACAGATAATTGCCTTCTCTGAGTCAAGGAAAACTATTCAAACTGGTGAATTCGTTCAGAAATTGCCAAAAAAGTACATAAGGATACATAAATACAATGCTGGCAACTTTACGTGAGTATCCTTGAGGGTAGTAAATGGTAACAGAACCGATAAGTGTAAATGGTTTCTACTGGGTTTCTGTTCCGTTTCCCAATAAAGTGATTACGTACTCGCAACGAGAAGAGTTTGATAAAAACTACTTTGAGCCGAATATCGAATCCAGTTTTCTGGTCCGATTGGTTCCGAGCCTGGAACGGAAGCAAATTTTTAGGGGAAAACGTTTGTTTGCTCCGCTACAGGAACATACTGTAACAAGAGTGAACTTTCGTTGGTGTAGATCAGTGATTCCCAACTTTGTTCATCTTGCACCCCGTTGTAAACCCTGCATACTTCACGCCCCCCCCTATCTTCCCGCTCGTTGGTCATACGTGCTTTGTCTGACCCAATCTGCGATTTCAGATGCACCCTTGAATTCTCAGGATTTTCAATAATATCTCCACTTTTTTTAGAAGCCAAATTGTGTGATGCTTTATTCATAATTTCATAGTTTATTTCTGTAATTAGCTTGTAACCTCTTGCTTACTCCCACGCTCCCCAAGGTGGGAAACACTGGTTATAGTTTCCTCGAGTTATGATGTAACAGTTCCTCAACATCGTTTGGAGCTTATAACGATCTTTGGTTAAAACGATATATGCAAACTATGATAATGGAGCCGTTGATATCCAGGTCAAATGATAATGGAAACACAATTAATTCATTGTGATTGGTTTACGGTTTTGTGAATAGAACCGATGCATCGAAATATATTTCGGTTCTCACCCCGAAGCAGTACGTATTACGATTTTGGGTTCCATGAACAGGAGCGATATGTCGAAATGTATTTCCGGAACCGAAATCCAAAATATGTTCGATTCTGTTTCCATTAACCTGGTATTCTTAATGTGTCTTACAAATTATTGAAAGATTTCTTGAATTGTTTGACTGAACATTTCAGTAAAATATTTTTCAATTATTTGCATTATTTTACTTGTGTGTTTTGATTCTTAATTGAACCCATTAAATCATCATTTTCCCTGACGTCCTGTAATTGGAATTTCTCTCTCCTTTATAATACCAGTACCACTGTTCAACGTACGGACTAATAAATTGAGTATAATATTATCTTTCGTATTGTCCGTAGGACATTTTGTTTCCTACAAAAGTCCTCATGAAATGATAAAACTATTTTGTATTAAAACTGTGATACGCTTTCTTTTGTTATGTGGCTTTTTGTTTTTTGCATGTTGACAAGCACACACTGGTGTGGTTTGCGCGCTATTTCTATCAAGTACATGCTAAAGTACGAACAAAGGAACAGGTTCTTGAATAGTGGATGGCGGTCAACCTGTACTTGCCAACGCAAACAGATGTCCATCCAGTCGCTGGTAAACGAACTCATTGCTCAGTGCCCCAGTAAGAGGGCTTATGTGACTTGCATTGGCAGGTGGGTCATTGAATCATATGAATAAAGAAATAAAACTATATTAGGACTAGTTTAGTAGAGGTACCCCACTGGGAAATAAATATTTATTATATACTGAGTAGCATATATTTTGTAAATGATAGCGATAAAACTTGCAGATATTTTTAAAGTCCTATTTTTCAAGTAAACATGATAGTTAAAGTCGAAAATTCCGGGAGTTATTATGGGAGGCGTGGTGGCTCAGGCATAAAGCACCCACCCCGGGTGCAAGAGATCCTGGTTCGATCCCAGACCAAGTGAATTTGTGATGGACAACATTGCGTTCTTAGGTTTGGCGAGGCTGTTTCTTGTTTCCTCTCCAGATCTTTCATAAATCAATCCTTAATATCTGTCTCTTTTAGCCTAATGGCCAGAAAAGTGGAACTAAAACTAAAAATGTCATTTCCGGATGTATTATGATGTATACCAGAGTATACTTAACCGCTTATCTGATCTGATCAGATTGTTAGCGTTCTTACGTTTGGTGCAGTAGACATGGATTCAATTCCTAGTGGGAATATCTGGATTTGCTCTTTTAGTTTGTGAAGCTGTTTATCACTCCCGTACTGAAAATGGATGATAAATTCTAGACAGTATTAAAAGATCGGTTGAATTTGACCTCTGTAGCCTTCAGTATGTTAGCAGAGTGGATTAACACAAAACTTGAATTAATTTTATGTTAAGATATGTTTTGCAAGCACTAACAAGAAAAGCCAAGCAGTGTGAGCATCTGGTAGTAGTGATGAGGAATCCATTACGAATGGCGAAATTTGCTGCTTTCAAGAGCAACGTCTTACCTGGAGTGTGAGACTTCGGAGCCGTTATCCCCCCCCCTTTTTTTAAAAAAAATATCCGCACCTGTTGATCTTTACTGAAAACTTCGTAGCGACATGGTTAAAATCTGAGAAATTGAGGGAAGCAGATACTGTGTCAACATTGAATGATGAAGTATTACGTCCCTTCTAGCACAAAGGCTATATGAAATAGAATCTATTGAGAATGTGTATCCGAGGTGAGGCCTTCACAGGGAATCGAGCTTTCTTGAAGTTTGGGCTTATATATCAGAAATCATTGCGTTGTAATTTTTCTTCTAGTACTCAAAAGGCTTATTAGCAGTGCTGTACTTATAGTAGTAGAGGACATGACATAAGGATAAATTCAGTTATCCTCACTCCTGCTCCCGCCAAGTGAACTTTGTGGTGGACAAACACCGTGTGCGTGGGTTTTCGCTGGGTTCTCCCGTTTCCTCCCACTTTCTTAATTCCACCATTTCATTCATCTCTCATCTTCACCGTCTCCTTTAGCCTAACCGGCATAACCGTGGGACGTAAAACTCAAAAATTTCATTTCATTTCATTTTCAGTTATCCTCACCTTGCAATGTAGCAACACGTCACTCAAGAATATATGCTTCCTTGAAGTCCACTCGTTGGTGGGGGAGGAAGGAGAGAGGTTGTTTTTCTTAGTAGGGGAGCATACTTTAAAGTATCTGATCCTACGATGTCTACAGAGCGCATTTCCTTTTCACTTCGTCTCGATATCTGTGCATGTCCCTTTACAGACACAAATGTAGGACGGAAGGACTCACAAAGATAGGAAATTGATATAGGGCCTAGATGCAAGAATTTTGAGTTATAACTGTTTTATTGAAATGTGGGATTTCACAAAAACAAGTGTTAACTAAAGATAATAGGCCACGAAATAATAAGTTTGATGTTTCCTTGTTTTGTGGACAAAACGACATTAGTAACATTTACTTTTCCGTCCCCGACGCTCGCTTTTGATACAAGGCATGTAACTCCTAAACTAAGAAGGATGTTGGAATTTGTTTTAGCTGTAAAGATGTTCAGTATTCCGGCTTAAATCTTGTCCCCCTGATACTGCTTTTCTGAAACAAAAAGTTAAAAATGAGCGACGGTAGAGGTAGGGAGATTACAGAAGTGTTCAGAATCGCATTGACTTTTCATGCTAAACAGTATGTTTTCTAGAAACCGCATATTTTTCTTGATCAGAAACAGAATCAGAATCAGTTTCTAAAAATACTTAAGCCAAGAATGGCCAAAATTGGCACTTTCAAACTGGAGAAATAATCAATAAAAAGGTTTTTCACTCTTTTTTTTTTTTTAACCGTAGCAACGCCGTAGTGGTAATGTTATGTGCTCAAAAAATCTATTGAACGTTGAACTGAAAAGAAATAACATTTTTTAAAAATTTGAATGAAAACTGGCAAATCAACAGAATTTAGATTCGACCAGCGAAAAACATATTTATACTCGTAATAGTTTGTGGTTTCCGAGATCTCATTGTCGAGAGGAATTGCCCACAAACATAATCTGTTCAGTTGGAAAGGTGACTAATGAGAAAAATGAAATAAAAGACGTGCACTGGTAGGTTAGTATACCGTCTGTTTAAAGTGGACGTCCCGCGAGTCAATATATGCAACTTGCTGAATCAGTCTTGATATTCCTGTTTTGGAATTGCTCCAAAATCGAGACCAAAGACATTTGGATTCTGGAATAGTGTCGAAATGTTTCTTTCTTCACCACTTTAACTTTCGAAGATAGGCAGAGCTCGCATGAAGTCAAATCTGGAGAATATAAAGGGTCATCATCTCCTTAGCCCCTTTTTTGGCCACAGACTAGTGTACCATCCTGCTTTTACACGGGTGCATTGTTGTGTGCAACAGAGATCATGAGCTTTCTTGCCGATATTCAGGTCGAGCTCGGCGAATACTGGCCAGCATACGTCATAAAACACTCACTTAGTACTTCCCGTTTACAGTGTAGAAAACAGTGATCAGAGTTTTGATTTGGCTGTTGATCAGAGTTTTGATTTGGCTGTTGTGTATGTGCACTTTTCTGCGGTTTTAGAGAGCTTCAACCCTTCCATTCCGAGTTCTAATGCTTTTTGAGTTGTTTGTACATAAAGTTACATCACCTGTTACAATGCGTGATACGAATTTTGAATTCACATCAGCTGCTTGTTTCATGTGTGAAATATTTTTGATCGTCGCTGAGTATATGATGCACAAACCTTTCGTCTGCCTAAATTTTGGGTTACAATTGAGATGAGTAATGGACTTCGGAATTCCAGTGAGATTCTTAACTAGCCTCCAAGTGCACAAGGATCCTAGCGTAACATCTCTGCAGCTGTTGGAACGTTGTTGTCAGTTCGCAGTCACTGCTACTCGTGAATCGTCTTCAATGCTTTCCTGACAATCAGGAAATCTTAAACACGTTCTTATGACTCAATACCGTATACCGACATTTGTAATCATTTGAAATGTCTCTGTTGTCCTCTTACCCAATTTGAAACAGACTTTAATGTTGGCACTTTGCTCCTTTTCTTTTTCTTTTTGAACGTCAGCTTCTTCGGCAAAATTCGTGCAGCTGAAACGTGAATAATTCTTCAATATGTAGATCTCGATGGAAGTTGATATATACTTACGAGGGAAAAGATAGTGAACTAGATAATAATCTCATTTGTCACAGGGATGTCCAATATTAGGTAATGATAAATATTGGGTAGTGATAAATTCTTGTGTCGTAGTATCGTTACTGTAGTAGGAATCATAGTGACTCAGTAGTAGACTGCATACAATTTGTGCCAGAAATTTCTATTGGATCTTACATGTTAGACCACGAGAATTTGTGGTGGACATTATCATATTCGTGCATTTTTTCAGCATTCTCCCATTTCCTCCACATTCTCATTCAACTAGTTCTTCCACAAGTCATTCGGTTTCGCTAATTATTCATCATCTTTAGTATATAGAGACGCTAAGTAAGTACGAGTGAGAAATTTTTAAGAACTAGTTTTAGTTATAGTTGTTAGCTTCTGTATCGTATCGAACTACTGACGCCATGTTTTTAATCCACGTGGAAAAGCGTACACTCTTTTGTTCTCTTGATAAACTAGATTTAGCTCTTCGTGGACAAAGAGGAATGAATCATACGTAAGCAGTCATCGTGTGTCAGCGAGTAGCATCTGTCAGAAACGTTTCGGAATCACAGTATCAACGTTATCTAATGGGGTCAGTAATGCTTCCCGTAGCTTGTCTGCTGATTACTTCTACTCTTCGAACGTGTTGTTAACGTTGCTATGGCAACGGATGGCTGGCCTTGCTTAGCACGCCCTTGAGGATTGTCGTATGGGAAGTATCGATCCGTTCTCCCCCACGTGGTAATTAGTAAACTACATATTGTTCAAATATACGTAAGTTTCGTTCAAGTCTGAATTAATTGCTTCCATCATCTCTCCTGCTTAAACTGCACAGAGGAGAAAACAGATAAACTATGTTTACACAGAGCGTAACGAAAATAGTAAAACACTTTTATCTACTTTGGGTGGAGTCTTGACAAATTTGTTCATTCTGTTTGTATTACTCGATGTGCTTTAACGAAATTCAGGTTTTCTTTAATTAAGCTTACAAAATGGAACTTTTTGCTAAATACGTATCATGAATTTAAAGGGGGGGGGGAGATTATAAACAGTACTTAGTAGCAGTCGTGATGGTTTCACGATTTACTTTTGCGTACCGAAATTAGAGCCTTTCATTACATTTTGATAACGAATTTAGATCCGTTTCCCAGCTTGTAAGCTTGCTTGTTTAGTTTTAAATCTTGCCACCGCCTCTCTTATTAAAGACCATGATCTGGCAACCATACGTAGGAAATTGTATGGTGATTTGGCTTCAAACAAAAATTCCAAATGAATGAAGATGATTCACCTTTGATTTAATTCTGTCTATGAAATTAGTTATCGAGTAAAATTTCGTTGTTTTACCTGAAATCCTACATGTACTTTTTTTTTTCAACTCAGGAAAAAAAAACTATTTAACGGAAAATTTAATGCTGATGAAATAGCCTATATAGTTCAAAAGTTTGAGCTTTTAAATTCTTGTGCAGTGAGTAGTGATGGACAGCTTTCGAAAGTTAATCTTAGGTAAAAATGAATAAGTAAAAAGAAACGCCAAAACTAAACAGTATGTGTATCTTATATGGGTCAATATATCGATTATCCACTGTTAGTTACTTTATACGTGTCGTATATTATATACTGGGTGTATAAAAAAATCCGGGGCCATAGACCAACTCCGTTATGAGTAAAAATATAAAAATAGAGGAAACATGTTGAAAATTGGTAAGTTTTCAACCAAAAATGGTTGATTTTTTCCAATCTCGTCATCCGTTTCGGCTCCATATTAAATGAATAAGTAGCAGCATCACGTGTATACCATGTGAAGGAGTTTGCTTTCTATTGTGATATTTTCTCTATTTAAACTGGAAATGGCAGTTTTAGTAGAGAGATTAGAGTGGAACTAAAATATTCTTGGAACGCTTGATTGATTCAGAAAAAGGGGCACGATGGCTCAGTGGTAGAGCGCTTACCTCTTGTACGTGGGGTCCCTTTTTCGATCTCCGACCAGGTAAGTTCGTGATGGTGAACATCGTGGATTTCCTCTTCTGGGTACTCCCGTTTCCTTGCATATTCCCATTCTACCAATTTCATCATTCACCTGCTTAATCCTCCGCCCCAATTAGCGTAAAGACAATTGTGGGACGTTAAATTGAAATATTTCGCTTTGTTTTTGATTACAGAAAACCTTTTCTTGGTGTTACCGTTTTCACTCTATAACAATCAACATTAAAACTGGAAGAGTTTCTTTTCTTGTTTGAATAGAAAATATAAGAAAATATATTCGAAAACCGTTTCTCGATATATCTTAACGTTTTTGCTGTCTCTAGATCATTATTGAAACTGGAAGTCGTAGTGCATTTCAACCATTTCCGGTTTTAGTAGAGATTTAAGGTTGGAATGAAATGCATTGACGCATAATCGATGGCAAGAAACGGCTTCTCTTTGTATTACAGTTCTACTCTAGCACTTAATGTTAAAAACCGAAAGTGGTTGATTTTTTTTTTTTTTTTTTGGTCACTTTTGGTTTTAATAAAGAGAGGAAATGGAACGTATTCTTGTGACGCTTAATTGATTGCAGAAAACAGTTTCTCGCTATCTGTTATGTTTCTACTTTATAACGATCAACTACCTCCTAGGGATTGAATTGAAGATTAAGAGAGGACCTTGTAGAACGTTTAGATCAATTCCTAAAAACCTCTGTTGACTGCTTTTTCTCTATTATGTAAATCAGTACTGAAACCGGAAATTGTAGATTTCTAGCACTTCCGGTTTTAGTAGAGTTAAGGGTGGAGATTTTTTTATCGGCTTCAAAAAGGTGCTATGGTGAACGGCTATGGTGAACGTACACG
Organism: Thermobia domestica; assembly: GCF_964235325.1. NCBI lineage: Eukaryota > Metazoa > Arthropoda > Insecta > Zygentoma > Lepismatidae > Thermobia > Thermobia domestica. The sequence continues at coordinate 129,111,219 of NC_137456.1, read as the reverse complement.
CAAAAGGCTATGGTGAACGTACACGTTGTTGCGTGAGGGAACCTAGAGCACCTCAAATGCATTTTCCAGCCTTGTTGTATTTTTGGTGATGAGGGCCCAAGGAGACTTCTGAACTGTCAACGTTGCTTTTTCATTTAACATAGAAGGGCCCCTTATCTGTGTGGAGCCTAAACGGCTGGTATGATTTTTAAAAAAAATCCAAGATTTTAGATTGGAAACCACCTGTATCCAACAGGTCTTTTTTTTTTCGTACCTTGATTCAACGGAGATGGCCTTGATACATCCGGTATACTAGAGCATACTGAAGTAAACCATATCCTTGATGCATCCTGAAATAATAAGGTTTGAATTACTACTCTGTCCACAAATATTTTCCTTAATTTTATTTCATGTTCATATAAGAAGAAATAAAGAGCGTTTCAGACGAACATAAAGTGGAGTAATCTTTATGCAAATATTGAAAGCCGAAAAAGTTAAATAAATAATATCTGTTACTCTCTCTCTCTCTCTATATATATATATATTTGTAACGTTGAGTGTTCCTGTAAATTAATAAAATTTTATTGTTTCTTTTCAGCGGTGTGGCTATGCTCAGTTCGACAGACTGCTCCACCTCGAGCGGCACAAGCGATATCACGGACCCTGGCTCTCCTTACTCCAGCCCTTCGACGTTCCGCAGCCCTGATCTCTCCAGCGGTTCCGAGAGTGAGGATTCCCGCACACCACCACCTTCTTGTTGGCATGACGGCGAGACGGCACCCACCGATACGAAGGAAGGTCGACCCCCGGACCCTTGGCTCGACAAACGATGGAAAGAGGAAACGGATAACACCTACGATGTCTCCACGAATAGTAATACTGTTGCAAACGTAGAGCCAGCTTGCTCGGATGATGAGAAGCCGGCCAAAACACCTGTAGACTCAGCTGTAGAAAGTGTAAATCACCCTGTATCGTCGTGCAAAAGGGTTGCGGATCCTAGTGCATTCAAAAATGTAGCCGCTAAAAAGTTAAAAGTGGAGGGCAAAAGTGCACACAGTTATCAGGGAAAATCTGCTAGTCTGTTCGAACAACTTCAAAATCAACCACATTACCAAAAGCAGTGCTTTCAAGAACGTAAACCAGACAAGCTTAAATGGACCAATAAAAGTTCAGAAAGTTTGAAAGGACAAGGTAAAATTACAGAATATTTTAAAAGTCAAATAAAACCTTTAAACTGCCAAAAGAGCGTTAGTATAAAAAAGGAAAGTAAAGTAAGTGCGAAATCGGAATTTCCACTGGTGAAAGCGGAAACTAAGCCTGAAAGCGGATGTCTAGATAAATACTTCTTAATCTCAGGTACCAAATTGAAAGACAATTCTGAATTAAAGAAAAATGGTGTGTTAACGTATGATACGTGTTTGTCCAGCAGCAAAGTCCTTACTGGAGAGCGAGATCTCTTGAAGGATGAGGTTCATAAGGAAGACTCTCAAACGTCGCAGGAACTGAAGGAGGGTTTTGCGTCGAGTGCGATTGAATGCGGTAACAGGGAGGAAACAGCTTCGCCACTGCCTTCTGATGAATTGTGTCCAATTCTGTCAGAACCCCAAACAATTCGGTTCCCTGCAAAACAGCAGCACAGTTCTACTTCACAACAGAGCGAAAAGACTTTGGATACCGAGACGGTTGTTGTGTGTAAGTGGTCTAATTGTGATGTGGAATTCGACTGCAGTAGTAAACTTTTGGAACACCTTCAGGTAAGTTAAATCTCAGAATCTTCTCAATTTGCTCTTCTTTATAAAATGCTTTAAGTTTCCTTCCTATATTTTCGTAAGCAGCCGAAAAGACAGTTAAAAGTATGTGATTATAAATATTTGAAAAGTTGTAATACTTACATTATAGTTAAAATTGTAACACATGTTCTGAATGTTAGTGACAGTAATATTACATGTTTATTATATGGGTGAATTGGTCGTAACAATAATGGTCAGCTTTCATGGTGAAGTCATTTTGCCTTGTAAAAGGAATTAGGGCTTATAATAGAATTACAAGACACGTCAATATTCTCTAAAATGCAATTTTCAAATTATTAAAACATTGAAATCAGGTATCATCTTTAACAGTGTAATTTTCCCATAGTTGGGAGGCAGAACATGTGATTATTAGATTTCGTTCAACCCGAGAGAGTAAAAGCAACCGATGGTCCTAAATCATCAAGTCCACTATCCTGATCATTTCTAAACCGCCGGTCACTTGATACGAGCCGAATTTTCCCCCGTTCACCCCTCCCCCTCTACTAAAGCTAGAAAATGAGCGTTTCTAATAAGAGGCCATATCTCCAAAACGAATGAAGATATTAATGAATTACTTTTTCCCGTTTTATCTGTAAGGTGTGCTTTACGATTTTGTCTATTCATGCTTTGGATAGACCAAACGGTTTTTTGGAAAATTTAACATAAACATTAAATACTGGCATGTTTTGACTTTTTTTCTATGTCCACAGCGAATTGAAATATGGAAAGAACATTTCTAACTAAATTTGTAGAGTATTAAATTATCTTTCCAACGGTACCAATATTGTTAGGTTTACTTCCAGAAATAGCTTTAGAGCGAGGTAAGTTTCAAGGCAAGTGCGCTTTGATTCGAATGCTGACGCTCCGAATGGCATCACTGAATTTCAGTTCACGTCAGTCAATGAAGGTTTTGTTTCCGAGTTAAAAGCTGATTCTTTTCCAGTATTTAAGAACAATTCTCATCCTTCTCCCTTGAGCTCTCCTGCACGATCATGATCATTTCTAGATATCTGGTCAATTGATTACGACCGCGCGTTAAGGATCACAAAATTTTGAGATAAGTAAAGATGTCTTTTATAGTATTAAAATCCATTTACAGTTGATATTCAGGATATTTCCGATTTTTCAACTCTATTTGTGTGCGACATTTCCACCGATCGTTGAAAGTAATTCCTTATTTCTTTAACTAAAATATTTATCTTACCATAATGAAAAAGCAGAAAATATAAATAATGTAAGAACATATATAAAAATGTCTTAAGTGAGATGGGCAAACATCACTTACAGGTGAAATACAGGGTTATTGATAACATCGTTGTACACCTAAAGGGTATTTCTAAAATCACGAATGAGCCTATATTCTGTCAATGGTCACTTTAAAAATGTTTTTGTAGAAACCTCAATAACTATATTTGTATGTAATTTATGAGATTATATCGAACTTGATTAAATACTTACTAATTACTGGAAACAAGCAGAACTATAATATTATTCTATATTATTATATCAAATCTGTGCAAAATATTTGCAAAATTACATATTTCTTTAGTCTTTTGATCCGCATTAGATGAATCTTTCCCATTACAGCTACAGGCTTTCATGCTGTACAGCTACTAAAGCCCACACACACTTGCATTTGTTTGTGTAGCACATATGTTTACATGTACAGGACTTCAACTGTGGTTAACTTTTAGGCATAGATTCCTGAGTGGTCCATTTTCCTCGGTGGACACCAATTTTGCATTCGTAGTTTGCCAGCCAGAAAGTTCGGGTTGAAGGAAGTCAATATTCGAATCGCTGGCGTGCCACCAAATGTACTGTTTGAACAGGACTGGATTAACCCATCTCGAGGCCCGGGGTTAGAATAAATATGTGGGCCCTGCTGACTTCATCTAATATATTTCTGTGAAAGTACAGTGGGAAAGTTAAGGAAATATGTTTCATACTTTTGGTCATATTTTATTTTATGATGATGAGTATATCTTCATGATTCTTTTTAATATCCAGTTGTGATTTTGATCAGAGTAGACGTTCCTGTCCACCTGGAGCCCCGGTGCTATAGTCCCCTAAACCCCTCCCTTAATCCGACCCTGTGTTTGAATATGTGCTCGTTTGATTTTTAGCACTAGAGGATCATTTGTTTGTGGAAGTTGGTCTAGGTTTCTGTAACCGACCATATCAGTACAGACAGCATTGAAGAGAATTTTTGTGAATCTGTGTAGAGATTCACCACAAATTCTTCTGCACTACTATTTTCTCATCATCCACATTACCAGATCCTTAGTTACTTAGGAAGTATGATTTTTTAAAATATGCATTCCATGCAGTCTTTTCGCCAATTCCTGGGAACTGATTGGTGGTGTCGCTTCCAGTAAGTACATGGAATGCTGGCAAGGAATGGCATGTTTCATCGTTGAGCTCATTCACAATTGTGTGGATGGGAATACATTGTAATTTTATTGCTGTTCTAGTAGACATCCATATTTCTTCTGCCTTGAATGTTTTAAAAATGTATAAGGAGACGAAGAACATGGATGTTTTTGTAGTCAATGAGCAGCTGCTAACAACCACAGCTGGAAGCGTGATATGTGTGAAGTATTATCCTCGTATTAGCCTATTCATGATTAGATTTCAGAAATGGTAGGTCTTCTCCCTGTGATAACTCCACGTGAAGTAAGTCTGTAAATCCAACTGATATGATAACAAACTGTTCATCTTCCAATGTTTGTCTACAGAACCTAATCAGCTCTAAAGAAAGAAATGCTGCGAGGTGAGATTTGTTTTCAGGCAAATCAATAAAACCTTTCCACTGCTGAGGAAGAGGACAATCTCGACCTTCAATACTTCTCCGAATCAGTCAATAAGTTATTGCTGTTCACCTAAATCTTGTACCTCCTTTAATAGAACATGGACTGTAGTGGTCGAATAAACAATCAACTCGTGAACACGCCGTGTTTAGAAAGTTCATCACTCATTTTACAAAAATATCCGCCAAATCACACCAATCAGTTCACAGAAATTGAAAAAAAAGAAAGAAAGCATCGAATGTATATTTTAAAAATCATACTTGTTAAGCAAATTAGAATCTGGTAATGTGGATGATGAGACGATAGCACGTACAGAAGAATTAGTGGTGAATCTCTACAACGATTCACAAAAATCTTCGAACAGTGTTGTTTGTGCTGATTTGGTCGGTCACAAAAAAATATCCACCGATGAAGGGTGCTCTAGTGCTAAACATCAAGCAAACACACCTTCATACATTTTGCGACACGCCAGCGACTCGAATATTGACTTCCATCAAACCGAATTTTTTGGTTGGCAAACTACAAATGGAAAATTGGTGCCCACTTAGGAAAATGAACCACTCAGGAATCTATGCCTAAAAATTGACCAGAGTTAGTCCTGTACATATAAACATGTGTGCTGCACAAACAAATGCAAGTGTGTGTGGGCTTTAGTAGCTGTACAGCATGAAAGCCTGTAGCTGTAATGGGAAAGATTCATCTAATGCGGATCAAGAGACTAAAGAAATATGTAATTTTGCAAATATTTTGCACAGATTTGATATAATAATATAGAATAATATTATAGTTCTGCTTGTTTCCAGTAATTAGTAAGTATTTAATCAAGTTCGATATAATCTCATAAATTACATACAAATATAGTTATTGAGGTTTCTACAAAAACATTTTTAAAGTGACCATTGAGAGAATATAGGCCCATTCGTGATTTTAGAAATACCCTTTAGGTGTACAACGATGTTATCAATAACCTTGCATATCACCTGTAAGTTGTGTTTGCCCATCTCACTTAAGACATTTTTACGTATGTTCTTACATTATTTATATATTCTGCTTTTTCATTATGGTAAGATAAATATTTTAGTTAAAGAAATAAGGAATTATTTTCAATGATCGGTGGAAATGTCGCACACAAATAGTTGAAAAATCGGAAATATCCTGAATATCAACTGTAAATGGATTTTAATACTATAAAAGACATCTTTACTTATCTCAAAATTTTGTGATCCTTAACGCGCGGTCGTAATCAATTGACCAGAGATCTAGAAATGATCATGACCGTGCAGGAGAGCTCAGGGGAGAAGGATGAGAATTGTTCTTAAAAGCTGATTCTTTTCCAGTATTTAACTCGGAAACAAAACCTTCATTGATTGGTGTGAACTGAAATTCAGTGATGCCATTCGGAGCGTCGGCATTCGAATCAAAGCGCACTTGCCTTCAAACTTACCTCGCTCTAAAGCTATTTCTGGAAGTAAACCTAACAATATTGGTACCGTTGGAAAGATAATTTAATACTCTACAAATTTAGTTAGGGATGTTCTTTCCATATCTCAATTCGCTGTGGTAATAGAGAGCAAAAAAAGAAAATATTAAGGTCAAAATATGCCAGTATTTAATATTTGTTAAATTTTCCAAAAAAACATTGGGTTTATCCAAAGCATGAATAGACAAAATCGTAAAGCACACCTTACAGATAAAACGGGAAAAAGTAATTCATTAATATCTTCATTCGTTTTGGAGATATGGCCTCTTATTAGAAACGCTCATTTTCTAGCTTTAGTAGAGGGGGAGGGGTGAACGGGGGAAACTTCCGCTCGTATCAAGTGACCGGCTGTTTAGAAATGATCAGGATTTAGGACCATCGGTTGCTTTTATTCTCTCGGGTTGATCCAACTCCTTATTTTGAAGACTTTTCCAGATTCTGCCTCCCGACTACCATGCATCTAACTAGGTGGATCTTTGCAAAAGAAACCATGCTTCTGGAGTAAGCTAATTTCGGGTGTAGCTATTTCAAATCCAGCCGAACCAAAATGAATAATCGTTAAGTTTCATCATTCATGTCTTCCAGTTCTTCACTTTACGATCCCGTGCTTTAGCTGCTAAATCATTAACACATACTGTGAACAAGACGATGGAACTTGTATCCCCAAGCCAGCGAGTGATAGAGATCACGAATACGTGGTATGCAAAGGATGTGGTGGGTATTAAATAATTTTCTGCCACTCACCGGGTGTATGATCGGAGTGCTCATGACAATTATAATGCAGATTGGTGACCAGTGTCAGTTCATGCACAACCTAGATCTCGAACCCCTCAAATTTATCGCAGCTTTTAGCCGACAACAACGGATGACACACAGTGGTATACTATAACACAGGCCCCATGTCTCAAATTTGCTTTTGCATTAAATCTTGAGAATCTCATATAAATCGATAGATCGATAACCACAAAACTTACTGTTAGCGCTGACATGATATTTCCCTCTTCTTGATGTTAGTCGTATCTTTTCTGTGCGTTGTGGACCGGAAGTCATGCAGATTATTCCATTTGAAATTCATCACAAGAATTCAAGTGAGAGTTACATATTCAGTGGTTTCACTGTACTGAGTGGTTATCTAGCATGTGTTCTATGCGTGTGATCGTGGGTTTCATCCGTGGTGAAAGTACGTGTAGCTGAAATTTTAAATTGTAAGTAAACATCACATTTAGCTACAATGCTGAGAAGAAAAGTTGAACTCTGTAATTACATAATAAACCATGTTCCACTTAGACCTATGCTGTTCAACAGCTGTGACATACATTGTGGCGTAGTGCCTTCTATATTCAAAATGCGACACGGTGTATAGATAATATCAAGTTTGTACATTTTAGGTCGAGTGTTTCCTCCTCTACACTCCAGTAGAGTAGTTCTGTGATTATTATAATATCGTTATTGGATCAATAACCTAGCCACGTGAAGATTTTTTTTTTTTCTCACAATATCGGACATATTTCACTCCCATTAATCCAATAAAGAACATGGTTCTTATTTTTATTTTATTTTTTTCAGTTATGAATCTGGATTACTAGTGTTTTCTCTACAATACTGTCACCTTTTGATTTAATTAAAAACATCAAATTTTAGCTTTAAATTTAGCGAATAACTCGATATTTTACTACAAATATATATATTTTTTGTACGTATACAAAATTTCTGGTATAAGTGTACGTAGTGTACTTGCATATGTTTGCTTTAAAAACGAGCTAGTGTAATAACTTAGTAGCAGGTAAGTATTCAAAAATTGATATGTTTATTTCTCTTTTTTTAAAATTATATTTTAAGATTTTTCTTTTTAAGTGTCTTGGCACACAAAAAGGTTAAACAGACCAGATACTCAAAGAAGTTCTACTAGATTTTAAATGTACACTTCAATGAAAGTATAATGACAGAAATCCGTAATATTGATCCTTTCTCATCCTTCATACCGATGGGAGCTCAACTTTCATGTTAACAGCAGTGGAAGTGTCACTATTCATCTCAAGTCACTCCTAGAACTGGACACTGATATCGGTCATTTTCGATTATTTTTAAATGCCATTCCTTCGTACCACCAGTCCCCATGGCGAAAATTGTCAGTGTAATATCATAATATCCTTGACAGACCTAGAATTGATAATCATGCCAACTATAGTTTTAATTGCTTCAGTAGTTATTGCATAATAAGATAACGCACAAACTCTCATTCGCTTGTCATACACTAGCCAGCTATAATATTATGACCACTTTCCTAATATATGATACCCAGCTTTGGCACGCAGGAGAGCAGTAATATGGTTTGGCATGAAAGCAATGATGCTTTGGTGGGTTGTTGGAGGCATGGTGCACCACATCTGCACACACGTCACTTAATTCTTGTAAATTCCTAGGAGGGGGGGGGGGGCGATGTACTTTGATCGTACATTTGATGACATCTCTAAGGTGTTTAGTGGGGTTAAGGTAGGGTGAGTTAAGGTGATTGCAATACTTGAAATTCACCTCTATGTTCTTCGAACCTCTGCAGCACAACGTTGGCCTTGTAACAAGAAGCGTTGTTCTGCAGAAAGATATCCTTCCAGCTGGAAGTGTGGCCTGTATAAGTAGTTGTACATTAACACGAATGACTTGCTGTTAGCTAGGAGGTTTAATGGTATTGGCCACATGCACTACATAGATGACCATATGAAAGTTCCTCAAATAATAATGGAGCCACAATTGACCTGTCCTATTTTACACGTCTCGAAGAGCTGTTTCCATGGAAGACGACGGATCTGACCCGGCCATCGTTGTGATGCAGTATCATGATTCACCGGAGTATGCAACGTTGTGCTGTTGCTCGGCGGTGCAGTGACGATGGACCATGCCCATTCCAATCATAATCGACGATGTTGTGCGGTTACCATTGGTATACCTATGGGATGTCGGCTGCGGAGGCTCATCTAACAGTGTACAGTAAGCTGTGTACTTACACACACTCGTGCTTTGTCTAATATTCATTCATACTTTTAGCAGCTCTTGAGATTGTTCCCAGAAATCAGTAAAAACAGTGCGTGGAAAAGAAATTGTATTTTCCTTCTTCCAAATGGTTGTACCACAGTTTTAAAACTGATTATTGCCTTTATCATGTCTTGCACAGAAAACACAGTGACTGAGTTTCCTGAAGGCATCAGTAAACTTATTCAAGATGTTAAAAATGTCCTCTAAATAACAAGAGACAAGATTTATGTGAAATCGTTTAAATTTTGTTAAATTTAGAATTAATGACGAACAAACTTACTTCGTCACGAAGCTTAAACAACTGTATCAGACCTTACCCCGATATAGCCAGCTAATTTCTGTGTGTGTATACGCGCCTGATCATTTCCCATTTTATTCAAATAGCAAAAAATAATAGACTTAAGTGAACGGTCCAGAATTGACAATTTTTATTGTCTTATAAAAGACAGTTTTCATTTAGTAGGGCATACATATGTAGCTAACTAGCTACCTCTATGGCCTATGAAACCTGGAGGTTCAATGCCGTGTTCAGAAAAGTTCTCCATTGACTTTTGTCCTTAGCCAGCTGGATCAAGTTTCTACTTTGTATTCCTATTTCTGCGAGGCCCAACTTAATATTGTCCTCCCATCTGCGCGTAGATCTTCCTAAGAAAGTTTTCCGATTGGATTTCCAGTCAAAACTTTGAAAGCGTTCCAACTTACTTCCATTCTCGCTACATGACCTGCCCACCTAAGGCTCCTAGACTTGACCCTAACAATGTTTGGTAAACCGAATAGCTAGGCTAGTTTATTAGTCAAAATGAATAAATAAAACATGTACTGCTTGCGTATTCATAGCTTAAGTCTTCATCCCGGCGAAATTAAAATACCGCTAATTTTACAGTAATTATGTGATATCTTCAAATAATTAAAAGATAATCGAAATGTGGAACAAGAGCTCCGTAGACAATATTATTTTACATAAGAAACCGTTATCACGACTCACTTATCTGCTTTCGATTTCGAGCCATTTTGAAAATCTGCATTTATTTTCGCGTTTCTAAACAGCTGAAAACGGAAAGCCACTAGGTGACTTGTGATAACGGTACCTCACGCAAAATAATATTGTCTAGGGCGCTCTTGTTCCATATTTCAATCATCTTTTATCTATTTGAAGGTATCACATAATTACTGTAAAATTAGCGGTATTTTAATTTCGCCGGGATGAAGACTCTTAAGCTTTTGATGATATGTATTTTGCACACATCTTTCAGACTTGGTATTTTTGCTATTCGTTGTTTTATCTTTTTTGTATTATATTCTCAATTAGTTGAAACCTAAGTAGTGTACATTATAAATATCCCAGGGTGAGCAACATAAGATACTTTAATAAAAGAGTCCTGAAAACCCCGTAAAATCTTTCGCGGCCCTCCGTGGTTCCGGGGACCACAAATTGGGAAGTAGTCCTAAATTGTTCGAGAGCCGTATAACACTATTTGGGATTCCTGTGTTTGACTTATTTTCATTGATGCTCATCTTACTGTAACTATAGGGGCCACAACCTTCAGGCTACGAGAGGAAATGCTATCATATTACCATCCTTTCCTTTTTACTACAAGAAAGAGTGTAGGGCTATGCAATATTTCAATATATCGATCGGTATAGGAAAAAGGTTCACTGATCGATATTTTCAGTACCTCAATATTGCCAAATATTAAGATATTTCGATGTTCCATTTGCATGTTCGTTGTTGAATTACGTGCTACACAAGAACAAGTAGTTCAGTTTCTCGGTGATTCAGTAGTTGAACAGCCAATGGGGACACTCGGTCGGAAAGATGTGAAAACCTTTTTCGGGCCAGCCATCCTGAGAGGTTTTTCCTCATTCACACCAAGAATGTGCCGGGATTCTGCCTAACATAAAGATTCCTAGGCTGCTTGCTTCCTTCCCCACTTCCTTGGATGGTGTGATCGCCAAGGGATGTCATTCTTCATACGTGATGAGTTTGAGAGGCCATAGCTGCACAATGTCCAGAAATATAATTACTAATCCTCATCACTTTTGTTAGCTTGCTGGATTCTTGTTACCTTCGAGTAGTAATAGAAGGGAAAAGTATGGTACTCGTGAAAAAAAGTTGAGATTTCAACTGGTCAGTATGTTTCATGGCCTCTACAAACCGAAAAGGTGACTTGAATGTTTATCTGTTGTATTGGTCGACTGATTGATATTTTCAAATATCAAAAAATTTTACTGATTGATTAATTTTCTGTATTTTGTCGATATGGATTTTTTATGTCCTTATCTGGATATCGTAGAGCCCTAGGAACGCATACAGTGTCACTATGTGGAAATCCGACAGAGCTCTTTTGCTTATCTAATAGAAAATAAAATGGAATAAAGAGCAAAACACGACACTTATTTAAATTTCAATTAGCGCATAAATGTTAGAAAAGAAGTGTGGACACGTTGAAGGTTACTATATAAAAGGTGCTGTGCGTTAGTACAAGATAGTATAATAAAACGATGTAAGAAAAGTGAATAGTAGAATTTGAGGAGGAGAGTATGAAATAGTTCAGTTTTCATGAGGATTTGAGTATTATTACAAAAGAAACGATTCATTTCCCTTTTCTTTGTTTAAAAAAAATCGTCATACTGTTTCAGTTTACCTAACCTTGTATACTTTCATTTTATTTGTATGTCTTGTGCAAGCAGCCATTATTGAAGTCACTGGAATTTTAATTACTCCCATTTATCGTTGGAACTTTGCCAAGCAAGTACACATCATCTACTATGTTAATCCAATACAGCGCTGTGTGACAGGATTTTTTCCCCCTTCTGTTAAGTGATCTTGCTTTCTTTGACTTTTTTTTCTTTCTTTTCAAAACTGTATAACTGTTACAGAAAATGAAGTCAGTGTTACGAAACGCAGATTTGTAAAGGAAAAGCAGTTTCTTAAATTGCATTAGTAAATAAAGGAGGAAAAGTAAGTAGACTTGTATATGATCGGTATTCAGCCTTTTATAACCGCCTTAGTTGATTCTTTTTGTCAGTCACATATATAATTAATAGGAATATCCTATTCAAGTGACATGATTAGTGAAAGTGGTATGAAATGCATAAAATGATGGCTGAGGATAGGAAATAACGACTGCAACAACAAGGCTTTGCCTATGGAATGAATGAAATGAATAAATATAAATAATACAGAAGTAATACGAAACTTACCTCCTCATTATTTTATTTTTGTTATATATATATAAAGAAAGTAGAACTAGGCAGTATACAATTTTGAAATAAAAGTATCGAATTCCTTCGAAGTAATACTAATAAAACCAAAATTAAAGATATTGTGTTTCGGGGAATGGTGATGGGATGTCCAAATTATGAAATCGACTACGTCAGCTGAATACTACTTAGCAGGAAGAGAATTTCATCAATATTATTTAGTTAAAGCGTATTTCGTAAGTAACAAATATTCCGGTATGAAATTGTACATTACAGTACAGTATTGTACATTAGTATACGCAGTATTTTGAAACATCCAAATAGGTTATCTGAGATAAACTATATTAAGATATGTTTTGTATGATATCCAACATTACAGACTTCATTGTGGAAGGAATGAATCAGACATGGATTTATTTTAAAATATTAGTATCTTAATGATATAAAAAGAAAATTGGTATTGTCTGGATCTCGTTATTACTTGCATGCAAGTCATTCAGTTTATATACTAGAGTAATAACGTTTTAAGCTACGTTTGTGATCAGTTTCGTTTCTCCTCAAGGAATGTACAGTCATGTTAAAATGTATCACTATTGTTTAGAGCTCTCTCCTTACATTTATAGAAGAAGATATCCGCCGTGTAAGTTATTTTTGAAGATTTGAAAAACTTAATGAAATGATTTTTTAAATATGTAATTATGTATCTGTTATCAGGCTTTGGGTGGTGGTCATTTTATTAGTATGACTATATCCGTTCATAATATTACTGAATACTGGTCATTCAAGCCTTTGGAAAATTTTCTAGCATCAGATTACATATCTGATGAAGGCAATGATATATTATTGCAACTATATCACAGATTGGTTTTGGTAAATTTTACTTTTATTAAAATTAGTGATACTCTTTCTTCGAAACTAGCTTTTCTTTTAGATAGTTGTGTGTTTCCAGGTAGGAGAGTTCTAAAATAGAGAAAACTGAAGAATTGGCTGTGGCTGTTTTTCAAAGCAGTATCTCAGTGTGCAAGTAAATCAGTGATTCACGGAGAACCTTACCATTGGAACCAACATGCTACTATATTGCTTTAATATTTTCTGCCGTCATTATTGGGGATTAAATGTCAACTTAGTTGTAAAAGTAATTGCTTCTTTCTGTACTTGTAGACATTCATAATGGCATTCTGGCATACACATTAATAAGAAAGCACTTGCTTTCAAATTATATTCTCATATTCCGTTAAACAAGTGTATATGCAGTTTTAGATAGACATAGATGTGACGCTGCTTTCGTTAGTTGGGGTAATTTTCTCTCTTGTATAATTTTTATTTTCTGCAGACGACGATGTAATAGGTTTCCTCTTGGTTTGTCAAGCATATGTAAGTTGGCTTTTTAAAGAAATCACGTGCGGATATACCCATATAAAAGTAGGTAAGCAAGGACTTCATTGCTTTGTAGCCACCTCTTCTTTTTTAATTACACTGAGTGGAGTAGTGAATGTGATAGCGTAAGCCATTCATATTCGACAGGATGCAGATTTGAAATAATAAGTACCGAGTCTTGGTGGTGGATAATTTTTAAAGCAGCAGGCCCTTTGTCTCTCTCTCGCTGTAGCTCTCCAATCAGGCTCGGGACACATTTGATGACTTACAGATAAGCAGATTAGTTTATATGTCCCAGTGTCAATAAAACTAAATCCATAATAATAATTCACTTTCCCTAGTATTAAAATGAATTTTGAAATATAGTATCTATCTCGAGCTAGAATTCTATATAATTTTGATTAAATAATATCCTGAGGGAGGTAGGGGTTCAAAATTTATGCCAAAAACGGAGTGTTATGAATTTATATTATACTTTCATTAAAATGCATATTCTGAGGAGCGAAATTCAAATATTTTCCATAAACCCGTTCTTCCCGTGCGAAGAACGGGCATTTCAGCTGGTATACATTAAATGAAAATTCTTTAGAGCTATAAGAATTCTCGCCGACCAGATAGTGTGTTTATACAATGACCACATTGCCTCCTAATATCGTTATGCTTGGCTTTGCACACAGGCAGTCATTGAAGTTTAAAATGTTGTAATACCGTAAACTGGGTATACTTTGGCCCAAAAGGAAAAATAAAAAAGATTTGATTTTTTCGTACATTATTATTATTTTTTCTGCCAGTAAGAAAAGTTGTGAATCGATGTATTACAACATTGAGAACACATGAATATTGGTCCTAGTGATTTATTTCCAGAACGTAGGAAGCAAAATTCTAGCAACTGTTAGAAAGTGAACATTTATTATCTTTCAAGTTCCACAAATTTTGTTCATTGCATTAAAGTGACACATCTTCAATGCACAAGTAAGTAACATATAAAAACATGTTCATTAGCGAATATTAGTAAGCTAACGCCTTAAATGTTCGTTCAATTACGCACAAATTATTAAGCGTTTAATTGTGTAGGGTAACATTGGTCAAATTTTGGGTCAACATTGGCCCATACTTTCTAAGTGTTAGAAATGGCCCAATATTAAAGATGAAATGGTGTGCAAGTGGTACAGTGTAATAAGGATGGTTTATACCCCCCCCCCCACTAGCTTCTAAACGAGGACATTATACAGTGCCTGGATTGCAAGAATTTTCATCTAAAACAGCACTATGGTACCGGTAAAGTACTCTACCGCAATGAAGAATATAGTGTTTTTTTAATGTTAAGTATTCATCCACTTAAAGAGATTTTCATTGAACGATATTTTTGTTTGCCTCTAAATTGAGCAAAGTGATTTCACACCTATGTTTGTAATACAGGCATCTTAAGTTACATATTCACAAATTTGTAGAGTTCTTTTATAGATGTTTCGTATTCACCCAAGTAGAATACAAATATCTTCATTGAACGATATTTCTCGTTCGATTGAAATTGAGTAAAAACATTGATAATTTCACCAATGTGTTTATAATATCCTGTTCTTCTCTTCTGTTTCTGAAATACAGTGTTATAATAATACTTTTCGTGTATTAGTTAGTCATTTTCACAAGTGGCCTGAAGTTACCCCAACCATGAAAAATCTAGCATGGCTTAAAAAAAATTGGAACTATAATCATCATTCTTGGTCACGCTGATTATTTAGTGCTTTTAAAAGAAAGCCAAAGGATTGCATTTTAACAAGGAGAAATGTTATTAAATTATCCCTTGATCTTAGGAGATATTAGAATGGGAATTTTGAATATTAAAAAATGGGCCAAAGTATACCAAGTTTACGGAACCGAACTGCCCCATGATTGTGGCTTATCTAAAGTCAATTGAGTTCCTACCAAATTCAAGTTCTTACTACATACCAAATAAAATGTACGTGTATTAGTCATCCATAAATTCTTTTTAAACAATTAACTTATGATGGAGTTTATTTTTCTATACGTAATTCAGACCCTGGAAGCCACTGTTAGTATTTGCTTTCTTTTGCACCAGCTGCGTTCCGTAGTAATTATGGTTAACTTATACCCGTCAGAACAAAAGTCTCAGTCTGCCTATGGGCTCATTGAATCCTTACCTAAATAATAGTTTTCTACATTGGTTTGTGACTACATCCAACTCCCGATTTTTTTACAACTGCTTTAAGCTGCTGTAAATTAAAAAAATGTATATTCTCTTTTTGTTTAAACAGAGGAAAAGTTATTATTTTGAACAAAATTTTAAGTTCATTCGTATGTGCGGAAAGTTACATAGCCACACACACAAATTAAAAGTTCTATGCAGCGTACTGCAGGGTATATAATCGATGTATTTTGGTACACAAAATCCAAATTTCGAAATCCCAAGACGATCGACCGTTTTTTGAGAAACCAGGGAATTTTAGTACGTAAGACATCATATACGTTTTTCGCCAGTAAAACAAAATTGACACGGGTCAGTCGTCCTGGGGTTTCGAAATTTGTATTCTGTGTACCAAAATACATCGATCCATATCCTGGGATACGCTGCACAGAACTTGTATTTTTTGTGTGTGATTGTGTTATTGAGCAGGATACATTCTAAATTAAATTTGTTGGAACACATTAGTGAAATGATCTAGAAAATATTGATACACCTGTACAGAAGCAAGAAAACATTGCCAGTAGCTGCTTGGCATCGGTACTTGAAGTAACAAGTTATCTTAAAGATTATTTTGTGCAAGTTCTGTTACAGAATTTAATACGGCTTAGTTGTTCACATGGTGAAGAATTATGAATGAAATCTGTTCTGTTGTGAGAATTTTAGAACTCAAAGATGGAACCGAACTGTTTAACGATTTTAATACAGTTCCTATTGGTCAGGAAAGCCAGGGAAAATGGTGCAGGTCAGGAAAACTCCGGGAGAAAGACTGGAAATCAGGGAAATTTTATAAAATATGCAGGGTGGCCCCAAAGTAGGTATACAGTCCTACAAAGTATGACAGTGTATTAAGATAATTTATTTGCTTTTGTTTGTTCCAAGCTTAAGGTATGAGTGGAGAGAGATTAAAAACAAATAATAAAGAAACTGTAAGTCACTGCTTGTATGGATAACAATAAGTAAATTATATAAAATGGCATGAACTGGTCAGCACGGGACTGTATACCTACTTTTGGGCCGCCCGGTATTTTTTCTAACATTAAGTTCAGCCTAGCTAACCATTAACGTCACAGAATAGAACGTTGCTCAGATTTTTGTGGGTGGTAAGTGGAATATGCGTATGAGCAATTGATCATTATTTGTCTTATGTAAATATTCACCGATATTTATTCCTTATTTATATGTCAACGTCAATCCGACACCTGTCATGGAAATCAGGGAACTTCCTGCCAAAGGTCAAGGAAATAGATTTCTCCAGATCAGTAGGAACCCTGTAATACAAGAGAAAGCTTCGCGTTGGATTTGAGATTCATATAATTTATCGTAAACTTTTTAACATGGAAGTATGTAGACTTCGAGGGAGAATTATCCTATTAGGATGGTCCAGATCTTCGCAGTCCGAAAAAATGATTTCAAATCACTTAAATATAGCAGCTGATAAAATTACTTGAACTGTATATATGTACTAGTATAGTACTAATGATCATCGGAGCGAAGAGTGTGCATTCTACCGGAAGTTAATGCATATGAATGAATTGATGTTCCATATCAGGACTAGACTGGTACCGTGAGTAGCATAAATACTTGTCGCGTCTGATACTTGCATTGTTTGTCGTTAATTTAGTAAACCTATGATATTGCATACTTGTATATCCAGAATATTATATTGTGAACTTTTCATATATATAATATGAAAAGGATCTTGTTTGTGATCTTATGGTAAAACTGAACAGTTTGAGATTAATTTTTGGGTATAGTTATCATCTATCTCGAACTAGTCTTTATCATGTTATTTAAATTAAAATGCGTATTCTAAGAGGGAAGCGAGAGTCAAAATTTATTCGAAAAGAAAGGCAAGAGGGGATTTTCTATTGTCTATTAAAAGCTGTGTTGGCTGTTGTTTGTGATCTCATCGTGGGGTAACGGTTGAAAAGTTTGAAATTAATTTTGAAACATAGCATTTACCCTGAGCTGGGTTTTTATCATATTACTTCGAAATAAGAGCGTACTCTAAGCGGTTAGAGAGGTGAGGTTCAAAATTTGTTTTTTTAAAAATACAGATCTCATGAACCCGCCAAGATAGGAAGATTAAACTCTGTATATAAACTCCTCATGAACACTAAGGGGCACGTGTTCCACAGTTTTGAAATTTTCCGTTTTAAGAGGTAAATTTTTCATAGTTTGGTTCGTCATAGTGAAATCGGTGTTTGTTCTTTGTAATTGCATCGCGCGAAAAGGTTGTTTGAATTGAATTTTGGAACATAGTTAGTACCTCCAGCTGGGATTTCATGTCCTTTTTATTAGAGATCGTAATTTAAGGGGCTCAAACATTTTCTATAAACCTATTTTCCTCGTGCAGAAAACGAGCATTTCAGCTAATATATATTAAATGTAAAAACGTTTGATAGTTAACTTATTCTGCATCACTGGACCAAACTAGACTTCTCGGTACATGAGTGGATCATAATCTAACTTAGGTTATTATCGTATTGCTTTCCCGAAGAGCAGATTCTAAAGGACTAGAGGGAGTGCAAAACTTTATGCCAAAATATGTTTTTTCACGTAGCCCGTCACAGTTTAAGTGACAGCCCCAATACTGTTTGACTAAATTCATCTCCCATCGGCATGGTGGTGGGGAAAGGGGACGACATGTAAAAATAATTGAAAACGACCGATATTGGTGTCCAATCCATAGTTTTCGAGGTCGCTGAGATGAATAATGTTATGCCAGATGCTGTTTTCTTAAGTCCCAACTTCACCCTGGCATGTTGAGAAGTGACCTGAATTTTTATCATTACACTTTCATCGAAATGCATAACCCAAGGGTGAAATCTTTCAAGTACTTTCCATAAACCTGTTCTCTCAATGAGAAGAACCGACATTCAGCTAGTTTATGATGTGAGAATAGTGGGAACGTCCATGCATCGCAAACTTCGTAACAGTATACATTCGCGAACTGTGACTACCCTATGCTGGTGATAATAAGTCATAACGGAAGGTGGTGTAGGGCAATTCATATGTATAAAATACTAGAGTTCAGAGATATCTCCAATTTTCAGAGAGGTTACGTTTGGAAACGAGTGGTTGGTTAGTTGTAGTAAGTGTATCCAGAACTGCGGTGTATCGAGATCAGCAATGTCCAAGGTGGTGACGGTATACAGAACTCTTTGCAAACAAACGGACACCAAGTCAAAATGAAAGAGATCACCGAACATTGAAGAGGGTTGTCACACGCAGAATTCAATCATCATCTGAAACTACCTGTTTCTACAATCATAGTCCGGCGTAGTTGCGTAACTTCATCCATGATCGGATTGCAATTTCAGAATCTCTCTCGTCACCGTTGCCAATGCAGTAGCGCGAAAAAGATTGTGGAGAACATAAACATCGACTACTGATGTTTGGAAGAGAGCGGTATGGTTCAATGAGTAGTCGTTTAGTTTTCGGTAACAAGCCTGGTTTAAGTGTGGCAAATAAACTATGTTCAACACTACCCCTGACCCGCTTAATCCGCCGATTTTAATAATATTAAATGACTAGTGTTTTAGAACAGCGAGTCCGTCGCAATTTTCTCCCCCATCATCGCTTACGCAGTTGTGTTGTACTGCCTGGAGAATGGCTTATTATTCGTCGGGAGACAATGCACGAGTTATGCCTCAATTTCTTAACAAATATAGTTAGTGGTCGAAGTGAGACGGTATGCGGTGGTGTGCCATGCCGCCTGTTTTTTTCAGTAACTAAGACATACCGTCTCTGGTTTTCCAGTGATCAAGACATACTGTCACTGGAAAGTGGACACTGATATACCTTTAATAAATTTGTTTTTATATGCAGTAATTGACGAATAGCTTTGCACGTCAAAGATTTTATTTCTTACGTAGAAATAATTTCTAAGTTGCCAACACGGACATTTTTGTTATCTTTTTCTATGTTTTGTTTTTAAAATGAGATGTCTACAAAGAAGTTAACCCCTTCTGCTATGCAAGAACCCGTGTTGATTGTGCTAGTTGCAGCTGAGAGAAATTAGCCATGGGTCCAATCCAAACAGAAGGAGTGTATCGAGGCGACTCGTTTATCGAGTGTATCGAGAAATGCAAGCTTCTAGGCAACAGTCTCTCATTGTATTTCAACATTAAGGTAGTTGGCATGTCTAGTCAAAATCGTAATAAAACATACCGCCTCTGCTTTTCTTCCGTTTCGAACAGTGAACAGTCTAAAAGTAGTCCAACATCGTATTGATGTTATAAGTTTTATTTAGTTCAGGTGTTCTTATAATTTTGGTAACTGCATGCCTACATGAAAACACCGAGTAATGGTCTGGATGCAGCTTTTGATAGTAGATGCCCCTCATATAGCTGCGGTGCTGAAAACGGGCGGTAATATCTTTTAGCTTTTTACTGTAATCAGTCTTTCTTGATTTGATTCAGTTAATAAGAAAATATGCAATTTTATAAAACGGTTAGACAAGCGATAGTAGTGTTTGGTAGCCCAGATAATAATACCCCAGATATTAGACTAATGATGAAATTGTTTCATTTAAACATGATTCGAACCAAGCCAGATTGAATTTCAGTATTACATGTTATTTTAACTACTCTGGCAAGCAATTTTGTTGATAAACAAGTGTGGCTGGGAAATGTAAAATATACCATAAACTTACTAGTATTTCAGGTAACGTTCCTGTTCTTAGTTCAGTTCGAATAATCAGGATAGAATTGATAAGATAATCAAATGTGATTGGTGTTGTAGTATAGATAAAACTGAAAATAAATACAGTGACTACTAAATGAAATATTAGTCTATTAATATACTTGTTTAAGTGGAAGTTAAACTGCTTGCAATTCTTATGCTACTTCTAAAAGATTTTCTCATTAAGTCTTTGTTCTGTCTAGACTGGAGACTGAATGTAATATCATATCAAACTCCCATCTACTTGTGTTTCTAAGTTTATACAACCATTGTTGCTTTTTCACGTTGTAGTGTGTGCATTTTTTTACATCATCCAACAGTATCATTGCCATTTTCCTCTCTGGACATGCCAGTAGAGCTAACACTTTTATACTGAACTGCTGGAAGGTGAATAATAAAAAAAAAAAATCGTTTGCAAGATGGCCGTCGTTAGGGGTCGCTGCAACTCCAAACGCATGGTTCATCGCGGTGGGTTCAAGGTCGGTTGAATCACGTGGCTGGAGACCTTGATATCGGGCTTTCACACCGTCACCCGTTTCTCCGGTACAACTGTGTAGGGAAACGTTATCATCTGGTGACCTGCACACATTTCGCATTACGGAAAGGGCGAATCAGTAATAGAAAGGAAACTTAAATACCTGTTTGTTTTTTGACAATTGAAATAACTATGAATTATATAATTACTATTTTACCACCCATAACTCTAAAGAATAGTAGGGTTTAGTCTGAAGAAGCACTTCTTACAGGCACGTCATTTACGATAGAAATTGTCGAAGTAATTAAACATTATTTTGACAATCACTACGCACTATGCGTAATATTCGTAGTTCATAGTCAACAATCTTAATAGTTGTTGCAGTAAACTATCAATACTTCGAACGATGGAGAAAGCATGTCATAAGCAATATGTTTGACACAACAACTAGCTTCTTCAGGAAGAAATAGACCCAGGAAATTGCTTTGTAGTGTAATAAATATTTATCATAAACCAATATGAGAACTTTCAACTGCACCACAATTCATTTGATAGACGGTATCCACCAGCGGCATCGGTAATGGGTGACGATGAATGTTTACTCTTCACCTATAAGGTAGAGTAATGCTCCATCTTTTTTTTTTTTTTTTTTTCCTTAGAAGAATAAATAAGTATTGTAAAATAAAGTATAAACTGACAATATTCTTCAGAAAGAAATGTGTAGTTAATTTTTATCCCCTCGGTTTGAAAACGTGGTTCCAGCGTGTTTGGTACGGGACCGAAGAGCTATCACATCTTTGGTAGCGCATTGAGTAGTATTACTTGATACTCTAGGTTCTGTCTTTATAGCCTGATTTCTAAATGGAATCGACAAACAGATACAGTTGAGAATTAGGTGTGAACAATAATATCAATGAGTCCATGCTGCGAAATTTGCCAAAGCTAAAAATAATAGACATGTATCTTATACAGGTATATGATCTGTCTGTCCAATGCGACCGGAATAAAGCATCCAATGCGATACATAATTAAATCGAAAAAGCGGAAAGTGTTTAAGTATATGCCACATCATGTGGAAATGTAAAAGAACTAAGTAGAAATTTGGGTCATTGTAGTTGTGATCTTCATGTTTCTATACTATTGTGATGCGTGAGTTAGATATATTAATAAACAATTTTATTTAATAAAACTGTTTTATAACGAAGGACATTACAATGGTGGTTGTTGCATTGATAGTATTCAAAATCTCAGTTTATTGAATAGAACTTTCAGTTAACTTGGATTACTTGATTAATGATTTATCTATGTATTTTCCAGACAAAACATGTAAATACGCAGGTGGACGCGGAGAATTTTGTGTGTCTGTGGGTAGGATGTAAAGTATATGCAAGAACTTCATGTTCCCGTTCATGGTTGGAAAGACATGTATTAGGTCATGGTGGAAACAAACCATTTCGCTGCATCGTTGATGGGTGTGGCCAAAGATTTAGTTCTCAGGTAATAGTCAATAGCTGTAAATTCAACAGTATATTTTATTTTATTTTTAAATTATAATTTTGTTCTTAATGTTGCCTACAGTTATTTTCGTTATTGATTGCGTTTTCATCTTTAGTATAATGTGATGTAAGCAAGCATAGAGGTTAAAAATTCGAAGTACAATTAAAATGCATGATGTAACATCATTGTTAATGATTTTAAAACTTGTGTTTTCGTTCATGATATACTACACCATAAGTGTCTTAGTTATAAGTAGAGCTAGAGTTTTTAGGGATAGCATCTTTTCTATTTTTTTTTTTTTTCCCTACGAAAACAGTTTCCCGCAGTTTTTGCAGCTACCCCTTAAGGTTGGTTTAAAGGGACAAGTTTTGCCGATAGATGTCACTACATTCCTCATATCTCTCTCATGTATTTTTTACCTTTCACGAAAATTCACAATTTCTCTTACAAATTTCACACTACAGACTTCAAATTTTTAGAGAAGGAACGTCATAACTTACCAAAGGCAACAATCCGTGCTGATTTTTTATTTAGAATTTTCTTCATTGTTGAAATGGTTTAATTGTTGAAATTGGATATCCAAATCTTTAACAATATACTGTTTCAACAATGAAGAAAGTTCTAAATAAAAAATCGGCACGGATTGTTGCCTTCGATATGTTATGAACTTCCTTCGCTAAAAATTTGAAATATGTAGTTTGAAATTTGTAAGAGAAATTGTGAATTTTCGTGAAAGGTAAAAAATTACATGAGAGAGATACGAAGACTGTAGTGACATCTATCGGCAAAACTTGTCCCTTTAAACCAACCTTAATGTAACTGAAAACAACTTAAAACTAGGTACCTTTTTCTCTCTGTAATACGTATTGAATACATTACATATCTATATTAGGAAGGAAAACATTAAGTACTTGTACTTAACAACATTAAGCATCTCTTTTAAGTTGTTAAATGTAAACCTATTTCTGTTTTGAAATGGCAACTCTAGATTGCAAATTCGGCATTCGGATTCGTCTGAAGACTAACTTCAAAGTTTTATTTAGCTAAACCATTTAACTATTGCTTAGGTACCCCACTGTTCTTTTGTAAGCGCTGTTCTAAGTTTTTAATGGTAGGAGTTACATACGTATTGGAAACCATAGATACAAAACAGTTCCATCTTCAAAACTTGCATCTTCTGTCACGATGACCAGAGCCTTGACCAGATTTTAGAAAGTAGTAGCAAAAGAGTAAGAAAGGGGATGTAAAGAATTCGGGGCCGTAATAAAGAATAAAAGGTGAGAAAGAAAGAGAGAAAAGTGTTGGAAAATTGTTCCCAGTTGGAAGCAACATTCGAGATATCGGGTATTTTCGAGTAGCTCATATTTGCTCTAAAGTGCGCACCGTAAAGCCTTAACCCTAACCATTGGTAATACTGGTATCAAGACAAGTCATTTGCCGCAAAGTGGGGTGGTGCTATGCACCGCAGTCCTCATCTGAATTGTATCACTTTCATATTTGTGAAATCGCAGTATTGAATAAATACTAAAAAACATATTGTGTATTACTAACAGTTTCATTTAATTTACCAGTCGAACAATAGTTCCAGTACTGTTTTGTGAACATATACAAATTAAGAGAGAATAGTTGAAATATACGAAGGATCTTCGTTATGGTGGAGTAAGAATGAGCACATCTAATATGGATTATGAGCTTCAGTTTAACACTTACCATTGTACAATCAGCGGCAAAAAACCTGCAACATGAGCATATAAGTTTATTGTGAAATGACGAAGTCTTTACTCCAAAATGAGTGTGCACGGGAGGAGGCCGAGGTTTATCCTGGCGTGATTCGTTCCACTTAGACGTTATGTTAATTCCCTGTGCTGTTAGGCGTAGTTTCACAATAAACTTACATCCTCATGTTGCAGGTTTTTTGCCGCGAATTGTACAATCCGCGGCAAAAAACCTGCAACATGAGCATATAAGTTTATTGAGAAATGAAGAAGTCTTTTGCTCCAAAATAAGTGTGCACGGGAGGAGGCCGAGGTTTATCCTGGCGTGATTCGTTCCACTTAGACGTTATGTTCATTCCCTGTGCTGTTAGGCGCAGTTTCACAATAAACTTACATCCTCATGTTGCAGGTTTTTTGCCGCGGATTGTACCAATATGTCTCTGATTTATGAAGTTTTAGGGGAAAAAATGGCACAATAGTTTACCGTAGACGGCAGACACGTTAATGCAGATGTGTTGATGGAAGCATCATGGAACAAATTAAAATTATAATAAAGTTATAGAGTTTATTATATTAATAATCGATTTCCTTATGGAGTTCTCGAGTAATAAATTTTCAGCTTCATCGTGAAGCTCTCATGAAACTTCCATCGGTATATCTGTATTAACATATGTCATTTACAGTGAACTGTTCTGCCATTTTTCCGCAAAGGAAACTACTAGTTCTGTACCCAAGATATATAATGAAATGTTTATGGCCCATGTTAAATTGAGAAGTTCTTAAATGCATACTGGCTGTTCCCACTCTTGCTTTCTCTTAAGGTGATAAGACAAGTCTCTAGTTTTAAATTCTTATCCTTTCGTCTTATGGACCTTCCTTTTAACGGATATCGGAAATGACAAAACCGAGAGCAGCAAATTCAGTTTCAAAGTTCTGATTTTTAAACTAAAAATGTTGGTTTTCCTATATTATTACTATGTACAGATTTTTCACATTCAGATTGAGTGATGTGCTTAATTTAAAAGAAAGGAAAAAAAAGTACTGAAATATTCCTCTTTCTTTCGTAATGTAATTATGGATACTAGTCACAGTGGACTTAGTGTCGAAACTTACGGACAATGAGCAACATCAGACTCCGGGCAAGGTTTCCCTTCTTTTATCTGTTAAAACAAGGGATGAGTGTACACTCTTCAAGTGGGTACGAAGGTTTTTAAATCTAGAAAAGTGTTTTCGCTGTGTTAGCTGTGGAAGCTCTAACTGAAACTAATAGTAGTACATCAGCTATACTTCCTTCTGTCACAGTACTGTATAGGTAGGTAATATTTACTGCTGTGCTTGCCACTTAGCTATCAGTACCAAATAAATTTATCTCGCAATATATATATATATATATATATATAAGATTAACACCTAAGGTGATATTTTTTTAATATTTCAATGGTGTATCCAATAATATATTTTTAAAGTTGTAACCATGAATGTTTCTTTTACTTCCATTATCCTTTAATAATTCCAGAATGCCTTGGAGAGACACGTGAATAGTCACTTCAATCAAAATGTTGGAGCTGGAACAAGCTCAGGAACTAAACGCAATTTAGATGCAACACCAAATAAAATGTTCCGAAGAAATGGGAAAAAGCTGCGCTATAGGCGAAGACCTTGGTCAGGTAAGATTTTAACTACGAGCTTATTTTGAGAGAGGCGAGAAATCCAAGAAATTTGTTATAAGTTTGAAATAGTGTAGTTTGTTTGGATTTAGTTTTTTCGTGATTTAATTTAACATATTCTGTTCTTCCTCATTTGTTTCTTTTTTAGGCTTTTTCTTCCAGTAGCATTTAGTCCATTCTGAAAGAAAATCAAATGAAAGTTCATTCAATTTCTTTTTTTTTTCTTTCTTTTCTATTATGGTCAGGATACTTCGATTTTCGTTTGAATCTTTTAATACGTCTGTCTGTTACTTCTGTAGTGTTCAGGATAACGTGTTGCATTTTTCTGTAACACCATATCTCGAGTACCTAAATTTTAATTTTCTGCTTATCAAAGTGTCCATGTTTGTAATTCATACAAAGCACCATTTCCTACAAACTCCTATGTTATTATCGATGAAACTTCTTCAATGCCTGATTTGCTTCCTTTGAAGCTAATTTTCTTTCCATTCAATTCGTATCTTTCGAATAAATAACAAGCACTACATGACACAAAAGCAGGAAACTTCCTTTCTTTGGTAAATAATCTATTTACATACAGTATTACAGTAACAGTAGTGAAAGTTCATATCACTGTCTCGTGTGTTTCTCTGTTTACTTGTTCTTTTTCCTATAACTGCTCTTCGGTTTCTGTTACGTTCTTCAGGTACATAGTCGATTCTCAAAATAAGTTAGTACTCTTAACAGAAAGTTCTAACTAGCCTGTATTGTTGAAAGCTATTTCTCAAAATCTGTTGACACTTCCTTTAGTTTTACGGCCGTTTTTGTTTCTTTGCCACAAGTACTTTCTCATTTTGACCTTCAATAAAGCCTCTCTGACGTCTTTTTATAATGTACGTTCATGTAAGCCTTCTATATATTTCCTTTATTCGTATTTCGTTAAGTCTCTTCTCCTTCGTCAAGTGTAGTATTTCCTCTATTATCAGGACTTGAAGTCATTTACTAGTGTTAACGATTCCATTATGCTTTTGGTTGGAGTAATTATCTCTTTCTTGTTTCATTCTGTTTATACACTGTGTTGTGAATGAAAGTGAAACTATTCCTTCTGGATATAGCTTTTCTTCTTTTATACTATTTTCACATTGGTATCTCTTGCAAATGGGTTCGTTTTTTTTTATTTCCATTGAACAATGGTACGTTTTAAAAGTTTAACTAACAGTTCTTGTATTTTTTATTTTGTTCATTATGTATTTTGTGTATATGTGTGTATATTTGAATATAGGGTTTCCGCTGACATGGAAATCCTGGAAGAGTGAAGGAATTTTTATTTTACCCATTATTTGATAGGGAATATTTTATAAAATAAATTTGGTGAAGGGTTAAATCTCAGACTATAATTGTTTCTGACTGTACATGCATAGTTTTGGATGAACACCCAGGTGGGGAGAATTACAGTAGCTTTTGTACATTATGTATAAGCGAAGAAATTTGTAAATCGTTATTTGGAAATCCTGGAAAAGTCAAAATTCGTGCTTGCCAAATAAGTGGGAATCCTGGAGTAGCTTGATATTCGTCTGTGTAGTAATTAACACTTAGCTGTGTTTTTGTAGTTTTTTTAATGTAGGCGTATTAGGAACTGTGCAGATTTTTCAAGGTAGTCTTGTAGTTCTATATAGTAGCATGGCATGATTATCTTTGATGGCATAATCCTGAATGATCCCTCGTAATAATTAGGTTAGCCCACATAATCATAATCGTGGGACATAACATGTTTGTACATACTCTTATTAGCTATCATTTCTAGCGCTGTGGATATCAGGCCTTCCGTAAAAGATTCCTCGTGTCTGAGGGTCTTGAAAACATCATTTTATCATGACCTTGATACTTTCCACTGCCGCTTAATAATGTTGCATACTGAATTTACTTCTTCAATGTTTCAGCGCGAATGTTTGACTACTTTGATACTGGAATCATGGAGGGACTCCAGCACCGATTAGTTACTTTGACTGAGAAACAGGCTCAGGGTGATGTTTCCACTGCAGGAGGAAATACGGTGGCATTCCATAGTAAGGTTGGTATAACATCAAATTTAAATCAGAACTAAGAATATTTTGTAAGAATGGGGATTGAATGATCAATCTACATAGATGGAGCTGCAGTTATGACGTGAGTTGAAACTTGTGTAAATGTAAATGTGTGAACTTTGCTAGTAGCGTTCCAAATAATACATACCAAACGCGAAGTACTTAGTAGAACAGACTCTTAAGCTTCTGATACAAGATACTTAAGTTCTGACAGTCTTAAAGTTCTGAGATCATGGAAAACAATAACTTGATTATAAATCAATTCTATTGAATTGTAGTACCAATAGGTAATTTTATAGTATTATGAAACTCTGTAATACAGTCATATCATAATCCTTCCGAGGTTTCCGGATTCATTATATTTAAAAAAAAGATTGGTACAAAAAAAAAATCATTCTTAAATGCATAAGCTACTAGCTTTTGTTTTATAAAATGTAAGAGATGATCGATATGTTCTCCCTTGCAGAGGCGGTTCACCAGACACCAGTCATTTATGTAATCTAGTTCCTCCAATACGTTTTGTAACATCTGTTTGACTATGATTCAACAACCGATAGTTTGTCGAGTCTTTGATATGTCAGGTTGTACAGGAGGTTTGTTTTACATATGTCTAATTTAACCTTAGAGAAGAAGAGAGGGGTTTGCATTAAGTCATCTCTGCGAAAATACAAGAGCACCCAGAAAGTTCTATGGGGCCCGTAGTGCTATTAGATGACCTTCACTAACACAGTGTACCTATAGTATTAACCATTGTTGTAGCATGCCCAGGTAGTTCGCACTAGTAACTATGGGCTTGGAAAAAAATTACGACAAGAAATGACAAGTCATATTCACCCTGGATGTGTTTTATCGTTCCATAGAAATTTCCGTTACTTCATTACTGAAAACTAACTTCATCTTAAACTGCTCTTGAAGCAGTACCGAAACTGGAAACAGACTGCAACGAACATTATGATGGCCAGAGCTCGAACATCTGCACCAGGACTTTTGTCCTATTAGCTTGTGCCTGCTGGAGCACATGAGGTGCAAGTTTTCTGGAATGTTCGGTTAATTGTTGAAAGCTAAATTATTTGCTAAAATGAAGAACAATTATGGTCACATATGAGAAAAGAATTAGAAGAAAATAAACTTTTTCCAAAGAGTGGATGTGCATTGGGTACTGGTCAATTCTTCGTCATTATGGGTGATAGTAGTGAGATTTCGAACAGAATACGTCGCAAACAGGGTGAAAACTTCTGTCGCAGTTTCCTACGAATGACTCGACTGGCCTGTTCGTTTAACAGTCTAAAGCAGGGATGCAAATAAGCACTTGCCCGAGGCGAGTGGTTCATCGGTGCGGGCGATTATTTAATATCATACCGAAGGTAAATAAATGATTCCTATTGTGTAATGTGGGCTAGTATTTTTTTTCTTGGGCTAGTAAAATTTTGTTGCTTACTTGCATCCCTGATCTAAAGGCAACCAGTCTGGGAGAATATTCGTGTTCCACTTACACGTATAAATTGTTTTGTTTGTTGTAGGTGGTTCTTATTTTTATTTTGAACAGAAATTTAGTTTTATTATCTTTGTGAAGTGATCGTGGCAAATCCAAGCATACAAAAACTCCTTCTATTCACGTGTAATATATACTATAATGGAGACACCACTACTGCAAGCGGGGGAAAAGATGCAGGTACTGCGCTTTTTTCCCACCAAAACACTTAAAATGCAATTGCGGGAAGGGCAAGGGGGAAGTGAAAGAAAGAGAAATGTAACAGGTTAATGTTTCTTCATAGGGTATGCTGGTTGTTGTAGCCACAGTTAAACAAAAACGCGAGTGGAAACAATCAGAAATAGGATTCCAAAAGAGCGTTATACATGTATGTATGCATTACGAGTCTTTAAAAACCCGGAAGAAACACTAGTGAAACGCGTTAAGCATTTTGTAGGAATGTAAATGAGTATACAGTGCAACGGTGATTTAACAAATTTAAAAATGGCCTTGAATCCTCCAGGATGAACTACTATTGGATGTCTACAAGTCACAGATTGGACATTCATGATGGCAATTCAAGCTGACAATTGCCGGACTGAGGCATTAGAAGAAACATTTTATTGCAGTCCTCACATGAAATGACACCGATTCAGAAAGCGACACGAGTAAATGCATATATTCCTCTCTTCTGGGGAATTACCAGTTTGTAGACTTTGTATACGTTGGAAACTGAGTTCTATATGTACTCTCCACGGTACCTTCGTTGATTGGTATCTTATGAACTCTCTCGTTAACAACTAACATCGATATAAGATTGTGCTTTGTTTTTAGAGAACTGCACGAAATGTGCATCATGAACAGTCATTAGACCAGATGATTGATGTAACTGTGTACTCAGTAATTGGAATGTATGCCTGAGAAATTGAAAACCGTGGAGCCTGTTTATGGATCGCAGGGGTGTTCGGAAACCAATGGAATTTTCCATATTCCCGCCTTTCCATCTGTTCCGTGTGTTAGACAAACCTCTCCGGGAACAACAGTTCCAAATACAGAGGGTGACCACACGTAGGGCAATTTTGTTCACGGTCCACTGAGTTCTACCATCTGGTCTACGCGAGCATTGGAGATTGGTTATTGCTAATGATGGAGACTATTTCTGATTTCAGGTACGTCTTACTTCATGCTACAGTCTCTTTCTTCGTAGTTCAAAACTCGACTTGTTTTTTCGGTACCTAATAGTTGTAGATGCAACTGTTTATCTTATCTTCCTAGCAATTTTATTTCGGTATAATGTGTCTCGGATTTCAACTGCTAAGTGAAATCTGTAGAGGAGAAAAACAGTATTTAATTCATAAAATAAATAAATAAATAAAAACTTCAGCAAGTTCCGTATTGTTGAGAAGTTCGTAAGTTGACACACCATACGCTATGAAGAAACACTGCTCAATAGTGTGGAACTCCTTGAAAACATTAACTACTTCCGATTACATTAAACTTATTTTATTATTATTATTATTATTATTTATGAGGAAGTGAAACACGAAGTTCTAATATATTTAAATTTCGAAAGTAGTTTGAAAATTAATCCCAGACAGTAAAATTCGAAGAACACGCAAATCTATCACCACAGGATATGATAGTCTCCTTTAAGTTATATGGCGTAGCTACAGAACGTATATTTTTATTTGTATTTTATTTATTTAATTTTTTAAAAGCAGAAGATGATAAGTCTTGTGTGCAGTGTATATAGTAGTAGCACTGGGCATTCAAAATATACTGTACACTGTTTTAAACGTTATTGTAACTTTTGTATAGCCATACATACAAAATATGATTCATATTATTTATATATTATTTGCTTCTAATCTAGTTCTACGTTGATTTGAAAATTGTTTGCGGTAACAATAATCTTAGTCGAAATATTCAGATTTGGAATACGATATTAATAAAATTACTAGGTACATTGCAGTAAATGCTTCTGTTGTCCCATACATCGCACGTAGTTAGGTAGATATTAATGTAATTATCGAGTAAGTTACGTTCTCGCAGTGAATAGTTACTATAGTCTGGGCTGAATTATTGCGGCACAATCAATCGTTGTGATAATGTATGTGATAATCATTTGCATCTTATTGTATGTATATCACCGTTATATGTGCATCTGTAGCCCACAAAGTTTTTTAATATAGAGCAATCTTGAAAAGAACAATGTCCTATATTTAATTTATTTTATTTTTTAAAGACTGAAATAAAAAAAAAAAGTTATACAATTTTTACTATTTGTAAATACCATGTAGCAGGAGATAATCGCATACATCATTATTGTCATTCAACTGGCGTTCCATGATTTGACGTTTCCATTAATAGTGGCTGGGTACTTATAGTAGCTTATTAAAACCAAATGTTAAAATTAACAGGCTAATTCGGGAGCTCATTATACTCTTAGTGTGTTCAAATATTCGTGTACTGGTAAGAATTTGCAAATTTTGATCTAAAGTTACATAGTATATCATGTAACTATCCATGTTTTACGCTGTAAGATTTATAATTACCGGTGTATAAGTATTCATAATCAGAAAAAAAAATATTATAATTATTTTTGTGATTGCAACTGGCTTTTAACCGGTCATGAAGCGCTTCCATCTACCCTATATGCTTCTACGTGATACATGTAAGGAGAAATAATGTTATTCATTGTGTACTCTCTTGTTTCAGTATGTGACAACTGGTTCTCCAGGTAAATTACACATTATTGAGGAGGGTCCCTATTGGAGACATCTTAGTTATCTGTGTATTATCATCATAGACGATTCTGATGCAATGGCTAACCACAGCATTTTCCACGCGTTATTACCCACAGAGTTTTACTACAAGCAACAGTCGTTTTGCTGAAACAATCTCCTCTACACACGAAGGAATGTGATCAAATAGTGTGGACTCCAAAGTGCTGATATCAGTTTTAAGTTGGTTTCGCTCAAACCAAACGGTTGTCGGGTCTGCAATTTAGACTGAAGTAGTTGAAGAAAGTACTTTCGTCTTTGAAGACAAGTGATTCATACTTAAGTTCACAGTGAAACTTTCAATAGGAGACAGCTTAATTGTACCTTGTTCCTCCCCATCTAAAATCTGCTTCCATTTTACATGTTTATCATATAGAGATATATCAGTTGTGTAAGCTTTCGGGTTATTAAAAATTTCATGAAAGTCAAGGTTTCTTCAGCACCCATAGTTTAAACTTGTACAGACAGACGGAGGTTTGGTGATATGATTCCCGAGAAATTCCCTTGAGGAGGGGGGGGGGAGAACCTTCAATTAAAGTTCAATTATAGTTGTGAAATTTAATTACTTTTGTCCAAATCAGAAGCAAATAACATAACCTTTTTCTTTCTCGTGCAAGATGCTTTATATTAGCCTTCAGCATGAATTACTATCTATTACAATTGTTTGCCATTTTTTGCGACCATAAACTCAACAATAAACCAGTAATAATCCATTGGGAAAATAATTATTGCATCTATATGTTCACTGTACGATCCATGTTTTTTTATATTTTAATTAAAAAGATGAAGTGTCACTCCCCTTATATTATTACTCAACTTTCTATGAATATTGACGCCATTTGACGACTACACCATATAGGAATTATGTATGTAGGTTTTAGATACTTCCAACTTTTACACTTAAAGAAATAAAAAACTAAATAATGCTGTTGACTGTAGAGATTACATAAATGCAATCACATGAAGATGATCATCTTTAATATCAATGTAGCATAACTTATATGTTAATGATTTGTAAGTGTATTAATGTGGAAATCAGTTTCTATGATCTATTTCACCAATACATTTAGTATACTTCTAGACCAACAGCAGCAGCCAAATGTTTGTAGATTTTAAGTATAAAAACAAAATCTAACCTCGAATCGTGGAGGAGGAAACTATTGACTCTCATAAATTTTCAACAACCAGAGAGTTACAATATAATTTATTTCATAATTTTTACGTAAAGAAATTCTCAGCCAACTGAGAAATTAAGATTGGATCATTCTAAAATATTCTGTTATGATAGCAGCCATAAGCAAGGAATTTTACATCCCTTACTGAGTTTTTCATGCTGGTGGCAAGGCATACAAAATTAGATGATCAGGAATAATTACGGATTTATTAGCCATACCAAACCATTTCACTTAGTTTTTCGTTCACACTTAGTATAACCTCGTTCTCGTTCTCTGAATCCTTGTGGTATCAGTTTGTGTGGAACTTGAAATTCTGAATTTTGAGTCTTATTAAGAATGAAAGAACATGCATTCTGCAGGGCAGCATACACGAATTCAGAGTACTGTGTAAAACTATCAGCTTTTGTGCTAATTTCAAGAAAGCCTTATATACGTGACTTCCTTCTTAGAGTAGAAATATTGGCAGACTATCTCGTATGAAAATGTGAGAAATACTGTTTTCGTGTACATCATCAGCATTGATTAAACTTTGGCTGTGGTTTCGCTATTTGGCATTTGACAATATAACAGCACATTTAAGAAAGAAAAAAAAATGTGTTAGTGCTTAGTTCGATTGTTAGTTTTAATTATTTTTTAAAAGATATTTGGTGTAAACATATATTTTACAATTTCAGGTGTTGGCTCGGAGAATGGAATTTGACGGAAAAGCCAAGGTTTTACTGCGATGGTTTCCTGAAGATATGTAAGTTACTTTATATATATTTTACGCTTCTAGTACTTATATAGCTTTAAATATCGAATAGGGCTGAAGATTTCTACGATGTATAATGAAGAGAAATGTTGGCTTAATAAGGATAGTTGTCGGAGTGACCAGCAGAGCATAAGTAGGTGAGAAAATGTAGGTACTACATATTTTTCAGCTAAAGTAAGATACAACTCCACCAATGTTCTTCTGGGTACTTAACTAAAGGTAATAGTATAATCTATCTATCTATCTATCTATATAAGCATAATTTTGATTGTATTATACAAATATGTGTTTTTATACATAAACACATATTTGTAAGAAAACGGCACTATACTGGCAATACTAACGTTTTTTTATGTTAGTGTTCTCAGTACAGTGTCCATTTCCCTCGTACGTTAATTTTCGTTTTGATAAAGTCATTTGGATACACTTGATTGATCGACAAAAGAGTTAAGAGTAGATAAAATTTTGATGTTCGGTATTCCTTTTTCTTATTCCAGTCGACTAAGAAGTTCTATATAAGGTTTTAGGCAATCAGTCTGTCCGAGTATTCTGAGATACGTTCACTCCGCGATTGTAAACGTAACTGGGTGTTCTAATGAAGAAAGAAACGTATAATCTCTGCACACGAGAGAATCGCAATCGGGTGTATATGATTCTGGCTGTTCGTAGCTCTATGTATAGTGGGTATGGATGGTTGTAACCCGATGTTGGACATCCCTTGCTATTGCTAAAATTTTTATATTTCCTTATTGCTAAGCCTATAACAGCTACTAGTTCTATGATCAACGCTAAACGGTATTCTAGTTTGTACGATACGTTAATCAAAAATTGTTCGCAATAATAAAATTCTAAAATCAAACTTGCCCTAAATACAAAAGCAATCCATAGCTTTCTTTATACATGTTTGAGAGGATAGGCAAGTAAGTTCGAGAATTCCAGTATCAGCAAAACTGTACGGTATAGCTTTTCTTATACTTCATGCTGGGATGGACCATTCAATAAGTTTTCTGCACCAACAAAACTGTACGGTTTCAAACAGTTTAGGTTAGTTTAAGGTAATTTTTGTTTTGTAATGTGTTTCATTAACTAGATCTTTCTTATGAAATAAACTCAAAGATATTCATTTTTTCTTCTCCAAATGCTTATAGATCTGCCCTTCACTTTTTCTTCTCCAAATGCTTATAGATCTGCCCTTCACTTTTTCTTCTCCAAATTCTTACAGATCTGCACTGAATGTAAAAGATCTATAAGAATGAGGAGGGAAAAAATGAGTACCGTTGGGTTTGTTGATAAGATTGCTCTTTAAGTGATTAACATTACAATAGATACTTCTTCTTTTGTTCTTTTTCTTTCTTTGGAAAG
Source organism: Thermobia domestica (assembly GCF_964235325.1). NCBI lineage: Eukaryota > Metazoa > Arthropoda > Insecta > Zygentoma > Lepismatidae > Thermobia > Thermobia domestica. Next base: position 129,075,701 of record NC_137456.1, on the reverse strand, counting down.
GAAATCAGTTCTTTTTTTTTTTTTTTCTATATAATTTTTCTAGATTGACGGAAAGCACACACAGGAATTTATCGCGCAAGTAGGTTGGATTCGCGTGCTCGCAGACTCAAACTCGGGTGAACTAAAACACGATTGAGTGAAAACTAGTAAAACGGATCCCATTTCGTAACATCAGGGTTGGAAAAGAATATAAAACAGTCCCAAAATATGACCATTATAGCTTTTAGATTTGTTGAGAACACGTCGGTTACCTGTTTGTTAGTGGCCAGCGCGCCTTCGGTGCTTGGAGTCCCGGGTTCGCGGTAGGGAAGTCTTAAAAAAAAGTTGAATTCATTACAGAATTTGAGATTCCACTTCAAGCTGTTGGTCCATGTCTCATATGGCTTTTGTGCCGAAAGGTACACTAAACTCTAACCAACCAACCAAACACGTTGGTTACAAAGCCGGAAGTAACTTAAATAAGTTACGGTTAATCCTTGGGCCGTTCTGTTACTGTAACAACCTCAAGACCTGAGTTCACTTCTTTAATTTTACTGTTTAAGATTTATTTTAATCATGGTGTAAGACGTTCAAGTATTTATCAACTTATAAATGTGTAAGTGATTAATTTTTACGTTGATAATGCTATCACTGGTATTCATGTGAGGAAGAGAACAGGTAAGACTAATAGAAATACGATTTTTCCGTACATCGAACAATAAAAGGTGTGTCTTGTCATTTGGCATTGTCAGTTTATTATCTAGGTATTATTTGTCCCAAAGAAGCTGACAGATAATTAATTGTTGTCAGTTGAAAATCAAATATCCGTAAGACGTGGCTTTTAAATTTCGTTTGTGATTCTTATCAGCAAAATCGTTGAGAATTGAAAAACTTTTGTTGATCAGAAATTCCACAGGCTAATTTAATATTGTTTTGTATCCATATAGACAGTAAGTAAATTACAGTATAGTCATGTATTAAGTTGTAATGCTTTGGTGAAAGTAAGCTTTCTTCAAGACTTTTGTAGCGCAAAGTTGCCATTGGGTAAGAGATTTATTTATTTATTTATTTTAAATTAAATAACTCTTTGGTAGTTCATTAGTAGTTATTTCACTTAAGTCACTTTAATGGTATCAAGTTCTTCAAAATATTAGTATCTCGTATCTATGATGGTGAAAAGTGAAATAGCGTTCACATTTATCTGAAACTTGTAGTGCAAAGGGATTTTTATTTTTTTATTGTTTAATTTTCACTAATAAGTAAGTAGCTAGACTAGTAGGTATGTACTGTCGATCGTTGTGTATGTGCACACAGGGAATTGAGAAAACTTAATAGAATTGTCACTTAAGTAAGTTAGAATACGTAATGCAGAAAGAATTTTGAAGTACTTTTTAAATGAAATAGTGCTTCACAGTAATCAGTATTTATAATGCTAGATTAATAGTTGAAGTAGAAACACACTGTTAGTAGTATTTTAGAAAGAGAAACATGACCATAGTGTTTTGTATATGTTATGAATGATGGATTCGAGAAGTTTGTAAGTGCTTTACTTGAAGGGTATGTATTGCAGTTGCGGGATAAGTTAATTGGTTTCTTTTATATTTTGTAGTTGGTTGTGGAAGGAACTACCAAACATCAGAACGGAGACCCTATTGTAAGTTTTCTTTTTGACATAATTTAGAAGAAAACGTCGAAGTTCAGCTTCCTTCCTATTTATCAGTAATACCAGAATGAACGTCACGAAAGTGTGACGTAGGTCGATTATATTGTCCAAATTGGACCATCGCTGAACTGTTACTAGTTGTGAATATTCAAATATGAAATCACTCATGAAAACACTATTGTGTGTGTGTCATATAAAACTTCAGAATAACAGCAGATTTTACTGTTAGCTTAAAATGATAATCTGCATTGCCGTAAACTATTACTGAGAGCTGCACTGCAGGCATTATTTTTACCATTTGAAGTTGAACGGCGTATTCAAAACATACAGTCTTATCCAGGATATATAGCAACAAAATAAGACTTTGGTAAATATGAAAATAGAAAGAAGAAAAAAGGGCTTACGTGCTCATATTTGTATGATTAATATTTCGTGTGAAAATCATACTTATCGATGAAAATGCCCTTAATGCTGATAGGGTTCATTCATCCACTGGAAATTTATTTTTAAAAAAGAGCCTGAAATTAGTGTGCATTTTTCCTTTGCCATTTTATTGATTCAGATGTACTGCAATTATGCATATACGAGAGTTACTAATCAATCGTATTATCATCCGTAAGAAAAGAGAGAAGAAAAGACATAAAAACTGTGTTAATATATACGAAAGTTAAATACATACGTATGGTACTTTTCACATTTCCGTACGTTTTCAAGGAATCTAATAGGACACGAATGTTCATTTCATGACATCAAAGAGTTACCACTAGAATAAGGTTCTCTTATTAACTGGAAACTTAGATACTTAACTATGACTACGGAGCATTTATTCGCACATTCACATCAATCTGTTTCCACATAGTTAAGGGAACACTGCGAGACGGTGGACAGCGAACTTTAATGATGAGTAGTTAGATTACAATTCAAGCTATTACCGTTTCTCCACACTGAAGATTAGTAATGCATTACAAGTGCTTTAAAGCATCTGGAGATTGCGAAGAAGTAGCATTGTATATATGTAATTTTCGAATATACAGTGCTTACCACTCATTTTGATCGTTGTGCGATGCGAATATTAAAATAATAATAGATTGAGAACAATGACCGAAAGAGTCAAACTTACGATAATACATAAAAGCTAATACGTACACTACAATGAAGCACTAAACCACTCAAATACAAGTCCAGTAATATTAACCATGCATCCTCTTATTTAAATTAAAAAAAAAAAGGAATATTTAAAAATACATGTAATGTTTTTTTTTTTTTTTTTCTTTCTGATTTATGTCAGAAGCCGATTAATGAGGAATATTTTCACAATAGTTAATCCACAGACCTTTTGCTAAATACACGTCGCAAAATATGCAGCACCTGTCGCGTTTCAGTAGTGCTTGCAGATGGGGGGGGAGAATCAAGATTAGGGAAGAATTGGTGAGATTAGAGAAATCCCGTGGACATGATGTCCACCACCACATTCATCTCTAATGGAACTAGAAATCCCAAAGTTGAGCACTTTTCCACTACCCCTCTCGTTATAGTTGTTTTGTCTAACAGCAGTAATGATATCCACAACAGTCATATTTTAAATACAGTTTACTGTGTACTTGGACTAACCAGTATACAGTAGGTACTGTATACTGGTTAGTCCAAGCATACAGTAAACTGTACTTCACCAGGTTACTATTTTCCTGTACAACGAAACAAAAAGCGTAGACGCAAGAAAATAGTAGAATCTACCGACTAATCACAATAAACAGCATTTTGCAAATGTTTTAGAATTAATCTGTAATGAACTTTGATAACATGACTCCCTGATAACGTTATCCATGACTATCATAAGCAACGTTCAGTCTGTTTCGTACGCGTATCGAAACTTAAAAAAATGTTCGTAATATATCACCCAAACGTTAGCAGTTAATTCAGTATCTGAAATAAAAGTCGTCTGAGAAATAGTGGTTTCTGAGTCATCATCATATCTTAATACTACCTTTTTCGTCTAGTTTACGTTTTCAGCGTTAACATTGTTACTTCAGTGTGTCGAACAACATACTATATATATATTTTTACCTAAATAACTGTTTCAAATGGTTTGCTTTTCTGTAGCTTTTTTGAAATATTGCAGCTGCTAAAGAAAATTTTGTAATGAACGGTTTCAGTCTGTAAAGCATTTCTGTTTGAACGCACATTGTTCTACTTATTTATCTTCTTTATGCACCTGCACGTCGCTCTTATTAGGTTTATCTTATGTTAGTATCTGAAGCTTTAGGTAAGTTTCAAATCCATTGTATCATTTTGCTCATAAGTTACTTTCGTATAGTATGAAGTACAAAATTAATAAATGGTAAAATATTATTGCACACTTTAGTCTTCGCACAATTTATAATTAATTTTCAGAGTAAATTCAGAAAATTTTCTGATCAAAGTTTGTTTATCGATATGTTTTGGATTAACAATTGCGATTTATGGATAGGTTTAGTTGTTGATGTCTTCAGTAAATGGTAAATATTTTGCAGTACAAGTAAAATAAACTTCCATATTCAGGCAATGTAAAACCACGCTCAGGAATTCTAGCTATCATTCTACTTACAAATTCCTGTAATTCCTGAATATTATTTGTACTTCCGAGATTTCGACTCTCCCCTGGAGATTGTCACGGAGGATAAAAACAGAAGAAAAATAAATTCAAGGACTAAAATGGAGTGGTGTGCTGGAAACGCATTTTATCGAGTTCATCGATCACATATCAAAAACTATTGTTGAACTTATATTATCGTTGAACTTGACAAAGTGCGTTCCAGCACCGCTCTTTCCTTGTAATTCCGTTCCTTTATAGTCCTTGATTTTATTTTTCTTCTGTTTTTATCCTCCGTGACCAAAACTCCAGGGCAGAGTTTTGGTCATGGAAGTAAAAATGATATTCAGGAATTGCAGAAATCTGTGAGTAGAGTAACTTCCATACGTTTATATTTGTTTAGAGCTCATCAAATAGAACGCTAGAAACAGCGAAAAGTAGTATTTTGGCTTCTCATGTGAACATTCCGTACTTATATCAGCCGAATCTATCAAGAAATGTTTGATTCACTACTACAAATGGAACAAAGATGTTCTAATAAATGTGAATCATTTCAGAGCTACAAAAGGTCGAAACAGTGAGGAAGGCTACCTAATTTGACTAACGGAACCCACAGAAAGTTATTTTTATCAAATATAGAATAAAACTTGTTCTTTCCACTCGTATATTTCTGCAGAAAACTACAGTTTCGAACGTACACATGGATACAGAAGCAGTAAGGAAGAAAAAGGAGTTTGAAAATAAGACTTGCGTAAACCCGTCCCATGTGTGATTCCACTGGAGTAAGTTTTCTGGAAAAATTAGTTACCACATTCCTCACATAAGAAACCTCTGATCTCTGGATTAGCACAAAATTTACAATACAATAATTCACATGACATTTATAGGAACAAAACTTTTACACAAATCCAATATCAATACAGAAATGTTGGTTATGGAATATATTTTTATTCAAGTAAGGAATCTGTAATTGAATTTGGATAGGAGTCGTCGAGACCCAGACTGGACGTCATTTCTGTTTTCCGAATTTAGGTGCGCTACCAACTCGAAAACCAGATGACATAGCGATATAATAGGAACACGTAAAAACAGACTTCGGGGAAATAACCTTCAGTGAGGATGAATCCATGCAGATTTATTATTATTGTACTTTAATTACTTTTTTCTCCTCTTCCTGTGGACGAATCCTGGGTAGATTCGAAACTTCATGATTTGCAAAAACATACGAATGACAAAGTGGAGTTTATCTTTCATTTGATTAGGAAGCCAGAGGAGTAACTGTTTTTATCGAGTTAAACATAAACTCCAGTATTCACTCTTTCCAGACTACTATTTCAATCATGTGCCACCATGTTGGGTGAATATAATGCAACATGGAGATTTATGGGCAACATGGTTATAAAAGAGACTTTTGTTGGGAAAAAAAGAAATGCTATATTGGTGGCAAATTAAGTCCAGTCACATCTATTCGAACGTGGAGTAGTTCCAGAGAGAGTTAATTTATTAGGTATTGAGAAGTTTTATTCATTGTAAGGCTATAAAGGAGTATTTATGAAGCGTCCTAGAGGAACTCGGAGAGGAGTGCAATAATTCTGTTTATTATTTTTTACTTGTCTAGTTCCTGGCTATTCTTATGTTGTTCTTCAAGTAGCTTGGTTAAGCTGATTTTAATATAGTATAACGATCTTAATAGGAGAATACTGAAAATCAGTTTCAATCGAGTAATCATTACACAAGTTTTGCACGAGTCTGGAAGATGGATATTCAGATAAAATAGTTACTCGTTTGAATTTAATTTTGAAAACATTATTTGTAGGTTCTGTTGTCCACTCAGGTTGTCTTAAAGATTTACCTTTCTCGCTTTTCAACAAGTTAGTTCTGTAACGATGCAATTTTCGACTCTATTTAGTAGAATTTTTTTATATTTTATTATAATTACTTTCCCGTTCCTAACATAGTCCTTAGTCCTCTAGACATACTAGAGTTTTTGCATTTGATTGATTCTTTCAGAAACAATCCTGTTTTTTGAGAAATAATCGTGTACAAAATTCTGTAGATGGTATTAAATTAGATACCGATTGGCTATACGATTATTACTTACAATTTCAGCATTATTACAATTGCGAATTATCATTGTAGTTACGTTTTGTAACATGTTCAAATTTCTTTTCTAGACTGCCAGACGAATGGGTTACTGTGAATGAAGCGTGCAGAAGACGAAACATTCCAATCCACAGTTTGCCCCCGTCATCCGTAAGCTCCCTCCAGTCGGTATTATTTGGGACCCAACCATCAAAGCATCGGCGCAAGACGAAGGCCTCATGACCATAATTGGAGGAGACACCAACCAAGGAAGACAGATAGGTCACTGCCATGGTCTCTGAAATTCTCAGGAGAAAGGATCTCCACTTGGAATGTGGGAAAGAAGTGTAAGATAGCCGTGTTGTGTGTATATAGTTGGTTACCCATCTGTCCCCTCAAACAACCAGCGACCCAAACACTGCCACGTGGCTGGATCTGGAATGAGCTTGGGCGGTTGTTGTCAGTGACATAACGCCTGGTTCAGTTCGATAACAGTTTAAAAAGAAAGAAAAAAAATGTATTTTGGTTGTACATATTGCAACTTGAAACGTATTCTGTTCCCGTTAATTTTTTTAAAATGAGTTTTTTTGAAACAAAGAAAGTTTGGTTTGTTCAGCTAGTGATAATTCATATAGATATATATATAATTTATATATGTATATGTATATTGAAATGAGAAAGCCTGGCATGGAAGCCAAAAATTAGTGCATTAATGTAAATCTCAGTAACCCATCACTGCCGAATTTTAACCTGCCACACTATATGTGACATACTGAGGATTAAATGTTTTTTTTCCAAAATCACTGCCATTTCTAGCAAGTACTAGTTGCCAGGACTTCAACCAAAACTGGTTGCAGTTTTCACTTCTGTACTGTGCCATATTGGTGTCATGCTATTTTTTCATGTGGTGTGTGACAAAATGAAAAGAAAAAGAAAAGCAAAAATGTTAATCTCAGCGGCTCAATGAAGTCAGCACACTTGATCTCTTATTACCTTGTGTCTGGTCTTGGGTAAACAAAAGCAAGAAAATGTAATGAAAGTAACGCGTTACAGTGCATTTACTTTTAAAATGATATCCTATAATGTATTCGTTTTTAGTTAATTTTAAAAGGCTGTCTTTTAAAACTTCATAGTTATGTTACTCTTCAAATATGTGTATATTTGTCATTAATTTTATTTAATTTGAAGAGTCAACAATGTAAATAAAGCCTAATATTGTGTTAGAAAGAGAGCTTAAATTACAAACTAAAATGACACTGTACATATATTTTTTTTCCGTATTGAAATTATTTCTTGTATAGCATACAACTCTGTGAGAAGTTATCGATGTAATGTACTGAATTCACTTGATTTGCTGCGTTTGAGAAATTTTCCTGAGAGATACTGTTGATATCTTTCAGGTGACTATTATAATAAATAGATATCTGCATTTTAAACGGAATGTTCAGTTATGTTCCAAGATTTTTAAGTAGAACTATTCCAGTGCTATGTGTAGTTGACTCTGCAACTGCGGAAGATCTCTACTTAAAAAATTGTTCGTAAGAAATAAATTATTTTTATTTCTTCAATATGTTTGAAATAGTTTGCTTGTAATGAATCTGGAATCAAATATAGCACGTGATTAAGTTATCTGAAGAAAAATTATTTGCGTGACAGTAAGCCAGCTGAGCATGTTTGTAAAAGTAATTTAAAAATTGATTTTGAATATCGAAAATGATACACACTGATTAATAGTGGCATACTGAAAGGAGACTAAAAGATACTGCGAACTCTTCGTTCTGTAAAACTTCTTTAAGGGGATGGAAGTTGGCGAATAAGCTGATCGTAAAGGAAAGTGTCTCCCATCAAAGTAAATTTTGAGTAGCTTTTATTTGCAATAAAGTCTTAAATATAAGTATATGAAGTTACGAGATTAAAATAAATTATTTTCATCATTCATGGATAAAAATACCTATAAATTGTCCGTTCAGGATAAATTTACAAGTACTTACAATACCATATAGGTCGCAAATATCTGACTGTTCATAAACAAAAGACCTTCGAAAATTTCATGACTGAAGCTACATGAAAAGGTAGTAAATGTTATTGTCTACTTACAAGCATCATGAATTGCATTTAATTTGTATTAAAAACAATAAATTTGTTCACTCGGTGACGCAGTAAAGCAGATTTGGGAGGAATATATATTATTTCATGTTAGCCAGTTTTGAGATCAGTATCTACGCAGTTGAAAATCATATCTTCTGATTATTAAAATAGATGTTAACTTCTTCAGTACATTACATATCGTGCGCTTCTCAAAACAACATCTTTTAACATTTTTGTTTCTGAAAACTTGTTCATTCAGCTTTGAAGTACTGACTTCTAAACTGGATTAAAAACTTCAATATTCATACTACACTACATTATAATTTGCTACTAGTTGTAGTAATTTTGTACTAACTTGCAAATAATCAGTTTTAAGTAGTAAGGATTGGGGACAAATTAGATCGAAATGTTTGAAGGCAAAATTAATTTCTTAATTTCGTGTTCCTGTGTATGTACGTGTATTTATTGATTTCTTAACTAAATAAATGTTACTTCTGTTTTAGTAATGAATACATTTTGTACTTTATAATGTAATAAGTGATTGTTGTGTGTGTTAAATCAAAATTTTGAGGTTTCACATTACTTTTATTGTGTTTATAAAGCAGATAGTAACGCGTTACTTGTTTAAATTATTTATATAAAACTTTTACCCAGGACTGCTGATGTCTTCTTTACTGATGTGATTTCTTTTAAATGTTGTTCGGCGAATAATGAAAAGAGCGCCAAATTATTCCACTTCAGTAACGAAGATAACCTCGCTCATCTGGCTAGTCACAACAGGGAAGGTTCACTCTAACCGTTGCATCCAGAGTAACATGATTTTGCATTATTTACAGCTGTCGTTACTTTTTTTTTTTTTCGTTTTGTTTTAGAGTGGGCCTTCGTACAGTTCACAATGCAGTATTCAGTTTTTTTTTCTTTTTTTGCATTTGTTTGTGAGACATGCACTGTTCAAAGAAATTGCTCTTATTAACTGTGTGGAGTGGTGGTGGTATTTTTTTTCTAGAAGTGACAAACTTTGATTGTATAGCAGTGAAGAAGGACAATGCACTGATAAAACATGAAAAAAAAAAAAATGTATATGTAGTTTTATGAAGTGTAAAGTTGAGCCATATTTATGACTTTTAAGAATGCTATTTAAGATTTTTTTTTTTAAAAAGGGAAGTATGGTGTTAGCTGGCTTGTTTACGAACAAGCTTTGTAAAACTTTAAAAAAAAGTACCAAACATGTTTTCTAATGAAGTTCGTTTTATGCCAGTTTATATTTTGTTCACTTGCCAGTGTTTCTCTATTCAATGACCCGACTTTTTCATCTCTTGCTTCTATTTCTTTTATTTCTGTCTGCTTTTTCAAGTCTCCCCCTCCTCTTCATGCGTTCATTCATTGTCCCTTCTCGCAGAAGGATGGATTGATTGGCCGTGTCTAGTAGTAGCAAATAGAACAGAGCGAAATAAAAGGCAGGAAAACGTCCGACAGCTACCTTAGTACTGGCAGTACAAGCTTGAAAACCACAGAGTTACAGGATTACTCTATATAGTGCCTTTCTTCACTAAATCGTATAATTGTAGGTTTTGAGAAATAGAATTACATATCGAATGCTTTCTTTTTTCTTTCTTTCTGTCTATATCTATCTATCTTGCTTGCTTTAATTTTCGATGTTATGCAACCTTGATCATCTTCCTTCTAAATAAATTATTTTTTTCTTGTAATTAAAGGAAGATGATGAAGGTTCTAGTAGAAATGTTTTATTGGGTGTTGTTATAGCAGGCTTTTATGAAAGTTGTATATCGAATGCTCTAATGTTGTACGTAAAAAAAAGCAACTGATTTTTTTCTGTCGTGAACGTTGCATTTATTGAGTTTCGAATAAAAACTACTGAAATAAAGGAAAGGCTGCTTAGTAAAATGTGTGACGGACAATATAGATATGGGGCGTAATAATAATAAGATATATTAAAGCCTTCGTAACTGTGCTGCGATTTTCTGTCTGAAATTATCCATAAAAGTGTAGAATCGGAGCGCTAGTATCTGCATGTTCCTTTCAAGGTTAAGTTTGGAGAAAGTGAAACTATGATCAGTTTCTTCGTTTGAACTGATGTTCCGAAATTTATAGGAATTAGAATTTTATATACGGGTCTTTTTAGCAATCACTGCCTATCTAGTAAAGCATGGATTTGTTTGTGTTTTCATCACAGAATAGTTCGTGAGTTTCTGGAGTTCCAGTATTAAAAATGTTGACTGTTAATATTGACGAGAAGTTTTAGTTGTGAACGTAAAAGAGCAGGGTGATCATCAGTTAGGTATACGTAGCTGTGTTGTTGTTTGTCTATTGTGCTTCACGCCCAAAATGTGAAGACATATGTTCAGCAGGAAAAAAGGATACATAAATGTTGGAGCTTATTTATGTAAAACTGAATGATAGAATGTGAGGGGATTAATGTTTGAATTGAATTTTTTTTAATGTGTAGTATAATTTAATATATAGTTTAAAAACTTTTTGATGAGAGTAGTCAGGTTATGTCTGTCATCCGTATATTGTGACATGAATAATTTTATTCTGCAAGTTACGCGTTACCTCTATCATAGAATATTCAAACTCTGTACATCAGTGACAATTTTTGATTGCTTCGTAGTACACAGTATATGATAAAGTGGGCAGTGGGAGATATGAAACAAATTTATCTTCCGATTTTCATAACTGCCGTTTATATGTATATTCCCGTGTGTCATGAGCATTATGATAGACAAGTATGAGCTGTACGTGACTATATTAAAAGAGGAATCCACGAACTTCGAAGGGCCGTCAGAAGGGTTACTGTTCATTTTTTGTAACATCGTATAAAAATTACTAAATAAGTTTTTAAAATAATAATACTGGATGTGAAGTCCTTTCTAAATTTATACAGGTACAGTCAGCAATACCACAGTTAACAGTTTAAATCACCCTGCTCGATTGGAGAATTCTTGAATTTAAATGCTATATTGAAAGTATGTTATTATTAAAAGCAAGTCAAGACTAGACATTAATTATTTTTTGTTCAGTATATTATACAGAGGATGAATAGTAAATAACGTAGTAGCTTGTTTATTGTGCAGACGTGAATATTTCAAAAAGATTGAAATTGAGAGTTTATGGTCCAATATACAACTACCTCATAAAAAATAGATTTAATGACATATTTTCTTGTAAAATTCTCATTAGGTGCTTTTGCTTCTGAGAAAAGTGATGATAAGAAAAATAACTGCAATTTAACGTACCTGATATAAAAGCTGTGTCTGCATTACTTTTTCGAATCTTATTCACTAACTTGTTAAGAGCAAAGTTTTCAGTTATGTCAGTGATTGTTGCACAGTTACGAAGGCAAAGACTTTTGTTGTCTTCCCTGTAGAGCATTTTCTAAATGGTTGTAAGAAACCAATGACGATGAATAGGCAGCAAAATCGTGATTCGAATTTGATAGATAGGGTTTTTCGGTATCGAAGCAACTTGGCGTTGGTTTTGTTCATAATATAAACGGTAGAGCAGTTTTCCCACTCCCTCTTTGTAGATGTGAAAATAATGCTTGCCTTTTGAGCCCATGATCATAATGCTATTTGGTCGTGCAGTTCAACGTAGTAAACTATGCAACAATTATTCTCGTTTAAATAAACGGATCTTAATAATAAAGGCAGGTGATTTTTAAAGAAAACATCAAATATTTTAAGGGAATCTACGGTCAATTAAAACGCTATCTATTAGGAAAAGAAATTATCTATATATGTGTGTATTTCATTTATCCCCCGTTTTCTGCTATGAAAAGAGGAGGTGTGTGGAGTCTTTGGATTTTTGAGAATGCTTTTAATGGTAGCTCTTTGTTTTCAGGTCAAAATATGAAATGTGTCTTCTAAGTGTAAATCGTCCAGAAGTATTTTAGAACTTTTAACAGTAGTTGTTTATTATCTGTAATCCGCATCGTTTGTACTAAAATGTATTTTTTTTATTTTAAGAACAAAACACGAACGCCTTTAGTTCCATCTGTTTGTTAGAATTGGTTAAAAAAAATGCCAAGTTGATTCCTGGATTGTATTATCTAAAAATGTATTATAAAGAAAACAAGGACTTCATGAAGTATGACTTTTTTTTAGATATAATTAATTGAAGAGGGGGCGGGGATATTGTAATTAACTGTGCTTATACCGTAGACGCTGATTAGACAAGATTGCTGCAGTACAACAAACTATGTTCAAAGGGATGGGAAAATGTATTGGTAACTGTTTTATAAACATTGTCCTGAGAGATTGTTGTTGTAATTCTCCCACTCATGCAAACATCCTGTCTTCATGAAATGGTGACAATTCCGCTTTCGCTTTTTGTATAAAGCAAAGTACGAAGAACGGCGTGAAATGAAGAGGTGAAAAGTTTAAATCTCTCCAGAACACAGTTCCAAATTTGTAAGAAACAAGGCAATATAAGGAATTGAACTAATTTTATTACCAATTTACATTTTATATCATACGTTAAAAGTGGCAATATAGTTGAGGAGCATAATGAAAGGACATATGGTGAAACCAGATTACTTATTTTTAATCTTCAAGTTAAATTCCATGTCCACTTCCGTTGTTATAGACATCTTACATCTTTTATATTGCGTCGTATCAACTGCCTGTCAGTGTAATATATTTTGAAGTACGTGAATTAACATTCATTGTGTACCAAAGTGTACATAATTGCTATGTACTCTACCAGGTATGTGCTTAGCTCGGGTACCACCCATCTCTTTGGGCCAGTACCTTATACCTTTAAACCGACTTATAATTGCTATGGAAGTGCATTGACTTTTCGATCTTGATTATGGATCCTCATGCCTTGATTTGCCATATGGTATGTAATCCCATGACACAAGTAGAGGAATGGGATACGTCTACTGCGCAGCCAGACCAAGTTGTGGATATCTCCCAATTACACTTTTTGGTGAGGGTCTTCCCCTAGCAAGCAAGAGTGTACCAGTGTCTTCAGTGTTTGAACCCGAGCGTTATAAGGCAAGTTCACCCCCCACCAGTAGAAGTACCAGCTGTCGAATCTCGCGATGTAATCACAGCCCGGCAGAGTCCAACCCAAATCCTGGATCACCCTGAGCACGAGGACAGGGAAAGCTTGTGTCCAGTCCCTGCATACCTAATGTCCTTCGAATTCACGCATAGTTATTGCGTACACGTTGTGCAATGTTTCCTCCCGGGCGCAGTGGCACATGCAGGTCGCCATGTGGGAATGCATCGCAGCTCTCTCTCGATAGAGTTGTTCAAGTAATATGGGATCACCTCAGGTTTACGTGCTGCGGTACCACGTACACGTCAGATAGTAAGTATCTCTGCCGGACCTAATAGCATACGTAGGTCGCTGTTGGAAGAAGGCCACCTCGGCGATGTGGGCGTCCAAGCAATACGAGACTTGCTTTACGGTAGACACCGTACATTACTGGATCCTATGATTGATATAAACAATCTGCTTCGGCAGACATGGTCATTTGGGAGTTAGCCGAAGCCTTGTTCCCCGGCAGGTTCAACAGGGTCTCAACCTCTGCCTACCTCTTAAGTACCGTAGAGGAAGTACACCGTACATTACTGTAACTAATGACTGATGTGACAGTGTGAATTCACAAACAGGGTCATTTGGGACACCCGTCGCTCTTTCCCGGTAGGGGCGCTGGAATCCACCCAATACTGTAATCCCAGATTCGTCAGTTTTACGTGCTAACGTACTACGAACATGAGTATTCATCCTGGGCCTAACAGAATGTATCAGCAGAGGCGGCAATTCGAGCTCATGTCTGAGTGAACTACCTACCTCATGAAACAATGATAAGGCGGCACATATTCTCGGCCTTAATGGCACGGATTAGTTGCTAATTTAGGAGTCAACCGAAGCCTCGCCCTCCGGTGGGAATATATTCTTTTTTCCCGACAAAAATATGTCCGAGCTATGGAGATCGTTCCCACCGCCCCAACTAAATTACGGCATTATATGCGCATGACGTCGACAACTACGGTGGACTTCTTTTCTCAGCACGAGCTTCGACCATCTAAGCAAAGTGTACAGTTAATTCACCACGCAATAGCATAATATGAAACCTAGTACATGTTTACTATGACAAGCAACAAGCTTTCATAATTACGACCTAAAGTATAGAATCCCATTTCCCCGTTACAAGTACATGACGATATTCGTGGACAACAGTGGCAGGAATGTGGCGTCGTAGGTAGAGGCGGCATTGGAATTCGAATCCTTCATTCACCCTCCTCCTTCCGATCTCTTTAACTCAAAATGATCTTACAAAAGAATGGTGCTCGAATATTAGTAGTCTTGAAAACTTCACAAAATGACCGATGTTTGTATAAAGAACAGATGAGATCTAGCAGCAATGACCACAACGTTCAACTCTGGCCTTGAGAAAAACATAATATTAGTAATAATTCATCAATTGTCTTCTGCTTCATAACTGGGACAGAAGTGTCCAAAAATCTTATGTCCCTTTGTATACATAAGGCTGATTGGATTATATCTGACCGATTAGGCAACACTGCTCTGACCTGTATTATTGCATCAGGAACATGAAACTGGCGTCGTTAAAAGTACATCATATCAGATTGCAGGTGCCAATGTGTCGTATTGATGCTAGTAAAATTCCACCAAATTCAACCATTATTGGTAAGGTTACATGTTCTTTCCCATATTTGTTATACAACCAAATAATGAAACTGTCGGGAATACTGTATATTTGACTATCGGAGGAATCTCAGCTGAAATACAAAGGGTATTAGGAAAGTTTTGCAATACGGTTTTATTTACTTAATTTTTCAAAATAATTTGCACCACATTCAATACACCTCTCCGTCCTCCGAAACCAATCGTTAAACCAGATCTGCCAAGTTTCACTCGTTCTCCCAAGCCCTCAGAAGATCCTCATTACTGGGAAACTACATCCCTTTCAGCTTCATTTTCACAAACTGGAACAGTGCAGGGAACAAGGCCTGGATTGTAAGGAAGGTGTTCAAAAAGTTTCAGTCCTGTAGTGGTCAAATATTCGGTGCAGGCTTTCGCGCGGTGAGCTGGAGCATGATGAAGGAACCAGGTGACCATTCTTAATTTGGTCATAGGTTGCCCTTAGATTCGATGACTTTAGGTAGGCTTCAGTGTACCACTTTAACTGTACACTGTGATTGTCTTCTCTGTGTCCAAAAGGACACTCTCCACAATCTACTCGATTAAAAAAATATAGCTATCGTTCTCTTCTTTACTGACAGCTACAGATGTATCCTCATCGTCAGATACCCATACTTTGTTCTTAGTTTTGGTCGGCACAGCATACAACTAAGTCTTGTCACATATCACGATGTTGTTCTCATATTATGGAGATTATCCCTTACCAGACAGTTGCATCATCTACCGGCACTATGTCACACGTGATATAATCTGCTCTTCAGTCATGCGGCACCTAGAGACAACAAAGTTTCTTCGCATGCAAATGATCGTGCAGAATCGAATAAATTGTTGGTGCATTTAGGCCTAAGGTATTCTCAATCTGCTGGTAAGTCACTCGCCTGTCTTCGTCAAGCATTTTCCCAACAGTGGTAATGTTTTCCTCCGTAACTGACATTCGTGTCATAGCAAACACTTCACTAATACTGCTAATGAATAACAGCCCAAGGACTTCGCGCAGCAGTTATTGAGCAAATATGAACCAACGTTGGTCTCAGCATGCACCAACGTGCGACATACGGTTGCGTCGTCTTGCAAAACTTTCCCGGTATCCTTTGTATCGTACTCAGTCGTAGCCACGCAAACAGGAATGACACACAGAAATATTCTCTAATAAAGGCTCGCTCGAGTTAGTTAGCGAAAGTGTCGTTTGAGGTGCATCGTAGAATTCTTCGATTGCTAGGCCAAAGAACTCACCACCCCAATATGGCATGGGCCAGGTGCGAAATCTGGTGCAGTCCACTGTCAGCCACTATCTCCATGCCTCATTGCTAAACGTAAGACAGTCGCATGCCATACGATACACATTTAAGGGGGAGGGGATTACTAGAAAGTTGTCACATTGACTGAGGCCTACATTTCTCTCGCCCGTAATTGTAACATCCAGGAAATTATGTATTGCAACACTATTGACAAGTGATATACTTAGTTTGTCTTGTGAATGTCACTGGATACAGTTACGAGGGGAATTTCTAGATACTGCAAATGGACAAAAACTTCAAAGTGAATTCTTCCTACCCATCTTGACTCCAATCTATCAGCAAAGTATTCCCCTTTCGTATGGAGCCAGGAAGAGCCTGGTACAGACCCGTATTGACAGTGCATCAATCCATCTTCTTCGATTTTAGCATAATAGGAAACGGGATTCTATGTTATTCATCTTGATATTCCTGTCAAAAACCCTACCGCCAGCCCAGTGGATTTCTGCACATTTGGATTGTTCGTCTCACTGGCCTAAAAACTGCATCAAGGAATGTGATTAAATTCTTATTCCTTTTCTCGAATGTAGCTTGTTGCGGGAGAATTCGCGACGATCCATAATGCTGGTGGTCCAATAGAACATAACTAGTGATGATACTGCGCGTAAGAACACTTTGAAAATCGGTCGGAAATAATCAACCTCTTGTAACCAACACGATCAAATTTTTCATGTAATCTCTAAAGATCATTGTAATAGGGCAATCGAGCACTGCTGTAAAGCCTTTTAAGTGGCAATTACTGTTGATTCGTTCAGTTTGGGAAACAACAATTCGACATCAGCTTCAAGAATTCTGTTGTGTATACTAATGCAAAATACAGCTCAGTAGAAATTGAGTTTTTCAGAGGAAACAGATGTCATATTAGTCATTAGGCTAACTAAATAGTTTAAGAAGTGGGAAGTTTGTCTCCGTCACTGCAGAAACAAAACCCAGTTGCATTCTATACTGTGCCAATTCAGTTCAATGGTACTCTTGTTACCAGTGATCAGAAGTAACGCATTCTTTTATTTTCTTCTGGTATATTGAAGTATTTTAGTGATGTTAACAATTTAAAATTACTTATTCAGGATCCTCAAGTAAACTTCCAAATGTTAATTACATGACTAGTGAAAGTAAATAATACATAACTGAAGACTCTTCCAAATGGTTAGTAGTACATTAAGGCCACTTATTAAATACAAGAATTATAATGGAGGGAACAATACCACATCTGACCTGGAAATTATTCCAAGAAGTGGGCTTCGAGGTACACAGTCTCCTTCGTCTGGAAATATGGTGGTCTTCATCTTGGATTTTTAAAGGATTTTGTTCAGGATTAACTTACTGATGTAGTGGACAGAAAATAATTATCGAAGAACTATCCCTTTAAAATCTATTGTGCGCAGCTGCCCTGTGAATCAATACCGTTCTTACAGAAGTTAACTTTGTGGTGCGGGCGTAGAAATTCGTGGATTCATTATAAACCAAGTTCAAATACTAGGTTATGAAAAAGTGTAGTGCCAGCATGAGAGTAATGAATTCGGTTGTGTTTATATATATAGCTCATGGTTTGATTGATTTAGAATTCAACGTCCCTTTTCCAGCACGGAGGCTACATAAACTTACTGCTTCAAGTGGGGAATCGAACCCGGAATCAGGCACACACACATCAGGCAAGAGTTTGCCACGAAGAGTGCACAAGGTTCCCACTATTGTGGGGAAATCTGAAAACGTCAGGGAATTTCAAGTATGAATGTTTACTATCAACTTGCTTCTCTTTTGCCTTACCTGACTGTTTGGTAGGGGATATTTTATAAAAATAAATTTGTTTTGTAAAACCTCTGTCTACATCCACATACACTCTACACATGTTAATGCATAGTAGAAGATCGATTGAGGGTTAATGGGGACATCGCGATCAACACGGCCTATAAGTGTGTTTAAAATCAAAGAAATAAAAACCGAAAAGATGTAAAATATATAAGAATAAATATATAATAACAAGAAATAGTAATAATATAGAAAATATATACCGGTAACAATAAAGAGTTAAAAAGTCAGAAATTAACGTTTCAGGCGAATCTCAACGAAGCCCAAGCACCGTCAACTCAGTATCCATTAGTTCATTGTCCACTATGTAATATTTCAAAGAAACTGTAGTAGCTTACGAACAAGTGGAGATTTTGCTCCCTTTGGGAAAGAAACTATTATTGAGCCTGCGTACATGCTGTTTGAGGTTTGCGATATAAGGTGAGGGGCAAAGCGGTGAAGTTCGCCAAATACCAACACAGACAGAAACACGTGAAGTTTTGGAATGTTTGCTAGTCGATGCCACTGGAGTCGAGGTTGTGAACTTATGTCGGCAACGAGGTATGTTTGTGTGGAAACGTCGGACTTCTGGGTTGTTACTGATTTGTAAGAAGTAGCTGCAACACTAGCAAAAGGCATTGAAAGCGAGGATGGGATGCTTTCTTTTAAGCGACTCTTAGCATTGCAACAGAGATTATTTCAACAACCATTAACTCTCAGATCGTTTCTCACGATGAAAGGCACGACAGTCTTGAGATTAAGCAGAATGTTCGACCTTGCAGTTGATACAAAGGGGTTGGTCGCTGTGCAAGGGTGGTCCGTACCATGACTACCCGGGCCACAAAGAGCAGCATTCATATTACACGACGTGCTAGATGCCCGAAGTGTTGGCATTTGAAACAGCGCAGGGTACTAGGAGTATAGGGACGAACCACCACCACCTTTCACGTAGTCTGGAAGTGTAGGCAAACAAAGTAAGAATCAGTGATTGAGTAGCGACGAGTTAACCTGCCTTACTTTTGATACGAGCTACTTTTTACCTGTTGATCAGCCAGCCCCAATTTAATCTCCCCCTCGGTGGCATTTAGGAGGCCTCAACATATACACCGCGAGGGACGTTCATTAGATGATGAGGTTCTACCGACACGTTCGCTGCTTCAATGGCAGTCAATTTGAGTAGCTTCACTGTTTGCTGCTTTCTTGGTATCTTTAACCTGTCTGACGTTATAAGTAATAACTGTATTAATAAGAAAGAGACACAAGACCATAATAGCACTCGAACGGTAGCTTCAACATAGGCACTAGAGGCATCTATATCTTGAATTACAAGACATGATTACAGGCGTCGCAATATGTGTGTTTTCCACACTATCTACAACTTCGTAGTGTGTCTCGTTCTCGGTTATTTTGGAGCATAGCAGAAAAGAACTCTCTCATCGGGAGAAAATAGAACGAGACTCACTTTATTTTTACATTATATATAGACCTGGAATTTTGTAAATCGTGATCTGAGAAACTTGGAAAAGTGGAAATCCGTGCTTGTCAAATAAGAACCCTGCAGCAAAGTCATGTTTAGTCCTGAGTTGTAAATCGGGAAAGCTGCTGTTTAAAAAATCTAAAAATTAGAATAAATATTGTAAAAAAACAAATACATTCCAACAAAGCCATCACTGTTGCAAACGAACTGCTTTAGTTATTCTGATATTTCTCCGATAACTTCTTTGGAAAAGCCTAACCTATTGTGAATAATAAAAAAAAAAAAAGTAGATTTATTGAGCCAAATTCGGGTCTAGTTCCCTCAAATATGGCAACGCCTATATTACTGAAAACTATGAACGCTTCACACAAAACCAGAAGAGAAATGAAGTTATTGCAAGCAAAAACGGATATATTCTTGAATTGGTGAATGATAAAGTAATGCACGTAATGATTCTTCGACATTCTCTTAACAAGAAAAACAATGTTTAAGTAAGAAGTCTATACGAAAGAGAAGATTTATGCTTTCAATTCAAGAAGAACTGGATGGTAGGATATAAGGAACATTTTACAGTGTATACACATTATAAGTTGTCGCAATAGTCAATAGGATATCGTAGATAACCTTCTCGAAAGTTACTTCATAATTACATGAAGGTGCCAATTTTTGTTTGTCGAAACAAGTGTCCAGAGCCTACAATCGCGACCCAAATTATTCGAGTCGTCGGACAAGTAAATCGATGAGGGCCTAAGTTAATTCATGCATACGCTAATAGACTTCCATGTAGACGACTTCGAAGTGTTCATGTATGTACAAAGTCCGACCTTCGACTATCTGTTGTTCTATGTGAGGACATCACTCTTGGTGATTACCCCACATCGCACTTCCCATTAGGGATTTCTTTTGCAGGTGTGCAATGAGTACTTTATACCACTGCTGTTGGGATGCTTTCCAGGGCTGAAAACTGAGCGCACCCTACGAGAAGAAAGACAGTGTTTTAGAAGTCGAAAAGCACTGTGTGCTGGTGTCATGGCTCTTTGTTGGGATATCAGGTGAAGGAAATAGCACGAATCCCCACACTAACAGTCTGTAGAATGCCGTTGATGATTTGGCTATGTGACTGGATGGATGCTTTGTCCTGATGCAGTTGGTTGGTGAATGAAATAGTTTTACCGTTGAGTTTAAAGGTAAATGATTATGAAAAACACAGAAGGTGATTCATGTATATTAAGCTGAATTTGAATGTCCCCCTTATGTGCGCAATGCCGTGTTTCCACCATCGGTTGTCTTCAATCTGCATGCCACGTCGTGCTGACAATTGTCTGGCATCGGAGTTATCATTCCAGGAGACTGCAGCTGCGGCCGAAAGCATCGCTACTGCAAATATTTTCTGCTTTATTTTCTTTAAAGTACAGAAACACCTCTCTCCTCCGACAATATGCATTTTGTTAGCATTTCTTTGTGTGAATATAAGGGACAAAGAGTTCATTTTCAGTAACTACGTATTTTTGTCTGCTGTTCTATTATAAAGAAGCATGAAATATAAGATTTTTTCCTTCAAAAATGAAAAAAAAAAAAAAATAATAATAATAATAGTTTAACATTCCAGCAATTTGGGCTAAAGAAGACAGATGAGTATTGAAAGTGAATAATTTGAGATTAATTTTTTATGCTCTCCGCCGGAAATTGAACACGGGATCATGTGCACGAGCGACACACAGCTAGGAATTAGACCAGTGGTAAGACATTCTCTTCTTCGAATCTTGATCGCGCCCCCCCCCCCCAGAATAGGATATTTTTTATTTTAAAAATAAAATCTATCCCAAGAATATTTACCTTTGTATTATAAATGTAAAATAAAATCTATTGACTTCGAACGACTGCCCTTCCCCAAATATTCAGCTTGGATCCGCCCCTGCTACCACCAGACACATATTTGCTCTTTGCGAGTTTCTGTTTGGTGACTAACTTCTTTCTTCCAAGCGTCTATATCTCACTCAACCTATCAATTGAGTCAAGCGCTGCCAAACGGAGGAATTCGTAACTACTACAGAAGCTGACTATATAGCCTACCAGTTGCAACGAAATAGCAACTGGAAACGTGTGATACGGGAGGATAGCAGCGATGCAAGAATAAATCCACTTCCTCATGTTAAGAGATAGGAGCTCGCTGCCATATGCTCAATGTTACTGCTTCCAGTGGCAACGCTTGCTGCCACTGGATTTGTATATCACTCTCTTTCTTTCAGTTTTTTTTTAATTATTTTTTTTTTAGAAATGCATCAATACTGTTTTGCGTTCAAGAGCAAAGGTTTATTTTTTACTGATACACTACTTTAATACTTAAAAATATCTTTAGTATTAAAGAAATATCCGGTTGCACAACCATGCAACATATAGTACCAGCCGCCACTGCTATGCAATACGGACGCAGCAGCTGCTGGACCGGGAGGGAATGCAGTTTTTGCATATAGACCGCAATCTACCAAATGTGCCATAAATCCATCCCATTGAGAAATTGTGGGCCCATTTGAAAGCAAAAGTATTCCAGCCACCATACACCAAAAAATATATCGTTTGGAGAAACGAGCCCTAAAAATAATACGTCAATTCTGTGCAAACTACTTCGAACATCTGATGGGGAATGTGGGTCCAAAAGTCAGAGCAGCTGCTAATCAGGGTGTTCTTTCTGTCATTAACTGATTTCATATGATTGTAGAATGTAGTGTCATCAGTACAAAAACTGACTTTTCATGCACGAGTAAATAAAATATGGCAATTCAAAAATGTCTCTCATTTGAATCCTCAGCAGGTTATCATACAATAGTTACAACTTACGAAAAAGTGAATTTTATTATTCCATTTGTTAATACATAACCACCCCAGACAAGTAACATTTCGATTCAATAAGGTTGCTTACTAGAGTGGTTTAATACTATATATACCACACTTAATTTTCTTGAGTTCAATTTCCTCTACCTCTCTTCAAAAGAGAGAGAAAGTTGAGAATCTCAACGTAAAAGACCTGTGATTCTTTTCTTCTGGTAGCCGTTCTTTTCGAAAAGACAGCAGCTGTCAATTACTGACTGAATGTCGGATGATGTTTATATTAACGGTTGTCTCAAAGTTTTCATTCACACATTACGTCACAGCAGAGACTTATTGTTTCTTACTTGTGGAAATTTCGTACCCCTTTTCATTAGCAAATTACCAAATGTTAAAAATGCATATCGGTTGATTACAAACGAAAAAGCAAAAATGAAATCTTTAAGTTTTATGTCCCACCGTTATGCCGGTTAGGCTAAAGGAGACTATGATGATGAGAAATGAATGAAATTGTGGAATGAAGAACGTGGGAGAAAACGGGAGAACCCCGAGCACGGTGTTTGTTGTGGGTTTTTCTCGAGATTCTGTTTCCTCCAGTGAACATAAACGTGGGATGTAAAACTTAAAAAGATTTTATTTCATTTTCGCTTTTGAGTGAGTGAGTGATATTTATATTCTATATTCATGATCTTCATTGCAGTGAGTGTACTTTAAAATATGGTTTCTTTTTCAGTATTATATGATTAATTGGTTATCAAATACGTTTGCAGCAAAATGTATTTTATGAAACATAAAATTAGTTTGGCGTATAAATTTCTAATTACATGCTTATTTGCATTTATTTCAGTCTAATTTCACTCCCAGCTAAGTGTTATTGAATATTCCAGAGATTTTCAACCGAGAAGTCTTTATGGATATTTGTTTTGGAAATAAAAGTAGCAGGTTTTGTTTACTTGCATGGGCCACATGTTATCATATATTCCAATCTTCAATAAGAGAGCAAAAAGTCTTCCATGTGCTCATCCAACCGAGAAATGTCTTTGGTAGTAATCAGATAAGGAATTTTGCAGGTGTCCACTCAGCCGTGGACCCAACACCTCTCGTTAACTTTCGATCAGTGTTTTCCTAAGTGATTCTTTGTCACGCATTAAAAATAACAGGAAATCACTAACTAGTTCGTTTTTAAAATACTGATCCCATTTCACAGGTAGTGAGGTATATAAAGGCACAATTATATATGAATCTCCAAACTTCACTGCTATTCCAGAAAAAGTTGTCTAGTATACGTATATATCAAATAAATATTCCTGCTTTGAATTTCTTACTGCTGATATCATTGGGAATAGTTTATACAAGTGTAGAAATGTATGACTTCAAGTCAGGGCTTTACGTTGATTGGCATAAAAGAAAAACGATAATACGTGACCTTGCTCCTACCTAGTTATGCCACTGGATATATGCTAATGTAATGCATTACGACCTTGTGAACTTGTATAACAAACAGAATGTATTTAAAGCAGAGGCGGTCACTCAATGGAATGAAGGGAATGAGTCATTCCCCTGTGATATAGAAATAAAATAATATTATAAAGTACTGAAAGAGTTTACTTAAACTTCAAATTATTTATGTTAAAACCTTTTTATTTTACTTATTTCTAAGTTAAAATACGCCAGAAGCTAACGTAGATAGTCATTCCAACGCGCAGCTCTTTTGATGCATTTTGCACAGCGCGACCTAGTCGGGACGAGCCGGCTCAATTGCCTTGCCGTGCCGTGGTGTTGCGAGTGGGAATGCATTTTTGTAAGCATTCCGTAGAAACAAGTGTGTGCGGGTGTAGTGCGATATTTTTTTTTCGTTTCGAACTGCAAATTGAAATAGCCTAAACTGTTTCGCGGAATAAATATTTATTTTAATGAGTTAAAATTTGGATGTTTAGGATTATACTTGGTTTCTTCAAGAAAAACTTGGATTATTTCGCAGGTTTGTAAAGTGCATCTCTTTCCTAATACCTGTGGCGGCTATGCTAGGAAGGGAATGACTGTCCAGTTTGCATTCCATCAGCTTTAACCTATGGCAACGTCGACGCAAGCCAGTGAGAAGAGCGGGATGGGGGAAATATAAAATTGTGCATGCGTGTTAGAAACTTTAAAAGGGCGGTCATTTAATTCCTTTAGTTTTCAAGATAAAAAAGAAATAATTTCACAAGAACGATATACACCCGATCTGTCACATATACAAACAAAAACAAAATGCTGTATTCGTCATTTTAATAAGCAACAGTATGAAAAGACAGACTGGTTATCTGGTTGTAGGAAAACTTCTAAATTGTACTGCTGGCCTTGCCTGTTATTTTCAAACGAAAAAGGCACTTGGAATCAGTCAGGGTTTGATGACATGAACAATTTATTGAAAGCCACGCAACGTCATCAGCAATCATAAAATCATATCCGATCGCAAATCTGTCTCACAACTTTTGGCTCAGTACGAATAGATTTTCAGCTAGACCAGCAACTTAAGCAAGAGGCTATTAATACTAAATATAACGAGCAAGTGAAAAATAATAGGAAAGTTGTACGACGAATGATTGATGTAGTTATATTCTTGGCTTGTCAAGAACTTAGTTTCAGAGGCCACGTGGAAGATAAATAATCGGTTAACAGGGGGAACTATATTGAATTACTTCAGTTATTAAGAAAATATGATGAAGTTTTAGACAACCATTTTCAAACAGCTACAGTATTTTCGAGACTGTCAAAACATACAAAATGACCTGATTCAAAGCGTTGCCACTGTCATAATAAATAAAATTAAAAAGGAAATAGCTGATTCATCTTTCAATTCTGTGATACTAGACGAAACGAGTGATATATCATCACATTCTCAGCTCTCAACAGTTGTAAGGTACATTCTTCCCGATGGAGAAGTTGTTGAACGATTTCTGGGCTTTACAGATGTCAGCTCAAATCGCACTGCAAGCGCTTTAGCACAACACGTTTTCCAAACCCCCGAGAAGTATGATAGTGGTTCCAAACTAGTCGCTCAGTGTTATGACGGTGTTGCAGTCATGTCTGGCGAAATTAATGACCTTCAGAAGAAAGTTTGGGATAAATATCCTGATGCATTGTTTATTCATTGTTTAGGACACCGGCTTAATTTAGTACTCTCTCAGTCAGTGTCGGCTATCAAAGAATGTAAATTTTTTTCATGTTACTTAGTAGTTTTGCCTCTTTCTTTTCAAATTCCACAAAATGGATGGCAACTTTAGATTCAGAAGTTAAGAAGAGATTTCCTAAAGTATGTCCCACTAGATGGAATTACAATTCAAGGCTTATTGAAACAATAGTAGAGTACAGAAATGAGTTGATGAATGTGTTCTATACTATTTTAGATAATCCACAAGAATGGGATAAAGACACATATCATGAAGCCCGGGGATTTGATTCTGTGCTTTCTGACTTTGAGTTTAACTTCTTGCTACTAACGTTCAGCAAATATTTTGTTTAACGGGCTCCCTCTACGACGTACTCCAGACCAAGTCACTTGATATAAATTACTGCATTAAAAAAATGAAGGAAACAGGGGAAATTCTGAAAGTCAAAAGAAATAATTTTGATTCAGTATGGAACAATTGTGTCGCAAATGTAGGCCCTCCCAGGAAGAGACGTTGCACAAATGACGGTAGTGATATGAAAACACATTATCGTCGTTTATATTGTGAAATATATGACGACATATGCAGCCAGATTGAGCTTAGATTTAGTAACTTAGGAAAATCGACATTTCTTCAGTTACTTGATGAAAAGAACATACAGGAACCATTCCCACATGCAGAATTTTCTTCACTGAAAGAAAGTTATGGTCAATACTTCGATTTTGCCCGGCTCAGAAGCGAACTCTGCGTTGCATATTCTACAAATGAATATTTACCAATGGGTGTTCAAAAACTACTTATCTATTTGAAAAGGACTGGATTGTCATCGTCTGCTTTCAAAGAACTCTATAAACTTTGTAGTCTGATTGCCACAATACCAGTTACAAGTTCTACTGCTGAACGCTCTTTTTCTGCACTTAGACGAATTCACACATTCTGCAGAAACACTCAAGATCAAGAGAGACTGTCTGATCTATCCTTGATATCTATTGAAAAAAAGTTCGTGAAATTCCAACAAGCTGAAAGTGATGATGAGTTTTATAATCAAGTGATTGAAGAGTTTGACAAAAAAGGGAGGAGAATAGATTTAAAATTTAAGTGAGGTAGATGATTTTATAATAGGTTGATTCAAGAGTTTTTCAAGAAAGAAATAATAGACCTAAAATTTAAGTTACGGTACATAGTGAATTTTATGATCGGGTAATTGAACAATCTGACAAGAAAGGAAGAAAAATAAACTTAACATTTAAGTGAAGTGTTAAACAGTGGTGACTTTTTTTTAGCGGATGATTGGAGAATTTGACAGGAAAGGAAGACGAATAGACTTAAAATTTAGGTGACATGGTAAATTTTATAATCGAGTAATTAACGAAGAATTTGTCAGGAAACGATGGAAAAATTTAAGTGACAAGTGAGTAATATTATAAAATATTTCAGTTGTTTGTAGTATTAGGTACCATAACAATTGCTTCCCTCATTCCATAAGTCACCGACCGCCACTGATTTAAAGTGAGACGCGAACTATGAAAGTGAAGTGCAAAACATCGGACTTTCAATCTAACTTATTTGATGATCCAACCCGAGACCACACATAGCAAAGATGAGTGCCGTATCACAAGGTTCAGGAAGTTCGTGTCATAAAGTGTTAATTCAACATGGAGATGTGAAACGATAATGAAGCATTTGATCAATTTGAAACCAAGTATATTGTAGTAATAATTTACCCTATTTGTTAAGATAATGAACGTTGTTCTGTTTTTAAAATGGCAGTCAAAACAATGTATTGGATGATAAATGAGATATTGTAAAATGTCAATTTTGGTATGATTAAATACATTCGTGCTGCTGTGTGTTGCATTATCCCTTAGGAAGTATTGAACAATTCTGATTCAAAGGAAGGAAATAAACTACTGTAGAGTACTGTACTGAAGTTAATTTAATACAGTTTAATTGTATAGGGAGCACTGAGACTATATGAGACAAAGTCTATTGCTGAAAGTGAAATATGGGTTACTATTATGGTTTTATCCAGGTATGATGTACACACTGATGACTGAACCTGGAACACACGCATGGAAAGCATTAGCGCTAGCAAATTAGCTACGAAGAGGTACAACATACATAATTCTAAGTCAAGAATAAAGACACGAAATAAGAAGCGGAAACGACAGACTGTACGATAATAATACTTTCACAATTTTAATTTCTCACTATTCATTTCTAGACTTTGGAGACGAGACCGACTGCGATTTTTAACTTGAGACGAGACCGAGACTGTACAGTCTCGTCTCGTCTCGATACCATCCCTACTTCTAATGATGACTTCCCGAGTGACCTATTCCCGTTTCGCCTACTGACTTAACTACTAATTTACATTATGATCGCCATTTCAGCTTAGATGTAGGCGTAACAAGCAGGGCCGTGCTTGGATACTAACGAGGGCGGTGGACAAGTCTACCAAAAGGGCGCCCATACAAACGTGAATATATTATATATATATATATATATATATATATATATATATATATATATATATTAGAGAGAGAGAGAGAGAGAGGCCTGTGTGTGTGTGTGTGTGCGTGTGCGTTATAAATTAATTAATGTCTTAAACATCCGGAGGTGTTTTCTGTCCCTGAGATAAAACGGAAAGTATAGACCAACTTGGGTGTAGAGATGTATCGGAGCTATGAACACCCGAAAATTTTCGGAAAAATGCAAAAACAGCCATACTCGGGAACAAAATGTCGGATCGAAACTGGGAAAAAAGAGAATGTCCATTATATTTAATTGTAGATTCCATTAGTGTACAATTGTGTGTAGTGCAATGGCGGTGCAAGGGTGACATCCAAAGAAACTGAAGTATGACTTCGAGTATTTTAGCAAACGTTGAATGAGGAAATGTACAACAATCAAGTACAAGATTTCAACAATCAAAAGTACTGTAATAGTACAGAGTTCAAATTAGAACACTTAGAGTTCGAAAGAGAGATATACATGTGTGATTGAGCTCTTTTGTCTCAGCACAAAATAAACTCTCGGAAGAAGAGTTTAAATGAAAAGAAGTCTTTAACGCATCGCATTTATATCTTAGGCTAATGGTAACGAATGACAAATTAACTGATTCCTGTCCAAAGTAAGAGTGTGTGAAAATGGAAAAAATAACTTTGATCCAGATTAGGTTTATAACGACTGTGCATAAGACAGTCAGGCAGCAAAGATCATGTATGATGAACGAAAGTACAAGGGATTCTTCATATCACAACAGTGATTTGACACAAATTATCTCAACACAATTAGGGCGAAAGTAAGCTGTATTAAAAGGTTTTCTTCTTGTAATACGTAATTCGGTGAAAGATAATAACTCCAAGCACAGAAGCAATGAAACTCGACGAAACACAAGCTGTTGCGTGTGTTGCACAATGATACAAAGGAATACAGTTTCAAACTACCGATTTTTTTCTGTTTTGTACAAAGTAGTATAATTATGACATACTCATAGGTACCTTGTACAGCATTTGTGCAATAGAGTATGTGTACACGAGACAGATGTGAATAATAAGAGTTCACAGTCTTATATTGTGGACCATTGACCGTATTGCAAAGATGATATCGGCGAAGAAAATTTTTCTGCATGCGGTGAAACACACCTGAAATTTCGGAGGTGACTGCCGCAGCTATATTAATTCGAGCAACAAGTTCTTCGGCTGTCGTAGCTGGTGTTGCATACAATACGCGTTTCAATCACCTCCTTAAAAAGGAATCAAAAGGGTGTGAGGTAGGATGAACAAGGTTGTCATAACACAGGTCCCCATGCCGTAAAAGTCACCAACACCTAGTGGCCCACTTGCCAGTAAATGTCGATCGTCCATATAGCAACGCGTCGAAGGACTCCCACTAGTGTGCCACTGGTGGCAGGGTTTCGTCGATTCGAAAGAGATATCTAGAGTCGGGTGTTGGAGTTACCACCGCGTAACAGCGAGGACTTCATTTTGGTCCGCGCTCCTTCGATTCGTCGCGGAGAATTGCGAAGGGACCAACATGAATTATCGCCAGTCATCTGCATGCGGTTATTATTATATATTATTTTTTCCTGGCGAATTGTTCCTAAAGTGGGCTCTAGGGCCAAGGGTAACTCCTGCCTCAGCATCATGAAGTGAAAAATCTTGAGATAAGTGCGTATAATTGTATGAATTTAGATAACAACTGTCACCGATTATTTGAAAGTGAATATGGGAGAACCATGAAATAAATTAAATAGACAAGCAACAGTTTATTATAAAATTACATGGCGAATGCTTTTTACCTGATCCCAAACGGTTATCATAGAATATACACTGTTAAAGGAGCACTCTGATTAGCCAAATTAAAAAGACCTCTAACATTTATCCCTCTACAAGCGACATTATCTTCATCGCCTCCGTGACCAGGTCGGAAGCATGCGAACCAAGTAATCCAAAGGTTGATGGCTCATGCCTCTACCACTCCCAAGGTACTTTTTTAAAATACTTATTTAGTGACTTTAGAATCACCTAAATTTAAACAAATTATTCATATAGACGATTTAACATATTTTGTGGAGAAAATTTGTGGTTCATTGGCGTTTCGTCGCGTTTCTACCGCTGGTGGTATAATTTTCAAAACGGAAGTGGGGCCACCGCGGATCGGCAAGATGTCGCTAGGTGCCATCGGTGGTCCACCGACGCTTATGGCATGGGA
Source organism: Thermobia domestica (assembly GCF_964235325.1). NCBI lineage: Eukaryota > Metazoa > Arthropoda > Insecta > Zygentoma > Lepismatidae > Thermobia > Thermobia domestica. Next base: position 129,045,367 of record NC_137456.1, on the reverse strand, counting down.
TCCTTATCCCAGTCCAAAGATCTGGAATGTTTTATTTAGGTAGGTCTGCATATTTTTGTTAAAATGTGCAGGTGCTCTGTTATGCTGGAATCACATCTGCTGTCTTATGTTCTAGGGCATATGTTCTAACAGTTTCGGGAGAACATTACGTAAAAATAAAAAATACGTCCTCCCACACAGGCGAATCCGTAATAAATAAGGTCCTACCACAAAATTATCCACCATACTGCACAGCACGCTCGTATTAAATCTCTGCTGCTGATCCTTCACTAAAGTTGCATGTGGACATTTACGCCTTACATTTGGCTGCTGCTAGTTTCAGGACGGTCTCTGATTATGCCAAGTTCGCTGTCTTCAAATTCAACTGCCCACATGGTGCGATCCGATTTCACGTAGGGTAAATTGAAGAGACCTTATCTCTCGAATGCGAATATGGACGCGTGGAAAAAATACAAGAAAAATTAGTCTTCTTTGAGGGCGACGGTCACGATATAAACGAATCGCCTCTGGGCTATTTCTTTTGCTTCTTCATAAATGAGGTGCATATCTGCCAGCTCATGGATAGCGTAATCTGCCATTGCGCAGGCACGTACAGATTAACACAATCAATTTTACTTAAACACCAACGTCTACAGGTTTATTCGACCCTGAATACCTAGACACAACCCTCTAACGTTGAACGCATCACTTCCTATTCTGTTATAGAGCAATTCCATCGGACTATGTATATCCCGATTGTGCTCTTTACCTGTTCTTCCTCAATAGCAACTGTATGAATGCATAATACAAAACTAGTACACAGAAGAATTTTAAAAAATATTTGTAATATGATATTTCGTAGGCCGTCTTTCGCAGGTTCTTTACCAAGTCACTATATGAATTTACTATACTGAAATGGTATGCTACAGAACAACTAAAGCCACTAATATATAAAGTGATATTTCGCAGGGCGCCCTGTGCGCAGGGTGCACTGTACCCTTCAAATGAGACTTAATCAACAGTAAAAGCATGTATTCATTGTATAGAACTGTGCCATACAGAAGAATAAATAAAACCGTTTATCTTTGATGTGGTTTCGCAAGGGCGCCTTATATAAAGGGCGCAGTGTACTTATCACAGGTTCTTTACCAATGACAACTGTTAAGAATTTATTATACAAAAAAAAAAAAAAAAAACTCGTACCTTTATTTATAATGTGATGTTTCGGAGGGCGCACCGGGACATGTCCCGGTGGGCCAGCACGGGCCTGGTAACAAGTATGCCCATTTTACCCAATCTCACTCAGCAAGGAATAATTTATTGAGTTCAGGATAGTTGCCCTCGATAAATTACAAAAATTAATACTCAGGTCGTTATACATGTAGAATATATATCACTCCCTGTATATTCGAAATTAAGGAGGTAGATTTTCGGTGGTGATTTTTCAAGCATAGTATGATTTTCGTACGTCCTTAGACCACATTAAAATAATTTCGCTTTTTTAACCCCGAAAATCTGTTTTATTGGGAATGCAACCTGGTATGGACTATATGCACTACAGTCTCGTAATGTCAGGCAGTATATAACATGTTTTATTCCGCAATATTACTCCTTTAATATTTTTCTTTAGAACGTATAAACTTATTGAACAAGCATGATTGAATTTCTACCAACCAGTTAAAACATGCACTTATGTGGCTGCCGGTTAGCTTTTTCTACAACAACGTATGGCTTACAATTAACGATTTTAATGAAAATCTAACTTTAATTTTTGTTTGAAGTTTAGGAAATAAGCCTATTGATTGAAATGGGAGTCGGTCAAGAATAACAAGACAAATTCAACCCCAACTTGTGTATTTCCATATACAAATAATGTTACAACTAAACAATTAACCAATGACTAGGGGAAAAAAAAATATTTTGAAGCTACATACCGTATATTTCCTTTGAGGCTTCCGAACCATTCACATTGCTTAAAGTTGAGATCAGACTGGGGCAAGAGAATGGGCAAATTATATAGATATAAAGCACTTAACCATATCTTAGACACCCATATCCAGTTCTCAGAACTTACCGAACTTTTATTAAACATGGCATGTGTTTTGTTGGTGTTGACTCTGAGGAACGTTTTCCACATTTATATTTTGAATATTGAAACAGATGTGCAACTTCCAGCCGCAATTTAGGCATAGTGTGAGATGGAGCTTGTTCATGTGACGCTGAATATAGGTATAAAACAGTTTCTTGCTATGTCTTACAATTATTACCATATACAAATCAACATTGAAACCGAAAGTTCTACTACTTTTTTTTACTAATTCTGGTTTCAGTAGAACAATAAATCTGAAATAAAATTATTCTTCGGATATTGAATCCAGATAAAAATAGTTAGTCGCCTTCTATTAACGTTTTTTCTCTATCGCAATCAATATTACAACATGAAGCAATAGTAAATTTCTACCATTTCAGATTGCAATGTAGGAATAAAGTCGGATACTCAATCCATATATATATAACCTGTTTCTTGCTATCCATGATTTTCAGTATGATGATCAGCGCTGAAATCAGAAAAGTAGATTTCAACCACTTCTGGTTTCAATACAGATAAAACTTATTTTTGGAACATTGAATCCATGTGAGAACAATAGAGTCATTTTAGATTTTGTCAGGAAGGCAAGAGTGTCCACCAGTAAGAATTTGAAGTTTTTTGTTAATATATTAGTTTACAATTGATTAAAAAAAACAATAAAAAAAACGTGTTTCTCAAACCTAAGGGCAAACAATTGCTCCCCTGGCCTTCTCAAATGAGGACCCTATATTAGAGAGGCATTACTCATATTTTACAGCTTCTAATCTATGGTGGTCGAATTAAAACCGGAAGAACTAGAAAAAATAACCACTTCCGGTTTTTAAGAGTGGTACAAGTGCAAATCATACGATTCCTTGAAACACTGAATCGATTTCCGAAAAAGCTCGTCCCATTTATTACCGTTTTTATTCTATGGCTTTCAACGTCAAAATCACAAATTGTTGATTTTAGCCACTTCAGATTTGAATAGAGTTAACGGAGTAGATGGTACATATTCCTGGGACGCTTAATCGATTCCCGATATCTCATGCCGTCGTTGTTCTATGAAAATCAATATTGAAATCAAAAGTACTAGTAAATTTCAACCATTTTCGGTTTTAGTAGAATGTTAAAAGCGAAAATGACATATTTTCTTAAAAACCTAAATCAATTAAAAAAAAGTTTGTCGCTATATATCAGTGGTCGCCAAAGTTATGAAGCTTCTGACCTACCGTACCGTTTTTAAATCCTACTGTGAGCTACCAAACAAAAGAACTATTAACTTAAAAAACACTTCATTTGTTGCGTCAGCTCAGTGAAGGAATCAAGGTTAGCCAACCAGACCGTTAACGCGATCTACCGGAAAATGTCCCCGGGAGCTACTAGTATATATTATCGTTTCGATCACTGCTATATATTATCGTTTTTGTTCCAATGCCAATCAACGTTGAAAGGACAGACGGACGGACATAACCTTTCTATAAAACTTCGGATATTTATGCATAGTATAGTTTGGATCAGGGTGCGAATTGGCGGGGGGGATGCCAGGGATTTCCCCCCTGACAAAAATCTTTCCCACCCTGGAGAAGAAAAATTTTATCCCTGGCAGGGATAACTTTTCCCCCCTCTGGAGTATTTTTAAATGAACATAAAGATAATATAGAAAAAGGGAACAATTCTTTGCGTAGCTAACCTAAATATTACTTGAGTGAAAATTTATGAAAGATCTCACATCTCAACTGTTTTGTACTTGTTAGTATATGTGTGTGTGTGTGTGTGTGTGGGAGGACTGGGTGCGCATATGGGTGAAATTCATTCCCCCCCTGGGAAAATTTTTCAATTCGCACACTGGTTTGGATGTCTAAAATTGTTAACCAGGAAAATACAAACCTGGGTAGTGGTTCAGATCCAACTAAGGTCCCGACTCACATATATCGTCATTGCTGAAAAGAGAAGTTAAACTTTCAGTCGGACTAAGAAACAGAACATAAAGATCTAACTTGAATGGTAATACATTTGTATACTTGTATAAACTATTCCCAATGGTCAGCAATAAGAAAATTAAAGAAGGAACATTTATTTGATATATACGTATAATAGACAACTTGAACTGGAATAGAAGTAAATTTTGGAGATTTATATATTCTATAATTGTGCCTTCATATACCTCGCTAGCTGTGAAATGGAATCAGTATTTTAAAAATGAACTAGATAGTGATTTCCTGTTATTTTTAGTACATAACAATGGATCACTTCCTTGAAGAAAAAGCTGATCGAAAGATAATGAGAGGTGCTGAGTTCAGAGCACAGGGAAGACTTTTTGCTCTTATTGAAGATTGAAATATATGATAAAATGTAGCCCATCCAGTTAAACCAAAACCCAAAGTAGAAAAAAAATGCAATATCGTTAATCAACACCAAAGCATTAAATTTGTAATTTACATGTGTAGCAAATATTAACTTTTAATTATTTCATCAAATCTTCATGTTTACCTTACATACAGACTTGTTGGCGCCAAGGGCCGAAACATGTTGTTCCGTAAGTACGCTGTTTCTCAAAAGGATTCATGATTGTGGCCAGTTTCTCGTACAGGAGCAAATTGCGTCTTCGAGAGGTAGAACGAAACATCAAAATCAATGCTGCGTACTATCAAACTCATATCCTGACTGAAATATACCGGCACTGTAGACAAGACATGAACCAGGATGAACTACACCAACATAAGGCATCAGCAATACGGCGAAAACATTGCTGGAATTCTTTCGTCGTACGGAAAGGGAACTGGAATTGCGGCAATTTCCTTCTCTGACATCCTTGTCAAGAGTCCAAACGCCAGCCTAATGGACTTTTTTGCTTTCGGTATTCTCAAGCGGTGCCTGTCCCATCGTCGAGTTTGCACCACAGGTCGGAGATGGCATAGTTTACTTAATTAAATAATTTTGTTTAACTGTGTGCATGAATACATGCAATTTTCTTGCTTTTTTTCTTCTTTTTGGGTTAACGATATCATTCATGGCTTACAGCACATGCTATATATTCGATTTATCTCTTGTTCAATAACATGAACGTAGAAGTTTTTGTATATAAATAGTGTATAGACGTGTACATTGATAGTAATTGCTTGAAAAAAAGGGAAATAACATATATTAAATCAATATTAGAGAATATACTTTAATCAATAAATATACAAATGGAGCTTATAAGGACTTTCCTCTTCATATTTCCTGAATATTTTTTGGATAAGACTCAACAATGCTGGGGGCAGGGGAACACTTGCGCGTAACTACATACCTTTGATATTGCAACATTGCAACCGGTACTTCTACAGACCACGAACCGCTACTGTTGCATAGTGAGAAGCTTAATCAGGCCAAAAGATGTAACCATTCGAATATTTTCTTTGATAAATGGGAGAAGTCTCTTTTAAATACATTCATTTTGATTAATTGCACCCATTGATTGCTTATGAAAATATGATAGAGAATGACCTTTCCTGCTTATTGCCATCCAAATGAGTAGTTTTTTTTTTTTTTTTTTTTGAAATTTAATTTTGAACTTAAATTTTACGAATTCAGGGACCACATTCAAAGTATGACACGTTTCCACTAAAATCACACTCGTTCATATCAATATATGTTTCATCATCCATTATTATGTCTCTATCATCATTAGATGCAAGAAACTCGTCCGTGGCAATTTTGTTCAGAATGACTTTTTTGCTTCTTTCTTTGTTTCTCACCTGCATACGAAACATTCTTTTTTTGTCTTCCTTTTGATCCCCAGTTCCAGTAGCCACTTCCTCATAACAACACAACCAGTGATGTAATGCTAATATTTTAGGTGGGCATACGCTCCATCCTTTGTTACACCCCCCCCCATATATATTAGGGTGTTTCATAATTCCTATTACAGCGCTTGGGGATTGAAACTAGACACGAAAACAGGCCGGTCGAAAGCTGCACCCTTTTCGAATTACTAGCGCGGGAAAGTACAGGAAATTGAACTTTGAGCATTAATAGCTCAAAGACTAATAGTGTTAGTAGAAGCTGTAGTGTGGTGAATTTCAAGGGAAACCATACTTGTATTTTCGAAAAATGCCACATTCAAGATATTCGGGAATTACGCAAGACTTAATTAAACCTTGCTCCATTTAATCCACAATTATCTATGAGACCTTGACTTAATTTGTGAAATTCTGTATCTACTTTCTCTGTACTCTTGACTTGGTATTTCCTGACAACACAGGTATGGTTTTGTCTGAAATTAACCACAACAACGCTTCTTCTAACACTTATTAGTATTTGGGCTATTAAGGTTAGAACAAGCAGGATATATATATATAATATGAAGTAACAAAAAACATCTGGATGGAGAGCTACATTTTGGAGAATAGTTATCGAACCACTTAACCTATCAACCGGAGACTAAGAAAAATGTTACCTACAGTATCATAGGATAATTTAAGACCTTATTTAACTCTTTGCGTTAAGTAAGTCAGGTTGTAGAAATGGTTGTACTTTCAATTCGAGGCCAATTTATGGCTGAATTAAGCCTTGATGCCAGCTCCGAAGTTAGAGTCGGGTAGTATCGTTATACCCATCTAAAACTTTAGTCCAATAATTTCTTTCGGGTCGAGGCTCAAGTGTCCCGCAGGAGCAATTCAAAAAGAAAAAATCGCAAACGACAATCTTACCGAGCGAAGTGCCTCAGTTGCTAGAGCGTTCACCTCGCATTTGGGAGGTCGTAGGTTCGATTCCCACTGCCAACCATCCTGAATGGGGTTTTCCTCAGTCCTACCAGGCAAATCCCGGGATAATACCTACTAAACAGGCCATGGCTGATACCTTACCAAATCCTTTCCATTGTTATTATTGTGGTAGGTATCCAGTATAAAATGGCCTCTTAGCTGTATCTAGTGATTGTTAAATAAAATAAAATAAATACTCTGGAAGAAAACGAAAAATAGATAAAGACAAAAAATACACTACTCCTTAAAGTCTTTCGTAAAAGAAATAAAATTGTAAACTAAAAAATGGGGGATTTTTCACTTTTTAAATTCAAATTTGAATTTTTAAGATTTTTTAGAAATTAAAATCGAGGAAGCAAATAAGAAAACCCGCTTGTCTAGCTCTTCTAGGTAAATTACAATTTCCGTGATCAGACATTTTCTCAGATATTGAACGGTGTTCTATCACTTTTTATTAAATTATTAAGTCTTGAGCACACTATCAGACAAAAGGATTTGAAAAGGACGCTGCCTGAACTTATAAGCTGATGTACTATTCCACCATTCACTTAATCTGTCGAAAAAAAAAACTTGGAAAGAACAATGAGGATGGCTGGCTATTCGCACAGCTGTTTGCAGCAAAATTTAAACCTTAGCCGTTCTTATAATAATAATAATAATAATAATAATAATAATAATAATAATAATAATAATAATAATAATAATAATAATAATAATAATAATAATAATAATAATAACACATCGGTGAAGCAGGTGTGGAAACCCCTTTGCAGATCAGCTATCTTGACAGGTTTTTCTTCATTCGCACCACGCAAATATCGGAGTAGTGCCTAACTTGTAGGCCCCAATTAATCTCCTTTGCAATGTCTTTAACGAAGGATCTTATCCCTCTGATATCTTAGTAATCAAGCTGGAGATGCTATAACAACCTTTATCATGTAAAATTAATAAATAAACATACTTACGTCTGATTCTGAAGTAATAGTTGGAAAATTAACTTGTTCTTTAGATTTTTCTTCCCTATTTTTTGATAACTGCTTTTACATTTTCGTCAACGGAATTTACACAACTATTGTCTCTTTTCGTTTTTAACCAATTTTCTAACACCTTTCCTGGACATCTTGCAAATTGCGAAGCAACTCTTAATTCGTCAACCCAAAAAGAAAGTTTAAGCACTACTAAGCAAATGAAGTTCGTCTACTACAAGTGACGGTTCTACTGAAATGTTCAAAGATTGCTGTGACATGCTCATACGCTAGGTCTTTCCTGACTTTTGTTTCCACTTCCTCCTGTTAACAAATTTTCTTCAAATATATTTTATCTGAACGAAAAGAAAACAAAGAAAAATGTTTATTTTACCCCATCCTTTTTTGTTGTTTTGCGGACAAACTACTACTAGTACTAGATGCTGAGTATTTATGAAAATCAATCGTCACTTTCTTTGATGTCATTGCGGCCATAAATGAGCAGTATTAATACAAGTGTTCCTGAATGGCGGCCATCTTTGTTGTCGGTAGAGTGCCAATTTTTGCATTTGCAAGCGTGTACAGAAAACTACAATTGCTCAGGACGTACGAATCAGACGAACACCAAAATAAAATTATATATTTAGAGGAGAGACAGAAATACACAGAGAATAATTATATACTCTTGCTTTTAAATGCAATAAATATGCAGGGTTCCAAACCAATACATGAAATCACCAGAAAAAGTACAAAATATCGCACTTTTAAAGGGACTGTATGTTGGAATGGTATAAAGTGGGGGGATACATAAGTTTTGTACTGAATACTATTGTATGTAAAAAGTTTGCAGAAATATCCACAGCTATGATGCTACTGGCACCATAAATCTATGGGAGTCCGAAAGTTGAAGTTTGTGATTTTGATGCCATTTTTGGGGCGTAATATCTCAGGAGGGCAAAGTACTAAAAAAAAAAAAAAAAAAAAATTGCCGCTTAGGCCACAAAGTAATTCTGTATGTGGAATAGTAATTCTATATTTTGTTCCTTTCCCGTGGTTCTTAATAAATATTATTTGAGCCACAATATATATATATGTATATAAGAACATTAAAACGTAAATATTATTTATTTTTACCTTCGCTTAGTGTTCAGGATACAAACTTATAATTCCTTTAACATCAATAGTTCTGAGAACTTCCTAATCTTCAATTATCATCCTTCTATTTATTTAATTTAATACCGTAACTAAGGAACAATAATACTCATTACAATTTCCTTTTCTTCCTTTACAAAATATGCTCCGTTATTGCACCTCTGATCTTATTCCTAAGACCAGTACAGATAGATAATAGTACAACATAATAATAAAATATACAACATACGACAACATACAACATACCGTTGTATATGGCGTCAAGAACATGGATTTCATTTATTGATCAACAATAAATGAAAAGAATCCTGGACCGTAAGAGAATACACATTTTGAACGGCTCTTGTATATATCTAAGATTACATTTTACATCAATATCACATATATTAATCTCATAATTAAGCATATTCTTTAGCCTCGCGTTATAATATTGATAACAAGGTGCCTCAACAACAACAACAACAAAAAATGACAGTAATAATACGGTCCAATTAATTTTACATTCATTGGGATATATTTAATATAATGTATATAGTTTAATCCAGGAAATTGAGCATAATTATAAAAAGTTAAATATAAACATATTCTCTATTAAAGTTGATCCATTTACCTTCGTTTAACGTTCATTAAAATGTAAACACGGAATAAACATACTACACGAATATATATATAGAACACATAAAGTGATTAAGGAGTAATTATAATATTATGAACGCAATAAAACAATATAGTACACATTAACATTGAAAGAAATAATTACTATACTAGATAAATAGTTAAAGATAAAAGAACATAAAGAAAAATACAATAACTAAGTTATATAACTATGAAACACTGCTTTTATCTCATTTGAGATTAAGTTCCCTCTTTTAGACATTATTTATATTAATTTTACTTATAATCTCAGAAGGGACTACAATTTTGACTAAGTCCATCCATTTCTTTCTAATACGGTACTTTCGGAAGGCTGCCATAACTTTATTTCATCGACATTCTGTAATATTTCACAATTGCTTGTTTTTAACGTACATTTTAATAATAAATTGAATGAAGAACACATTAACCATCGATGTAAGCAAAGGTCAATTTAATACAAATCCGTCGGACGCCTTTTTAATGGTTCAAGTTATACGTTCAAAGGGAGCATTTAAGCAACGTTGTATAGCACAATCTATAGTACTTCTTTGTCTTTCACAGGGTGTTACCATATTTTGATTCCTATTTGCAAAACTCCTGCCATTTGCAAAACGATTTTGTTTAAATCGGCGATGATTATTATTCCTACTGAAATTTCTGTTGCTGTTTCTAAAATTCCTAGTTCCATTTCTGTGATTAGATTGCGTTCGATTACCGGTATCATTATAGCCATTCATTCTATCATTAAAACTAGGCACATTAAAATTACTTCCAGGTTGTACATTTATATTACGAACTGAAGCATATTGAGTCTGATTACGTCCAGAATTACCCTGACCTCTATTGGGATTTTTATTGTTCTTCTGCATTAAATATTGGCTTTCAAAGTTCTGCACTAGCATGACCATATGACTAAAATTGACGCATTGTGCAGACATTAGCATTTGTTGCAATCGGAACGGCAATAGGATGCGAATAGAAGCAATTATACGCGATTCGGGATGATTAGGATTTAAAGCTTTTAATTCATTATACGTCGATACTACAAATTCAGTGACATTCTTGTGGCTTCGGGGATCGAAGACCTTGGTACGTAATAAAGCATCTCTATTGGCCAACATAAAGTCATTTTCATAATTGGATAATAAAACAGCTTTAAAATCCGAATAAGCATGAAGGTTTTCTCTGATTGCTTTGAACCACGTTAAACATGGTGGCTGTAGGACGTGCGGAAGGATTTTCAAGAATTTTGACTCCTTTATTCCTATTAATTCACATTCGTCCTCAAACTTTTCGATAAATACCCGTGCAGGAATATCATCGTTCTCACCACTAAATTTTGTCAATGATTTTACCTCGCTAAATCGCAAAGGTCTGTCATTATTATGGGATTTTAAATATTTATATTTACCATAATATTTTGGATTCCTACAAGATGAATGTTTCTTTCTTCTTCCATCTTCGGTACTCCCTTCGCTATATCCCAACGACTCACTGTCCTCAAAAACTCGATGAGATGTTACTGGTTCTGGTTCCTTAAAAAGAGACTGATTTCTATATCCACCGTCGTGAGGGATTACTGTTTCTGAAGCCTGATTTCTATGTTCACCGTGAGACTGATGTCTACATCCACCGTCGTGCTCTCCCTTAGTAGAATTGTACCACTCTTGAAAACAATTCATATCCTCTCTAAGTTCTCGTATGTGAAAAGTGTGTTCATTCATTACAGATTCCATTACTTTAACCACATCCTGTATTCAGTATAATTTTGGGATACTCGTTCCATCTTTTGATCATACTGCTTGAATCTCGTAGAAATTTGCTCCTCCACTTGACCTTCTATTTTGCATTGTAATTGGTCCATTTTATCTTCAAGTCGTTCCTCAATTTTAAGTTGCATTTGCTTTATTGAGTCCTCAAATTGTTGATGAGTTACCTGCTGAAATTCCTCAAACTGTTGTTGAGTTACCTGCTGGAATTCCTTAAACTGTTGTTGAGTTACCATTTTCTGCTGGAACTCCTCAAACTGCTGGTGAGTTACCATTTTCTGCTGGAACTCATCAAACTGCTGTTGAATTACCACTTTCTGCTGTAGTTGAGTCATTTGACAAGATATCTGCTTTAAGAGATCTGTCAGACTTTCAGGAGCAGGAATCTTCCTTTGTAAAAGTCTGTCTTGGACGCCTTCGGTTTCCGACATACCTCTGTGTATTTGTTTACCGCTTCTTAGAACGGTAACATAAATATTGGGCTCAATTGTGTTCGTTGTTACTATACTTCGAGACGAAACACTAATTCCCGGTGTGAAGGCACCATTTAATTATGGATATTTTGTTCCTTTCCCGTGGTTCTTAATAAATATTATTTGGGCCACAATATATATATAAGAACATTAAAACGTAAATATTATTTATTTTTACCTTCGCTTAGTGTTCAGGATACAAAGTTATAATTCCTTTAACATCAATAGTTCTGAGAACTTCCTAATCTTCAATCTATCATCCTTCTATTTATTTAATTTAATACCGTAACTAAGGAACAATAATACTCATTACAATTTCCTTTTCTTCCTTTACTTAAATATGCTCCGTTATTGCACCTCTGATCTTATTCCTAAGACCAGTACAGATAGATAATAGTACAACATAATAATAAAATGTACAACATACGACAACATACAACAAACCGTTGTATATGGCGTCACAAACATGGATTTCATTTATTGATCAACAATAAATGAAAAGAATCCTGGACCGCAAGAGAATACACATTTTGAACGACTCTTGTATATATCTAAGATTACATTTTACATCAATATCACATATATTAATCTCATAATTAAGCATATTCTTTAGCCTCGCGTTATAATATTGATAACAAGGTGCATCAACAAACAAATGACAATAATAATACGGTCCAATTAATTTTATATTCATTGGGATATATTTAATATAATGTATATAGTTTAATTCAGGAAATTGAGAATATATATATATATATATATATATATATATATATATATATATATATATATATATAGAACACATAAAGTGATTAAGGAGTAATTATAATATTATGAACGAAATAAAACAATATAGTACACATTAACATTGAAAGAAATAATTGCTATACTAGATAAATAGTTAAAGATAAAAGAACATAAAGAAAAATACAATAACTAAGTTATATAACTATGAAACACTGCTTTTATCTCATTTGAGATTAAGGCCGTGTCCAAAAGTGCATAGTGCACACTTCGAGGATGCACACTCGAAGTCTGCAAATCGAGTGCACACTAAATAGTGTACACTTCGTCAAATTAGCTTTTGATCCACACTTGTTTACAGCGCCTCATCGTGGTGGAATATGGAACATTGATAACAAAAGAAGGGAGAATTTCGCTAACAAGAAAAATTAACATGCTTTTTTTTTTTTTTTTTTTTTTTTTTTTTTTAGATGAATGACTTTCCAGTTATATTAAAGATAAACATATCGTACAGATTGACATTATGGGGTAACCATAAAATGATTTAAAGAGTTTCTTTCATATATACCAACAGCTTCAGCTTTGCAGTATCTACAAATATTGATCAGCATAAAACCCACTAAACTATTGGCGGTTCTATTTTATTAGGCATGCTTCCTAATATTTATTAATCCCCCGGAAGAAAAGTAGCACTGGTGGTTAGGGCGCTGATGACACTGTTGCGAAGTAGATTAAGAATTTGTAATCAATTTGCAAAAGAGTTTGGACACCGAGGGGAGATCGCTATTTACAATAACATGGCTCAAAACTACTTTGGAAGAGAGTTCATATTGAGTATAATTCCTTTATGTACAGTAGATACACAAGAATGACACTATAATTGTCGTCGTTCTACTGTATTGCTCCAGTTACAGACATACTGATTAGACTATTTCTATCATATTATGCTGATGTTGAAGTTCCTTATATGTTACTCTTTCTTTGGGAATTATAGATTTTACCCGTAAATCTTAAAAATAATGCCTCCATATTGTTAATATACACCAAAATTAACACTTACAAGGATGACAAGGAAAGAAGTGGTTGAGTTAAACAACGTGAGGACCAAAATTTACAGGAAAATGCTATTCTGTCACTATGAAATACCAATTTGTAAGGATCACGTGTACTCAAGATGGATAACCCTAATTAAAGTAATATGTTAAAAAAAAATTAAAATATAAAATTACTATCTTATAAGCCCGCTTAAATTAAGTTCTGTGCATTGTATACACTTCAACATTTGCGTGCACTTCAGTATGCTTTCGGTGCTCTACATCTTTCTTGAAATACATCCGCTGTCTCTCCTACATGCTTCCCACTACGAAAATGCTTACTCAGTAACGAAACAAATCCCCTCGTCCAAATATAACCATAAAAAGCTACTATTAACCTAATAAGATTTTTTTTTTTTTTTTTTAGAAAATTAAGAGACGTTTTTATGAAAAAAATAGAGTATGCAATGTAGTGGCTCTCATTGTTCAACTATACGGAAGGAATTACTTATTCATAATCAATTCATAATGGGTACCGTAATGGGATTATATGAATTAAAAGGAAGGCAAGTCTTTACTTTAGCCATTTCATTCAATGAACCGATTCGTAACCAAAACTGAAAAGATGTGATCTGCGAGCCTCTAACCTGCCTTCACTCGCTGACACTCGCTCGACAATACTATGTGAATTAAATATTCAACTTTGGTACAGAAAGGAACCAACCCAGTAACTAACTTATAATTAGTTACTAGGTTGGTTCCTGTTCTCAAAACCGGAACCGAAAGATCAAATCGCTGAATCGAAGAATAAATAATAATAATAATAATAATAATAATAAAAATCAAGTGGCCAAAGTAAAGACTTACGAAGAGGAATTTATGAAATCTTTGATAACTGTGGAGAAAGGAATTTTTTATCTGTATTTCACTTTTGGGCAGCTGCCAAAAATGCAAAATGTATGGTAATTGGTATATTACAGTCTCTCAAGCGCAAGGAAATATTTGCTTTGAAAGAAATTTGTTTAGAATCAAAACTAGAAAATTAGGCCTATCTACCTACTAATTAACATGTGCACCTGCAGCTGTAGCTGTAGCTATAGAGAAATGAATAATCGAGGTATTCATTATTATATGCTGGAGCTTAACATTTTTATTCATACGCCATTAAAATTTGCCATATACATGCAAATAGCTCCATTAGCGATAGTGTAATTATTTCAAATAAGCTACATAAATCATGTAATATTTAAAGACAAATGCCTTTATAGCATTATTAAATAAACATTTGGTTGCTTTTCCTATACTCCATTGCATACTCAAAGAACACAACGTAATACGTTTGTTATTTGCTTAATATTTTTATATTCCACTTGTAAAATCACTAATTTGTATATTTATCAAGTAAATTATTATTAGATCAGCCCACAAATATATTCACCTCAACAAAAGTATTAAAAATATGTCTTTTAAAATTTTATTAAGTCACTTTGACATTATTGTTGTTCCTACTACGAAGAACTGCCATCTTAAGTACGCAAGTGTGCTAACGTAGTGTACATCCTCGCACACTACGTACTATGCACTCGCAGACTTGTGAACTTGGACCTTTTGACGCACACTAGGTGACGTCAGTTCCGGAAATAAGCGTACTTAGAATGCACACTTGTATCTTTTGGACACGGCCTAAGTTCCCTCTTTTAGACATTATTTATATTAATTTTACTTATAATCTCAGAAGGGACTACAATTTTGACTAAGTCCATCCATTTTTTTCTAGTACTTTCGCAAGGCTGCCATAACTTTATTTCATCGACATTCCGTAATATTTCACAATTGCATATGTTTTTAACGTACAATTTAATAATAGATTGAATGAAGAACACATTAACCATCGATGTAAGCAAAGGTCAATCTAATACAAATCCGTCGGACGCCTTTTTAATGGTTCAAGTTATACGTTCAAAGGGAGCATTTAAGCAACGTTGTATAGCACAATCTATAGTACTTCTTTGTCTTTCACAGGGTGTTACCATATTTTGATTCCTATTTGCAAAACTCCTGCCATTTGCAAAACGATTTTGTTTAAATCGGCGATGATTATTATTCCTACTGAAATTTCTGTTGCTGTTTCTAAAATTCCTAGTTCCATTTCTGTGATTAGATTGCGTTCGATTACCGGTATCATTATAGCCATTCATTCTATCATTAAAACTAGGCACATTAAAATTACTTCCAGGTTGTACATTTATATTACGAACTGAAGCATATTGAGTCTGATTACGTCCAGAATTACCCTGACCTCTATTGGGATTTTTATTGTTCTTCTGCATTAAATATTGGCTTTCAAAGTTCTGCACTAGCATGACCATATGACTAAAATTGACGCATTGTGCAAACATTAGCATTTGTTGCAATCGGAACGGCAATAGGATGCGAATAGAAGCAATTATACGCGATTCGGGATGATTAGGATTTAAAGCTTTTAATTCATTATACGTCGATACTACAAATTCAGTGACATTCTTGTGGCTTCGGGGATCGAAGACCTTGGTACGTAATAAAGCATCTCTATTGGCCAACATAAAGTCATTTTCATAATTGGATAATAAAACAGCTTTAAAATCCGAATAAGCATGAAGGTTTTCTCTGATTGCTTTGAACCACGTTAAACATGGTGGCTGTAGGACGTGCGGAAGGATTTTCAAGAATTTTGACTCCTTTATTCCTATTAATTCACATTCGTCCTCAAACTTTTCGATAAATACCCGTGCAGGAATATCATCGTTCTCACCACTAAATTTTGTCAATGATTTTACCTCGCTAAATCGCAAAGGTCTGTCATTATTATGGGATTTTAAATATTTATATTTACCATAATATTTTGGATTCCTACAAGATGAATGTTTCTTTCTTCTTCCATCTTCGGTACTCCCTTCGCTATATCCCAACGACTCACTGTCCTCAAAAACTCGATGAGGTGTTACTGGTTCTGGTTCCTTAAAAAGAGACTGATTTCTATATCCACCGTCGTGAGGGATTACTGTTTCTGAAGCCTGATTTCTATGTTCACCGTGAGACTGATGTCTACATCCACCGTCGTGCTCTCCCTTAGTAGAATTGTACCACTCTTGAAAACAATTCATATCCTCTCTAAGTTCTCGTACGTGAAAAGTGTGTTCATTCATTACAGATTCCATTACTTTAACCACATCCTGTATTCAGTATAATTTTGGGATACTCGTTCCATCTTTTGATCATACTGCTTGAATCTCGTAGAAATTTGCTCCTCCACTTGACCTTCTATTTTGCATTGTAATTGGTCCATTTTATCTTCAAGTCGTTCCTCAATTTTAAGTTGCATTTGCTTTATTGAGTCCTCAAATTGTTGATGAGTTACCTGCTGAAATTCCTCAAACTGTTGTTGAGTTACCTGCTGGAATTCCTTAAACTGTTGTTGAGTTACCATTTTCTGCTGGAACTCATCAAACTGCTGTTGAATTACCATTTTCTGCTGTAGTTGAGTCATTTGACAAGATATCTGCTTTAAGAGATCTGTCAGACTTTCAGGAGCAGGAATCTTCCTTTGTAAAAGTCTGTCTTGGACGCCTTCGGTTTCCGACATACCTCTGTGTATTTGTTTACCACTTCTTAGAACGGTAACATAAATATTGGGCTCAATTGTGTTCGTTGTTACTAGTGCTCTCAACGGGTCGGGTCGGGTCGGGTTGAAGACCGACCCGACCCGACCCGTGACCCGAATTGACTGACCCGACCCGATGACCCGACCCGACCCGACTGACCCGAACCGTGATCCGACCTGATTGACCCGACCCGACAACCCGACCCGATCTGACCCGACTGACCCGACCCGATAACCCGACCCGAGTGACCCGACCCGATAACCCGACCCGAGTTGACCCGATTGACCCGAACCGATAACCCGACCCGAATAACCCGACCCGACAACCCGACCCGAGCTGACCCGATTGACCCGACCCGACAACCCGACCCGAATAACCCGACCCGACAACCCGACCCGACCTGACCCGACTGACCCGACCCGATAACCCGACCCGAGTGACCCGACCCGATAACCCGACCCGATAACCCGACCCGAGCTGACCCGACTGACCCGACCCGACAACCCGACCCGAGTTGACCTGACCCGACCCGACCCGTAACCCGACCCGAGCTGACCCGATCCGAGTCGGGTCGGGTCGGGTCACGGGTCGGGTCGGGTCAACCCGATCCATTTGAGAGCACTATGGTCACAACACTGGGTGAACACCAAAATGCACTCCCATTGGGAATTGAACCCGGACCACGTGTACCGAAGTCTTACACGTTAACCACTAGCTAGATCAAGCGGGGATTTGTATATGCATCTTAATGAATATTTGGCACTTTTGAGGTTTGGTTATTTCTTTTTATAACTGATACCAATGTCCGACGTGGGAAAAATTTATTTTTATTTTTATTTTATTTTATTTATTTATTTATTTATTTTTATTTTATTTTTTTTCTTTAGTTCTATGTGACGAAATTTTTCTTCAAGGTCAGTGTTCTCACCTGCTGGGACGGCAGGTCGTCTTCTCGGAAGGCAGTAGCAAGAGTCTATTGGCGGAGACAAAAGGAAATCATTTAACTACAATGATAAGGGTTGAGGAAACAGGAGAACACCTGTGGTTTTTTCCAACCCTTCAACTTTCATTCCAAAATAGGTTCTTATGATTCCGGGACCCGTACCACTTTGATTTTTCTTTCTCGGTAATTAAAACGTATTTTACAGTATATATAGTTGCACGTAAGAAGATACATAATATGAATTTAAAAATACAGGTTGATATTTAATTATAAAGCACTAATTTTATTTCATCACTTTCAGCCCAACAAATGAAATTCAAACAATTCGCTCCCTAGGTCTTGGTCATCAATACTGCGTCTTATTCTTTGTCTTGCAGTCAAGTCTTGGTCTTGCATTTCGTAGTCTTGGTGATCTTTCATGCTATACAAGAGCCAAGAATGCTCACCTCATCGGTACAAATGAAGACCAAGTGTGATTTTGATTATGGTATTTCATACTATACGGAAAGCTAGAAAATACGCTCATCGCTACTTGGTGATCACCAAAACAAGGCCAAGAGCAAGATTACTATGCAATTCGTCTTGCATATCCAATCTTTATCTTGCTCTTGTATCGATGTCCTTGGGCTTGGTGAAATAAAATGAAATATTCACTTTAAGAGGGGTGTAGCCAGCAGGTTCGTGTAGGAAGGGCCCGTCGTTTTTGAAGGGGCCGGCTACAATGTACAAAGTAAAAAATGTGTTGCTGCTAGTGTTTTTCAGGCCTAAAAGAAAGGAAAATTTTGGTTTCCTTCTGGAAAACTAAAAACACTATTTTATCTTATTTATTATTATTATTATTATTATTATTATTATTATTATTATTATTATTATTATTATTATTATTATTATTATTATTATTATCATTATCCATAAATTAGGTCTATATTCAAGATAGTTTTTATTATGCTTAATCAAGAACTACTGCCCGGGACCAAACGCTATACTTTTGTGCATAACTATAAAAATAACCAGAAAGTTCTGTCCCTTTTCGTGGAGGTCTGTGTTCAATTGGACCTCACACCGTGAGTTGAATGCGAGTGGAGATAAGGCGAACGTCAGTTGTTGGTGTGGGTATATCCAACATACTACCTGGTTGTGGCAATTCAGATACACAGTGAACTTGCGTAAAGACAGAGGGAACATGGGACATCCACAGAGCGTCATAAGAGCATGTATGCTGAACGAGTTCAAATGGAGGTCAAACGCCGCTGTAGCGGGACAGAAAATATGCCAGGCCTTTGTTGAGGGTGTCGTGACGACGCGGACAGTGCAGCGATGGTTTAACCAGTTTAAGAACGATGACCAAACACCTGAAAACACCACATGCCAGAAGACCAACACATGTACGTACAAAGAGGAACTGGGACTACAATTCAGTGTGTGAAGAAACCATTCGGCAGCACATCCATCAAGTTGGGAAGCACTACAAGTTGGGTCTCACATGTTTTGACTCCGGGCCAGAAGGCAACGCGGCAGTCCGAAACGTTTATTTACTGTTTCGGAGCCATTTCTGGACAGGGCGTTGACATGTGATAAAAAGTGGGTCCTATACGAAGCTCCACGGCGCCGTCATCATTGGTTAGCGTCCCATGAACCGATTTCAAAACAGCCGAAACCAGCACTGTACCAGAAGAAGGTCCTTCTGTGTGTTTGGTGCATCGTGCATCGGAAACTGCTACCAGCTGGTCAGAGTATCAATGCAACTGTGTAGTGTCAGCAGTTGAGCTGTGCTCAACAAAAACTCAAAACTCTGGAGCCATCACTTCTGAATTGCAAATGGGTCCTTGTTTACGGGACAACGCTAAGTCCCACGTGGCTAGGATGACTCAGGACACCATTCTCCGCCTTGGATGGGAAACAATATTGCAACCACTATATTCCCCGGGTATTGCACCGTCCGATTATTACCTGTTCCATTCTTTGGACAATCACCTTAGAGGCCGCCAATTCAAATCCCTAGTAAAAGTCCAAAATGCACCTGATACCTTCTTCGTTTCACGGCCCACCAACTTCTACCGCGATGAATTCCATGGCCTTCAGGAACGTTTTCAGAAGGTCGTCGATGTTGATGGGGACCATTTTTGATCTTCCAGGTTAGGTGACGTATCGATGTTCGAAGGTGGTGGGTGAAAAAGCAACAAAACTTTTCTTGGTTACCTTTTTATTTAAATTTAAGACCTTGTATACAGAACCTATGTACACAAGATTGATTTTCTTTAAATTTCACTTAATTTCTTTATAGTTTCCTGACAAAAATATTTATTTATTATTCGTGACTAAAAAAAACAATTATTTTATTACACTGAGTAGAAATAAAAGAGAGCGAATGAAATCCAAACTGAATAAAAACATTGTTTCTCACCAAATTTTCCATTCTCTGTCTTTTAAAATACTTGTTAAAGCATATAAAAATATAATGGACTTACAAATCAGTTTAGTACCTTTGTTTTATGGCTGTATTTATAATATCTTGTTAAAATGTTTGTCTTTAAACTGTCAAATATAAATCGCAGTAAATTGTGTAATCTGCTGTCACAAAAATGTATCCTATTTTTCGATCGGTATGGAAAAACAATATTTCTCCATACTATTTTACCGTATATTATTAATTGTCAATAACTTTGTTACTTTTAAATGAAGGAAGCGAGATAATTTTACTATGATGTTTTTAAAGCTGGTCATTTGGGGGGGGGCAGGAAACCATTTGGGGGGCCTGGACCCGATGGCCCCCCCTTAGCTACACCCCTGAGTTTAAGGTCCCTCGATTCTGCTTCGAGGCTAAGGGATATGGTGACCATGAGAAATGAATGAAATGGTGGAATGAAGAAAGTGGGAGGAAACAGGAGAACCCCGAGAAAACCCACTACACGGCGTTTCTCCACCACAAAGCTTACTTAACACAAGCTGGGATCGAACCATGGACACCATGCACCAGAGATGAATTCTCTACCACTGAGCTACCGCGGCCCTGCTTGGGCTTGGTCGTCCATATCCAATCTTTCTTTTGACCTTGCTTAAACAACTTCTAGTTTTGTTCTAAATCCAGACTCCATATTGGCGTAGATATTAATATTACAGTCGATTGGTAAAATCAATCTTCCACATTTAAAAATTAAAGTACATACAACTACAAAAATAAGCATTTACCATAAAAACACTAGCTGCAAGTGTTCAAAATACATTTATGGCTTCTATAAAATCAATTGAAAATTGCTATTTTTAATTACGCAGGTAGTGTAAAACAGCAGTTTTCGACTCCAGCCGAGTTTAAGCTCAACCTAAACTTAGTTGACCAAAGTGAACTGACCCGACTGACCCGACCCGACAACCCGACCCGACTGACCCGACAACCCGACCCGACTGACCCGACCCGATAACCCGACCCGAGTTGACCCGATTGACCCGACCCGACAACCCGACCCGACCTGACCCGATTGACCCGACCCGACAACCCGACCCGAATAACCCGACCCGACAACCCGACCCGAGCTGACCCGACTGACCCGACCCGACAACCCGACCCGATAACCCGACCCGAGCTGACCCGACTGACCCGACCCGACAACCCGACCCGAGTGACCCGACCCGATAACCCGACCCGAGCTGACCCGACTGACCCGACCCGACAACCCGACCCGACCCGAGCTGACCTGACCCGACCCGACCCGTAACCCGACCCGAGTTGACCCGACCCGACTCGGGTCGGGTCGGGTCAACCCGACCCGTTTGAGAGCACTAGTTGTTACTATACTTCGAAACGAAACACTAATTCCCGGTGTGAAGGCACCATTTAATTATGGATATTTTGTTCCTTTCCCGTGGTTCTTAATAAATATTATTTGAGCCACAATATATATATAAGAACATTAAAACGTAAATATTATTTATTTTTACCTTCGCTTAGTGTTCAGGATACAAAGTTATAATTCCTTTAACATCAATAGTTCTGAGAACTTCCTAATCTTCAATCTATCATCCTTCTATTTATTTAATTTAATACCGTAACTAAGGAACAATAATACTCATTACAATTTCCTTTTCTTCCTTTACTTAAATATGCTCCGTTATTGCACCTCTGATCTTATTCCTAAGACCAGTACAGATAGATAATAGTACAACATAATAATAAAATATACAACATACGACAACATACAACATACCGTTGTATATGTGAATAAACTATTGCAAAAAAAAAAAAAAAAATCAGGACTGATATTACATGGAAAAAAAGTGAGGACATGGTAATGCGAAGAAAGCACGTTCATGACGATGGTCGTAGCCCATAAAAATTTAAATGTGTGGATATTCTTCATGCTAGATCTCAAAAACTACGCATGGTTCAGCAATTAGGACCGCTTTCGTTTGCGTTCAGTTGAGCAAAAGTTTGGGAGTGGCGTTTGTTCCGTCTTTCTAGCTCCATGGTCATTTCCACGTCTATATGGGAGAGGGAGTTAGCCGACACCCATCGCCTAACTGGATGGTGGTATTAAGGCACTCAATGTATCAGCATAAAAGTGTCATTGAAATCCAATCCTAGTTGCGGAAGTTAATGTGTTCACAAGGTTGCTTTACATCTATCTATCCTATATAATGCAATTCCTATTTATTCTATCTATAATTTAGCTTCTCAAGATAACAACCCACAACACTCTACCAAAACCGGAAATGCTTTATTTTTGCTATTATATCCGGTTTCAATACTGGTTTACATAGAGCCAAAGATATCTGAGATATGTTTTTTTTTTTTTTTTTTTCAATCGATTCAGCTTGCAGGAAAATAGATTCCATTTTCTCCATTAACCATCTGTTCAAATCGGAAATTGTTCAAATTTACCATTTACGGTTTCAACATTAATCACTATAGAACAAAAATAGCAATAAATAGACACAAACTATTGTTTTCAAACAATACAGCGTCTCAAGAATATAGGGTCTATATCATCACAACCCGCAACACTCTATTAAAACAGGAAGTAGTTGTATTTCAGACTTTGCTTGTGTGGGGGGGAGGGGGGAAAGCACCACCGACATAAGACTCGTGTTTTGTACTAGTATATTAATATACAATTGATTAAAGTATGTGTTCCTCAAACTATTGGGGGGGGGGCAATTGCTCCCTCCTGCCCCCTAAATAACGCCCCTGGTTGTATTTACTAGTACTTTGATTTGAATACTGATTTTCATAGAGCAAAAACTAAGATAAATTGAGATGCAGCCTTTCGCAATTGACTAAGCTTTCCAAGAATAAGTTCTATTCCCCCTCCTTTAACCCATTATTCAAACCGGAAGTGGTTCAAATTAACGATTAGATGTTTCAACCTTTATCGC
This sequence comes from Thermobia domestica, assembly GCF_964235325.1. Classification (NCBI taxonomy): domain Eukaryota; kingdom Metazoa; phylum Arthropoda; class Insecta; order Zygentoma; family Lepismatidae; genus Thermobia; species Thermobia domestica. Next base: position 129,021,845 of record NC_137456.1, on the reverse strand, counting down.
CACAGAACGAAAATGATAATAGATAGCGACAAGCTGGTTTTTTTTTTTTTTTTTTTAAATCGATTCTGAATCCCAACATACTATCACAATCTGCAAAGGCGGAAGTGGTTGAAGTTTACTACTAAATTTAGTTTTGACTTCAATACTAATTTCCGGGGCCGCGGTGGCTCAGTGGTAGAGCGTTCACCTCTGGTGCTTGGGGTCCCGGGTTCAATCCCAGACCCCGCCAAGTGAACTTTGTGGTGGACAAACACCGTGTGGGTGGGTTTCCTCGGGGTACTCCTGTTTCCTCCCACTTTCTTCATTCCACCATTTCATTCATTACTCATCATCACCGTTTCCTTTAGCCTAAGCGGCATAACCGTGAGACGTAAAGCTTAAAGATTTCATTTCATTTTTTCAATACTAATTTTCCATAGATCTAAAACTGTGAGAGATATCGAGATGTGGTTTCTTGCAATCAATCCAGCGTCCCAAGAATAGCTTCTACCTTCTCGTTAACCCTCTATTTGAACCGAAAGTTGTTTCGTATTTAGACTTCACATTTAAAATAATTAAACAAATGATTCAGTATTTTTTAAATGTTTAACCTACAAGGAAATAAAAAGAAGTGGAGTAGTTCACTAAGATACTCTATTCATATCTCTAAATTCCTTAGATTTAGAGAAACGAAATTTGATATTTAGACCTTTCATTTAAAATAAACATATGCTTCTGCGCAGGCGCGCAACCAGAAATTTTTGTTGAGACGTGTACAAGCTTTTGAGGAATGTCCAATAGTATTGAATGGGTCTATGTAGTATTGAACGAGTTTTATTCTGGACTCAAAGAGACGATAAGTAATTGTAAAATATTTCCACCTATATTTTCAGGCAATAAATGATAGAATTGATTTTTTTTTTTTAAGAAGAGAAAGAGTACAAATGAAGCGTAAGATCAAATTTTCATGCTGCATCAATCATTTCCCTGTTAAACAAGTATAGTTTCAATAAGAAAATGTACAAATGTATGTTGAGTTAGTAAGTTTGGGGGGGGGTCCGTACCCGGTGGATGAGCCCCTTTTTCTGCGTTTCTTGATATTTAACGGAGTCGAGCTCATTCTTCGCCGCCATCTTCAATCATTCGGGCCGACAGAAATTTGCTGATAATGCATGAAGTGTGCCACGAACCTGCCACACAAGTGAGGATATAAATGTAGAATACATTAAACCTTAGATCTATTCTTCCCGTGTGAAGAACGGACACTTATGCTAATATACAGTTTAAAAAAAATCTAAAGAATTAACCTTCGTCGTGATCCAGGAGTATCTCGAAAGCCCAAGCCCAATGAGTATCTTTCTAACGGATTGCGAGCTGTAATTTTTCTCTGTTAATGAAGATTTTATGTTCACTTACTGTTAGGCTTATATGTGTGTATGTGTATATACGCACAATCACTAATCAAACAAGGGAACGTTTAATTAGCGATACGTTGTCAACAATTGGGTTGATTAATGAAGAGAGAAATTTTCTGCCAACTCGAATTGCTTCCGGCAGCTGGAAGTCTCACACGCTCTCTGATAGATTTTCTGACTGGATATAATTGCGTATGAAGTAGAAAAACTGTTTTAAAACTACAGAATATTTGTCCAAAGTCATACTCAGGCGATAGTTTCTGCAATATTTGTTAAAGTGTTTAAATGTAGAACATATACTCGTAATTTATTATAAAGGATTATACATGTATATATAAATGGGTGAATGGTTATGAATAATACCCGAATCTTTGATAATACTCGAACTTTCGATAATACCAGAAACTTCGATAATACTGGAACTTTCAATAATACTCGAAATTTCGATAATACCCGAAACTTCGATAATTTCAAATAGACCTACTCAAATGGTTTCGAGTAACCGATGGCAACTCGATAAATTTTCACTCCCGAGGTTCGATAGGTCCTCAGCATTAGTTCGGATCCAATGTTAAGTGTGTAGGTCCACATTTCATATAGCCTCGCTGCTGAAAGGGACGCTAAACTCAAAGTGAAATCAAATTAAAGTTACACAAAAATTAAAGTTTAAGAGTTAATTGTAATTATTAACATACATATCTCATTAACCATATGTGTATTGTTATTTGATTATTGTCATAATAAAAAGCATGATGAAAGTAACAGGGCTGTCCAGAAAGTAATAGACGTTTTCAAATAAGAACGAAACAGAATGAACGAACCAAATTGTATTATATACATTTGAAAGGTACACTCTTAAGCTATTTTTTCCACAGAATCACCATACAAATTAAGGCACTCACCATACCGTAGCACATGTTTTTCAATACCGTCGCGGTAGAAATCTGCCTCCTGCGATTTCAACCACTGGCTTACACTGGCATGCAGTTCGACGTTAGTATCAAAGCGTTCGGTAGCGAGCCATGCTATCATCATTGGGAAGAGGTGGTAGTCGCTCAGCGCTAAATCCGGACTGTATAGTGGGTGACACAAGCTAGGCCTACCACCGCGGTTCTCATTGTGAACATTGGAATGGCCATTTTTAAAAATGAATGCACATTGCCTCACTCGGCCTTCACTCATTATTTCTTATCCATACACTTCACACAGTTGGTGATGGATTTTAATTGGCTTGTGGTGTTTTGCAGAACAAAAACCTAATCACAGAAGAGTACGCACCTCACAAGAGGCGGAATTTTCCATTGCAGCGCACATTGTAGCACGTCACAGAAAGCACATTAAGAACGTCACAGTCCTCGTGCTACCACAGCTGGATGTGTACTCAGTGTGGCAACGTTCTGATTCAAGATGGCGACTGTAGCCCCACCCACTGCCGTGATAGGCCAAAGTCAGTAGCGTCATTTCATATTTGGCTTGGAGGGGGCAAGACCCCTTGATATATATGTAAAATTTCGCGTTTTTCACTGACTTACTACTATTCAATTGATAATCTCAAACTCAGGGGGGGCAAATGCCCCCTGCCCCCCTAAATGACGCCCCTGGCCAAAATATCTGGTACTTTCGGACAGCCCTCGTATATATTTCAGTACCACTTTCATCTTAGTAAGTAAAGTGGTTATCGTACTACATGGGCTTTTAAGGTTTACAAAAATAATTAACTTTTTTCGAATTTCTCCAAAACCACACACCAGGATACACATTTACACGTATCACTGTATTTCACTAAACTAGATCTATCAAGTGATAAATGTCTCATCTTTGGACATTTTTTTTTTCGTTAAACACTAAGAATATTGAACTATTTCTGTTTGACATTTCGACGTCGAACACATTCCACAGAATTCAGGACGAGATTTCGGACCAAAAATTAAAAAAATGTCAAGATTTAGTTACTAGCGAGAACTTAAACTAACCAAGGGACTTGGCAACAAACAATTGCAGAAAGATTTGCCGTCAGTACAGCACACCGAAAAAAAAAAAAAATAATTAAATTTTAAAAATTTAAATAATCATTTGGTTAAGTATTTATTGCATAATGTAAATATTCATTTTGAATCATTCTACATGTTAAAAATTTAAATAATCATTTGGTTAAGTATTTATTGCACAATGTAAATATTCATTTTGAATAATTCTACATGTTAAAGAGGTGTATAGTCGTCGCCTACGTTTAACGTAGATTTTAGGGATGGCCATTTTCGAAAAATATGTTTTTCGTTTTTCGGAAATTTCATTTTTCGTTTTGTTTTTCGAAAAAAATTCGTTTTTCGTTTTTTCTAAAAAAATTCGTTTTTTCGAAAAAATATCGTTTTTCCGTTTTTCGTTTTTCAAAAAAAAATCGTTTTCTTTTTCGAAAAAAAAATTCTTTTTTTGTTTTTTCGAAAAAAATTCGTTTTCCGTTTTTCGAAGACTTTTCGTTTCTCGATGACTTTTCGTTTCTCGAAAAGTTTTCGGAATTCGTGGAATGATAATGTGGTAGGAAATGGGAGTACCCCGGGAAAACACACGGACACGATGTTGCCTGCCACGAACTTACTTGACCTGGGATGAAATGCACAAGACGTAAGCGTTCTAACACTGAGCTACCGTGCCCCCTTGGATTTGGATTTAATGAAAGGATAGGTATAATGCCTACTATTGACGAAACTCATCCAATCACGACCAAAATTAGTATGGTTGTGGACTGCGATGTATTTAGTACAAACGTTAAATATTATGGTGTTTGGGACTTTGGTTCCAGAATTATTGCTAATGAAATTTGTTTTAAGTTAGTGATATCAAGAAATTTCGCTAAGACGCATTTGATTAAACTTAAATGAATTTGACGAAAGTTGGTAGGATCGTAAATATTGACAAGCTTGGTATGCATGGAAGCTTAGTATAAAATATTATGGTGTACAGCCTTTTTTTCCTGAGTTATTAGCTATCAATGTTAGGTTTGGAATCAGAGAAATCAAGAAATTTCATTATAGCGAGAAAGATGGAACTCATTCAATTTTTACCAAACTTGGCAATGTTGTAGATCTTGACGAGCTTAGTAACTATAAAGGTAACCAAGAAAGGTCTGTCGCTTTTTTACCTAACACCTTCAAACATCGATATGTAACCTGACATACTTGGAAGATCAAAAATAGTCTCCTTCAGCATCGACGACCTTCTTCCAATGTTTTGGAAGGCCATGTATTCCATCGTGGTAGAACTTGGTGGGCCGTGAAGCGACGAAACTATCAAGTGCATTTTGCACCTCTACTAGGGATTTGAACTGGCGTCCTCTAAGGTGATTGTCCAAGGAATGGAACAGGTGATAATCGAACGGTGCAATGTCCGGGGAGTACGCTAAGCAGTGTTTCCCAGCCAAAGTGTAGAATGGTGTCCCGGGTCATCCTAGCCACGTGGGGCTTAGCGTTGTCCTGTAACAGGAGGACCCCTTTGGGATTCAGAAGTGCTGGCTCCAGAGTCTTGAGTTTTTTATTGAACGTGGCTCAACTGCTGACAGTACACAGTTGCATTGATGCTCTGACTAGCTGGTAGCAGTATTTTTTTCCTCAAAATACTGTCCAAAAAATTTGGACTTGAACTTAGTAAAATCAAGAAATTTTATTAAAACGCGTTAAACTCATCCGATATTGGCCAAAGTTGATATGGTCATAGACTTTAACGAATCTGGTACGCATGCGAGCTCAGCACGAAATATTGTGATGCACAGACCTTTGGTTCTTGGTTCTTGACGGATATAAATTAGAAATAATAATTAACAAAGGTAAACAGTGTAAAATTTATATTTTACAGAATATTAAAAAAAATTATTTACCAATAGTGATTATTAATGTGTTATCGACAATAAAGCATTACTGCTGTATCGCCGGACCAATTTGAAAACCGAAAAAATGGAGCAAAATATACTGCATTAGGTTATATTTGGTTGGATTACATTAAGTTACGTTAGATTATGTTATTACGTGCGCAGTTTTACTATACGGATCCATAGTATAAGTAGTAGTAGTAGTAGTAGTAGTAGGAACGGGTTAGAAGCCCCGCAAAGGTTAATTGGGTTCTGTTCTCGACATGAAATGGCCAAATTAAAGATTTACCCAAATTTTTCTGTACATTTTACAATCTATGAGTCCGTATAGTAAAACAAGTGTTCCTCTCCGCGAAATTGTCCATCCGCCTCCACATACAGTGCCGCTTACATCAAAAACAACCAGCAAATACAATCACTTTCTGAGCTTTTACTATTCCCCTTATCTGACTTTCAATCACTCTTCCTTATAAACTTAAATAAATTGTCCAATTGACCAGGTAAATTTCCTAAAATTGGTCCGGCGATACAGCAGTTAACCCGACAATATATTTTATACTGTAAAAAAAGACTAACAAATTTCCAAATAGACGGATCCTCTACAAACTGATCGTGATAGTACCAGACAACTCTGTAATAAATTGACTTTTAACAATTGATTTTAACAAAATATGAAACATGAAGTGATTATATGTACTGATACTGATTCTAAAGACTTCTCACTAAGATCCCCCATTTATTTGTCGTATTTTCTATAACTAATTAAGTCTGTATCTGTATTGCTTTCAAAAATAGGCAATTTAATACTAACAAAATACTATTGAATGGTTTATTTGTTCTAAAGATGTTTTATATATGGTATTACAAGAAACTAAGTATCTGACTATAATAATCTCATCAAACGAGAATTCAAATTTTAAATAGGTGGGTCTTCGTTTTCGTATAAATTTTTACTGCTACTAACTTCAGTAGAAGAATACTACTAAGATGAAATATTTTTTATTTGGTTGTTTGTTAAAGTTCAGCGTCCCTTTTCAGTATCGAGCGAGACTATACAAGACGTGAACCTACATTTTAAAGTGGAATCCGAACCACCAAAACACGTTCAATGTTTTCCCACTCGGGACCGTGTGCATCAAAGGAATACGCGCTAGCCACTAGACCAGAGGGCAAGGCTTGAAGTTTTTTCTTGGAATTATGAAATTATATATTTAAAAGAAACGTTTGTCGCTTCCTAGTACCTCTCTCGTTCTACGAGAAAAAAAATATTGTAACCAGAGATATAGTAAGCATTTATCACTTTCGGTTGCATTAAACTTAGAGATGAAAACTACCGTTGTGGCACCGAATCCATATCAAAACCTACTTCCGGCTATAGTTTTTTCTTTACTATGAAACCGAAAATGGTAGTTTCTCACTATTTCCGGTTTACATAGAGGGATAGCGATCGAGATGACAATCTTCGAATCCTGGATTCATATATATATATATATATATATATATATATATATATATATATATATATATATATATATATATCTTTCTCTCTCTCTCTCTCTCTATATATATATATATATATATATATATATATATATATATATATATCATATCTCATTATCTCTTATTATTCTTGCTCTATGGGTGATCAATACTGAAACCGGGAGTTGTGATCAGGGGCGGATCCAGGACGGACTTCTGGGGGTGGTGGCGGTGGGTTGTAATACTGCTATTTAGAGCTACTTTTAAGAGCTCCAAACTCTGGGATGGGTTTTATTTATATATAAAATAAGAAAGTAATCTCTATGGCGATCGTCCCCCTCCCTGGATCCGCCCCTGGTTGTGATACATTTTTCCTACTTCCTACAAGTGAGTTTCGTTTCACAGTGTAAAACTACTGTAGACTTCCAATTTATGCGAATTGAATATTCAAACTTCAGTACAACAAGTAGTACAACTAATACTTCTGGTTGGAATAGATTAATAAGACTAAAGAGAGAATCTGTTCCTCGGATGTTGAATCCGTATCAAAAATCTATTATTAGCTATCACTTATCGTTTTTGTTCTATGGCGATAAAGATTGAAAGCAGGAATGGTTAATTTGAACTACTTCCGGCTTGAATAGAAGGTAAGGGAGGAGATGGAATCTATTCTTAGGACGCTAAATCGATTTCAGAAAAACCTCTTCTCGTTATCTTTTATGAATATAAGTATTGGAACCGAAAGTAGTAGTAAATTTCAAGCATTTCCGGTTACAAAAGAGTGAAGCAGGTTATGACGATATGCTCTCTTAAAACCCTGAACTGATTCCAGAAAATTGCTTGTCGCTATCTATTACAATTTTTGTTTTATCGTAACAAGTGTTAAAACCGGAAATGGTTAATTTGAACACTTTCGATTCAAATAAAGTGTTAACGAAGAAGGTGGAATCTATTCTTGGGATGCTGGATTGATTTAAAAAAATGCATCTCGATATCTCACGGATTTGCTCTATGGAAATTAGTATTACCTATAAAATCAAAAATAGTAATAAACTTCAACTATTTCTGCCCTTGTGGAGTGTTGCGGATTGTAATGGTATTCCTCTTGAGACCCTGAATCGATTATAGGTGAACCACTTGTCGTTAGCTATTACCAATTTTGTTCTGTGGCGATAAATGTTGAAACCTGTAATCGCTAATTTGAACCACTTATGGTGTGAATAGAGATCAAGGAAGGTAGAGCCTATTCTTAGAACGCTTAGTCGATCGCAAAAAACCGCATCACGATTTCTCCAAGTTTTTGCTTTATAAAAGTCAGTATTGAAACCAATACATTAGTATATTCAGCCACTTTCGGTTTCGATAGTATTGTGGGTTAAGATGATACATAGCCTATATGCTCTTGAGACGCTATATCGATTCGATTAAAAAAAAAAAAAAAACGTGGCTATCTATTACTATTTTTGTTCTATATCGATCAATGTTGAATCCGAAAATTGTTATTTTAAACAACTTCCGATCTGAATAGAGGATTAATGGAAAAAATGGACCTATTTCTTGGTAGCTGAATCGATTGCAAAAATCTACATCTCGATATCTCGTAATTCAGTATTAAAACCGGAAATAATAGTAAATATAAACAATTTCTGGTTTTGACTGAATGTTGTGGATAGTTGTATGTTGTCTTAAGACGCTAAATTGTTTGCAATAAATCGCTTCTCGCTATCTATTACTTTTCTCGTTCTATAGCGATAAAAATTGAAACCATAAAAGGGTATTTGAACCACTTACGGTTTGAATGGAGGGTTAATGGAGGAGATCTAACCTCTTTTAGGGGCTCTAAATCGACCGCAAGAAACGACTTCTCAATATATGTTACTGTTTTTGCTCTGACATCTGTTGACAGACAGACGGACAAAGCCATTCTAAAGACTTCCGACACTTATGCAAGCTTAATCTGCAAGTGTAATAAGGGCGAACATTGAATATATTCTTGGGACACTGAATTGGTTCTGGAAAACCGCTTCTTTCTATTACCGTTTGTGTTCTGTGGTGATCAACAATGTAGCAGAAAGCGATAGATCTCTACCACTTCTGGATTAAATAAAAGTCAAATGCATTAGATGAATCTATTCGTGTTGCAAACCTATGCTTCTCGCTATTTCTTACCGCTCTTGCTCTGATGCCAGCCGACAGACGAACGAATGGATAGACGGACAGATGAACATAGCCGTTCTATAACTTCCTATACATATGCATAGTATACTATAGTTTGGAAGAGTCGTTGTGGGTCAATGAAAACTTGACCCACGACCCACCATGACCCACCTCCCACCGTGACCCACTCTGACCTACCACCCACCATGACCCACTGTGACCCACCACCCACCATGAACCACTCTCATCCACTGTTACATACTCTGACTCACCAAAATCCATCGTCATCAACTCTGAACCGATCCACGGCCACTTCTGTACTGACTACAAAGTTTACACTTGTAATAAAACAGGACTGTGAAATTGTCACTAATCGGAGTTTGAATTTCTAGTCAATCGCTCAAGCACCACTCTGTTACAATAACGTTAGATCTCACGTTTACAATATCAAATGGTAAAGTGTTTGTCAGTGAGGAAATTGAAACATTTCGAGGTGGGGGGAAATTAGTGTGTGCCTAAAATATACTTGTACTAAGAGAGTATTCTTGCAAGTGTTAATTTCTCAACGCATTCCAAAAGAAACTTCTATTCACAGGAAAATATCCCTGTACAATATGGAAAAGGTTGTGGTTTCTCAGTCCACAATATTTTTCTCACAAAAGACTTGAAAAATCAGTTTTTCATAGTGTATAAAAGTGCTCGGGTACCCTATGTGAGAGCATCTCCATAAAGTATGCTCATAATTGTAATTTTTGTAATCACTAAAACACCACGTTAAATGTAAGTTACAAATATGCATAATTGCAATTATTATCCATGTTTATTCAAAGTCGTTTACCTAAAGCAAAGAAGAGACTTATTAAAAATTAGGTACAAAGTTGAATAACACAAATAAGCCATTAGTAATACAAGTATATATTTTCCATAACTCGTAATTTTCCACCTTAAAACAAACCTAAAATCGGATTTATTTCCTGTTGGCCTCCAGAACTTTTTCGTGGTAAATCATCCGCAGAGGAATGGTGTCTATTCTTCAGCCAAGAAATAACTAACTCGTCTACTTTGAGCTTGTCTAGCGGTAGGCTATTAGCATTGATGAACAACAAGTTAGATAATGTTTGAGCATTTAGTCTATTTCTAATATCAGTCATCTGTAAATTCATAAGGGGAAATCCTCGTTCGCGCTCTGTCATGGAAATGGATAATACTTCTACCCGATTCTGCACTCCTCATCGACAATCTGCTTGTTAGACTTAAGTCTGATAACGATTTTTCTTGGTCAGTTTTGAAATACTCAGCAAGAAGTATCTATCACTTCTCTATCATCATACATCTTTTCCATATCGAACATGTCAGTAATGTTGATTCATGAAGAACAGAAACTTCATCTACCACGCCTTCGATAGGGAATCTTGTGAATAAATTATCAATAAAACTGATAAACTGATGATTTCTTATTTGTTTATAAATTTATTTTTTTGTAATTACACATGAAGGTTTGGTGCCATTACGAAGTTCCCTCCCCCGTCTAGAAAGCGAAAGGGAACGAGGTTCCTGGAAAGTGTTCAGAGGTGAATGGGAATTTCCCTCCTTTTCCCCCCTTCAATTACCACACTGCTGTTTGCCATAGGCCAAATTACGATGAATTTAAATTAAATTATCATAGTATTATTATTTCCTTGATGAATTATCGATACTTTTCAGTAGAAAAAAGGATGAAATTTGAAAGTCCCAAATCAAGGTAAGTGGACCAATGTAAAGGGAAAAAAAGAGAGTAAAATTTTCCATATAATTATACGTACAATCCAAACTTAAAATTTTCGCGTAATTAAGCTTACAGTACAAATTTTATCTCTATTTTTCTCATAACTTTATGGGTTGATTGCCCTGTGCTGTAAGCGCTCCATATAATAAACATAAGCTTTAGCAATTATTACAGTAGAAAGCAATGGATATATGAAGCCAAGCACAGTATTTTTTGTATCTGATTTTTTCTTAAATAATATTGATCGTTTCAGATCATTTTTAGAAACCAACTCACTACCAATTTTCCATATAGAATACCAATAGAAAGTGCCTCCCTCCATAAAGGAAAAAATTTAAAAAATGCTAGGACACTTTGTGTTTATTTTCAATAAAGAGTTAATACACTGAATTTCAGCTCCGTAAGTTTAACGGCTTGCGAGATACTCATTTTGTTTCGCAAAAATTCGGACCCTCACTACCTCCTTGGGATATTATGTATTATAATGAAAGCAATATAACATCCCAGTTTGGATTAAGGCCTAACTATATACCAAAAGTCATTTCATTTGACTTTGGAATTTGACCGTGATGATCAGGCACACATAGTTACATTCAATTTTTCATATAATCTATTATATAAAAGAGAACGCACAAATCCTTTGTTAGCTCATCACGCTAATACGGCTGAACCATTTTCTTTCATTTTTGGGGGGTTATTAGGATTTGGACCCTAGATGGTTTTTATCATATCACTTTAATTTTTAATTACCAGTGTCTTGAGATAATTGACCATTCAAGTGTCCATAACGTACAAATCCTTTGTTAGTTCATCATAGGTATAAAAATAAACGTATTTATATGCAACCCGCATGACCGTGTCACTCGGCGGGTTAACATAAATGACAGGCGCTATAATGTTAACATTTACTGCAATTTGAAAGCGAAAAAGTAAAAATTATCTAAGTAACAAAGTTTATTGCGTTCCGGGGTGACCGCAGCGAAGCGGGGTGAACGCTGCTAGTAATTTATATATTACAGTGATTCAAAAATGTATTTTTCCAGTAGTTAGCTCCTCTAAAAACTCACAGGTCTCGAAAGCCAAGTAATAATATAAGTCCTATTGCTATTATTACAATTAAAAATATCAATATCCAAAAGTGCCTGAAGTTCTTTTTTTAACTTGGTTAGATATACTCACCTCAGGTAAGTAGACAGAAACAAATAGAAAAGGAAGGGAAATGAATGTCTTGAAAGTAAAACGAAGAGAAATTTACGTCTTCAGAAGATACTGTCTGCAATGCAGTGAGCAGAGTGGGTCGATAGATCATACTGAGTCGGTGGATCGCAGTGGGTCACGATGGGTCACAGTGGGTCACATGCTGTTGACCCACGACCCACTGACCCACTCAGAAAACTTGACCCTCTCCATATCTGCTCTGTGCAGAACACACTCATACTAGTGCGTACCAGCTACCGATATGTTCAGAAAATCATCGCATTACATCAATTCGAAAAAAGTAACTTCTGACTTACGTAACAAGCAGTGGTGGATCTAGAAGGTAAAAACTAAGGAGGGGCAGCCAGTGCCCAGACTATGATTGATATATATAAACTTCCAGAAATATATAAATAAGAGCTTAAATTATTTCGTCACTGAAAAAACTGGCTCCCCAGCCCTGGCCTAGATCCACCACTGGTAACAAGTTTCTGATATTAATAAAATTTACATCTTTAGTAAGTATTAAACTTCTAAATTCTATTTTGAGAGCCATCTAGTGACTGATCCATGAACTAGGTGCTAATTTTTGTTGTACTTGGTTTCGACAAAACTCTTAGGTTATAAAATTTGCGCAAAGAGTCATGAAGCCTATTGACGTAAGTCGACAACTGTTGGTTTATCAAAACTTTTGTCTGTTATTTCCATTTTAAGCAAATTATAATGCTTATACATTGTTCATACTATAAACAAAGGTTGGGTACTATTGTTATACTATGACCACGTAAGTTTACATGGCCCTTGTCTACCGTTTAAAAAGCATTATAAGTAATAAGCCAATTTTAGCAACGGTTTTCTTTAATATTTTTTTAGACCAAAAATTATGACAATTTTATCGCAGATGTTTCATTTAAGATAGTATGAGATCAGCAGTAACGATTGATTTTCTTTTTTTCTTTTCCTTTCTTTTTCTTTCTTGCTTTCTTCATTCTTCAGCTGAATAATATTCTAAATATTACTAACAGAATAACTCGCTCCAATACTTTTCCAAATATTCTTGAAAGATATGATGAACTTTCCAGAAAACTTTTATCCAGTTATCAACACTCTACAACAATATCAGCTTCTTCTCGTCTTTTTCGTCCTCTGTCCTAGGTCCTAGCATTACTTCGAAATATAAGCATTTTTTGCAAAAATGTCCCCTTTCTAGACTACTATTCAATATGGGCAGTCACATGGGTTTACAGGTGATGACGTATCACAAAATGTTATTAATACATTAAGCCATAAACACATTTAAATAATCAGAAACAACGTTTCTTTACAATTAGAGTACAATAAAACAAAGTACAATGAAACCATACAATACATAACATTTCCACATGTGGTAGACCATATATATATTCATGAAGAAATTCGAACCATTTCCTAGTAACGAGATTCAATTGCTTTTTATAATTTCAAACAGAAGAAACTGATAACTCCCACTTCTTCGTAGTTGGAAACTCTCGTTCATCATTCTGTATGCTTTCTTTTCCTTTCGTGATTAAATAATCTTCAGTATATATCAAAATGTTTTCAAGATTTCTTCTTTTTTCTTAAAGAAAATTTGTGCCAAGGCACGTAAGCTACAAGTAAACATTTCCTTTTGTTTTGTTTTCCAAAAGAGTGAAGTACGTTAAAGCATCTAGTAAAAATCAGGGTTTAAAAAAAAAAAAAAAAAAAACATCAAACAGTGACAGCACAAAGGTGTAAATAGCTGAAGTTTCAACCCTGTTGCAGGGGCTTCAGTAGTTCTTTGAAGAGCCTCTTAACTTAATGTTCATCAATTTCCTGTGAAGCAACACAGTAGGCGCCACCACCACAATCTTTCGTCCTTGGATGTTTTGAAGTTTCAGGAAAGGAATTGAGTATGACTGCATCAATTTCTGATTCTGGGATGTCATCTAGCTACTGTTTCTTAGGAGAGTAATTGAATATGATTCCATCGAGCTCTGATTCTGGGATGTCACTTAGCGCATCATTGTCTGAGACATCGCTTTTATCATCGTCTGAAGCTATTGTTGTAACTGAATTGCTGCAATGTAATATTTGCTCAGGCATGTTGTTGACGAAATCGAGTTCTTCATCGGCGCATAGTACCACTGCCGGATCGCTCTCGTTATCTTCAGTAGCATTTGGATCGCAGGAAGCATCTTCTGAAACATACTCAATGGAAGGCTCCTGATGAAGTGGTACAAAGGATCGTAAATCAGTGCGGATACTGACATATGGTAACATACATTTTACGCACATGTCATTAACACAGAACATGTAATTGAGTATACACGCAAGGTGTATATAAAAACACGAGTAACCACTTCTTCATCATACTTATAAGCAGAGCCGTAGCTAAGGGGGGGGGGGCAGCTGGGCGCACGCCCCGCGCGCTGACAGCAAGGGGGCGCCGCACGAGCAAGGAAAAAGAAAAAGTAACATTAGTAAAAGACGAGTCGCCCCCAGAAAGTATTGGTGCCCTATTAGATAAATATTGCTGTAGGTTATCAATGAAATACATAAATTTCTTAAAAATTTTCTTGCTCGCTTCGCTCGCAATACAAGAGTTTAAATAAGTCATAACAAGTTTTTACTTATTACTTGAAGATTTATTATACATGATTTCTTAATGACATGTGGTATACAAGGTGCCGAGTAATGACTTATAGTGTACGCATGAGCATTTTCAAAATCAGAAACGAGCAAAGTCGTGTTCGGCGTTTTGACAGTGGTGAATTTGCTGACTTCAAAACGTTTTTCTACCCAATCGGATTAATCACGACGCACAGTGAAGCCAAAGTACTGAATTCTTGGCAAAAATAAGAATTCGCAATATGAAGCGGAAAATTGAAATCAATTAGTTCGGCGTATGCAGTGGCTATAATAATGTTATTTCGACATTATTTAATCAAAAACATAGACTTTTACATCATAAAAGTACATATTCCTTATATTCGCGCCTAAATTATATAACAGATTATATGATTGGCATAAAGAAACGCGTGGGCAATATTCTTTGATTTGGCAATTTATGATTGGCTTATATTCTTATGTATGAAAAGAAAAAGTGTACTTATTAATTTTACAACTGAAGAGTAATAAAATTGAAGAAAAGTTCTTGCTTCTCAAAATTATTTCAAAGTTGTGGAGGATTCGTTATGACAATGCAGATGCAAGGACGCTTCAATACATAAAAATTATCTCATCCCAAGTTCTCGATATGAATATATTATCAGATATATTAAACATATTATGATTTACAAGCATCAGTAACCTGTTCAGGCTGTTTCATATATTGCATCGTGCATTACGTGAGCTCATTTCAGAGCTTGATTGGAACACTCTGAGCTGGAGCGAGCGGAGGCTCATTACAGTTGATTCCAATGTCACTTCTGTGCACGCATCACAAAAAACACAATACTGAATTGATCAACACCATTTTAATATGGTTCTATCTTATGGTCCATAGATTGTTTAGCATTGGCGTTTCAAAATGTCGCCACCATTAATCAAATATGTTTGACTAGAGTTTAGTTCTGTTGGTGAATGACAGAGAAGTATGACTAGATGTTGGAAACAAGATGGGTCTGGGGGCAAAATTCCCAGAATCGACCTATATTCAACTTTGTCACTGCGTGCATGTCTAATAACCTAACACTTGTTCTCACATTCATCCCAGCTCAATTCAAAAGCAGCATAGCATCCAGAATACGGTTTTCCTCAAACATTTTCATGTGCTATATTTTCCAAACATGCAAATATGTGCAGGTTTTCTCTTTGCATACAGTAAGAACAATGTTTCTGTTACGACATATTAAAAAATCACAGACATATTATGCCATATTTTCTAGTAAAATGCCATTCTACCGTTTGACCATAGTTTATATGCTTTCAGTACCACAGCATTTTCCAAATATGATATTAAGTAGGGGATTATCATAAGGATACGATAATGATATTAGCATCATTGCTAATATGATTATTGACTACACATCACATCAATATTCCAAATATACAAAACGATACATACATGTCGGTCGTGTCACCATGTTTACCAGCCACTGAATATCTACACGCAATGTAGGAATAGTCGCATTCAAAATCAATTTCCTATCTTCTGTCATTCCTATCTTCTCTCCGGCGTCAGCAGATAACCAAATTTACACGTCCCATGAGTTCATTGTAAGTTGCTATCACTTTATTTTCCTGCACACTATCTTACGTGTACACTATCAAGGCTTCATTATAACAAATTATATCGAGTCAATCTTTTACTTCATTCTTCGAGTTTTTGCTAAAAATTGCCTGGTATTTCATACCTTTCATACCAATGTGCGACGGTGCACGGTGAGAATGAAGGTATGAAAGTGAGAAGAGTGAAGAGACACATTCAAGCTGCTGTTTGTGCGATAATATTAAAAATAAACGTAAACGAGGGGAACAATAACATTTTCGAACTTCAAGCAGTTGTAGAATAGGGACTTAAGGGATCAGAACTTAGCCCAAAGAAGTTCAACTTTTTTAGATACTAATCACTACCAATGATTTATTTTTAAATTCCATTAACATATGAAATTCTTCCAGTTTGAAGGAATTTATTGGGATCATTTTTTCATCAACTTTTTGTATTGCCAGCATATTATTTTTTGCATACGTGTCTAGTTGTGTCATGTTTTTATCTATCTACATACATACAAAACATAAGTACGCACACTCTTAATTAAAGTACGTGTTAGTGTATTTTAATACGCTAATTAATAATAAGTAGCTTAAATTCGGATATTTCATTCATTAAGAAATTAAGTAATTACTATAATTTCAGACATATGTAGTAGCCAAAGTATATTTTGGATTTTAAGTACAAACATTGAACATATTCTTCACCTCCATCGATCAATATTTAGAAATTCACAAAGAAGGCTCCTTCTGAATTTCCATTACATTTCACAAAATATTTTTTACCGTAAAAAGGTCGAAATTAAAATGCTATTGATGTGGTCACATACAGAATAAAATTAAAATGTTTACAATTATTATTGGGAATTAATACTGTCACCCATTTCGAACAATTTAGAAGCACATAGTTTTTAATGTATTGAAATTTAATTTCTTATCGATAGTATTAAACGTTGTAAATAGTACTAACTTTCCATAACTGATCTAGTGAATTTGTATACAACCAAACGTAGTTTTGTCAATCTTAACAAAAAGCCCAAAATAAGACTCTTGAAAACAGCTCTTATTTGAAAAAGGATACATAATGATCGTTTTTAGTTGATGTAATGGCCTTTCCAAGAAGATTTATAAATATTCAGCGTAGCATAACAAAAAAGCTGCTTTTCTTATATATATATATATATATATATATATATATATATATATATATATATATATATATATATATATATATATATATATATATATATATATATATATATATATATATATATATATATATATATATATAATGATTGGTAAGATTGGTAAGATGAGTGTAGGGGCGCCGAATTCTACTTCGCCCCGGGCGCCGAAATCTCTAGCTACGGCTCTGCTTATAAGTGAATGTTATATTTCCATTCGCATCCTTCGGTCACAGCTGATGGTATTCCTAGGGTTATCGATGAACGGAAATCTAATTTGCTTAGAGTAGAGAGCAATAAAAGAAGTCTTGAAATAGTCAGCCATCATAAAATTCAGAGCGTTTGTCTCGTACGTCTAACTAGATTGCTTATTATCACCGCACTAAATTTTCCAGCTCTTAGTAACTACAACAATGAACACAAGAATCGAAAATCTAGTTTTACCAACAATGACTTACGATACTTTGTATTAGGTATAATATAAACAAGAACAGAAAAACTAAAAATAAAATATGTTTAATAATTTTTGGTATACTGAAAATAGTTAAACGTAAAATTGTTCAAATTTACGTATAAGTTATAGTATATCTTTGTGTGTGAATATTCTTTCGGAAAGCAAGTTTTATACCTGTGCACAATTTCATTCACTTCGGATCACTTCTAGTAGACCAGTCTAGGATTGCCGTCAACAATAGCCCAGCAGGTGGTCTAATTAAACTGGTACTTGACGAATTTCTTGTCTGTGGGGCCGGACAGGTCCTGGGAAGGTCCCTGGGGGAGGAAAATTTATTACCCTGACCGTTAGGTGGTCAGACTGGTTCCTGGCAAGGTTAACCGTTAGGAGGGATGGTGTAGTTTCTAGAAAAGGTTGAATGACCTGTATCACGTGATTTCTTTATAGGGATCTTTATAATATTGTTATTTTAATTAGATCATATCTTTTTTATTTTTTCGTTTTCATTAAAGAAAACTCAGGATATGTATTGGATCGTATGTTATACATACTCCATAGAACAGCTATGCTGTGATCATATTAATTGTCTGTTCTTTCGTGTTATTTATAATAAGACTTGTTGTTATAAATGGGAGGGAATAAACTTTATTCATGCGGGACTTTTTTAACTCCTCGTAATGATTTTTAATTGGATCGTATGCCAAGGCATACTCATTGTTAAATATGTGTGAGCGTACTAAAAAGCTCGTGTACGGAGTACCTATACAGAGCGTGGTTCTCGTACGTCTTTTGCTGATGAACTCAAGACAGGTACTGAACTTTTCGCGCGCTTTTTGGAAACCGGTTGGGTGGTAGTGAAAGATGGCGTTGTCGGGTAATGACGTTAGAGGTACGTGTTAAAATATGAAGACAAATACAAAAGAAAACCGACGCCGCTTCGGGTAGACATCACAGAATGTCGACAGAGTAATAAAAGCAAATTTGGTGCCGCAGTAGGTGAACATAAGACAATGTCGGCGGAGAATACAAAGGAGATTAAGGTTGCGGTAGGTGAACATGTTGAAACATACCCCTATGCTAATTGGGAATAGAAAAGAAGTTTGACGCTACGAATGGTGAACACGTGATTACCTTGCGGGTATGAAAATACTTTAAATACGGACTATAGCGGGAAATATATAGAGAGAGACATCATGCATCTCTTTGAGAAAGAAGAACCCTACGAAGTTAACACTGTAATAATATCTGGTGCTGAAACAGAAATATACGAATCATCGTCAGATGAATAATATGTTTTTGATGCAATAGAATCACCAGTGCTAACAGTTTTACCAACCCCGCCATCATTTGGAGTTGTATTATCAAGAACATCACGATTTTGGGGTTTAAATTGTTGTTGTAATAGTCAAAAAGTGGACTGTGAATGTATAAAGAAGGCTATTGAAAAATCGGATTTCAACGATACATTAATATGTGCGGATGTAGAGAAGGATCTCGTTATGATTTTGCTCATGATTGCATGAATGTGCACCCAAAGATATTGGAAACCCGTGCTTGGAGTATTATAGCAAGTCCTAGTGTTGAAGAAGATGTGTTTTACCTGTATGTAAAACATATATTATTGAAATTTTAACAAGAGAAAAATTCTATGAAACGTATACGGAATTATTAAGTGATACAGACTCTCTTCCGGAATTACTGAACATTTTCATAAGAAAAGGCAGACGGAAATCGGACATTCCAGATTGAAAACACTGTATTCGAATAATGCTAGTGTTTCAAGTGTGTTATGTAGTGGTGAAAACATTAATGTGAATTGTGTATTAAAAACTATAAAAGTATACTTACGTAACAATAATCCAATTGAATGCATGGAAAGCAAGTTAAATCTTCCTCATGACTGTACTCATCTTCATAACACTGGATCATTTGCATCGAAGTACTTGTCTCTTGATAAAACTCTTAGTGAACTTTTTGAAGTTTTTGAACAAGAACATAGTGAAATCTCATTTATATGGTTTATGCGTAAAATTTGTGATCTTTTAAAAATACATAATTTGTTGGACAGATTATTTCGTTTTTCATTCATCACACAAATGAAATTTCACCATGTGTAAATCAGTATATTATCGATATTCAAGGTTTTAAAATGTCTGATAACGAATTTATCATTCATGAGTTTTGTTTAATAGCATGCGATGATATAGTAAATTTCCATTGCTTGGTAATGGAAATAGTTCCAAGCATAACAGAGATATTTGCGGCGAAAAATTATAAAGCAAATGAAAAATAAAACTGGATCTTGATAGGATATGAGCATCTCAGACGGACGAAGGGGGTCTAAATTATTCTGCCGAAAATCAGATTGGTGGATAATTTCAAGAATTTCTGTTCAATTACAGGACTATGTTTTCGTATAGCATTAAGATCAGAATTTCAATATTCATCCATCTAAAATTCCCATATACAGGACTCATAAGATAATGTATAAATAAAGATATTCTCCAAAATATAATTTCTACTAGATTATTCAAAGCTTCCACATTAATTTTGGTTTGAATAAGGGACAAATGAATATATTACACGGACCGAAGTTATATTTAGAAAATCACATAGTACAGTGGGTTCAAAAATTATTGAACCCCTCCAAACAAAAATTCCATTATCTATAATGGTACATTACAATCTATTCAACTTTCCAGTGCCGTTTTAACAGCGTATTAGGCTCACAGCAAAGAAGTGTGTTCTGATCCATATGACCAAATTTTGCTCCCAATACATGTAATTAATACATGCCATTCTGCTTGCGGGGCACCCGGCCAAGTGGCCGTGATACCACTAAGATGGCTCTGCTACTCTCGGTTGTCAAGTACACAACAACATATTGCAATACCGGTACATCAATGTAGTGGTCAATCGGCTCGGCTCAATCTCTGAGCCACTGGCTCGGCTCGGTCCCTGAGCCACTGGCTTGGCTCGATCCATGAGCCAGTGGCTTAGCTCGAGCTCCGGCACGGCTCAGTTCAACTGAGCACAAAGCTCGACCCGGCTCGATTGGAATGAGCCATTGCCTCGGTTCGGCTCGACTCAGGTGAGCCATCGGCTCGAGCCGGCTCGGTTGGGTGAACTGCAGGCTCGGCTCACTTCTCGGTTCGGGTCGGTGGTGACTGGGTCGTGAGCGGAGCCGCTCGAGCCATTGACAACACTATATCCATGGACTTAATAAGGGAGGATATGGCCTCTCCCTAACAAGTAAATGAAAAATTTGTATTAAGTTTCCACTCATAAGCAAATATTTTCTGAATTTAATGCTGAGTATTGCTTTTTTCGTTTACAACTTCTGTTGTAAAAATATATATTGTCTAGGGAGTATTCTGCACACTCCTAACACTTCCCTAAATTTCCTAACACACACCACTAGGCGTAAAAATATTGTTTACTTTGAGTCTGTGTAAAAATGTATATCATTATTCTGGGAGCACACCCTCTTTTATTTTGAACACCTCGTTAAGTAAAAGTTCCTGCCGTTCTTAGTGGTTGTCATGTGATAATATCGTGAATACTAAGAGGGCATAAAATAAATCAGCCTCAGTGCGACTTCTTTGTATATCCTTTCCCTTACTATACCTACATTAAAAACACAAAACCAGAAGACAAACTTTATCTTCTCCTGGCAAAAATCCTGTTCATTTTTTTTGTAAACAAATCAAGTCAGAAAAACAGGTAGCTGCTGAGTACTGAACAGGTAGCTGCTTATGAAGGTTTATCTTCTTACTCGAATAATCAGATGGAAAATATGTCATCCATCAGTTCCTTTAAGATTTGTTATCATCTCATCACCATTTCATTTTGTCTGCAGTCGATAACGATTTCAACCTGATTATTTCTTTCATAATGCGATGTTCTTGCTAGAATACATTAGATTTTCCTGACTTGAGTTGTTTTCAAAATATACAGCTGTTAAATCATTGAACAAATGAATTCATATCAATGTACAACCCACATTATGCTTTATTTTTTTGTTTAATTATGCTTTTTTCAAATTGTGCTTTATTGTTAATTTCAGTCATTGTTTTACATTAATCGTGTATAATGTATAATATTTACTATACTTTAAATATTCTAAATATCTTGATCTACTTATTAATATTTTATGCAACCAGTTTCTTTCATATTTAATGAACTTTCTACTTAATGCAATGTAAAGGAATGTGCTTTACTCTAGTCAGTTTTTTCTATCACTTGTGTGCGCCTTTGAGGTGCATATATACAGAAAGAGAAAGTAAAATATGCCACCAAAAAGTACAGAAAGTACTCAAGTTGAAGAGGTACACATAAGAATATAGTGTGGAGTCATTGTTGGCGGATGGCGTGGTTTGATTCCCGGCGGGAGCTCATGTGATTCGAATTCCACGTTAAT
The DNA here is from genome assembly GCF_964235325.1 of Thermobia domestica. Lineage (NCBI taxonomy): Eukaryota > Metazoa > Arthropoda > Insecta > Zygentoma > Lepismatidae > Thermobia > Thermobia domestica. The sequence goes on along the minus strand of NC_137456.1, from coordinate 128,999,721 downwards.
CAGTAGGTCCACGTCTCATATAGCCTCGCTGCTGAACGGGAAGTTTAACTCAAAATCAACTCAACAACTGAACTTCGTGCTATAGTGCGATTAGAAGTCTCATCAATATGTATTGAGTTGAGTTGATTTTGGGTTTAACGTACCGTTTAACAGCGAGGCTATATGAGACGTAGACGTTGGACCTACTGATTAACGTGGAATCCGAAATACATGAGCTCCCACCGGGAATCTAACCCGGGTCTCCCACGCCAAAGGCACATACGCAGGCGCACATGGAGGAGCTCTCAATATGTATTAATTCCACTTCCACTACTAGGGCACAAATTGCAATAAATGCCAGAGGAGGATATGCCACTCTCCTCATGCTGGAAAGTTGTCTCAGCTGTAGGTATGGGCACAAATTCCGGGAAAATGGAGGGAGATGTCCCTCCGACATTGGAACTGGAGTCTCTCCCAATAACCCGATTTGAAAAGTGCTTTTTGCAGATAAGTGAGATGATTTGTGTCCGACTGCCACAAAGGAAAGTGAGATGAAATTTGTTTATCTTGGCTCTTCCATTTTCTATGAAAATGAAGGTGTGCGACTGTGCGTGACGTAGTCTGATGTGAAATCTTATCTTCTCCTCTCCCTAGACCCTAGCATACAAAGAGTATATAGACTACCCAATGTCAGTAGAACCCATCTTTTCAGTAAACGCGCATTTCATCTATTCATAGTATCAGCCTAGGCATCTACTCATGCTTCGTAAGCTAACTAACTCTATGGCCTATGGAACACGGAGGTTCAATGCCGCGTTCACAAAAGCTCTCCACTGACTTCTATTCTTAGCCAACTGGATCCGTTTCTACTTTGGATTCCTATTTTTACGAGATCCATCTTAATATTGTCTTCCCATCTGCGCCTTGGTCTTCCTAATGGTCATTTTCCGATTGGCATTCCACTCAAGACTTCGAAAGCGTTTTTACTTTCTTCCATCCTAGCTACATGACCTGCCCACCTAAACCTTCTAGACTTGATGACCATAACAATGTTTGGTAATCCGTATAAATTATGTAGTTCCTCGTTGTGAAGTTTACGCCATTCTCCATTCCCGTTCCTCTTGGGTCCGAATATTCATCTCAGGATCTTGTTCTCAAATACTTTCAGTCTATGTTGTTTCCTCAGAGTAAGAGATCATGTTTCGAAACAATACAGAACAACAGGCATGATTATCGTTTTATATATTTTAAGCTTCAAATTCCTCGACAGAATTCGCGACAAGAGATTTTGAACTGAATAATAGCACGAATTTCCTGTTTTTACTCGACATTTAATTTCTTCTTGAATATGATTTTCGTTTGTTAATATTGATCTTAGATATTTGAAACTATCCACTTTATCAAAAGTATTATTTAATATTTTAACGCATTCATAACTTGACGTATTACGGTCCCGACGCACTTCCATGTATTTAGTTTTCTCTGCATTTACTTCTAAACCCATGTCCTGCAAGCGTTTAATCGTTTAAGCGTTTAGTTTTCTCTGCATTTCTTTCTATTATTCTCCTATCATCCCCTATTAAATTTACATCATCAGCACATGCCATAACCTGGTGAATACCGTTTAACTCTAGGTCATGGTTGCTATTTTTGATTTTCCTTATAGCGTATTCCATTACAAAGTTGAATAATAATGGCGACAACGCATCTCCTTGTTTCAGGCCACTTTCGACGTGAAAGCTCGTGGCCAAAAACTTTCCTACCCGGACTTTACTTTGGAATTCATTTAAGCATGCCTTAATTAATCTAATTAGCTTTTTCGGTATTCCAAATTCTGTAAGCACGTTATACAGTGTATCTCTCCTAATCGAGTCGTAAGCCTTTCTAAAATCAATAAATAGTTTATGTACCAGGGTATTGTATTCCCATTTCTTTTCGAGTATTTGGCGAATGGTAAATATTTGGTCGATAGTTTATCGATTTCGTTTAAATCCGCACTGATAATCCCCAATAATTGTATCTGCTTATGGGGTCAATCTTGCTGATAGAATGTTTGAAATAACTTTATAGGATGTTGACCAAAGAGAGTTGCCTCGATAATTATTACAGTCAGTTTTGTCGCCTTTCTTGTGGATTGGAACAATGATTGATTCTTTCCACTCTTGTGGAAATTCTTCCTTGTTCAAGATAAGGAGAATTAATTTGTATATCTTGTTCCGCAATTTTTCACCTCCAGCTAAAATTAACTCAGCCGGAATTTCGTCTACACCCGGAGATTTGTGTTTCTTTAATTTCTTTATAGCGATTTCTACTGCTATTTGATTGTGTTCTGGAATATACGGTTCTTCGGTGTGTCTTCCCTTTCTCCATGAACATCAGTTTCTGGCTGCGTGTTAAGCAAATTGTCAAAGAAATCTTTCCATCTATTTAAAATGCTATTTGTATCAGTGAGATCTGTTCCGTCAGCTTTCTTTGATATAAACACGAGGTTGATAGCTTTCTTAAATTCGTTGATTCCTTTATAGTTATCCCGAATGTTTTTATTTTTACTATTATCTTCAAGTTCCTTAATTTTAGCTTTCAAAAAAATCGCGTTTCCTTTTTCTAAAAGTTTTGCAAATTTCCCTCCTTGTGTCTACGAAATTTTGTGTAGTTATTTCATTCGGATTTTGTAGCCAGTGTGATTTTGCCTGTTTTCTCTTCTCTGCTAGTTTAATGCATTCCTGGTCGAACCATGGTTTGTTCCTACGTATTTTCGCGTGTCCCAATTTTTCGTTTGAGAGAGGATGCTTCGTAAGCAAAGAAAATAATTCAATTGCTGCAATATTTTCTCCATAATTTTAACATTACATCTGTTAACTAAAGAGTATATGACATGCATCAGATTTCTGTAATGATTCCTGTAATGCTATTGAAAATATCATCATTTTGCTGAAATAATAGTATTGTTGCGTCATACATAATTGATATTCTTTCTTCATACGGGGGGTGCGGTGGCTCAGTGGTAGGGCGTTCACCTCCGGAGCTTGGGGTCCTTGGTTCGATCCCAGTTCGCACCATGTGGACTTTGTCGTGGACAAACACCGTGCTCGTGGGTTTTCTAGGGGTTCTCTCGTTTCCTCCCACTTTCTTCATTCCACCACTTCATTCATCTCTCATCATCACCGTCTCCTTTAGCCTAACCGGCAAAACCGTGGGACGTAAAACTTAGATTTCATTTCATTTTCTTTCTTCATAGTTTCGAGGGAGTCATTATATTATTATAAAACAATTTTAACGTGGATCTTGGAGGATGCCTAATTAGAAACATACCAATTATAAATATGCATGTGGCAGTGATTTGTAATACTGATATGTACTACTACTTCATGTACATCGCCTAATATATAATATACTCTACAACAAGTTCACCTCAGAAATCAGATTCATCTACCGTAATATGAGTTTCATCTCCCTTCCCTAGAGTAAGCCTCAAATCTGCCCACCTTTCAATGTTGAAAACAAGCAATGGCGTATTTAGGATTTTGTTGCGAGGGGCTATGACCAACAGAGGAAAGGAAATGGGCAACTGCCCACCTGAGTTTGAGAATTAAATATAGGGTAAATGTTCCAGTCCTCAACCACCTAACTCATTTTCTTATCGTCCTTAATCGTTTTTCACTCAATGGAACAACTTAGGAGGATGCAAGTAGCTCACGTGTGTTCCTAAAACTATATTTTATCTATACTTTATCCAAAATTGAGATAACTTATACCATTTATGTGATATTAGTCGGAGAAACACCAATAACTGATTTCTTTTAGTGTTCGACCATTTTTCGTTAATGTTCGACCGCCTACTGTTTAGTCATCGACCACTACTCGGTTAATGTGCTTTTAATTACAGTATGAAGGCTAAAGCATAACTTTACCAAACTAATAGCATCTGTAGATGTTACATAATTAGTTTTTCAGGTATCACTTCGCAGTTTCACACAATAGTCGCTGAGATTAAGTAATTTTGTGATAGTTTTGTCAAAAAAGAAACCACCAAATTCATTTAAGGTTCGGTGGAATGCAGCACCAAACATGCTTCGTCTTCTCTGGGTTGAACGGGTATAAACCCCATCTTCTAAATTCGTTTTTAATTACTAATTGGGTTACTATCTTGTATATCACTCCTTTAATTAGTGGTGCAGAAATAACACGTGTAACATTTTACTCAGTTTCCATGTAGAACTCTCGAAAATGATTTGAACACCGATACGTCGCAGGGTTGAAGAATATGTGTGCTGTTTGGTGGAAGGCAGTAGAGTACTACAGCATGGCTGGAACAAAATTCGCCGACTTCCATTGCCAAGTGAGTCTTGTGGCCGTCGATTAGCAGAAGGACTGGTTTCTTAATAGAGCCGTTTACTATCCATTCATAGTGTTTCACTTCGCATCCAGCCGCTATCTGACCTGACCTGCCTATGAAAATCTCTGAAGAAACTGCACTGATGACGTCCTTTGGAAGATGTCTTACATACAGATATACGACCATCAGGGATACAATTTCTCTTGCTGCGGAAAAAGTGCAAAGCAGTATTAATGTTTCTTTCTCGTTGCCCTTCACCTCGTACATATTTTTCCACGCTTTGGACCCCAACGCCTTTCCTGATTTGTGACAGTTGAAAGCTGGATTCATCAGCATTAAATATTCGCTCAGAATCATTTAGAATATCAGATTGTCCCGTTTGTTTCAAGTATTTCTCAAGGTCCTAAAACCACAAACGAATGTTTCCCTCGGTTACAGCGTATCGCGCGTTGTTCAAAGTTTAGGGACACGATTTGTGGGTGTCTCCTCAAGTAAGTGTAGTACCAGGTTTCACCAGCTCGATTGTCTTTGAATGGCGTTTTGCATTTTTCTGAATCGACAATTTTTTAACACTGTTCAGAAGATCGTATTTCTTCTGTAGAAAGCCCTTATGCTCACATTAAGGAGCCAGTTTGCTAATCCCTCTTCTCCTTTCTGTGTTAGGTATGGTTCTGGATCTATTTTTCGCTTTTTGGGACTGTGACCATGAAATTTATCCATCAGCGTTACCCGAGGAATTCCATAGATTACTAATGCCTTTCGTATGGAGACCTTTTTTTTTTCGACAAGCCTCCAGAGCTTTTTGTAGATCCTCGTTTGAATAAGCTGGCAGTTTGAGCTTAGGTCTACTCACTCATTATCTCTGAAAGAAACAAAAATTCTTAAGGACATGCAAGGAAAACAGACGTATTCCAGACGTAAGCTGATAGTAGCTCTTCCGCTAACAATATTTGAATGCGTTCCACGACGAAGCGAGAATAGTGTAGTTCAGTATTAAACGAATTAGACCAAATATAATAAATTTATTATTCAAATTAAATGTCATACCGTAACAGTGCCGTTAATTTTCCATGAAAATGTTGGGAAACTACATGAATATTCAGTTACTTAAATTTGAATTTATTTTATGGCCTTTAGGCATCTACGGTTCCGACCGGGATAGGTTGGGGGAGAGGATGTTGGAAGTTAGACGGCCAGGACCTATTTTGATGATACCATCCCAGCATTTGCCTGGTGTGCCTGAGGAAAAACTCGAAAGAACTCAAGTCAAGATGGTCGACCGCTGGAATCGAACCGAGGACCTTCCGAATGCTAAGCCAACGCTTTACTATTTTTTTCAAAGTTCGTCTCGGCCGAGACATTAAGCCTGAATGCTCCTCGAGCCAATTAGAGGTAGTCCAATCCTGACAGGGACACGAACACACTAATATCGAGGACAATTAAAATACCCTTGCTCTTGAGAGGGATTCGAACCCTCAGTGGATTGCCTCTTCACCATTACCACTGAGCCACGGCCATTCGGTGAATATTCATGTATTAACGGTAAGACTCAGCAGATGATTATACAAACGTAAATTGATCACTGAATTAGTGTTTGAATCAAGAAATTCTGCGAGAAAGTACAAACGCAAAGCATGGTCGGACACTGGGAAAGAAACAGCTAATCTTCGACCAGTACAAATTTATTATGAAAAGTAGTGGTCGAACACTAGTAAATGTTTTCGTATTCCATTATAACTTCAGAATTGGTAACTAGGTACTCATTTCATGCAGATGAATCGAAAGTTAGTCGTTATTGATATTTCTACAATTTTTCAGTGCTCGACCATCCTGTGGTCGAACACTAGTTAACAAAGAATATTCCATAAGTCATTGTCCGACCACTACATTTTATTGATTTATTCTTCATACCTTACAGTTATCACTAAAATTTAATTACTAAAATGTGCTCTACGGTTCCATGTAACAGAATAATATGTGCATTTCTTACCTGGTGAGATAAAACTATGGAAAACCACGAAAAACAGGGCGCTGTCGTTCCCATTTGCAACAGATTAAAGTTGTCGAAAACTCAGTGCGTCTTCCGTAGGCATACATTTGATTGGCTATTACCGAATGCATGTGCAATATATTTTGACAGTATCTTTGTGATTGGTTCAGAATAAGCTGCAATTCAATTATAACGGAAAAGCATGCTTTTTTATCGGAAAATAAGCCTAATATATGGTTTTAAAGTGAAAAGTGGTCGGCAATTAGGGGGTGGTCGAAGACTGGCACAACCACCCTATTTTAATTTATGCATAAATTGAAGTTATAATGGCAAGAAATGCAGTGCGATAAATCCTATGTAATATGATACAAAAATTTAGGAGTGAATCTAACCCTTTATTCTATTCATACAAGAAAAAGGAAGCATCCTCTTGGCCTACCTAATCTCCCGGGCTAATTATTCTCCCGTTTTGATTTTTCTTTAATTCAAACATTTCTTTCTTTTAAAAATAACTAAACGATATATTTTTTTCTTGTTATAATAACTTAAGTCCCGTCATGTTGATATCCGCGCAAGTTGGTGTGGAACACCAGTTTCGCTTATCAACTTCTCTTAGTTTTGGTGTTACTGATGGCGGCCGACTTGAATCACAACTGACAAAGGTCGATAAAGATGATAGGCGAAACGAAAGAAAGTAACATCAAGAAAAAGAAACAGAAAAGTAGAAAGGACGAAAGAAAGAACAAAAGAACGCAGTTCTTACATGGAATGAAATTTGACAAATACAGAATTATTTCTGAACAAAGAGCATAAGAAAATGGAAAGTCAATGACATTCTTAGAAATGGTAAGAAGGATTATTGTTATACGTGGAATGCGAAAAACTAACAAATTTATTTCGGAGGGAGCTTGAGCCCGATAGCCCCCTAAATACGCCATTGAAAACGATTCTACTCCCCTGATCCTCCACAGCATTGTTTTTCAACTTCATAAATATTTTTTGAGTATCGCTTATATATATATATATATATATATATATATATATATATATATATATATATATATATATATATATATATACACTGTAAAGAAAAAATAGCGACACCTCACCTCCATTGTCAAGGTAACTTACACAGAAAACCATAGTTACAGCCCGCTAGAAAAGGAATAGAAGGCAACGAGGAGTAGGATAGTTCTTTGCGTTATCTGTGACACCTGTGTTGTATAACAGCCCTTGCTAATTGTGTGTATATCAGTAAAATTCTCCCCAAATCGCACTGAGAGCGCCTCACAATTTATTGTAGTGAGAATTCTGCATTGCATTTGTCATATGTAGGCGGAGGTAAATAGTTCTTTGTAATTATTCTTTGCTTTCTCATTGCTTGGACAGTGTCAAGTGACAGTATTGTTTTTGCGCGTGTTGTTTTTGTGTGACATTGTTACTAAATGTGGACTGTACACAACTAAGATGCGTAAGAAGTGTAACTTGTCGCTATATGAACAAAGCATAATTCTTGCATTGCACAGGGAACATAAATCTCTAAGGGATATGAGTCAAATATTCAAAATCCACCATTCGACGGCAGGAAGAGTAATTCACAAGCAGAAACAGCATATCGAACCGTCACTTCGTCAACAGTGTGATAAAGAAAAGAAAGCATCACCCAGAGCAGATCACCAAACAAAATCAAATACCTGCAGAATCAAGGAATGAGTTCACGACAACTCGCTTCTGTAATTCGAGATTACCTTGGAACTGCAGTTACTCATATAACTGTATTGTCCTGACTGTATGAAGAGGATATCACGAAGAAGAAGCAGCTTAGTAACTGCAAGCTGACAAAAGCACAAAGAGCATCAACACGTAATTTGTGAGCCGGTATGCAACTTGGATTTAGGACACAGGAAGTACGTTGTTTTCTACATTGAAAAGAACTTTATAGTAGTGGGAACGATGGTGGTGTGAAGTTGTGAATACGAACGAGCGAGGAACTTGACAAGAATTAATCCAATGTTCTCGGGATTGCTGCCAGAGTAGGTGTTGCTGTGCTGAGCTTTCGTTACCATACAGCGGCAACATCTTCACATAGCTCTGAAGATGTTGCCGCTGTATGGTAACGAAAGCTCAGCACAGCAACACCTACTCTGGCAGCAATCCCGAGAACATTGGATTAATAGTAGACGCCAGCAAAGCTTCAAGATCATATTGACAAGAATTGTTTCAGAGAGGCAAAAAATAAGTTACTGAGTGATGGTATGGACTTGCTTTACCGCTAAAGGTGTCAGAAGGATGGATATATGTGAAGGGTCAGTTGATGCACGAAAATATCTTTCAAGTCTGGTGCGCAAAGTTCTTACAACAGCTAAAGATTGCATTTCTGAAGAAATTGTGGACTACGTTTTCCAGGACAATAATGCTTCATCTCACCGAACAAAAATCGTTAATACGCGGTCCAAGAATATGAGTATTCAGAGACTCCAAACTTACCTGATCTGAATCCAGTTGAAAATTTGTGGGTCAATATGAGCAGAAGACTAAATAGACAACTATCTCGAATAGAATGGAACTCACGGAGCAGGTAACAAGAGCGCGATTCCATGAAATCGAGATTGTATTTTGCAATAGTCTTGTTACCAACATGCCTCAATGATTCTCTTAACTGCAGAAAGCCCATGGTGGACATAAAAATACTAGTTTGCTCTATTGTACCTTTAGATGTTCGTACACAATATATCTTACGCTTAAGATATTCCATTTTTTTGTTTTGCGATATTCTTCTCAATCTTTTTTACTTTTATGTATAACTATTTCTACAAACGATTTTGTACAAAACAAACTCAGCTACTTATATATACATATACATTCATTATATTCATGTCAATAACCTGAAACTGTGGTGGAAGTATTACGGATGAACTGCTCTTTGAGAATATGTATTGTAATATTATAAGAAATTCATATAAAAATCATATTGGATAATGTATATTGTGAAAACCATATCCGAGCAAGTGTCGCTATTTTTTCTTTACAGAATATATATATAGGAACAGTCTTAACCGCCCCCCCCCTTAATGTTGAAGACAGATTTGGGTCAATGATCGTATTTCATCACCACCCGTAAAAAATACGGTATTTCACAGTACAAAATTTCAAACTTTTCAATTTTTCACAAAATTGGTACGTGATACACAAAAAGTACTTACAGATTCGATTTGCTCATGCAAAAATACATAAGAAAAACATATTTTCATGTAAACGACAGATTTCGTGTTGCACAGCGTAATTAGAGACCATTCTGTTCCATTGACGATGGAGGCGAAGTGCGTCAGGATTTCTAGTTCGTTGATAGTCTCTAAAGGCTTGTCGTGATGATTTGACGATATTGAGGTGGTACAGGTGGTTTATGGGGTAAACGCGTCTTAACAGGTATGTGATCTTGAGCTGCTTTTAAGATTGTCTCCTGAACTTTGTCGCTAAGGTGGTAAAGATCTTGTTCAGAAGTAGGAGCAGATATGGAATTCAGCACTCTTGTAATATCTGATTGATAAGCGCTCTAGTCAGCATGCTGATAGTCATAGTATTTGATAAGCTCAGGCTGTCGTGTGGGTTGTATAGGTGAGTTTATATCGATCAAAATTGGAGCATGATCACTGCCGAAAGGCGGGAGAACACGAATGTTTGCGACATTGATCGTAGTAGAGGTTATGATGACATTCGGGGTTGTATCGCTGGACTTGAGGCAGAAGGAAGATCTTTGATTTCAGCTGTCATGTGATTTTGGACATAAGTTATGAAGTGGGTACGTTCTCGATTTGACCGACTATGGAAGTTAAGATGTGACATGATTATATAATGGCGAAAGTGATTGTTGATGTAATGAAAGAAGTCATAGGGGATTGAATGTCCTGGACGAATATGGATAGTAGAAATTGTTATGGTTAGGGATTTAAAGTAGATTGTATTAAGAGTATGTTCTGGTAGAGGCTGGAGGAGATTGTGGGGTAAAGTATGATTGCGGACAGGAAGATGTCTGTAGCAGCCTATTGCTGTTCCGCCTTGCGCTCTGAGGACATTTCTGGGACAGTTATAACGAAATAATTGATACCCAGAAATTTTGAATGGTGAAGTGGGTGTAAGAAATGTTTCATTGAGTGCAAAGACACATACTTGTTCTTCACGTAAGAGTTGTTCAAAAACGAGTTTGTGTTTTGAGATGGATCGAAAATTTAAGTACAAGAAGGTGAAAACCATAAATCTAAGAGTCCTAGTCATGTTGAGGTTCAATAGGGTGGAAAGTGCAGTGAACGTGAGGTCCGGAGTAGGTGGCTTGAAGCCGGACTTTAAAGAGAGACTTGGCAGTGGTTGTGGTTTGTAGTAGAATATGGTCTCTAGGAAATGGATGAACATTTTCAAGAACTATGGTAATAAATCGTATCATGTCTTCTATGGTGATTGGGTCTCTGATGGAGTTATTGGTAGGAATTGATTCATCGTTTGTACGGACAGATACAGTTAGATTTGGTTTATCTGGCAGAGGTTGAGGTTTAGCCTTACATTTGTAGGAATAGGTAGCATGAGTTTCGGAGCAGGTGTTGCATTTGGGAGCTGCTTGTAAATTGGGGTAGGATTTGGTATTGTGATTACCAGTGCAGTATCTACAAATAGGGGTTTTGGTGCATTGAGCAGTGGTATGTTGATTGTATTCTTGGCCACGTGCACAGCGTACTGATAATGGAGCTGTAGTTTTAGAAGGTTCTACTCGATGTCCTTTACAATAGATGGAAGCACCAGAAAGAAGGAGTTAATCGATGGTATCCTTAGAGTTGGTGAGCACTCGTACCATACAGGTAGGTCCATTTTGTCCGATGATTCGAATACATTTTGTGATTTCATGTCCAACATAGCGTAGTTTGTCTTCGATTTCTACATCAATGTAGTCTGGAGGTACACCTCGAATGACGACTGATAATTGTGGAGGTCACCAAGGAATAGGTGGTTGTTTTTTAAAGGAAAGCGAAAGGCGTTGAATGGCAGCTGTGGGCCAAAGATTTCAAAAGAGGCCTTATTTCGAAGTTTTGTAGCGAAGTTGACGTCCGGAGATTTGAGGATAATCCCATTTCGTGTGAATATTAAGTCGGCAATATCTGCTGTCGGGATATATTTTTGAAGTTGAAGATAGACAAGTTTGGGTGTTCTAAATTTAGTATCGTATTTCATGAGCAGGAAGTTATAGATGTTAGGTTTGTGAGAAGAAGATCCTGATGATTCATTAGGAACACGTTCCAAGTCCATATCGGATAGTTGGTCTGCAGTAGAAGATTGGTTTGGCACCTGATAAAAGTAAACTGGAGACCTTGAGCGTGCTCATTTTTCGTAAGGTTCGTATTTTGCGTAAGAGATCAGTGACATGAGGTTTTTCTTTTGGCTCAGGTAAATGTTGAAGAAGATGGTCGACACATTCCTGGTAGTTTATGCATGGTGGAAGCAACAGAAGGAAGTTTCAACAGCAAAAATGGGGCATTCAAAGAGTGTTTCCCGTGTAATAGGTTGAGGAAACGGAGCTTTTCGGGGCAATCATATGAAATGGGTGCTGAGAGGAAGCCCACTGTGACTCTCACTTGAAGCAGTAATACGTCCTCTGGAGATGTCGATCAGTGCAAGCACTGGCCCTCCACAAAAACAGGTGATAAAAAGACTATGTGATGATGGCCACGGGCTCCCATTTGAGTCAGCAATACGGACTGCAAGGGGATGTCGATTGTCTGTAACAGATCAATCTTCCCTAAATGAACAAAAATACTGGTAATAGATGCTCGAAGGGCGTTGGCAATCGTTCCTAGACCTGTGATTCGTGCCGAATAACATAAACTCCAACTTCTAACTTTGGATTTCAAACCCTTGATTTACGGTTATTTGTAATTTCACGTTTAATAAAGACAAATATTTTAAAATATGTGTACTTTAAACAAACTATTTAAATATCTTTTTATAAAGTTTATGTTTTAAATTTATTGTTCAAAGCTATAAAGTTTATGTTTTAAATTTATTGTTCAAAGCCTTCTCCAAAATCAATGCAAATGATTTGTACTGCCATCTTTGGAGTTCTTTCAAACTATATGTTTGTGGCCAATCCTTTCGACAATGAGATCTCGGAAACTACAGGCCCTAGAAAGATGACGTTTTCACTGATCGATTGCAAATTTTGCATAGATTCTCCAGTTCTAATTGAATATTTAAAAAAAAAACATTACCATTATTTCTTTATTACATTTTTACGGGTACACTGGAAGTGTTGAAATTTAAAACAAAAAACTATAGCATCATATCTTACGCATTATACATTCCAACAACACACAGTTGTATATAGGGGTTGCATATGTCAAAGGCATTTGTTTCATGGCCAAATAATAATGAAAAAGGAAGGATAACCATTTCTGCAGTCTAAGATGAATCTTTATTTCTGGAATGTTTTGCGCAATGAACTCCATATATAACTGACATTATAATTAATTGTGTATGTAAGGCATTTGCTTATTACATACTGTATACAAGAAGAAAGAAAACACTGATCATACATGAATTAAAAACTTCAACCGGAAGTCGGTACAAATCTTGCAAACGGTGAGACATATTGAAAAAATAGTCGCAAAAATCTCCCCTTTATAATATTATCCTTTGCCGATTTTTATCAAGACGTCTTTCACTTGTATCTGTAAAGAGACAAGTACAGATGTTGTGAGAAATGACAAGGAGATTCATGCTCATATCTGAATGATGCGCTGTGTAGAGAGCGCAGGTTCAGCTAGAAAATATATTAAAATGCTAGATTTATATGTTTGTGGTCAAGAAAAAAATAATATGTTTGTGACCGTTTACATGTTTGTGGTCAATCCTTTCGACAGTGAGTTCTTGGGAACCATAGGCTCTAGAAAGCTGCCCTTTTCTAGGTGCTGAGAATCAATCTTATATATAAAAGAGAACGCACAAATCCTTTGTTCCCTCATCACGCTAATACGGCTGAACCAATTTCTTTCATTTTTGGGGGGTTATTAGGATTTGGACCCTAGATGGTTTTTATCATATCACTTTAATTTTTAATTACCAGTGTCTTGAGATAATTGACCATTCAAGTGTCCATAACGTACAAATCCTTTGTTAGTTCATCATAGGTAAAAATAAACGTATTTATATGCAACCCGCATGACCGTGTCACTCGGCGGGTTAACATAAATGACAGGCGATATAATGTTAACATTTACTGCAATCTACTATGGTTTTTATCATATCACTTGAAAGCGAAAAAGTAAAAATTATCTAAGTAACAAGGTTTATTGCGTTCCGGGGTGACCCCAGCGAAGCGGGGTGAACGCTGCTAGTCTATATATATAAAATTGAAAATCACTATGTTTGTGACTCTAAATCTCCTGAACTGCCCGACCGATCTCGATCAAATTTGTAACATGGATGAAGTTCGAGGCTGGGCTGGTTTTAAGCTATTCACTTTGATGGTAGAACTTAGGGGCAGAGGAGGGGGAGGGGGTATAAAAATAAATAGAACCACTCAACCGATCTTGATTAAATTTTCAACATAGATTAGGTTCAGGCTGGGATTATTTTTATGATTTAAATTTGACAGAGCGACGTAGGGGAGGAGAAGGAGGGGAAGATATATAAAAATAATTTTACATAAGACCGAAAGTGACTATTTTTGTAATTTAATAACTCTTGAACTATCCTGGGAGGTTTGGATCTGGAAACATTTTTGTAATTTCACTTTAACGGTAGACCCTAGGGCAGGGAGAGGGGAGGGGGCATATAAATAGAAACTAATAAAACCAAATAACTTTTGAACCACCCAACCAATCGCGATCAAATTTTCAATATATATGAGGGTCAGGCCTTGAGTGTTTTCTATTGTTTCACTTTGACGAGCCAAAGTAGGGGAGGGGGAAGAGATAGATATATGTAAAAAAAAAATAAAAATGACTGCCTTTGTGACTTCATCACTCTTGAACCATCCGACCGACCTCAATCAAATTTTCAACATACATGAGTTTTGGAGCAGGGATTACTTTAGGCTATTTACTTTGACGACGGGAGGGGGAGGAAATTTAAAAATGATCAAAAATGACCGATATTAGTGTTGAATCCATAGTTTTCGCGGTCGATGAGAGAAACAGTGACACTTCTGATGCTGTTTCAATCCACATTCAGCCCTGATAGTTGGGGAGGGAGAGGGTACAACGTAGGGGAGGGGGATAAACATTTAAAAATGATCGAAAATGACTAATATTAGTGTCGAATCCATAGTTTTAGAAGTAGCTCTGATTAACAGTGACAATTATTCTGATGCCATTTGTCGCAGCACGGAGGGGGAATGGGGGACCTATATATGGTATAATAATAATCGAAAATGACCAATATTAGTGTCTAATCCATAGTTTTCGGGATCACTCAGATGAACAGTAACATTTTCGATCCGGTTTAAATCCAAAATCAGCCACGTCACTCGGGGGAAGGGGAGAAAGATATATATATAAAAATGATCAAAAATGGCCACTATCAATGTCGAATTTGTAGTTTTCTGGGTCGCTTAGATGAACAGTAATACTTTCGATCCTGTTTAAATTCAAATTTAACCCCGCAGCTTGGGGGAGGGGAGGAGGATATATTTAAAAATGATCGAAAATGACCGATATTAGTGCTGAATCCACATTTACTGGGGTCACTGAGATGAACGGTGACAGTTTGATGCCATGGCTCGCAATATGGGAAGGGGTATATATATATATATATATATATTGAGTTGATTGAATTGATTTTAGTTTAGCGTCCCGTTCAGCAGCAAGGCTATATTAGACGTGTACCTACTGATTAATGTGGAATTCGAACCACATGAGCTCCCGCCGGGAATCGACCTGGATCTCCCACGCCAAAGGCGCGTACGCTAACCGCTTCGCCTCGAGGAAGCCCTCTCTCTCTTTATATGTATATGACCAATATTAGTGTCGAATCCATGGATTTCGGGGTCGCCGAGATGATCAATGATCTTTCCGGTGCTGTTTAAATCGATGCCATCAAAAACGAAAACAGCATTTTTCACAGGTACTAAACACATGAGATACGAAGTTGTGCATTTAAATTTTCATTCCAACCTAGCGAAGCGGGTAATATATGCTATTACTTGATAATTCTTATTATAAAAGGTAAATGTTTGCCTGTGAGTAACATAAATTCCTATTACTTAATATTCGCCACTCCCCTACGTAGACAAGCAGTGGAGGTAGTGGGATGTCGAATTTTAAGTAATAGGAATTTATGTTACTCACAGGCAAACATCTATCTTTTATGATAAGAATTGTATATATATATATATTTATTAATTTATTAAGAATTATAGAAAAGAATACATACATGCATTTATGAATGAAATTTGCAATCTAAATTTAAACTAGAAATGCACGAAATAGAAAATTCGTAACGTCAGCTTGTGTCTGTTAAAAGAAATTGTCTGTAACCATCGAATATCCCTATTCTCAAGGACACGTAATCCAGTCTCATACCGTGATGTTTAGGATCGATTCCCATTTCCTAATGGTAGACACCAGCCTCTACTAGGATATAATAGTAGGATGGGTAATAGGAAACAATTACAATTTGTCAGCTTGTGTAATTAATATTAATATTATTGTATTAGTATTTTCATTACTAATGAATTTCAGATAGTAAACTAAAATAAAATCTTACAGTAAAATCAGGTACGTAATTTATATTCTGACTTCTAGAAATTCTTGAAACTGTGAGTAAATAGTTAGAATGTTTTGACTTATCTTTAAAAAAAAAGGTTAGGTTTAGGGTTTAGCTTATTGCTAAATCTGAACCACCGGAGATTGAACCCGGATCTCAGGTGCCACATGTATGGTTAAATGAAGCAGACCTGGAATTCAATTTCTCGTGGTTCTCATGAAGTTTGGACACAAAGTTATGCTATAGATAAATGTTTTATTCAAAAGTACTAAAGCAATCCTTCAAACTTAGAGCTTAACTGCGCATTTTCATTATATTTGCTACTAGGAAAATTACGGATAACCGTAGAATGTTAATTTGAAACAATAATCCAATCTAGGTATCCCATTCCAAACGAGAGGACAGTAGTCATTTTACACCGGATGCAGAAAAAAAAAAAACGATTTGACATCCGATATACCGGTACTTCCTGTAATACGTTTTATGAATGGAAAGGTAATAACATTTCATGGCTAGCTGCTCAGGATATTATGTACTACCAAAAAATTCAACAAAATGCATAATTTGTCATAGGCTAGATTTTAGTTTACTTTTTAATGCCTTAGTGGAGGACTGCGGTGGAATAATGGAGTTCTCACCTCTGACGCTTGGGGTACCTGGTTAGATCCCGGGCCATGTGAGTTTGAGGTGGAGAACATTGTGTCCGTGAGTGAACCAAGTTGACTCCTCCCCGCAAATGATCTCACTCAAATCACCCTACTTTAGTGTTCTGGCTAGGCTTGTGTAAAGTTCTGAACGTTCAGGCTTGATTATTGAATAGGCAAACATATTGAAGGACGTGATAGGGAAACGACGAAAGTTAGCTACATTGGTTTGTATGTGGGATGTGTGGTTCAGTGTACGCATACACAACTCTTATGTCCGTGAGATGCCACTGCCTGTAACTAAGACCTGTGCTGCCATCTATTGCATTTTGTATTCAACCATTTTCGTACTTCCATCGTCCTGGTTTACAGCGAGAACAGACGGAAAAAAATAAATAATAATAAAAAAGGATTTTTGAAGAATCAAGTACTCTAGAAAAGCTTTTTTTTTTTTTTTTTTTGTTTTAAGGAAAGAGGTGAAAGATCATTCAAGTGAAGGTTGTTTTATATTCGAAAGTTAGAAGAATGGAAAAACTGAATATGATCCACATAATTTGCTTTATTTTTGTAAGAGTATTACGAAAGAGTAAGTTAAGTGTGAACATGAATTTTATGGGATAAGATAGGGAAATTAATGGCAGAAACAGAAAAACCAAATTAAGTTAACTTTTTCTGGTTTTCACAATACTACTACTACTACTACTACTACTACTACTACTAATACTACTACTACTACTACTACTACTACTACTACTACTACTACTAATAATAATAATAATAATAATAATAATAGCAATAATTATTCAGCTCATAAGCACTTTGTTAAAACCACTATACCATCAATTACTACAGAGCAGAACATTTTATAGTATACTAGCTGAAATACTCATTCTTCGTATTGGGACTGTATTTGGAACTCAATGTCTGTGGGAGTTTCACCATTGATCTCAGCGACCTGGGTTATTTTTACGTGCCTGGTACTCCCCCAGGTGATCCCCGACCCGTATACACTGGTAGCTGAATTTGAGTCATTGCTAATGGAAGTGTTACCATTGATCTCAGTGACCGCGAAAACTATGGATTTGACACTAATATCGATCATTTTGGAATATTTTTACGTCTCGGTATCCTCCCCGGTAACCCTCGGCCCGCAGCCGAATGGAGTGAATTTGGAAGTTAATGCGATTGATCTCAGCGACCACGAAAACTATGAATTCGACACTAATATTGATCATTTTCTACAGGGTGGTCCGGAAGTGGGCGTACCCCCTTTTAGTTTCAAGAGTATAGTGTTAGTTATGGTAGAATATCTGTACACAGTTACCTTGAAGTCTTAAGAGTCATAAACAACGGTATGATCACCATCCATGTCGTAACACAGCTGAATTCTCCGCCAAATTCTCGGAGATGTTTTACGGAGACACTCTGGAGTCACGAGGGTGAAGGTGTGTTCTGCAGCTGCTCGTAATCCCTGTGTTCTGTGATATTGAGTGTTTCTTATTTGTTGCTTTATGAAACCCCAGAGAGCATTGTCTGGTGTCGTCAGATCATGACTTCTTGGAGGCCAAGCAAAGGGAGCTTGTGAAGACGCACAACCTCTTCCAATCCAGCGGCCAGGAAACTCTGATTCAGGTAATTGCGCATATAATCGCTAAGTGCGCTGGTGCTCCATCCTGTTGTATCACAACAGTGTCTTTGATACAATTTTCTTCCAGTTGAGACACCAACCACTCACTAAGCATCTCCAGGTAAGAATGTCCATTAACATTGTTTTGGAAGAAGTAAGGCCCAAAGATGTGTTGCATTCATTCCAGGCCACACCATCACGTGTGGTGGGTTTCTCTCCATCTCTTTGTAAAACCGGGAGGTTTCGTTACGCCACATTACAACGTTCGAAGAATGCGTACTCCGGTAGATAGCACACTCGTCTGTGAAGAGGACTGCACCACGGGATCGTTTGGAAGGGAACGCCTTAAGGAGAGTTCTGCATGCCTCTTTCCGTGCATCCATGTCGGCGTCACTCTGTTCATTCACATGCATTGGACGGTAAACCTTCAATTTTAGAACTTCTTTCGTGTGCCTCATCATGGTGGTCCGAGGAATAACAAGCTCCGAAGACCTTCTAAATGTTGATTTTGAAGGCGACTGCTGCACTGATGCTTCCACTTCATGGCACGTTTCCCTCCGTCTTATCGGTCGACCACCTCGGGGAAGGTCTTTCACACTACCCGTAGCAAATCCACGTTTTTCCCATCCCAACATTATTACTTTTCTTGGTGGATTAATACCAAAGCGATCTGTAAATTTCGCTTTAACACTTTCCATGGTGTCACCTGTGTAACGCCTTTCGTGAAGCCAAACCGCAACAACTAATCTTTGTTCAATGCTATATGGACTTTGAACACACATTGTTGATTACTCCAACTTCACTGCAAATAACTGTTACCAAGCAGAAAACAAATGAACATGGATAGTAATGTTGCCAGACAATGCCAAGTAATGTTACCAAACAAATGTGGGTAAAACTGAAAACCGTCACAAAACACAAATTAGGGGTATGCCCACTTCCGGACCACGCTGTACTACTTTTACCTTCCCCTGTCAACGCCCCCTGAGTCCCCCAGTTACCCAACCGATGGGGGCTGTATTTGGAAGTCAATGCCTGTGGGAGTTTTTTTCTTTGTTTAATAGCTTCCACTTCCGCCTGCCTTGACCGATTTCTTACGCTCTTATTAATGGCAGACGCTACTTGCCTCCTGCCTTTGTCCCCTCTCTGATACTTTCTTAGCTCTTTCTATCTCTCTCTCTCATTCTTTCGGCTATTTTATACCTCAGTAGGTTGAGGTGAGGCATTTTTTTATTAGCATGGTGCCTAACATTTATACCATGCCTTGTGGGAGTATCACAATTCATTTCAGTGACCGCGAAAACTATGAATTTGACACTAATATCGGTTATTTTGGATTATTTTTACATGTCTCGGTACCCTCCCCCCGCAGGCGACCCCAAACCCACAGTGTCACCATTGATTTCAGCGACTGCGAAAACTATGGATTTGACATTAATATCGGCCATTTTGGATTATTTTTTACATGTCTCGGTATCCCCTCGGGTGACTCTCGGCTCGCAGCCGAGTGGGGCGAATTTGGAAGTATATGCGATCGGAGTTTCACCACTAATCTCAGCGCCAGTCAAGACTATGAATTCGGCACTAATATTGGTCATTTTCTACTATTTTTACATTTAACGGTATACGCCCCCTCTGACACCCCCTGGTTCGAATTTAAAAAAAATGCTTCGTCTTGGTCTGGGTACCCGTGACCAAAATTTGGTAACTCTCGGTCCATTCGTCTGATCCCCAGGCAGCACACACAGAGAGGGACAAACACACAAACAAACTTTATTTTTATTTATATTAGATACTGTATACTATCAGGTTATTGTGATTCATTAGCTTAAGGGCTTTATTAAAAAAAATTAATATATTCAAATTACAAGGTTCAAGCCCTATTTATAACATAAAGAATATTTATGTAACGCTAATATCCTGAAACCTTATACAACCCCCCTAAGAAATGTGTAATGTTGGTTGTAAAAAGAAGAGAACAGATATCTATCTAATATAAGTAAAAGGAAGAGTATGTTTGTGTGTCTGTGTGCGGCCTGAGAACCAAATGAGTGGACCGAGGTCGCCAGATTTTGGTCACGCGTATCTTGGTCCAGGCCCCAGACCAAGACGAAGCGTTTCTTTTAAACAAATTTCAAACCAGGGGAGTTTCAGGGGAGTGTTTAGCGGGATATGTAAAAGTAATAGAAAATGACCAATATTAGTGTCAAATTCACAGTTTTCGCGGTCGCTGAGATGAATGGTGATACTCCCACAAGCGTTGCCTTCCAAATACAGCCCCCATGCAAAGAATGGATATTTCAGCTAGTTTCTTAGTAAGAGCACAAACATCATGGAGCGTCACTCTAATTCCTAATAGCAGAGACTCACGCTAATAGATGCTGGGTATAATAAACTTCTTGAATATTTGCATTAAAATATGGTATGGACTTTGGGGTGGTTAGTGGTCTAAATCAAATAAATAAAAAAATAAATATGATAAATAAATGTTAAATATTAAAATCACTAAAAAATTGTTTTTTTAAATCACTAAAAAAATTGGTTCCAAAATTTTGGGCGAGTACCTCAAATCAGGTGACACCTAACGCTTAAACACTTGTATGAATTATAAGATTTCATCTAATAGTAAGATGTATAATAACAATGCGACCTAAATACATATCTACTAAATTTGGAAGGGGTATCTTGGACCAAGTACATGTGCAAAACAACTTTTCAAATACACATGAGTATCTTATAAATCTTCATCGAAAACGTTTAAAATCAAGAAAAGTATCCTCCACCAAATTTTAAGAAATGTAACAGGCTAGTTAAAGTGTTACTAGTCCCATTTTTTTTATTGTTTCCCTGTCCCGATAATTTTGTATCTGACTGTACAACCTTAGAAAGCAAACTTGTGTTCTACTGTATAAATTTTTGCAGTCTATATCTCAAATCCGTTTTGCCTCCGTTTAAATAAATATTAAGCTGGAAATTTCAGAACAATTAAGTGTGTAGGTTTTCGGAGAAATAATTTTGTCATTTATTCATTATTTCCTTCATAATTTTCTTATATATGGGCATCTCATTTGGATAATTATAAAGTGTATAATATTATTTCAATGTAATCCACATGTCAGTATTTAGATATAATTTCTTCAGAATTTTCACCAATCCGAAATCGGGTAGGATACTTAAGATCCCCTTCAACCCGATGAGATATCCATTTCCTGCCAAAATTTGGTTTTATCCGGTCTTAATATCTTTCTATTCGCTTTATAATACCAACCCGCGAAAATGCTGTGTTGTGATTGGAAAATAGCCCAGAACCTCAGAGCCTCGGTGCTTTTCTTGTGTCCCCTCTCCTGAGCAACACTAAAAGTATTCCATAATACTGCTTACATTTCTCATGGCTTTCGCTTTCTAGTGTAATCAGCGTAGGCGTAAATTGCACCCCTGCAACCCCTGCATCCCGCACGAGTTCTAAAGGCGTAATATATATATATATATATATATATATATATATATATATATATATATATATATATATATATATATATATATATATATATATAGGGTGTTTCAAAGCAACACCGACAACGTTTGGGAGGTGATTCCTGACACCAAGATAAGATAAAAAGTATAGACTAACCTGGTTACACAAATGCTTCCTTTCGGAGTTATAGGCTACCGAAAACATGAAAAAAAAAAAACGAACTTCAAAGGTCCATAGGTCCAAAACTATGGTTAAGATTTCACTTAGGAACTAGTATGTGCCCTATCCAAATATCCATGCCTCAGAATCCTGCGGTACTTCTGCAGCATTTTTTATAGAGACAGTTGGAGAGTACTTCAAATTATATGGCCGTAGTCAAACTACCTCTCGAAAAATTGGTACGTGAGTATCTTAGGATTCTGAAACATGTATTTTTGGTACGGATGGTACCGAGACCGAGACGGACTTTTATATACCGAGACGAGACCGAGACCGAGACGAACTATTAAATACCGAAACGAGACCGAGACCGAGACAGACCTCTATTAACAGAGACGAGACCGAGACAAGACTTAGGTCAGTCTCGGTCTCGTCTCGAATATTGATATTGATAGATACTAAAATTGCCTTCACTCAAAGTTTGTTTCGTTGCTGTGTTAGATAATATGAGAACGGTTTACAGATGTACAGTGGGGTATTTAGGGGGTGGTTATCGCGCTCAAACCCCTCCCGAAATAAATTTGTGATAATTTTTTGCATTGCACGTACAACGCAAATGTTTCTTTCTCGTTCCTCAAGCCTCTCCCGAAACAAAATTCACTGCTGATGCAAATAGAATTCTTTCTCTGTATATATATATATATATATGGTCGCGGTGCCACCCAGGTCCGCCCTTTATGGGTTCCCGGGGCCCAACTTTAATTTTAAATGGAAGCAAGGGGTGAGTGGTACCTCGTTCGATAGATCTTGAAAAACCAAAAAGCGTTGTGGCAAAAGATCTTTCATATCGGGCACTGTATTCAAAATGGCCGCCAAGACATATTGCCTCTATCAGATACAGTAAAACGTGCAGTACCACTAATATGAAAACGGTTGAACATAAACGAACCGAACATAAACTCAAATAGAAAATGTCATGTGTCACATCGATTGATGGGGGCCCAGGGCGCAACTTCAAAATTATAAATGGAAACATGGGGTGAGTGATACCTCGTTCGACATATCTTTAAAAACTAAAGAGTGCTGTTGCAAAAGATTGTTCATATATGTCACCGACATGGTACCTGCATCAGGTAAAACGTCCAGTATCACTAATATGAAAACACCAGAACAAATATTCGAATAGGAAATCACAGAGGGTATTTATCATTCTATAGCTCGGGAATGTTGCAACAGTCGAAAAGATGATTAGAGTGAAAGTGCCATAATGGAAAGGAAGAAATCTAACTCCTAGAAAATTATCGCTCCAACCTTACTCCGTGAGTGAGTGAAGCGGGAAGGATCGGTAAAATTGCAAATGAGAGCCTTAGTTTTTGCAAATTGTATCTACGAAACAAAGTTATTTGAAATGTGTTTCTAAAAGAGATAAATGTCTCTGTAATGGGATAAAGTATGTAAAATTCTTGTTAAATGGTACCTTCCATTTTGATTGCGGGCAATGGTTTGATGCAAAAATGAATCAGCTGAAATGCGAAACCAATTTGTCGAACAGTGCAATTTTAGAACAATGTTTACAAACGTTGGTTTTGTTCAACAATCATCTGCATGATATTGGTTCGCTTCTTTTTCTTCTATGTCTTCTTGCATGTGATAGAATATGAGTTTCACTGAGATGTCCGCAGTTACATTCAGAATAACTTTCAACGGTAATTTCAGTTGTGATCCTTAGTAACGAAACGGCTAAACCATGGTTTGCCGCTTTATCCAGTGTAAAGAAAGAGTAGGATTGAAGCCCATTTTATCCAGTGCATACCTGAGCGTTAAGGGGGGCTATAGTCCTTATAGCTATAGCAAAATAAAGTTGTATTTTCTCAAATTGCGTTATGTAAAGTATTACATATTTCTAATTTAGTTATTTAACAAAACCACAATAGCCCATACATTATTTAGTGTAGCTTGGAAATATCTAATAACGCAAATGGCATGGACAGTGCAATGCGCATCAACTGTACCTTAGCGTCAAACACTGTGATCATGGTATAATATATTTCGAATGAATGAAGAAACAAAGTTACAAGAAACCGAAAATTTAAATGTTTCTAAAGACTTTACTTCGAAAACGCGCTGACATATCACGTCTCATTATGCAGATGCTTCCAAAAAACTTAAATTCTTATAACGCCATTTACAACAATTGTTATTTCAAATCGTTTCAGATATACCAAACATATGGGTAATGATTGTTATACTGCTTAAAATGACGTATTTGTAATAAATTTTTATAATGATTATTGCTTTCCTTTGCTTCTATAACATTACAATAATAGTTTTTGGTGGTTTTAATTACAAGTCGCAGTTACATTATTTTAAGCAGTGTTGCCCTCTTAAATAAATTGCTAAATATTATTCTAAATATGTGCAAATAACGTAGATAAACTGCAAAATATTTTAAAATTGCTCGTAATTTGTTTCATGGTGCAAGAATGCTTTCAATAGACGACGTTTTTCATAGTCTTTGGGCTACTTATAATGTTAATGTTTAAGTCTTTGTTCCAGCAATACATGTAAATGCAAATTGTAACTGAAATTAAATGTATTCAATAGACGACGTTTTTCATAGTCTTTGGGCTACTTATAATGTTAATGTTTAAGTCTTTGTTCCAGCAATACATGTAAATGCAAATTGTAACTGAAATTAAATGTAACTGATACATTTTCAGTAACACTAGTTGTTCCCCCTAAGCCTTAGGCCTGGTGTACACTTTAGATTAAGACCGTGCTTAATTAAAAGTTCTGATTACACCCTAATTACATTTCACTTGCTTTAGTTTGACCACCGACCACCTCAAACTCAATCCATACCATATAGCTATATGCAATTATTCAAGGACTTACAGTTAGTAATACACAGGGTTCACTTTTGTTTTGTTTTGTTTTAGTTTAACATCCCACACTTATGCTAGGGCGGCTAAAGGAGACGTGGAGCTAATGATGATAGTGGAATCCGAACCACTTCAGTCGTTCAACTTTACCCCTACTGGAAATCGAACTCGGGACCACGAGAACCGAAATCAAGAGTGCTAGTCGCTAGACCAAATGGGGGTCCTCACATTGTGTTGATTTAAATCATTCAGTCAGTGTTGCCAGATCTGAAGATTAAAAAGTAGTGTGTCTGTACTCCGAAAGTAGCGAATTCGAATTATTTGTAGCCCAAATATATAGAAATGAATACTGATGGTGCTAATGAAATAATTTAATATGAGCTGGAAAGTGTACTGGACGTATTGCAAGAAGAAATTATGATCGATGGACGAAAACAATTCTAGACTGGATACCACGAGACAAAAACAGCCTAGGAAACCTCCGTATACAAGAAGGTGTGACGAAATCAAGAACCACTGAGGAGTAACCTGGAAAAGAATTGCCCAAGTTAGATAGTTGTGGAGAAGACTTGGAAAGACCTTCATCTAGCAATGGATTGATAATGGTTGATTATGATGATGGTGATGATTTTATTATATCTGGACCTCGGAGGTAAACTAAACCAAGTCATAATTTCGTAATTTTACAGAAGCGAAAAACCGGTTCCTCAACTAAGACTAAATATATAACTTTTACTAGGTAAGGTAGGGTAAAAATGGATCCAAAATTTAATGAAAATCATAGAGCGAAAAAAATATTTTTGACTATTCAATCCATCATGTTGCAGCAAAACTACGAAAATTAATACAAAAGAAAACTAGAAAGTTAAGAATCACTTGTTTTGGCGAGTGAGAGAAAATAGATACAGGTAACTCGAATTACCTATATACTTATATCATATGTATGTCCATGTTTCGCAAGTAATTTTTAATCAATATAAAATTTCAACGTAATGAACGCAAGATTAGTTTTCTCGAATAAAGATTGCATGCACCGTTGAGAGCTCAGGAATAAGATTAATCTTATGTTACGGCACTGGATATGTGCTTATGTAATGCATTACAACCTTATGAACTTGTAAGAAACAGAATGCAATTAAAATGAGGCGCGAACTATGCGAAACATCGGACTTTGAATCTAACTTGTTTTGTGATCCAACTCGAGACCTCACATAGCAAAGATGAGTGTAGTAGCTCCCACCACAAGGTTCAGGACGTTCGTGTTATAGTGTGTCAATTAAACATGGAGATGTGAAACGGTAATATAGCATGTCATCAATTTCAAACAAAATACACATATTGTAGTAATAATTTACCCTATTTGTTAAGATAATGAACGTTATATTTTGTCTTTAAAATGACAGTCAAAGCAGAATGTATTGAATAATAAATGAGAAATTGTAAATGTCAATTTCGGTACGAAATAATACATTCGTGCTGCTATGTGTTGCGTTATCCGTTAGGAGGTATTGAAATATTCTGATTCAAAGGAAGGAAATAAACTACTGTATAGTACTGGAGTTAATTTAATAGAGTTTAATTATATACGCAGTTCTGAGGCTATATGAGACAAAGTCTATTGCTGAAAGTGAAATATGGGTTCTATTAGGGTTTTAGAGTGATATACCCACTGATCATTAAACCTGGAATACGCGCATGGAAAGCATTAGCACTACCAAATTAGCTACGAAGAGGTACACCATACCATAATTCTCAAAATGAAAGGAAAAAATAAGCGGAAAAGACAGACTGTACGAGAATAATACTTTCACTATTTTAATTTCGCAGTATTTATTTTGAGACTTTCGAGACGAGACCGAGACCGAGATCGAGACGGTGAGTTTTTACCCGAGACGAGACCGAGACCGAGACAGTTATATATCAATCGAGACGAGACCGAGACTGTACAAAGTCTCGTCTCGATACCATCCCTAATTTTTGGACAAAGCACATATTAGTTCCTAAGTGAAGACTTGACCCGACTACGGTAAGTTCCATAGTTTTGGAACTATGGACCTTTAAAGTTCATTTTTCCATGTTTTCGGCAGCCCATTACTCCGAAAGGAAGCATTTGTGCACCCAGATTGGTCTATACTTTTTGTCTTATCTTGGTGTCAGGAATCACCTTCCAAACGTTATCGGTGTTGTTTTGAAACACCTTATATATATATAAAGTAGGGCGTAAAATGTATAGAAAGTAGGAGCGCATAACTAAGGATTGCGGGGGGCGGTGAAGTTTCAAGTTACGCCACTGGTAATCAGGCCATGATTTCAAAACGAGCCGAACGAGCGAGCCATTTATCAAACTCGATTCGACTTGAAACTCCATGTCAAAAACAGTGAATCGGCTCGGAACTCGACTCGAGAAAATTACCTTTGTCTCGACTGGAAATTCGACTTGAATTCGAGTCGAGTCGAATTTTAACTTAACTCCTGCCCATCTCTATGCGTTAGAGAAAATGGTTGCTTATTATTATTCTGCTAAACTAATTATCAGTGACGAAGCGTAATCCCACAAGTGGGGTAGACCCGATAAACTAATATTCCCATTTAGCTCCGTTACAAATGTTTTGAATTGAAGTTCATAGTTTCTTCTGTCTGGAATTTGCAGGGGGATTAGGAGAATTTACTCCACAATTGCTGTTTTCATTTCCTGCATATTTGAAAATGGAGAGAGAGGAAAAGAAAGTACATTGTTATTGTTAGCTGTCAAATTTCTTGGATAAGCGTTTTTTATTTGCATCTCCCACTTTAAAGTATATTAATTAATGCTTCACGTGATAATGACTTCACTAGAAATGTTATGCTCAGAATGAACTTCATTTGAATCAACACAAAATATTTAATATTGTATTATATGCAGTGGCATATTTAAGGGGCTCGCTCCAGGGCTTAAGCACTCACATAAATTTTATCGCATTTTTTTATTGTTTTATATATATTGCAGAATTTTCACATTTCCAGGAATAAAGTTAGCAAAGCCCCTCGAAACAAAGTCGTGAATACCCCACTGATTCTATGAAATGGAAAACTCAACTAAAATTAAACACAAATATTATTATTTTATCCTGTATGGTAGCGTTTGGTAAATGTATACATATGTTTAATGTATCAG
Source organism: Thermobia domestica (assembly GCF_964235325.1). Lineage (NCBI taxonomy): Eukaryota > Metazoa > Arthropoda > Insecta > Zygentoma > Lepismatidae > Thermobia > Thermobia domestica. Next base: position 128,971,728 of record NC_137456.1, on the reverse strand, counting down.
AATACTCTGAAGCTCTGATACATACTCTGAATAACTCCTGAGAGAATATAACTAAATTTAACAAGTTATCACTAATAGAAATATATAATTCTACACAGAAACTTATTACTCTGTGCTAAGAAAATCGTTTTATAACATATTAGCATTGAAAAATGTCTTCAACGCTAATACTAAACTCCCAAAGGCGAGCCTTCGCACCTTCCCAATAATGCGTGCAATCCCTAGCGATGATAGCTTCGCTCCCTGAGCAGCATAGCCCGTACGTCTTTCTAGCGAGCTGGTGAGGCTCAGACGGAAGGGTCTTCAAATGTATCCAACCTACTACTTTTTTTTATCGAAAAACCCGAAATGTTGAAATATTGACTTTATTTTATAAGAAATTAAAGATAACGAGAATATACCGTAGAAAACAGGGTAGGCCCGGCCTCAGAGCTTCATAGTACACTTCGCCACTGCTAATTATATAGTAATAACAATGTTGTAAAAAATTAACAATATAGAATATAGAGAAGCATTACCCTTCAACTAATAAAACGAGAACACGTGAACTGGGGGTGAATCGAAATTTGCCAGTAACTCTAAAATCGATACATACTTTTTAAAGCTAGTTGTTCCAAACTCTATAATCAACGAGACTCTAGGATACGCAAACTGATCTTCAAGAACTCCAATATTACATACCATCAACATTACATCAGTAAAGTAGGCCTGCTCATCAGAACACAGTTTATTCATATTAACCCCTTACTGTAAATCGTTATTAATGGCACCTTAGTTGTTGATAAATATTTCCCGCGGGGCATTTCAGATACTTTACTTTTAAATTATGTCCACCATCATTCTCAGCTTTTAAGGAAAAGTATTCTTTTAAATGTTCGAACGGTAAAATATTTTTGTTCTCCATCTTTATAAAAACAACACCAATCAAAGTGAAATAGACTACCGGTATCATTGCACTCGTAGTTAACTCACTGAGTATATTGATTTAGAGCTGTCAAAATCTATGACAAAATCTTCAAGGTGCTTGGAATCGGTGGACCTGATTTCCCTGAGACTGTCCTCATCTTCCAAAAACAGCAAGTGGTAGTATGATTTTATCTGTTTCTCTGTGTGTTGGTGACTGACTGTCAGTCATTGACATACGTAGTTCATGCCCCATTGTTCCATTCTGAGAAATTCACTTACAGGAAAGAAACATTTCTTTCGGAAAGAAATATATATATATTGTAATTACTCATTCGAAATGTAACGCGGGGGCCGCGGGGGCTCAGTAGTAGAGCGTTCACCTCTGGTGCTAGGAGTCTCGGGTTCGATCCCCGCCCCCGCCAAGTGAACTTTGTGGTGGACAAACACCGTGTGCGTGGGTTTTCTCGGGGTTCTCCCGTTTCCTCCCACTTTCTTCATTCCACCATTTCATTCATTACTCATCATCACCGTCTCCTTTAGCCTAACCGGCATAACCGTGGGACGTAAAACTCAAAGATTTCATTTCATTTCTTTTTTTTCGCAATGTAACGCGGAAAAAGGAACGCAAACTAGGTATGTAACTTAAAAATTTGTAACGCATTACCGTTACAGTTACTTTGGAAAAATGTAACGCGTTATTAGAAAACGTTACTTAAAAAGTAACGCGTTACTTTCGTTATGTTACTTCCCAATACTGCACAGGGGTCTGGGGGCGGAGTCCCCAGCTAGCCAGAGGCTAGTTTATTCGTATAAAGGCGCAATCAAGACTTGCACCCATGCATTATTCATATATTTCGATACTTGTGATACTACGGACAATAGTCACGTTATAAAGTGCACCACTTGCACACATTTAAAAGTTTATTGTCTTAACTTGATTCAAATTAGATTGTCACTATCCGCTAAAGAAAGAAAAATGCGATATGAGTAGAAGGTGAAGCCCTTCATAAATCTGCCTTTTTGTTGCTATACCTTGTAGGATAATGGAAATGCTCTTTAATGATCAAGTGGGTAACTCGCGCACTTTCTGTGGGCTGGTTTCTGATTCGATCCACGGTGAAAGTGTATGCCTAACATGAAATACAATGGTGGTTGGGGTTCATTTTAAATCACAGATTCTCCATCTCGTATAGGCTCAGTAGTGAGTTGGAGTGTTAAATTCACTAGACTGTAATTTAAAATTAAGTTCTTGGAGTTGGATGATTGGTGTAAATGGTAGATCAAAGAAAATGGAAGAAATCTTGTGATGGAGAGAGTGGGAGGAAATTGGGGAACTGAAAAAAAAAATACAGATATGATGTGTTCACGACAGATTCACGTGGACTAATTAATATTCAACTTTCCACTGTTTGTACCAGAGGGAACGCTCTTCCATTGAACAACTGTGCCCATAATCACATCTATAACAAAGGAAGACAACTCTAAAAAATGTCTTCATATTCTCATAGATGTTAGATTTTTATGAATATCATTAAGACACTACAACAATATTCGAACTCATTTTGAAGATTCTACAAATTATAATGGACCACTATAATACTCTGAAATATACTCAACAATTTACTATTTATTTAATTGAATGATTATCTTGACGAAATATTTATCTATGAACCACGAAGAGCTAGTTTGCTTACATGCTACCGTATTTTCAACTAAGGATCATGAAGTGCACTTTTTATGTAGTTTTTGGACATGTTTGAGTAAATTCAAAGAAAAAAGGTCAAAAACCTTCGGTAAGTTTTGTTTGTGTACAAAATGCCACCAAATTTTGTGTCTTTGTAGATGACTGGCGTGTTAGCAGACCGTGGCGTCCTCCTCCAAAACTAGGCCCACTTCCACACCCAGATTCTGCAAAAAGAAAAAAGAAAGGATCTCCTTTTACAACGAAATGTTTGTAAAATTGACTCTCCAGTTGACGGAAGAATCAAGAGGGTAATCCTGTGTAATGTTGTCTCTTGTATGTGATTTCGAAGGCAAAGACAGTGTTTTTTAGGGGATGGCGACGTCGCCTCGCCTTTCTCGGTTAATTGTCCCCCTTGCTTTTGTTTTTGCTGGCGACTGCGTCATTCGTCGGATCAATAGCGTCGAGGGGCGCAGTGCGGTCCACGCAGCATCCATGTTGGAAGTCTTGTCTCCCGGAGCTTTGCATGGTGCCGCTCCTCTGAGCGAGAAGTGTGTGGAAGTGTTTGAATACGCCTTTGGAAACCTTCAGCACTACTTCATTTTCTTTTAGCTGCTACCCTTTCCGTGGTGGTGGAGTGTGATTCTGTGGGTGTTGTTGGAACATATAAAAAGACACAAACTGTGATTTCTTTTTTTAAAAAAAGAACATCTTCACGCTGTGAGTACTCCTCTTGTACTCTTTTTTGTTTTCAATTTTGCGCGATTGTTTATCCAGTGATTTGATCACCAGAAAAAAAAAACAAATGAATGCCGTTCCCGATAGTGTGAAAATAATTTGTATCATTTATACAATTCTGTGTGCAATATCGAAAACTTCCGTTGGATTTTTGAAATTTTAGCGGGTCTAATGTGATTGAAAGTATCTGCTAGCATTATTCAAATATTATGCTGGGTCACATTAGTTTCTTAATCAATGATGTTAGCGACCATTAGCTGTTTCTAATTTTATGTTGAATTTTCGGAACTCTGAACTAAGAAAGTAATATTAAAATGAGAAAATGAAGAACAAAGGGGCATTTTTGAGCTAACTCTATCAAAAAATCGAAAGGAAAGAAAAACTCGAGGCGTGGTCCTAGACGCGTTTTCCTGTTGTTTGTGATGGATGCCATCAATGTCTTATGGAGTACTACCATTTTCCAGTAACTTCAAAAACGTCCATAGCAAAATATTTTAAAAGAGCAACTTTAATTAATCTTGTTTACGGAATGTGAGCTTTCAGTCCGACAGGAACTAAGCGATATGTCCTTTTGACTCATTGCGTAAAGGTGAGAAATTCGTGAGTGCAAAGATTAAGCTGGGGAAGTCCTAATTGCATCTAATCAAAAACAGGAAATTAGTACGATAATTAATGATCAATCATTCATGAAAGATGGTCTTACATCTTTGCTGTCAATTCACTGGATTATTGATCTAAAGAGTATTGAAATACTTCAGAGACAGCAACTACCTAGGATCTAAAAGATTTTTTTTCTAAACTTGATGTTTTCCTAAGAATTCTAGCGGTATTGACGGTTTCGTTCTACTGAGATTAGTTTATTAGTAATTGATAGAAAAAATGGGACTGCATTATTATATATAAGATGCCGCTTGTGTGTGTATATATATAGTGATAGTAGAAGAAGTAGACCATACTCTGCATGTTCTGAAATTACTCCTAAAAATATAATTGATGCTCTTAATTAATCGTTACAGTTTTATTTTTTAAAAAAGAAATATCATCTGAATTTAACTTAGTAGTTGAATTTTACGAATTCAAATTTTAATTAAAATTTGGTTTTGACCAATTGCAGCTCAACAAAAGTCCTCCTCCTCCTCCTTTTTCTCAGTCAACAATCTTTCAATCGGTTTGATGTACTTTTTCATTCTTCCCTATTCTGAACCAGACTTTTTATTTGCCTGTACTTTTTCTTCCTTGTATTTTCAGCTGGACTTTTAATTTCCCCTCTTATTTTTCTTCCTCATATCTTGGGCTAGACTTTACTTTTTCATGTATTTTTTCTTCCTCATATCCTGAGCGGGCTTTTCATTTCCCTGTACTTTTTCTTCCCCACATCTTGTATTGCTTGGTCTGTATTTTTTAAATTGCGGCCTTCCTCTAGGTACTTTTCCTTCTGTCATTCTTCTGTCTCATAATGTATCCAATCATCCTATCTCTTCTTTTCGAAATGTAGGAAATGCTTTTTCTTGTCTTCTTCCCTACTATTTTTGTTGTAATATTATTACCTTGATAACAACGCCTTATAACTTAAATAACGGGAGATATAAAAATGGTATTTTTTTAATTAAAAGAAGCTGTTATATAAGAGAACAGCTTTCTATTCGTAAAACATATGTGAGATGGTTGGGTAGGAACTTAGCGTCCCTTTCAACACCTAGGCTATCTTGGTATATGAGACATGAACTACAGTTTAAGGTGGACTCCAACTATGTAAATACAAAAATGCACTTCGTATATATATATATATATATATATATATATATATATATATATATATATATATATATATATATATATATATATATATATATATATATATATATATATATATATATATATAATAAACCCCTCATGTTAGAAAGATTAAACGCGCTATATGAATTTCTCATTTAAAATCATTTTCGAAAAATTCCACTTCTAAGGAGGGTACATGGTTATTTCTATATTTTCCCTTTCAGATTGATGTTTATCTCATCATTACGGAAAAATTCCCGAACCGTTTGGAACTAATTTTCAAATATACAGTAGTTACCACTTAAGTCAAACCGGACGTTTGTCATGTTATTATTATTAAAATGTGAATTAAGGGGAGAGGAGTTGGTTTAATGTGTGTGCCAAAAACAGTATCTCATGAGACCCTATGTTAGTAAGAGAAACTTGGAGTTTATAAACCTTCTATTGAAATTTTGTGAGCATGTGCCCCAACCTATAAGGAAATTCCGTTTTTAAAAGAGGGCAATTTCTATAATACTTTTCTCAATATTTAAAAATAATCCAAATATACTTTTCAAATATTTTTCATAAACTTATTCTCGTGTAAAGAACGGACATTTCAGGTAGTAAATAAATAAATAAAAGCCCTTTCGGAAACAATATGAAGACTAAAATCATCCCTCAGATAGTAACTGTTTTATCCAACAATATGGTCATCTGTAGTTCTTCTCAGTATGTTATTTGCAAGAACAAGTCATGGAGATTGACTGGTAACTCCTATGATCTCTCTGTAAGTATCGAAGTAATATTCTCGTAAGAGAAAGTGAGAGTAAATTAATGTAAACTGATATACTACATTTATTTTTGAATCAAAAGATCCAATATATTTCAATCAAAAATTTTCTTATAGGCCTTTTATCTGGGGAACTACATATAGTGTAGTCAAACCCAAACTATCACTTAACTCAGTATGATGTGCTTATTCCGTAAACAATACGAAAACTCGATTTATGGGCCGTTCAAAAATTTTGTGATCCCTGATCCAAAAATGCATAAAAAATTCCAATATATTTCAATCAAAAATGTTCTTATGCGCCTTATATTTGGAGAACTACATATAGCATAGCCAAGCCCAAACTATCCCTTAACTCAGTATGATGTGCTTATTCCGTTTTTTTTTTTTAAACGAAAACTCAATTTAGGGGTCGTTCAAAAATTTTGTGGTCCCTGATCCAAAAATGCATAAAAAATTCCAATATATTTCAATCAAAAATGTTCTTATGTGCCTTATATTTGGAGAACTACATATAGCGTAGCCAAGCCCAAACTATCCCTTAACTCAGTATGATGTGCTTATTCCGTTTTTTTTTAAAACGAAAACTCAATTTAGGGGTCGTTCAAAAATGTTGTGGCCCCTAATCCAAGAACTAATCATTGACCAAGATCGCAATATTTTGATGCATTTTCTTTTTATCATTCCTAAAATTATTGGCCAAGATCGTAATCTTTTTTGGTCATTCCTAAAGTCCTTGTTGTGTTGACACGCCGGGTATTAACAGCACTGTAAGGCTTTACTTTTGGTTTACTGATAGTTGTGTCGAAACAGTTTTTTCATGAAGGCCAAAACGAATTTAACTATTTCGTGTCGTTATTGTGATTCTGGATAAAGTGGACTACGAGCCAAGAATTGTCTCGTCTCACAAAAGATGTAATGAAATTGATGTCTCGTCTCGAAACTCTAACTTTGAGAGTAAGTTAAACTTATCGAACATGTACTTCTCACTGTAACATTTTTTAGTGAGACATAATACACTCTGCCATTTTTACGTTATGAAATAATAAGATCGTTAAAAAAATCTTTCTTATTATTCTTATTTATTTATAAATACAATTGAATTGTTATTGTATAATCCAACTAATTAGCAAGTTTATTTATCATACTTGAGTGAGACAGATATCAGACATTTCAAATTTTAATTACTTCTAACACCTTTTGTATCAACACATTCCAAATATCACGAATTACATAGTTCAGTTAGATTCTTAATTGGCTGTACTAAAAGGAGTAAGTAGTATATGACACTTAAACGTCAACTGAAGGACAATACTTAAAAAAAAAAAAAAAAAATCACAATTCTTATATCAAGATTGATTAGTATTGTAGTAAGTCGTGTTTTAGCGATAATTTCTGGGTCAATTTCCCATTCACATGAGGAATGTAACAGTGTATAATAAAGCTTTGGACGTTTGTATTGAACATGGGTGTCGAATTATTCATTATAGAAATAACTTAGTCGTGATTCTTTCATGACTGATTTCTTTTAGTAAAAGAGTTTATATTTGACATCAATCCGTTTGTGAGGATATTATTATTATTGTAGTATAATTAATGGAATGGTATATTTCTGTCACAGTCCCAGGATTATTTCGTGTTATAATGAAATTTCTCAGTGTGTAGGTCTTTCCCTCTCCCCTATAAATACAAATTTTGTACAAGCTCAATAATATGGTTATTTATTTCTTATTCACTGTAAATTACCCTTTCGAGTACTTCTGTACTCATTCAGTTTTTTTTTTTTTGGAATTGTGGTCATAACTTGTGCAGTTTTGCATTTCTTTCATGTGGATACTTTTAATAGATAGATTGACATACAAGATTTTACAATAGCGTGCCAGAAGTGATGCTGGTACCTGGGAAGTTGAAATTACTGGAGTAAACATCGGCATGGATTATTAAAACTAGTCTCCCTTCTCCTCAAGCACAGATTTGGTTGGCCCTGTTACATGAGGTCCCTGAAAACGGTTTAGAATTAATTCTCTGGAATATGGTTGAGTTGTGGCGTCACGGTTGTCTAAGCATCCTAACCAATCATGAAATACTGTCCCGTTAGTGCCAATTAGAGTCTGGAAAATTAAAAAAAAAAGTCTGCGGGAGTCAAATCCGGGGAATAAGGAAGATAAGTGAGCCTAGAGATCCCACACTTCTCTAATAACTGTGTCACAGTTAATGCTGAGTGAGGAGAACAATTTTCCCCCCAAATTACATGTTTTTTTTTTCAATATTTTCCCCTCATATATTCTGATAATTTCTCTTTATGCTGTAGGACTCAGCTTGGGATATAATTCAAATTTTAAGATCCGGTAGCCCGAAAATTTGCTATTTCTACACAATAGTGTTTGTTTGGTACTTTTTCATATGTTATTATTTATTAACATACATCTCTAGTTTCGTAATACTTTGAAAGAAAAAAGTTTGTGAATTTACTACGCAAAGGATGTAGCTTTCCAGCGCTCCAAAATTAAGAAAGGAAGAAATAGAGTGAAAATAGTTTGTATATTTGTGTCTTTTTTTTTTTTTTTTTTTTTAATGGGGTATGTGCCTTTCACACGGATCTTGTTTCTTGATTTTCATAAATCTCTAGTTTCGTAATACTTTGAAAGAGAAAAGTTTGTGAATTTACTACGCAAAGGATGTAGCTTTTCAGCGCTCCAAAATTAAGAAAGGAAGAAATAGAGTGAAAATAGTTTGTATATTTGTGTCTTTTTTTTTTTTTTAATGGGGTATGTGCCTTTCACACGGATCTTGTTTCTTGATTTTCATAAATCTCTAGTTTCGTAATACTTTGAAAGAAAAAAGTTTGTGAATTTACTACGCAAAGGATGTAGCTTTTCAGCGCTCCAAAATTAAGAAAGGAAGAAATAGAGTGAAAATAGTTTGTATATTTGTGTCTTTAAAAAAAAAAAATGGGGTACCGGTATGTGCCTTTCACACGGATCTTGTTTCTTGATTTTCATAAATTCTGTTATACAAATGAAAAATAAAAAAAATTATCCAAGTCAAATTGTTCATTGGATCCACAGACTTAATTTAGCTTCTTAACCCTGCTGCTAAAACAGAAACGGCGTCAGAAATTTTGAAAGGAGCTACTGTACCTGGAGAAAATTAAAAGTTTCTTCATAACTTGCTGTAGTTTAACTCCCCTTTTACAGCTTGTATAAATGCTGTGTATAATCCAATTTGAAGTCGCTTGTTTCTATTTTTCAAATATATTTGGCCAGTTTTTATTGTGTTTATTTATTTAACGTTTCACGATTATGCACCGTGGCTAAGGGAAACGTTGATAATAAGTTGAATGATAATAGCGAAATGAAGAAAGTGGGAAAACTCCTAGAAACCCCACGCACAGGTATTTATCCACCAAAAGTCCCACTTAAGCTTCCGGGCTTAAGCCCCCCCCCCCCCCGAAATCTTACCTACTATAGTAAAGTATATAAAATATCTTGCAGATTTTTCACATTTTCAGGCAAAGCTCCCCCGAAAGTTAGCAACCCTCCTCCCGAAACAAAATCGTAAATACGCCACTGCTTGTAACACTTGGGGATATTAGTTTGTTCTAACAATGGATTGAAAGCAGATTATTGGTCTAATATACTGACAAAAAAGAAATATTGTCGGCTTGTACTGTTGAAATTAGACCAGCAAGGATGGAGGTAACTTGATATCGTCATAAGTGATAAGAAGTCTTCTAGCACCCATATTGCATTGGCAATGCATTAATAAAGCCAAACAGAAAAATCTTCTATTAGAACGTATTCGTGTAAATATGAAGAACAGAATTATGTAAATACGAAGAACAGAAAAGGATTTACATAAAAGCAATGAGTAACGAGTATCATGATTTGAGATAGCTACACTGCTTGTGAATTTATTATGCCCGACTGCACACATAAACAATTCTGCCTGTCCAATTATTTGCTAACCTGTCTGTGAGAGATAAATCCGTATGATCATGTCCGTTAATACATTGTGGTTATTTGTGTAATTTGCTTCAGTAACGACACTAATTAAAGTGATCAGGAGAAAGCTTTTTAAGAATTTTGGCGAAAGAATTTCGATGAGCGAAAGAAAACGTAGCTGTAAGTTTTCAGCTTCGTGTGAGTAAATTTAAATCATTGAACTTACGAGACAAGATTAATAGATAAAAATCTCAAAATGTATTAAACAGTTGACGTAGACTGTTGACTTTTTGTTCGTGTTAAGATCATGTATAATTGAATACATTGCAGTTGAATGAGATTACAATTGAATGACTGAATGAAACGGGGAAAGGGGCTAACCATCAAAATTGAAAATGTAGATAAATATGACCAGAAATTAACTGTATTGACATACAGAGTGCATCAAAAGACAGGTTATATAGGCATGTATAGTGTACGTTTAATATGTACACCTTCAACGTCGACAACGACGTTTCCACTTCCCCAAAATCTTTCACAGAACGTCAACATAATCATGTTTTCACATTGTGCAATATTGGATTCCTTCAGATCATGGATATTCTGAATTTTAGCCGATTAGACCGCCCCGTGTCAGGTCTGGAGGTTACGGTGACCATTAAACGGGACTTTAATGACAATCTATGCGTCAGGGAACTGGACACTCAACCATTCACGGACAATTAACCTATAATGAGTCGGAGTAATATCCTATTGAAACATTTCGGAAAAAGCCAGTGTTAATTTACGTAATCATAAACACATCGTTTTCAAGATGTTTGTAAACCCCTGCCATAAGAGTACCTTCGATGAAAATCAGACCGATTGATTTCTGTCCCCAAATCCCATATCACACCATGATCTTATCCCTTCTTTGCATTTTTGAAGGATCTGTCCAATGAGATTTTGTATTACCAATACCGCCATTTTTCTGTCTTAACTCTCCGATTAAAGCAGTGGTGCCCACCCCCCCTTATGTCTATGACGCACCCCCCCAATTGTCTATCCGTAGGTGTTCTTCCATGAAAAAAATCTTCTTTTCGATTAATTTTACCCCCCCTCATCAAACATATTTATATAGATTTTAACCCCTCCAAATATTTCAATGACGCAGTTTGCGTCATAGCCCCCCCTTGTGGGCACCCCTGAATGATTAAAGTAAATCAAGTCCTCGTCAGTGAACTAAACAGTAGATGCGAAGTCAGGGATTTCATTAATGTCATTGTGCCCACAATCATAAAGTTGTATGTGACTGTTAGGGTCATCCTCATTGAAGTATAACAATATTTAGATCTTGTATGGATTTTATTTCTTGATTTCCTTACTCCGTGTTCATGTAAGAACGTCGACTTCTGTGCCTTCGGTTCTTGCACACGTCTGCTAACCTACTAGTTGATGTCCTTTCTCTGTGGCAGTCTTCGACTTCCCACGACTACTATGTTGCTACTATGTTGTGTTTGATTGGCGTCTTATCTTGGTGTCTGCCGTTAAATTTCTCTTCTGGAGTTCTGTGACTGCAACTTCCATCTAGAAAAATCATCTCCAACCTTTTGTCTTGTGTCTGTTTCTTTACTTACCATCAGCTGGACACAGAAATCTGAAACAAAAAAGAAAAAAAGACAAAATTTTATGTAACTTTTCGCTTACCCTGTTAAAAAATGTAACGGGTATTACAAAAACGGATTAATTCTTTTTGGTGTAAAACAAAGTTATAACAGTAACAAGATGAAAATAATACAGCATTACCTCTTTGAATAGGCATTTGTTTTAGTACAAGTTTATTGAAAAATTTATTGACTGACATTCTCGATAAACCAAGCTTAAGAAGAGGCGGCTCGTGAAGGAAGTCACAGTGGTAATAATTCAAAGTTTAATTGCTTCAAACAAATGGAAGTAAAATTAACTGATATACTAATTGTATTATACAAGAATTACAGAATATTAGGTATATTTTCTTCCCTTAATTTGAAGCAATAAAACTTGAATTATTACCCTGTGACTTCCCTTACGAGACTGCTCTGACTTGTGAGTATAAGAAGCAGACTGAAGAGTCTCGCGTTGACAAAGAAGTGGTGACCAACGATGGCACGAGTCACTTGAGTCTTGCACTTCGTTCTGTCACTAGGATGTGAATCTAGCTTCTTAGACCCTGTGTTCCGGATAAATCTTGCGATCAGAAAGCAGCCGAAATAGCCCTACAGCTCTACTACAAAGTGTTATATGAGATGTCCACAACTCGAGCTCAATATTCATGTGTTCGATTCCCATGTGGCATTTCTTGATCAAGGTATCATATTGGATGGTTGATTTGTTGATTTGAAGGCTATATGAAACGTGGACCTAGAGCTTATTATGATAACCAAACCACATGAGCTTCCACTAGAAATGGAAGCTGGATTTCCCGCGCTAAAACTGTGTACGGTCTTGAGTGTTTTAAATGTATTTTCATGATTATTCGTCTTTCCATATTTAAAAAATCGGTTTTAAACACAGAATGCACAAAAACATCTAAGAAAATGCTGTTTGGGTTCAGCCGCGTCTGTTGTTATACAGTGTAATCTCAACGACAAATTCTACAGGTCCGCTCGATTAAGCTTTGGTGGCCCCTGAAAAGCATGTAGCTTTTCTTTTGTGTGATTCTCATGTGCTTATATTCTGATAGACCTTGTGGTTATCTTTCAATGCAATACTTTAATACACATTCAGAGCAAAATAGAAAATTATAGATTTAGCGGCCTAATATACTCTCAATGTGTATAACGATGTTTTGTTATCGTCAGGTTACCGGATCAGATCGGATCTCTTGGGGTCATGAGTCTATCCGAGCCGCGGATCTGGAGAGTCACAAATCTTGGTTTTTCCTTATCACGGGTCACTAACTTCGTGAGCCATTCTGTCACTCCGGGTGCCAGGTGAATAACATCGACGGTGGAGTCCATGGTTTCGCAAGTACATAAATCGTAGATTAGTGGACACTGCTAACAGTTACCTACACTTATCTCCAGTGTCGCGCCAACCTCTCTTAACTCTGAATGTTTCTCTATGTCACTTCTCTATGCTTTGACTTCATGTCAGTCAGTTGGAAGTAAATCATACAGAGAGAAGGAAAGAAACCAATGGCAGAAGCGCAATCAGACATTTCTTAGCGTAGTACAATCAGAACGTCGTAAAATTAATCAGGCTTTGGTCATTATTTTAATGGTTTTAATTAGTCACGACGGCATCAGTGGAGTGTAGAACAAAATGAAAAGAATATTAAAAGGAAAAAAAAGGTGACAACTTTACTATTGTGAATCAGAGTTCAGTTTGTTTTGTTATTCTTCCAGAAACTTTATTTCGTGATATCATCGTTTATACAATTGTTCTATGTACATATATTGTTTATACACGATATTTTTTGTTTATGCATATTATATACACATACCTATAAAATCGAAAGTAAATAGAATTAATGGCTTGTCTCATTGTTTTAACATTGTGCGTCGATTATTGATTGCACACCATTAAAAATACGTAAAAGACATTCCAGTGAAGTGTTTCATTTATGCAAATTCCATGAACTTTGAAAAACCCGTCGTTTTAGTATAGGTTTCATTTTGGAATGTAGTAGGTAATTAATAAAGTAATTCTTTTTCTCTTTTTTAATCTTCGAAGTTCTTTTTTGTTTGTTTGTTTGTTTTTTGTTTTCAAATGATCAAAGTAGAAATTGTTTTTGAAACTGTTTACGAAATGACTTTGATTTACTACCGTCCTATGCATCTAGATTGTGCTAAATTTTACTTTAATTCCTCAAAATGAATCCTTCTTATCCCCAATACTTTTTCGAAATAAAGTTTATATTCTTCTTCGAGATACGTGTCGCCTCTTAATTAAATGATAATGCGACGCTATTGTGTGTTAATTTACATCTCATTCCCCAACCATAATTAAAATTGTTCATAAATTTGAATACAAATTCCATTTATAAATTGAAATATTTTGGAAGTCTTTTAATTGATTTGCTTTAACTTCCATCGTGGACTTCAATTATGTGTTATTTTTATTATAATTCAAAACGATTATGACTTAAAAAGGAGACATGCTTGTTCTCTAATTGGTAAATTTGGGTCGAACAACAGCATATTGTCATGTTTTTTCGGTTCTTAAGATATAGATGTTATAAATATGAAATAGGAAGTTATTAAATCTTTCCTTACTTCTTCAGTGTCAGCCAACTTAAATCAATACGAAGTTCACAAATAATAACAAATCTTCAGTTTTGAGATGTGTCCTCTTACTCTTTGTTTGATCGTGTTTTTTTTTTCTTTTCTGAAACAAACTGTAAGTTCGGGGACACCGTATCTAGTAGTTAGACCGTTAGACCCACGTCCGCGTGTCCCGGGTTCGATTCCAGGCTGGAGCTTACCAATTTTCAGCATCTATCCTACGTCATGAGTCAAACTGGGGAGTCTTGTAATCGATACTACTCTACGGGGCTAAATTCATCGTTCATTCTGGACTGTTTTTTTTTTCTTAAGACGCTGAAGATAACAAAAAACAGTTAAACAGAATGCACTTTACATTTTATGAAAACTGAATGAATTTTAGAAAAAAAATATCATGGAACTTAAAAACAAATTGTGCAGGGATTAGTAAGGCAAATCCTAAATCCTAATCCTGTTCTTTAGTAATTTTAACTCCTTGCAGAGGGGATGATTGGGAAAACTCAAAGGAAATTTACGACATATTATACGAAATCGAACATTTCTTAAACGAAATTTACCGTGGAATATTGAAGTTGAAGGGAGAGAGTGAATTCGTAGTTTAATTTTCGGCAGAGTTTAACCCTAAGCTGTGTGGATATATTCCCAATTTCACAAAGAAAATATACATTAAGTTTCGTCATAATTGAAATTTGTATAAGGTCTACGTAACTTATAAAGGAGCTAGTACACAATTAGGTCTAATGATAGGTTACTCCCTCCTATGCGAAAACCTACACTGAGAAAAATAAGTTCTTCGGACAGCGGTATATTGTACAAATATACAGAATCCTCTTACTTACTACAGAAATCAGTACGGAGCATACGTTACCCGTATGTTACATAGGCACTGCCCTTAGATGTTACATCATGCCGTTGCAGGATGTCTGATATCAAACAGTCTTCCTTATATTACATACATATATGTGTGTTATCTTCGTCAGCTCTATGTTATATACGTCCATTTCTATGTGAGATCCTGACCGCCTATATTGTTTCATACGGAAATTACATACAGATGGAACATTTATGCAGAAAATGTTATAAAACCTGCATTTTCAATTATATGTTTGCTGTATGTTTAAGTCCAAAAACTACAGAATTTACAAATGTAACATACGATTTTACGTACGCCATATACATTTTTTCTCAGTAATGACACACAGAAACACATTATTTTATATATAGTATTGAAACATGATAATTGAACGGGTTGAAGCTATAATGGTGTAAGTAAGTTTATCAGGAACAAAGACTTAGACCCAGAAACCAGATATACGATAGATAGGCCAATTTGATAAAAGAAAAGGTAAAATCACCATTCAACTGCCAACAGTTGACATTGGGAATTCCAGTGAAAAAGAAAATAGCCGTTTTGTTCCCAAATTTTATTACAGTACCTTTGTGTTAATTTCTGGAAAATTAAAAAAAAAAAAAAAGTGATTTTCATCGATGTAACTTTAACCCGTTCTATTCGTTAATAAATACTTTACATTTACACTGTATCAAATTCTACTAAATTGGTTGATTTTTTGTTGGTTTCAAACGTTATTTTGTTGTCCTAGACATGTTTTATTTTTAAATTCATTAATTAATATAGAGGATATTCGGGAACAACATCAACGAACTTCGGGAAATTATTCCTTTTCACACTTGGAAAAAATTTAATAAAAGTACATAGACCAAACTTGGGTTCTCAAATGCGTCAATTCGAGGCTACAGACAGCCGAAACTTTGTTGGAACGATTTTAAAGGAAAAGGTTATAACTCGAGAACGAAGTGTGGGATGAATGTCGGGTTTAAAAAATATTAAAACATAGTATTTGTTACTAGATTCCATGAATGTACCATTTGATATGCAATACGAGTTTACAGTCCCTGATTTTTCGTTTGTAGGATTTCTTCCTATATGATTCGAGGCTAACCGTCGCTGCCCCTGTTCCACGTTAACTGCTATGGTACACTCAACATAATTATTAAAGTCATTTTACCCGACCTTGATTTGGCATTTGATTCTCGAGATATGGCCGACCTTTTGTTTTACAGCCCCGACCAGTTGTTTTGGTGAGCTATAGCTTTGAAATGACACGTTTAGGCACTCATGTTGGTCTATCATTTTCTTCCTCATGTTTTTGCGTGAAGAATGATTTCTCAAAGTTGTTTGTTGTTGTTGTTGTTGTTCCCAAACGTGTTGTTTTCGAAATCTTCTATTTTTCTGATTTTACATAAATAATGGAAATTAACATTGAAAAAACTGAGGTTGTTAGAAGTTTCCATTTTGCCCGGTAGATGTCAGTTTCAATAATAGAAAATTGGGATATAAGTATCTGTCGTTGAAGTCACCGTTACGCGTTAAAATCTTAACGGATTGGCTCATTAACGAACTCGACAAATATAAGCGCTCTGGCTCTCTACAAGATTTAAAAGTCGCTTTTGTTCAGGGGTTATTATGTGGAGTAACGGACTTAATAACATTACAATATTATAAGTCTTACTTGCATGATCTCAGTAACTTAAAAGACAATGGACATAACACAAACTAATAGACCTACTTGACTTTAAATCGTTTTATATACTGTTTAAATTATGACATTCATGACGTCATAAACTTCCCACTGCACTTTCTGGTCTAAAATAATGATTTGTAACCAGTTATTAGCTTATTTAATAGCATTTTAAAAATATTGCCTATCTTACTTTTTATTTATTTTTTAAAAATATACTTCATTTTCTTTAAGTTATTGACTAAAATTGAAGAAAAGTTGGAGTGAGTTTAACTAAGCGACTTACAAAAAAAAAAAAAAATAGATATAGTGGGGCTGTTATATGAACTTTGTGGCGGACAAACACTGAACGCGTTGGTTTTCTCGTGGTTTTCCTGTTTCCTCCACTTTGTTCATTCCATAATTTAATTGATTATCACCAATGGCCTAACAAGACGGGGGGCATTGCCCTCCCCCTAAGTTCTTATATAAGATATTGGGGGCGCCGGAGGCGCCTAATGATTACTTTGCCTTATTTTACAGCCGATTCAAGAATGAAATGTTTATGTACAAAGGTAGTGTTTTATATGCACTGCCAAATCTTCGACAAAAATGTAGAGTGCTTTGTATTACTATAACTAATGGACACTTTTTCTGTTCCTTTTGATCTTGGGTGTCTAGGGCACCTCTGATAAATAAATACAATAAAATAAAAACTACCTATATGACAATCAAGCAGCGATATAAACTTTTCTTAATCCATTGTCACCACTCATTAAGTACGGGCGCTTGCTTTGATAGAATAAAAAAGAAAATAATATATATACCAAGGGGCGCTGTAGATATATTAATTATTCCTTTTGTTGCCCCTGATTGTATAGGGGCGCCTGAATGTAATACTGTAAAGATTAGTAGAAATTGCGTGCTTTGTTGGGGGGAAAGCGCTGTTAAGAGAGGGGCGCAACAAAAGGGCTTGCCCCCTCCTATATTTGAAATGTTGTTACGCGGCTGATTATCACCATCAAAGTCTCGTTTAGCCTCAATGCATAATCGTTGAACTAGAAATTTCATTTCATTTAAGAAGTATGTAGAGAAATTTTCCCAATATAAATAGAGAAATGTATCATATTGTACGTATTACTGCTTGAGACATTCATTTGATACTTTTTTTGTGTGTGCATTTTGATCTAATATATTTTTTAAAGAGAAAGAGATCTATAATTTGTTTAAGTGTGATTCGAACATTTGCTTCGATAAACACACATACACACACACACACATTCAAACAAAAATATTTCTATATACAACGTTTTCTCTTAACAGCTATAGCAAGTATAGATGTTACCTATAGGAAGTGTACATCAGGAACTTTTTTTTCATTGAATCATCGTAAATCAATTATATTTGTAGTTATAAGAAGAAAGGATGTACACTCACAAACTACTCATTACGAATGAATCCTTTTCATTCTTTACTGTTTTTTCCTCTAAACGAAGAAAAAAAACTTTTGAAATTAGGGAGTGGTCGTTGCTATGGTTGGCTGCGAGTGCAAATGACCTTTGATGGTAGAAACGAAAACTTTAGCATCATTAACTCTCGAATGAGAACCTTACAAAGAGATGCTTATGCTGGTTGCATTCTCATCTGTACTGTACCAACAGATGTTCAATGAAGGCTAGCAGTATCTTGCCTTACTGAGTACATAGTACACTTTCAGTGTTACACTGAGAAATGTTGGTACTTTCATTAGGCATAATTATACGTATACCGTCGCGTTAGTTCTTGTTTATTTTGATTTTTTTTTTATTATAACATATGAATGAAATGAAATTAAATATTTCAGCTTAACGTTGCACTTTATGCCCTTTAGGCTAAGGGAAGCGATGATCAAGGAAAGTGAATGATAATGGAATTATTGGTGGAATGAAAATGTAGGAGGAAACGAGAGAACCCCCGAAAGAAAACCCATAAACACGATGTTGTCCACCAGAAACTTACTTTGATTATAACATGTTACATTGCTATATTGTATAAGAGGTAAGTTCAATGTTTGTTTATGAGCTCAATATTACAATCAGCTCAGTAAGTTGATTATCTTCACAGGGAAGTGTATTGGTAATAAGTTCGTATATATGCTAAACCGGTGATTCTCAAACTTTCCGATAACGCGGACCCCTTGTTCATTCGGGAAGTGATCTGCGGACTCCCTGTTCATTCAAGACGCGATCTTCAGACCCTCTTGCAATGCTATCTGAAACTTCACATGGTATTAAAAAAATATATACTAATTAGAATTATCACTGACAAGAAAAAGACCAAGAAAAATAATGTAATAAGTAATTTATTCTAAAGATATTTTCATTGTTTCCTAGTGAACGAAATTTCAATTGAAAATATCCTATGTTTCAAGACTAAAAATCAATTTTTAAAAAAAGGAAATTCACTTGATAAGCAATGTTCTCAAATGTGGGGTCACTAATGTGAGGAATGAAATTCTTTGTTTTTCCATAATTGCCTTGAAATCTAAAATAATTTTTGTCACCATCAATCTTAGGTCTGATTCCAGATTAAGACGATTTCACTTTAAGGTTTTAATACTGCTAAGAGCAGAAAAGGTTTGCTCACATAAGTAAGTATTAGGGAAAGTCATCAAATGTTGCAATATCTTTTCAGACAACTCTTTGTACACGCAAACCAAAACCAATTTGAGTCAAGAGTTACCCGCAGTGGCGGATCTAGGGACATATTTTGGGAGTTTTTTTTTTTTTTTTTGAAATCCCAGGATTGAGAGAGGAGGCTTGGTGTTTATAGGCACAGGAATGACTAACATCATGATTTTTAAAAAAAAGAAAGAAAGAAAAAGAAAGAAATCTGGAATTGGTGGTAGTGTTGGGAGCTTTCTGCCACTTGAAGATGAAAACCATGAAATTTCGAGGCGTCGTACAGTTAATGTACAACTGTTTTTGAGAAAGTGCCATAACGAAGAAGAAAATTCTCTCACTTGAAGTAGTCCGATATAACGGTTGACTAACTTCAGGGCAGGAATTTAGTAAAGTAGGAAAACATTTAAATTTACACACGTAGGTATAATTTCTAATTACTTTCTTTTTAGTAACTGAAAAAAAAAACTTCTTGCGTAACAGCTGTGAATTCCATTTTATTACAACACATTTCAATTGTTAGGAGTCGCGGACCCCCTGCCTAGATTCCACGGACCCCACTTTAGAACTACTGCGCTAAACAATTTGAATATTCTTTGTAGCTTATTTTATATTACATATTATTATAACGTAACTTTTAGAAATAGTTGAATTCGGTAAGTTCTAAGTGTGTAGAGTTACTGTTAAAATTGATTGATTGAATTTTAACGCCCCTTTCCAGCACTGAGGCTATATGAAAGAAAGACAGAGAGAAAATCTATTGTTTTAAATGTGACCCGAACCACTATTCTAATTTGTACTGAGGCAAGAATTGCTACCGGGTATCGAAGTCGGGATCATGCTCATAGATATTTTTAACTTTGTAGCGTAGCATTTTAAAGCTTCGAGTTAGTAGAGACATTACGCAATACTTTATCGACAATTAAAGGAATCCACAACAATTCCAAAACTTTTAATCCATTCTTATTGTATTAATAACAACACAAACTGCGAATCTACAGTAACTAATAATAATCTTTATGATGTGCATTCTTGTTTTTTTTTTCCTCTTGCGTATTATCTTTATTTTCAATTACACATATGTGAGATTAAAGTGAGCGTGGATTGACATTATCTATCTTTTGAACGAATGAAAAGATATTTCCTTTGATTATAAGTAGTCGTGACTGTAATATATAGTTAGACCTTCAATTTATTTATTTTGAAAATTCATTACCACTACAATTACGTCCATTCATAGGCCTAATTGATAGTCTCATTTTTTTTACTCCAAAGAAGCAAGGACACCGCACAATCCTTATGAAAATTGGATTTCGGTGGAATTGCTTGAAACCGTGATCTGTGCTTTTGCAGATGTTGTTATCCTGTATTGAGACTTTTTCTCAGAATCAAAATATATACAATATACGGTATGTTTTTTCCACCGAAATCCAGAATATTATTATCTTCGACTGTTTTTTTTAATGGCCCTGTAGTTGCCAAACGGTCAGAGGTTGATGGATGCTCCAATTTAGACTTCTTCTCAGGATGTCAAGATGTACAACATATCACGGTTTCAGTCACTTTCACTGTTATCTTCGGTTGTTTTTTTTAAAAAAAGGACCCTGTAATGGCGAAACGGTCAGTGATTGGTGGTTGTGCCCATTGAGACTTTTTCTCAGGACCACAATATCTACAACATATCACGGTTTCAAGCAATTCCACCGAAATGCAATTTCTGTAAGGAATGTATGGGGTCCTTTACTCGTTCTAACCAATTGTTCAACGTTCACGCAAAATAAAAACCTAAAATGACAAAAACACTATTAGCCTACTTAAGTCACTGAGACCCTCCTGAGCGTGGTTGGTTTGAAAGCCAAAATTAATAGTATATGATTTGCATAAGTGAAAAGAGGGACGGAACAGACCAGTTGTGGAATGTAAGAAGCTAGATTTGTGTTCGGTGCCAAGCAAACTCCGAATTTTAACACGCAAAGCACCCATTTGTAGCAAGTTCATCACAGTCAAACAAATAAAATATGTTAAAAGATTCCCTGAATGCTTTCAAATGACAATTTTTAAACTAGGATATGTACTTATGGAATTTATGAAACCATACATCCTCCATCCACAATTTACATATCCTATATTACGAAATATCAATTTTCATCACCTTTATCTCCAATTTGACTATTTTATGCTTAGAAGTAGCTCCAGTACTTAGTATTCAAAACGTGCGGAGGTTTCTATGTACATATATTTCCTGAGAAACACGAGCACTTTTTTCTTCTGCAGCCGTTTGAGTAGTGGCACATCGGAAGTTAAAAGCTAATGTTCGGCTAATGCTTTCGTTTGGGCAAAAAAGTACGTAAAATGTCTACCTTCATAAACTGACTTCACATTCAACGTTGTCAGGGCTTTTTGACAAGTTCAGAAGCCTCTCTTAGTCTTTTAACTACTGGCGAGAACTCAGGAGTTAACCTGATATTTCTTTCCAACTTTTTATGCAAAAAATGTCTTGGAAGTAAAGGTGTGCGGTGGTGCCTTTGTGTATTGTATAAATATTTCATTAGTTCACAAATTACAATTAATTAAGAAGTGGGAACAAACTGTATTTGGAAAGTACAGGAGAGAAACAATCAAGATTATATATTCACATTATTGCCCTCCGAATCTGAATGCCCTAGAACTCGAACATTTTGGAGGGGCCGCGGTGGCTCAGTGGTAGAGCATTCACCTCTGGTGCTAGGGGTCTCGGGTTCAAACCCTGCTCCCGCCAAGTGAACTTTGTGGTGGACAAACACCGTGTGCGTGGGTTTTCTCGGGGTTTTCCCGTTTCCTCCCACTTTCTTCATTCCACCATTTCATTCATTACTCATCATCACCGTCTCCTTTAGCCTAACCGGCATAACCGTGGGACGTAAAACTCAAAAATTTCATTTCATTTCGAACATTTTGGAATCCGAACAAATAATTCGAGCAATTTTTGTCCCGCAACCCTATCGCCGAGTACTTTGCACGTGTTTGTTTGTGCGTAAGTTTTCCCCACACTCGCTGCCTTTCGTCGTTTAGATCATTGTCAGAAGCTGTTCTGAAATCACCTCGTGTAATTTTGGATCAGTACGTCCAATGAATACTACCGAATTTGCAACCGTACCAGAAACAAAGTCTGTGTGTTAAACTTTTGACATTATCCTAGATGTCTCTCGGAGCTCTACAGTTCCACGGGAAATTGATTTAATTTGACCACCAAGTTTGCGACTCATTTTGAAAGTGACTTAATGAATTTTCAAGCATCCTCTATATATTCGAAAAGCCCTGATAAAATATAAAAGACAAACGTTACTTCTATATTTCTGTTAGATTTCTGGAAACGGAACTTTACAATGTTAGGTTCTTTTCTTACTACTTTGAAATTCCATATTATTTTCTGTTCTATGTTTTCTTTTTCTTCTTCTCTACCCTTTTCTCTCTCTGTCTCACTTCTGAACCTTTGTCTAACAGATATCCATAGGTTTCAATTTTTCATTGTGTGTTTGCATGTTTAAGTTTCTCCCTACATCAACTTATGAATCTTGCTTCTTCTCACTTTTATTTTTTCATATTATCGATACTAATACATATATATTTTGAAATTAGAATAGTGCTCATGCTGTTTGCTGATTTTAGCATGGGAGAGAGGAAAGGAAGAGAGAGAGGGGTCTCTACCAGATACAAACATGGGATAAGAAGGTGTATATTGGGTGGCCTAGCTGCACGGCGTTAGCGGTCGCACTTTTTTTATTCGGAGTGTACCATATCATATCAGACTACGTTAAGATATGTAAAACCGTTCAGGTATATATCAGATAAGATATATATGGGTTTCGGCGGCATCATTTCTCTCTCTCTCTCTCTCTCTCTCTCTCTCTCTATCTATGTATGTATGTATATATATATATATATATATATATATATATATATATATATATATATATATATATATATATATATATATAGATAGATAGATAGATAGATATACTATGTAATCAAAAGTATCCGGACACCTGACTAAAAATGACTTGCAAGTTCGTGGCGCCCCCCATCGGTACTGCTGGAATTCAATATGGTTTTGGCCTTGATGACAGCTTCCACTCTCGCAGGCATGCTTTCAATCAGGTGCTTGAGGTTTTCTTTGGGAATGGCAACCCATTCTTCACGGAGTGCTGAATTGAGGAGAAATATCGATGGAGATCGGTGAGGTCTGGCACGAAGTCGACGATCCAAAACATCCCAAAGGTGTTCTATAGGATTCAAGTCAGGACTCTGTGCAGGCCAGTCCATTACAAGGATGTTATGGTCGTGTAACCACTCCGCCACAGGCCATGGAGTATGAGCAGGTGCTCGATCGTGTTGAAAGATGTAATCGCCATCCCCGAATTGCTCTTCAACAATGGGAAGCAAGAAGGCGCTTAGAACATCAATGTAGCCCTGATCAGTGAGATACCTCGCAAAACAACAATGGGTGCAAACCCTCTCCAAGAAAAACACGACCACACCATAACACCACCACCTTTGAATTTTACTGTTGGTACTACGCGCGCTGACAGATGACGTTCACCTGGCATTTGCCATACCCACACCCTGTCATCGGATCGCCACATTGTGTACCGTGATTCGTCACTCCACACAACAATTTTCCGCTGTTCAATCGTCCAATGTTTACGCTCCTTACACCAAGGGAGGCGTCGTTTGGAATTTACCTGCGTGATATGTGGCTTATGAGCAGCCGCTCGATCATGAAATCCAAGTTTTCTCACCTCACGCCTAACTGTCATAATACTTGGAGTGGATCCTGATGCAGTTTGGAATTCCTGTGTGATGGTCTGGATAGATGTCTGCCTATTACACTTTACGACCCTCTTTAACTGTCGGCGGTCTCTGTCAGTCAACAGACGAGGTCGGCCTGTTCGTTTTTGTGCTGTACGTGTCCCTTCACGTTTCCACTTCACTATCACACCAGACACAGCGGACCTAGGGATGTTTAGGAGTGTGGAAATCTCGCGTACAGACTTCTGACACAAGTGACACCCAATTTCCTGACTACGTTCGAAGTCCGTGAGTTCCGCAGAGCGCCCTATTCTGTTTTCTCACGATGTCTAATGCCTACTGAGGTCGCTGATAATGAGTACCTGGCAGTAGGTTGCAGCACAATGCACCTAATATGAAAAATGTATGTTTTGGGGGGTGTCCGGATACTTTTGATCACATGGTATATATATATATACCCATCCTCCATGTTGCGGGACACTGCATCGGAAATGTCACCGTTAATCTCAGCGACCCCGAAAACTGTAGATTCGACACTAATATCGGTCGTTTTCGATCATTTATAAATGCTCTCCCTCCCTCCTCTCCTACGTTATACTCTCAAAGTGATATGACAAAAACCTTTCTCAGGTCTGAACCTCATCTATGTTGAAAATTTCGTACCGAGAAAATCTCTTTCGGGGGAGAGTCGAGATCTGTCAGGTGGTTGAAGAGTGAAGTGAGAAAGACAATTACTTTCATTTATATATATATATATATATACAGATGGTGATCAGAAAAATTGAAACACCTGAACGAAATTGCAACTTACCAGATTAATATGGTGTCGGACCACCTTTCGCCTTCAGAACAGCCTTGATGCGACGTGGGATGGAGGCATAGAGGTCGTGAATGGTAGCAAGTGGAATTTTACACCATTCGTCGTGCAGGGCATCGGTCAGTTCTGTGAGAGAGGATGGAGGTGGAAATCGTCGCCGGAGTCGTGTTTCCAAGACAGACCACAGATGTTCAATTATGTTGATATCTGGGGATTGGGCGGGCCAGGGGAGGTGTTGAACTTCATTCCGATGTTCCTCAAACCACGCTGCAACAACGCCAGCTGTGTGAATGGGTGCATTATCATCCTGGAAGATGGCGTCATTGTCCGGGAACAACATCCGGACCGTAGGATGCAAGTGGTCTCCTAAAATTGCGACATAATCGTTGGCAGTGATTTGTCCGCTAAGTGTGACCACAGGACCCAATGAAAACCATGATATGGCGGCCCACAGCATTACCGAGCCGCCGCCATGTTTCACAGTTGGGCAGAGACACTGCAAATCATAAGCTTCTTTGAGCGTTCTCCACACATAAACACGGCCCGTGGTTGGGAATAGGGTGAAGGATGACTCATCCGACCATATCACACGTTTCCAGTCCTCAACGGTCCAAGTTGCATTGTCGCGGCACCATTTGCGGCGTGCGAAAGCGTTATGGTCCCTGATGAGCGGTTTGGCCCGTGCAACACGACCCCGTAAGTTCATGTCATGTAATTCGCGGCGGACTGTAATTGTCGAAACAGAGTGGGTGAGGTGCTGATTGAGTTCCTCCGTCACTTGCTCCGCAGTGGCACGACGGTTCTGCGTGACAATGCGCTTTCATACCCGGCGTGACCTGTCACTCATGATTTTCTTCCGCCCACTGTTCCGCTTCCTGGATGTGGTTTTCCCGTGTTTTATGTAGGCCGTCATCACCTTCGACACTGTCCCACGCGACACACCTAACACAGTAGCCACTGCCGTCACACTCACTTCACATAACGGCGCACCAACAATTTGCCCTCTTTGAAAATCTGAGAGGTCTCCCATTTTACACTACCTCCGTCTGCTGCAGCCACTGGACACTGCTGTTCCACTGCGCCTGACGTAGTATGGAGACCGACCTAACACACCACCACCAGCGGTCCGGCGTTGCGGGCGCCACGATACCACTGCCAACCCATACATCTGACATGTTGCCAACTACAGGTGTTTTCATTTTTCTGATCACCATATATATACCTCCTTCCCCTCCCCTAAGTTGCACCGTAAAGTAAAATAATAAAAATCATCACAGGCCCGAATATCATCTATGCTGAAAATTTGATCGAGATCGGTAGGGTGGCTAAATAGTTGTTTTATTTATTTTTATATATATAAATATATATCTTCCCCTCCCCTACTTTCTACCGTCAAAGTGAATAGCTAAAAACACTCCCAGGCCAAAACCGCATCTACGTCAAAAATTTGGTCGGGATGGTCGGGCCGTTCAAGAGATTAAGGGTCACAAACATAGTCACTTTCAATTTTATAATATAGAGTGGAAAGCCGAGTTACATAATTGAGTTTAAGATAGAGTAATACTTCTATTATTTCATGAGTTTACGTGTCAAAAAAATAGAGTTGTTTAGTACTTATTGAAATCAAAATTAAAAAAAAAAAAAGAAATCAACAACAATAACTCATTATACGAAAATAAAATTATGTGATTAGTGGTCTCAGCGAGTAAAAGGGCACTGAACGAAAGAGTGCAAATTTCTTGAGAAGTAATTTGTGTGACGTTTACGAGTATTTTGAGGTTAAAATGAAAGAGTACTTATACGAGAAAACAAGAGCTTTGGCCATGAACGTAATTTTAAATAACACATAAACACAGACATATATACATAAGCAGAAAGAGGTGCTTGAATGAAAATACCTAATTTAATTTTATGATACTATTACTTCACCACTTTTTACATCATTTTCCTTCTCTATTTGTTTTTATTTTTTCATTTTTCAAACTACGTTTCGTATTTTTTTTCAATTTTCTGTATTTATTTAACATCATTAGACGGTATTTTTTTATTTATAATTTTTAAAGTAAGAGGAACATATATTTCAGTATAGCTGAAAGTGTTCTTGTATATTAATTTAGTAGTTATATCAATTGATAAAGTATAACAAGAACATAATGAAATTTAAATACTTTCTTTCACTTTAACGCCCCACGATTATGCCCGTTAAACAGATAATTAAGGCAAATGAAATGATAATGGAAAAATTAGTGGAATGAGAATGTGAGAGGAGGCGGGAGTACCCGAGAAAACCCACGGACACGATGTTGTCCATCATAGACCGGGAATCGAGCCAGAGACCCTACGCACCAGAAGTAAGCCACTCTACCACTTTTTTGCTTCATTAACTTGCTTAACTATTTATTACTAGGATTTTACTTAATTTCCTCGTTTTTCCAGTAACCTATAACGACAGGGACACGAACACAAAGGCATCATGGACACTTAAAAAGGCTTACAAAGGCTCTCCCACCGGGAATCGAACACGCGACCCCGTACACCGAAGGTGCACATGCTAGGCATTAGACCAGCAGGGTGGGCACTGAGCCACCGTAACCTCTATAAGAAACTTAATAAAGTAACAGTAATATTACCTCTAAAAATTTAGCTATAAACTTATATTGTGTTTATGCGCGTTATAAAATATGGAAATTACTTCTCGCGCGTTATGTTTTCTTTTCTTTTTTAAAAAATAATTATTATATTACAGAATACAGTTAAAGGATTTTTTTTTAAATTCAAGCAATAGAAGTAAATAAAGTAACGTGATCTTAACAAAAATTGAATTCAAGATTTATGATTCATCGAAAATAGTAGTTTTTGGATATCCGACAGTGTTAACAGAAATGTAGAAGTTACCATTCAGCATGTTGAAACTTAATTTTTAATTAAGGTTTTCATGGAATTTCCTGAAATCCTATTTTTCCTTTGCACTATACCCATCCAAAATTAAGACCGGCTTCACATTGATCAGAGGAACGCCACCATGTCGAAGCAGAGAAAGGCAGGACAGGATGCGGAAAGAGAGCCCTGAGTGCATCAACCAAATCGAAATCACAACGTTGGACAGGCTTTTGCCCAGCACATGCTAGAGTGAATTTTGTAGTACGAGGTTTTGTTGCAGTGGTCACAGTACTGTACCTCGGCTCGGCTATCCTGTCCTCTGCTCAATGTTCGGCCGGCCTAAGGCTAGTTTAGTGATGGTCAAAACGAATGACGCAAGACTAAAGCGTATGTATTTTATACTATATATATATATATATATATATATATATATATATATATATATATATATATATATATATATATATATATATATATATATATATATATATATATATATATATATATATATTAGTCTTTAGTTTTACACCATTCTTTGTGAATAACCCTGTATATTACAATAGCAATAACAGCTTATATTTCATTTCAAAAAATAATTTTTCTCTCAAGAAAAGAATGGGTTATTTACAATGGGAGTATCGAATCACCTGTGTTCTAGTGCTATGGTTTCGTACAGTAGAAACGATTTTTTTTAAGTTGGGAGAAATTCATCCATTTCCTTGACCCCCTTCTTCAGCCTCAACTAAAAGGTCCCAATGAAAAGCCTCCAAGAAAGCTCATATTTATTATGAAAATCATGCCATATTTACGAAGCTTATAGTTGCTGCTATTATTATTATTATTATTATTATTATTATTATTATTATTATTATTATTATTATTATTATTATTATTATTATTATTATTTTGGAAGTTGATTAAATTTAACATGTTGATCTTGACTGAATTCAATTCCAAGCAATTCTTTAGATTTATGAAAATACATAAGATTTCATGAACGTAGGAGAATTTTTAGAAAACTTATCGCGTAACACGTAAACAAAGAGATGAAGTAAGTGTATCTCATTTAGTCTTGAGCGACGTCAATCTCTGAACTTTTAAACCATTGGGAATGGTCTATGAGGAGGACACACACACACCACATTTTAAACTTAAATTGAATAATTTTTACAAAAGTTATCGTTTGTTTTATTATCATTTTATATATTTGTTTACTGTAGGGCAACATGTGTTTCAATATCACTGGTCAGTACGTAAGATATAAATTAACTCTTTTTCTTCTTGCATTTTAAAGCTCAATTTTTCAAGCTATTCAAAATCGTGTTTGGTTTTAATCGAAATTTTGTAACACACCGTAATCGATGATAGTAGGAATATTTATGTTGACATCAACTTACGTTGGAACACATTCAGAATAGCGCCGCTATTATCTTCAGTTATTGACATTTAAAAAAAAATGAGGGTTAATATTCTACCCATTCGTAAAAGAGTGATTTTTGAGCTCTGTTGTTTCCTATAATAACCAACGAATCAGAAAACAAAGCGTATTCTACCAATCTTTTCAGCATCTACGTTGTGGCAAACAGAGTGGTAAGAATACCCCTTTTATACATTATTCTAACATACGTTTTTGTAGTTTTTCCATTGCTTCCAAACTATTGTACGCACAAAGTGGGAGAAGTCGTATCAAACGACTCGATCACTCCAGCTATCTATCTGTCGACAAATCTCAGAATAAACACATCATACATTTTGATATGATTTTATCATCCCAAACAATAAGTTCCACGATTGTCTTTCATATAGTTTCTTCATCATCTCAAAGAACAAATTCCACGATGGTGTTTGATATGATTTCTTCATTATTCCAAACTAGCAGCGTTCACCCCGCTTCGCTGCGGTCACCCCGGAACGCAATAAACTTTGTTACTTAGATAATTTTTACTTTTTCGCTTTCAAATTGCAGTAAATGTTAACATTATAGCGCCTGTCATTTATGTTAACCCGCCGAGTGACACGGTCATGCGGGTTGCATATAAATACGTTTATTTTTATACCTATGATGAACTAACAAAGGATTTGTACGTTATGGACACTTGAATGGTCAATTATCTCAAGACACTGGTAATTAAAAATTAAAGTGATATGATAAAAACCATCTAGGGTCCAAATCCTAATAACCCCCCAAAAATGAAAGAAATTGGTTCAGCCGTATTAGCGTGATGAGCTAACAAAGGATTTGTGCGTTCTCTTTTATATAATAGATAATAAGTTACATAATAGCTTTTAATATGATTTCTTCATCATCCCATAGAATAAGTTCCAAGACACTTTTGCTATAGTTTCTTCATCATCCCAATGAATAAGTTCCACGACACTTTTGCTATAGTTTCTTCATCATCCCAATGAATAAGTTCCACGACACTTTTGCTATAGTTTCTTCATCATCCCAATGAATAAGTTCCACGACACTTTTGATATAGTTTCTTCATCATCCCAAAGAATAAGTTCCACGACACTTTTGATAAAGTTTCTTCATCATCCCGATGAATAAGTTCCACGATGGTCTTTCATATGGCTTCTTCATCATCCCAAAGAATGAGTTCCACGATAGTTTTTGGTATGATTTCTTCATTATCCCAAATATTAAGTTACATGATAGCTTTTAATATGATTTCTTCATCATCCCAAAGAATACGTTCTACGATGGTTTTTGATATGTTTTTTTTAATATCACAAAAGAATAAGTTACACGATTTTTATATGGATTCTTCACCATCTCAAAGATTGAGTTCCACGATGATGTTTGATATAATTTCTTCATTGTCTCAAGTATTGGCTTCAGGATGGTATCTGATATAGATTCATCGTACCAAGAATAGGTTCTGCCTCCGCCCTTGTCTCTCTCTATTAAAAATAGAAGTGATAAATATATCATTTCCGGGTTCAATATTGAACTCCTATAGTTTGATTTAGAAAACTGCCGTAGATTCACAATGCAGAACAAAACTCACTTGTATTGTATTAGCTTTATGTGATTAAGTTGTTAAATGTAATCTGAATACTATGTAGCTCATAATGTTAATTATTTGTACTCTATCACTATTTTATTAATAACAATAACGAACATTAAGGACATGTCACAAAACAGATACTACTTACTTTCATGAAGTAAGGAATCTGTTTCACAAATAGAAGAAAACATTCGTCAACACAGTCACTATTTATTGGTTTGCATACAAGATAAGGTTGTGAGGTGTTCTGAATATCTCATTTAGTTCTATGAGAGTATCCTGTTTTAAGTATCAAACTGTATCATACATATTGCATATAAACATGGTATGAATCTCAATGAATGCCCGTACGTCTAGCCTGTGTTATATTATGAGAAAATAGTCTTAGAAATGGCCCCTTTGAAAGCGTCTTACAGCATTACTTCCTGCCTTCTAAACACCTTTTATGTAATGGATCGGTTTAGTCTGCATAAAATTGCAGTCAGATAAGTAAATGATAGCCATTCATCCACGCTGATCTTGTTGCTCTATCGTCTTCCAAAGAATTACCATTTTGTTACGCCCTTCATTGCCCGAAGCCTGACTTTCGATTAGATGCCGATAATTAGCCTTTAAGAGTTAGCCATCAGCAAGTTCATAAATTGAACACGAGATAAGTAAAAGAAGAAGAAGAAAAAAATTCTCGTATGGAATACTTTACAAGTGACTAATACACTAAAGTTTTCTTTTTATTATTCTTTCAGATCTTCAAAGAGGAATGTGGATGTCAAAAACATTGAGAAGGCGTGGTGAGTACTCATTTGATCAATACACTTAGGCATAGGTGGTGTGTTGTAAGCTACTCGCCGTGCAATGATATATCCTGTGGATTTCTCGTGAGAAATAGCTTTTCTACTGAAATGAAGAAGTCACGAACTTCCAGTCTTTAAGATTCGGAGAACCTGCGTTTCTTAGAAGCCTCTTCCTGTAAGCAGATGTTCAAGGAGTTGGATACATAGTCGCATTGCCGCTACCGAGGAACATGAATTTCTTAGCAAACGCTCGGAGTCAAGCAAGCAACTGGCGAACGGGTGTCTGGGAGTACTTAGGCTTTTTTAAAAAAGAAAAAGAAAATATTTCTTTAATAAAAATCCATTACATTCCATAACGGATGAGTGGTGTGCGTGCGTGTATATGCGTGTTATGCACTCAGCTAATGCTTAAAAGCACACAGAAAGACGACTTACACAGAGTTCAAGAAATTATTATTGTTCACATATTCCTGGTAATAACACATTTTTTCCCCTCTGAGATGACTTCCACAAAAATGATTTTACTTTCAAATTTAAAATTCATTTAAAAAATAATTCTAATAAGATTAATTTATAGTGCTACAATGTAGACAAACATTTAGTGCACATGCTTTTGGTCTCGAATTTTATTCCGGTGGGTGACTCTTCACTAAACTTCGTGACAGCTATTTCAACTAAAAGGTAGCAAACCAGGAGCACATCCATGGGCTCCACCGGTCCCGGATCCCCTCAAAACTTTCTTTCAACTCAACATACATTTGTACACTTTCTCAATAAAACTATACTTGTTTAACAGAGAAAGGATTGATGTAGCATGAAAATTTAATCTTAATATACACCTCATCTGTACTCTTTCTCTTATATATATATATATATATATATATATATATATATATATATATATATATATATATATATATATATATATATATATATATATGTATATATATATATATATAAAAGCAGTTCTATATTTTCCCCCTGAAAATACAGTGGAAGTATTTTACAATTACTATCATCTTTCCGGGTGCAGTATGCCCATGCAATACTACACAGACGAAGTGGTTTGTAATATTGGACCCTCCAAAGGTTAGACCCCTGACAGCAAAAATTTCTGGGTGTGCGCCTGTAGCGAACTTTGATCCAGAAAAAAAAATCATGCCACTATTAATCTACAGCAAGCAATATTTCTCCGATAGAAGCATTCTGTCTTCTTATATTCAAGAATGTTATGATATTTCAACTATGGTATTTGAAAATTTCTCCTAGAGCAAATATAGAGAATCGGAAGCGGGACCATGCCTGAAAAAAAAAATACTATCCTACCTTATTCAATAGTTGGTCTTCTGAGTCTATTAAAATAAAGGAAGGCTATGTTACGTCAGAATAAAGGCTGCAAAATTAATTTTGTTTGCATTAAGTATATATAGTGTTTGTATATCTTATTTAACAATCATAAGTTATGTTTCTTAACTTTTACTCGTTTTCAGATTTTTTTAAAGATTTTCTTTCTCTTGCAGCATTATAAATAATTTTAGTTGTTCTTTATTTTAAAATAAATGAATAAAAAAAAGATAATCGAAATTTGAATGTTTAAGTATAGGAACAATTCTGGTTTCCTGTTTAAAAAGAAAGGGGAAAGAAGTAATTTTAAAAATTTGCTCATAATTAAATTTATTATTTTATATATCAAAAGAGATATATTGTAGTACGTAGTGGAATGTTTGCATACTTATAAATGCTTTATGATGTGTGCAATGCAATATGCTATGTCTGCCATTAAACAACCAGTTCTGAAGATTTCCCGCCAGCCAGCCAGACAGAGCCACTTTGTTTCGAGACATACAAGTGTTTACCTTCCTCTTTACAAAACATTTAAATCATCGTTTGCATTACATACTCACAGTTACTCCCCCTCTCTCTTCTCCTCTTCTCTCGCGATTGCCTGTTTATTGCCTTCAGTTTGCATAACAGTGCCACCGGATGTTTCCTTCTTGTGCTTCTAGTAGGTGCTCGGCCATCTTGTATTCACATCCACCATTTGCTTCTTAATTCCTATTTATTATGGATTTCTGATGGCTTTTATGCGTATTCACCTCTTCTTCTTCGCAACTATTAATCATGTACACTATTTTTTTATATGTACCAAAAGTTGACAATTCAAAATATATTGGTAGATTCATTGTACACAGGGATTTAGCCACGGGGAGCCTATCGGGTCCAGCCCTCCCAAATGGTTTTCTGGACCCCCAAATGACCAGCTTTTAAAACATCATCGTAAGATTACCTCGCTTCAGTAACTTAAAAATAAGAAAATTTACGTATAATTAATAACTTACGGTTTACATATAATAAAACAATGGTACTGAACTGATTTGTAAGTACATTATATTTATATATGCTGTAACTAGTGTTTTTTAAACATTTTTTATCAGATGGAAAATTTGGTGAAAAACAATGTTTTTATTCAGTTTTTGAGTTTAAATTTCATTTGTTTTTTTTTTTTTTCTACTTGATGTAAAACAGGAAGTGAGATATAGCTGATAATGATCACGAATAACAAATAAATATTTTTCTCAGGAAATCTTAAAGAAATTAAGTAAAATTTCAAAGAAAATCAGTCTTAGGCCTATGGAGATAGGTTCTGTGTATAAGGGCTTAAATTGAAAGAGTTATGCACAAATTTATAACGTTTGGTCCGGGCAGTAGTTTTTGGTCAAGTCCAATAAAAACTACCTAGTATATAATATTTATGATGAAAAAGAAAAAAGTGTAGCTGGCCTCCCTCAATAACGACAGGCCCCTCCTAGAGCTGCTGGCTACATCCTTGATTGTACAGTCTCTAGTAAAAGTAGGTAGTCACCCCTACATGTTCTAATTACTATCAATAGCTTTGGAACCTAGGGTTGCCAACCGTCTGGTATTTTACCAGATAGTTCGATTTTTGACCTCCTTGTCTGGTGTCCGGTACGACCTCAAAACCGGGCATTAAATGTCCGGTAATTATTTCTCTTATTATTCTATTCTCTGTTCTATTCAAATTATTTTGGAGTGACGAAAGGAATCGTTTGTTGATGAACATGGCTAAAGCAGAGCTTATATAAAGCAGAGTATAATTCGCTTTGATAGCGACCTGTTGTGCGTGAAATGTGCTGAAGAATTGAAGGCAGGAAAATTTACTAAACTTATCAAAACTGCTAAAGGTCAACAAAAGTGAATTTTCAAGAGAGCACCTAACACTGCTTCATCCTCAGCTGTGTCTTCCAATTAAATAATGCATCCAAATTCAGTAAAAATATGTAGGCATCATGAAACATTACCAGCCCCAACGAAACTGGTAACACTAATTTTTTAAGTATATTTTGTGCATACCTTAATTATATTGCCAATTACATTTGCTTTTCTGTTTTAAATACGATGTATTATTGATGATAGACTACAAAAATTACATGTGCTGACTCAACCAAAGCTGCAATAAGTAACTTATTAAATTCCAACTCCAAATCGCTCAACTTTATGTGAAGTAACCACTTTTAAGTTGTTCACATTTTTGACGAGCGATGACGTCATAATCTTAAGAGTGTAGCTAATACTTCAGGAGGTATCCGATATTTCCATTTTTAAAAATTGGCAACCCTATTGGAACCATTAGATGAATCTGAGTGCAGTTTTCTTTTCGTATAGAAAGAAATATAATTCTTTGTATACTGCCAAAAGACATGCTCAAATTTATTTATTGAGTTTGCAGTTTGCTCTCCGTCTATCTCATACTTCACGCCATATTTATGCAGTTATTCAAGGATTTTGTTATATGTAACATTGAGTTGATTTAAATCTTAAAAAGATTTGGATGATTGGATTGGGGTATGATAGCATCTACTTCTATTAGCGTGAAGTAAGTAACAGATAGCGTAGGTAGCGACACTTACTAGCGTGACTGTTTATTATTAGGAATTACCGTGGCGCACATATAGGCACACTAGGATGTTCACCTTCTTTTATTATTAGAATTTTACAAGACTGTTGACAGAAGATAATCTAATATTGGGAAAACATTTGTGCTGGCCACTATACAAAAGAACTACAAAAAAAAAAAAAAAGTAACCAATTATTTCCATGGCGAAAGATCAGATAATAATTTAGATATATTATTTATAGATAAAACCTTTTAAAACAGAATTATTAAAC
Organism: Thermobia domestica; assembly: GCF_964235325.1. Lineage (NCBI taxonomy): Eukaryota > Metazoa > Arthropoda > Insecta > Zygentoma > Lepismatidae > Thermobia > Thermobia domestica. The sequence continues at coordinate 128,936,010 of NC_137456.1, read as the reverse complement.
ACCGTTATATGAAACTCATATGGGCAATAGTTTTACGATTGTTAATTTCAGAAATGCATACTTCAATTATTTTCTTTGAGTTCATTTTACTTTTCTTAAAACTATAAGTAAATCAAGAGTAAGCTTGGCTATATGTCTTAAAATTAGTTTTTAAGAGTTTAAATATACACTGCTCATATTTCCCACTTTTAGACTTTATTTCTTTAAATATAATATTGTACAATAAAGAACAGACATGTATGAATCGACCGAAGACCTAAACAAAACGATTTGCTTGGCAGACAGCGGAGGGGAGGAAATTCTTATGTGTAGTTTATGAGAACCTCAAGAAAAACGAGTTTTTATGATGTTAAAAAAGTATGTCGTTCGTTGCTAATAATAATTTTTGTTCTGCTCGAACAGACTGTTGAGCTCCCTCGTGGCTAAATGGTTAACCCATATCCACCTTTGGTGTGGAGACCCGTGTTTGATTCCCGGTAAGAGCTCATGTGGTTCGGATCCCACGTTAAGCTGTAAGTCCACTCTTCATATAGCCTCGCAGCTATACAAGAAAATTTACTGTTAAGTAATATATTGTGGCTTGTTATTTCTCTTCATCTGACTCCTACTCCTAACAATGACAAACTTCCAACTGTGATGCACTTACTACTTGCATTATTAGTATATTAGAATAGAAGTAATTTTAATTATCCATAGCGATTCCTGAAATGTAACCACCTCCAAATCTAAACTCCTGACGGTGCTACTATATCATTTTGAACAGTGGATTTAATGTTTGGTGTGCTTAATATGATATTTTAAAGTAATGACACATAATAAGAGTCTTTATTTAATTAGTTACTTTAGCGAACTTATGTTCAATAGTACGGATAAAAAATAAAATTTCATGACACATGACTATGCGTGACAATTATCCAAAGCGTTCTTAATTGCACTCTCTTTCTTTGTTTATTGAAGTTTTGGGTCTTTTTTAGTATTGAGGCTATATAAAACGCAGGTTTGTAATTAATTTGTTAAAATTATAATTAATAATTAAATTAATCAGTTAAAAAATTGCTAATTTTAAAATTTAATCGATTAAAGTTCGGAGAAGTTAATTTTTAATTGATAATTGCTATTTTTTAAAAATCCGTTAGCATAAAAAAATAATCCGTATTTTTACTAGAAATACATGTGAAATGGATATTTCGCAAGAACTTCTTTTGTACGAGTAGCTTATTTCAAAAATTTTAATATAGAACTTCATAGTTCTACTACAGAATAGGGATGGATTTTTTAAAAAATCTGTTTTTCGATTTTCGGAAATTTCATTTTTCGACTTTTTCGTTTTTTCGAACTTTTTTCGTTTTTCGAAATATTTTGGTTTCTCGTTTTTCGAACATTTTTCGGTTTTCGAAAAATTTCTTGTTTCCCATTTTTCGAAAAAAAATTCGTTTTCTGTTTTTGAAAAAAAAACTTTCGTTCGAATTTTTTTTCGTTTCTCATTTTCCGTTTTCGAAAAATTCAGCTTTTGAAAAGGTATTTTTCGAAATGTGTCCTTTTCCATTACACAAGGAGATTAATGCAGGCCTTTTTTTTTTTTCGAGTGGCACCAACTTCCCTTGAAGTCTTGGTCATATACTCGTGGATTTTGTATTGATGAATCACAATTACTGAAAATTATTATATGTACCAATTGTATCCGGTATATTAATCAATTAATTTTTCAATGCCCTTCATATTATGCATTAAATTTACCTTAATTTTCACAGTTCAAGACAATTCTCAATCATATTAGTGAAAATTAGCCAACTTTAATTTTAACCCGTTTAATTTTTCATCAATTTTTCCAGCTGTGATGAAATGTGGATGTACAAGTACAGTTTAAACTGGAATCCGAACTATCATAATGTGCTCAAATTTTAAGTATCTCCTAGCAGGAATTGAACCCTGGATCACATGCACAGTATAAATGTTTCTCTACTGTGTATTACCTGTGCCAATTGCACACATTTCAGTACGTTGCCTGTTGTTTGCACATGAAATGTGTTACTGGAGTTAAAAATAGAAGATAACAGTTATGCTCGAAGTCTAATACAAACAAAGTGTAATAATTAAAGCACATTCTCGTAAAAATTCTCGGATTTTGTCCTTTGTGTTATGTCTATAGAGAATACGTAATACCATTCATTTGGGAAAGGAATTTATCTAACCTTCTTGAACTGAAAAATTCCTTCTACCATTTTCAAACATCTTCACCCACACAAATACGTCATCAACATTTTATAGAAAGCGAAACTTTTTTTTCTTTCTCCCTTATTGACTGAAAGAACATTTCGTGATGAGGTAACTGGCGTTTTGTGGAAGACTTAATTGGAAAAACATGATCATAAACTTTCGTGAGTGGGCGCAAGCGGCAACCATCGGAAATGAAAAACTGTGACAGTTATGTTCTTGACTGAACCGATTGGATTAAGTATTCTTTTCAAATCATCTCTCGGTTCATTGTTCGATCGAGAAGACCATTTAAAAGAAACAAAAAGAATAATAAAAAAACTAGTGTATATGTTAATATGATATTCAATAAAGTTTACTATCGAACAAGATTCAAGCATCGAATGAGAGCAGTCTCGGTTTACTTGTTAAGTTCTGTTCACCGCGGCTGGTTCTTGAACTTGCTTGTACTAGACTGATGCACGAAATACGTCTCATTGATTCAACTTTGTGTCTGGTCAAACCAATGTTTCATCGAATGAAGTACCAGCAGCAATATACTGTATATTAAGTTGCTAAGTAAACTAAGTAAATGGAAATCTTCCTTTTGGCAAGTGTGATTTTTTTTTTAAACAATCACTCAGTGACATCGCTAATCTCGGAACGAAAAAGATCTTGGTTTAATTCAATATTTTACAAACTTGTGATGGATAGTTAGTTGTGAGTTTTTTTTTTCGAGATTCTGTTCCTTTTTTATTTATAATTTTTTTTTTCATGTCATCAAGTGTTTCATCACCATTCAGCTGCATATATACAGGGTAGAACAGCAGGAAGTTAAATAAAAAATTTAGTCTCATTTCATGTGCTTGACCAAAAATTTGATGTTTTCCATAAGATTGTTTTAGTAGCGATTAATTGTCTTTAATTTCATTCGAAACAATTGGCGTATTGAATGCTCAAGAAAATGAAGTCTACTTTTGGATTATTTCGGACATATTTCATCATTAAGATCACTGTATGAAGCTCCATTCAGAGTTTAAAAAATTCATGTCCTAATATTGTAAATAACTTTTATAATGTAAGTATATAGTTTTTCTATGTACTTAACTTTACCACACAAACTTTGTCTCATCTGCTCACAACTTTGGTAATTGAACATGATTCCCTTGTGCTCTGAACACCATAATTTTGTTAAATTATATTGTAACAGCTGCTAAATGTATAGTGTGCATGTTAGCATATATATGTCGTGCATGGAGAAATCTTTGTAACTGACCGAACAGGACAGAAACGATTTGTGAAGCTTCCAACTGTCGAGTATACAAGCTGAAGTTAATAGCGATCATACGAAGATATTAATTAAGAATAATACATATACACATTTTATCATGCAAGGGATAACTGACATGTTCAACATATTCATATCAAGCGTTGAAAATCATTTGCACCAGTTTGGATAATGTTAATTGCTTAGATGCTTGAGTTCTATGTAAGTTAAGTGAAAAAAAAAATCCATCAGGAATTCTCCGTCAAGCTGTAACAGATTTTTGCCTTATCATCACAGTAATCAAAGAGGATTTTTGTTATACTGATGAGATGATGAGACATGACGTGATTTTCTATCAACTAATTCGGGATGATTTTCATCGAGTATTGCTTTCATTAGTTGAAATGGGGTCAGTATTTATTGGAATCAATCGTTTGGTTTTCCGAAAGAAGCTTATAGTAGCAGACACTCTTCCAATCCCACCATTAGTGAACTGCGGGTTTTGGTAGTGCTTGATGGTAGCTCATTACTTTTACTTCCTGATCCCTTACATTGTACAATATTGTACCCATTGTCTATCACGAGTGATTTTAAAGGACGAATGTCTTCGTTACATTCAAGTAGATCCCATACGAAAATATGATAGAATTGGAAGATATTCCCTATTATGAGATCCTTTCGAAAATCCAACGAATGATTCCGACCAATTTAGACCAACTGACCAATTAAGAACAGTAAACAGCTGTCAATAATAATTTATACTTTTTTTTTAACTAGAACAATTTGTGCGTTAGGAGAAATCAAACAACAATAAATATAATTTACTACTAAATGGTTCATTGATTGTTTTTGTAAACAAGTTCCTGAGACTAATATTTGGACCCAAGAGAAACGGTAATGTGTAATGGTGGAAACTTCATAACGAGGAAATGCATAATTTGTACCGTTTATCAAACATTGTTAGGATCACGAAGTCTAGGAGGCTCCGGTGGGCAGGTCATGTTGCCAGAATGGAAGAAATTAGGAACACTTTCAAAGTTTTAACTGGAAGTGTAATCGGAAAACAACCAATAGGAAGAAGACCTAGGCGCAGATGGGAGGGCAATATTAAGATGACCTCTCAGAAATAGGAATACAAAGTGGAAACTGGATCCAGTTGGCTAAGGATACAGGTCAAGAGATAGCTTTTGTGAATACGATATTGAACCTGCGGGTTCCACAGGCCATGCAGTTACTTAGTTACTAAATGGTTCATATTTTTTCTTGTATAGTGCATAAATTACTACTACTAATAATAAAACGATTGTTCCAGTAGAGTAAAATCTTATCATCAGATTGGCAAGGAACGACAAAGCTACCCCTCATATCCAAGTTCCAAAGGATTCTTTTGCTGGTTTCGGTATCGGGAATCAGCTCCCGAAGTTTGTTGAAATAGTTTCTTACCATCACACACATATATATATATATATATATATATATATATATATATATATATATATATATATATATATATATATATATATATATAACCAGCAGATTGTATCTGTTGTTGGCTATTTTCTCCTAACTGTGACACACATGTACTCCTAATAGTGACACAGCCATATAAAATTCAAGTTCCATATTAAAATTTCTGAACTATCTAAATACTATCGATCATATTAGTAAGTAAATTCCGTACAACTGAGGTAATTTCATTATACAATTTTAAGTGAATTCTTAATTTTACACAGTATCTTGAGGGGAAGTAAAACAAACAATAATTTTAGAAATGTTTAAAAAAATGGATCAAAAGATTGCGATATTGGCCAAGAATTTTAGGAATGATTAGAAAAAAATGCATCATAAGGTTGAGCTCTTGGCCAATAATTAGTTTTTGGATCAGGAGCCACAAAAGTTTTGAACGGCCCCTAAATCGAGATTTCGTATTTTCTACGAAATAAGCACATCATACTGAGTTAAGTGATAGTTTGAGTTTCGCTACACTATATGTAGTTCTCCAGATATAAGGCCTATAAGAAAATTTTTGATTGGAATATATTGGATCTTTTGATCCAAAAAGGTTGAGGGATCACTGAATCACTATTTTTCTTAGTGCAACATTTTATTTTATTTTATTTTATTTATTTTATTTTATTTTATTTTATTTTATTTTATTTTATTTTATTTTATTTTATTTTATTTCAATAATATTAATCTACAAGTAATTTTTTGTCTGATCACCAAGTTCACATCTTCGTTTCTACTCTTCTTCTTCTTGCTGCTGCTAACTATTTTCACTTGTTTCTTTTTACGATATTTATCTCCATTTTTTTTTCTGTCACCCTCTGACACCTATAGCAAGGTGTTGTACTTGTCTATCTACTATGATAATTACACATTTTGTTGCAGGAAATGCGAGGTGTTTCTCTTTCTTTTAATACGTTTCGTAACCTGTCTGTCTGTCGATGGTTATGAAAGCTTAAGTAGCCTGAGAAACGAGGCCACGGCGGAGGAATTTCATCTGTCCCCCCTCCTCCTCGTCTTTTCCAGTTTCATTTCAAGTGCAATCGCTTATAATTGCACGGCGTTGTAATGTGGTAGTACGTTGCTTAATGTAGTTAAGGGAGCGCTTGGATCTCGGAGGAGCTGTTCCATGGGTCGATGCCATTTAGTGCCATTGTTCTTGCAGAGAATGTTCTCTCGGGGACAAAACTAGTTCTTCACATAAAATGGCATCAAAGGCTTGAGAGAGGAAGCGTAGGCCTATTTGTTTGTTCTGTGGTGCATTGACCGTATTGGCTATTGTTTATCCAAAACAATACATCCCCTTATTTTTAAAAAAAACGAAAATCTTACTATAGAGGTTACTTGATTGTTGAACTTTTAATACGGATGCCAATAAAGGAAGTGGGATCTGAACTCAATACCTGTTGGTTTTCCAATAACAGTACGCCTAACACAAACAAATAATAAACAATTTCGTAGCGTTTCATCCCACAAAGATCTACAACCTGCTAGAAAGCTTCTACTTAGACGATGTGCGGTCAGCACATCGATCCTCACTATCGTCACATCTGGATATTTAGACCGAAATTCATTCCATTAACTCCTTGTTTGAACCACGGCTTGGTTTATCCTGAAACTGTGCGTCCACTGAGGATCAAAGCTGGAACTTTACGTGTGTCAACCATTAGATTTACATAAGAGGGCAAAAACAAGTTCCGGCTAGTTATTACAGACTGTTGCTAGAAGCTAAAGAGAAAACAATTCATACAGCTTTGGAAATCTACGGAAAAGAATTAGTATCTTAGGTAAGCTTTCTTCTCTTACCTTGTAAGATTTAAATGTTTACCGACATGATTCCCTCAAGAGCCGCCACTAAGAATACTAAGTTATTATCGGTTGATTTTCTCATTTCTTCTTTCATCAAGTATCATCTTACATCTTCAACGTCTAAAAAAAAATCTGTAGATACGTAAAAATTCGGAAGAGTACCAAAGAAAAATTTTTCTCGTATACTGTATATAACCAGAGAAACAGCATTGTAGTGAAGATGTGAACAGCTTTCTGATTTTAGGAGAACTTTTGAGGAAATTGTATGGCATTGATCATTGATTTATAGCCATTTTAAAATATTTTCATGACATTAAGTCACGATATAATGACAGCACCAGTCAAGAACGTACGCAAGAATTTATTTTAGGAGAAGTCCAAAGGTTCTGGGGGTCCATATTCAATATGAGGATAAATTATATTAACATTTGTGAAATCGCCCATAAAATTAAACTAAATTTATAGAAAGGCGGGATTTCGGAGGGCTCAAACCCCAAAGACGTCCCTAGTGACAGTGATACTAACGATTACCATTTCAGTGTCATATTACTCCAAAACATGGTTTAAACAAAAATTTTCACAGACCACTCCACAGACAGGAACAGGAACAGACACTTAAATACTTGCACTTTTGACACGAACAGAATGTGTTCTTGTAAAACTTGTCTTGCAAAGACTAATAGTGTAAAGTTACGTATTAAAATGAATAAAGTTTGTATATTGGATCAAAATGCATTTTACATGGAAACTTTTGTGATTGTTTTAACCGTTACATATAGCACTTACAGTATTTTTTTTTAAATCAGTAATGAGTTTTACGATAAAGAAAAAGATCAACTTTCATTGAGCAAATAAGTACTACTACATTTACTTAATACATAACTTCAAATAAACATTTAACACGTTTGTTAAATGCGTTTTCTCTACAGTCTTGTTCTTTATAGCGATTAGTGTGTATTTTTTCCCCTTCCTTTCGAAAATTTTAGTAACTTCAAATTTCAACTTTGATAGCTAATAATTCGGAAGCCAAAGTTTTCTCACAGGAAAATATTGCACATACGTACTGAACAAGCCGAGATTACTACCCCTATGTCAAGTTTGGTTGAAAGAACGGATGAGTTCTGCAGAGCAGATCGCGTGACTGATTTCTTTTTTAAAAAAAGAAATATGAAATCAATGACGAATTTGTAGTTTTGACCATAAACAAATAATATAGCGTAGAAAAGAAATGCAGTTTTGGGACCCCTGGTAGAGTGCTATGCAATTCAAGGGAGGGGAGGGTCAATGGCAGTGCGCTCACCTCTGATGAGTGGGCTTCAATCCCAGATCTCGCCGAGGGGGCTTCGTAGTGGACAAACCCTGTATGTGTGGGGGTTTTCTCGGAGTTTTCCCGTTTCTTTCCTACTTTCTTCATTTCATCAATTCCTTCATTGTCGTCACCACCACCGTCTCCTTAGCCATGGAGCATAATCGTGGGACGTTAATCTAGAAAGAAATACAACTCAATAACAAGATATTTACAAAAAATGAACAATAATTTACACCATTAACCCCTTACCGCATGTGTGGCATATATGGCACATAACCTTTATTCACTTTAGCTTTTTTGTGATTTATCAAAGGCACCAAATGACTGTTTTGTCTGTTGTGTGAGATATTGACGTGTATGAATAAGAGATTTTCGTGTCATCTGGCATGTTCTTTGTGCGTTGTAAGTGTGTCATATATGGCACTTACTTATTTCTCGTCGGAATTAAGTGAAAAATCTAAAATTTAAGTTTTAATTCATTTTTCAAGTTCCCATATGATGATTTCCAATACTGATTTTTTTCGCTAAAAGAAAAAAATCATGCAGAAAGGGGTTAATTATAATGAATCTACATCATTATTTAGTTTCAAATTTCTCACTGTCATGATACTCGAGTGGTTCAGTTTTAACATCGTTTGACATATCGTTTGACAATGGTTGATCTACGGACTTACTCGTAAACGAAATTAAAACTAGGAGTAACTGAAGCTAGAAGTACAAGGCAGCTCAGTATTATAATTGAGAGTACTTATTTGTCGTGTAAAAGGCTTCTGGCTCTATCACGGGCACGGGCTGTGCGGGCTATGTAGGACATCTAGGAGTTTTCTCTGTATCTTATACCATATTTTTAAAATTATCATTCACTTCAATTTCTAGCCACTGGGGGCGCAAGCCAGCACAAATCATTGCCAGTCCCAAGTCTGGATAAATTGTGAGGGTTAGTGTCAGCAAGGCATCAGGACTTGAAAATCCTACCAAAACCAAAATATGATGGTACGCTTTAATCTTGCCTCAGGAAAATGCTAGGATGTTTCTCGGAAGGACACACAAGGGTCTCGCCTGCCCCTTGTGAGAAATGAGCGAGGGCTATCGAGTACTGGGTGAAGCTAGTCTAGACTATACGAAACTTTGAATATCTGGACAATGACCAGAGAAAGAAAGGAAGTGTCAGTTATAATGGGAAGAAGAAGAATACACGATGGAGAGGAAATAAAGCGAAGAACCTAGAAACATGTTATAGTTTGAAGTGAAACAAATCAACAAGATAGAAATGGGGTGGGAATTGTCCTGGTAGTGAATTAAGTCAATGAATAGTTGGTGTAGGTAGAAGGAGTGATAGAATAACGAATGTCAATTGTGCCTTGAAGAAGTGTTTAGTATTGTAAACATGTACGCCCGCAAGTTGGGTGAGAAAACGTGGAAAAGGACGCTTTGTGAAATTATTTGAAGCAAGAATTAACTAGTATACCAAAGGAAGAAAAAAGTTATTTTGGATCCTGGTACCAGTGTCGACATTTTGAAGTTGATTTTTGGTTTATCTATTTTTGGAGCTAATGTCATGCACTTTCGTTGTTTTGATTGTCAATCATTTACTTGTCGATGATTTGGTCATCAATGAATTATTTGTCTACGATTTCGTTGTCAATATTTTAGGTATCGATGAATTAGTAATCGAATTGGCTGTCGATAAATTGACTGTCATTGATTTGGGTGTCGATGTTTTGACTATCGATGAATAGGTTGTCGATGAGTTGGCTGTCAATGATTTGGGTGTTGATGTTTCGTTTGTCGATGAAATGTGTCATCGTTGTTGAGTGCCGTCGATGTTAATCGGTCAATGTGTTGGTGTCGATACCGTAAAATGGGAGAGAGTTGTAAAATATGTCGACCCTGCGTAAGCGGGAGAAGGCAGAATGAAAGAAAAATAAAAAGTACACTTCCATTTCTCATCCGTTTCCTTAATTCCACAAAGCATATTCAAAAGACATTAAACTGAAGATTTAATCATAATTCATTTGAACTCCTGAAACTCAATCTTTCATTATTTTAATATCAAGATTCTTCGGAAGAAAGTAAATAAAGCCCAAAACACACGAAAAAGAAATAAATGCCAGTCGTTAAATACCAGTTATAGATTCTCTTTCTTGATTTCATCTTCGGAGAGCGAGTGGAAACAACAAAAAAAGTTAATTGAAATTTTGAGAAATGAGTGATCGGCTTCTGGAGAAGCGATATTATAGGAAGCTCGTCTCGTTATTGACACAATGACGTCACCTGAAGACGACGGAACGGAGGCTGTTGCCCTTCCTCTTCCAGTGAGCGCGAGGGTTCCTCCCTGGCGTTGTCATGGAAGCAACAACTAACGAAACATGGCCGTCCGGGGTTGCTTGGTTGCCTCGTTGGTTGATGACATTACCTGCTGCCGGTGACCCTACAGAGAAACTAATTAACTCGAATTCTGTGGATTGTTATTTCCACTCTAATATGGTCCTTTCTCTCTCTCTCTTTCTCTTTCTCTCTCTCTTCTCTCAGTGGTACACAGGAGACTACCCATGTTTACTTCCTTAGTAAGTCATATTTGTTTTTTCGTCTCCAACTCTTCACTTGATTTTCTCTTACAAATAACCAAAATGCCATACGTTAATTTCTTATTATTAAACAATACTTTTTTAATTTTTATGTCATAAAATTTATTATATGCAAAGTAAGTTTTTATATATATTTACTATTTTTAATTAATGCTGTGAACATTAGAAATTTATTAAGATAAATATGTCGGGAATTAAAAATAAATAATTGCATTTAGTAGTTGACTATACTTTGGAAGCAATCAATAGCGATTTTAAAAAAATATGCTTCGAGCCAAAGGAAATAAACTCTCATACAACTTTAGAAAGCTCTAGTCAAGAATTAATACATTAGGTTAGCTTTCTATAGATAAAACTTATATATTTAAATTTGATAATATAATATATCTCTGAGCAATATAATATGTTTATTGTAAACATTATTAATGTGTTAATAGTTTCACCAACTATCCACTTTGGCTTCATCGTCAGACACAATCAGTGTCAGTTGATAGTGTCTGATGAAACCAAAGTGGATAGTTGGCAAAACTGTTAACACGTTAATAATTTTTTACAATACGCGTATTGTTTTAATGAGCGAGTAGTTTCAATCAAATTTACATTTACTAAAAGCAAGAAACTTAGAAAACATTAAATATTTATCAATGTGACTTCTCCCAAGAGCCAAAACTGGGGGCGATGGTAGTTTTTGAAGGTTTCTCCTAATTTATCCTTGGTAATGAATTTGACCTCGTAAAGAGGCCTTTGACATTTAAGACTAAATAGCTACAACTTTGGTACAGGAGCTCCAGGTTTGGTTTCCGGTAGGACCTCATTTAGTTTGGATTTCACGTTAAAATATAGGTTCATGTAACAGAGAAATAAGGTTTCCTCGTCTCGTCTCGTCATTTTTTTTGCCTTATCTCAATTCTCGAAAGTGCTTATCTCAACTCGTTTTATAAATTTATAAACAAAATTTATGTTCTGATTTTCTTCTTAATTTCATCTAAATTTATCAGGAGGTTAGATAACATTTAAACCATACTTATTACAGAGTATATTATGTAATTGCGTTATCTTTAAACATTGATAGAGGACAGGGTAGATTTTATCTCTGGTGCGTAAGGTCCCTGGTTCGGGCCCCTATGGGGGACAATATCATGTTCATGAATTTTCTCTTGCTATGCTCGTTTCCTCCCATAATTTCATTCCACCAAATCTTCGATCATCATTCACTTGCCTTAATCGTTCGTCTCCCTTAGCCTAAAGGGCATAATGATGGGACGTTAAACTAAAATATTTCATTTCATCGATCACTTCATCAATTTATAGTTCTTTATTATGGAATTACAGAATATAACATTAAAAAAGTGTTTGAGATTTAAGATTTCAACGAACTATTGTTGCCCATGTGACTCGAGAAATTTATCATTTGCGATTCTTGTATCAAAAACGAGAAGATAATTGTTATATTTCTCGTTTGATCTCGAATTTGAAAATACTTCTTGTTTTGTCGGCAACACTACTCTGCAGTAACAAACTCATAACAAACAACAACTCCAGCATCCATCTCCACTTTAAAAATTCATTTTTAAGCCTGATTTTTTAAAGATTCGCTTTTCTCTTTTCTCGTAGTTTCCCAGTGGAGACACTCGGCCTAAAAGGTGTAACAGCTTTCTCAGACCAGCCATTCTGACTTGAGCTTTTCCCTGGGTTTTCTTTATTCACATCAGACAAATGCCGGGATGGTACATTCAGCAGCAAAAGTATCTCCTTCCTGGCTCCTAAGTCGGGTCCAATACTTTTGCTGCTATCACAAAACCCAACCCAACCCAATTTTTACCTAACATTTCAATCAAGAGACGACAGTTAGTAAACCTGTTGAGTTCGCTGGGGATTTCATACACGAAGAAATTTCTCCATTTTGATGTTAATCTTTATTGTTTGAAGCTATCGTTCAACGAGTGCTATATATCGATGATATGATTATTCATTGTGTGCATAATGTATTTAACCACATTCTGCATGTGAGAAGTGTTAGGATAGTTATGATTACTTTTTGTATCTAAAAGGATCAATGTATTACTTCAACTAACTCTACAACCAACTAGAGTTAACCAACGAATATTGATACTACTATCTTTCCTCAGTCAATCTTTATTTCAACCTCAATCACAAGCCACTATAATTAAACAAGAATCTTCCTGTATTCCGCAAAATGTTCTAATGACGTAAGCCACCTTTGGCCTTACATTAAACCTAATATATCAATTGCCACTCTTGGCTCATTTACCTAAATATCAATATCTTTAGCCACTTATGGCTCCATTCCTACAACAACTCAATTACACATATAAACAATCACACTAGTTACGCTCTTCATTTTCTAAACCATCGTTCTAAACTTAATTACATTTTTCTTTTGTTTACACAATCTATATACTAATTTTTAACACTTTTCACTCCCAACGTCTTCCTCAGTATCACCTAAAAACGAACTGCACCAACTGACTCCCACTATCCTAACAAGAAAAAAAAACTAAAGTCCCACAAAGCTCTAGGCAAGCTAAGCGGAAAAGAAGACCACAAAGCTCTACAATCTCTCACAAATCTTTCAAAGCTCGACACAAGCCAAAAAAGCGATTAAGTTTCCACAGTACTCTAAGCAAGCAAAATGGGTAAGAGGCCTCAGAGTTCTAGGCAAGCTAAGAAAAGAGAGTTAACCAGCCGAAACTAATGTTGTTTAAAGCAATGCTTAGAATTTTATACCTTTTTTTTTCAAGTAGCGGTGGGTGGAACTGGTGTTTTTCGTCACATAACTAAGTTTTAACGATGATTTTTGTTATTTAATTTATGTGGTAACTTTTAGTAAAAAACATTTGCTCTTGTTTATAAGTAAAACCACATGTTAATGTTTATATATATAGCCACGTTCAGGATATTACAATACATTTAGTGTATATCAAAATGATCCGTTTGTATTCGGAAATAGCCAAATTCCATTGTTTTCGTTTGAAAAATCGTACTGTACACTATAAGTGGCCGTTTTCTCAAAATAATTTTACTTTTTAAGGAGAGAAATCCATCCATGCTATGCTATTTTGTCTTTATTGTGTGTGTGACATACGACAATAATGATAGCCTACTTTCCGTCTTCGAAAGAAAATATTGTACGGTATGTGCACTAACTACGAATGAGAGGTGCATGGTTGTTTGAGGAATGGTGACACTACTTTGGATATCCCTTCCATTATTATCTCTTCGGAGGTACTCAATTTATTCTATTGTTCTTAAAGGTAGTATAGTCTTAAAGAGAAATCACATAGTACGAAACACTTCACTTTGCATTTTCAGGGATACCAACAGATATACATAGTGTTGTAAATAGAAAAAAACCGTTCGTATTTTTTCAGAAATGTACGTTTTTTTAGAAAAAAAAACATTGCCTCTCGTTTTTTTCTAAATTTCGTTTTTTTTTTCAAATAGTCATTTCTAATGCATCTTACGTCTATTTAAGTATTAAATATTCTTATGTAGGTATAATCACCGTAAAATGCAACATAAATTAAACGCTAGATACTGATACGCTACAAATATTTTACAATTTACATGAATGCCATACCTATTAACAATTCGGGTTTCAGCAGTTTTCATCAATATCAACTAAGAAATAAAAGTAGAAATGAAATTTTGTTTTTTCGTGAAAGCAGGCCTTTAATAAGTACGAAAATAATGTCACGAACAGTATAAAATTCAAATAACTTGTCTAAAGGTAAAAACTAATACTAATTTGCCTAATAGTATTTTTCTAAATGTCATATATAAATAATTTGTCGACTAGATATATATGATATGCAGAGCCGGCTCTACCATAGGGCCTATATGCAACACGTGCATTTGCGTGGAGCGGCAAGTTTGGATGGTCCGGTAAAATCTGTCATAAGTATATTATTTAAATTAAATATTTCTTGTTGGAAACAGACTTCATGATGATGGTAGTTACATTTACTAAGCTGGCCTATTTGAATACTACATTCATAAATTATGTTTAGGTTGCATTAGTTTAAGGCCACATGGACAATGTTAAAGCAAATGGTCGAATAAATCCGAGCACAAATTGCTTGATTGTTGCCAAATGCAAGAATTCAGTTCTCGAATAGCAGTGGATATCTGTTCCATTTAGTAAGTTATCACAGTTTTGATATGACAACTAGTCTTGTTTTTGTCAGAAACAAGTTCCTTATCATTGGAGATAGAAACCAGTTTAAAAAAAAAAAGTTAACAGATATTGAAGAGAAATCAAGAAATAAAGATAAAAGAACTAGTTGCACTGGAATTGCAAACTGATACATTGAGATTGAAGCTCGATAGTGAATTCTATAAAAAGGATTACCATCTTTCCTCTGCAGGTGTGTTTGCTTTATCTTTCATTAACGTAATAGATTAATATTAAAAAAAGACACAACGGAATTGCATTTTTAGTAAGTATTTAAGCCTTTCTGAGTGCAACTGCACTTACCCTCACCTTTGTTGTTCATGCTGGAGTAGCATACTTAAAATGATGACTTTTAAGATTTGTTCTTTCTGGAGAAAGAGGGAGGCAGCAAATTATGCCATTGCATGGGGAAACAAATTGACTAGGACCGACCCTGATGACATGTATATAAAAGACATGAATATAGGATGACACAATGTGAAGTAATGCAGGGTGTTTCAAAATTAATATTAGGGTTTTGAAACTTTGTAGTATCTATTACAATTAACTTACAATTATAAATATTATATCAAATGAAAGAGCAACTCAAACAGTTTTGTACGCACGCATGTACATGCATTGTTTCTTCTGTCTGCCGTTAGAAAGATCAAGCAGCAAAGACGTAGACTAGAGAGCAGAAAGTTTTTTTTGTTTTAATAAAGACTGAATCTGTACAGTGCAACGGTCTGTGTGAAGAATATTGAGGAGACGCTTGCAACTACGTCCTTATCCTTTGCAGTTGCTACAGGTCTAAAGTCTACAGACTACGGTTTACGTGCCAATTTCGCAAGTGAAATATTGCTGCATAACAATGAAGATTTTCTGGATCGTGTCGTCTTCAGTGATAAATCGACATTTCACCTAAGAGCTAATGTGAACACTCATAATGTTTGTATCTGGCCGTCAGCAAATCCTCAGGAGATGGTACACTTGAAACGAGACTCCCCTAAATTGAATGTGTTTTGTGCCATATGGCGGAAAATTTTTTTGGCCTTTCTCGCCTATCGACTAGATGTGTGCCGTGTGACAAATGAATCTCACATTGAACACTTGTAGCAAAGATTGTTTGAGGTGCTCTTTTACTTGATGTATTGCTTATAATTGTACGTAAAATGTAATAAGTACTACGAAGACTTAAAACCCCAAAATTCATTTTGAAACACCCTGCATTTATCACCAACAGTGTTGGAACTAAGATGTAAAAAGGAGAAAAAATTTTCCTTATAAAGTTATTGTTTACAACAATGATATTATTATTAGTCGAGACTATAACTACAACACGAGTTAGTAGTCAAATGTATACTCGGTGGCCCAGGTAGCCAAAGTGGCACACACGGGTGTGTCATTTGTTTAATCCGCTCCTGTGTGGACACTAATTAATATATCGGGATATTATTCGTGCAAAATATAGTTGGACTATAGTTTATCATATTAATTTTTTCTTCTGGGGTCGAATTTCCTTCTCAAATTTCACCCCAGTCAAAAATTCGAGAATTTTCTAATTTCGAATTTCCTTTACTTCTTTTTTCCCTGTAGCTTCCTTCGTTGTAGAAAGACCTCCTTATACTTGCCAGGTAGATACCTCGGATGGATACCTAACTGTTGACATCAATTGGACGGGCCTGCGCGCAGTGTTGCCAATAAGGGAAATTAAAGTTTCCTAAATTTGGGGGGAAAATTAGAAATTTTTATTTATAAATCCGTACCTATACGTCCGAGTGCAAGTCAACTTACGTCAATCGAACATTTGTCCTTACTTAACAAACGCAAGTACAGATCATTACAATGGGGTAATTAGGGAACGCACGAAAAATTTGTATTTAGGTTCTAACCCTTGGTTTTTCTAGTTTTTCCCTACTTTTCTGTTTACAGTAATATATTTTTGGTAATTATAAGTTTTGTTCCTTAAATATCGTCATAATACTTGTAGTATATATTAGTGGTGTACCAATATTTAATTTAAGATAGTTTGTGTCTGTCTGGTAGCAGTATTACCAGCTACAGAAAATTTTAATTCCAGATTTTAGGGGGAAATTTTGGAAAAATTATCTGTTTTGTCTCTATTATTTCCCTCTTGTTGGCTATATTGGACCAAACGTACCAGTATTTGGAAGTCTCGTCTTTGCTCTACACAACGCACTATAGAAAATTTCAATAGGGTAATTAGGGGAAGTACAGTAGACCTTGTTCTCAAATTGGGAAGATAACTGTGATTTTTTAAAAGGTAGAATGAGATATTTTTTATTGACATGCTTACTTTATTAGATATCGTCACAATACTTGCAGGATATATTAGAGGGATACCAAAGCTTATTTTAAGATAGTTTGTGTGTGACTGATAGTAGTGTTGCCAGCTACAGAAAATTTTAATTCCAGATTTTAGGGCAAATTTTGGAAAAAATCCCTTTTTTATTTCTATTATTTCCTTCTTGTTGGCTACATTCGAACACACATACCAGTATCTCACAGCCTCATTCTTATCGTACACAGCGTACCATAAAAAGTTTCACTAGAATAATTAGGGAAAGTACAGTTGAGGTTTATAATAAACCATGTTCTGTAAATGGTAAGAAAATGGTGAATTTCTGAGGTAGAATGAGATTTTTTTTTTTAAATTTCATGCTTACTTTGTTATATATCGCCATGATACTTGTAGGATATATTTTTTGGAGTACTTAGGGCTATTTTCAGATAGTTTTCGTCTGTCTGATGGCAGTGTTTCCAGCCAAAACAATTAATTCCCGCTTTTAGGTGAAAAATTCGGAAAATTTCCCTTTCCCCCCTCTATTATTACCCTCTTACTGGCTACATTGAAACAAACGTACCACTACCTGAAAGCTTCCTCTTTGCCCTACAGAACGCAGCATAAAAAGTTTCAATAGGATAATTAGAGAAGTGTAGCCCCGGCATATTTGATTTTTGCTTGTGAGGCGTAAAAAGTGTCAAAATTTCGGTGTCAACACACCGAAGATTTTTTTAGACGACTTGAACCCATATAGCAGCAGTGGTACTAGATACAAAAAATTTTGAAATTCGGTTACGGAATTTTTAAAAAATTTTTAACCCTACATTTCCCTCAGTAATTTCCCACCCATTGGCAACACTGCAATGCAACTTACACCAAAAGATAGCCACATCCATTTTCTAAAAAACAAGGCTTTAACCATATCAATCGAATGAATGGTTTTTGAGCAATAAGTCACTAACTGGAAATGTAGGAAAATGCCAAAAATGACCTGGGGCCGAAAGGAATAATCACACAATTTTGCTAGTATATAGGTGCAAAGAAACAAAAGATTTGTAAGTTACGAGGGCTTCGACTCAAGTTCTGTTGATTATTTCAATAATCTGCAACGTAAATCAATAAATAATAGTTGCCAGAAAAAAAATAGACATTTGAAAAAAAAAACTTCACAGAAAAAAAACGTTTTTTTACAACACTAGATATACATATCTAATAACGATGTTTGAGTGATAGTGATCACTTCTGTGTGGGGAGCCTAATTCGATCCCAGCTCGCGCCAAGTGAACTGTGTGATAGACAAACACCGTGTACGTAAGTTTTTTTTTTTGGGGGGGGATTCTTGTATTTCCTCCAACTTCCCTCAGTCTACGATTTCATTTATTCTCATAATTACCGTCTCCTTAGCCTCGGTGCATATCTTGAGACATTAAACTAGAACTTTCATTTCATAACAAGTTATCAATCTCTGATTTGACAGTTGTTGTAATACACATATGACCTACGGGGCAAAACAGAAAAAGTTGAGCAAAAATTTTTTTAAAAAGTATATAATATACATTTATTTGCATAGCAAGTTATTCTCCAAAAAGGAGAATGGTGTATATACGTGTGTAAAAGGAATACTGGTAAGAGGGAATAATGTAATCCTACCCACACAGACATGGAAATGTAAAAGACAATCAGTATATCTGTGGTAACACATATCACGTGATTCTACTGTCATCATTATAAAAACGGACTGGTTTGTGGAACAAATGAAAACGATGCAAAACTGACTACTTAACTGAATGCACCTGAAGGCTTGTTTTCGTTTTTCAAAAACTCATTTTCTTTTACAATACGTTCTCTCTTGAAAATTTGGGTCATCTCTCTCTTCTTTAGTTTGGTTTCCAGCACTTTTGAAGGCCACGAAAACGTTGTTGCTCCTAAAAGGAATATTCTTCATTGAGTTAACAACGAAATTATTGTAATCGACAAAGAAAACAGATTCATTACAGGGCTCACTTAATGCAAAAACTTGTCGACATAATTGTCTGCTTTGGGAATTGCATTCAGTATTGTAATACGAAAGATTATAGGATATTATTGCAATAATAATTGCTGGTAGGCACAAACAAAAATTTTTGCTTTCAGCAATAGACGATCTTTCTTCGTTGTGAATATTTAAATTGAAGGTAAGACTATTTATTTATACCCATTTATTTTGTTACTTTTCATTTCATCACGATGACATTCTTGAATTGTTGCATCTGTTTGTCCTGTAGGGCTTCAAATACTCAAATGGGACGACATTGCTTCAAATTCATCCTCGATAGTTTGCACATTAATTGATCATTAACTTTTTAAAATCTTACAAACTGAATAAGGGTAGGAATGATGAAAGAAGCCATTAGGAGGAAGAAAATATTTTGTGGGACCTTGAATAATAATAATCATCATAGGTATTCTGCCTTTATTGGCAGGTCAATTGCCGCAGCTGAGAAGCTTCCATGTTCCACGGTCCTCCGCTAACCTCTTCGTCTTCACGTATGATCTTTACCTTGAACAAGGAGTTGAGAAAAAGACTCATAAAGTGTTTCGTATAGAGTATTGTACTGTATGGGTCAGAAACATGGATATTACACAAAAATGATGAGAAGCGACTGGAAGATTTCGAAATATGGGTGTGGAGAAGAATGGAGCGAATTAGCTGGGTCGAGCGGAAAACGAATGAGAGGGAGTTAGAAAACGTAGAGGAGAAAAGAATGATTTTAGATAGTATTAAGAATAGGAAAAGAAACTAGTTGGGACATTGGATAAGAAGGAACTATATTATGAGGGAAGTGCTAGAGAGTATAGGGGCAGGAAAGAGAGGGAGGGGGCGAAGAAGACTACAATTAATGGACGATATCAAAGAAGGAAAATCGTAGATGAAGACGAAGAAATTAGCGGAAGACCGTGGAGCATGGAAGTTTCTCAGTTGCAGCAAGTGACCTGTCAATAATGGTAGAATACCTATGATGATGATTATGACAAACTGAAAATCGAACGCAATGTGGTAAGGATGTGTACTGTTAGCACTATCATAGGAAAGCATTTAGATTATATTTGTAAACCTACAATGTAGTTTTAGTTTGAAGTTTGACACTGACAGTAGCTGACATACTAATATTGTAGCACCGTACAGAACTTTTTGTTTCATGAGTGTGCTATTTTTAAATGGACATGATAGAGAACTCTGTGTTTCTCCAGTTTTAAGCATTTGTTTACAATGCTTTTCTTAGGTTACTTTGTTGTTTGTTTGTTTGCTAGGGTAAAATCTTGCAACTTGAAATTTCACGTACTTCCACAGAGATCGAGCTCAGAAAATTTGTACAGATACGATAAGTCCGATCACGTACTTAGATTGCATATATGCGTAGGCAATATATTTAACTAAGGATTACTTCAATAGAATGACAGAGTAGTTCAGTGCTGGTTCTAGACTTCAATGTGGAGCCTTTAACAGGAAAGTTAGGAACTATTTGCAAAGGTATTGAATAAAGACTTTAAAAAGTAAATTAAATGCTTTAATAAAATCCATTAAAACGATTAAATGGTAAAATGAAAAAATTGGATTAAGATTAAAAACATTAGGAAAGATCTAAAGTTTAAGTGACAATTGTTATCCCTCACCCTTATAAAGATTGAACTCCCTCGTGACTAAATGGTTAGCATACGGACTTTTGACACAGGAGATATGGGTTCTATTTGGTGGGAGCTTCTGTGATTCGGATCTCATGTTGAGCTATAGGTCCACATGTTACATATAGCCTTGGTGCTGAATGGGACGCCAAACTACAAATCAATCAATCTCAACTAAGGAAGAGTCCTTAATGCTTCTAGTCTTACACAGTCTTGATTCTTCATTTTACCTCACCAAAAATGTTTACTCTTTTGTACATTTTATAAAAGCATTGATTTTTTACGGTTATTATTTAGTTATTAGTTATATTGCAGTAGCTTTAAAGCCATTTTTCACTGGACAAAGCAATATGAGAAAATTTTTTAAAGTTATCTAGGACCTATGCTGAAAGCATGGTATTGAATATAAACGCTTGGAAAAATCTGAGTCAGGAAAGCTGGTGAATCTTCTGGTTAGGAAGTGAGAATGTTCATCTGCACTTATTTAGAATGTGAGGTGCTTAATTCACCACCAGGATCGATCCCTGCTCACTAGGCTGCGATTTTGTAAACTGAAGTCTATAATCATTCCAATAAAACAAATACGGTTAGAGAATATTTTATTGCTTGTTCATCATGAAGCACCAATGGATTTACTCTTTTAAAACAACGAAAATGCATCCATTGGTGCTTCATGATGAACAAGCAATGGAATACATATTCTCTAGTCGTATTCGTTTTATCAGTAGAAGACTGTAAATCAAGAAACATTTCCGTCGTTTGATTACCTACATCGTGGCCCCGCGTAGCTTAGTCGCTAACGCTCTCGCCTTCGGTGCGAGGGGTCCCGGGTTCGATTCCCGGTGGGGTACTCGGTCGAAAAAGTGTAAAACGCTTTTTCAGGCCAGCCACCCTGAATGAAGTTTTCCTGGGTTTTCCTCATTCAAACCAGGCAAATATTGGGGTGGTACCTAACTTATAACTAGGCTAACTTTATAGGCCTTCCCCAATCCTTTCTTCCTTCCGTTTCCCCGGATTGTGTTCTCACCGAGGGACGTCATCCCTCACAAAGTGAAGGGCTAAATGACCTTAGATGCCGAAAGCCTAGAAATCTAAATCCTAAATCCTAAATCCTGATTACCTACATCAACATCATATAATAGCAACCATTAAAGCAATTTCTCTAGATACTCATGCAATTGGAGTCTGATCTGAAGTAAATTTTTTTGTTTTATCTTTTATACAGCAAATGGTGCTTACATCGAGTTAAACTAATACGTATGTAATAAAACTTATGACATTGGGTTTTGATAAAGTAGATCCAAATGTGCCTTAAACTATTATATATATATATATATATATATATATTTGGAAATTTTGAAATTCTATCGCGAGTATCTCGTACAGTTTAAATCATACAAAATTTTATTTATTAAAATACTTGCAGATTCGTGTTGCAAAAGAGGTAGTAGGCACCACCATCTGTAAGAGAACTTCCCAGACACAACCATATCTAATACCTAAACCAAAATTAAGTGTTGGAAATGATTAAATAAATTACATTTTGTCTGTTATTAGCGAAAGTGAATGGGTAGATTTCTCACTCCGCAGAAGGGAGATCCTTGATTTGAATACCACTGATGTTCTTCCGCCAATATAACATTTTTTTTTTCAAAACTCGGTTGCGTCATAGTTTTGACAAAGCAAGAAGGGGCTCAGGTGTAAGAATTTCCACAAATCCTAAAGTTGATGTGCGTTATGAACACTGTTATGCATACACAAATACGTGTACAAACTATATAAGACTCAAGGGTCAAAGAAACTTACTTCTAGAATTTAAAATATTAATAATAATAGTAGAAAATAACATTTTCTCTGATTTGGGGGTCCATTGATCTATTAGTTGACTATCAGAAGACAATATGGATATTATTTTTAAGAAAAGAAGAAAATTGGCGGATAGCCATATGCCTAAATATCTAGAACATAGTGCCTATGCCATATTACGTTTTGCATATTTGAATATATATATTTACAAAACATGTTGCTATTATGATAACAATTTAGTTTATCACAAATAATGAAAGAATTCTAGTGACAATAAAAAATGTACCGAGATCGGTGGCATTATGTTACATGCAATCGAAAATCCATTTTAGTTAGTGTTTGGTCAATATAAGTGTAGGCTACATTGAACAACATTCTGTCCAATATTCCAATTTGGAAAAAAAAAAAAAAAAAACATGAGAGAACCTTGGAAGAATCTAATATTTCTTTCATTATTTTAGAAATATAACGACAAGAGACATCCACTAATATTCAAATTAGATAAAACTACAACCATTATTAATATTATAGTTTTTTTAGAATTAAGATTTTTTTTAAATTAACGGTTGTAATGCAATTTGCCACGACATTCTTGGACCTTCTTTAGTCAATTTGGAGGATTACTGCAGTTTGCCACGAGTCGATTTTGATTTTGTTTGCCACGATATTGTTCTCGCTGAATTATCTTATAACATAATCGTGAAGATTTAACAAAATTGACTCATAAGCTAAGGGTTGCCAAATTATTATATTATTACAATCAAATTCATTATACTTATAAACAGAACACATAAAAATGCTCCTAAGCACGTTATTGGATTACTGATCTACCGATTGTTAACACCACATTTGCGTTTATTCAAGTTGAGTTCAAGCACTTGAGGTAATCATTTCTGTTCTTATAAATCCACCAAATGAGTTTCAAAATTTATACGATATGACGTAAAATTTATGTTTGTTTGAATGTGTAGACAACGTTTAATCTAGGCGTATCATCAGGACTACCCATAAAGGGAACGGGGTTGGCAATCCCAACAAATGTCGAGGATCCGGACCATTCGGGCGTGATAAAAATTATTTTCTTTCAATTTTTCATAACTTTCCTAGAGATTAATTTAAACGAGATTAAGTTTAAATATATTGATTTAACAATCTTTTAAACATCTTTAGTGACAAATATGAAATGTAGTCCATTGATAATACAAGAATTTAATGACTTCTGTATTGCTACTTGGATATTCTCAAGCCCACGGAGATTTTCCAAATATTATTAAAATACACAGGTGGGAAATCTCTTTTCTTCATAGTCTTTCTGAAACAAGGTGGCGTGTGCACGAATTGAGACAATGAAACCTATAGCAGAAAAACTACTTGCAATAACGATTGCTTTACAAAATACACAAAGCCAAATGCAGTTTGTGCCGTGATGGGATAGAAATAAACGGACCTATTATATTTCTCTAACTTTGAACCTCTCTTTAATGTCTGAAGGGAAATTTTAGATCATATAAACGTAAGAAGTTGAATCCTGCAGTCGAAAGGTAACTCATTTGATACTGAAATGAACAACATTAAAGCTCTTAAGGTTATCATAGATAAGGATGTAAGAGGTACATGATCTGAATCAGTAGCATCATTTCAGATTTGGCAACGAGAGAAGGGGAAGGGACAAGATTGTCCATCGACATAAGTTTCACGTTTTTATATTAGTAACTAACTAACTAACTAACTCTGTGGCCTATGGAACCCGGAGGTTCAGTGCCGCGTTCACAAAAGCTCTCCACTGACTTCTATCCTTAGCTAATTGCATCCAGTTTCTATTTTGTATTCCTATCTCTGCGAGATCCATCTTAATATTATCCTCCCATCTGCGCCTAGGTCTTCCTAATGGTCGTTTTCCTATGGGTCTACCATTCAAGACTTTGAAAGCGTTTCTACTTTCTTCCATTCTAGGTACATGACCTGCCCACCTAAGCCTCCTAGACTTGACGACCCTAACAATGTTGGGTAAACCGTATAAACTATGTAGTTCCTCGTTATGAAGCTTCCGCCATTCCCCATTCTCGTTCCTCTTGGGTCCGAATATTCTTCTCAGGATCCTGTTCTCAAATACTTTCAGTCTATGTTCTTCCCTCAGAGTAAGCGACCATGTTTCGCAACCATACAGAACAACAGGCATGATTATCGTTTTATATATTTTAAGCTTCCAATTCCTCGACAGAATTCGCGACGACAAGAGATTTTGAACCGAATAGTAACACGAATTCCCTGCTTTTAGTCGACATTTAATTTCTTCCTTAATATGATTTTCGTCTGTTAATATTGATCCTAAATATTTGAAAGTATCCACTTTATCAAAAGTATTATTTAATATTTTAACGCCTCCACAATTTGCAGTATTACGGTCCCGACGCACTTCCATGTATTTAGTTTTCTCTGCATTTACTTCTAAACCCATGTCCCTGCAAGCGTTTAATAAGATCTCTGCATTTATTTCTACTGTTCTTCTATCATCCCCTATTAAATTTACATCATCAGCATATGCCATAACCTGGTGAATGCCGTTCAACGCTAGGCCCTGGTTGCTATCTTTGATTTTCCTTATGGCGTATTCCAGCACAAAGTTAAATAATAATGGCGACAACGCATCTCCTTGTTTCAGGCCATTTTCGACGTGGAAGGTCGTGGACAAAAATTTTCCTACCCGGACTTTACTTTGGGATTCACTTAAACATATCTTAATTAATCTAATTAGCTTTCTCGGTATTCCAAGTTCTGTAAGAACGTTGTATAATGTTTCTCTCCTAACCGAGTCGTAAGCCTTTCTAAAATCAATAAATAGTTGATGCACCGGGGTATTGCATTCCCACTTCTTTTCGAGTATTTGGCGAATGGTAAATATTTGGTCGATAGTTGATCGATTTCGTCTAAATCCGCACTGATAATCTCCAATAATTTCATCTGCGTATGGGGTCAATCTTGCTAACAGAATATTTGAAAGGATTTTATAGGATGTTGACAGAAGAGAAATGCCTCGATAATTATTACAGTCAGTTTTGTCGCCTTTCTTGTGAATTGGAACAATGATTGACTCTTTCCACTCTTGTGGCAATTCTTCCTTGTTCCAGATAAGGAGAATGAGTTTGTGTATCTTATTCCACAATTTTTCGCCTCCAGCTAAAATTAACTCAGCCGGAATTTCATCTACACCCGGAGATTTGTGTTTCTTTAATTTCTTTATAGCGGCTTCCACTTCTATTCGATTGGGTTCTGGAATATACGGTTCTGCGGTGTGTATCTCCTTTTCTCTACGCACATTAGTTTTTGGCTGCGTGTTCAGCAAATCGTCAAAGAAATCTTTCCATCTATTTAAGAGGCTATCCGTATCAGTGAGAACTGTTCCGTCAGATTTCTTTAAAATATAAGCACGAGGTTGATAGCCTTTCTTAAATTCGCTGATCCCCTTATACATGTCCCGAATATTTTTATTTTTACTATTATCTTCAAGTTCCTTAATTTTAGCTTTCAAAAAATCCCGTTTCTTTGTTCTAAAAGTTTTGGAAGTTTCCCGCCTGATATCTGCGAAATTTTGTGTAGTTATTTCATTCGGATTTTGTAGCCACCGTAATTTTGCCTGTTTTCTCTTCTCTGCTAGTTTAATGCATTCTTGGTCGAGCCATGGTTTGTTCCTACGTATTTCCGCGTGTCCCAATTTTTCTATTGCTGAACTTTTAATGCTATCTCTAATTGCAATCCAAGTATCCTCAACACTAGTGCACTCCGAGTCTTCTAAAACCGAGAATCTATTCGAAACTTCAATCTGGTATTCCTCTCTTACCTGGCTCTTTTTTAATTTCTTTAAATTAAATCTCTCCGTTTTCGGACATTGAATATTACCTTTATTCAACGATAATCTCTCCCGTATTATCGCTGCTACCAGGTAGTGATCAGTGTCACAATCAGCCCCTCTAAACGACCGGACGTCAATTATGCTAGATTGTCTTCTTCTATCTACTAAAACGTGATCAATTTGATTATGTGTTTTTCCGTCTGGTGATGTCCAAGTGTATTTATGAACGTCGCGATGTGGGAATTTTGTACTCTTCACGATTAGGTTTTTGGATGTTGCAAAGTTCACGAGTCTAACACCGTTGTCATTACTTTCCTTATGCAAACTTTCGTTCCCTATAATCGGTTTGAAAATATCCTCTCGTCCTACCTTCGCATTGAAATCCCCTAATAGAATCTTCATATGGTATCGCGGGAGTTGGTCAAATATCCGTTCCACTTCTTCGTAAAAACTATCTTTTATATCGTCACCCTTATCTTCAGTTGGAGCATGTACATTTAAAACAATAATATCACACCACCGTCCCTTAAGAGTAATAAAAGAAAGTCTGTCAGTAACAAATTCAACCCGTTTAATTGCTGGTAATATTCGTTTGTGAACGAAAAACCCTGTTCCTAACTGGTGATTTTTATTTCCTTCTCCTTAAAAGAACGTAAAATTTCCGGAATTCTCAGATCCATTTCCTTCCCACCTAACTTCCTGAACTCCTACCAAGTCCATCCTGTATTTCTCTAACTCACTCGTTACAGATTTTAACGCGCCTGCCCTATAAAGACTTCTAATATTCCATGTTCCAAATCTCATGTCCATTTTCTTTTGCTGATGTCGTGCCAAGTTATCAGTCCTTGTCCGAGGCTTTTGTGAATGTTTCTGAACAAGTACATTTTTTTTATAGGATGAGGGTGTTAGCCTTACCCAAACCCCCAAGCTGGAGGACCACTCCTAGTCGTCTGTCCGCGACTGCATATTCAGTATATTCGCAGCTAACCTCTATATCTAGAGGCCTTCTCCTCGATCCGCAACCTGAGGACGCGCCATGCCGTGGTGACAGGAACCCACACAACTTATTTAAAAAGCGTGCAGTTTTCAAACTCAGGGGGCAATTTACCCCACCCAAATGACTCCTCTGGTCTGAATACTTAAACAGAGCTAAAAAAAATCTAACATTGGGGTTGAGGCAGTTTTTTAAAAAATAAAAAAATGAAAGAAAATAAACATTTTCTTGGATGAATCTGATTGTGGTAGCGGTGGAGCATCTACTTTGAGGTTATTTTTCTTGCGATACTATGAACGGAATGAACGGATATTTTCATTCGATTCAGCGCTCTCAAATTAGTATTAAAAAAAAAAAAAAACGCCATTAGACTATTATTAGCGTTACTTCTTTGGGTCAAGGCAAACTAAGTTATCTAAGACTGTTATCAATAACAGAATAAAGTTGCATCTAAAATCAACTTCCTTCAGGTGATTAATAACTTCATCAGCTGCAAGAATTGAAGATTTAGTGTTCCATCTACTGTTGCTCAAAAATGTTCAAGTTGCAATACTATATTTACTGAAGGAACATGTTATATTTAATGTTTATGCTTTCAGAAGAATCGAAATGCAGTGCTTCCATTCATGCTTTACTCAGAAGAAAAGGAAAGCAATGTATATTAGACTTGACAATAGGATAGAATCGATATTTCATCATCTGAGAGTACATGGTGACTTGAGAAAATGTCTCAGAAGCTTGAGCTCTGTACATAAATTTCAGTAGTTAATAGCAGCATTTTATTTCGTATTTATATTTTTCTTAATGGACGAGGTGCAATTTGTACAGAATACAGAGGACGAAATTCTAATACGAGCCGCCTAAGAGTATGAATCAAATGAGATGTGATGTAGTCAATCCTTTATTTCATGCTTTTGGGCATGCTTCTACTCATTAATATCACAAGATATTTTGTGTTCGTTTGTTTGGAACTTAATGTTCTTTTTCAGCAGCGAGGCTAATGAGACCTCTCCTGCCCCAAAGGCGCAAACACTACTTATTCAAAGGGGATAAAAAAATAGTTACGTCTGGTAATCCTTACGTTTTACGTCAGGTTGTGTGGATTTTCATGATAACGGAATCTGATAAAACAGCAATGAAAATACTGTGCCAAATTCGTGACAAACAACACCAAAACTGAGTTGTAGCAAACGGCACAACGGCACATAATACGCCACCATTTGGAAGGCAGGTGAATATACTGAGGCTTCTTTCGGAATTCCTTGTTTGGACAAGTAATGAAATGTTGGGGAAAGCGCAGAGACCATTCTCTTAAAAGAAGGATTAACAACTGGAGCTACGGCTTGTCTTTTGGTCATTCCTTGTCCACTTATAACTAAAAGAAGTTACAAATCACTGAGAAAAATTATATTTTGCTTAGTTAAATGACTTAAATTAAAAGAGCTTGGTTCCTCCATAGGCACTGAACAGATAATAACTCTGAGTCCTGCTTCACTGATGTTAGGACTTCACGAAAGAAGAGTTCCCGTATAGATGGAAGAGGCTCAAAATGAAATACCAATCCACAAGAGAATTCTGTTTTGCTCTTCTCTCCAGTGCGATGTAGGCGGACTACCCGTTCCGAAAGCACTTAACATTTTTTTCATCTTTCTTCGTGTCCTGCAATGAAAGGGAAAAAATATATATATAACAAGGAAAACAGGTGAATGTCCCTCGTGGACTTAACAAACCATAAGTTCGACGTCCGGCGTAAGTCATCTTATGTGAAGCTATTTATTCTATTTTTTAAAAAAAGAAAATGACGATGTAAATGTAAATAGTGTATATTTATTTATATGAAAGGTATTTTTGTTTCTTTTCTCTCTTCGTTCAACAAATTGAAATCGAGAATATCAATGATATACAGTTCTTGATATGAAGGGAGGAATCAACTAACAAGAACATTGCAAGTGGCGTAAGTATTGCACCACTTTTTTTTTTTTTTTTTTAATAATTTTACATACTACAATGTATATGTCCATCGAGACATCCAATTCTTCAGTTTAACATTCCAAAGTTAGGTATTTGGGTGCCTTACGCCATGTGTCTAAAGATGTGTGGTAAGCAGCATCGCAAATCTGTCTTAAATATTGGGAGGGGGAAGGGTAAGACCGTTCCCATATATATTTTTAAGTGATGTTCAAAATATTTATGAAGTTAAAAAACAATGCTGTGGAGGATCAGGGGAGCAGAGTTGTCTTCAGCATTGGGAGGCGGGCAGATTTGAGGCTTATTCTGGGGAGACATCAATTTCATCTCACTTTCCTTTGTGACAAGTGCACACAGATCATCATATTTCTCCCAAAAAAACACATTCCAAATCAGATTATTGGGTGGACAGTCCCCCCAGTTCCAAGATTGGAGGGGACATGTCCCCATCACCCCTATATTTAACTAGTGTGTCAATAGACTGAAATAGTAATGTCGTCACTTCCTTTCCGTTACCATGGCAATCGCCATGTTTGTTTTTTTCTTTTCTGTATAAACGCATGTAGTGGATGGTGTATTTTAAAGTCTACTACAAACAAGGACAATGGCTGTAAATTTATTTACGATTTAAAATGTTTCAACGACAAATAAAGTTGATGGTAAAGGACACAGATTTAGAATATGGAAATGCGTTTAGGAAACTACGAATAAAATCAAGAAAATTCATAAAGATAGATTAATATGTAAGGAATTTATTTCTAAAAGCTCCACATCTCCGAGTGATAAGATAGAAATGAAATAATTAATGTAAACGTCATTATCATGCAATCCACCTTAAGAAGTAATTATACACGATATGAACTCCGTAACGTGCAGATTGACAAACTGTCGGCACAAGGAATACTGTAAAAATATACATTTTTTAAAAAAGAAAGAATCTTTTAGAACAATGTTAATTCTATTGGGACACTTTTCTTATGTCCACTCTTGATAATGAAAGTGCACAATATTAATGTCTACAATATTACAAAAGAAAGGATAAAAAGCAAGCCTTTGGACATTTTCAATCCAGTCCATCAATGGATTTGTCAGATCTTTTCTTTTATTCCCTATCAACTATTAAAAAAAAAAAAAAAAACATTTAGAAACAGTGCAATAAGAAAACGTCTAATTATGAATGGTTCAGCATATATTCGAAACCAGTTTTTCTTAAAGTATGGGTCGCGACCCATTGGTGGGCCGCGAGCCGCTTCTTTGATAGGTCGCAAGAAATTTTTCCTTTTAATTGTGAAAATTTTATTTTGATGCAGAAACATATGTTGTAAAGTAAGTACCATTCAGGAAGTGAAAATTGAAAGCGTTTGTTAGTGAGGTGAAAAGTAAGTGGTTATTCAGAGCCCTGCCCTGTTGTACAGTCAGTAGAGATGCTGGGTTAGGATGAAAAGAGAATGGGTGAGTCAAAATCTGTCACGGGGTAGGGCATTGCGTTGAGAATAGTGTGAGCTCTGTGTTACCTTTATATGGAAAAAATAGAATTATGATTTACAAAATTGAAATACCACCATTACGTAGAATGACAATGTGTATTTTAATAAAAGTAGGTGGGCCACAAAGTACTTTTTAATATTTAATGTGGGTCGCAGTAACAACAAGTTTGAGAACCACTGTTCTAAACAACTGTTAAACATTAATCCTGTTCATGTATGCAATGTTATGATACATATATTAATGAATCAACAATTTTCCAGAATTATTTAAGGTTAATATCTGATTATGAACAAGATGAGTACATTTGTTTTCTGTTTTTGATTTCTATACCTCTTTTTTTAGTTACATTGAATAGAAATATGTAAAAAGAAACTTAAGTATTTTTTTCACTCTAATGTTTGCTATTCCGAAATATTTAATCACTTTTCACTTTGCATTTAGGTCCTTTAGGTATTTGTGCTACTTGTTTAGAAAATAAAATGGCGATCACCATGGCAACGAAAAGGATGTGACGTTACACTATTTCAGACTATTTTTCCGATTAATTCCATAGACTCGAGATACTGTACACAATGAAAAGTGTGTTAAACCAAAGCTCTTAATTCATGTTAGCTGTATCCACTGCTGCGTACACGGTTGACTCTCAATTTAATACTATGTTAATTAATGAAATCATCTTTGATGTTGATTAATGTATCAACATCAAAGGTGAGTTCTCGTGAGCTGTGTAATTCGAGTAATGATGATGATGCATTAGAGTTTAGTTATGGGAGATATTTGGATATGGGAGATATTTGTTCTTCTCATTATTATGTGCTATATTAATACCCTTGAAGCCAAGTTCGCGGGGAGTTTCCCCATGATTAGTATTATCTACTGTGAGTAACTAGCTCAGATTTTGTGCAGGATCATAGATGTATTATCTGTATATTAAACTAACTTTACTATATAAGTTTCGTCTAGCCTCAATGCTAGAGCGCTTGCTTTCGATTGGTCGTACATTCAGACCCTCCTGGGAGTAGAGCTTCCTTATGGCTTAACAGTTAGCGCTACCATCTTTTCTGCTGGAGACCTAAGTTCAGTTACCAATGGCAGTGAGGTTATATGAAACGTGGACCTACAGTTTAACGTGGAATCCAAACCACTTTCATTGGAAATCGAACTAGGTGTCCCGCACCAAAGATGCGTGCGCTAACCATATAGCCACGAGGGAGCTCAAATTGGTTAACGTAGTTCAGACGCCTCTGCAGTATTGTAACCTATGTAACAAAGCCTTTTGTGTTGTATATGCAAACTAACTTTTAACTGCCCCCTCGTTATCATAGTAACTCATCATCATAACACTTAGTTGCTTTTGGTCTCAGAATCATAGAAATGTAACCAGAGTGAGTTTGCCAAAAATCACAACTATCCGATTCCTTTCAGCATCGAGTCTGTATGAGACGTAACATGTTGTTTAAAGTGGGATTCAAACCATTACTCGGTTTGTATTCAAGTCAAATAACTCCATCAGGGATCAAACCCGGAACGACTAGCACAGAAAAAGCACACTTTAACCATTCGGCTACAAAGGGACACATTTAATTGTACATCGGTTGTACCAGGTAGGAAACAATTCTATTGTACCTAAGTTTGCCCATATCCTTACTCTCGTCGTTATATACTATACTAATAATGTTGATACTAATTTTGCAGAGAATTTCCCCATGGCTAATTTAGCTATTGATATTTCATGGAGGATCATAGATATATTTGCTGTGTTTTAAACTGGGTTTACTGTGGAAGTTTCATGCAGCTTGAAGGCGAGCGCTTGCTTTCGATGTTTGCGGTTGTAAGTTCAAACTTTCCTGTGAGTAGAACTCCCTTGTGGCTAAATGGATGGCATTACCTTTTTTTTTTTTTTTTTTTTTTTTTGTGGGAGATTAATTACCGATGAGTGCTCATTTGGTTCGGATTCCCCTAAAAAGTGTAAGTCCACGTCTCATATACCCTTGCTGAAAAAAAAAAAAAAAAAAAGGAAGAATAGAAAGCACTAAACTCCACACAGCCAACAACCAAACTGCTGAGAATACAATGTCTCGAATACAAATTTGAGTAGTGTTTCAGTTTCAACTTTACCTGTAAGTTCCGTTTACAAAATGAGAAGCATCAGTGAAAATTACTAGAACACTTCAAGTTACATAGCATACGAACTTTCTTTTCCTAGATAATTCTATTCTACTTAACCACAAAACTTCTATCACTAACCAAATTTCAGTTCTCCTTTGTATTTAAAAATCTAACACATGAAAAATTACACTCTGCACAAAGTAGCCGAATACCGCAAAATATATTTTTCTTCAGAAGAAAAAAAAAATAGACATATAATGTTACGTTAACCTTAGTGTTACACGTGTTAGTGCTAAAGCAGTATTAGGGAGTTGGAATTTCTCCCGAAATTATCAAGTTTAGACTGTGAGCAGGCCGGTAGCCAGCCCAAAAATGTAGGGGGATCCGGCTGAAATTAGGGGGGGGGGGGGCGATCCAGCCATATTATAGTTCATCACCATAGTATAGTTGATTTGCAAACCTGTCATGAAAATTTAAGGGGAGCCAGCAAAAATTTAGGGGTGCCCGGCCCCCCTAGACCCCCCTGGATACAAGCCTGACTGTGAGTAAAATGTTATTTTGAGTCACTATAGAAAGATTCCATTTAGACATATCTTCCATTGGGCAATTTTTTTCTCGGCATGATCTTGGTGTTACATAAGGACATACAATAAAATCGCAAAATCTGGACACATTCTGTCGTAAATCTTTCCTTTCCTTTTATCCTGGAAACTTTACTCGTATCTTTATAGTATTTTGTTACTCTCTCTCAACATTT
Source organism: Thermobia domestica (assembly GCF_964235325.1). Classification (NCBI taxonomy): domain Eukaryota; kingdom Metazoa; phylum Arthropoda; class Insecta; order Zygentoma; family Lepismatidae; genus Thermobia; species Thermobia domestica. The sequence continues at coordinate 128,902,224 of NC_137456.1, read as the reverse complement.
CCATAACCGTTTAGATTTTCAATACGTGAACATTGAGAGAAATTACAGAAATACCGTGTGCAGCGCAAAGTTTGTGTTACGCTACAGTCAGAGACGTACGCAGGAGGTGGATCCACCCCTCAAAAATTTCAGACTTTCTGTAAATTTAGTCTAAATTTTTTATGGATGAGTTTTGCAAATTTTGGATAAATTCTACTTTTGGATAAATCCTCAGACTTTTTTTGTAAAAAATTGACACTTTTGTTTTGCTAAATATAGCCTGATTTTGGTTAGGTCAGTTAGGTTAGGTTAGGTTAGATGTTTCACGGGAAGTTTAACTTCATATTTACCTTCACGGTTTGTATAGATCGACAACGACTTCTGGTTTTTACCTAGGTTTGATAACTCCCCCGGCAACATTTCGTGTTCCTCCATTACACACATTGAATTTCTATTTTATTCATTTCACAGATCACTCACATGTTAATTACCCTTCCGTAACAACAACTCGTTTCTCCTGTAAATATTCTCTTTTTATCTAGTTTTGACCCCCCGAATGCAGAATTTAACCCCAGTTCTAATATAATTTATATTCTAATATTGAATTTGAACTCCCTAAAAGCTTTGAACACCTCACGAAATAATTCCCGTGTGCATGTCTGGTTACGGTTACTATATGACAGACTAGAAAAGAGGACATTTTTAGATTTCACTAAAATATTTATATTGCACGGCAAATCTGTTAATAGTATAGCGAAGAACAGCATTATAATTTCAGATTTTGCTTTGAAGAGTAGTGGTGGTGGTGGAATTCCCCAACGTTGTAAAGTTTCACGTTTTTCATACACACACACACACACACACATTATTTTATATATATATATATATATATATATATATATATATATATATATATATATATATATATATATATATATATATAGATAGATAGATAGATAGATAGATAGATAGATACATAGATAGATAGATAGATAGATAAATAGATAGATAGATAGATAGATATAGATCTATCGTATCATTATCGATAATATAACAAAAATCGTATAATTATTAAATAATTCATTTTGTTCTGGTCAGAAAAATGTGTTTTAAAATGTTATTGTGATTATCCAGAACCATAGAGTATATTTATAGATATATTTCGAAATAATGTTTTATTGTTGTTATTTATTGTTCTTTTGACATGAAATTTGTCACATACACGTCTTTGCCGGTTATACACATGCTAACATTTTCAATAATAAATTAAGACACAGAATTTCATAAACATTCAATAAGTATACATCATGGGTCAATTCATATACGATATTGCATAATAGTAATGTAGTAGCATATACACCTATATTTATATATTTATATTAATAGACATGCTCAAAAGAAAAAGGAAATCAATGTAGTTAATCAAAAGGTTACAAAAATATATTTTATATATTATTAATTAGCAGAAATTGCTTGAGTTTGGTGAGAGGAGGGTGGTTACAGATGGAAGATTTCTTCCAGTGCCTTTCCCGGTGGAAGCATATATATGCACCAAACTTAAGTAATTGCCCCTTGTTCGCTTCCAAATGACGCCTCTTACGTAGGTCTACAGTATTATGAGTTTTGAAGATGAAGCAATTGTCTGCACCCACACACAAAAACGACATTTTTCCGTTTTCTTGAAAACCCGCCCAGACCATTTTTGTGTTCCGAAAAAGAGGACATGTTCGGGTAAAAGAGGATATCGGGTAACTAACTTACCTGTCTGGTGGAGAATAAAATATCGGCTAAATAAACGGAAAAAAGAAAATAATTCATGTAACTTATTTATGCAATCTCAACCTGCAATATTGCAGTTTTCCTTTTTACTTTCTCACAATCAATACAGCATTTTAAAAAAAGAAGAAGAAGAAGAAGCGAGAAAGATACTGAGTAGTGCACAGGAAAAGTCTCTCTTCTCTCAATTTCCTTTCTTCTGAATCATATGTTCTGCTACTATTGCTCCTTCCTCCGCGGGGCCCACAAACACCAACGTGTCTTGTTAGTTTGGTGAGAATGTTACACAACTTTATAACGGCTGCTAACAAAATTGAATAGACAGCGTGTTTCCATTCACATGAACTGCTGCCGAGGGAGTTATTAAAGTGCTCCGAGCCAAAACAACAAATTTCTGTTGTGACATTCAATCTCCAATCTTTTAACGTTCTCTCTGCAAGGCATCATCATTCAAGTTTGTACACAGACAGATTTTATGGACACAATAATAATAATAATAATAATAATAATAATAATAATAATAATAATAATAATAATAATAATAATAATAATAATAATAATAATAATAATAATAATAATAATAATAATAATAACAAATGAGTTTCGTTTCTGACGGTAGACTTCTAAACTATGAGAATTCAATACTCAAACTTGAAGTAGTATATCTATAATTACTTTTTGGAATAAATAAATAAGATCAAAGATATAGCGTATTCCTCGTAAGATGAATCCGTATCAAAAAGACATTACTTGCTGTCTCTTACAATTTCTGCTCTATGGAGACTAAGATTTAAACCAGAAGGACTAATTGATGTCTATGTCTATCACATCACTTTCAATAGCAATGACAATAATAAAATCAATGGTGAAACATATTCTTGGTACTGAATCCATTAAAAAAAAAAAAACTGCCTGTGTTATCCGTTATGTGATCAACCTTGTAAACGAAAAGTCATAGATTTTCACTACTTCCAGTTTCGTTTATGAGACACTGAATCTACGTTAAAACAGCTTTTTGATATCCCTTATTGTTTTTGCTCTATGGAAATAAATATTGAAACAGGAAGTACTAGCAAATTCCAATTATTTTCGGTTTTGGTAGAGTGTTTCGGATGATGATGATGATGATGATTTATATATCCTTGAAACGCTGAATCAATTACTGAAAATTTGCTTGTCGCTATCTATCACCATTTTTTGTTCTATGATGATCAACTTTGAAACCGAAAATGATTGATTTCTACTACTTCGGATCTGAATAAAGGATTGACACTATTCTTGGGATGCTGAATTCATCGAAGAAAAAAAGGTTCTGTACTGAGTACTGAAACCGAAAGAACTAGTCAATTTCAACCATTTCTGGTTTTGGTACAGTATTGCAGGTGATAATATTATTTTCTCTTGATATATTGAACCAACTTTTTTTTTAAAAAAGAAAATACTGCTTTTCTCTATCTGTACTGTTTATGTTCTATGACGATAAACGTTGATACCGGAAACGATTCATTTCTACCACGGGGGCGCGTTGGCTCAGTGGTAGAGCGTTCACCTCCGGTGCTTGGGGTCCCTGGTTCGCTCCCAGCTCGCGCTGTGTGGACTTTGTGGTGGACAAACACCGTGCTCGTGGGTTTTCTCGGGGTTCTCCCGTTTCCTCCCACTTTCTTCATTCCACCATTTCACTCATTTCTCATTATCACCGTCTCCTTTAGCCTAACCGACATAACCGTGGGACGTAAAGCTTAAAGATTTCATTTCATTTTTTTTCGTTTCTATCACTTTCCGTTTGAATATAGGGTTAGTCTAGGATATGAAACTTACTCTTAGGATGGTGAAACGATTGCTAAATATTGCTTCTATGGAAATCGGTATTGAAACCAGAAACAGTAGTAAATTTCAACCCCTTCTGATTTTGGCAGAGTGTTGCCGATGGTGACGGTATGTTCCCTTGAGTTATTGGAGGGAAACGCTTATCGCTATCTATTACCATTTTTGCTCTGTTACCTGTTGACAGACAGATAGACGGACGGACATATCCATCTATAAGACTTCCAATAGGCCTACTTATGCATAGCACGGTTTCGAAGTCTGATAAATATAAATATATGTAAGATACTGTTCACCGATAAAGATGGGTCTTGCTTTAAATTTGAAATGAAGTATCTAAGTGGATTTAGTATATCCGTGTTTAATGTCATACGTGTCAGGGCAACCCACGTTAGCTCCTAATGGAAATCGAACACGGTTCTCTTGCGCCAACGCTTACTATATAACCACAAGGGACCTCTAAATATAAGTAATGCGTCTACTATCTTACTAAGTAACTTCACGTAAAAATAAAGTTATTCAAGAAATTTCGGACGGTGTATATGCAACTTTTGTTTGTAACAATAGTGTATGATAAAAGTTTTAAGAACTCATATTGATAACAAGAGCTCTCGCGTAGCCAAACAGGTGCACACGTAGGTTGGAACTCGAGTCGCATTAGGGGTACCAAGTTACGCAAAAAAAAAAAGTAAGATATTTGATTGATTTTATTTTGGTCATTTTCTGGCTTATACTCCTTTCCCCTATAGTACGTATAATATTTACATCAATGTTATATCCAATAACACTTAGGGGAACACGAAGATTGGGCGCTTGTCTTTGGTACGAAGGGTTCCTCGTTCGATCACCGGCCATGTGACTTTGTGCTGGACAACATCGTGTTCATGGATTTTCTCTGGTTTCCGCTGTTTTCTCGTACATTATCATTCCACCAATACTTTCATAACCGTTCACTTTCATCAATCGTCCGTCTCCTGGCATAAGCATGGGACGTTACGTTTAAAATTATGTTCTTTTTTTATGACCTAATTCATTCGGTAACTGCTGCGTATTTCAGTTCTTTGTTATTTTGTGTTATACACAGTTACAATCCACACAGACGAAACACTCCTCCTCTGATTACTGGCTTGGATAAATGAGGGAAAGAAGAAACAAACAAATTATATTCCCACTTCTTTACTACTACCAGCTCATCTTCTGAGTTGCTTTTGTAACTGTCATTGTCGGTATTCTTGAATACAACTCACATCTTTTCTTTTTACCTAGAAGAACGTATTACCACAAAAGTATGAGGGAAAAAGAGTGTATTTGTTGAGTTGTCTTGAAATATGAAGCTTATTTTGACTTCGGATGAAGGGAAATGTCTAGATATTATTTGGCAATATACTGAACAGATTATTAGAAAATATATTTATTATTTTTACATCAGAAGACATAAATAATTTTGAGTTCAATGGAAAGTTTTTCTAAGTTTCACATCTTCCACGCCCGCGTTCTCCCCAAGTAGTTTTTTTTTTTTTTTTTTTTTTTTTTTTTTTTTTTTTTAAATCTAGCTATTGCATTCTCGCGTCCCGAAAATAAGATATTCACTCTTCCCAATTGAAAATCATTAGGGAAATATTTTATTCCCATTTCCCGAATAAATTTCGCAAGCATACCATCAAACACATTTTCTCAAACTCGAGGACCTATGTAAATAGATTTTTCGCGTCCCTGGAAACGATAGATTAATATCCTACCATTAAGTTCTTTAGACTAAAAGATACGGACAATCAATGAAAGTGAATGGTCACGAAAGAATTGTGGAACGAGAATGTAGGAGGAAACGGAAGACCCTCGAGAAAAGCGTACAGAGGCAGTGTTGTCCACCAGAAACCAGGGACCTTTCACACCAGAGCAGAGCTAAGTGCTCTACTAATGAACTATTGCGCCCTCAACAGATTGTACTAATTTCGCGTAAAATACTGTACTAACAGTAAGCAATGAAAAGAATGAGACGAAGACAAATTATAACATTATTCAAGTTTCCACGTGTCTTGCTTCAGCTTTTTACGCTTCTTGGAATCTAAGCATGATGATAGGTAATCTTTAACTATTAATCAGATTCTTCAGTAATGGCTCTTGAAGAAAGACACATGGATAAAAATCAACTTTTTTGTTATTACAAAATAAGGGAAAGAAGCCACATCAGGTAAGCTTTCTTCTCTCAGCTTGCAGCGTTTAAAATTCTGATTCTCACCGATGTGGCTTCCATCAAGATTGGATTTCAGTGGAGATACTGATAGAGATTTCATAAAAATCAGCCCAATAATGTTTTGAGTCAAAGAAAAAGAAAATAATATATACATATGTAAGTACAATTTTATTTTATTTTTTTTTAAAAAAAAGCTCACTTCATTTGAGAAAGTACTGTAGGCATTAAGGCTCTCCGCTATGCTTACTAGAGCCTTTCTACTTCAAGTGTGCTCTCGGAAAAAAAAAAATATGAAACATTCTTCAGCCTCCTCCCCGCTACCCTCTTACGAAGGAAATCTTCCCTTTGCTTTGGGGAAAGAACCCCGGATCTCGGCCACAGCAACTTGTCTTTCCTCTTTCGAGGTAGTTACAAGAAAAGAAAAAACTCATCGACAGCAGCGCCAATAGGGGCATACTTGAAATAGAAATGTTTTAATAGAATTTTAAAGTTTAGTGATCAACTTAAAGATAATGAAAAATATCAAAAAATATACAAAGTAAGCCAGATAATATCTACAAAATGATGTTAAATAAACTAATACTTAACTGCTTTAAAATGTTTTCTTATATACCAGAAATTTGGGCGCGGAGTTTACGACGTTATAATTGTTGGGAATCCAAATTTATACATTGTACTGAGGATGCTGAAAACAATCATTAACTAATGTAATATCATTTTGTGGGTCCTATCTTGATCATTTTTTTAATTCTGATGTTCTTCATTGTCTTTTAAATAATTTACTATAAGTCAAAAAGGGATGCAAGGGTAGCGAAGAGTCCTGAGAAAACATTGCAGCTGTATAATTGTGAGTAGAAAGACAATCAAATGAAAGAAGTGGATGGACATTTCTTCTGAACAAAACTGTGCACTCATCAACTGTTCAAGACAGCAAATATCGATATGATGGTTAGCCATCCTTTTATGTTCAATTTCACACTTTTCATTTAAATATTAGGGAAAAAAATCAGCCCACACTCTCCACAAATAAATAATTGTAGCAAGTGATAGGCAGGGTTGTCAATTAACCAGTTTGAACGACTGCAAATCAAAATTCGGAGGAAAAAGTGTCTATATTGCAACATCTCTGATACGTATGAACACTGTAATTGGGTAGAATAACCTGTTGTGTTCTTCTTAAATAAATAAATAAATAAATTGGATAGATAGTGTTTGAAGTCCTATAGAAAAAGAGAGTAGTAACTCCTTTAATATGTTGCTCTTTTGCCTGTATAATGAGAGAACGGAGTTTTTAATGTTTATTTTTATCTCCCATTCTACTATATTACAATTTCTTTTCAGCTGACTTTTTTTCGTGTGGTTATAACTGCTGTTGCCCTATCCAACCAAAAGAGAGAGCTTAAAAGTATGAATGAGAATTAGGTAGCTGACAGTGCGAGAGAGAGTGAGCAACAGTTGTATCTATTGTGTTTTCATAAACTTGACAATTAAACGTGGGTGACATACTGTAGCTAATCCTTCTCGGTTGCGTTTGGCCAAACAGGAAAAGAGTGAGGCATGGAAGAACAAGGGAGTAAACCAAGGATGAATTAAGCAGGGAAGTTCGGGGAATTCCCACACCCCTCTGAACAAACTAATTTCCTACGGAATAAATTGTCAACATTTGAATTAGATAATCAGTTCATCTATCTGTCGAGAGGTATCAGACCAAAAACGGTAAGAAATATCGAGATGCAGTTTTTTGCAATCGATTCAGTGTCCAATTCCATCTCCTCCATTAACTCTCTATTCATACCAGAAACTGATAAAATTAGCCATTTTTTATCACCATAGAACGAAAACGGTAACAGATAGAAACAAGTGTTTCTTTGCAAACGATTCAACGATGCAAGACAACGTATCATAACTATCCACAACATTCTATCAAAACCGGAAGTGGTTCAAATTTACTATTATTTCCAGTTTTAATACTAATTTTTGTAAAGCAAAATCGGTAAAAGATATCAAGAAGCGGCTTTATTTAATCAATTCAGTGTCCCAAGAATATGTTCTGTCTCTTCCCTTAGCCATCTATTGAAACTCGAAGTTGTTGAAATAAACTATTTTTGGTTTCAAACATTATTCAGTTTCCGAGGAACAGGTTTTATAGTAGATATTATTTCTCTATTGCAATTAGTAGTTTAGATGTACTTACTTCAAGATTGAGTATTGAATTCACATAGTTTGGAAGTCTTAGTTTCACATTGTGAAACGATACTCATTTGTTTTACTTGAAAAGCTTTTTTGTTATTAATTTATGTCCTGTACAATATATATATATAACACAGTGGCGGATCCAAGGGGGAGAGCTATAGGGGCTATAGCCCCCCCCTTGACGCTCAGGTATACACTGGATAAAATGGGCGTCAATCCTGCTTTACACTGCGGATCATATCCTGGATCCGCCCCTGTATATATATATATATATATATATATATATATATATATATGAACTCTTAAGTAGCAGACTGTATCAATCGTTGTTTGATTTCTCCTAACAGTAAAGTTCTGGTACATGATTATTACTTGTAAAGTTTCGGACGGTCGATAGGTGAAATAAATGGCAATTAAAAATGACGGCACATTATATTTTGATAAAATTAGAACGATTCCATGAAAATACATTGACAGAACATCATTGTTAATTTACAATCGTAACAAGGTATCGTAGCTATGAACTTAATTCCTTGTGTTAAAAAAGATTTTATGCAGTATGTTAACAACACAGGCATTAAACAAACCCATTTTACTGTCTGTTTTGCATTGTGAGCGTGGAAAGACAATGTATGAAATCGTCTATTAATTGAATGTGCATGAACAACTGTCGTTTAATATACCATTGCACAACACCATGACTAATATAGGTCTTAGGAAGATAAACTGTAAATTAATTGCAAGTTACCTGATTTATATACTATAAACATATAACTGCCAGACATTATGACTGCTAATATTTGGATGATAATATATTATCATTATGTTAGGTTTTCTACCATTATTGGCAGGTAGCCGTAACTCAGAAGCTTCCGTGCCTCACAGTCTTCAGCTAACGTCGTCTTCACGTACGATATTTCTGTTTTGATACCGTCCATCAACTGTAAGGGCTGCAGTGACTTAGTGGTAGAGTACTTATCTCTGGTGCGTGGGCGTGGGAGACCCGGGTTCGATTCCCGGCGGGAGCTCATGTGGTTCGGATTCCACGTTAATCAGTAGGTCCACGTCTCATATAGCCTCGCTGCTGAAAGGGACGCTAAACTAAAATCAACTCAACTCAACTGGTGCGTGGGGTATCCAGTTCGATTCCAGCTTGTGCCAACTGAGTTTCGTGATGAACAAATTCCATGTTCATGGATTCTGCCATTTCCTCCCACTTTCTTAATTCCACATTTCGTTCACTATCATCACCGTTCTTATTTTTCTCATGGTTATCTTAACATTTAACGCTCATCTCCTTCACAGTTGCATATTACTGCAGTTCGAAGATTATTTCAAGAAACAGTTGAAAGAAAAATCTAACCGATGAAAGTACAAGCAGCATAACAATTTGCTAACAAAATGTAGCAGTGTTAGATACTTAAGAAGGCATACACAATTATGTTTCTCCCTTATAGTCTCGAAGCATAATATTGGGACGTTATTTTTCTTTTTATTATTTTTTAAAGGAACTTCCATCGAAATGAGCTAATGGCAGTGGCGTATTTACGATTTTGTTTCGGGAGGGGCTTTGCTAACTTTCGGGGGGGGGGCTTTGCCTGAAAATGTGAAAATTCTGCAAGATATTTCATATAGGGCCTACTTTACTATAGTAAGTAAGATTTCGGGGGGGGCTTAAGCCCGAAATCCCCCCTAAATACGCCACTGGCTAATGGTAGGCTATACAGTAACAAAAACGTAAGTTGTTCTTGCTGTTAGCAGATGGTACATTATATTGATAGCTTTTTCTTTTTTTTTTTGGTATATTCAAAAACGAGGTCATGCATTCAAATAAAAATATGCTCGAATATTCTTGCATCTTCTATTTCATGTTTATACGATGCGACCAAGTCTAGTATGGAAGTAAGTTTCAATAAAACAAAAGAATCGAACAATGTATAAACATGTCATACGTTTACTTTTCCTTTATTATGAAAATGTGATGATTCATCTTCGATTTACACCTCTGAAGTTAAATGTATTGTGTAATATATATATATATATACTTCTTGTCAGTATTTTAATGATACAAAACATTTCAAGTTTGTTAAATCTGAACTTTGTTGCATTTTCCCCTCTCTCTTTCTCCGAATGTCTGTGAGATAAACTCTTCCATAACACTAGAATATGGGGCCTATATTGTAGTTACACCGAGTATTAAGTCATGTTAATTTTTTCATTATGTTGTTATTACGGCATGAAACAATCTAAAAGGTGAGAAAGTGTTTGAGCTGGTTGAGCATTTGGGACGAGAATGGTCTCCTGCTAATTCCTTCTTATGTTCTGTTGTGGGAGAGAGTTTTGTGTGAACTACAGAGTGCAGACTCTCTCGCACGGGGAAGTAAAATACACACATTGGCATTAGCAACTTTATTATTGTTATTAACAGTCAAGATTGGTGGCTGTGAGCTTATATAGACGTGTGTATATGCTTAAGAGAAATTGCAAGGTAAATTTTTTTCGAGAATAAATTAGAAAATATGCTCATGGCAATAGGACGTGTGGGTGTACATTGAGACACGGAGATGAAAGTAAAAAACCATTGGATAAAACTAAATAAATATCAAAGCTTCCTTGTGGCTATATTGTTAGTGTACGTGCAATCGGCGTGGAAGACTCAGATTCGATTTCCGGTGGGAGCTCATGTGGTTCAGATCCCATTTTAAGCAGTAGATCCACTTCTCGTGTAGTCTCGGTGCTGAAAAGAACGTTAAACTCTAATTTAAACACCCAAATAAATAAATATCAAGCAGACTTGAATAGAAGTAGAATTTCGTCGTCGTAATCTTAAGGTTCGATTGATTTCAGGTTTCGGCATTGTGCACAAAAACTAAATTAACAGAAATATCATTAATCAACATGCCTAGGTTATATAATACTAGGACTGCCTGTTCATAATTCTTCCCGTTGGTCTAGTGGTTAGTGCCCGTGCCTTTGATGCACAAGATTCCAGGTTCAATTCCCAGAGGGGAAGCCTTGAAATGTGAACACATTTCACTCTTAACTATACATCCACGTCTCATATAGTGTCGGTGCCGAAAAAGAACGTCGAATTCCAATCAACTGTCTATTCAAATAGTGCCAGGAATATTCAAGGTGATTATTTTGAAGTTCGATGAACAAATAACATAAAAAATTAAAGAGATTGTACATGGCTGAAATTCTTTGTTTTACATCCTTACTCAACAACTAGGTTACAAAGGACGGAATTTACCATTTATGCGGCTTGAAGGCGAATATGAGCTGATGAGCCAGTTCAAAGCACTTTCCTTGGATAAACCCGAGTCTTCACTACGGTGCAAAACTTATGGCTTATAGTCCCATCGCTACTCATTCAAGGAGGCAACGTAAAAAGAAAAAAAAATAGTATTTAAAAACTTTTATAACAAATTTTGTGTTGAAAATTGTTTTTAAAAAAGTGTTTAAAATTGTTCTTTTTGCGGGTTTCTATAAAACATTAATCCTCAAAACAGTGTTCCAAATTGTTCCAGTAGAAAGTATTTAAATCATTTATTCTTGTCAATCACTTTGAAAACAAAGTTATGACATAATTCGCAACACATATGAGATATAGTTGGAAACTACAGTATGATAATTGTATTTTCGCCTGTACCGTATGTTTAGAAATTCAATGACTAAATTCCGGGAGATGATTCTTATATCAAATGAAAGAAAAATATATAATAAACATAAGTCGAGAAATGCCTCCTTTTAAAGTTGTAAACAACCAAAAATGCAAATTATAACGGTTTAATAAAACGTCCTGCGCAGCTTGAAAAATATGGGACTTACGGCAAGCGGTTCAAGGAATTACAAGGTTAGGTTAGTTCAGATTATTTTAATGTATGTGTAGATTAGTTTCTGTTTTATTTACCATGATACAGGCCCGTAGCCAGAGAGGAACAAGAGTGGGCAGTACTCGCCCTAAATTATTTATTAAGTTTTGAATTTTAAAACTGAGCAACTTGATTTTATCAAATTAAATTCGGCTTAACGCATTTTACTTATTTCTGCGTAAAATGATATGATTCTTCCTACATGCACCTGCATCTGTCATTGGTCTTTTCCCATTTCAAGAATTTAAGATTCAAGTTCCTTATTATTGCACCACACCACGACATGCATCCAATGCGTGGAATCAGATACTGTAAAGTTCCATTTATTTTGTGAGGTGTCGAGTGCAAGCAGTGAGTTAAATGTAACGTTTCATTGTGTGTTGATATCACCTAAAATTGCTAGAATATATTAATGTTCATAACAAATTTATTGATTTATTAAAAAACCCAAACAAAAGAAAAATATATGATTTTGGTTATAGCTACATATGTAGTATTATTTTCTAGTACATTTTTCTATATTAATATACAGAGAGAAATGTTTTCAGCTTATTTTTGTGTTTCTTACTATCATTTCTGAGTGATAATGAAATGAAACTTTCCTAAAATGAGACAAAAAAAGTGGTCGAAAAAAGTCATAAAGAGTTTTAGTCCACACTGTAAAAAAATAAAACACCATTTAGATACTTTTAGTACAGATATTGAGAGGCAAAATTGACGAAATAGTATTCATAAAGTGTACTTCGCGTGTCCAAAAGCGTTAATTCTAAAAATAATTTTTAAAAAAGTATCTAGTATGACATACTTAAAACATTTCTTCTCGGCAAACAGTTCGAAAACAGTGATGACACATTTTGCAAATATACCTGGGACATACTTGAAAAACAGTATCTAAAAGAGGTGAATATATGTAATCTGGAGGTGTTCAAAGAGTGTCGGTAATGTGTAAAGTGTCATACTGTGTCTAAAAGTAGTTTCTTTATTTTTAGCAGTGTAAATGCAGTGTGAATATGGTGACGATTAAAAAAAGAAAGAAGAAAGAAAGAAAGATTTGTATGTTAATGAGGAACCATTGTAGTCTTGAATTTGCGTATTGAAGCATTTGTCAGTTTTCGGTACAGAATTTAAACTAATACATTGAAAAAAATAAATCAGTGTTTGGACATGTTAAAGAAATTTATTTTCCTTGTTGTTTAATATGTCCAAAAATGTACTGAAGTGTTCCACCACTGAATAAACAATATTTAAAATGCATTCTAACAGTAGTTAATAGAAACTGACCTAAAAGTATTCAAACTGTACCTGAACTTCTGATGTATCCAATGAATATCGGGAACAGTAAATAACTTTTAAACAGTTTAGGACACTTTACACATTACCGATTCCTGATTCAGGACACTTTTGGACACTCTGGGACCAAAAGTAATTTCCATAAAAAAAAATATCCACATCACTTTTAAACATTGATTTATTTTTTGCAATGTAGAATAAAATAACTCTGTGTAACATACCTTGGAGAATAAAATATTTTTGTTGCATCTGTAGACAAACAGTTTCGGACTTTCCCTCTGGGTTGTGCACACAATTAGAGAAAAAATCGTATTTCGTTAACGAAAGCTATTATTATATGAATGTCTGCATCGTTCAAAGAACGTTAATACCCTCCCTAGCAGTACACTTAGCAGGCCCTACGTTGGCTAAAGGACGGTTAGATGGGGAATTGATAGTTGCCCAAATAAAGTTGAAAAATTAGTTGTTTCAACGTAATTCGAAATGTTTATTGCCCAACCAACAATTCACTGCCATTTATCCAACAGCCTTCACCAATCACAATTTTACTTCATTCATAGGAGTGTTGTTGGCAAATGGTCGGCAAAGAGGACAATTACGATGTTGGGCCAACGTTGGCCGTTGACTATACTACCATTTCCTATTTCCTATACTGTCTATGTCGCTAGGGCTGAATCCCTTCAGCATTGTTTGAAAGAAGGTGAGCGAATGAAATCCAACTGTGTAACACAAAAGATGGTGTAGAAATATGGAAGGGACGTATATTTGTTACTATTCGGAAATCCATGTCAATCAGTCAAGGAAAACTTAAAAATGACTGGAATTATATAGACGTAGTATATCTGTTACCGGAAACTGAAGCATCACTAGAATATCTATAGCAGGAGAATTCGTTGAAATGATTTTAACAAGGGAAATGAATTGAAACATAAGACTCTGATGGGGGAGAGGGAAAGTATAAAAGAGATAGAATTGAAGAGTAGTTATGACTTTCCTTTTACCTTTCCTCTTTGTTTGGACAGAAAATAAAAATACAATTTTCAAATTCTTGATTTTCTTATATTTAACCAGATTTGATGATAATTACATCTTTCCTCAAAGATATGAAGATATCACATCAGCATTATCTCATGCAACTAAAGAAAACGTACAGAATGTAAATGCAGTTTGACATAAAACTTAAGTTAAAATGGTAGGCTGTACAAGAAACGAAAAAAAAAGGACCACATCAACATTCTAGCTACATTATCATAAGGGGGCACGGTAGAGCGCTTACCTCTCTGGTGCGTGGGGTCCCCGGCCAAGTAAGGTTGTGGTGGACAACATTGTAGGTTTTCTCGAGGTACTCCCTTCTCCTCCCACTTTCTCATTCCACTAATCCTTCCATCATCATTCATTTGCCTTAACCATTGTCTTCCTTAACCCAAAAGTGCATAATCACGAAACGTTAAATTGAAAATTTTACATTATTATTAACAGTACTGGATTTTATTAACCATTATTACGATACAGAAATTCCTGAAAAAGAAAATAGATACATGGATGTTGATATATAGATCAGGGGCGTCATTTCAGACTTCGCTTGAGGGGGGCAAGAGCTCGACCGACATAAGACTTTCACGTTTTGTACTAATATATTAGTAGACAATCTATTAAAGTATATGTATTCCTCAAACTCTTGGGGGGGGGGGACAATTGCCCCCCTCCTGCCCCCTAAATGACGCCCCTGATATAGATATAATATATTATATCAACAGGATCTCATGGTCAAGCGTTAGACTGGCTGGAAGACATTAAGCTGGCAATCATAAGATCTGTCTCTCGAAGGTTCAAATCCCACTCGAGCATGGATTTTATATATTAGGTGCATGGAATTGCCGTTAAGTAGCGTTATTTCTTACACGGGCATTTTGTTTAATGTGGCAACACGTGTATTATATAAGAGGCACGTTGAAACGAAAAAAGAAGTAGGCTATATAAAGGGAAATTTAATAAAAATTACAATAATTTTGATGTGAGTTCACTGCAATGTTGCAGTACTTGACACGTAGCCTAGCTTCTATTGCAAAAGCAACGCAGCTGGCGCGGAAACTAAAAAAAAAATCTTTAAAATTAACTGATAAAAGAAAAATATTTAGAAAGAATAAAGTTTGTAACTTTATGTAATACATAAATCCAAAGTTTAAATAACAGTCACATTAACAAACCAACACTGCCCTATGTCTACAAGCGCAAACTTTAATAAATATATTTAAATGATAAATTGATAAATTTAAATTCAATACGCAACGGAATTTTTTCGAGAAAATATCCCCAAATTAATAAACACGCGAGATCACGGCTGAGATATGAAATCATTCTGACTGACAGAAGAGAGGTTGGATTCTTCGTCTGGTACACCGACAAATGTAAACAATCAAACCTGATATGGCACCTCAGATATAGGGCTACCATGTATTTTAAAACACACACACAAACACACACACAAATGGTGTCATTATTTGATACGGGATACTTATGTGTACGAAGAAAAAGGGACAAAAAATTAAATATTGACGAAATTTTTCTCGTGGTCATAGCATAGAGTCTCCATGGAGGAAGCTAGCCAAGCGCTATTTTAAAATTTCATGTTATAAAAGCGGTAATAACATTCTAAAGAAAATAAGCTACATATAATGAAAAATTTACTGTTAATCTCCGAAATTACACAATATTAAATGAAATGGTTAAATATTACTTTTAGTCAGAAGATCTAATAAAAAAGATTTTGCTATTGTATTGAATTCCACTTTGAACCATCTGGTCACCAACAAAAATAATTTCGGGTAAACTTCAGAATACACGCTCCAGCTGTGCATCGATAAGTAGGACCGCTTTTAAAGAGAATAGTATAGTAGGGTAGGGTAGAGTAATGTAAGATAGAGATAAGTAGGATAGGGATAGGAACGAGTTAGCTTAGGGTTAGGGAAGTTTTGACCCATTTTCATAAAATTAATAGTGTGTAATTTCTCGCTTCTGATTAAGTATACCAGCTGGAACGGGAGTTATAAAATTAATCCATATATTTCTTTACAAAGAGATGAAATTTCAACTGACGTGTTACAAATCGTTTCTTGTATATGCCATATCTAGCAATCCCGTTACATGTTAACTATGTGCAAATTTTGAACCTTCGTAATCATACATGTTCGTAGTTTAAAAGTCAGATTAGTTTTGTCAGGCTCTTTAATGCGTCATGCTTTTAGCCGTATTCAGTTATCTTATACGTAAATACTATTTTCTTTATAATTTTACTATCTAGCTACGTTCAATTTGGGAACACTTTCTTGCTTTCGCTGTTATGCTAGAGGCTTGTGCCAAACATATCGTTGTATTGATATATATATATATATATATATATATATATATATATATATATATATATATATATATATATATATATATATATATATATATATATATATATATATATACAGAGGGTTGATTAATTCGTGTGTCAATTTCATTTGTTCACTGTGCAAAAGTGGTATGAGGTAAATCCGCGCAATTTGGTGTAACTTTAGATGAAGGACATAAGTTTTGTTTCGCCATAGAAGCATGTCACTTGTAATAAAGATTGAAGAGATATAGGGTCAAAGGTCAAATTTCAACTTTTTCCTTATGGGACTGCAATGGTAAATTCTGAAAGAGCCTGAAAAAACGTAAATCGAAGTGATAACAAAGAAAAAGCTGTATGGTGTGATTCTATGTCGCAAGCCGACCAAATATGCGTCAATCAAGTGTCATGGTCATAGGTCACGGTCAGATTTAGGTCACAGGTCATCTTGAGAACCCATTTGAATACACTGAAAACTATGACCGTACCTATCATGTCAAATGGGTTCTCAAGGTGACCTGTGACCTAAATCTGACCGTGACCTATGACTATGACACTTGATTGACGCATATTTGGTCGGCTTGCGACATAGAATCACACCATACAGCTTTTTCTTTGTTATCACTTCGATTTACGTTTTTTCAGGCTCTTTCAGAATTTACCATTGCAGTCCCATAAGGAAAAAGTTGAAATTTGACCTTTGACCCTATATCTCTTCAATCTTTATTACAAGTGACATGCTTCTATGGCGAAACAAAACTTATGTCCTTCATCTAAAGTTACACCAAATTGCGCGGATTTACCTCATACCACTTTTGCACAGTGAACAAATGAAATTGACACACGAATTAATCAACCCTCTGTATATATTAGTGCTTTCTTTCATAACCTCAATTGAGGTTTTATATCTTCAGATGCAGTTCTGGGACCCGGTCAACTCTATTACTAAGTAATGTTATTAATAATTGTTTTATACTGAGTAATTTAAATGTAAATATTGATTGATATTAAGAGTAATGATGAAAGATGGCGGATAAACCTCCTATTTCCACTTACTTCTAAAATGAACACAATTATATTGTAAAGCTCTGTACAAACATGATTTGTTCTTCCAATTGGCGTTGACTAATTTACAACAGTGTTTCTTTCAGAAAAATAATATTCCGTGGTGGGAGAACACTTAGTGTTCGGAGAGGCACTTATTATTTTTCACACGGTACTATTCTATTTATTATTATATTATAGATATACTATTTTGGTCTTCTCCAGGGGGACACTCTCAGAACTCCAGGGGGGCAGTGCCCTCCTCAAAAAACATGTCTGGAAGAAACACTATTTACAAAATATCATCAACAATGTGAAATGTGCTGAAGAGTTTTAATAACATTAAAGTAAACGGCATAGAATTGGTGGATATAGGTATATTCTATTTTGGAAAATTTTTCGGCTTATACAAGTTTCACAAGTAGCGTTTTGTGAAACAGTCAATTGGCAAGTGCTGGTGTCGCGAAGCAGTTGGCAAATCTCGGCCAGCTCCCGTTCTGTGTCTGGAGGTGTTGCCGGCTTTTCTCGGATAGTAGAGATGTGGGCTGTCGGTGGTGAAGGATGCTGAGAGAGGAGCCCTCGAGAGGCTGGACAGACGGGAGAGAAACAATGGAAAGGAAGGTGGTAGATTCACTCTCTCTCACACACACACACTCACTCACTTTACTACCACCACAACCTCCTCAGGTCAACGCTCGGCGGCGCCATCCACTCAGGCGGGCGGGCGAATATTTTTAGGCAAACCGGGAGGAAAGGGGGGCCGACGCCCTGCGCCATACAATCAATACTGGAGCTCACTCAGCTGGGATGGATGGATTGGATGCTGTGTGTGTTGTATCTCTCGCTCTCTCATCTGCAGTAGCCTCCCTCAAACAAGACGTCGAGTGGGCGCCGATTCCCTCTATTCCACCTGCAATGGCAAATACCACGGGATAACTGTTTACAATAACCTCAAAACGAAAGACAGACTTGGTTTACGTAAAATTTAATTTAAACTTCGCAGATTGAATCTTTCATGGAACTAGAAGAACAGTAATTTACAGTTTGATATTGAAATGACTTAAAAACAAAGAAACAAACGAAAGTCAAATTTAGAAGTTTCCAAAAATTACTACCCAAATTGTTACTAATTGTATTTTTACAATATTACAAATTCACATCACGCCTTTAAAAAGAAATTTACATCAACTGTCTCGTACAACCACTGCATTTTCCCGAGAATGGATTTACAGAAAATGGAAATAAATAAATAAATAAATAAATAATATGTAGTTGACGAATTAATTCTAGGTCCTAGTCATCCAAATTGACGTTTTCTCAGTTAATCCTGGGCCTGGCCTAAGCCAGGCAACTGTAAGTACATCTAAAATATCTGATTCGAATGTAGCTCTGGCTACCATACGTGCATTTTAACGTTCTTCCTTACAGTCCAAGACTCGAATACCCCATTCAGTCATTCAACTATAGTTTTTTTTTTTTTTAATTATTTTCAGCAGGCAAATATTAGCATAATGCCTTTAAAGTCTCTTGCAAATAAAATAAAACAACTTCCCATTTTACGTTGTTATTGTCTCCAGTGTAAACTGGTCTTGCGGCTATATCTGAAACCCTGCAAATACTATAAAATAGTAGATAGCTACGATATGTAGGCACAGGCGCAACCACACAGTGGCATACTCTCCTAGAACATTGTTGACCCTCTTTATAATACCGTTAAACCACAGGTAAAGTTATCTTAATTCTTAAAATCAAGGAGTCATGTCTCCCATAGCAAAATATCCTAGTTCGCCAGTGTGTGTAGGATATTGTTATTATCAAGAAACATTCTAACAGGCTATATTAATGTTGCTTAAATATGTTTAACTAGCATTAAATTTCATGGACTTACAGTAATTCATAATGGTATGGTCGGCTAGATGGATATGTTCAACTGAATGATGCGTGGTCAGCGAGTTAACTTTCCAACCCATTATTTTTGGTTTTCCAGGCTGATATTCACTACCATTTAATTCAGTATTTCCCCGACACTCTAGATTAGAACCGAAAACTATCCTAGAACTCGAACCTCTTCGTGGCCAAGTGTTAACGCGTGTACTTTCCTGTGCATATGATCCGGGATTCGATTCCTGGTAGGGTATACTTGTGCCTTGGGTGCCAACTGAAGTAGTGGTTTGAATACGTCCTTTATAGTCTCAGTTCTGAAAAGAAACGTTAAAGTAATGTCGATCTATTTATCCCAGGATTCGAACCCGGAGCACATGCACTAATCCCTCAGTTACAAGGCATCAACGACTAAGAATGTACGTATGTTTAGCTAATATGAAAAATAGCAGGGTTTGTTTATTATTTTTGAGTATTTGTGTGTATGAAGAAGTATGTATGGATTTAGTAACACTGGTTGTTGTTCTTTATTGAGTAGTAGGCCTATGTGATAAAATATTTAAAACGTCTGTGCTGTCGGCTGCAGTATGCTGTGTAGATGTTTTCCACATGTACGGGAGAGCACGAGTGATTGCTGTAGAAGCTATATAAAAGAGTTTATATATTTATTGAAACAAGGCAAGCGATGCACCGTGTAGTTGATGGTTCCGCCATAGGTAAACACGATGCAGCTTTTGGGGAACTGTCGGTCGAACTTTTCTCCCTTCTTTCCATCAACATAGCTCCTGTTAAAACTGTATATAAACAGAAAACGAGAGAGAGAGAGACTGTCCGTCGTGGGAACATTCTGTTGCTGTTCTTCCGTTGACTGACATTACGTCAGTTAGTCTATTTTTGAAGCTAAACTCCACGTGGTTACTGGATTCCGGTGTTACACCTTCGTCTAACGGGTTTCCGTCTTTTTGCTAGTTCTTTACATTGCGCTAAATGTCTGCACTCTTCAAGACTTATACCATTCCAGCATGGCCTTGGTTCTCGAAGAACAAGAAGTGCATTAACTGAACGATTCAAGTGAGCTTATGTCAACAGTGGATACAGGAGATGTCAATTTTGCGTTTTGTTGTAAAATAGGGTGTAGTATTACGCGTTTCTAAGGAGTGTGGGATAAGTACTAACTTCTTTCTCAAACACTTAGCCGGTGAAAGTGATACGTTCTTTATGCAAAATACTATACTCACTGCAAAGACATTGCTAGTTCTTGTAACTGCATTAAAAAAAAAAAAAAAGAAAGTATAGCTTCTGTCTGCACATACAGTTTCAACAGTATA
This sequence comes from Thermobia domestica, assembly GCF_964235325.1. Lineage (NCBI taxonomy): Eukaryota > Metazoa > Arthropoda > Insecta > Zygentoma > Lepismatidae > Thermobia > Thermobia domestica. The sequence continues at coordinate 128,881,464 of NC_137456.1, read as the reverse complement.
CTTATTAAGCATCCGTCATCACTAGCAAATCACCATTCCAGCATGGCGATTTCATGCATTATGGTCGTCAACTAACATTTTCGTCTTGACGTAGGATATACGAGTACATCGATTTTAATAGAGCTCCTCACAAATTTTGTCTTTTCCCATCCACCACACAATTTCTCATATCTTAACCAATTTCTCTCCTTTTCTTTCTTTCTTTTTGTCTTTAATTATCTCCACCACAGAGTTGGTTATTTCTTCCTACATCTACTACTGTGCTTTTAGGAATACCTGGCGTCTGACAATTGAACAGAACATGCGGTGCGTTAGCTATTGCCAAAAGTTTTGTAACAGTAGAGATAGCAGCCACAACGTTTCTTAACAAGTCATAATTCGATTAGTGAAATAATATAACAGTGTTATACGATGTTCAAATAATAATAATAATAATAATAATAATAATAATAATAATAATAATAATAATAATAATAATAATAATAATAATAATAATAATAATAATAATAATAATAATAATAAAGCGTTTGTGTCATAAATCGTGGATATCCTAAAGGGCATAATCGTGGAACATAAAACTAAAAATTTCTTTCATTTGACTTACCTTTGATACATATGACCTCAACAAGATCTGAGATCACCGTGGAACAAGATTATAAACACTGATCTTAGTCCGTACATTTTACGTTTGAGATTCTCTCGTCTTCTCTCATTTTCAATACAAACAAATTTCATTCTGCAGCAATCATTTGCATATTTTATAATCTTCTTAACCTATAGGGGTTTCTTTGTTTGGAATTTAATGTTGCGTTTCCAAATTGAGATCGTATGAGTTCGAGACTATAATTTAAACGTGCAATTTGAATTAAACATTTGTCTCCAATGGATGTCAAACTCAGGATTATATCACAATGAGAATATGCACAGAAAGTGCACGTTCTCATTGTGTCTACCTGTAAGACGCATTTTAAAGGATTCGTGGCAGTTTCAGAGAGGAAACTGTAACTACTTGAAAGTATGGTCCCCAAACTAGCTAAGTGGTTAGTGTTTTCAAATTACCTGCAAGTGGTCGGGATGGACCTAAATGTTACTGAGTCCAGTCCTACGTTAAACTGTAGGTTCACGTCTCATTGGTCTTGGTGGTGAAAGGGAACACTAAACTTTAACAAACGAACAATATACCAAAGATTCAGAATATGCTTCACAAGTACGAGCATTTCTATACCTCAGGTATCATTTAGAAAAGGTATGGCTTTCCCTTAATAGCTCTTTTGAAGTAATAATGCCAGAATGGATACAATATCGAAACGGCTTCTAATCATTTATCAGTAATACGAGTAACAATATTGCAACGATAACGTTTATGTGTATTTAGTTTTAGAGTAACTAGGACAATAGTCCGAAACGTAAGATATCCTTTTATTGATTGACAGACCTGTACATTTATGTTGTTAAACTGTTTGTGGTCAAACTTTTACATTTAGGCAAGGGATGCAAATAACCACTAGCTCGGAGCGTGTGGTTCATCGGTGTGGGCGAGTTTTTAATATCACTTTTATTTATTTCAAAGGTAAGTAAATAATTTCTACTGTGGGATGTGGGCTAGTAAAATTTTGTTGTCTAATTTAGGCTAAGATATAATAAGTGAGAACACCATCTTACAAGGTTAGAAGTTTTTTTTTTTTTTTTTTAATTACAGCTAATAAATGATAAGTATGAAATAAATTCAGTGCCTTCACAGAATAAAATTAATTTAATTTATTGACTATTAATCGTAGAAAGTTTTGGTGTTCAATAAAGTAAGTATAATCGAACTGGGACTGCAATAAGCATTTAAAATATTTTGTTGCATAATGTATATTAAACATGAAGGATAGATTTTTAAAAAATAATTTCTTATTTATAAATGACTCAATTTGCTAAGGATGTTCCATACGAAGCATGCAATGCAGAAATAATACATCTGCGAATTTTACAATGTTAAGTAGGGGGGGGAGAAAATAAAACAGACGACTAATTTTTGATACCTGGGGAATGCTATTACTGATGATATGAAGTGCGAATGTGAAATAAAAGCAAGGATTTGTGGGACCTTGAATAGAGAGTTGAGAAGACTCATAAAATGCTTCGTGTAGAGTATCGTGCTGTATGGAGCAGAAACATGGACAATACGCAAAAAAAATGAAAAAAGATTGGAAGCTTTCAAAATGTGGATGTAGAGAAGAATGGAGAAAATTAGCTGGATCGAGCGGAAATTGAATGAAAGGATGTTAAAAATGGTGAGAGAGAAAAGAACAATTTTATATATGGGTTAAATTCCAAAGTTGGGCGTCCGTTCCCAGCGAAATTTTTAAAATTTACAGGAAAGATATGGATAATTTGATCGTTTGTGTGCTTGATAATATATAAGAGTCTCGAAAAACCTGTTTATTTGTTATATACAAGCGGTTATAAACATGGGACTATACGGCGAGCGGATGGAACTACTTGGCGCAAGGTAACCGAACAGTTGCATTGTGGGAAAGAAACGAGCATTTATGTTATCAACATGGCGAATGTACAAGGGCAATGAACTAGCAGTTTTAACATTTGTGAAGCAATACGTTGATAACGAGCAAAATCTTTTAAAAGTTTGTGAAGAGCACGGATTAATGAACCTAATAACAAATTGCAGAAAGTGTGGAAAGGAGATAACAGCGAAAAAAACTTGACGAAAGCGGACGCCTAACTTCGGAATAAATGCCTTATATATTATTAAGAAGAGGAAGAGAAACTGTTTGGAATATTGGCTAAGAAGGAACTGTGTCATAAGGAACGTGCTAGAGGGTATGGTGGCAGAAATAAGAAAGAGGGTAAAGGAGGCTACAATTGATTAGCGATATCAAAACAGAAAAAAATAGTACGTGAAGACGAAGAGGTTAGCTGAAGACCATAGAGCAGGAAGCTTCTCAATTGCAGCAAATGATCTGCCAATAATGGTAGAATGCTTATGATGATGATGATGATGATGTATAGTTTCATAACTCTCTTGTTTTATTCCATATTAATTACAACAGTTATGACACAGAAGGTTCTTGATGAAAACAAATAGCATCGGCATGGCGTCTTTATTAAATACTGACATCAGTGGCGTCTGCAAGAGGGCTTTCCGGGTTTTAACTCCCTTGAGCAAGATATTATACAAAAAATAAACATTTGCCATATTAGGATATGTATACAAATACCTGAAATGAAATTCACTTGGAACCTTGATCCCCGCCCCCCTTCCTTGATAAAATTCTGCGTACAGTACTGACTCACATAGTCAATCTATCTTAACATGAAGCTGCGTTAATATATGATGAATACTTCTGTTCATAAGTTAATGGTGATATTTATATGGAATTACATTTGGCGGGGGGCTGTAAAATTCCTAGACGAAGAGTAATTTTTCAGTTGACTGGTCACGATGGATAGAATCTGGTATGTCTTTATGGTGCAGAAACAACAGAGATAAACTCTGAGAGCCCTTTCTACACCATAAAGGTGCAAAAGTTAACCGCAAAGGTGATATTGTCCGCTTTCAAAGAATGCACAAATATATTGATAGACTATCTGTTATGGAGTCAAAAAATCACAAACACTATTATTGTGATCTCTTAGGTCGGTTACATGAAGAACTGAAGGTGATGCTAGGAGAACTATCAAGAGAAATACTGTTGTTCAATGTTTGCAAACAACAGACCAGTTCACTTTCCTAGTCCAGTTTGAAGTAAAATTAAGAATCCAAATCTTTCGCCATTTCCGTACTTCTCAGATTTGACATTAGAAACTTGTGTTTTTCTTTCCGGAAACGAAGCGTCAACTCAAAGAACATCATTCTGACATTAGGGAGGCAATCTTTTCTGAAGTGGAACAGTGGTTTTCAGCCCCAAAGCACAATGTTCTATAAAAACGGTTTACTCAAGACGAAAGTGCGTAGAAATGTGTCATCAAGCATGGCGACTATGTAAAGAAGTGCTAATTCCGTTATGGTGTTATAGTTATTCAAAGCCTTTTCCTTCCAGCCGATTGCTTTAGTTTTTTGATACCCTTTTCGCATTCGGCTAAGCGGAACAAAAAAACAATAAGAAAATTTTCGAAAAAATTGAAGAAAATGCAATATTGGACATAATTTGAAAAAAGAAAAAAGACAAGCTTATTAAATGGAGTTTTGTTTTAGATAAACTATATTCAAAAATACAAGATTAAGGTGCGAAATCCTGGGAAGATGGGGAAATTACCCAACTTAATATATTTGGAATAAAATCCTCCAATTGTTGATGATTTCAGAGAACTTCCTGCAAGGAAGGGGACTTTCAAGACACATGAGGTTAAGATAGCACTGTGAAAATATTTATAATTCACGTTGTGGATGATAGGAGATTTGCCCCGGTAGGAAATTTCTAAGCTCCGAGAGAAATTTCGCCCCCAGCAACTTATTACTGGGGTGTGTGTAAAATGATACTATTGTAAAAAGTTTGTAAATTAATCATAGCAATCCATATATAATTAACATCATTTCTTATGTTGACTAATTAACAGATAAACTAGCAGTATGGAAAGACAACAGAAAACAACTAGAGTTAATTATAATCTCGCAACTTTGTAAACAAAACACAAGCAAAAGCGAACTAGTTATATTTCATATCAACTGGTGCGGACTTTTACACTTCTCTCCCCTCCCCTTACTTCAACTATGATGATTTTGCACTCTGTGTAAGAGAAGTTATGATGAAATGAAAATGAAGAAGGAGAGGAAGAAGCTTATGAAATGAAATTTTAAAAAAATCAGTTTTACATCCTTCGGTTGAGCCCTTTAGGCTAAAGAAGACGGGCAATTAATAAAAGCGAACCATTGTGCAATTAAGTGGTGAAATGGTAATAGGGAGGAAACATTGAGAACCCTGAGAAAACCCACAGACACATATGTCCGTTGTCCACCACAAACTAACACGGACTAGGATCAACTTTTGAGAATCTTCGCACCTTCACTCCACCGCTGAGCTACCTGGCACCCAAGAAGGTTAGGTAGACACCTACAATTATGTGTAATACCTAGGTATAGATGTTATTTAATAAAACAATTGTATCTGTACGTTAAGGTAATATGAGACTCAAGAATAAATGTATCTATACGAAGAGGTTAGGGTATAACTGTAACACATTGAATTTTTGTGGTAAATTACCTGTAAAATACTGTTGAGGATCACCTCTCCATCTTACTATGTATAAGCTACGAAATTTTTTGAACTTCAAAGAAAGAAACAGTTCCAAACCAAGAGCAAAAACTTCACAAGTATTTAACATTTATTAAATAAACGAGCTTTCAGTAAGAAGTTAACCATAGTAACGGATCTTTCTAACATGATTTTGTTAGTATTTTTCTTAAAGAAAGGAAAAAAATCAAGACGTGGTATTATGTATAAGGAAAGTTACCTTTATAAACATTTACAAGTCTTGGAGAAAAAACGTATTCTGAAAAGAGTGCAAACAGAGAACTTCCAAATTAAGAACAGGACAACCATGTTAAACAGAAGTTTAACGTTTTACACAGCTTTGGTGTATACGGAAAGGACGCTAAACACCAAAAGAAATGTTAGCTAAGGATGTGTAAGCAATTAGAATTATGAGATCCCAAATTTCGTCAGTCTACAAGGTAATATTTACTTAATATGTATGATGGCTATTATTTTTATACTGATTTAATTGTAACTTCATTATTATATTTTACGGTCGTGAAAAAAAGAGAGATTTATTCCGTGGCCATCTATCTTGTTTAGTTTTTCGTTAGGGGAAGGTGATGTACCTACGGCCAAAATTTGGATTTGATTGTTTTCTGATCTCTGTGATGCATTTTTTCGCAAATAAAAAATTTAGGCGCATAGTTTGGGGTCTCTGGAATACTAAAAAGTTGTGTCTAGTTCAAAATGTTGTCGTTAAATAAGAATTATTTTTACTTTCCCAAGACCTCTTTTTTGGCCGTAGGTATATACAACAGCCCGTTGTACCTACGGCCACCTATTATATGAACCCATGAACAAGTTGAAATTGAAAAAAAAAAAATAGTCAAGAATAGGCCACAAATAACGTTTTATTTTGTTAATAAACAGGTGTAAAGGAAACAGATCTTTGAGCAAATGTTATCAAGGGATATGCTCATTAATCGCACACATTTGTCTGAAAAATGCAATTTTCATTTTTATCCCAAGTTGAAATCGCTGAAACCAATTGAAAATGAGAGAAAATGGGATTGACGTGCAGTGGATCCAACTTTTGGTTATGGCGGCTTCTTAAGATATCAACTCGTGAATGTCAAGGCCCGTTTAGTCGTCTATTTATTTACTAGTTTTGCTGGTGCTCCTTTTGAAGTTTTCTTCAGAAGCTTTTCCTATTTTTCCTGATAAGCTTTTTCTAGTTTCTTAATCTCTTGTGAGCTTGTCAGAATCCTTGAACTGCCTTTCTGTACCCCCCCCCCCCAATTCGCTTTTAGGAAAGGGCTCTTGTGCCATATCTATTATCTGAAGATAGGACATCTCTGTCTTCTACCAACACGATAGCGTCCCTCCTCATTATGAAAATTGTATTCATGAACATTTGGATGTACAGTTTCCCAAACTCGTGGATTGGTGGACGTGTGCTGTCGAGTGGCCACCACGTTCCCCTGACCTCATTCCCCTATTTTTTATCTTTGGGGAAACTCAAGTCCATTGTGTATTCAGTGAAAATTCCGAATATTGGCCACCTAATGGAATGCATAACAAACGTGTCTGCAGACATACCTGAAAGCACTTTGAGCAAAGTTTCGGATGAATGGTAAAAAAGAATGATCCTGATAGTTCAGCGGAATGGACAACACTCGAACACGTCCTTCAATCGGGAGAAACATGTGGTACGTGGCGGACGTTGTGAAAGGCAAAAAAGTGAAAACTTCGTTATGATAAATGATAAAGCAAAAACAAGCAAAACATTGAATTCCTTTAAAAAATTCAAATGAGAACAAGGTGTCACCACATATGGTTTCAATTTAAGAAAATTAAAGTGAATTCGAAATGGTGGGTTTTAAGATGACAGCCATCGACATAGAATGTCCTACAAGTTTTTCTCTCACCTGTACTACTAACCAATATTGTTACTTTTACAATTCTTTCAAACTCATGAATTTTATTTGGATAGTTTCACACTGTTGGATCATCCTGTATCTACTGTAAACTGTATACCACATGACCTGTGAGTAATCCAAATTTGTGTAAACTCTCTGTAACGAATACCTCTCATTTTCTCATTTACGTACAAATAATAATGTCCCATCTGTGTCCATTATTGAAGAGTTTCACTATATATATATAAAGGTAACCAAGGAAGTTCTATCGCTTTTTGTGGAGGTCTGTGTTCAATTGGCCCTTACACCGTGAGTTGAGTGCCAATGGAGATAAGGTGAAGATCAGTTGTTGGTGTAGGTATATCCAACATACTACCTGGTTGTTGCAGTTCAGTTACACCATGAACTTGCGTAAGGACAGATTGAACATGGGACCTCCACAGAGCGTCATAAGGGCGTATATGCTGGACGAGTTCAAACTGGGGTCAAACGCCGCTGCAGCGAGGCGAAAGATACGCCAGACCTTTGGTGAGGGTGTCGTGACTACGCGGACAGTGCAGCGGTAGTTTAACAAATTTAAGGACAATGACGAACACTCGAAGACGCACCACGTGCCGGAAGATCAACACATGTACAAAATGAAGATCTTTAGGCAGAAATTGATGCGAACAGTGGCCAGAGATGTGAGGAACTGGGACTACAATTCAGTGTGAGTGGAGAAACCATTCGGCAGCACCTTCATCAACTTGGGAAACACTACAAGTTGGGTCTATGGGTTCCACATGATTTGACTAGGGGCCAGAAGGCAACGAGTGCAGGCACGTGTTTTTCTTTGTTGTCTTGTCTGAGGAAGGAGCCATTTCTGAACAGGATGTTGACATGTGATTAGAAGTGAGACCTGTACGAAGCTGACGGCGCCGTCATCATTGGTTAGCATTCCGTGAACCGGTTCCAAAACAGCTGAAACCAGCACTGGACCACAAGAAAATCCTCCTGTGTGTTTGGTGGAGTGCTCGCGGCATCATGCATCAGGAACTTCTTCCAGCTGGTCAGAACATCAATGCAACTGTGTACTGTCAGCAGTTGAGCCGTGTTCAAGAAAAACTCAAAACTCTGGAACCAGCACCACTCTGAATCGCAAAGGGGTCCTCCTGTTACACGACAAAGCTAAGTCCACGTGGCTAGGATGACCCAGGACACCATTCTACATCTAGGATGGGAAACACTATTGTATCCACCATACTCCCCGGATATTGCACCATCCGATTATCACCTGTTCCATTTCTTGGACAATCGCCTTAGAGGACGTTAGTTCAAATCCCCAGTAGAGGTGCAAAATGCACTTGATACTTTCTTCGCTTCACGACCCACTAAGTTCTAGTGCGATGGAATCCATGGCCTTCCAGAACGTTGGCAGAAGGTCGTCGATAATGATGGGGGCTATTTTTGATCTTCCAGATACGCGTTTTAAGTAAAAAAGTTTGTAAACAGAACGCTGCAGCCTAGCTGTTGCGAACCTAATCCTACATTTCCCCACTCCCTTCTCCGTGACGATGATGTTTTGCAGTGTTGCAATCTGCAGGGAGCGGAATGGTCTGAGGATTTTCTACATTTGAGTGTAAATGCTGTATATTGACTGTGCCAGTTCGTACCAATGAAAAAAATAATAACAAAAAGAGAAATTTCCCTTTCAGAAGGCGTGAAGGAATCGCCCCGTCGGAAAGCGTCACTGCTTACAGTGTATCCATGAGGTAGTCTGCACGGGCCTGGCCCGTGAATTAATAATATGAGGCCCGACCCGAGTTAGAAATATGTTTTAGCATTTAGGCCCGACCCCATGTGATAATCAAATGAGCCCGAATTACAAAAATTTAACAATTAAGGCAAAATTGTATTTTTAAATTGCAACAATTAGATGTTTAATTTTACAGTTTAAAAGCTTTCATGATTCAGAGGCAACAAGGAAATAAAGGTTATCCTTTACATTTAGTTAACTATGAATTCTCTCTAAAAAAAAAAAAAAAAAAAAAAAAAAAAAAAAAAAAAAAAAAATTATATATATATATATATATCATTATATAAATTCTCATATAATATAAACTGACATTGTCTTGAAGAAAAAACCAAGACACGTTGTTCTCAATGCTCTTGTTTCTTTAATTCAGTGTAAGAAGCAGTATTTTCACTCAGACAAGCTAAGCATATTTATTTCTGTTACTTTTAGTTTTTTTTTTCTCTATTACACAGCTTTTCTTTCAATGCAGAGTGATTTTAAGTGTGGGCGTCTTAAGTTACAAATTTAGGTGTGCGTTAAAAGTTCTCCAGAAAATATCGTTGTATTATGCCCGAAAAGGTCCCGAGAAATATGATTGTTTATTTAAAAATTTACGGCCCGGGCCCGGCCCTAGGCCCGAGCTCGTGCAGACCTCTACCATGAGGATGCTTACCTACTAAAAAAAAGTAAGATTCGGACTTTAAACATTTTAGCAGGTGATATTTGTTGTAACATAAGTTTGCTGAGTTAGTATCACTGGAACTTTCAAAGCCAGACCAGTGGATGGAAGAGTAGTGGGGAGGATGGCGGAATACGAAGTGCTCCGCAGCGATCTGTGCATCTTGGTTTGAAACTTGTCGAGTTATAGGTGACATATCGATGTTCGAAGGTGATGGGTGAAAAAACGACAGAACTTTCTTGGTTACCTATATAGCCCTATATGATGTTTGAAAGACTGCAGTAAAGAAACTATCAACATGACTTGAGCATAAAATTGAACATAAACACATTACTCTCACACCTTTCCGCACAATAATTTTAATCTCTATTCTCCATGGCATGGTCCACCATCCAAATCGATACATGTCTGGAGACGAAGAGCAATGTTCTCACAACCAGCTTGACAGACCTGTACTGGTATCCTGTAGAACTCTTCTGTGATAGTTTCCCGTATGTAATTTCGTATGTGATGTTGATACATCTTTAAAACACCTCATAAGAAAAGTCAGGTGGTTTCAAATCGAGAGATCGAGGGGCCACTTTACAGACTCATGACCGATCCAGGGGTTCGGGAATGTTTCGTTCAGCCTCACTACCCTGTCTGGCATATACCAACAGTTCTAAGTCCAGTGACCGTTATCCCCACTCTCAGGCTATACATGTTGCCATATCGAAACTTTTGTCCAGAATTACTAATACTACAGTCAGTCAAACATAATATACATAATCAGGCTCGCGTCCTGACCAACTTTGTTGATCGTGACGGGGACATATAGCCTCGTTGCTGATGGCCCCATTAATCCTCCTACTCACACTCATAATGAGGTTCGCAACCAGAGGGGGGTTAGGGGGACCTGGTCCACTCTAAACTTTTTGTGGCCCCTGCAGACCTCAATACAAAATAATACAAAAACACAATTTAGATATTTGTAAGAGAATGTTTAATAACTTGGTCCCCCTAACATATTCATGCCCCCCTCCAAACCTCTGTGGCTGGTTTCGGGCCTATTTATAATTATAGACCACCCTGTATATACTTATTACTCGCGATCTATTAAATTAACCTACAACTAAGATAAAGTTATTTCCCTTTATTGAAGTAAGCACATTGCAGGGGCGCACCCACGCTGAGGAGCCGGACCTCCTACCCAAAATATTCGTAACTGTCCGGAATTTTTTCGGACAGGCGATTTTTCAACCCCTTATTCGGTGTCCGTACAACCTTAAAACCGGACGTTCAATGTAAGGTAATTTTTTCTTACTAGTCCTAGTCTCTGTTTTATTCAGATTGTATTGGAGTGACGAAAGAAATCTGTGTTGTTGAACATGGTTAAAGCAGAGTTGATAATTCGCATTGATATCGACCTGTCATGCTCGGAATTTGCTGAAGAGTTAAAGGCAGGATAATTTACTAAAGTTATCAAAACTGCTAAAAAAAAAAAAAAAAAAAAAAAAAAAAAGTACATTTTCAAGAGCGCAGCTAGCACTGCTTTATCTTCTGGTTCCAATTAAATAATGTATCCAGATCTAGTAAAAAATATGTAGACATTATAAGACATTACTAGCCCCTAGCGAAACTGGTACGGCTTATTTTTCAAGTACGTATATTTTGAGCATGCCATAACTATATTGCCAATTATATTTGCTTTCTGTTTTAAATACGATGTATTATTGACGATAGACTACAAAAATTACATGCGCTGACTCAACCAAAGCTGTAATAAGTAAGTTTAATAAATGCTAAAAATAACTAAAGTTTTTAAATTCGAACTCCGAATCGCTCAATTTTATGTGAAGTAAACACTGTCAGGTTGTTCACATTTCTTACAGGCGATGATGTCACACTCTTAAGAGTATACGTACTCCACCAGGAGAATGTCCGGTATTTTCATTTTCAAAAATTGGTAACCCTATTTGTAACTCGACCTACATTTATGCAGTCTTGATAAATCTAAACATGTTTATCAGAGAAATGATTGATGTATCGCGAAGATTTGATCATCAGTAATACACTATTTCTTTTCTTATAAAAACAATATAGTTCTATCTTTCATCTGGGAACGTGTCAGTGCTTAGAAATTATTATTATTACTTTTAGGTGTGGAATAACACTAGTTCGATCGTACATACACGTAGTGTTTTATAGTGTTGGACCTTTCCGAACAAAAATGTCTGGGTACATGCTTGCTCACATTGATCTATAGTTTAATTTGTGCTAATAAAAGCAAACGTACCGACAGGTCATGCACATTTGATACTATTTCAATTTGTACTGAGAAATAATAATTAAAAAAAAAAAAAACTGAAAGCGAAAGCAGTAAGAAAAAAAGCGATAAGAACAGCAAGCAGAAAAGAAAAAAAAATATCCCGCCTTCGCCAATGCAAAGCAGTGATTCCCGACAGAGGGCAGGTGAGTAGCCGTGACGTGTTCACGTACGAAGGCAGGCAAGTGGGATTCGGAGGAGTCGGAGTTGCAGCGTCAGTATTTTCAGGTTCACTTCAGTTGTGCGCGAGACAGTGTTTAGAGTAAGTGAGAGTGTGTTGTTTTCTAGTTGAGGGGGCGTGTATTGTAAAGTGCTGTGCAGTGACAGTGGTAATTGTTGCCCCGTATACATAAATAAATAAATAAGTGAAGGAATCCAGTTCAAGGTAGGGAACTAACTACCTTTTTTGTGTGTTTTATATACAAAAAAAAAAAAAAAATGTGTTGCAGTTTCATTAAATTAAAATTAGAAAAGAATATTATTAAGATAGCGTGCTGGCGTGTGTTGCATGATTCTGGGAGATGGAAAAGCATCCTTCAAGAGTTGTGTTGTGTAACTTTTTTTTTTTTTTTTAAATAATAATAACGTGGAGGTGTTCAATGATACTTATTGAATGCAAATGTAACTTTCCCCTTGTCCTATACGAATTGAATGCGCGATTGACATTTCCTGTTGTTTTAGTTTTGGTATCTACGAAACTCTTCTGCCGATCTGCGCACGCCACGGAATGTTTCGATCTTTCTTCCAGTTAAGTGCGGGAGAGAGATACTCTGTCTGAGATGCTGGGACCTCGTTCGGCACCTGCAACGGGGGAAAGTATACGAATGGACACGCCCCTGGGGCGAAAGGAAAATTATATGAAAGAAAAAAAAAAAGTACCGACCGTCTCAAGCTGTGAATCGTTTGGCCTTCTAATGCCAAAATATGGCTTTGAGAAAGGACTGCAGACGGGGATAGTCACCCTTCGGGCGAAAATAGTCTGCGGCTGAGAAATACAAAGATGTCCTGATACAGCCAGACTCCGTAATGTCTGGTTCTTCTGTGCATATATATGTAATATATAGTATATATGTGGCAGAAAAAAAGGCTTTTAAAATAGTTATTTATTGCCTTCGGAATAGGATTAACGACGTCGAATTCTGAAGTAGCTGTTCGTGTAAATTCACTTTTTATGGCTTTTGCGAATGAAGAAATTGCGAACAAAAAAGGAGAGCTTAAGTCAGTCTTATGTAAATTGCATCGTAAAAATAAATGTTAAAAGAATTCAAAGTAGGATTGAAATATGTAAAAGGTTTTTGGAAGTTTTTAATCAGTGGCATGCGTTTTCGCAGAATAGTGTTCACGTGAAGAATTCTGATTACATTAATAATTCCCGTTGAGTAACCCTCCAAAATGAAATTGAATATCTTAAAGCTAATAAATAGTGTCAACAATTTCGAAAGTGAGCCGGGTAGTATTTACAATGACTATACTATTAATAATGAATTAACAGCTGTCTGTTGATCTTTCTTGTAGACTAGAAATTTGAAAAAAACGATTCATGACGTTATAATTCTTGAGCACTCAAAATTCTGCAAGGGCCGCGGTAGCCCAGTGGTGGACCGCTGACATATGGTGCATGGGGTTCCGATTTGATCCCAGATCTCGCTTTATGGCAGGCAAGCATCGTATGCATGGGTTTTCCCCGGGTTCTCCCGCCCTTTTCCCACTTTTTTCATTCCATCATTTTCTCCTTACCGCCGTCTCTTTTAGCCTCGGTTCATAATCGTGGGACGTAAAAGTAAAGATTTCATTGTGAAGATTCTCCACAGTATGAAGGATCTTGACAGTTCATCGAATACTGTTAAGTAATAAATTATTCACATGACAAAATTGTTTCCAAAAGAAAATATGTTAGAAGGAGAGAAGCGTGGTGAAGGTCCTTATACTCTCCAATATTGTACAGTTTACTACATAGGAAAATAACACGTTGCATATATATATTTTTTCTATAAAATGCAATTTTTTGCTGTCGGTGACTGTACAAATCATATAAGGGGCAAGATCTTTAATTACTAATTCAGGCTGTTCTCTCCCGCCGTTAATCGTAGTTATGGTCTTTAAAATTGGTACGGGACACGGTGGCTCAGTGGTAGAGCGCTTACTGGTGCTTGGAATCTCTGGTTCGGTCCCCGGCCAAGTGTGTGATGGACAACATTGTATCCTGTCGGTTTTCTTGGGGTAGTCCCGTTTTCTCCCACATTATCATTCTACTAATTTTTCCATCATTCATTTGCCTTAATCATCCATCTCTTAGTCTAAAGAGCATAATAGTAGGACGTTAAACTGAAAGATTTTATTTCATGTTTTTTAAAAATGGCATGAGACACTTTAGTAACAAATAAATAAACAAAATGATAGTTTGATTTACTTCAGTGTTACCCATAAATGAAAAATTATATATATAAGTAGTATGTAGTAGTTCGAGATATTCTGTTTTAAACTGTGTGAGAGTTTTAATAACAACTGGTACTTGGATAAATGAGATTTTTCGTCGCCACATAACGCTGATTGCTTTTCTCAACTTATGTCTTACATTCACGATTCCGAACACAAGTGGTTTGCTAGAATATTGGAACTAATTAGCTAAACGGAATGTGATACTATCGCATTTAGCATTTTTATTCTGAAAAGTGTTCTGCGTTGGTCTATGTAGATACGTGAAATCGAGTCGGTTGGTATACCCATAGCGAATAGATAAGCCTCTGTAGCACTCACCTGAACCGAATTTTCCACGATTTTATGTTGCCTTATGATGATCATTCTCAGTTCATTCTTTTGTGGCTGTCATATGTAATATTTGATAGTTCCATGTTAAAAAAAAGAAAGAAAAAGAAAAGAAAAGAAAGAAGTTATATGGTGAGTTTAGAATTTTCTATAGTTCCCAGGCAGTGCTGGCTGTTGTTTCCATTTCGCATTTTCGTGGATTGATTTTCCAGTTAAGCCATAACCAAATGAACAGGATTTAGTGCTATAAGGGCCTGTAAACTGTTTTTTTTTTTTTTTAATTTAATTTCGCATAATTGACCGTGGAAATTAAGATGCATTGATTTATGCTCTCCACATGTGAAGCTATTGTTGAGAAGAGTGGGAGGAAGAAGTTGTGTAAGTATATCCATATTACGCTTATATTGATATGTACAATGTCATGCCATGCAATCTACGCGCGACATTTTCATATCCCAATGGTGTGGTTTGGAATCGCTTAAAAGGACGAAAGGTATACGCGCACTTCTGTTAGGGCCTCATGTCTTTAAATAGTGCTGTCGAATTTTTGTGGCATTTGCGGTTTTCGGTTTTTGAGAAAACTGGTTTTCTGAAAACCGCAAAAGCGGTTTTCAAAACCGACATTTCGGTTTTATGAAGTTTCACTTTTTTCAAGAACCGGTTTTCGGTTTTTTCAAAAACCAATTTCGACAGCGCTATTTTTAAGTTCGTCCTCATTGGTCTGCCTTGTTTAGCTAGTAACACCAATCTTCCTGGTTACTGTACGATTATGTCTGAGAATAACAAATGATTTTGTATAGTCAAACAGCCGTTTAGTTAATTAATATAAGTTCAAATGAGTGTAAGTGCAACAAGTGTGTCGATCAATTGTGCACATATATATCCAAATTATCCGTGCATGTGTTTTTGGTTTTTGGGTTTGGTTCCCGGAGGAGATACATATTTTTTCACAATGTTGACTCAGTATCGTTAGATAGGCAGTTGTGAGTCTAGAAGGCCAGAGGTTATAACGACGAAAGATAATGTGCTGACCACATATAGGTGTAATCCAACTAAAAGTCGTTGGGTCGGCAATAGTCCAGTAAGTGTTTTTTTTTTTTTTTTTTTGTTTAACGTCCTACGAGTATTCACTGAGGCTAGGGAGAGTGATGATAATGGATTAAATGGTGGAGTAAAGAAAGTGGAAGTAAACGGTAAATTCGAAAAAAAAAAAAAATTACGAACACTGTATTGTCACCACAAAGTCCACTTGGAGCGAGCTGGAATCGAACCAGTAAGTACAACTGTTTTACAACATGTATAGATTATTATCAAAATAAAGTTTCCAGCGTCAGACCATGCGTAATAATAGTTTCAAGAAGATTACATTTAAAAAGTTTAGAGCGGTAGTGTTACGAACGGAGACAGAAGAGAGGTAATATGACAATGGTACAAAAGCTACTGAAATAATGTACCGTATCAGCCAAAGAGGATAAGAAATATTTATCCAATGCGTCCCGTTTGAAATAAAGCCTGGTTCTATCACATTCCAAAGGCAGCTATGGTACATACTACACTAATTCAATGGACCATAAAGTTTGCAAGAGCTCAGAAAGAGAAGAGCTAATAGGAAAAAAGGAAGTTGGAAATCTTTAGTTGAGAGGTGCTTTGAGTTTACGGAATTATTCAGAAACGAATTGGGAGTATTACATTATAGAGAATATAGATTCTAATAGTCGAGGGCTCAATTGAGCTTAATGCTGTCATGTTCAATTAAATCATCCCATCTGATTTCTTGTTCACTTTGAACTCCTTAAATTACGTAGACCCTGGTTTTAAGATTTAGCTTTGTCTCCTTGTGTGACGTTAATATTTGGATTATAATGGGCGAGACGTACTTTTAAAATCCTATCCAAACAGCTAGAAATGTTCCTGGTTCGACCTCAGGCCATATAATGTGAACTCTCTCATGGCTGTATGGTTATCGTTATCACCTTTGGCAAGGGATATTCGGGTTCGATCCCCCTAGGAGACTATTGTGATCGTATTCCACGCTAAGCTGTAGGTCAATATACGATATAGCCTCGGTGCTGTAAGTTAAACTAAACTCCAACCTACGTCATGTGAGTTTGTGATTGACTAGATGGCGTCGCGAATTGTTTCGAGGTTCTCCCGTTTCCTTCTCATATTTTTATTGCATCGATTTCTTTTCTTTTTTTGTTCGTTATTTACTTTATGTAGGCATTACTTCCATTAATCATCTATCTACTTTAAACTAGAGGGCATAATCATTGGACGTAAGACTGGAGATTTTGATTTCATTTTAAACTGCAAGAGTTTGTGCCTAAGTAATTGTATGTGGCCCCAGCGAGGTTTGAACCTGTGGTCACGCACCGAATGTAAACACATCACTAGTAATGAATGTTCTTACAGGGCCTCTAATGATTGATGACTATACCAGGCATCACTACGAATAGTTACAAGCACTTCGGCAGGACTCGAACCTGTGATAGACCTGCTGACCTAACGTCTCGGTCCACATAACTGCGTCAGTGGCTGAAGGTATTCACGTTATATCTATTATGTTGAAACAATGGACCAGATTGCTTTCGCGAATGAAACTAAGTACATAATGCGAAATCAAAATTCACCCCAACAAACAACTAACCCACGTAAGTATGATTTAATATATGTAAAAATAAATAAAGGTTAATATTTGTGAAAGGTTGTATGTTGTGTGTGACATGTTACTGAATTAATTATATTTTTAATTGCGCTGTCAAGTTTAGTGAAGTCCAAGGTCGGAATATGTTAACGAAAGATACCCAGCGGCGTAGTATTTATTAACGTAATAACCTTTAGTATTCTGTGTGTTGTGGATATTAACATTTTTATTGTCATGCTAACATAGTATTGGAAGGAGATTTTACATTATAAGATACAAAAAAATGGGTCAAAAAGAAATGTTTAAAAAAGTATTAACGAAGTTACGAATAGCATTTGTTCAGAGGTAGAAGTGGTTTTGGTTAATCTTTGTGCCAGCAGCGTCATTTAATCTTGCTTTGGGTGGAAGGAAGGAGATTCTCCGTCAATATAAGTAGTTTCATATTTTTCGTTAGTATGTTACCATGGCACATATTGATCAGTTTGATTATCTCGAACGTATGTTCTTTTCATGACCAAGGAGCTATATGATGCGGAACCCATAGTTTAATGTGAGAACCTAAACACATTTGCTAACAGCAGAGATTGAACACAGGATCACATGTACCGAGAAATATACGTACTACTTAACTCGTAAATCCACAAAACTTGTTTGTAAGTTAGCGTTAGATTGGGATGGTCAGCCGTATAGTATTTTTCATGCTTATACCTAAATGGCCAAGAATGATATAACTTAGTCTTAGGGAAGCGGTAATAGGTGCAAGCAAAGTACAACGAAATAACTGGTGGCTTGACTAATAAAGTGAGTGAATTTCATTATTTATGTATGGAAAAACGGGGTGCTGCCTGCTTAAAATGGTATCTGCTTCGAGTTTTTTTTTTTATTACTCCTAACTATACCCACAGCAGTGACGACGCTAGAGGGGAAGAAAGGGAATGGGCATCCCTCCATGTGGCAGCGTCCACCCCACGACTAACCCCCAGACAAGTTGTACTGTAAGTCAAGTCATTTAAAGTAATATTTTCGATTAAAAAAAGTTGCCCCACAAGGAACAAAAAATGGCATCATCACTGCCAATAACGATGCTAGAGGGAGGGCAAGGAGTCTTGTGCCAACTGGTGCCCATCCAGGCATGATAGGTCAGGTAGTATAAAACTATTATTTTCGGTGTACAAAAGATATCTACCTCCCCCCCCAAAAAAAAAGTATTTTAAAAGGGCACAGTGGCACTTCTTAGTCTGGTGCATGGGGTCCCTGGTTCGATCCCCGGCCAAGTAAATTTGTGGTGGACAACATCGTGTCCGTGGATTTTCTCTGTGTACTCCTGTTTCCTCCCGCATTTTCATTTCACCCAATTCTTCCATCATTAACTTGCCTTAATCATCCGTCTTCCTTAGCCTAAAGGGAATAAACGTTAGAAGTTAAGCTGAAATACTTCATTTTATCATTTCATTTTCAAGAAGGTCTCTGCCCATCCCCCCAAGATATAAAAACTGACGTGGCATCGCCTTCCCCCCCAGATATGTGGTATAATGCGGGTCGAGTAATATGAAATTATTATTTTCAGTCTACAAAAAATAGTTGTCTCCCCAAAATGACTGTCTCTGCGCTCCCATTCTCCCAAGAAATTAAAGCTGGCGACGTCACTGGTCCATAGAAAACAAAAAATTTCTTTTCAGTATTGATACCATTACCTTGAAATAGGCTGTAATACTTAAACTAGGATCCAAACCACTGCTCAAGCTTTTGTCAGACTCGATGCTCTCACTGGGGATCAAAACCAGGACTACATACTCTGAGAACATGTGGTTTATTTAACTATACGTGCTTAGGAAGGGATGCCATAAAATTGATGGAGGGAGACTATAGTGTGAGACTTCATTTTTTGTTGTGGTTATCGCTCCTTTTATACTCCTAGTGTGTCTTAAATGGTTGTGAGAGCACGTGTTCAAGTGTATGACCTATATGGGTACAATCAAGTTAAGTTTGATAAATAAACTGAACGTAGTTCTTACTGTTAGTTTAATTTTCTTGGCCATCATCACGTTGTATGACTGCTACAACGTCTCGCTACGTAAAGAGGAAATCCCTGGCGTAAGATAACCCTCAGGCAGGGTGTTAATAAGGACTACTGGTTTCCAGAACTTAATTTTATTATAAATCATTAAAAAAAACTAATGTTTGTTATGTTGTCTGATAGTATAAATGCATCATATAAGACCACTTTTATTCGTAATTTTCTGGCAGCTGAATATTGTCAAAGGGTTAAAGCTTAACCATGCGTTTCCATTCCCACACACCGTCATCCCGTTCGTACCATTACATTATTCTCTCATTTCACATTAACGGCGAAGATTCGAATCCCATTGCGAGTAATTTTGAGGCGTCGTAATCACCTCTTCTTTGAGCCCGCCCTCTCATCGGAAGAATTGTCATTAATTCTAGATCAGCAGCGCCATCAATGTTTAAAACCGAAACTCGTAACTTTTCCAACGGCGTTTGCAATCTTGAAATCGACCCTTTTCTGGGCGTTTCCTCATCCATCTTTTATGAAGCGCTGTTATCTGCTGAAGCGTAATTCAGAGGAGTCCCTCACCCTCTTTCGTCAGAAGAGCCTTTCTCTACCAGCCAACACGTTTTAAAGTTCCTTTGGCTTTTGAGTTTTATGAGAGCTGAGATTGTCGTAACACTGATTCTCTCTGAGATTTATGTCGAGGTGTCGTAAAAGGATGACTCATGTCTAATGAAGACTTTAATTTACACAGACTGACACAAGTTTTTTTAAAAAAGATACACTTCCGAACTTGTTTTGAGTTTCTTCCTCTGCTTATGTTTCCCTTTTTTTTTGTTTGTTTGTTTGTTTTATTATTTATTTTCCGCGTACCACAGTTTGAGAAACCACACTTTAATTGGATACATTTTAACGAATTATGTATTTTAAGAAAATAAACTGAAACAATACAGTTTTAAAACAGCAAGTTGCCTGCACGTGCACAGTTTAACACCGTTGTGAGCATATAAGCGGATATAGAACCAGAGCACAAGCCCCAATGAGGCAAGTGAGCGCGATTGCAAGCCAGATCTGTTAGTGAGATCGAGTGAGTGAGCTAACATGAGCCTGGGCCCGAGTGAATCCCGATTGCAAAACGTCGATTGGCTGGAAAGTAAGAAATAAGGCGCTGATAGCTGATGGTTTGACCTCACATGACCCAACTAGCAAGAGTAGGAACAGTCAAAGTCCTAAACATCTTTACGCTAATAATAAGTATGACTAAAGTTATATCGAATGCCTGACAAGTGCACTGTCGTATAATCACTGTATAATTAGAATGAACTGTAACACGAGGAAGATGGTTATATTCTATTTTTATGACAAAGAAAGAGCCTTAACTATTATATAATTATTATTTAAAAATTTCTACTATAAAATGTTGCGAGTGTGAACAGACCCTCTTGGCATTGCCAGGTATTCTGAGAACAAAAACAAACCAGGCGAAATAAGACAGAGGAGCGCAAACTACGGCAAATTTCAGTGTCGGCTCACGCCCGACATATGAGCATAGAGGGTTAAAATAATAATTAATTGCCAAAATTGTTGTTCGCTAGTTTAATGTCAATTATCATTTTAAATATCAACCTCTTGCTTAAGAGTTGCTGCAATAGAACAAATGAGAAGAAATATATTGTACCTTTCAGACACTGGTAACGTGACTATGCAACCAAAACCACTGGCAATGATAAGTTGGCGACGATTAAATTCGGGAGAAGCATAAACAGGTTGAGTCCTCGCACCAATTAGGAAAAAACTGCGGTTAAAATTTAAATATCACCGGTCTAAAATATTTATGTATAAAAATACATATTTTATGGTAATACTTTTAACAGCATCGCGCTAACTTTGTGGCTTATGGAACGAACCCGCATTCAAAAAAAAAAAAAAAAAAAAAAAAAAACCCTTAGCCAACTGGATCCAGTTTCTACTTTGTATTCTATTTCTGCGAGATCCACCTGAATATTTTCCTTCTATCGGCGCCTAAGTTTTCCTAATAGTCTTTTTTTTTTCGACCTGGCAACCTGAGCCTACTAATTTTACGCTAACCCATGTCATTTTGTTTCGCTTAATGAGATCTATTGATTGGTATTACATGTTTTTTTAAAAAAACACTTTAAACGATAATATTGCACATTTTTTACTAATGAATGATTGTGAATATATCATGCAGAATTCTTAATATTCTGTATTATTCTTAAATCATTATTACGTTACTTTTATAAACGTATTATTGGTAATGCATTATTCTGTTTACTCAGGGGACGCAACGCTTCCACAACTCTCATAAACGATACGCCTTTTTTTTTTTTTTACGGTAATTGCGTATTAAATTGATTTAAAAAGTATAAAGTTTCACTTAATATGTTAATGAAGGCATTTGCATGTAAACATTAGTTGATATGAAGAGTATTAAGAAATGAGAATATAATATTTTTTCTTCTGCTGCTGGTTATTAGGCCTATAATCAACAAAGCAAAATGATAAATAGATGTTAGGATTGTTCAACTTCACACAATGCCTCTGAATGTAGGAAAACACTTCAGCTTTTAGTTGAGTACGCGTTCATTGGCTTCTCCTTGTATGAATTATTAATACATGTCTTTTCATAATTAACGTGGAGTTCTAATGTTCACGTACTTATCGGGGTGTTTTGGTACCGAATCTGTAAGAGAAAGAATTCCGATTGTTTACGGGTGACCACTGTTGTATTTAACGAGTTAACCTAGCGATATCTCTGATTTACATGAATTACCTGACCATGCAACAGCAACTCCGATAAGGCATGAATTGTTTCGTATTGATTTTTTTAACGTTTCACATTATATCGCAGTGTGTTTTATATAGAGATTAGGACTTAAAAGTAGGGAAAGTTGATGGCTTTTTTTTTTTTTTTTGTTTCAATATGTAATGCCAAACTTAACAAGAAAAGAGGTCTTGTTTCATTAACATCCCGTGGCTATGCCCACAAGATAACGAATGATAAGTCAGTCATTAATATGAAAAACGTATGTTTTTGGAGGTGTCCGGATACTTTTGATTACATAGTGTACGTATATAAATCTCCTTCAATACATAAATCCTATATTCTTTGTTTTTTAACCCTCTTCTCGTATAGACTTTTAGCCAAATATAAACATTTTATATCTAAAGCTAAAGGTTTCCTCTCCTCTTTCGGCGAGAATGACTTGACCAGCACCGGCTCTAGGTATTTTGACATCCTAGGCGAGATATATATTTCAGCTCTCCCCTTATAATAGTGATATCGTGGCCTTTACGTAAACAAAATATACCCTCCTGACTTAAACATTAGTTAATGTTATTCCGATTTCGAACAAGTATGCGGTGAAGCTTGCTACCACATGTGGCTTTGGTACTTTTAGATGGCTTGTTGTAATGATCGTTCGCTCTATAACTGTTAAAAAAATATCCGTCACACCGTCTCTAAAATTTGCCGCCTTCTGCGACTTCTAGTTCGCCTATTTGGACGAGCCGATCGTTAGTATCACGTTCCTGTGGGGCACGGTGGCTCAGTGATAGAATGCTTACCTCTGAGGGTGGGATCCCTGGTTCAATCCCCGGCCAGGTAACTTTATGGAAGAGAACATCATGTTTATGAGTTTTCTCAAATTCTCCCGTTCCCCCCCCCCCCATTTTCTCATTCCACCAATTCTTCCATCACCATTCACTTGCTTTAACCATCGTCTCCCCTAGCCTAAAGGGACGTTAAACTGAAAGTATGACGTTCCGGTCTCCTTTAGTTCCCCAGTTTACCTTCAGGTACTCGTTTTAGAAGAGGTTGGGTAAATCTGAGTTATATTGAAATATTTCTCTCCCTTCTCTGGGGAACCGAACTCAGGCCGGCCGATTGCGCCAGGTAGACTTAAAAAAAAATGACTAGGTCAGTGAAGTACTGAAATGTATATAATGGTAAATAATGATATTTTCCCATAAATATTCCAAGAATTTGTGGGTATTGGTTGGTTGTATTTAGAGTTCAGCAAACATTTCAGCTACGAGGCTATATGAGATATAGACCTACAACTTAATATGGGATCCAAACCACATGATATCTCGCCGGGATCGAATCCTAGTACGCTAACCATGTAGCTGCAAGGAAGTGAATCTACGAATATTGTTCGCTACAAAAGTGCACATTGTCTGGGATTAAGTCTAGGGCTAGCATTCTACTGTGGCACTTCACTATGATTCTATCATTGAACTACTGTTGCCGATTAGAAATTCAAGTGAACGACATGAACGTTAACGGAAGTTCACCCTCAAAAAGTCACACATTCTGTCAATTAAAATTGTTGATTAAATGATATCGACTATTGTACCATAGCAGGTCGACAAGAATATAAACAGTTCATTGATTTTTGTGTTAAGCTCTTATGAAGGTCCTCCGTGACTAAGCGGGAAGCGTACGCGCCTTTGGCGTGGGAGACCCGGGTTCGATTCCTGGCGGAGCTCAGGTAGGTTGGATTCCATGTTAATCAGTAGGCCCCGTCTCATATAGCCTCGCTGCTGAAAGGGGCGTTAAACTCAGAATCAATCAATCAATCAAGTTACGCGCTTATGCAATATCAAGGTTATGAAGGACCTAGTATTTACGTGGGCTTCTTACAACACTGGGACTTGAATACAGTGCAGTTAGCACAAACCATTATACAAGATCACCTTGCGTGGAGAAGGCTGTTCCGCACCACAATATTTCGCCTCTGACGAAAGTAGATTTCAGATAAATAGTTCATATTGCTTCTACTGTATTTCAGAATATAGAATGCTCCAAGTTGAATCTAACATCTGACAGTAAATTATGTATTCATTTAGGTACTTTAGTAGGCTTGTTGAACGTTCTATGATAATTAATATTATTATTTCAGTTTGTTCCGGAAGAAAATTGATTTTCATGCATTTTTAAATAAGTTGCTTACATACAGTACGATATATTTTAAAGATCTAGCGATCATGTCACAAGTAAAAGGTGCCTACGCTTGTATTTGTATAAATTTCTAATTGCAATTTTAAAATCTAATTTGAGGATGCTTAATGCAATGGAACTAGTTTAAAACGTATCTGGCTATGGGGTCATGATAGACCTCAAAGTTGAGATCTTCGAAGTATCGTTTATGCCATAGTAAAAGTGCTCACGCTTTCGTACATTTCCTATTGCATTTTTTCGTGCCTTAATCCAATTTCAAACATATCCGACCATATCGTCACAAGAAAAATGATCGCAAAGTTGGGATTTTTATATTAATTAATATCCCAAATTTGAAACCACTTTTCAAGATCCTTCATGGGCGTCAACGGCGAAATCTGTTTTCAACATTGGGTGGGACGGGTAAGACCATTTCCACATATATATATATATATATATATATATATATATATATATATATATATATATATATATATATATATATATATATATATATATATATTTAAGCGATGTTCAATCAGGGGAGCAGAGTTGTCTTCAACATTGGGAGCCGGGCAGATTTGAGGCTTATTCTGGGAGAAATTAATTTCATCTCAGTTTCCTTTGTGGCAATCAGACACAAATCATAACATTTCTCCCCAAAATGTCTCAGTTCCAAGATTGAAGAAGACATGTCCCCCTCATCCCCCCGGGATTTGCGCCAGTGTTGGGCGTGTGAGTTTTAAAATAGTTTCATTAGATTCAGCATAATCAATTCAGTATAAACAAATCCAATTAGAGCTGTATCAATTAGAGCTGTATCATAACTTTTACTATGGGCATAAACGGTGCCTCGAAAACCCCAACCTCGAGCAAATTTTTCTCGTGAGTTCATGGACGGACATGTTTGAAAATACTTTCATTGGATTCAGGGTCCTCAAATTAAAAGGGCAATTACAAATTATTCAATCGTCGGCAGTTTTTACTAGTGGTGTGTCATCCTGAGTTCTTTCTGGGTTTCTTTCAAGCATATCGTATCTTAGGTTTAGGAGATTCGTAGTAGTAATAAATAGGGATTTTCTTTTATTTTTGACCTTTATAGTGATTGATTATTTGGTGTTTTCTTGTATCGATTGATTGTGCATTGATCTATTGTGTATCTGGTGGTTGCCTGTTCTATTGAATCAGATGTGATGTAGGGAAGACCACTCCAACGTGGAAAACTCATGGCTAGGCTGGAGAAAGTACCTTTCCGCAACCCACCCGCCCCGTCGGTGTCTACGAGCTGAACTTTAATTTCGTGTCACGTATTGTTACATCACTCGGTTTCCCTGGAAGGGGCCTCCTGTGGATCCCCTCCGCTGCTTACCTCACTTGTCTCTGTAGATTTTCAATTGTTCAGCCGTGTTACATAGAACTCCCCGCTTCGTTAGGGGGCGTTGCTTGCGCTTACCTGCTACACTGTATGTTGGTTCTGGGTTTGTAGCGTCATGAAAATACGGATATCACAGCTTCCCAGGTTTTGTTCTTGTTATGGTTAATGTACATTTATTTTGTTTGTATTCTCTCCTTTCTTGTTATTTAAAAAGATAACGATGATTTACAAACAGCCACTGAAAATATCTAGTAAGCAGTCACAGCTGGAAGGAGCATCGTTTGAAAAAAGTGTTATGTAGGTAGGACGTAAGATTTATAGTTTAATTTCTTTCATCTACAACATATTTTTCTCTGTAGAGATGCGAGTTAGATACATGTCGCTAAAACAGAATACAGAATGATATTTAAACTAAGTACTTATTTTTATAACTGCTTGGTTGAATATTTAAAGGCAAAAGTGAAATTTTTCAGTTGTATTTCTCATAGTATGCCCTTTAAACTAAAGAAGGTGGACGGAAAGGATAAGTGGAATGATAATACGGGAGGAAAGGAGAACCACGGATACATTGTTATCCACCACAAACTCACAAGCCATGGGATCGAACCAGGGACCCGTTGTACCATAGGAGAGCACCAGGCCGGTAGCCAGCCCAAAAATGTAGGGGAACGGTAGAAGTTAGGGGTCCCGATCCAACCATATCATAGTTCACCACCATATTTATAGTTCATTTACAAGCCTACCGTGAAAATTTTAGGGGGCTAGTCAAAATTTAGGGGAGCCCGGTCCCCTAGACCCCCTGGATACGGGCCTGGAGAGCACTCTACCAGTGAGCCAGCGTGCTCCTTGATCGTTTTTATTTAGAATTTAAGGTCTCTTAGATCTATTCTTTAATGTAGCATAGAAACCACATATTACTCTTACGAAGAATCGAAACCATACCTTTCATATCAAAGGCAAGAACGCTATAGTTTAAATCCCAAGAGAGGTCAAGCGATTGTATCTAGAATAGGGTGACCAAATCGTTAACTAGAAAAAACAGGACACATTTTATTTTTGGATAGGTTGCTCCCCTAAATTATTTTTTAGCCTACTGTTCTCTCTCTCTTTTTTTTTCTCGTCTTTCTCATAAAAAGGGGCAAATTTACACTTATTCGTTTTCAAACCTATTGAAAAGTTGTGGAATTAATTAAATAACAAGTAACTGTCAGCAGCTAACAAAAAGTGAAAATATAAAATAATGAAAAATTTGAAAATATTACTAAAATATAATTTATGAAACATTTATCATCATGAAAATATTTAGCTGTTGTCCTAGCCATCTTTAAAACTTCCTTCTTTTCTAATACAAAGTTATAAAAGTCACAACAGTCCATTTTGAAATTGTATAGTACTTGAAGAATTGCAGAAAGTCTCTCCACTCCCATCCTGTTTCGTCTGTCCATTGAATGTTCATGAAATAAAATATTCTTCCACACTGTTAAAAATACTTTCTTAAAGCTGAGAAAACATTATCTGTGCACCGAGAATATCTTATCTTAGAAACAAGAGTTTAAAACTCTCATTAGAAATGAAGAAAAGTAGATGAGATTGTATAAAGCGGAACGAGAAAATATACTGTTACTTTCCTTATGAATGAGAATTGCCAAATCTCATTTCTAAGAAAATACTGTCTCGGTGCACAGATAAGAAACGATTTCTCAAATTTAAGAAATTATTTTTAACAGTGCAGTATTGCCATTGTGGGCAAGGATCGCAAACACATATTGACATATCTTTAAAACTTCCGAGTGCTGTTCAGACCTAGTATGAGTTTAAAGAAACAAACCCACTTCTCATGTTAATGGAGTTTTTTTTTTTTTTAAATCTTACTCGTTCCATTCATTTATATTATTACTAACAAATCCTTCAACGAAGCCATTTGATCAAAAAGCAAAGAATCATTTATTTCAATACTTTTCTTCTCGAAGTAAGCAACAATTCAATGTAGGTTTCATAAAACTCATTAACTGCATTTTTGAAGTTGATTTTGTCTTGTTGCATAATTTCATTCCATTTAAGAACAGATTTTAGGCCTACATTAAGTGATAAAAATTGTTCCTCTTTTAGACATAGCTTTAAGCATGCCTTCCAATACATAATTGACCTCCATAACACTTCTTGCACTTCCTCTTTGTTCGTACTATGTATACAGAGAAATAAGAGAAAAGCTTGACAATAATGCTTTCTACGTCACAACTTTATCTATCTGCAGCTGTATCTGAGCAGTTCTGTAAGACATGTGCTGGACAACCCACACCTTCAATATTTGCATGTAAATTAGCCTTCAATTTTGTAAACACATTACATTTTCCCTGTCTATTCAAACCACCAAAATCCCGCCCTCCGCCAAGTGAACTTTGTGGTGGACAAACACCGTGTGCGTGGGTTTTCTCGGGGTTCTCCCGTTTCCTCCCACTTTCTTCATTCCACCATTTCATTCATTACTCATCATCACCGTCTCCTTTAGCCTCACCGGCATAACCGTGGGACGTAAAACTCAAACATTTCTTTTCAAACCACCAACATTTTTGTTTGTGTTGTCACCACGAAACGCAATGCAACTGTTTTTATTTAATTTAAACTCGTTAATACAGTTCAAGCAGAAAATAGATATTTCGTCTGACGTTTCACAGGGCAAGGAAGCGACTTTCAATAACTTTGGCCTTACCCCTTCGTTTATGTCAAAACACTGAATTACAAAAGGAAAGATTTTGATAGCTTTATGATTTCTCGCATCTGCTGAAATGCCATAAAAGGGGCATTTATCAGTGGCGGCTGGTACTATATGTTGCATGGTTGTGCAACCGGATATTTTTTTTAATACTAAAAATATTTTTAAGTGTTAAAGTAGTGTATCAGTAAAAAATAAACCTTTGCTCTTGAGCGCAAAACAGTATTGATGCATTTCTGAAAAAAGTCAATTAAAAAACAGAAAGAAAGAGAGAGATTTACCTTTCCAGTGGCAGCGAACGTTGCCACTGGAAGCAGTAACATTGAGCATATGGCAGCGAGCTCCTATCTCTTAACATGGGGAAGTGGATTTATTCTTGCAACGCTCCTGTCTTCCCGTATTGGTCCCTTGCGGTTGTATTTTCTCCGCAACTGGTCAGCTTCTGTAATAGTTACGAATTCCTCCGCTTAGCAGCGCTTGACTCAATTGATAGGGTGAGGAAGATACAGACGCGTGGAAGAAAGAAGTTATTCACAAAACATAAACTCGCAAAGAACAAATATGTTTGGTGGTAGCAGGGACGGATCCAGGCTGAAAGTTTGGAAGGCGGTCGTTCGAAGTCAATAGATTTTATTTAACATTTATAATACAAAGGTGAAAATTCTTGGGATAAGATTTATTTAAAAAAAAAATCCTATTCTGGGGGGAAGGTCAATCGAGTCTCCAAGAAGAAAATGTCTTACTACTGGTCTAATTCCTAGCTCTTTGTCTTTCGTGCACATGATTCCGTGTTCGATTTCCGGCGGAGAGCATAAATTAATATCAAATCATTCACTTCCAATACTCATCTGTCTTCTTTAGCCTAATTTGCTGGAATGTTAAACTATTTTTTTTTTTCATTTTCAAAGGAAAATATTTTAGATTTCATGCTTCTTTACAGACAAAAAAATACGTGGTTCCTGAAAATGGACTTTTTGTTCCGTATATTTATACAAAGAAATGCTAACAAAATGCATATTGTCAGAGGAGAGAGGTGTTTCTGGACCCTAAAGAAAATAAAGCGGAAAATATTTGCGGTAGCGATGCTTTCTATTCAGAGAAACTTGGCGAGCAGCATTTCCGATTACAATAAAGTCATAGAAAAATTTGAAGCCCGAAAGATCGAAGAAAGACCTTCCATTCTAAAATAATGCATAGTTTATATAATTAAATAATTTTGTTTAACTGCGTGCATGCAATTTTCTTGCTTTTTTTTCTTTTCGGATTAGCGCCATCATTCATGGCTTACAGCATATACTATATATTCGATTTATCTCGTGTTCAATAACATGAGTGTAGAGGATTTGTATATAAATAATGTATAAACGTACATTGATAGTGGTTGGTTGAAAAAAAGGAAATAGCATATTTATATTAAGTTAATATTAGAGAAATAATTTAATCAATAATATACAAAAAGAGCTTAAAAGACTTTCCTCTTCATATTTCTTGAATATTTCTTGGAGAAGACTCAAGAATGCTGGGGGAGGGGAACACTTGCGCGTACCTACATACCTTTGATATTGCAACATTGCAACCGGTGCTTGTACAGACTACGAGCCGCTACTGGCATTTATTATTTTATTTATCTTTTCCATGCTATTTGGTCTAGGAATTAATTCGTGCGGTTGGTACGCACACATTGAAGCTGTAGTACAAACACAAAATACATAAATACCTTAAGAAAAATATTGTCCATCGCTAGCCACCACTTTCGCCCATCTGTCAGGCAATGTACGGATTCCGTGGCGAAAGAAGTCCTCATCCTTGGAAGCGATCCAGTCAGAGACCCATGTTTCGATATCTTCTGAAGAAGGAAACCGCTGTCCAATCAAATCGTTGTTTATGCAATCGAACAAGTAGTAGTCCGAAGGAACAACGTCTGGTGAATACGGCGGGTGGGGTAAAACTTCCCATCCAACATTTTCTAAATAGGTTTTGACCGGTTTTGCGACATGTGGGCGACCGTTATCATGTTGAACAATAAGTTTATCATGTCTGTTCTCCCATTCTGGTCGTGTTCTGGCCAGAGCTTGCTTCAAACGCATTAATTGTCGTCGATAACGTTCTCCATTCATAGTTTCACCCGGTTGCAGCAGCTCATAGTACACCACACCTTTCATATCCCACCATATGCACAGCATAACCTTTGCACAGTGAATATCTCGTTTTGGTTGTGATGGACCTGGTTCACCTGGTTTCACCCAGGCCTTTTTTCGTTTAGGGCTCTCGTAATGGATCCACTTCTCATCACCCGTAATAATTCGATGCAGAAACCCCTTTCTGCTCTGTCGTTGAAGCAGCAATTCGCAAATGGTTTTTCGTCTTTCAACGTCTCTGTCTTTCAATTCATGTGGAACCCAATGTGACATCTTTTGAATCATTCCCATGGCTTTCAAGCGTTTGGAGACTGTTGTTTGATCAACGCCTAATGCTGCTGCAAGTTGTTCCTGCGTTTGACACGAATCCTGCTCGAGCAATGCTGTCAATTCTTCGTCTTGAAATTTTTTTGGCTGTCCAGCTCGCTCTTGGTCTGCCAAGCCGAAATCACCACTTCTAAACCGTGCAAACCACTTCTGACACGTTCGCTCAGCTAGAGCATGGTCACCATACACTTCCACCAAAATACGATGACTTTCAGTCGCACTTTTCTGCATGTTAAAGTAATGCAGCAGGACACCCCGCAAAAACACTTTATCAGGCACAAATTGCGCCATGTTCACTTAACTACAAACTGGTGATGTTGACGCTTTAATCCACTGCCCTATACTACGAACGATACGCGATGACAGGGGTTTGCAACACATGTGTGGATACACGGAACTGTGGGACGCTCAGTTCGTTGCGCCATCTCTTGTCCACCCGCACGAATTAATTCCTAGACCAAATAGTTTTCAAACTAAATGGAGCTAAAACATCAGTTATCAGGGCCGATTGCTTTGTTCTGGCAGAACTGAACTTCGATGCGATTGACGAGTCACTAAACATAAGACTGTTTAATTTATTATTACCAAGGTTGCCACACTCGAGACTCGCGATGATGCCAAACAGGGGTCTGAATTATGCTAGATTTTTGTAAATTATGCCAGATTTTCAAATTATCTTTCCTAATTTTAAAGACCCACCCCTATTTATCTTCATTATTTTAATGAAGTGAATTAACTGTATTCATTTACAGTTAACATGATGCTGTCAGGAATGATGGTAAATGGCACGTTATAGGGGAGGATGGTCGAATTTATATTTTATGAATGGATAACATTTTAAGAAATATATACACAACATGCTGCTTCCGACATAGCCCTGGAGCATTTCTTTTAGTGTATTACTAGCTGTCCCCTGACGGTCATATCCCTCCCCTCTCAAGTTGTAAATTGAAAGGGACAGAAACATCCCAAATAACCATACATTCAGGTTTCAGTTGACAGTAATAAAGCTATGGGTAAGTAAATATGTTTTGCAGAGTCACGTTTGTTATTTTTGAACATTTGCGTTTGCTCTCAATTCAACAAAAAATTAGAACCGCAGAAATACTGACAGGTTTCATTGCTCCAACCATCGCTTCACCTAAAAGGAATAATTCCCGGCAGTCCTTGAACCATCTAAATTTTCGTTCTTGTTCTGTTCACCAGAGAGAAGAATGAAATTATGCTAGATTTGGCCAGGATGCTGAAGTCAAGATGCTAGATGCTAAATGCATGTGGATTATGCTAGATCTAGCACCAAGATGCTAGATATGGCTTCACTGATTATTACAATCTTTTGACCGAAAACAGTGATGGTGTTTTATCGTATGGTAGGCCTGAGTTACCTCAGCAGCTCTCACTTTTGTTTTTTCATTTTATTCTTATTTTACAAAATAATTGTTAAGAGAGACATATCAACTTGGCGCACTCAGTCTGTTCCTGTATCTTTCACTGATTTGATGTGTTGTTGTATGTCTGAACAACCGTGTTCAAAACTTAAAACACTACTGCAAACTGTGCACTTGGCTTCATTGTCATAGCGTCCTTTTATAATATAGTTATACTCCTTAGAATACTCCTCCTTAAACTTACATACACGCTTAGGTATTGTTAAGCAGATAGTTCGGAACGTAACAGAATAAACAATTCGTTTTCGCAATAAAAACAACGTCTTTTTGATTTGAAGTTTGACTCACTCTGACCGAAGATAATATTACTCGACATATCGAGTTTGCGGCTGGAGAGATCAAATCTGTCACCGGTAGAATTTATAACAAACTTTCAACATCGGATTCCAATTCCCTTTATTGGCTTTTTCTTATAAACACTATTTCACTTACTAGTTTTTTTTTTTTTTTTTTTTGTAACTTTCACTTTTATAATTCTATACTTTTGTACCCCTTTCGTGAATGAAAGTACGATCCATCTTAGCCAAATGACGGAAACACGGTACTGTACTGATGATAGCGCCTCAACCATCCACCACTCAAAACAGATAGCAACAACAGTTTAAATTAGTTTTTCATAAGGGCTTCAGCCCCTTGCATTGTCGTCTGCGGGGTGGGAATCTTGCAGTGGGGAGGCCTTGGAGGGGAAACAGTGCAGCCACCACATCAACTATCGCAAACGCCGTAATGACGTTGTCCAGTAATGAGATATATTTCAATATAATCGCATAGATTAGAAAATAATAAAATAAATTAGGAAATGCTAGCAATTGGAAAGTTTTTTTTTTTTTTTGGTATCCAATGTAAATACGGGACATTTTGACGTCTCGGAAGATTTTTTTCGGGACACCGAGAATGGTAGTGAAAAAAGGGAACAATCCCGTTTTTACGGGACGGTTGGTCATCCTAACCTAGAATCATTCGACAGGAAGCTCTGTAATGCGCCGCTATTCCGAATCTATACCACAGCGCATTACATATTTATATAAAGTGGTGATAAGGATTCCAATCCGCACCGTATGATAAAAATTTAGAAAAAAATAATTAATGTTTTCGAATCGTAAATAAATAATTTGGATATAAATGAGATAAGATAAAATGAAAATGTCGGAAATTTATAAAGGTGAGAAAATGATCATGAATAGATAGTTGTACGTTTGTTCGGGAGAGATTTTCTTCTCTCTCCCCTTATTATAATATCTGCCACTATTTTAGGATGACATGATTTAAAGTAAAATAGATTAAAATAGTCAAAATCTCAAGCTTCACGTTAAACTCTTCAGTATTTACTACGTGTCCATTATTTTGAGTAATCAAACTTGTGCGATAAATTTATTATATGTTATGAAACTTAATCCTATGGTAGATTTGAATTTAATAATACAGTTGTAGATGTTCTGTAGAAATGTGGAATTCTGGCGCACCAATTTATTTAATATTTTAAATACCAGACGAATGGTTCTTTTGAGACAATGCAAAGAGTAGCTTGACGCTTGTGATTATTTGGGAACTAACAGTTGTGGTTGCAGCGGATGAATCAGCGTACCTGTAAAAATATAATAATAATAATAATTAATTAATAAATAAATAAAGAATAATGTATTTTAATATAATGAGAAGAAAAGATAGACAAGAAAATAATTTTATATGAGAAGAAGAGAGATAAATAAAATATTGCAAATATTACATGCATATGTTTACGACGTATTTTAATTATTAAAAGGAACGTTAAAGGTTGAATACTTACCTCGTGTTTGATGTTATTCCCGCTGTTTAATATTGTTTCCTGAACAAATTATATAAATATACTTGCGCCGAAGCTGAAATGTGAAAAAAGAGCATCGAATATATATATACACGCAGGAACATCTACATATAAATATTTTATATGAAATCTAAACTATAATCTACTAAGAAGTTAACCTAATCTAACAAAGTCAAACAAAGAAATATATATGTATTAGTAACAACCTATTATCAAAGATTCAATGTAATGAAACAAATCACTTACCTGTTGTAATATTCTATACTGTATGTATTAAAATGTTGAATTCAGAATGGTAATGATATTTCAATCGATGGTAATATTGCAAATTTAGTTATAATATATATATCAAATCTATATTCTGTTTCCATATTATTTGTGTTTCGGATAAGTTCCCAGGTTTTTTGCTCCACATGTCGTCGAGATCCTGTTTATTCTGATGGATTTCCCGAACCATTATGTGTGAGGGTGGCGACTCCGTTGACACCGGGCCAAACTTTGGCTCAGTTCCTGTTAGGAAATGTCCTGTTGCAGAAACCGAGCCTACAATTGAAATAATATAACCTACACTGTGTAGTACTATGGAAGAAGTGCATTACATTACAAAATGGCGAACCAGCGACGGATTTGTTGTCATGGTAACAACCGTAAAAAGGTAATGATGTTGAAGTTAGAAAGGAAAAATGGTGTACTGTTTGTGATCATAAATAAATTTTCCGAGAATTGTGTTTAAGATAAGTACTATATGAAAATTTCGTATCTACAATTTTAAAGTTTTTTTTTTTTCAATTTGAGAGTGAATGGTGGCATTAGAGGAGAGGGAAGAAGAGCTCTTCCAATCAAATGTTAAAAGAAATGTCAAAAAGTGATAGTAGTGGTAGTGTATTCTGTGTATGTTGCAATGACGAAAATGTCAAAGACGGTGCAACAGAACAAATGCCGGAAAACAAAAAACTAATAGCTTGTGACGACTGTGGTTCGTGGAATCATTTCAGATGTGTTAATCTAAATGAGGACGAATATGACTATTGGAGTAAGGCACAGGTCAAGTGGATTTGTGAACCATGCAAATTAAAACAAAATCTGAATGAAGAAAATGTAGTGGAAATGTCTGCAAGTGTAGTAACAGAGCCAGAAGTAAACAAGACTGCAGAGAAGAAAACAAGAAGCGATACTGAAGAAGAGAATTCGAAAAGAGAAAAGAAGTCGAAACGTGATACTGAAGACGAAAAGAAGCATAAAAGAGAGAAGAAAGAAAGTTGGAATATAGAAACCAATAGTAAGAGAATAAAACCCAAACTTAAAGATAAAATTGAAGAAGAGGAAAGGCAAATAAAGAAGTCGAAAAGCTATATTGAGAGTAAAAAGAAGAAGAGTGAGAGGCAAGAAGGTAGTAAAATAGAAGCTAAAAAGAAGAAAACAAATTCTGATATTGAAAATGAGAAAAGCAAGAAGAGAGAAAAGGAAGAAGGGATTGATGGAAAAGTTGGAAGAAAAGAGGAGAGATTTGAACCAGAAGATGGGAAAAAGCAAGAAGATAGGAAAAAATTAAAAGAAAGAGATTTTGAGGACAAACATAAAAGAAAAGACAAGAAACGTTTAGAGATTAATAAAGAGAGTGATGATCAGTTGAGAAAAAGCTTAAAAGATATGAAAAGGAAGTCTACAAAAGATAAACTAATGAAAGTTCATAATAGGACACATGATGAAGAAATTCCGTTTGTTGTTTTTCAGGAAGCAACAACTGAAGAATGTGAGACGATAGAGAAAGATATTGACGAGATTGATTTTAATGAGATGACCCTGTATGAGTTTTCGCTGTTTATGTTCAAACAGAATATGCAGTTTCTGAAAGAACTGAAAAAGGATACGAGTCTTACTTTGTCTGAATTATCATCCTACTATGATAACAAGATGGACAAAGTGAAAGAATCGAAGAACAGTGAAGTTAACATCGAAAAAATAGATGAAAAAGAGAAACACCAATATAATTTTATAGACAATGAAGACACTGAAAAGCCAAATATTTTAACTGAAGAACAAATTAAAAATGAAACAATGATTGGAAATGAGGATAGAAGTAACACACTCTGTCAAGAAGATAAAGCAAATCAACACATGGAAGAGGAGAGCAATTACGAGAAGCAAATACAATTACAGGAGAAATACCAGTTTCACAATATGGGACAATATTATCATGTGGAAAAAGGAAAATATCAAATTGGAAAGAATGACGATATTAACGATGAGAACTCGGAAGAAGAAAGAGAAGCAAGGTTTCGATTAAAGAAACAGAAGTAAAATAAAACAAATGTTGACAGATGTGAAAGATATCGAAGGAAGAAAAAGGAACCTGATGAAGTCCATCAAAACAGAAAAAATGTATCAAGAAGGAAAAGAAAAAGAATATTCGCGAAAAGGAACAGAATGAGGAAAAGAAAAAGAAAGAAAACTGAAGTTTCTACATGTTGGACACCAAAGATAATGAAGGCAAGATTCCAAACCCGGAAGAGGACGAGAAGAAAAATGAAACAATTGATACAATGTGAATTAAGGTTTGGTAAACCAAGATTCGAAAGACAAAGCGGAGAAGTAAGGCGAAAGAAAGAAATAAAAATTCTGAAATGGAAGTGGAGAAAGAAAAGAATGAAATCCAGAAATGAAAGAGAAAAGAAAACTAAGAAGAAAAAGATGTGTTTAGGAAATAAGAAAATGGGAAGGAGGAAGTCAAAAACAGATTGGAAACATGAAAGACATAAAGCAAAGAAAGATTTGGAAATTAACAAAGAACACAGAAAAATAAAAAATATAACAGATACTAGTAAAGCATGGTTTCGGATAAGACTGCAAGGATTTGTATTCGATACAGGTTGAATCATCCTAAGCTAACCCTAAACTTCCAAAGATGTTATATTTTGGTATGTCTGTTTTGATATTATGTGTTAATGTTATTTAGTGTTCTGATATTTAGTGTCCTGTTCAATTCGAAAACCATTAATAATGCCAGTAAGTTTTGTTTTAAGTAAACTGGTTGTTGTTACTGTGATTACGTTATTTTACAAGAAAATGATGACTGTTGGGAAATGTATAAAATTTGTTTCATACGAGTTGGTCCTTATTTAGTCACAAAACTCTAGAAAAAATGTGAATATTCAATTTCGAAAAATTTTATCAAGTGATAAAATTTTTGTTTAGACACCGGGGAGTCTGTAATGCGCCGCTATTCCGAATCTATACCACAGCGCATTACATATTTATATAAAGTGGTGATAAGGATTCCAATCCGCACCGTATGATAAAAATTTAGAAAAAAATAATTAATGTTTTCGAATCGTAAATAAATAATTTGGATATAAATGAGATAAGATAAAATGAAAATGTCGGAAATTTATAAAGGTGAGAAAATGATCATGAATAGATAGTTGTACGTTTGTTCGGGAGAGATTTTCTTCTCTCTCCCCTTATTATAATATCTGCCACTATTTTAGGATGACATGATTTAAAGTAAAATAGATTAAAATAGTCAAAATCTCAAGCTTCACGTTAAACTCTTCAGTATTTACTACGTGTCCATTATTTTGAGTAATCAAACTTGTGCGATAAATTTATTATATGTTATGAAACTTAATCCTATGGTAGATTTGAATTTAATAATACAGTTGTAGATGTTCTGTAGAAATGTGGAATTCTGGCGCACCAATTTATTTAATATTTTAAATACCAGACGAATGGTTCTTTTGAGACAATGCAAAGAGTAGCTTGACGCTTGTGATTATTTGGGAACTAACAGTTGTGGTTGCAGCGGATGAATCAGCGTACCTGTAAAAATATAATAATAATAATAATTAATTAATAAATAAATAAAGAATAATGTATTTTAATATAATGAGAAGAAAAGATAGACAAGAAAATAATTTTATATGAGAAGAAGAGAGATAAATAAAATATTGCAAATATTACATGCATATGTTTACGACGTATTTTAATTATTAAAAGGAACGTTAAAGGTTGAATACTTACCTCGTGTTTGATGTTATTCCCGCTGTTTAATATTGTTTCCTGAACAAATTATATAAATATACTTGCGCCGAAGCTGAAATGTGAAAAAAGAGCATCGAATATATATATACACGCAGGAACATCTACATATAAATATTTTATATGAAATCTAAACTATAATCTACTAAGAAGTTAACCTAATCTAACAAAGTCAAACAAAGAAATATATATGTATTAGTAACAACCTATTATCAAAGATTCAATGTAATGAAACAAATCACTTACCTGTTGTAATATTCTATACTGTATGTATTAAAATGTTGAATTCAGAATGGTAATGATATTTCAATCGATGGTAATATTGCAAATTTAGTTATAATATATATATCAAATCTATATTCTGTTTCCATATTATTTGTGTTTCGGATAAGTTCCCAGGTTTTTGCTCCACATGTCGTCGAGATCCTGTTTATTCTGATGGATTTCCCGAACCATTATGTGTGAGGGTGGCGACTCCGTTGACACCGGGCCAAACTTTGGCTCAGTTCCTGTTAGGAAATGTCCTGTTGCAGAAACCGAGCCTACAATTGAAATAATATAACCTACACTGTGTAGTACTATGGAAGAAGTGCATTACAGCTCGTTAACTAACTACGCGGCTACTCGACAGGACGCGTATAAAGAGATCGAATCCGACTTTCTGTATTCATTTTATCTGTTACGATTTTGAGGATCGAGCTTGTTCAGGATTTGCATG
Source organism: Thermobia domestica (assembly GCF_964235325.1). Classification (NCBI taxonomy): domain Eukaryota; kingdom Metazoa; phylum Arthropoda; class Insecta; order Zygentoma; family Lepismatidae; genus Thermobia; species Thermobia domestica. Next base: position 128,842,641 of record NC_137456.1, on the reverse strand, counting down.
CAGTTTGGAAGAAGTGTACGTATAGATCACCGATGGCCAAATAGTGTTCGTAGGTTTCATTAAGAAAATTTCCCTCGACTGACACACAATTTTCCCTCTTTGTATTAAATTTCCCCTAGTTTGTTGAATGTTCAATTTCTATGACAAAACTTATGGGATAGGATTAATTTAGCTATATTAAAGGAAATGCCAACTACATTTTTTTTGCTTCTATTTATTAAATTTTCTTTTCCTTTCTTTTTACGAAAAAAAACAGCCAACAATGGGTCAAATTACGTTTGAAAAGCACACACACACACTCATTATTGCTATTGTATTGATTTATCTTTGGAGAACAAAGAAAAATTTAGGCATTTATATTGGTGAATGACTCTGCGCGAGAATTTCCCTGAATTTTGATCCAAAAAATGCTTTTTTTCCTTTTAGCTACGAAATTTCCCTAAATTAGGGAAATTTCCCTCAAACTACGAACACTTGCCAAATATCGACCCGTGAGTATGTGAATATATTTAATTCGTCCTATGAATATCTATATCTATCTATCATTCTCTCTCTCTCTCTCTCTCTCTATATATATATATATATATATATATATATATATATATATATATATATATATATATATATATATATATATATATATATATATATATATATATATAAATGTATGTATGATTTATTCCATTTTTAAGTTCATGAGTAACAGGAAATGTGTAGCTGGCCATCGTAATATACCTGATCCAAGACTTGATTTTTAATTGTGAAAATATTTAATTTATTTTATTTTTTTGGTTACCAGCGCCATTCTGCAAGGGAAGACCGTTTTGGTACTGGGCTATTTTATTTATTTATTAGAGAAATGCAAATTTTATACAATTATTTTCAAATGTTGGTATCCGATGCCCAAATTGACCTGAACATATTAAACAAGAAGCAGGTTATCCAGAAAAGGAAAGAAAAATAGAAAATGGTCCCCAATCATGGTTTGTATTTTGTCCTGACCCGCAGTGTATATCATTAATTGGCCGTCACTGTTTAACAAGGGCGCCGATCCTGGGGAGCCGGGGGGCCCGGGCTCTCTCAAAGCTCATGCAGGCCTCCCATGTACTTTTATGAACATGTATTTTTTATTGTCATATGTATTTTTTTAATATGAATATACAATATTTGGCATAATTTGAATTCAGTTTATCTTAAAATCTTCATATATGCCTTGTTAGACCCTTGTCTGCAATTAAGCACACATCTGAAGTCCCCTCCCCCTAAAGCTACAGAGGAATCGGCGCCCTTGCTGTTTAAGCCTTTTTTTTCTTTTTTAATGAAGGAAATAATAAATTCAGAGTCCAAAGAAAACTTAAGTTTAGACTGGGAATCGAAGTTGTCTCCTACACCAAAGATACATTAAATAAATAAATAGGGTCTATGAAAGAAGGTTGTAAATATTTTTCTAGCTAACTATGTAGGTTAACTATTTTGCGTTTTGATACACACATCAGTATAAAGTAATACAAACTAAAAGTATTTCTTAAGATACCAGTAGGATACACTTTTTTTTTTTTTTAAATGTAAATTTACTATTAAAAAGTTGGGTTCTGGAGAATCCTGTACTTTTTTATGTTTCTCTATAAGTTTGCTTTTCCATGTCTTCTTTGTTTGCCTGCGTAACAATGCGATGTTCTGACCTTCGAAGAGTAAACGCTACGCTGTTCTTCCAAGTGTTAGCACGAGCCACAACAAAAGGTGCTTTTTTAATTTTTTTTTATTACATCTTCCTTCACCTTGACTCCCGTGTGTTGCGGTCCTTTGTTAACGGACGGGCAGTTGACTCCGCAAACACTGTGATATGATGGGAACAACTCTTTCCTCTCCCCAAACCCCCTTTACTTCCTTGGTCAACTCAAACTTTTCAAGAAAAAGGAGCAAGAAAAAATTAGGCTAACAATGATCTATCACAATGTTACAACGTAAGTCACTTCGCGTGTATCCGCTTTCTTGTTTGTCACGTGTTCACAACTCATTATCTACTGTGTTGAACAAGATGTTACGTTGAGGGCGACATTTCTCAAGTCCAAGAACAGGAGAAAATATAGGATTCTTTATATACTTATGAGATTTTTTTTTCTAACGAAGTTTCTCTTCAAGTTACCATTATTCTAGTGCTATCTATTGTGAGTGTTAGAGTACAAATTTATAAACCTCACAGAAAGTTTGAAACAATAACTGCGATAATTAAATGGAAGTTTTACTTCCCATGGTTATGCCGGGTAAGCTAAAGGAGACGGTAATGATGAGAAATGAAGGAAATGGTGGGATCGAACCAAGGACTCCATGCACCAGAGGTGAGCGCTCCACCACTGAGCCATCGCGACCACATTGTAATAATTAGACATAGTTTGCCACCATTGCCTAATTTGATTTGAGCAGTAGAGAGCCTTACCGTTTGTATACGCTGTCGCCGAATTTTTAATTGTCACAAAAATTACCAGATATGAATTATGCAGTAAACATGTATGAAAAACTGCGTCTAGAATTTACTAACGTTTCGGCATCTCTTTTGCGTGTCTAGGTCTTGTGTAGATAGAAAAATAATAATAATAATAATAAAGTGGGCTTCATTCAATTAGGAGATATCAATAAACAACAATACTACAATATGACGTGTTTGCCGTGAACACTGTCCCTCGCGACGTACGGTACTCAACAAGCTTGCCACCTTCATACCGTATAATCGAGGGCCAACAATTTGTCGTCTAGAAATCAGAAGGGTCACCCATTTTACACTACAACCGTCTACTTAGTTCACTGCACGTTCAAACTGTTCTACTGCTCCTCACGTAGTACGGGGTTTGTCTAACATAATACCACCAATACTCCGACACTGTGGTTGCTGCCTGACCATTTCCAACCTGCAGTCTGACGTGTTTCCAGCTTCATTTATTTCCATTACATTGATAAATATGTGTATTTTGGATTCATTTCAATGTTTACAAATATAGATATACCTAAAGCGTTTTTCACAGTCCTTTGCACCCTTCAAAAACAAACCGCGTAACTTGATGTTGTATCACTGCGCGCACGACTATTTGCTGATTGGTGAAGAGGAAATTGTTTCGTCTGTTTCCTGCAATATTTCTGCTGCAGCACGTGCATGTATTTCTGCTACTGCGATGTGCATTACTCGTCTCACTCTCACACCATTGCCGTGATATAGGGCAAAATACCCAATAGTATATAATCCCCCCTCCCTTAAGAGCAACTGAACATTGTTATTTTTCTCCAAATTGTAATTATAGATGAAATTAAAATGAGTTATGTCAAATTTCAACTGAACGGTAAAGAGATGGCGCTGGTATGTAACAGCAAGCATATTTATCATTATGGGAGATTATTTCTTTTTCATCTATTACCTAAATCATTACTCATATCCATGAAAAACAGGTGGTACTTTTCCCCATTAAGTTCAATTTATTGATGTGCTTTCTTACATTGTATAGCATGCGAATGTACAAATACTAACTTCAGTACTACAAAGTAAGTAAATAAATATTATATGAGAACATGAAAATTAGCTATTCTTCAAGTCTTAATTTTCTTCAAGTGAATTGAACAACGTTGATATCTTTTGATAAAGTATTTGCTTTTCTTCTGCACTTACGGGTTTGCCTTGTTTATGTTTAGCGGAATAACTCGGAGCAGCAGGTAATCTGCTGGCTTCCTTGGGCGACATCTTTAAATTGCCGCGTGCAATTCGTGTGTTTTGTCATTTGTTGTAACATTTTTCTCTTACAAATTTGATTTTGGTTCAAGATTTCGATCCCATATAGATACATACTTTGAGTCGGATCCTAAATGTTCTTACTATTCCTTAACAATACATTAATTACCATAATATATGTCGCATTTGTTGTGTACTATTTGCTCATGGAAGAATAAACTGTTATTAGTAAGATTAGGTAGATCCCTTTTTTTCACTCAGTAACGTATCTTATTTCTGAAAAGCCAAAAATCATTGTAATCCCGGAACACTAGAGAATCCAACCTGATTTTCCTTAGGTCGTAATGATTGCATTCGGAACCTGGAGTTGCTTTCTTTATGGTTGATGGATCTGCTTATGTAGTAGTTTGAACGATGAATTGTATTCGGCAAAGAACCTGTCAGTTGAATAAATATGTTATTGTTAAGTGAATGAAAAAGAAACTGGCATTTTGTATATATAATCAGATGAAAAGGAAAAAAGAACCGCACTATCTCTCTTTCTCCGTCAAGAATAGTTGGAGCGTGACGATTCGGGAGCCACCACTGAAAGTGAAAGAAACACACAACTCACCTTCCATCTTGATTACGTACAATACGTATAACAAATGGAAGATTTTGATTATTAAATACAATTCATCTCATTGTCTCACTTGGGTCCATTATGAGTGTACAACACAACACACTTTATGAATTGTATGTAACTGTGAGTGTTATTTGCTTTCCCACAAACCAACCGACTTCTAAGCTGACAGTTCTTGCGTAAGTACCACCTCAGATTTCTTAGTACCATGCAAGTATTTGTCATTAGGTTCTATTTGTATAATTACATGAGGGGATACTCTGTTTTTTTTTTTTTTTTTCTTTGTACTACATACTAGGGAATGACTCAGTGTTCTTTACGCTTCCTCCTTTCCCAAGATCTTTTTGTTTCATAATATTTCCTAGTATTTGGAGTACACTAGAGATATTCTCCCTTGTACTTCGCGACAAATAGTTTCCGCAATACAACGGCAAACGTTAGAATGAGTTTTTAGTAATAACGCTTTCTTACGGCATCTTTCACGTTGAATGTTACATAGTCAACTACGTTAATGTAGCACAAATTTTACTCTTAATATGATAAATACTGGACGTTAATTCACTAGACTTATCATTTGTTCAATAACAGCTATAGAGATGGTGAATTTCGCTGAATGAGTTTTATTCTACATGTAAGACCTCGGCCAACGTGGACGATTTGCCAAGTGGAGGTAAGACAGCAGCGAGTCATTCTTACTATCAACCAAAGAAATTTTGGCGTGGGAGACCCAGATTCGATTCCTGGCGGGAGCTCATTTGGTTCAGATTCCACGTTAATCAGTAGGTCCCGTCACATATAGCCTCGCTGCTGAAAGGGACGTTAAACTCAAACTCAACTAAAGAAAATATTATATTCGAAGAAATATGTGAAGCTTTTATTAATTCAAACAAAGGTAAACTAATTTTATCGTTTCCCTTCAATTGATGCTCTACTTGCTATTCTGCTACTGATAGTAGACAGAAATCGGAAACATGACCCTTTAAATATTGAGAACTGTTTGTGTTGGTAGGAACAGTGAACTTATCAAAATGATGTCCTTTATTTCTATACCAGTGAATCGTGGGCGAATTAAATCAATATCGTAGTCGAGCACCGCAGCTTTAGATGTAGCTAATTTAATCCCTTACTGAAACAGTCCTGTTGCAGATCATAAATGGAAATCATTATCTAACGACAATAGCTTCTCCAATGAAATACATCGTCTCACTGTTTTGCGTTTGCTTCAAAGAAGTGGTCCGTTTAGTTAATAATGTGTTTTTAGCTGAGTAACTTTTCCTTGTGTGTGTGTGTGTTTTCTACATTTAATTTGAATTAAATTCCCTCAAACAAGCTTGTTACTTTCTGTAATATGTTTCTTTTAACTCACTGACTACCTTTAAACTTAATCCTTTTTTAACTGACCTAGTCACTATGCTATTTGTTTCATCTGTTGAAATTCGTCAATAAGTAAGGGCGCATACTTGCACAAATATGTAAGGGCTTAAAGATTACTTAACATTGTCGAATTCTGATCTATAATATCCATAAGTTTTGATATTTTATTTCAACTACCGAGGCACTTTCAATCAAGGAATTTGATAGCATTTTCTGTACTTTTCAAAGTTTGTTATTGTTTGTTTGTTTTCATATTGAAAAATGGTCCTAAGCAGGTAGTAAAAGTGAAGGGGAACGCAGGGGAATGGTCCTCCACTTCCAGAAAATATCTGTGGCATCCCCCACTTTCTAAAAAAAAAAAAACTATGGGCAAAGATAGGCAAGGCTCCCCCTACCTTTTTAGATGCACTTTTACCTCTGGTCCTAAGTAAAATACATATAAATATATGCACACGGTATCAGAAAATGTATTAAAACTAATATGCTCACACGTAGTAATAGCTTTTAATATGCTCACACTTAATTCTTATGGACTCTCACGAACCTATTTTTAAAATATTATAATACCTCTTTCTTGTTACCAGTCCTCTGGAAGATTCATAAATTGAATACATTCTGAAAAGAAACAGGCAATATTTCTCTGCTTTCAAATTCGATATATAGAAGTTTTCTATTTGGTCGATATGTTCATGGCAAGTAACGTAGAACCTGAACACTCGAGTCTTGATTTGACACTTTGAATATGGGCCTGTTCAGAATCTAGTGCCATCTGCCGCACGTATTGCAAAGTTAACTGAGAATTTTGATATTGAAAGGAATCCTGATTCAAAGTAGTATATAATTTGAAAATTGAAATCTTATGTGAGTATATTGTACGAGTATATTAGTTTATTTTGAAAGGGACAAGAATGAATTTTCATTAACTTCCCTTCTTGCACCAAGATTCGTGTAGTTCATTCAGAGGACATTCTTCTTTGCAATGAATTTTGAAGGTTCATCCGTTTTCCTTGTAATGACAAGAAAGAAAGAAAAAAAGTTAATATCTTTTGTTTCCGTTTCATGTTCAGTGCTTGTTGAGAATGTTGACCTTCCGATAATATCTCACTTATGAACCGTAACTTTATTCTTCCCTTAGACTATGTTTTCATGAGTTGGAGATGATTGTGTGCAACCTTTACTTTACTTCCAGTCTGCTGTAGCTCTTCCTCTGCTCTACAAAGCGTAGTTCCCAAATTAAACGACTGTCGTGATTACTTTTCAATTACCAAACGCGAAGGAAGACTCGGTATGTATGTCAGAAATGAACAATTTACTTCAGTCCTCCAAGATCAAGATTCCTAACTCTTACTTTCGGGTGCAGTTTTTCGTTGTTTTCTTGTTTGCTTGTTCCGATGGGGTAAGTTTACTATTTTGATCTCAAATTTGCTGTCCTAATGTGACTGATTGAATGTGTTTTTGATTTTGTTAGCCTTTTGGTTCTATTTCGAAATACAAAAATCAAATTACAAATTAAACTATACGAGGACAGCAGTATTTACCTGTACGTAGTTCCTGAAGGCAAGAATAGATGGATGGGATTAGAATTTAGCGTTCCTTTCAGTAACGAAGCCAAGGGGTCCGAACTACATAAGCTCTCACCGGAAATCGAAACCGGATCTCCCACGATAAAGGTGCGTACGCTAACCGTAAATAGCCATGAGGGACTTCAAGGTAAGAATGAAGTGGCGTAGTTGCATTATCAAATTATTTACTCATTTCTAAAATAAATAAATAAAATAAAATAAAATAAATCTTTAAGTTTTACGTCCCACGATTATGCCGGCTAGGTAAAGGAGACGGTGATAAGAAATGAATGAAATGGTGAAATGAAGAAAGTGGGAGGAAACGAGAGAACCACGAGAAAACCCACGCATGCGGTGTTTGTCCACCACAAAGCTCACTTGGCGCGAGCTGATATCGAACCAAGGACCCATGCACCAGAGTGAGTACTCTACCACTGAGCTACAGCGGTCCTTATTTACTCATCTCATTTATTGTTTACATTTCACTTCCAACGACGGCTCTTGAAAGAAATCACATGGGTGAAGATTACAGTTTTATAGCTACACTCTAAGAGAAGAAAATAAACATAATATCCCACTGCTTGTATACACAAATCAAGACATTAAGTAAGTTTTTCTTAACGTGTAACGATAAAATTACAATTTTTACCGATGTGACTTGCCTCAAGAATCGCCGCTGTTTTCTTGAATTCAGTTATCAGGAACAGGAAGATACGGAGGGGGGATGTCCTGGGAGTCCGGTCCCCTCCCAAAATCTCGACTTTTCCGTAAATTTAGTCTAATCTCAGGGGTGACTTAATCCTCCCAAAACGTTGAATGCCCCCGAAATAACTTACTGTGCAGTGCTTGAACAGGGGTATAAGTATATTTAAAAAAAATGATAATCTGTCATAATATTAAACTCCTCACATTACAAATCGTAGGGCCTCAGACTGTCATATAGATGACTTTTCTTAAAACTGACTGCTGTGTTGAGCAGATGAATCATTCACTATATTGAAATAGAAGATTGCTAATTCTTATTTTATTTTTATTTTTTAAAATCTCAATTGCCTCATGATATTGGCTCAAAACATAAAAAAATAATGTGTTTACCTCACATGGAACCTAACCTAGAACCACACAGAACATTAAAAAAAAAAAAAAAAAAAGCTAATCGGGAGCACTTAATTAGGGCAAAATTTATAACGGACTAGCATATATTACCCGCTTCGCTGGGTTAAAATGAAAATTTAAGTGCACAACTCCGTATTTCATGTGTTTAGTACCCGTGAAATATGCTGTTTTCGTTTTTAATGACATCGATTTAAACGAAATCGGAAAGATCATTGATCATCTTGTCTTGGCGACCCCGAAAACCTTGGATTCGATACTAATATTGGTTATTTTCGATCATATATAACCGAATTGGGGCTTGAATTTGAGTTGCGGGGTTGAATTTGAATATAAACGGGATCGAAAGTATCGCTGTTCACCTAAGCGACCCAGAAAACTATAAATTCGACACTGATAATGGCCATTTTCGATCATTCTTATATATCTCTTTCTCCCCTTCTCCCAAGTGGCGGGACTGAAACCGGATCCGAAATGTCACTGTTCATCTGAATGATCCCGAAAACTATGGATTAGACACTAATATTGGTCATTTATTATTATTATTATTATTATTATTATTATTATTATTATTATTATTATTATTATTATTATTATTATATGGCGAGGTACGAGCTATACAAATTTCAAATGGGGTGAAATACGTTTCTCTCTAAACAAGATAACTTTTTATCTATAACAGCTAGGGGGCTCAAATTTGGTATATAGGTACCTTAGGTCAATACCAAGATCCAATAACCGAACCAGCCATCTAGGGCCACTCTGAAGGTTAAAAGGTCAAATTGAAGACTTTGGGGCAAATCCCGTCAAGTCTAGTGAAAGTGTAAAGGAGATAGCTTCACAAGGGTTTCTCGTCATCCGATTTTGTTCAAACTTGACACATATATACTAGACCGAAAATAAATCGACACTATTTTTTTTTTCTTTCGGAAAATAGGTTAAGGGGGCAAAGGGTCCCTTTTCAAAAAAAGGGTCCTCTTGATTAAAAGGGCCAGTTTAAAGAAACAAAACTCTGCCGATGCAAAAATGACTTCAAAATAGGAAATACGGGTTTTGTCGCTTTTGCGAGAAAAGGGTTGCAGGGGACAATGGCCCCCTTCGAAATGACAAATTACTCCGCACAATCCTTACGGAAATTGGATTTAAATGTAATTGCTTCAAACCGTGATATGTTGTACATATGATGTTTCTAAGAAAAAGTCTTAACGGGCACAACCACAAATCACTGTCGTTTGGCCACTACGAGGCCAGTTTTTTGAAGGCAACCGAAGATAGTGATGTTCTGTATTTCGGTGAAAATGACTGAAACTGTGATATGTTGTAAATGTGATCCTGAGAAAAAGTGTTACTGGGCATAACCACCAATCATTGATCGTTTGGCCACTACGAGACCACTTTTCTGAAAGCATCCGAAGATAGTGATATTTTGGATTTTGATATGACAACTTTTAAAATTAAAGTTGTCATTTTTAGCATCTCATCAAACAGAAAAAGAAAGTAGCAGGAAATATATTGAACACACACATCGAGGTCGGATGACTGCACCGATACATTACTCGAATTTCATATGATTCGAAACCTTTTCCCTTTATATATATCTGTCCATACTTCCTTTATGTCCATACTTCATGTGTGCGTGATTTCGTGTGCGATTCACTGTGGGAATCGGAATATTTAACTCGAATACAAGTTCGAACAGAGATACGGGTCCCACTTGAAACAGTAGCTCCCGTCTCATATATTTTCTGCGGTGAAAAGGCACATTAAGTTTCAATCGAGGAACTAACCAAATATATAATATAATATAGCTTGCGATTTCACTTATTACATACTTTCTCTCTAAATATAATAAGATGTTTTGTTTTTGTCCCATTATCATTTTGAAACAAAAAATTAAATAAAATTAACCCTACCATATCATCTCTTTAATTAATGCATGCTTTATTTCCTTGGATATTAAGTATATTACTATTATACTTCCCGTGAAGAAAACTGAGTTTGCCATTCTCTATAAATTCGCAGTACAGCCCTACTTGAATATGCAGCTACACCTTCTTCATAGTTGTATGTTGTGACTGAGGAAGACAAGAATGTGCCAAATTAATTTAGTTTTGCGGCATCCGGAATATTCAGCCACTTCACTTTTAGATATTATCATTCTTCACTTTAAATGTGTAATACGGATGAAAATATATACAAAACCGGAAAATAAATCTAAGTGTGTACTTTTGTAGGAGTAACTGATTCACCACTTGTATGTAAGATGTCGTAGAAATTAACATTACTATGGGATCCTATAGTGTGATAATCGAATCCAACGATATCAGTTCTAAGATCATGCTTTATATTATACTTTTATTTTTTTCTTGGTCTACCCAGGGGTAAAAGTGAGGGGAAATGCGGGTGGATGTCGTTCTTCCACTACCAAAAATATGTATGGCGTCTCTCCACTTCCTGAAAAATTACAATGCGCAAAGATAGACACGGGGGACGGAGTGACGTCATGCGTCCCCTACCTTTTCAGATCCACTTTTACCCCTGGGTTTACCCCAAGGTTTCTCTCTACTTCGACTGAAACTTCATATGCACGTTACATGCGAGGGACGTGTATCGCTCATTTTGGGATTCTCTTATTAATCGCTTATATTCCTTGCCTAGTATGTTGAAAGTTCCGCACCATGTAACTTTTTCCATTAGTCTGTTTGATACCAATATTTGATACAAGAATAGACTATATCTCAATTTTAATGTTTACCTAATTTTATAATGTAGTCATAACTGTTACATGTGCTCGTTTAATTCAATAGATACTGTATTCCGATATTAACAGAGGAAAATCATATTCACGGAGAAATTAAATGTCGACTAAAAGCAGGGAATTCGTGTTACTATTCGGTTCAAAATCTCTTGTCGTCGCGAATTCTGTCGAGGAATTTGAAACTTAAAATATACAAAACGATAATCATGCCTGTTGTTCTGTATGGCTGCGAAACATGGTCACTTACTCTGAGGGAAGAACATAGACTGAAAGTATTTGAGAACAAGATCCTGAGACGAATATTCGGACCCAAGAGGAACGGGAATGGGGAATGGCGGAAACTTCATAACGAGGAACTACATAATTTATATGGTTTACCCAACATTGTTAGGGTCGTCAAGTCTAGGAGGCTTAGATGGGCGGGTCATGTAGCTAGAATGGAAGAAAGTAGAGACGCTTTCAAAGTTTTGATTGGAAGACCAATCGGAAAACGACCATTAGGAAGACCTAGGCGCAGATGGGAGGACAATATTAAGATGGATCTCGCAGAGATTGGAATACAGAGTAGAAACTGGATGCAGTTAGCTAAGGATAGAAGTCAGTGGAGAGCTTTTGTGAACGCGGCATTGAACCTCCGGGTTCCATAGGCCATAGAGTTAGTTAGTTAGTTAGATACTGTATTCCGCTTCAACACAAAGGATATGATAATTTGGTACTATAATAAAAGCTGCGAAGTGAAATTTCATCCCTTGGAGTTTTTTTTAACAATATTTTTTTTAATATTCGAAAAAGAATGGTTTAAATTGTACCTAAAACATGGCTTTTTGTACATCACTCAGAACACAAAGTGTACAAGGTGAAAGTTTTAGCGGAGACCTAATAATTGTCCTTCCAATGTATTTTATAGGGAGGGAAATATTCAAACTAATTCAAATTTAAGAGATGAATATTAAAATTATAGTCTCTTGTATTTGAAAAAAATAGCGGAAAGCAAGGGCGCCCATCAGGGGAGGCAAGGTGGGGCGCTCGCCCCCCCCCCTTAGAGGAAATTGTGCTTCGGAAGATCGAAAACCCAATAGATATTTTAGAATAGTTACAGCAAAATTTGAGACTACATTTGTAATGTCGCTTATACTTGCCCCCCTCTTGGAAACCACAACATGGGCGCCCTTGGCGGAAAGTGCTGCCGTCTGTTGGTGATCCTTTATTTTCCTCTGTGTCAAATTAATGTTTAATTTTTTTTTTTTTCATAGCTAGACTAAGTCCAAAGCTTAACTTTGACGGCCTCCTAACTCGGAAACTAAAGGTCTTCACAGGAAAATATTTCATATGTTTATTAAACCAGGTCAAAGTCTATCTCTATGCAAAGTTTGATCAAGATTGGATGAATTCTGCATATAGATCCTTGCGATTTTTACCTTCTTTCTTTTAAAGAAGGTTCAATTAAACTGAGGATAGATATGACTCAAGAACACTTATTTTATTTAAGAATCAAGCAAATAGCTTACCGATAGGGAATAACCTGCATACATACTTTCCTTCTTTCACCGGGCTTAACCTAAATTGGACAGCATGAGAAATTGTTGTCTTTTCGTATTGGAATACCTACTTAATTGAATTTTTTTCCTACTACTAAAATGAATGTCCTTTCTGATTTAAAAAAAAAAAAAAAACCTCTAATACTGCGTTTTCACTGCCTATTTATAAAGCAAATAGAAAAAATACAAAATAAGGAAGAGTTAGTTACCCGAGAAGACAATAACTTTGTATAGCACTTCAAGGTCCCGTAGGAAATGTGACACTCGGTACGTTCCATAACTGTTATTTAATTTCCAATAAAATATAATTAATGGTAATTGTATATGAGCACGTGCCATATTTTAATGTAGCTTCGTTTTCATTGTTTCTCATGAATAAATATGTGCTTTACTTTCTCTACTTTCTGTAAACTATTTGTTCTGTTTACATTCTTTTAGTTAACAAAAGAAAAATTCTATTGTGACTCGTGTTACTTACATTTCCTTTTTAACATTAAACGTGTACGCAGTCTTTATTTAATACGCTTTGAGCTAGAATAAAGACAAAATCAAATTGTTAGTTTCTTTATTTATTTTAAAACAAATTCTTAAAATGATTCAATTTACTTTTAACGCTGACTCAATTGTGAAAAATTAGGTTTTATTTACAACAAATACGCATAACTCTAAATAACATCAAGTGAAAACATTAAAAATTTCAGTTTAAAAATTAATGACAATTTTAGCTTTATATATATATATATATATATATATATATATATATATATATATATATATATATATATATATATATATATATATATATATATATCATTAGCCATAGTGTATACCAGCAGCACACTGACACGGGAATTCTCCGGGTCCGGCCCCGCCAAAAGAACTTCCTAACTCAACATACATTTGTACATTTTCTCAATAAAACTTTACTTGTTTAACAGGGAAGTGATTGATGTAGAATGATAATTTAACCTTACACTTCATCTGTACTATTTCTCTTATAAAAACAATATATTTCTATCATTTTTTTTCTGAAAATGTAGATGGCAGTATTTTACAATTACTTATCGTCTTTTCGGGTGCAGAATAATACTAGTTCAATACTACATAGACGTAGTGGCTTCTAGGATTGAACCCTTCTCTCTCCCCCCCAAAAAAGCTTGGACTCCTCCCAATAAAAATTTATGGGTGCGCGCCTAGTGTATACTATCCTCTTGTTAATGTTACAATAGATGTTTTAGTATCAGTTTTACTTTGAGTAGCGTCTTGCTGAACTTGTTATTGTTGGCCAAAATTACATATTTTATTGCCAATTTTCATTAAACTTTCTCGAAAACAACGCATGAAAATTTGTCCTCAAGCATGCCATTATGTTCAGCTGAGTGAGATCTATCTATTGACATATATATCATTTTTGGACTTTTTTTCGTATTATATTCTCATACTATTACAAAATGTATTTATTTGACATTTAGCGTCCTTTTTTTTGCATCTAACTTATATGAGACGTGAAACCACATAAACTGTCACCAGCAATCGAAGCCGAGTCTCTCTCATGGAAGGCGAAAGCACTAACCATTTAGCCCGGAGGAAACCGCTGTAAGGTACTGGATAAAGATTTGAAGATTATCTATCAAATTTAAGGATTCCGTAACTTGCTTTGAATGTGGGAGTCCCTAGTTCTATTCACGTTGAGAGTTCTTATGGTTGCATCCCATCTTAAAATGTAAGCTCACCTTTTTTATATATATAACCTCGATGCTGAACGGTGTACTAGATTCCAAATCAACACACGATCAAAAATATGTAAAATTAATTAAAAAATATATATATATATATATATATTTTTTTGAATTAGCGCAATAAGCTACAAACATTTGCATATACAGTATGTGTAAAGTGCATAGCATAGTTAAAGAAGAAAACAATATAATTTTGTATTTCTGCTATGTGTATTCATAAATACTTGGTTTAAAGAAGTTTGTTTGCTCTGTCTGTCCGTGTGTTCAGGAGATAGAAAAACTCAAGAACTAGTTGGTGGATCATCAAATTTGGCCACAATGTAGAGGGCCAAAAGTTTGGGATTGAGTCCGTTGATAGAGGTCAGTCTAGCTTGATCTTAAGATCTGGACAGTGAATAATCGGTTCCCCATGTATTCCTATGAAAGTAATTATGAATGTCACCCTTGCTTGATAGGCTAACCGCAATGCTGTTAAGATTAGCAGGTTGGTATAATGTTCAGGATGCAAAATACTGATTTGGCCGTGGGATACAGTACTAAATAAAATAAAAATTTCTTTTTACTCGGCATATATAAAGACTTAAATATTTTATATTTTCATGTCATCTTAAAATATTGGTTTTTAACTATTTATTCATTTTCTTTTAATTTCAGGTAAGATGCCATATTTAACATAGATTTCGTAAGTAACATTTATTTTGTTAAGGAATATGGTTTACCAAAAACCAAAACGAACTCCTTCACATAGTGTACACTGTAAAATTGGTCCTTTTTTAGTTTCGAAATCGAAATGTAATCCTTAATTTAGGTGTCGTGTGTAATTAACTCTTTTACACTAAAAAAAAAAAAAATAATAATAATAATAATAATAAATAAAATAACTTACGAAACGAATGAAAGTGGAATAAAATCGAAAGAATTATTGAAAAAGGGGGATGTATTCTAAATGCTATGAGAAAACCACGAACACAGTTTTAACAAGCACAGAGCCCAAAGGACATCAGTCAGCATCCAACACGAATCCAGTTGTAACATCGTTTCTTTCTCTTTTTCAAAGTTATTTATTATATGAACGAGACATTGTATAAAGAAATTAGCGACTAATTCCCATGTGTGCCTATAGCTTACCCTTTGATAGAATCCATGGTTTGAATATGAATGTTTGTATACGCTACTTGTGTGTTTTCAGATCTATCAATTTTTAAAAAAAGTGAGATGTCATTTTGATTCAAATTTAACCAAATTGTTTGCGCAAGCGCCTTTGGTATACGTGATCCGGGTTCAATTTTCAATGCAGTTTTGTTGTCGACACGCCATCTTGACCATAACAACGTTTATTTCGTTTATTTAAAGGTCTTTTGGTGACATTGAGATGACATACTCGTATAATCAACACTAAAATAGCAAATAAATTAGAAACTATCATATCCTCTCAATAGTCGCAACAAGTCTAGTTCAGGACACTATAATCTAATTCTTTTCTATAAAAATAGTTCATCAATCTGTTTTTGAGTAGACATATGAATTTTATTAAGCATAAAAATATAGTGATTGATGTAAATGGTTGGTAGGTTTTGTTTATATATATATATATATATATATATATATATATAATATTTGAGCTACAGTATTATTAAGACTAGCAAGGAAAGTTTTGATTTTATCTGCAAATTAATTTTGAGTTCTGACACAAATGTAATAAAGTAAACTGTAATAGAAATTACTTTAATTTTACAATGACGGATCCCTGCAAATAGATGATGGATTACTACTATACAGGAGAGAGTTTTCGTGCTTAGCAATGCTTGTAAAATTAAAGTAATTTCTCTCTATCTTCTCTTTTTTTTTTTTTTTTTTTAATTTCTTTCTTCGTAAATGTTCAGAAGGATTTCCTTTGTGGGTTTTCCCTACTTTTCCTTCTACATTTCGATAATTAGTCAGAGAAAGAACTTATCCATACATATATGTGAAGCATATCCACACACTCTCTCTCTTTAACAATGTACGTTAAAGAAGTAACTAAATGTGTGTCGTATTGAAAGTGTAAACATATTTAGTAGTATAGGCATGAAGAAGAGACTCTACTTCATTTACTCGCGAAAACTTGCTTTCTAGTAGTCAAATTTTAATGAAAGAGAGAATGAAATGTTCATAGAGAGATACGTTTCTTTGTTTATGAACAATCAATAACTGTTAAATTTCTCTTCAGTTTAAGAAATTCCATCTCACAGAAGCTGCTCAAATAAAAATGGTTCAACCTCGTTGTTCTTCCCGTCGACCAGTGGTATATTTAGGGGAGGCTATCGGACTCAACCTTCCTCCGAAATAATCTTGTTATTTTTTCGCATTCCACGTACAACAATAATCCTTCTTATCACTTCTAAGAATTTCATTGACTTTCCATTTTCTTTGCTCTTTGTTCAGAAATAATACTGTATTTGTCAAATTTTATTCAATGTAAGAACTGCGTTCTTTTTTTTTCCTTTCTTTCTTTCGTTCATCTACTCTTCTGTTTCTTTTTCTTAGCTGTTACTTTCTTTCGTTTCTCCTATTATACTTTCGACTGTTGTTAGTTGTGATTCAAGTCGGCCGTTGTCATTAACACCAAAACGAAGAGGAGCTGATAAGCGAAACTAGAGTTCCACACCAACTAGCACGAATATCAACATAACAGAACACTAGTTATTATAGAAAAGAACTATTTACATCGTTTAGTTATAAAGAAAAGTAAATGTTTGAATTAAAGAAAGTAAAGATGAGGGGATATACGTAGCCCGGGAAATTAGGTAGGCCAAGAAAATGCTTCTTTTTTCTTCTATGAATAGAATAAAAGGTTAAATTCACTGCTACATTTTTGTGTGTATCATATCACATAAGATTCACCAGTCTGCAATTCTTGTCATCAAAACTGCAATCAGTATATTTCAGCTTCAACTTGTCTCAACATTTTCTTTCAGGTAAAGACGTACACATAAAAGCTGAATGTTTCCATTTTTTCTAATGAGATGAGATTACTAATATTCAACATGTGTTTGCAGGAGCGTTATTTCAGATTTGCCTGGGGGGTAAGGTCCTCCACCGACATACGAGTTTCACGTTTTTTTCCTAGAATATTAGTAGACAATCGATTAAACTATATTTAATTCTCACTCAGGTGGGCAATTATCCCCTGCTTCCCAGTATTGTGCATTGACTCCCGAAACAAAATCATAGATACGCCACAGCTGTCGATCATTTCAATATGGATTCGAATAAGCGATTTTTTTTAAAAAAAAAGTATCATATTCCTTCCTGCATTTATCATATTATTGTCAGTCTTTTATTTTGTAGTAATTAGGTAATGTAATATATGAAAAAAATGTTAAAATAACTGTTAGAATCATTGTATTACTTGAAATATAGAATAAGGCAAGGTAGGTACGTTTCTACACTACCATTAAGATTTTTAAAATTTATTTTGCTTTAGTATTTTCGAAGTGAAGAGCATTTTATATGAATATTGTTCCCTACTAACTGTTTCACAGTCAAATTGTTTAACAGTTCTCTGCGGGGAAAGTTTGCGACAGCTGATTGATTGATTGAGACGTTAATGGAGACATCAACTCCGAGATTATTTGTTACCGTCACGAAAAGCCAATGGTCGACACATCTTTCTAATATATATAAAAGCTTCGAAATAATAATAATAATAATAATTTACCGATTAGAAATAAAAATTCTGAAAAAGATGTAAAGACAAGACAGGCTGAATGAAATAATGAAATGACGCAACAAACTCTATAAGAAGTCAAAAACTAAAACAGAAGTTGCGAAATGCTAAAAGAATAAATAACAGAAAAAACATATAACAAGAAAATAATAATAATAATAATAATAATAATAATAATAATAAACGCAAAAGTAAAAGCAAGCCTCAAAGAATTTGCTACACGTTTTACTCAGCGAAACATTAATTAGCTAACATTGTCTTATGAAACTTCAATCATATGTGTGTGATTAAATGTTTAGCAAAAACGTGTATCATAAACATTAAACTCACTAAATATTTGTTAATGAATTTTTAAAAGCTATATAGACGTTAATCATTAAAAAAAAAAAAAAAGTTTTTCTTTCTGACACTTTAATTTATGATTTTCGCATACTTTTAAGTGTAAAGCTACATTACAATACTAATTTCAGTCTTATTAATTGGTCGAATAGATCATTTATTGCAGCACTATTTGGCGGTTTAAATGAAATTGACCATTCACCCAAGCCCAACTTCTTTATTAGATTTTTTGTCTTTCTGGAAATCTTACTTTGTTTTCTCTTCTTCGCTTCTGTGCGCCCATAGCTAAGTTATCGTCTCAATGTCAGTTAATCTAGGACGCAAATGAAGTTTATGAATCTACCTTCATTCACAATAAATATTATTGGTATTATTTGAATTTTAATGACTCAGTCCTGGTCATGTCAGACAAATTTTTAACCAGGATTTGTCCACACATTTCATTACATAATGAACTAGAACAATTACAACTTAGATATGAATAATGATTCTATTGTAGACTTAAGAATATGTAAGTAAAAGACGGTTTTTGTTTAAACTTAAGACTGAATCTCTAGAAGAGATATTGTTTTATGATCTAGGTATCGTGTGTGTTCTTTCTCTGGGGGTTGGTTAAGAAAAAAAAACTGCTCTTTTCATGGTTTTGGAACATTGTCCGTGTTAAATTAACTAAATAGAGACTTCTTTCAAACGCACTGAATTAAAATGAATCTATGCGGGTTGTACATTTTAATTTCTCACTTCTTTTTCTGACATCAGGTGTTGAGAAATGCCTTCACGTTACAGGTTTACCAGCTGACGGTCGGTTCGTGCAGAATAATACTAATAACAAATGAAATTATATGTGTGGACTCATTGAATTAAAATTGACTATCATAAGACACCTTGTACTTCGTGTATATATATAATACACCTGCAGGATGGCATGTGCTGGCTGCTGAGAGATTTTATGGGGATCTATTAGCAACATGAAAGAGCAGAAAATTGAGGCAGAAAGGCATTGAACGAATGTCTTCGACAACTAGTCCCGCAGCGGTCATTTATCATCAACAACCCTCTCACAGGAAAAATGGGAGTTCGCCTCTCAGCACAACCGATTCGATCCCGGAACTACAGAATTGTTTTGTAGTTGGCCATCTCGTGGATCAGCAGCTGCCAATTGTTTTTGCCGTGAGCGAAAGGCGTCCACTTTCACTGTTGAGAGGGAAAGTGTGTATATACGGTATACTGGTATAGTATCAGAAAGAGGGAGAGAGATGGAAAGTGATCGACCAAACAACACGTAATATTTGTAGAACGTAAATCACTGGTTGGAATGGTGTCATGCATCGCCACAACAGAGGGAGAAATGTTCGTTGCTTATCGAAACAACCATCATTAACATGCGATTGAGATGATTCAGTTAGATAGTTTCAGTTGTATGCATGCGATAACCCCTATGTCATTACGAGTATTATATTTTTGCCAATATCTCCGGGAGTAAGCGATTTCTTTTTTCTTTTTCCTATTTAGAATATTTTGAGAAGTAAATAAAACACTTGTTATATCAGGCAGAGAATATAATCACCCATATTTCCTTTCGTTTACCATTGTTTATACCAAATGATAGGTTGAATACACAAATGTGCTTCTAAATTCGCAGCTGGTGGTAGGCGTTTTTATGACTATGTTATGACTTCTTACCATTCAACAATGGCATTTGGATTCATGTTTTTTTCATTTCCACTTCCTCTCGTCTTAAAGTGTTACAAGAGATATTTTGGTTCCATTGTTTAAGAGATAAGAAGGAAAGAATTGTTGATATCAAGAGGAGCACAAATACATCATTTATTCATGTTTATTCTCGCCCTGGTCTGAATGATCGAGAAATACTTGCTGTTTACATTTGTGTAAATGAATGATTGTGCTGGTATTCAAAAATGATTAATTTCAAATGAATGTGCATGAAAAACATCCGATATCTTTGAAAGCTTGCAAGAGTTGTGTACATAATACGTCTTACTGTATAGTCTACTAGTTGAAAATAAAGGGGAAAATATGCTACTTTTATTGTAATTAGGATATTTCTAATGAAAGAGTATTCTTATACGTGTTTCATGAACCTCTACCTACAGACTGAAAGTTAAGATGGGCGTTGGAAGATTTTTTTCTTCTTTTTTCTAACATGCTTCCGGTTACAGCATAAAAATAAACATTTCGCATTGTATGCGTTATTTATTACCGAACTAAGTAACTTATTTGCCTCCTCCGTTTGTGCTTTCTAGTGGCGGCTCTTGAAGAAAGTCACATCGATAAAAATATTACTACAAGATAAGGGAAGAAAGTTTCAGAAATACACGAATTAGTAGTCTACGTTAGATAAGCTTTTCTTCCCTTAAAATAATTTGTAGCGATAACAAAAATCAGTTTCTTTTTTACCGATGTGATTTCCTCGAGTGTCGCTACTGGTGCTGTCTTAGATTTGGGAAAAGAAACTAGATACTGTATTCTCAGGCACATAATTGAATATATATGGTGGAATGACAACGAAGGAGGGGAAGAAGAGAACAACATGATAAAAGGTATTTAGGCGGATTACTTCAAGCCGATAGGTGAGCTGGGGGCCGTAGTGTACAGGATGTAAGAAACTATTTGAACAAACTTCGGGAGCTGATTCCTGACACTGAAACAAGCAAAAAAGTCCTCTGGAACTTTGGTCAGTGGAAGTAGGGATCTCCATTATATATTCCCCAAAGGAACGTAGGGATCTCCTATAACCTGGCAAGTAATCTCTACGTTCCTTTGGAGAATCCCCCTCACACACATCTTGCGGAGATTTGAAGCATACATTTTTCAATCGAGCAGTATGACTTCGAGTGTCATGTTCTAAACCGCACTCTCTACATTGCGTTGTGTTTGAATTACATACAGCCCTCTGAAGTTCATTTTTCCCACGCTTTTGGCACTTTATATCGCCGAAACTGGTCCAAAAGTATGTATATACCCCTGCATTGATCAAGTATAACATTCTAGTGTATGAGTTTATTTGCCTCGGCTGTTCCGAGCTTAAGATGTAAGTAAAACACATTAAGAACAAATAATAAAGAAACTAAGTCTACCTGTTGGATAACGATAAGAAATGATATAAAATGCAATGAGCTGATCAGTACGGTACTGTATACCTACTTTTGGGCCACCCTGTATATATATATATATATATATATATATATATATATATATATATATATATATATATATATATATATATATATATATTACTGGTCAAAAGTTTAAACCCATTCTTGGATTTGGTAGAAATGAATAAATAACACAAGTGTTAGGTTGCGAATAGCATTGAAACAGCTTTATATTGAAAAAGAAAACTACACTTTCCCGTAACAGATGTAACATGTACAGGTTATGCGTTTTTATTGCCAATTTTCGATTCTTCGAAATATCCTCCTTTTGCCTGGATCTCAGCAGCACATATCCTTGACGTTCTTGCTATTAAGTTCTTTCAAGTTTTGGGTGCAATGTTAGTCCAGCAAGTTTGTAAAGCTTCCCACAGTTGATCCTTATTAGTACACCGCACTTTTCGAACATTTCGCTCCAATTCATCCCATAAGATTTCGGTAGGGTTGAAGTCAGGAGATTGAGGGGGGACAGTCTATGTATTACAATAGATTTTGACTTTCTTTTGTCGCAATGTAGTTTCCACACAATTTCGATGCGTGTTTTGGATCATTATCGTGCTGGAAAACAAATCCAGGACCCACGATCCGCTACCCACATGGAATAGCATGACACTGCAAAATGCTGTGATAACTTTTTTTTATCCATCACTCCCTCAATTCGTACGATATTTCCAACTGTACTGGCGGCAAAACAACCCCAAACCATAACGGAGCCTCCCTCATTCTTCACAGTCGGTATAAAGCATTGCGGTGCCATGCGTTCACCAACCAAACGATGAACATACTGCTTAGGTTTATTCCCCCACAATTCAAATTTTGATTCGTCACTGAACAACACTGGACCATCATTCCAGAGATCAGTTTTTTCTCCCATTAAAATCATTTCACTTAGTTTTGTTTCCTTTTTTTTTTTTTTTTTTTTTTTGTTTAAGCAGCTACTCGCCCTTTTAACCCATATTGACGAAGTTGGCTTTGCACAGTACTCACAGACACAGGCTCCTGTCTAATGGCATTTAGTTCCTCGCAAATGTCTGGAGCTGTGAGAGTCCTCTGACGCTTACTTTGAACATCTGAACTGAGATGTCAGAAATACTAATGGATGTATAATACCAAAAGAAATAAAATGTCCCAAGAAAGATGTGTCCAAAGAAGCTATGGACGCAGTGAAAATTTGAGAGTTTCGGAATAAAATGATACGAGTATATATGTTTAAAAATAGCATATTTCTCTCAGGTAAACGCCGAAAATAGGAAATCATATTTTCGTGCAAAGTCCCATTCTTTTGCTTTGTAGTCCTTTGATTTATTGTAGTTACTTACTTACTTACTTACTTACTTACTTACTTACTTACTTACTTACTACTACTACTACTACTACTACTACTACTACTACTACTACTACTACTACTACTACTACTACTACTACTACTACTACTACTACTACTACTACTACTACTACTACTACTACTACTACTACTACTACTACTACTACTACTACTACTACTACTACTACTACTACTACTACTACTACTACTACTACTACTACTACTACTACTACTACTACTACTACTACTACTACTACTACTACTACTACTACTACTACTACTACTACTACTACTACTACTACTACTACTACTACTACTACTAATAATAATAATAATAATAATAATAATAATAATAATGTAGTACAGGAGAAGGAGTTAAATACCATTTTATAAATTGATTTTTTCGCAGGCTTTTCCTGCTTAGTTTGAACAAAAATTTAAAGAAAAGCAGTTACAGTTGACCTGGGGTTAGGAACTTTATTGGTTCCGTTACGTTGTTTGTAATCCGAAATGTTCGTAAATCGGAGTCATTTTCTCATCGAAATTAATGTAAAGAAATAATCCGTTGTAGCCACAGAAACATGGTATTTGTAGGTTGTTTTCTCATTTTAAAATGTTTTCTCTGTGATGAAGAATATACTGTAGAATGAAACTAAATTTTCCTTTTTAAAGACATAAAAATAAGTAACACAAACAGAACAATAGGAAAACTAAACAAAAACTACACAAAGTACAAAAAAGAACAGAAGGTAATTGTTGAACATATAACTCTGATATATAATTATCTACGCCAAACACGCATAAGCACTCGTAAATGCGTGAAATTGTTGATATTGGCGTGTGTGTGCGTTTATATCCTTAAATATTGTTTATAAGCAGAGGAAAAAGTTGTCCACAAGACGTTTGTAAACCAAATTGTTCCAAAATCAAGGGATTCGTAACTCGTGGGTCTACGGTGTTTTATGTTGAATTTTTGATGGAAATTGAGAACAAATAATTCTGAAGGCGGGGTAAAGTAATTGGCTTCCCTCACTATTTTGAGAATTAATTTATTTACAATCTGAGATAAAATTGATAATGTATTATGTAAAATCAGACACAATGATAAGTAATGCCAGCGAGAATGAGATGATACAATTTTGTTTCTTTCCCCTTTCAGTCTCTTTAAAATGTTTTCCGGGCACTTCTTCTTGAGAAATATTAATTCATGTTTCTTTTTTCTTTTTTTAATTATGTAATCAATGAGAAATGTGTAGCATAGCTTATTATATTTAAATGCTCTAAAATTAAGACCATTTCAGAACGGAGGAGTAGCTTTTTCCCTCATCTTATGTTAAAAGTGAAAGCTAATGTAAGTGCAATTTACTTTAAAAGCTATTGTTCTGGTTTTCTTAATTTTCTAGCATTCGTAATCTCAATCAAAGACAACATATGTCATGGCTCTTAATACTTTACCCGTTTTAATATACAATATAAATGTATTCCGTCAATTTTTTTTCAATGAAATTAACAAACGTGTTTTATAACACGTTTTTTTTCCTTTTCATATTTATTTCCTTTTACATGCTTTATCCATATAATCTAATCACTCTGGAAATATTCCCACATTTCGTGCTACAATTATAACATTTAAGTGAATTGACATTCGAAAAAAAAAAACTCTGTGTGGAGAAATGACTTCCGTAAGTTTAATCTTGACAGAATCTACGCATATACTGGATATATACATATACAGACAAATTGGTTTTCACATCCTGCAGTTATATTTGAAAGTATATTTTGAGCTTTTTGGATAGATAAGAAATGTTTTCTGGTGTGTTTTGTAAGACAGTTTCGTACGTAGGTCACATTAGATGTAAGACACAAATTCGTGTACGAAAGTAAAAATAACTTTGTGTTGTTATAACCTATGAGTGGATCGGCTAACTAGCAAACACTTATTAGGTAATGTGTGGTATTGTCGTCTTAACAGCATTATGGACTTTACCTGGACAAACTAGTGTTCTTTAGCATTTCGACTAAGTTTTATACTTAATACACATAATTCAGTTCGTGCCCCCACTCCTTCACAAGTCACAGTCGGGTTCATACGTCAAGGTATCCCTGGAGTGTGGTCAGCTCCAATGGCTGTTTAACTTTCTGCCTATTACGAGAAGACACAAAAGGAAGTCAAGGAATAGCATTGGGGTTTTCTTAAATCAGTAAAAACATTTTGTGCTTAGCGTTGGCTTTGCATTCGGGATGTCGCGGGTTCGATTCCCGCTGCCGACCATCCTGATTGGGGTTTTCCAGGGTTTCCCTCAATCCTACCAGGCAAATGCCGGGATGGTACCTACTAAAACAGGCCCTGGCCGATACCTTCCCAAATCCTTTCCATTGTTGTTGTTGTTATTATTGTTATATCCAGTATAAAATGGCCTCAGAGCTGTATCTGCTAATTGTTAAATAAATAAATAAAATAAATAAATTTAAGCCTATGTTTATTATTAATATAAGCGAATGGTGGAAACTGTCATCCTCTCCAACCATACATGAGTGAGGTATCTAAGAGCATGTACAGAGTAATTCAGTATACTGTTGTAATATTTCAAGATATATTTGCCGAGCTCACGCATGTATTTCATAATTGAATTATTTTTTTCAATTAAGACCTACATAAAAAAAAGAAAACCTAGGAGACGGTGCCCCAGTGATGGACATGTGCTGGACAACACAGTATCCATAAGCTTTCCCGAATTCTTCCGTTTCCTCTCATTCCACCAATTCTTTCATAATCATTCCTTTCATTAGTCATCTGTATCCTTTAACTTACAAGAGTTAATCCTAGGACATAAAACTGAATAATTCTCTTTCATTTAATTTCGTGAAAATAATAATATTTACATAATTAAATTCAAGCCTTTTTGCAATGATAGTTTTCTTGTGACCAAAGTCCATACCTCTTCCAGCTATGAAAGTTATAATGTAACAATAGTTTACGAATCTTGTTGTACCCGCCTTTGATGGGATATAAAATCCAGGATATACCACTGGAAGACAAGATTGTATGCAATATAAATAAATTTGGTTTGTATAAACTAATGTAGAAACCAAGCAGTCTGGTCTTTCGTTATAGGGTTATAGAGGGTGTTTGTTTAGTGAAACTTTTTTTTTTTTTTTAAATTTTTATATGATGAGCTCTTCCTGTGTCAACATATGAATCATTGAAGTGTTCTTTCTTAGAAGAACATTTAGACCTCTGATTCGTTAGTTTTTATTTCATATTCATGTAGACAGAAAGAGAGGGAGAGGTCTTGTTTACTATTTTCTTTTTCGTTTCTTCCATTTCCTCTTCTGCCAGAATGTGAGAATACAAAAGACTCGCTCCGATAACCAGTTCTCTCTCTGTCTTATATGATAATCTCAGTTCCTGATCAGTTAAAATTCCATGCGTGGTTCATTTTGCTTCTTTCTTCCTTTTACAAAGTGCGTATTGGTAGTATTTATTTTGGTTTTTTGGTATGACAACACAATACAGAAGTTAGGCACGGTATTTGTATCTTTAATTAAACAAAGGTTTCACGTTTCCATCCAAAGACATTTTTTTTATCAGTGTGTGTGTGTGTGTTATTACATAACTGGAAACCAGTCCTTGTTTGTTCACTGCGAACGGCAGATGAATTGGCTGCGTGTGAGATGGGACGCGAGAGAGCCATTAAACATTCACGAGATGGAACAAGAAACAAGAGCTGGGTCGAGAAAGTAAAGTGTTCCTTCGTTTTCTTATTTTGCCGCATGCATGGCATGGCATGGAAGAAGATGCGCCACATTCCAGTTGAAATGGAGAGTGAGTTGATTTGGATATCCGAATGAGCAGGCAGTTGTGGAAGGGGGAAGGGTTACAGAATAAGGAAGGTCTTTGTCACGCATTGTACTTACTTACTACTTCTTACCCTCAGGGGAGCATTTGTTTCTACGACAAATGAGTGCAAAGGAGATCTCTGTCTCCCTCAAACCTTACCGCCACAATAAGGAAATAACCCGCCCATTGGATTTTTTTTTTATCCTCAAGATGTTCGTTGCATGCTTATTTCTATCCTCATTCTCAGATTTTAATTCTCTTCTCACACCTATAAATTTCCCTTTATAAATGTTTTAATATTTCCTGTCCATCTACGGAAAATCCCTATTAGTCATTTATTTTGTAATACATATTCTGATATAAATGGCAATTCATTCTCATACTCCTCCCTTTTCATTTTATTAGGCAATATAAGAAGGAACTTGCTCTTTTCTATTATGATATACGTATGAAAATCGCATAAAATGTTTACTTCGTAGTTGAGTATAAAATAAGAACGTAATTTCTTATTCTTTTTGTAGCACATGATCAAAAATTAAGTTTTTATAACACAATTACATTTGCAGAATGCAATCAAAATAATTTTATTGGTTTTGGTGTTGTAAGGTTATGGATTATATAAATGATATTTTAAAGAAGAAATAGGAGTAGTATGGGTTAAAGACTTCGATTTAAGATGGACCATGAACATTTTTCATTAAAAATATCGGGTCTGTGAAGTTTTTTTTTTTTTTTTTTAACACAACAATCTGATATGAACGACAGATAAGTTAATGCAGCTCTGCCGATGACATTTCAATGAGCATATTAAAGTTATAATTAATTATATTGATAACTAACTATAAGCACCTGTCGTTCCCGGCTTTTAATCCAGAATCTGGGTAAAAAGAGAAGGAAAAGAATGTCTTTAAGGGAGTATCCCCACAACTATTCCATTACCCGGATATTCATCCTCCTCTCCCTTTATCTAAGCCCGCATCAATAGGAATAATGGAAATCAACACTTTTATCCTGTCTTCTTATGTAACCACACATAGTCATGATGATGTGTTGGTTGCATTCAGGCAAGGCGTACCAGGAACGTTAAATCCGTTTTCCCACCAGAATTAAGAAAAGAAACTGCACAAATTCTAAACACCCTGATTCCCCCAAGTTGAAAATCAATCAAAGGGGGGTCGTACCCGATTAGATCTTGTGAAGATCTACCTGTGTGCAAAATTTGGTGTCTCCATGTGGCTTTTTTCATTGCGAAAAGCTGATAACACGCACTCACCCACATTATTTCATTATTAGGGGTATTAAAGATGGAAAACTTTTAAACGAAATCCATAACTTCTAGAGGAAAACGATTATTAATAGATATAATAAAAATTGCACTTGAGTTTGCCCATGCAGCGTCTATCGGTACAAACGCATTAACTTATCTGTCGTTTACATTAAATTATTGTGCCATTAAAATAAATCATAGATTTAAGATATGTATAATGAAAAGTGTTTATGAGCCATGTTAAATTGAAGCTCTTAATCCATACTAGCTGGATTCACTTCTGATATCTTAGGCTTTTCAATATATTGGGGAAAGAAATATAAAAGGAAATGGGCAAGATCTCTTTATTTACGCCATACTTAAATAGTTGTAGGAGTTAACAATATTGGACGGACAATAAAGCCAGATGTCAGTTGATTTTAATATTCATAAATGCTTCGCCATCAACATTTAACGTTTTAATGGTGCCCAAGGGAAGTCATTTTATTATTATTATTATTATTATTATTATTATTATTATTATTATTATTATTATTATTATTATTATTATTATTATTATTATTAATGTAATTGAACAATACGAAGCTATATGTAATCGCGTAAAATATTTATTTCATGGTTGAGTATAATATAAAGCAAGGACGTAATTTCTTATTTTTCTGCTAACACGCAATTAATAGTAAATTTTTTATAGCACAAGTTATAAATTTTGCTGAATGTAATCAAAATAATTTTATTGGTTTTTGGCATTGTAAAGATTACGGCTTATATAAATGAACGTGGAATATTTCAGTCACTGAAACAGTCCTAAGAATAAGAGGATAGATCTTAAAGATATCTTTAGCATCTGTAAATGTAAACAATAGTGTGCTTATTCTAAGTTAAAGAGTGCCGATAGTGAGAAAAAGATACCGTCATTTTCTTATTATTTGATAATGATTATGTAATCTGTTTATCAATGTTATCAATTTTTGCCTAAATATGACCTCTTTAGGAGTTAATTCTTGCATATACGTACATAAAAAATCATTTTTTTTAAACTTTATTTCTGGGGAAGTTCATGTTATAAGTAGACAACACGTTAATAAACAACACGTTCTAACAATATTTTAAAACTCTTTCACTTCTTATAAAAAAAAAAAAAAAAAAAAAAAACTGATAATACTCGTCAAAACGACAAATTTTAAATGAAAACAATCTCAAATTCTTGTGCCATTCCTAGGGTAAAAATGTTATGCAACACGAATACAAATCGTAACATAGCGTGAATTGAAGGTTCTTTTTCTGTTCGGTATTCAAATTTTTCTGCTAAATGACCAAGCTTATTTCCTAAGTTTATCAGAGACATCGGATTATATAAATAGAATAATAGCTGTTCGGCTGTTCTGCTGTTAGAAATACTTCTTCTCTCTAGCTCAATGATTTGAAATAGCATCAGGCATAGATGTGATTTAGAAGTAATTAGCCAGGTATTCTATTTGACGTCATTTACATATGTTGCAGATGTTTTGAGCGAAATTTGGTCTCAGTGATTTCAAGACAGGAAATTTTTTAGGTGCATGCACAGATGACCATTTTAGCTTACATATTTTGTTTTTCAAGCATTAGTTTGAGTTGAAAGAGTACAGAGAAAAATCCGTTCTCCGGACAGCGGTATATTGTACAAATATACGGTATCCTCTTGCTTACTATAGAAATCAGTACGGAGCATGCGTTATCCGTATGCTACATAGACACTACCCTTGGATGTTACATCATGCCGTTGCAGGATGTCTGACATCTAACAGTTTTCCGTATATCACATGCATATACTTATGTTACCTTCGTCAGTTATATGTTATATACGTCCATTTCTATGTGAGATCCTGGCCGCCTACATTGTTTCATAGATGGAACACTTATACAGAAGGTATTATAAAACATGCGTTTTCAGTTATATGTCTGCTGTACGTTAAGTCCAAGAACTACAGGAATTACGCGTGTAACCTATCTTTTTAAGTAAGCCACCTACATTTTTTTTTCTCAGTGTATAAGACTATAATTTGTCAAGATTCATTAACAAAACAGACGAACAAAATATAAGCAGAAATGAACAATAAAATTTTCGTTAATGGTTTGACAATAATATTGGAAATGCAATATTTTCCAGTACACTGGTAGAATTGATGTAATCCACTTCCTTCTTGTTTTCTTTCGTCGAATCATGTAACGAACAAACCAATTGTACGCAATCGTAGTTTTCGTGCTAAATGACCAAACCAGAAATGTCCATCGATAATTACAAATACAAAGAAAAAGAAGAACCTTGTTATACTAGTGACAGTTCCTGCTTTCAAAGTGGCATTTCTATCGGGGAATTTCAATAGCCGCTAACAAGTACTGCGTTCGTATTTTAAGTAAAAAAGCGACGAAAAGAAAAGTTTTTTTTTAATAGCTTAGTTTTTTTTAGTTCAACAATTACTCCCGCCATCCGTCCGTGCTGTTGCTTTTTTTTTTATTCTTTGAATGTTTTGCTGTTGCTTCTTGTTCTGTCCGGTTTGAGTACCAGAAGGAAGAAGCAAGAAAACCGTTTCATGAGAAAGCCAAGTCCTGTTACATTACGTGGACAGATCCTGTTGCTTTTTTTTTTTTTTCAAAATGTATATAACATGCGAGTTTGGTGCCTGGAGGAAAATCTTGCGTATCACGTTTGTTTTCAATCAAGTATTACCCAGTTGCAGTTACGAATGATTCGATAACTTGATAATATATTACCAAACAGTTATCTAGAAAGAGAGACTTGAATACAATATGTATCCGCGTTAAGTATGAGTGTGTGTTCTTTATTCTTTTTGTTTAATTTAACATTCTTTAAGTTTTTATTCATGCTATCAACTCACTACCCTTTCGTACCTTTCTGAGTACTCGATTGGTAGTACGACCAGGCTCGGGCTGGCCCAGGTGGCTAGGTGGCGATCGACACCCAGACAGAGGCCAAATCAAAAAGGAGGGGGGGGGGGCAATTGAAAATTTTAATAAAGAGATGATGTCAGGAGGAAGACAAAAAATGTGGAAAACGTTCGCGACAGCTAACATTCTTGTAAACAATCACAGAGGCAATCCGCATACATCAAGCTCTTTGAGCGTTGATTGGAGGCGGGGGGTGATTGACAATTTGGGACCAATTCAATATGCTAGCCGCTGGGGCCAACTAGTAGTAGCCAGTCCGACCCTGAGAATGTCTGGTTTTTGATGAGTGAATGGTTCCAAGTTTTTAAAGGTTGCATTAGGCTATAGGTTTGGTAAGATAAATCAAGTGTTTAATTTCTTCCGAATAGAGTTGCCTAGGAGACAAGAATTGAGGCTGTCTCGTCTCGAAGGATGTCCTGAAATTTTTATCTCGTTCAGGAAGTATAGACGACTGTTTTTATTGGAGAAGCTGTCTCATCTCATACATCGTCACGAAATTTTTTGTATCAGCTCGTGGGAAACCTTACTTCTGAAAGTTCGTATGCTTAGTCATTTCTGTTTCAGTAAATACTAGGGTGTTTCAAAAAATTACAGCAAATCACCATATTAAACGAAAGAAATAGCCCAGGCATTTCGAACTCCGTGAAGGAATGGTACGAGTATATGCTTTAAGAAGGGTTCAGAGGTTTCCATCAATAACTTGCTAAATAGGAAGGGCAGTTATGGATACAAGATGGCGGCTCGCTTATTTATTTGTAGTGTAGAATAGCAGCAGTGAACATTTATTTACTGTCTATTGCCGTGAATCCTGTGCATTTCATACAAGAATGATGGCAAAGTACCGGAATATGTCCTTTAGTGTACGAATGGATAAATACATTTAAAAGCAGGTGTTTGTCAATCGTTGATGAGCAATGCTTCAAACGTCAAAGTGTGGTCGTTATTGATGAGAATCTGCTGGGACGGGCTTATTTCTGTAGAAATTCTAGCAATGAAGCTGAGTATCAGTATGAGATACGTTCATACCATTGTTACAGAGGTTTTCAAGCACAATAAATTATGTGCATAGGGGGCTCCTAAACTAATGAACATAAGATGAACATAGTGCTTATTACTACTGAATATAAGATCATGGGTATGCAGCTTTCTACATCATTTTTGTCGCGGTTTAAGTAGGGCTGTGTAATATCCGAATTTAAATATCGAAATTCGATTTCGATAAAATATAACTTGATTCACATATCGAGTTATCGAATTGTTACCCATGTATTGAGTGTCAATTTTCGATTATCAGTACCGGTAATGTTTTTTTTTTTGATAACATTTCCGTATTTAAAAATATGGATAAATGAATATATCGAAATGTCGCACAACCTTAGGTGTAATGACGAAAACTACTTGCTGGCACGCATCATCACGGGGGTCTAAATTCGAGTGCTTTACTACGAGCCAGCAGCTATCCTTGTACTTTACAAGCAATCTTCTGTGAATTTCTCGAAGTTTCGTGCCCTCCGAACACAATAATCTGATAGCTATTCGTTGCTTCTCTTTGGTGCAAATAGCCAAGGGATTCTCCATCTTGTTTCAACAGAATATCCAATTCCATTCAGCCAGGCCATGCCATCCATCTATAGGAGAGTATAAAACATCTTCCGAAAGAGTCTATCTTTCCTTCGCGGGAATTTGGAATGCCTGGCGTTCTGTTCCTTTGTGTAAAATGTACTATTGTTACTTTTTTTTTAAAACCCTCGTAAAATAGCGTAAGAGACGAAAATGAAATGAAATTTTCATTTTAGTGTTCTACGGTTATGTCCTTTAGGTTAAAGGGAAGAATTAAAAAAAAGCGAATTTTTATGGAAACAAGCAAGTTGCGAAATTATACGATAGACTTCCAAACTATGGGTATTTAATATTGAAACTGCGAGTGGTAGGCTCTATGTATCACTTCTGGTTGCAATAGATGTATAAGGTGGGAGATGGGACCTGTTTTTGAAACAGTGAATCCATATGGAAAAATAATTTCTCGGTTCCTATTTCCAATTTTGACGTAAAGGAAATCAGAATGGAAACCGGAAGTTTTGCAGATTTGTACATTTATCGGGATTTTCTAGAAAAATAAAGATGGGAAAAAGAACCGATTCTTGAAACACTGAATCCATTTTAAGAAACACCTTCTTGCTATCTATCATCGCTTTTGTTCTATGGTGTTCAACGTTGAAATCGCAAATGATTTTTGATTGCTATCATTTCCGGTTTGAATAGACCGACACTGAAAATAATTTCTGGCTATCTCTGAACGTTTTTGCTCTATAGAGATCAATGTTGAAACCGGAAGTAGACTATTTGTTCAACTTCTGGGTTTATTAGGGACACAAGGGTAGACTCCTTAGGACGCTGAACCTATTAAATAATGAAAAGATTATAGCATTATTCATTTTCGTTGTAAAATTTCAGAAAGAAAAAGTTACTAGTGTGGTTGTGTTTTGCTCCTATATATTTTCCCAACTGTATCCAAAGATTTTCATGGAATTTTGTGAGTGACTATTTCATTATAAATATTGTAATAAGGCGTAATTAATTCTTTTGGGAGAAACCAGAAACGTGGTTTTTTAGTGACAGGATGAGTTTTCTTCAGACTTAGTTTTCCGAAAACGTGTATAAATTTGTTCATATTTATTTCAATTCAGTTAGATAGCCCTTCTGCTGGTCGAACGACTAGCTCGCACGCCTTTTATGCACGGGAATCTTGAATCGATTCCCGATAGGAGAGTATTGAATCCATTACAGTGATTCAGATTCCACTTTAAACTGTAGATCCACGTCTAATATATCCTCAGTGTTGAAAAGAGACGTTAAAGTTCAATAAACAAATAGTAATTAAATAGGTATTTCAGAAATATCCCCTCAAAATGGCATGAGTTACAACTTAAGAAGTGGGAGCAAAAAAGATTAGTGCGGTGCCCCATAACTTTTATTTATTTATTTATTGAAAGTAATATTGTCAGAATATGCTGTCGTAGCTTATAATCTCTGTAGAAATATATAAACTACGATTAATCTTATTGACGATGGATTTTTTTTTTTATTAAGCTTATTTCGATCTACAATTGATCCACTTATTTCTGACGACGTGGGTGATAGCATGTATAGAGGGAGAGACTGTCGCCTCGCCTTCAGAGGAATAAAAGGAGAAATGCGAACCAAAAGCGAGTATCTTGATTTGCAGGAAATGAAGTTGTCAAAAGCTGATGTGTAGATGGAGACTCTCGAGCATTTGATTTTTTTCTCGTGCTAAGGTTAGGAAGAAAAACCATAACCAACAGCAGCGTGAGAAGAAGAATGTATTTTATACATATGTAACTTGGTCTATATTATTATTATTATTATTATTATTATTATTATTATTATTATTATTATTATTATTACAGAATTTTTATTTGGTTACTTTTCTGTTTGTTAGTGTAAAATCTTGCAACTTAAGTTTTCAAGCACTTCCCTACTAATTATAGTGACCGCGACGACTTGTGAAATCTGGGCTCTACCCAATCATAGAACTGCTTTGCCTCAGGTATGATGCATCGGAAAAATTCTGTACGATTCGTGGAGCTGGCTTCCGAACGCGCTCTTGAGAAAACATAAAATAGCACAAGTGCATCAATAATGTTGCTAAATTTAGGAGATATGGGAAACGTGCGAAATAAAAAGCATTTGAAGACTCATAAGACAATAATAACCATCCACATTAAGTGGTAACAATAATATGAATAGTAAAAATATGAAACAACAGAAACAACGAAACGTAACTTATCGGCTAAGTGACAACACTGTACCCTCATTAGATGTTTTCCGTATAGTGCGAGAGACGACACTGACAAGATTTCATGGGTGGGGATTGACGACCTGGTTACGCCCTCGCGTTCTATTGGGTCGTGAAATGGATAAATCTAGGCCAAGCTTCACGACTCCTCGCAATCCCTATAAAGCTCTGAAGTTGTGTTCGCATACATGTACCCGATGTCTACAATATTTTCTCTTTTTTTTTTTTTTTTTGCTTTAGCTTATCGTTTTACTGTTAGGAATAATTACTGTTAGTATTTTATAATTTGCGATTGCCTGCTGCTTATACAACTCATAATGTCACCGAACTTTTGTTGGTTGCAGATAACTAGGCGTTCTGTTGAATTCATGACAGTAAGTTGGAATATTGTTCTTTTCGTAATAATAAGAAAGATAATATGCACAATTCCAATGCACAATGCAATTCCAAATGTTGAATAAAAACTGAAAAAAGTAATAATAATAATAATAATAATAATAATAATAATAATAATAATAATAATAATAATAATAATAATAATAATAATAATAATAATAATAATAATAATAGGCATCTAATTTATTCACACAATGAACGCTACAATATTTAAAAACATCTTTTAATTTACAGTAATTCTTCCATACTGTTAAACTGTATCATTTTGACCTGACCTGTGACATTTGTCGTTTATTGTTATTATTGTAAGATGGATATCAATTTTAATTTATTAAATTTTGTCCTGATTGACTGATCAACGCCTGAGACCAAAGGATTTGTGATCTACGGTACCACTAAGGAAGGACTATTGGCAATTCGACGTAGAAGGGGTGAAATAAAAATTCCAATTATTATATCTATATTTCGAAATCCTTTAAATTTAGAGGTATGACGTTTGGTAATTGATCTTTTCACTTTTTTAAAAAGTGATCACACGTCCCTTTTAAAAAAAAAAAATGACCTAAAAGGAAAAAAGAGGGAAAAAAGGAGTTCATTAAGATATCTATATCTTGTCTTCCTGTTTCTCCGAATGCCTTTGGCTACTAAATTATCACACACGTGGGCAGGCGGGCATGTTCAGCGTATAAGGAATTTCTGTTTGGCCGAAAGTTAGTTAAAGGGAATTTATACTCAGAAAGAAATCTTTTTCCAGCAAAGTATGAACCATTTTGTGGCTTGATTTGTGCAGTGTTGCCAATTTTCAGGGAAGTTAGGCTGATTATATAACAAAACATTTCACTTAGTGTTAAACGCAGATTTTTTTCTTCATAATTTCTAAATTAAATATAATAACTTTTGATTAATTGTTATTCCTTATTAACCTTCTAAATTAAAGATAATAACTTTTGATTAATTGTTATTTCTTATTAACTGTGTTTAAGACGGCCAGAGAAGACAGGGAATCAATAATGACTTTATTATTCGAATTAATTTCGGTACTTCCTTGATAGGATAACCATAAGAAAATGAAGATTTAAATGGGAAAATCCCTTTCTGTATGTAAATTCCCTTTTAACTAGTTTTCAGCCAAAAGGGATTCGACTAAATAGGAATACCTGTTTCGCCGAACATTTCGACTGTCCACTGTGCGATAACTGTGTAGCTTAAAAGACATTAGGCGAAACAGGAATATGTGAAACAGACAGAAACTTACCCATATAGTGGTCTAAGTGAATTAGTAAGTCTTCCGAATAACAGAAAACAGAACTACTTTTTTTTTTTTTTATCACTTTCAGTGGTCATTCGCGTGCAGATTGCACACTAATAGTTGACGTATGGTGGTATATTCCGTTCTCTATTTTTCGTACTAATAGTAAATATTAGAACCAGATTACACTTCTTCAGATATTCGTTCTGAACACATGGAGGTGGCAGCCATCTCAAAATTCACATAACAATTTTTTATTTCGTTTTTGTCGTAAGTCCCAAAACTATTTTCTATCGCGTTGTCGCTTTTTTTTTATATACTTCAAACTTCATTTTTTTCCTTTTATTGTATGATGTCGTGAAGGTCAATGACCAATCGTTAGTTATCCATTTCACGTTCAGGAAAATCCTCTCCTGTGGTACTATATTTCAGATTCACTTTTAATAACTGACAGTTATAAATTTTCGAAAATCTCTCTTTTTATACTAGCTCAGCTGTTTATATCCTGCCGCGTACAGCTGGAGATGTCTTTTTTCCTCTTTATTTTATTTTTCATGCATATGTTCTATAAATTCAAGACACATTTCTTTTTACAAATTTCTTTTAATTAATAACTGCCTTCTTCTCACACCATATTCTTAAAGTCTCCATAAATATTCCTTTCAAAACGGAATAGGAACTCATTTGGTTATCACAAGGGCAGCAGCAGACGGAAATAACGCTTGTTTCGCACGCCTGTCTATAGATCATATGTTGGAACTGTTCCAAAACGTTAGAAACGGTAGAATTATACACCTAACGCATCCATATTGCTACAGTTTATATACCTAAATGACATCAAGGCCACCTGTTTTCATTGCCTCTAACTTTACATAGACACATCGTGTTGATGTATAATGGAGCCGCTAGTATCTAACAATCCACTAACAAGAGGGACATTTTCACCTTTATTGTATGTAGATTAGATTGATCATTTCCTATTACAAAAAGTTTGTATGATCAAGATTTTTTTTCCTAGCTAGGCATTTAATATTGCTAAAATGAAGTACTACTTAAGGTATTATCATTCAAAAAAGAAAGCAAACTCCAAAAACATATTGTAATTAAATTTCTACAATGAACAGGTCCTTACTTAAGTTAATAGGATTACATTTTTGCGTAAATCTTACCGAGAGACTAAGTGGAATCACAGTTTAATGCACACACAATCAAATTACCGTCAATGTAATTTTCGTTCACTGTTTATAATTTGCTACTTATAATAGAGTCTGTTTCATAGTTGTATTAACTGTTACAGCTAAATACCTGTATTTTTAAGAACTTAAGACAGTAGGTTATCAACTGAAAATTTGAGACACATTACCACTTATACGTACATCATTTACCTGGTGAGCTCCTTTATGGTTATATGGGTAATCATAAATATATGAATGTATGATTATATGCACATACATTCTGCACAGGAGATGCCGGTTCGATGCCTGATGGAAGCCCGTATGGTTCTTATCCCATGTTAACTGTAGGTCCACGTCTCATATACCCTTAGCGCTGAATGGAATGTTTAACTCTAAATCAACCAATCAACCAACCATTCACGTGAGATATTGATTTTCTTGTAAAATAACAATTAAATAACAGAAGGAAATGTATGGTTTATCCTTTTTTATTATTTGGAAAACTTAACGTATTAAAGAAGTTGAGCAATTGGATAAAATCTAGGTTTACAACGATCTCTCATTCTTGTTGATTACTGTCAACAGCCAGCGTTGTTGTACCTTCACTTGGATATTGTTATTAATGATAGTCCCCATTCCAATTGCGTTATATGGAAGGTGATAACGAAGTAAACCGCTTGCTGTTCTGTAGAGCTTCTTTCTTGTGATGTCTCGGGCTATGATGGTGGGCCGACGCCAAGTCCCGTTTCTTGTCAACAATAGAAGCTCATCCGTCACGTGGATGCAAATAAAATGGACGGTTAGAATGGAAATTAACACACAACAAAATCACTTTTCTCTCTCTTTTATTATTATTATTATTATTATTATTATTTAATCGGTACGTATTTTCTGAGGAAAGAATTTGCATCATTCATTTTCGATCTGGCAGATTGTTTGCATAGGCAGACAATATGTTTCCATAAGGGGAGTTATTCTACCTAACTGCTTTGAAGGTTTTACTTTGGAAGTGGTATAGGAAAGGTTGGAAAGTACATATAATAATAATAATAATAATAATAATAATAATAATAATAATAATAATAATAATAATAATAATAATAATAATAATAATAATAATAATAATAATAATGATGATGATGATGATGATGATGAACGGCCGTTTATTAATTATAAATTCTACAAGCATTTATCTGTTTCAGACAAGGAGACTGCATTTACTTTACCAAAAATACAGTAAAAGCGTAGAATTTAGGATGAAAAACAGAATTAAAAATTGATGACAGCAAGGCATTAAAGTTCTTGAATTCTCCCAGTTTTACACTTTTGTTACGAAATACTTAGTCCATATGGTTCTCTTGCGTTTCAATTTCCCCATATTTAACAAAGCAAAAGTGATTGATGTGAGTGCAAATCTTATGGAAAAGAAACAGAATCGCAGCAACTTTTGACAGATTGTTGTGGATTCCTTAAGTTAATCACCTTCAACCACAGCGCGTAGATTGAAATTTATCTCGAATAATCCGTTCGTTTCCAGAGCTTCCAGATTTATAACCCGGATGAAGTTCAGAATTGATAGCAGACACGCCTTCAGAAGATAATGTGTAAAAGGAAGGGCGAGTCTAAAGTTGTTCTCCCACTCCTTTCAGACAGTATTGTGTCTTGTAAAGAATTATTGGATATGCTGCTGTGAAATAATGAGTTTCTGTACACTGTTATTACTCTTTGAAAAAAAAAATTGTTACTGAAGAAAACAAAACTGTTCATCCGTCTACTACCGAAGCTGTCCCGATCGATACTTCAGTTCGAAACTTCCCGGAGTCATTTCCATTCATTATATGTTTTCTTTGTATTTCTTTTAATTTCCTGTATTCTACACTCCCATTGATTTATTTTTGTGTACTGCCTTCTTCATAAAAAAAAATCTTGCCTATGTGACATTTTTCTCTGTACAAGTAACATTTTTTTAAAAGTAATAGTTTGTGAATTTATATAATACGGTATCTGTGCCGGATTAAAAAAAAGAAAAAGTTTGATTTCGCACATATGATCCGTTTTAGCTGTGGCGTGTTTATTCATCTGTTCAAATTAGAACTTGGTATCGTAAAGTGGGGGTATCGCAAAGTTTTAATTATCACCAGGAAGTTATTAAGATATGATAATGAAATTTTGTCAGTGTTGTGCTTGGTTCTTATGTGCTTGACGTTAAGGAAATTAGCCCCTAATGATTATTTTTTTACAGGGTGTGCCAAAAGTGAACAAAGTGCAAGATGGATATGATTGAGGCTCGTAGTGTGATAAAGTTCCTGCATTTGAAGGGTAATAATGCAAGACAAATTCATTGTGGTCTCCAGATCATGCTAATATATATCCACGTCTCATCCATGATTACCAGACGCCCGAAAAAAAAAATCATCTTCGTCCTCTTCTAACAACGTCAACATGTGTTGCGAAAGGTCACGCTGTGCTTGATTTTGAAAGGTGTCAGCAAACTAGGAACCCAGTTCGCAGATACCTTAGACATGTGAAGTTCGTCATGGATAATTTTCCACACACTACCATAACTGAGACCAGTCTCATTCATAATGGTTTGGACGATTACATGTTTGTCTTTAAGGATTAAACACTCCACTTTCTTCACAGTGGCCGCAGTCTTCCAGGTGTTGGGTCGTCTGTGAGGGACATATCATCAGTTTGGAATTTCCTTTTCCACTTTACAATGGAGTCATAAGATGGACAATCATCACCATACACAGCCTTCATCCCATTATGAATTTGTCTGGCATTATTATCCTTCAAATGCAGGAACTTTATTATACTGGGAGCCTCAATCTTATCCATCACTTTGGTCATTTTTGGCACACCCTATAAAATAATAAACAATCATTAGGAGCTAATTTCCTTGACATCACGCACATAAGAACCAAACATAATACAGACAAAATTTCATCATCATATCTTAATAATTTCCTGATATATTGTATACTTTATGTATGTAGAGCGGGTATCGTAAAGTTTTAATTATCACTTTACGATACTCCCTCTATATACATAAAGTATACAATATATCAGGAAACACAGTGGTGGCTCATGAGGGAAGCCACATAGGTAAAAAAATAAAATTTGTATTGCTACAAGCTAAGGGAAGAAGACTTACATAATGTCCTAATTCTTGTATATGAGAATTGACACAATAATCTTAATAGTTATACACAAGTTAGAATATTATGTATGTTTTCTTCCTTTGGGTTTAAGCGAGAAAATTATAATTTTTACTAATATGATTTTCCTCAAGAGTCGCCCCTGCTTGAAGGTTAAAAGGGGACGAATAATATGGACAAATGACTAACGATTAAAAAAAAAGAGTTGATGTGATTGTGATAAAGTGGGAGAGAACACGAGAATTCCGTGACACAAGTTTACATGAACCCTCTCACAGTAAATAATTTATATGTTCATTCTTTCTTTCTTTTTTTTTTTTCTTTTCTTTTTTTTTTTTTTTTTTGTGGAAGGTCTAGGTCCGATTCCCTGTGCGAGTATACATGCTCTTCATATATTTTTACATTAATTTGTACGCAACACTTAAATTTACATCATTTGGGTGACAAAATGTACACTTTTAGAAAAAGAAAATCTCTAAAAGGGAAAAAAGTTACATAATTTTTTGTACCTCTTTCTCAGCTAATAAAATCGACGATGCAAGTTTCCTGAATGTATAGATACAAGTGTACGTATATACTCGTATATGCTAATTCAAAAATTAAGTCTTTAGATATGTGTTGATTAATTACTTAAATGATAATTTTTAAGTTATTAATGAAATTAGCCCCTTTCCCGCATTCAAACTTCTTGCATATTACAGTATAGTTAACTTTCAAATTTATATCATTCATTAGCTGAAGAAAAAAAAATAGGATAATTATGAATACTATACGAGTACAAAATACATAGGTGAATAATAAAAACAAAGTAATATATGTTAAATGAAATGATATTTGAATTACATAAGAGCTTCTGTAGCATTACCCTCTGCTTCTTACTCTGTGAGCGTAAGCTTACGTTACTAGTTTAAGTTTAAACTAAGAAATGATGGAAACAGGGAAGTATGTTCTGGATGTTGTGAGAAATACGAAATACCGTATTTTTACTGTGTGTTTACTTGCAAAAATGCTACAGCAGCTCAAAAGAGCTTAGTACGAATTTTTACAAGTGATTCAGTTGTTGGCAGATGCACACTGTGTTACACATATTTCTTTTTCTTTTTTTTTTTTTTTCCTGTTTACGTTTCGTTTTGTGCAGTGTATGTGCATGTGTTATAAAGTAACACAACATGTCCAGCAGCGAGTCTTTCCCTCTCTTTCCTACACATACACACACAAACAAACATATATATTCTTCTTTCTTCTTTTCTTGTTTGGACTGCCGCCCAGAAATTGTAACGATGTAAAGCGCGTACAATTAGTAGGTCAGAGAGTCTGTGCTTAAAATACTCCTAAGGTTCCTGTACCCTGCTTGGCGATGACAATCAAAACAAATTACCTCGACTATAAAGAATGTATTTAATGTGGTAGTTCATTTTGTTGTGATTCTTTCCGTAGTATCTTATATATTAATTATTACGTGATGAGTTTGGCACTTACAAATCCTTTTGTTTTTTGTATATATATACTTGTGTGTGTGTTTATGTAATCTCTTTGCGGTTTTGCGGCAAGTTATATCAAAATTGTTACACTTTGTCGTTTTACACAGACAAGAAACAGTAATATATATAAAATATAGTTTCCAAAATTTCACTTTTCAGAAAATAATTTGATTTTTACAGGAAAGAAAGGGACTTCTCAAATACGAAAGATACTTATTTGAATGTAATACTATAAAAATGCAGATACCAAAATTAAGTTAGGTAGATTCCAACACAGAGAACAGCAGACTTGGCTACTCTAACGCAAGACATCGGAATACTTATTTCGCGTTTTTTGGTTAACGAACAAATAGCCTTACTCCTGAGTCCCCATTAAACCATTATTATTCATTCACATTTTTAATCTGATGTGTAGTATCAGTGTATTTATCTTCCATAAAGAACACATACTTAAAAATACACTTTGTTTAAAATGAACCAATTTCTTACTAAAATAAAAGTCGTCCTTCATATTCGAGATATTGGTAATTATTATTGCAATATTTTGTCTCAATAAAATTTTCGAAATTTTAATTTTTAAGAAAATACTTCTTCGGTTTGTTCAGAAAAGCAGTTTTTTCTGAAATGAGAGATTTTTTTGTTTTCAAATATAAGGAAATAGTTTTAATAGTGCGGGACGGGATGATTTATTTCCCACACATTCGTTGTAACGATAATCTGTATAAATATGTAAATGTTGTTATGGACAATGGTCCGGTACCGAATATATCATATTCTTTTATGGCCAGACCTGTACATTTACGATGTTAAGTTTCGTGGCCAGATTTTTCTAAGTAATTAATATAATATGTGAGGACGCCATTATGAATGGATGTAGATTCAATTTATGAAAAAACAAATTTTGTGTAAATTTAAGGTAGATGTTGAAGAGTATTCGAAAATATATAAGTTTAGATCTATTTTATTCTGTAAGTTATTGAACATTCATGGAATAAATTACGTCTTAAGCAGTTCAATAATCCTATTTTGACGAACTTATGTAACTAATTGTCCAGAATAGTTGAAGTTATTTATAGTAATATAAATGTTAAATCGTTCTTGTCAAGGGAATATCCTAATTATTCTTCAGCTTTACTGATTTATTTAATAGATTTCTAGACACATCCACATGAGGCGTTTTTTTTTTAAAAAAAATACTGAATAACTCAGTTGCAGAGCGCGCTCTCCTGC
This sequence comes from Thermobia domestica, assembly GCF_964235325.1. Lineage (NCBI taxonomy): Eukaryota > Metazoa > Arthropoda > Insecta > Zygentoma > Lepismatidae > Thermobia > Thermobia domestica. Next base: position 128,799,109 of record NC_137456.1, on the reverse strand, counting down.
TTTCGATCCCAAGACATGTAAGTTTGACAGACAAGGTCGTGTTCGTGTTTTTTAAATTTATTTTCCCATTTCCTCCTTCACTCTCATTCCACAATTTTTTCAATTATCACTCACTTTCATTAATAATCCGCCTCACTTTTAGCCTATAATCGTAGAACTTGATATTTCATTTCATTTTGTATATTTGTTATTGTTATATTAATATTTCATGAGAATCTCAAGTCCCTTTCATGTTCTACTACATTCAGAATTACAATCCGTGAGAAAGCTCACCATTATTCTTTGTAAGTATATTCAATCTTCTTGAATGAACGTGCGCAACGTCAACTGGAGAGAAAGACAACTTCCTTTTATAATCTTGTTTAAGGTGCTCTCGTATCCTGTAGATGCACCGGCTGTTTCAACTTCTTCGTTTTTTGATACAAGAAAAGTGCTTGATAAATTTATTCATGAATGTAGGTGATGCGTTATGCATGGGGAACCTGAGACAAAAAGTATGCCGAAGATGTTAGGTCAGTTGGTCTCTCATATTCATGAAATATTGCTGGAACCCCATCTTGTATTTATTTATACTTTTTTTCTTTTTAAAAAAGAACATTCTGTAGATAATATCTCGTGAAGTAATTTTACGAATGCTTTATTTCAGTTTCATTGACTAGAGATAATAAGTCACCTGGACAAACATGACCTATATTTTCGTGTTTGTAAAGCTTTGTTCCCCCCCCCCCAAAAAAAAAGTCCAGCAAAGTTACTTCTTCTACTGACAACCATATAGATACGTACAAAATCTTTGTGAAAGGTTTATTACAGCAGTTTAAATAAATAAATATATAGTTTTATGTTATACAACACCGTAAGTAGATAAAAGACTTTTATAAATAGAAAGTTAATAACAAATTAGGAAGAGGCCGTAAAAATAAAATGACATCTTTCGGAAACAAAATATGATAGATCTGTAATTCTAGTTCCAAATGCTGTATTATGATTTGTTACAAAAATAGTGGGTACACCTTTACATATTCTAGAGATAGAAGAAAAGCATCACTTGATACGGAGTCGTACACAGACACAAAATGTTACAAGTTGAATCCGATTACACGTTATATATTATATAACGAACAAACAAGTGTAAAAAATAGGAACATGTGTACACTTGGCTAGGAAATCTGATTCTTTCGTCTTCGATTTTTTTTTTTTTAATTGTCCTTTGCAATGCTGTATTGTTCGTAATCTTGACTTGCCGGAAACAACACTTGATATGCTCTGAGTCTGTACAGTGTTTATACGCAGAGTAAGTTGAAATTCTTCATTATTACTGAATATAGCTAATACAGGAATATAGACAAGTTAGCAATATTAGATGTGAAACTGTTTGCCTACCATTGTAGGATACAATTTTATACGTATTCAGTGTCACAGTTAACGTAGCATGCCTAATAAAAATTTCAGATTTTTAGGTGTTGCGTGTTCTTCGTTCTTCGTCAATCTTTTAATTTAAATATAAATTACTCATCAGACGAGTCATTTTCTCAAGGGAATAGTTACCAAAGTACATCAGAGTAAGAGAACGAAAGCTAATATGGAAGAGAAACTTGCGGACAGGTAGAAGATGAATGGATAAATAAATAAATAAAATCGAAATATGTGAAGTATCCTATTCTATTCATTTTTTCCCCTGTTTTTCTCTCTCACGCTTTCTTCTTTCTGTCTGCCTCTGCATTTCAGTTGAAAAAAAAAAAATGAATGAATGAACTTATTTATCTTGTATTTACATTTTAAGAATCTTGAATACGCAACCTACAATATGCAATATACAAATTTCATAATCCTTTGTGAAGGTTATTTCTATATAGAAAAATGAATATATATGTAATATCAAATTTTCCGTCATTTTCTTAACTAATCTGAGTGTACCCTTATTGATGTTCTTTAACGTAATATAGAAGCTAGAGATGCGCACGAGACAAGATTTGTGGCTGTCTCGGTTCAAAAATGTGCTGTTAAAGTGATGTCTCGACTCGAAAAACGTATAATTTTCTATTGGAAGAGCCGTGTCCCGACTCGAATTTTGTCAGGAAAATCCTGTCTCGACTCGTCTCGTGTGCATCCCTAATAGAAGCATTTAACTTCAGAGGAATATTTGAAGGTTCGTTTCCAGATTGTCATTGAAACTTGGAGTAGAATAAAAATAATAAGCATGATATGTAGACATACATTCGTCTTTTCTTATTTTATTCTCGTGTCTGTCAGTTCCTTCGAGCTTAATCAAATTAGTGTTCATAATTACAGTATATGAAATTTGTTTGGTAATCAATAGTTCCAAAGTTAATTTATAAAACTGACTTATACGTTTTTTTTCCCTTTATATGTTTTAAGAGAACTTTTCGAAAACCTCCACGAAATCTGAAATTACTGTTTTTCGATTTTTGATATTCTTGACTATTCGTTAAAAAAATGAATGAAGTATAATATAATAAAAGAAAGAAAACTCCAGCAGAAATTACGCGTAGAAACGTATGTTGAGAAAGAAATGGAAAATTTTCTTGTATCCTTTATATTTTCGTGTTTTTTTTCCCCCTTCCCTAAGGCTGATCCAAAGTCTGAAAGAAAGGAGGGAAAAACCAACCCGCGACTTGATTACCGAGGCCAGAGGGCGGCTCGCGCGCTCCTCACCTGTCTCGCTCCATCACTCTTGTTAGTGTAACGCACGAACGTTATCTAACTGTCTGATTTCGATGCATAAATTGCATCCAATGCTTCATACCTAAAAAAAAAAAAAAAAAAAAGTGTCGTAAGTTGAACTTAAAACATAAGGGTGTTAAGCAGTATCGGTGCAAAAATTCACTTGTATTCTGCATAAAATTGAGACAGTTTACAATATTAATAGCGTTTAACGAAAAAAAAGTCCAGAGATTAAGTGCATACCAATTGATCGATCCTATTGAGCTGAACAAAGTGATATGCGTGAGTGTGAAACCTCATGCGTAGTTTTTGAGAAGATAGAGGATTTTTTTGTAATCTGAAAAATTGATTCTGAGAGAGAACCACGCCACTTATTGAGGTAAAATAATGCTACAATATACTGTCATTAAGCTCTTCAGTATGGTATTAGCAAAACGACTGTATGTAGTATGGATAATGAAATATAGAACAAAACTATGAATAACTCTTTTAGTTTTAGTATTTATATTTAACTGATATATTGTCCAAAGGTAAGGCATATATAAGTTGATACATTACATGGAGTTCAACAAAACAATATGCCTGAAGGTAAATTCTTATGTGTAGTTTCCAAGGAAATAAAAAAAAATGACTTTTATGGCGTTAAAAACTGGTATTTGTTGCCAATAATGGTTGAGAGTTTTTATTTTGCTGATAGAAATTGCTTATTTAGATAGCGAAAGACACTGTTAACATAACAGATTGTATCTACTGTCCTTTCTCTTTTCCTAATGATTACAAACGTACTCCTGTATGCACATAGTACTTGTAACATTCATAACACGGATTGGCATTCATTACCATTAACAATATATATTTAAAACTACGTACGCATTAATTGCAAATTTGGAGCAAAAACGATCGACGTTCATTAATTATTCATGGATTTTTGTTAGAGCATCAATTGATTTCGTGAACGAACACAACATGCAAATAGTTGAATTTGGCGTATCAGCGAAAAGCATAAAGAGCTTTGAAAAATTGTGCTCACAGCACGAAATGGAAAGAGCTTAGCCCTATTTCTAATGCTAAAAATTCTATTTTCAATTGTTTACACTGAGAATTTGCTCTCCAAATGCTTTTTCAAGGTTAAGTCTATGAGCATTTCGTTTTTCGGTGATTATTTCTCAGTGGAATGTTCGATTTGGACATGTGACCCCTCACGACACTCAGAGCAAGCTCTCGAATGACTATGTCGAATTTGTTTAGGAACGGTTCAGGCATCTCTTAGGAGTATTTCGAACAAACGAACGTCTAAGTCGAGTAAAGAGAATGCATCTCTTAGGAGTATTTCGAACAAACGAACGTCTAAGTCGAGTAAAGAGAATGCATCTCTTAGGAGTATTTCGAACAAACGAACGTCTAAGTCGAGTAAAGAGAATATTCGCTCCAATTAAAAACATTTTTGTATATTTTGGGGAGGAGAAAAATAGGGATGCGCACGATACGAGTCGAGACAGGATTTTCCTGACGAAATTCGAGTCGAGACACGGCTCCTCCAATAGAGAAATATACATTTTTCGAGTCGAGACATCACTTTTACAGCACATTTTCGAGACGAGACAGCCACAAATCTTGTCTCGTGCGCATCCCTAGAGAAAAACCAGGATGACACAAACGTAGGACGCTCTCTTGTGGTGCGAATTGTTCCCAATGCTAGTTTATGGAGGACAACACCATGTCTGTTGGTTTTGTCGTGGTTCTCCCGTTACTTGCCTCATTCTCATTTCGCCAACTATTCCATATAGTCATTCTCTTTTATTACTTATCTGTGTACTCCAGTTTACAGGACATCATTGCGGAATGTTAAATTACAGGTTTAACTTCACTAATAATATTTAGATATATGCTTGTAGGTTTAGGCTATACTTTTCGAAAAGTAAAGAAAAGCTATTGGAAACACTATTAGTTATATTATTGAAAAAAAAATAAATCGTCAATATCTTAAGATTATGTTCTTTAAGCTAAAGGATGATTAATGGAAAGTTAATGTTAATTCGTGGAATGACAACATGGGACGAAACTGGACAAACCAGATAAAACCCACGGACACGATGTTGTCCAATAGAAACTCACATGGCCTGGGATCAAACCAGCTACCCTCGCACGAGAATTGAGCGCACTTGCACTGAGATACCATGCCCATTTAATTACATATTGCTTTTATTGTTTGTTCAATTAATAATTTCCATGGCAATTATAAGTCAAGATATGTAACATCATGAGAAATGATATAGCATTTTAATTTTCTCTTGTGTTAGGTCTCAAACGTGTGGTTTAAAGTGCTAGTAGTGCAAGTGCAGTGTAGTTTAAAGAAATTGGCCATCTATGTTGTGACACGTTAACTTCATCCAAAATCAAAATATGCAATGACATGTTTTATAGCATTCCTAAGTGCGTAAAATCTCCATTTGATGCAGTTTTATGCTGTATATGATTTCGTTATGTCTTTTACCTCGTGTGTTAGTTGGATTTAAATTTAGCTTCCCTTTAAGCAGTGAGGCTATATGAGACGTGAACCTAGAACTTAACGTGAAATCTGAACCACATGAGCTCTCGCCGGAAATCGAACCTGGGTCTGCCGTATCAAAATTGCATACGCTAACCAAATAGCGACGAGGTAGCCCACCCTTGTGTGTTTCTCGACGATTTCATAAGGAGAAGAAGACATCTTTGCCTATTCATCTGAAGATTCAATCATGACCACTGCCATGTACTACTACTGTTACTGCTGCTGCTTCATTATTATTATTATTATTATTATTATTACTCATGATTCTGTTCTTTTTTTAAAAAAATCTTCACATCATATATCGCGAAAGCAAAACGAACCCATACTTTTGCACAAAATTTCCGCAAAACTATCTCGTCTTGGATTAAGAAATATACGGTATTATTATTTTATGCTTTGCCGTTTCTTGAAAACGAGAATCTAGTATATTTTCGACATTGTTACTCAACAAAATGTATGCAATGTCAGAAATGATAAAATTTGAGATAGAAGATCGATTTTTTTTTCTTTTGGCTTCCCAAACAGTAGTAATAGTGTGCATGGCTGTGTTAGTTGAAAGATAGCATTCTAGTTAGTGAATACGGTCTAAAAAGCCGGGAAAGTGTTGGAGAGGAGCTGATCACATATCACCCAGTTGAACATGTTCCATCAATAGATGATGATTTTGTAATTGAGGTTCACTCGGGCTCGCGTTGGACAGGCTCAAGCTCAGTATCCCCAATAGGGCTCGCGTTGATTAATCTCAATGAAGTTCACGACAGCTCAGACTTGCGTATGTTTCAGTTTGGGCTCGCTATTGTTAATGAGACTCACGCTAGCTCAATCTTATGCTCGTTAACCTCATTAGGTTCGTGTTTACTCAAGGCTCGGACTCGCTGTCTTCATTGCGGTTTGCACCTGTTCGGACTTTGGCTCTAGATCGCCATCTACTTACAACGATCGTGGTTACACGAGTTAGTGAGTTTGGATATCCGTGGTCTCCATCTGTCCGGTTGTAATACTTCGTGAACAGTAGGAATCATAGACTAGGGGGAACAGATTTAGAAAATGGAAGAAAACGGGACACTTGGCAATCTGGCATAATTTGGTAGTCTATGTAGGCTTATAACCATTGTTATATTGTTAATCGTACTGGTGAGGAAGTCTAGTTTTTTTTTTTTTTAAAAAAAAACTGTTTTTATTCATTTAAGCTTATTCCGATTTTAATTTTGTATTATCTTTTAAGTTTAACAGGAACCATAAATCGATTGTCTCTTTAATTCATTTTTTTTTTAAATGAATTTCTTGTAGAAAATTGGTTCTTGAAAACTGTTGAAGTCCATACAAGAAATTACTAAAATACTATTTAACTACTAGCCGGAAAGGGACACTATTTAAGAAGAAGAAGAAGAAAAAATAATGGAACATTTTGCGTCCCATTTATGCTTTTCTCGGGATATTGGATAGCTTTCTGAAAAAAGGACAATCCCGTTAAAAATGTGACAACTGGTCACCCTACTGTAAACTCAAGAGTTCTTAATCTTTCTGTTGTCTCCCTTATACATATAATCATAAAAAGAATAGAATGGAAAGGTGGGTTCAAATAAAAGGTGATTAAAGGAGATAACTTTATACAAAAATCAATTTGTTTTGTATTGTGAAGTCATTGAGGCTCTCGATGTTTGTACAAGGAACTATAAACTGAGAGGAGCGATAGCCTATCTTATTATGGGAAATTGATGAACAAATAAAAGGCTCCTAATGAGTGTTTATCACTTGTATTCTGTAGTAAAAGAGCTCAAACCCATTCAGGGGAAACAGAATTGAGAAAAGTAGATTGTTTTTTTTCTCAGCCAAATGGATTTTGAGTACAAAGATAACACGTATTTGCTCAGTGGCAGTTTTAATAAATCGGTACTTTTTTTTTTTTTCAGTTTAAGAACACTTCATATTGACCTGTATTACAAAATACACGAGTTGGCCTTTTTTCCTTTCTGTGTTGTCATTGTCGATAGAAATGAGAATGTGATGACAAGGTGTAAGATAATAATAAGGAACAAACTGTTACATGCTCCTCTCATTGTTCATGATAGATAAGAAAATAAAGCGGCTGATAACGTATGAAGTGGGTCGTTACAAAAAAATAAAAATAGATATCTGTATTTATAATACATAAAAAATGTATTTACTATATACAATGTAAAAAAATATTGAATGTTATCAGTGATGCCATTGACGCCAGTTTTTAGTTATCTGAGAGAACGGCTGGTGCCAGATCATTTTTTAAAAAATTCCTACTTATGCCTAAACCCAGCAACCACCTGACAGTTCGATTTAAGAAAGGCAGCTGTGGATGCAGCTACTATAAATTAAAGCTTCAATTTAGTATGGATGGATCATAAATAAGCCTTCATCGGTGCTATAGTACTTAGCGTACGTACGGGTGCCTTTGGTATACGTGGTCTTGGGTTCGATTCCTGGTGAGAGAACATTACAATTTGAACTCATTACTATGATTAGGATTGGATACCACCTTAAACTAAAGTCTTCCCAGTTTTAGAACAAAGTAGACGTAAACAAAGCGAAATGTATTACTCCGCGGCTCACACGTGTTTCGGCAGCGAGAGACGTTAACAGAAAGATCTTCTGCTAGCTTGTTGTGGTCGTATAATTTCCAAAGTGTAAGGGTCTGTTGGTTGGTATATAATTAACGCACTGACACTGACTACTGTTATGTTGGAAATACATATTTTCTTAAATCGTTATATAAACGAGATTGCCTCTGTTCCTGTTGTTCTCTTTTGTGTTTTATAACACGAGAGGAAAGTGGATTATTGTAACACTTTTTCGCCATGGAACACTCTGCATTCTACAATTTCAAATGAGTAGGGTTGGCGCGCGAACGCATACGCATGCGCAGTAAATACTATATGTCCAAGGACGGGTGAGGTTGAAATAAAGCTATATCTGTTGTTAAATATTGTATATATTGCGTTTATTATCTCAAAATACAGGATAAATTCGGATATTTTCATTTGAAATTATTATTTTAGTAGGGATTATATTGCGGTAGGAAATTAGTGCAGTGAGACCAACAACCAATCACTGGTCATCGATCCACTGATAGTCAGGTGGGTTTGTTTACATCCACTTTTTTTTTTTTTCTAAGGCTGGAAAGAGACTATAGGTCCATGTCTCATATAATCTCCGAGCTGAAAGGGGGCGGCGAACATCAACAAATAAGCAAACCATAAACACTTGTCATTATATGTATTGGTATGTGTGTGAATTTCAAAAAAATACACACTAGTTCAGCGAAAGAAAATACCAATGGGAGCTTCATGGGCATATCAAAGTTGTATTTTATTATACGAATAATGAAACCTACTTAAGAAAATCGATTATCTATCTATGAAAGTGACTTTGTTTGTGACTTAACTCTTGAACCACACGACCGATCTCGGTCAAATTTTCAACATAGACGAGGTTCAGACCTGGAATGGTTCTTAAGATTTCACTTTGACGGTGCAACTTAGGAAAGAGGGAGAGGACATATATATGAAAATGATGGAAAATGACCGATATTAGTGTCAAATCCATAGATTTGGGGTCGCTGAGATGAACAGTAACACTTCCGATGCCGTTTAAATCCAAATTCAGCCCCTATTAGTACTCCTAAGGAGGGATGGTGGCATGTAAAAATAGTTGAAAATGTCCGATAGCAGTGTCGAAATCATAGTTTTTGGGGTTCCTAAGTTAATTTGTGACAGTTTTGGTGCCCTTTTATGTCCAAAAATGATACGTATTCTTTTCGTGCGAAAAACAGACTTTCTGCTAGTTAATATAATAAATTACGACTTAAATATGCCCATGAAGCTTCAGCTGCAATAGCATATCTGTTGTTTTCATTGAACTAGTGGACCTTTTTTTGTCCCTTTTTAAATTCAAGTTTCGACTAATTGTAGCTTTAGAAAATAAGTAAATATTTTAAATGTGAAAACTAAACTATATTATGTTTATCAGATAAATCTCGCAATGTATTTCTTAAATGTGAGAAAGTTAAGTAATTAATTCTTGTAGCTGTAATGTTCCATATGTTTGCTCTTCAGGTTGAACCTACACCATAGTTTGAACCCAAAACTACGCGTGCCAAAATCTGATTCTTTCTGTTAAGACTACTTCGAAACGGATGCTTTCACAATAATCCTTTTTGTATACAGTAATAACTAAGTATACACCTTCTATGTGTGCTTTTTGTGATGCTCCTTCATATATCACTTGAAGAATATTAACTACTGATTTTTATACATCTTTTTTTATTCATTATGTGATAAGCAGATAAGAAAGGAAAAAACAGAAGATATATATCTACTTTGCGAATATGATTTTAACACTTAATTTTCATGCATAGGACATACACTCCTTCACAAATTAAGTTGATTTATAATTACTGTTGAAAGATTTCGTGCGCCTCCGAGTCTTTATTTGCATTTTGATAGCATACGTTTGATCTTGATTGCGTATGATTACGTCATACGTTTTTTTTATTATTATTATCTGCTTAGACAATGACAGTAAAGCTAAACGTTTAGGAAGTTGTCTCTACATTAATCTGAATAAAGGGCTATGAATTCGTGGCGTAGATTTTTTTTATTTTTTATTTTTTTATTTCAAGCACAGGAATGAATACGTTACAATGGAAGTATAAATTAATTTTATTTGGAATCCGACATAGACTATTATAATTCCGTCCACAATATCAATATATTCTTATCTCACCGGAAGAACTGGCTGTAACATTTTCGCTCTTCTTAGCAAGGGTGAAGATAATAATACTTATACCATAAAGAACTACGTTAATCCCTAATATACCATAAATTACCTAAGACTCACTACTGTAGCCTTATCGAAGTGCATTTTTCAACATGGCAAATCTTGTTATTAATTTGTCTTAAGTAAAAATCCAATAAAATAGCTTCCATTCTGAAGATCCACAAGCAAAACCAAGATCTTTTTTCACAGTGAGTAAATAGGCAAGATCTAGAGACGGGTTTGAGCCTCACCCAGGTCCTATACGATGGCCTTGGAGTTTTTTTTTTTTCTGTAAGATCAATACCAAAGAAGAGGTGAGTCCTATTTATAGGAATTGATTCTATTCCAATTACCAATTGCAGCTGAGTAAGAAAGCTAGTCAGTGGGTTCATGTATCTTTATACAAAAATTTGAAATCGTTAGAGAGATAAACTGGCCATTGTCCTATCGCTGCTGCACTGGCTTTGTGTCTGCCTACCCATGCTAGGTAAATGGGCCAAAACTTTGTTTCGGGAAAAACACTAAGTCATATTTATTCATTACTTTAAAACTGTAAATACTCTGCTAATTAACCACAACACCTTCTTGTGCTATAGGAATTCTCTGACTTCGTAGTTTGTATTGTTAGTGAATGTTATTTATGGTCAGTGTTTGTACCAACTGAAGATGTTATGCGCTTATTTCAAAGGAAAAGCGTGCGAGAGACGATGTGTTATTCCTTGTGGTCTCCATAGCAACAGAGAGAGTCTGGCACACCTGACTGCGTTGAGTGAGGTAGGTTGATGGCTCTGGAGCTGGAGCTTGTATGTTTACGAGATTGTCCTTGAAGGCACAGAAGTGGATGGCGCTACGGCTGTCCACGGCCTGCCATGATCAAACGACAAACATCGAAATATGATGGAAAAGACGTGTTGACTCCAAAATAGAAAGATATGTTATTCGGCCGTACATCCATATACTGCGGGAAATATTTCTTTGGCCCTGACTAGTTACGTGGAACTATAGTTACGAAGCTTACCAGCCACTTACGAAGTCCATCTAGTGATAGAGCGGGATCGGGGTGAACTAGTTTTCAATATAGCACATGCTAAAAAAAAAATCTCTCTCTCTTTTTTTTTTTTTTTTTTTTTTGTGTGTGTGTGTGTGTGTGTGTGTGTGTGTAAGTTACGGAGATACAAAGGGTCAAACATTGCAATAACGTGCTGCTTACACCACTGCAACAGAAACTGTTTTGACGTGGTGTCATGTATCGGTTTTCCTCTCTGAACCATACTGAAAGTTTTAGGGAATCTTTCCATATTACAATTTTTTCTGTAAACTACAAATAAATTTCGTAGAATACTGAAAGGAAAAGTGACAAAATAAGTAAAAAATACTGCATGTAAAAATAGCGTATTAATAAGACCTATTTTCGTACTTCAAAACATATTAAAAATTATCTCTAATGTTTTATCATTACAAATATTATATATATCAGCAGGATTATTTTATTATTGTATTAGACCAGAGACATTAGGAATCTAACTACTGTACTACATCAATTCATACTAAATATAAATCAGTCACAGATTGATTATAGCTACAAAGAAAGTTTCTTTCATTTTGAAAATTTGGCTTCCATGCTTTGAAAGTTCATTTTCTATTGGCGCCTATAAATTTCTTAAACTTTTAATTGTATACATTGAAAATTTGTCGGCATATGAATCTCCACGCTATTATACTACTGCTACAAATATAGTACTTTCTTCAATAAAAACTCTTAATGTCTTTTAAAAAATTCTAGTCTTTTACGTGATTTGTACCATTTATGATACTGTAACTATTAACAATTGGTCACCACACCATTGCTACAACTTTTCTTATTTTAATGCTATAGGAATCGCATTACGAGTATACAGGGTCTTTCCTGTTTTACTATATTTCCACAAAGAAAGATGCTTCCGTCGTCATCGCGGTGGTTTGGAGTTGAAGAAAGCAATAGGAAACAGAGGCAGACAGATGGTTGGGCTGCCGAAAAAGCATCATGAACAAAAGCAGCGGTCGAAAATTTTTCTTATGATCTAGGCGTCAGTTCTTAAAAACTAGGCTCCATAATAATGCAAATACAATTTGACACATGGACCTACATATTTTTGGATTTCAATTATCTAGGTTTCAGACTCGTATTTCCAGTCGCCATCGTGGCTCAGTAGTAGACCGCTTACCTCTGGTGCGTATGGTCCCTAGTTCCATCCCCGGCCAAGTAAGTTTGTGGTGGACAACATCGTGTTTCTTATCGGGATGTTCCCGTTTCCTCCTACATTCTCATTTCCCCTATTCTTCCATGATCAATACTTGCCTTAATCGTTCGTCTCCCTTAGCCTAAAAGATATAATCGTGAGACGTTAAACTGAAATATTTTTCTTTCTTTCTTTCTTTCTTTCTTTTTCTTTTCTTTCTTTTTTTTTTAAATGAAGTTCCACCTACACTTCATTGTATCTTATATTACCAAGTGCCATGATCAAGCAGTCTAAATACTAGGCTGACAATTGCAATACTGGTCTGTCGCAGGTTCGAATACTGCTTAACGCATGAGTGTTAGGCATTGCTCTTCAGCATCTCTTTTAGCCTTAAGGGTTGAAGAATGGGTCATAAGCTCAAAAATAAATTGATTATATATAAATACCATCACACCAGGTTAAAAGTGGATCTGTAAAGGCCTTCGTGCCTATCTTTGCCTATTGTACTTTTTTTTTTTTGGAAAGTGGGGGACGCCATAGATATTTGTTGGAAGTGAGGGAATGACATCCTCCCGCGTTCCCTCTCACTTTTACCCCTGCGATCATACACATATATACACACAAATACATAAACTGAATTAATTTCTAAAATCGACATAAGTACGGCAGGAATTTCAATTTCAAATAATATTTCTTGTATTGTTGTGTCCATCATTTTAAAATGAAATATTTATTCCTTTTTTAAGGTTTTAGTTTAGTAAGTGGAAATTGAGAATAAGAACTATGAATTCGCATTTTTTCCCCGTGTTGTCTTTTCACCAATAATTTCATTATAATTCATTGACAATTATTATTGTCTATTTTAACACATAGATCATGTAATTGTGGAACTTAAAATTGAAGATTCCATTTTGCAGTTGATTTAATTCAATTTTAGTTCATCGTTTAACATTTATTATGTTAAAAAAAAAAAAGAAAGAAAAGAAAAGAAAGTTACAGCTATCAGTGAATCTTAGTATTTTGTAAATTTGAATCAAATTTAAAAGAGTTTATTTCAACTTGAAATCGTACGTAGTGAGCTAGTTTCTTTTCTTTTTTTATTCTTTATGCAACGTGTCGTGAAAAAGTATAATTCTATTATTTAAAAAAAATCATATATATAATAATAATAATAATAAAACTAATATTGTGGTCATATGGGTAGTGGAAGATTACAAGTAGAGTGACGGACTGAATGGCGTGCGATGTGTGTCCGTTGCGTGTATGATCCAGCGAGGTCAGCTGGCCAAGTGGCCCTGGCCGAGAGACACTCCCTTTCTCCGGATGTTTTTTTTTCTTCATGATTACTTTTTTTTTATAATCTTATTTTCTGAAAGAAACCTGTTCACATCCTTTGCATTACGTTACGAGCTTGTTATTTCGTGATTTAATATGTTTTATATCTCCTTCATTGAGGAGTTGGCTTTAAAAGAAGAATGGTCTCAGTAGGTGTTGGAGTTTATCTCTTACCCCTTACCATACTTCAAAGAGAGGTCTACATGTTTCTAATGAATATTTTGCTTTTAATTAAGGGCTTCACTTTGTAGGATAAATACTTACAGAGGAAGAAGACTGAATATATATATATATATATATATATATATATATATATATATATATATATATATATATATATATATATATATATATATATATATATATATATATATAATATTAGTTCATTAAACAAATTGGTTTAAGTACGTAATTAGCACGAGAGTTGCTACTCAAAATTTTCATGATTTAGTCAGTGGCGGCGCTACAGGGAGGAACGAGGAAGGGCGACCGCTACTACAATATTTTTTTTTTCTCGGCCCTCCTTCGCTCTCCCCATGTTTCTATGTACAACCGGTGAATAATAATAATAATATGTACAACCGATAATAATAATAATATTCAAAGTTAAACAAACGTGATTCTCTCGCCTCTCCAAAATTTTCCTTGCCTCTCCTCTTGCCCCCTACTGCTACGAGTCTAGCGCCGTTACTGGATTTAGTGAGAGTAAATTTTTGATTTAGAAATGTAGTTTTACGTACCGTACATTAGTTAGGCTACTTGAGACCTAATCTATATTTAATCTGGGATTTGAACTACTTGGGTACAGGAAACCATACAGATTGCACTCGAGCTATGGTGTTTGGGTGTCGTATAGAGAATTTCGTAACAATATTTTGCTGTAGTTGTAGATTATATTTATTTATAAATATTGAATTAGTGTAGTTGATATTATTTAAGTATTATCGTTATTCGAATAATTTTATGGCTTTTTAGTGAACAAGTACCGTGTCACTGTGTGCATTAGTTTTCCCCGAGTTCTCCTGTTTCCTCCCACTTCATTCTACCATTCCATTATCATTAACACCATCTGCTTTACCTTTAGTGCATAATCATGGGACGTTAAACTGAAAATAAAAAAGGCCGTTGTTTGAGTAAATTATTCAAGAAGGCATTCGTTAGGAGCACAAATTATTCAATAATGAATCTCCGAAGAATACGTTCAAATATTGGAATATAAAATTGAAGTTGTATGAATTTTCAGATTATTCACATTTCACAGCACTAGTATGCAACTCAGTCAAGTGTTCGGAAGCGACATTTGAATGTTTGCACTGTTGCAGTTAACAGATATCTTTACTTGCAGCTTTTTTTTTTTTTCCACAAAGTTTTCCTTGTCTTTAGGACCATTTTCAGCACCACATCTCTTACCTCTTAAAGGAGCGATATATATATTGATAGTAGACAGCCAATCATATTGTTTGAAGGTTTTCTTTCCTTCCATGAAGACTTTTTATTTTATTTTTTTCAGGGGAGAGGCTATCTATTTAAACAGGACGATTCAGAGCGATTAATTGTGTCAACGTTTCGAAAGTTTGATAGTTGTGGGGAGATGGTAACTCAGTAGCTGGCGTTTGTCACTGGTGTGTGTGGTTCTTGGTCAGACCACAGATTATGTGAGGTAGTGAGGAACAACAGCGTGTTTTTCCATCGTTTGCTTGAGCCCCTTTGTGGTTATATGGTTAAAATACGTTCCTTCGGTGTAGAACACCCTTGTTCGATTCCTGCTGGGATCTCATATGGTTGGGGTCAGACGTTAAGAGTAGGTCCACATCTCACAACCCCTCGTTGATGTAAGGGAGGTTCAAATCTAATCTTAGCAAACAGTGCATCATTCTCTTTCATTTATTTCCTCTCTTCTTAGGTTACAGAGCACAGTATTCTAGTGGCGGCTGTTGAGGATTCACATACGTAAAAATTAAGATTTTATTACTACAACTAAGGGGGAAAAGGTTTATACAGCTTCAGAGAGCTAAATACAAGAATTAATGCATTAGATAAACTTCCTTTCTTTAACTGAAGCGATAAAAATTTATTTTTTCTGATGTTATTTCCCTTAAGAGCCACCACTAGACTATTCAGTATCATGCTGTATGTTAACCAAATAAAAAATAAACTAAAGGAATCTATAATAAATGCTAATTACTGAAGAGGAAACGGGAAAAGCTAGCTACCTCGACTGAAGTCATAAATATAATGTCTTCCCACCACAAAACCCTTCATAATCTGAAATCAGTCTTTGTGTATTTATTGAAGTTTAGCGTCCCGTTTCAGCACCGAGGCTGTGTAAAACGAAAATCAGCATGTGTCTGTTCAACCAATAGTTTAAGATGGAACCGAGAATCGAACCCGAGACTTCGTGCACCAAAGGCGTACGCACTAGACACTAAGATTATTAGGAAGGGCTATAATCAAACTCGTTACACTGCGTACTGTACGTGTGTCCCTCTATGTGACTAATCCGTTGTAGCACTAGATTGAAAATTAAAGTTGTATCAATAGAATCAATATGCTGCTCGTGTATCGAACCATGGATTATTTGATTATGCAAGCAGTTATCAAATAGGAATTGTGTTGGCAGCAGCAGGTGTCTCCCTTCCCCACTCGCCCATAGGAAAACTCACGTGGGGGATATCGTTACCATATTCAAAAGAGCAAATTAAACAATATAAGGGGAAAACAAGTAATGTGTGTTCCTTCCTACACATTCAGTTCCATATTCATGTTAGTGGTTTCATTTATGTAACTTTTTCCTCCCTTTTTCAATGGGAATTTTCCATGTTATCTAGTGGTATCCATTTACATACGGTACAGTATCTCATTGGCTACTGGAGTGAAGGAAAGGGGAGGGGTTGGCTTGTTTTGCCACATATGATCAATCCATCTTCTCTTTCTGTGAAGCTCAATCTCATTGCCTTTTTCTTCATCTCTCTCGAGTGTTTGATTGCAGAGAAAGTTGTAGGAAAAATGAGTTTTAAAAACTCCTTTGCAATATAGAAAAAAAAAAAAACTGTTATGCCATCGTGTCCTTGGCACAGATACAACGATTTAGCGAATTAAACAATTGCGGAATTGACAATCATAAAAAAGAAGTAATAGAGACAAAGTGAATGCAAAATAATGTTCTCTAGCGGTAAAAAAAATGTATAATGGATTATACTGTAATAGTAAAATATAATACGCACTACAAATTGTGGATAATGAAGCAATAACTACAAGATGATAAAAATTGAAATAGTTTTGGATTATTATTATTATTATTATAACTTAATATTGTTTATAAGGCAGAAAAATCACAGGAAAACAAAACAAAAAAAAAAAACTAGTTTGTTAGACAATATTTAATCATTTTCTATTTTCTTACTAGTTTTTGTGTGTATTCAGAGGATATAGAATATTCCAGCTGAAATGTTACAGAACAACAATATAGCAGGAAGTAATATTGAACTAAAAAGCATATCTTTACATAAATCGATAAATAAATCTGTGATTTCTGTACGTATTTTGGTAAATGGCTTTAATATGATATTCAAATGCAGTTTTAAATCAAAAGATCCCAGTATTAGAATACTTCTGAAGTAGCAGCATTTTTGCGTTCACAAATCGTTTTACAATAAACTTGACTCCAAATTCTTAGTGAAAAGTGTATTATATTGATGACATGTAATAATTTGAAATAGTTCTATAAATCGCAAGGATGCCAAATATCGCTGTCTTTTCTAATGTACTCTGAAATCAGTTTAGTGTAATTCCCATAAGTAAATGAGTTTTTACAATTTCCAGCTAAAATTTATTTACCACTATAAGTACCACTATATAAAATACTCTGCATGCTGTTTGTTGAGTGATGAAACATGGCCTTGATTGGCTGTTTTTTTTAAGTCACCTAATGACATGACTTGATAGTGATTGTAAAATGGAGGGGAGTGTGTAATTTGGATGTTATATCATTGTCCACTGCTCTTTTATCCATCAAGCGCCTCTGAATGCCCGTCCGGTGTTTGTAGCAAAGGGTGCTGGAGGCCTGCCCGTTGGGGGTTCATTGAACTTCAGTGATTCCGTTGCCTGCAGCCTCCGGCAGAGTTTGGGCGTACACAATCTGCAGTCGCCGCCCGCGCTCATTACTTTTCGCTAGAAAATGTTTCTTTAGAAGGCGATCGATTTTTGTACTCGATGCTCAGGGTGGATAAAGAATTTAAGCGAAATAGATTTCGAAGGATGATTTTATTAGTAATGAACGGGTGGCAGGAATGCGGATCTTCCTTCTTCCTTGGTTGCGACAACCAAGTATAGGATTTACATATATACGTAATATACGTACTGGATATGTTTATACGTAACGTTTGGGAGGCACAATTTTTTTTTATTTGTCGTTTCAATGATGTAACAGGAATTCAGTTTGACTCCCCCCCCCAAAAAAAGTATAAAATCTATATTTACAATGAGTGCATTTATATTAAAAATTAGTTTGAACCGTTTCAACAGTTAGCAAGTGAAAATTTTATAGAAAATATATACTGTATATTATTATTGAATCAATCCACGAGAAGAGGATGTATTATTGAATAAATTTAAAAGTTGTTTTTTCTCCCTAAGGACTGAGAAATTAATAAATCCATTTGGAGTAGGGAATCCTCTGAATAAATTGAATATGCATATATTTTATGTGGAAAGCGTTAGTATTTTAAATTGTTGTTGGAATTTATACAAATATGAAATATATTAACTAGTAATTGAATAGCAGCAAAGCAGACTAGACCAAGTACTAGATTTAATGAGTTGTGTATACAAAATTACTGGTTTTGGAGTGAAATTCATCCGACAAATTAGACCAGCTATCCTGTTAATTAAATATATATAGTTTAACCTCTGAGTAAATTAAATACATAATAGTCCACAGGATCAGTAATTTATAAATTGTGTCATTTCTACTTCCTAAGATTCTTTTAATGAATTAATAATTTTAAAAATGTGAAGAAAAAATATAAATTTAGATATTTAGAATAATTTTATATATTTTTTTTTTAAAAAGTAGGCAATGTCTGCACCTATCTACAAATACGGAGGATGTGCGTGCCTATAGTAGATCCCCGTGAATGCGTCTATGGTACTGCTAAAAGTCTAAATGTTTAAAAGATATTATATTGACTAATGCCATGTTTTACAACGTTGTTCACTTACGTAGTTATGGGAATAAGTTAGTACTCATAGAGATCATATTCCGTGTTGAATTTCTGTGTGAAGATCAGACAGTTTACATATGTAACAACTTCTGAGTTTACATGTATACATTTTAAATTCATATTCGTGTGCCAAATATGTGAAAGCGATTGAAAGAGCTTCTAAACTAGAGAGTTGTTTTCTCTCTCTCTAAGCTTCTTAAGTTTAATAAAAGAAATATACTACTTTAGTAATTTATATAAAGTAAATTACTTGCAAAATGTTTGTGCTTTTACAACAACTAAATTAGTTCTTTTAAAAGAACGCTGAAAGATAATAAAGACTACGTATTTGTTCTTGCCAAAAAGTAACTCATAATACATATGTATTACTTCAGGCGTTTTTGAATTATAACGTATTAGCATGACTTTTTTTGTAAGAGTAATAGGCTTTCTCTCTTCTTTTGTTAAACTCACTCAGCGGAATACATAAAAAAAAGTAGAGATAGAGAACAAAAAATGAAGCTTTGAAGACCATTTTTGTAATTCCTGCTATAATTCCATTTGGCATTTGCCCATAAATAAAAGCTTCCCTCTTTCCTTCTGGCTGCATTTGGAACACGTGTGGCGTTTGTATATCTCCTCTGGCGTCTTCCTTTCTGGCTCCATCCAAGTATCGATCCTCCGTTCCTCTGTCTGCTATTTCCTCCTCTGCTGAGGTTGCCATGGAGACCTCCTTCCTCCTGCTGGAAAACTTTTCTCTCCCCCTTTTATACGCACTTCTTCGTTCATTGATGCTTTGGGAGTTAATCACACGGACATTGTCTCTCTGGGTAGCAATCGTCCTCAGCCGCCGTTAGAGCTTCTTGTTTGTCTAACTACAACGAGTGTGACAATGGGACAGAGAAAGACTTTTCACTCTTTCTCTTATTAGCAAAGAACGTTAAAATGTCGGCCATGTTTATATGCTAAATGAGGGATTCTTTTGTTTCTTTTTACTATGTCTACAAAACGGAATATGCATGCGAATTGGAAACCTAGTTTTATATATATATATATATATATATATATATATATATATATATATATATATATATATATATATATATATATATATATATATATATATATTGGTGTGTTTCGTTCTTCTGCTGAAATAAATGTATGAATTAAGGCTTACCTAATAAAGATTCAGCTCTGTTACAGTTGTAGGCACTAATTTATCGGCATAATTTTATTTCGAAAATTGTAGTTAATATTAGAGTTGAAATGAATTTATTTCTTCCGACATTGCACTTTGAGATGTTTTCCAAGAATTTCTTAGTACATTGGAATGTTAGCTGAAAGTATTTCTTAGTATAGCTTCATTAGTGGAATATTATTGAAGATTTTTAAAAATAATTAAGTTTTAAAATTTTCAACATATCCATAGTTCACATACATAAAATAATTTAGCGACGTAAACTAAATACAATTTTGATCATATCAAATGTTCACTCTTTGATAGATTATATCTTATGTGTGTTTTTTTTTTTTTTTTTTTAGTCTTCCTGCTCTTCATTTCGCTTTAACAAAATGAAAATTTTGGACATTATGGATTCCACATACTAATAATTCAACATGGATAACTCCCAGCTTATACAGTAGTAATATGTGACATAACTTTGTCTTACTGGTTTCACAAAAAGCCCAAACAACTACAATCTTCACTGTAAAAATTATGATTTATTTTTGTTCCATCTTTCTAATTCAAGTACTAGTACAATTGTCTCTGCTAGGAATGGAACTTGGAACCACAAGTACACAATGCTATGATTCACCTACAGAAAATTCTCTGAAGTTTTTTTTTTTATTAGATATGAATTAACTTTAAAGTGTGCACTTACACTTGTCAATTAAGTTTGAAGTCATAATTGTCTCTTAAAAAGACTTCGCAATGGCTCAAACGGTATTGGTTAGGATTAGATTTCTGAGCTTCTATGGCCATGTTAGCCCATCAAGCATGAGGGATGACGTACGTCTATTAGCGATCACACTATCCGGGCAAAGGGAAGGAAGCAATCTGGGACCTGTATGTTATGTATCATCCTAGCATTTTCTTGGTGTGAATGAGGAAAACCTCACCCAGGATAGCTAGCCTGAAAAAGCTTTAGCTTTTATACCTTTTCGACCGAGTGTCCCCACCGGGAATTGAACTTGGGACCGCTCAAACAGTGTTAAGTACCTACCCTGTTGATATGTTTTAGCCCATTGATTTATATGGGACATTATTTTCCTGTTTTTCTTTTAAATAAATAAAATCAAATTATTAAAATAAAATAAAATCATTGAAATTCTAATTCATTTCAGAGCAAAAAATAATAGTAAACCCTCGTATAAATCAATGGGCTAAAAGCCAAGACGGCGCAGGTATTCAGCGCCGTTAAGTAATCACACATCGCTCTGAATTTTGCCCGTAAAAGAAAACAGGAAACAAGCAGTAGTAATTTATTTTACTTTTACTGTAATATTGTTTCCTGATTTGTATTCCAATATATTAGAAATAACAACTCAGTGAAATATTTAATTAACAGTTACAAATGAATATTTCAGAGTACATACACCGTGACAAACGAAAAAAAAAAAAAAAAGTTTCGACATTGAAGAAGTAATTGATACCACACCTGCCTGTGCTGTACCATCCACAGAGAGACAAATTGTGGGAACACTGACCTCTGGCTTTCTCCAATATATTTATTCCATTCCAAGTACTTTACACCCACAAAACTTGTCCAGGAACTCAATATCTTTGAACTCTTTGCAGTTGGTTTGGTCCGCTTGTTACAACGAAATCAACGATTTCCACGTTGTAATATACGTAGCGTACATAGATATATAGACCTAAAAATATATTATAATTCCAACGAATCACAGCAATAATGATGAAGTATGGGTCGCTTCTAAAGTAAACACTACAGATCAGATAAAGATCATATATATACATATATAATTTATATATATAAAAAACGAACGGTAGTAAAAAAAAAAAAGAAGTGTTTTATATTCTATGAATTAAAGAAGTCACGTTCAGTGTGGAGGTGGATTCCAACAGATTGGGTTCAGCAAGGCAAACTTGTACGCCTACAGACGTTTTGCATTTTCCATTTCCATACAGGTAAACTTTAAGGAACGAACAACAACACTTGGACCGCTGCGCCGGCTTCCTAAAAGGTCTCTCTCTCTTTCTCTCTCGTATTCCGTTCCCTTGTCAACTCCGCCTTCTTTCATTCTTCCTTGGAATTAACTTAATATCTTTCCACTTTCCTTTTTTCATACGTCATATAACTATATACATTCAGAAAGGGTTTATATTTGGTAACAAAGAAGGGATATGGGATTATACTCTATACTATACGTGATTTTTCTGCAGAGAGAAATACGTGAAACATGGTAACAAGAAACAGGGACAATTTTTATGTTTTCCATTGGATTAAGAAAATATCCCAATGTTTTAAATTAGCGGAATTGGATTTTCTAGTTTTTGCAATTCTGGTTGCATCAATTCTTATGTTCCAAGAACAAATTGCAAAAAAACATACAAACAAACAAAGAATACGCCGCCCTTCAAGGTAATTTAATAACTATATGCATCTTTTCTGTGTAAGATCTGTATTTTTGTTGAAGGTAAGAATTAATCAATGTTAGAAGATGGATTCGTCCTTGTCCGGAAAACACTATTAATTATGTACTTGTAAACCACAAAAATTAAATGGCTCTTACAGCACCAAGACTACACGATACGGGATTTGGAGTTTTGCATTAAATTTAAATCATATTATAACCACTGAAATCAGTAAAATACGTGTGTCAGACCCATACATAGAGGTCCTGGAAACAAAGATATCCCTAGTAGAGCATAATAATGAAATTGTAAGAGGAAATTTGACAATTTTAAATGAATGCGCGCTTCTGGTGATCCATTAACTTGCGTGGCAGTTAAACATAACTTTTAAGGCGGTAAAATATATAACAATAAACAACATAAAATAGCATTGATTTTATTGTGGAGAGAACAAATAAACTGTACAAGACTATTCTTAGAGAATTATATGACAAACCTTTAGCGTGTCTAAATATCGTAATCTACTAAAAAACTAAAGAAAAATTAAATGAAAATTCTAGTTTTATATCCCACTATTATGCTCAGTAAGCTAAAGGAGACGGGTGATTAATGAAAGTATTAGTAAGTGGATGTCTATAAAATAATCGGTGGAATGAAAATGTGGGAGGAAACCGTAGTATCCTGAGAAAAGCCACCGATACGATGTTTGTCCATCACAAACTCAAAGGCCTAGGATCGTGCCAGCGACCCCATGCACCGGAGGTGAGTGCTGTGTCATTGAACCACCTATTAAATCCACAGTAAGTACGCTGTTTGACATAGATGAATGGTAACATTATGTTTACAACTGAGAAGGCTTTGATTCGAGTTTCGCGGCTGATCATACTGAGATTTTATTTTGAGTTTTCCCTTCAGTCCTATTAGCCGAATGCTGGGATGGCATCCCATATATACTCAGAATATTGCGGTTTCTTTATTATAACTAGAACATAAGGTTGAATAGATATACCAATATGCTGATAGAATAGTTATTCTCTAGATTCTATAAAATAGTTTGTCAACACCCTGGACGCACTCGAATACAACCTCTCGTAAGATAGCGGAGCTAAGCAGTGCCAGGTCTGGTCAGAGGGAAGATGGGTGACCGTTCGTATTCACCAAATGGTGTTGACATTACGGCGTCCATCCAGCATCGTGAGGATAATTCGGGAACTGCTTGAAATAAAGATGGAGCGAACTCCGGTTTAGAAAGCCAGCGAGAGGAGCCAACGTAGTGACTGTACATCAGACCAAAGGCATGAGTGCCCTGGCCTCCCGAGAGCTGTTGCGTCAGGAATTTGATTTTGTCCATATCTACTTACTTTAAACAAACAAA
The DNA here is from genome assembly GCF_964235325.1 of Thermobia domestica. Classification (NCBI taxonomy): domain Eukaryota; kingdom Metazoa; phylum Arthropoda; class Insecta; order Zygentoma; family Lepismatidae; genus Thermobia; species Thermobia domestica. The sequence continues at coordinate 128,775,357 of NC_137456.1, read as the reverse complement.
AAAGGTAATTCTGACAGCTGAAAGCTCTGCTTGTTATTTAACACATTGAAATTGTTGTGAATCTGGAGCATGTCATTCAGCATTTTCTCTCCCTTTGAGAGAGCTTTCATCGTATTGTTGTTATATTCCCCATTTTGAACTGATGCTCCGTTGACACACCGGAAGGATTCGTGAGAGGAAAAGGCGTTATTGTGGGAACCTTCTCATGACTAAAGTCTGCTGTGCATTCATCTCCGGTGTTTTGTCCTCACTGACCGTAATTTGAATGCGGGAACACAACGGGAACCCACTCGTCAGCATTAATAGAACTAGGCATGCGACATCTTCATTTGATTGAAGGAAGGAAAGAAAAAAAAACTTGGATTGTTGTTTGTGTGTGTGTGTGTGTGCATACTTCCAAAACGTGTTTATCATCTCATCCGCTCCACTTAGAATATTAATTGCGTATGATGTGTAAATTTAGTAGATTACAACATACATGTACTGTTTATTGTAAACATGGTATCGGTTGAAGGTGGGAATAATATACTGTATAATGATGCATATTAACATTCAAAACACTCATACAAGCACAGTTGATACATTATAAAAATAAGTTACGGCCTGTTCAACACATGACAAGCTATAAACTGGAACGATTGCACGGCTGAACTGCGAGTTGCAATCTTCTCTTCTGCGCGGGGTTCCTGGTTCGTGGTAAACTTAATCCGTGTCCTTGTGTTTTCTTGGGGTTTTCTCGTTTCCTTCTACATTCTTATTTCACTAATTTCTTCACAATTATTCATTGAAATTTTCACTAATATTAATCTGCTATTACCAATTTATGAAAATGGGTACTCAATTATTAAATATTAAAAAAAAATATTTTAAAAATGATTAAAAATTATTAATTATTAAAAAACTAGCAGCGTTCACCCCGCTTCGCTGCGGTCACCCCTGAACGCAATAAACTTTGTTACTTAGATAATTTTTACTTTTTCGCTTTCAAATTGCAAGCGCCTGTCATTTATGTTAACCCGCCGAGTCACGTGCTCATGCGGGTTGCATATACATACGTTTATTTTTACCTATGATGAACTATGGAGACTTGAATGGTCCATTATCTCAAGACACTGGTAATTAAAAATTAAAGTGATATGATAAAAACCATCTAGGGTCCAAATCCTAACAACCCCCCAAAAATGAAAGAAATCGGTTCAGCCGTATTACCGTGATGAGTTCACAAAGGATTTGTACGTTCTCTTTTATATATATAGATGAAATGATTTTTTTTTTCACTTTAACGTCCCATGACAATGCCTTTTAGACTAAGGGAGACGATGATTAAGACAAGTAAATGATGATGGAAAAAATGGTGGAATGAGAAGTGGAAAGAAACCGGATTACTCCGAGAAAATGCACGGACAGGATGTTGTCCACCACTTAATTATAAGAGAATACACTTTTAACATTAGTTGTTGTGGGTGAAATGCTAAATAATAATAATATAAATGAATGTAAAGTAACATTCAAGTAATTTAGAAACATGTAAAAGTTAAAAATTATTACAAAAATTGTAGATAATAAGCAAATATGGTATAGTCATCAGTCATTACAAACAATTGCAACTGTTATAATTATAACTATAACATACGTAAATGACGTAGTAGGCGAAATTACGCTAATATAACACCTTTAATTGGTGAATAAAGTAAGGGAGACATTACTGGTTTAAATATAGTGTGATTTTAGAAAATTAAATTCTGTGGTACATGATTTCAATATTTATAAGTCAGTTTAAGGAATACTAAATCTTTATCCATACAAATATATAAAAAAAGAACGCGCGCGTGTTTTATCATCAGATTTTTGCATAGAAAGAAGTCATCTAGAGCCTCCAATTTTTGTACAGGGATAGATAGATCTTCACCATATCTAATCGCATACGAAGCCGTTTTCTTCTATTTTCGATTCGAGGGGGAATTGGGAGGGGACACAAGTTCTGCAGGTTGAAAAATTATAGAGTATCTCAGAAGATTTTCAAGTTAGATAACCCAAATTATTCTACTATGTTACAGGTTGCATACTATTCAGTCAGTGCGAGGAAGGGACACTTCTGCTAGACAACCCAAATAATTCTACCGTGTTGCAGGTTGCACACTATTCAGTCAGTGCGAGGAACGGACACGGCTGCTAGACAACCCAAATTATTCTATCGTGTTGCAGGTTACATACTATTGTCAATGCTAGGAATGGACACTTCTGCTAGACAACCCAAATTATTTTACCGTGTTTCAGGTTGCATACTATTCAGTCAGCGCGAGAAACTCACACTTTTGCTGGTACATAACACAAATCGACCCAAAATAACAAACTTTGTAAACATCAAAAATGCCATGTTGTAAAATTCTAATACTGTGCTACCTTCGGTAACGGATCCAGATAGAAATGTTAAGAAGGAAATTATTATACGGTACTTGTAATGTACACACAGAAAAAAATAACATTTCAAGCTCATATTAAGTATTACATACCTACAAGGTTTGTGGATGTGACATTACATATATGTTTTTTCTCCGTGAATCCGTATCAGTATCATAAATGTAGTACCAATAAGGTAGAAAAGAATTTTTTGAAGATATGTCTTCTTGATAGATTATTCATATAGTATGATCTATGTTAAAATTGTCAGTTTATTGATATCATCTAATTTGATTTATTAAGATCTTAGTGTCATTGACGTACACCAATATTTGAGAATTTGAAGATGTTGTTTTCTTATTTTCCCATCATTCTGCGGCTAATTAACTTTCGCTCAAAGCTAAGTAGATTAAAAAAAAAAAAGTTGTTTTCGTAAATCATTCCAATATGGCTGCATGTAAGATCAAAGTAACTATTTTTAGCTTTACTTTGATGGACTCATCAACAACTAAATTTCAATTCTCAGAATAAATTCAAAATTGTGTCTTAAGAAATTCGAGCTGATCAAAAAATTCAATTTTACGTAGATAAAACCTTAAATTTATTATTGAAATTGAATTTGTAGCAATTGTAATGATAATTTGCTGTTTTAAGGTGTCAAAGAAGCCTTGAGCACGCTCTATCTGTTTTGCTTACTTTCTATGACAGTGTGAATATATTGCGGAAAGGAAAAAAAAAGTCCACAATGTCTTCACATTCTATTGGGAATGGTGAATCCTGTGAATACTTTTCTGGTCGTAGTGAAATATCTCGTTCTTCGCCTTGAAAATTGTCATCAATAATAGTTCGTATAAAAGAACAATTCGACATGAGTTTCATTTTTTTTCACTTTGTCTCTTTAACGTTATTAGAACAGTCGAAATTATGTTGCAAAGAGTGTTTAATTAACTTTAATAATGAATTTATATATATTTACTTAAAACATAACGAGGAGCCGCGGTCGTTCCATAGTAGAGCTCTCACTTCTAGTGCTTGAGGTTCCTGGTTCGATCCGAGCGCGTGTGAAGTGGGCTTTGTGGTGGACAAACACCGGGTGGATGGGTTTTCTCAGTGTTCTCCCGTTTCATTCATTATTATCACCACCGTTTCCCCTAGCCTCGTTGCGTTAATGTGGAACGTTGAACTAGAAATCTCGTTAAGTTTGATGTATAACTGATCCGGTTCACAAGGATTGATTCAAATACATTTTGTTTATTCACGTTGTTCATTCTGGCTAATGTTAACATATGAAATATATTGGTGTACGTTCGCGTTTTTCAAAATAGTTACTGGAAGACAGAGGTAATTGTTTAACAGTTTTGTAAAATCATTTTAATGAGCACAACTGTATTGTGTGAAATAGAGAACCAGATTAAACTAATTACTTTTTGCTAATTTCCATTGATGGAGCATAATTTTTGTAGTATGGATAGCATATCAGAGCGTTGATTAATTGCGTAACATTAAACGAGAGGAATACATAATGTTATTGATGGCATGAAAGTGCTTGTTAATCCTCCTGGGACATCCAAATCACTCGGTATTTCACGCAATGATTGATGGTTTGTGGGAGCAATTACATTACCAACTAAACCCAACAGCTTCCAACGTTCAACGCTTAAATATGTCATTTCCTCTGTAGTACTATGTTTAATTTGATCAAAGTATCATAATTTTTTCTTCATTTTTATGTTCAGACCAGAAGTTCCCAAACTCTTAAGACTGTGCTAAGAGTTCTTTGCATGTCACTTTTCTGAGTGATGCTGCTGTATACATCTTTTAATGGCCCAGAGTTGATTTGGTTATTAAATAATAATAATGGTAATAATAATAATAATAATAATAATAATAATAATAATAATAATAATAATAATAATAATAATAATAATAATAAAAATATTATTAGATTTTATTATTTTTAAGATTTGAGCATGAAAAGAACACAAAGATTGCGGAACTCACATGAAAGGTCAGTAAAAGAAAAATAAATGGTTTTAATTTCACTTAACTAAATGTCGTAAATCTTTGACAAGTATTGAAATATGGATGCTGCGTTTCACTATATCTTGGAAGTTGATATTTTTACTGTACAGAGTGTAAAGTTACTGTGCACTACCGCATGCATGTTTCTAAGTACAATGTTTGATTTGAAATCCAAATTGGATTTAAATATGCATATCTTATGAATGATTTTCACTACATGAACGTGCAGAAATGTATGCAGTTATGTTTGTGAGTCCGCCATATATTTTTTAAAAACATCTTTTATGCAAACCACTTCAAAATGGTGTTACAGAAACCTTCCGCATATCCTGTATAGGTTGCCCTCAAGACGAAATAAGACGAAAAATAAGATCTTATTGTGTTCTCCTAAATTTTGTAGAAGTCTTGTTCCATCTCAATTCCCAAAGGATTTTGAGGATTTGAATTTTCTGGTCTCGTGGGCGACACTAGTTTTGTGTTTGCGACGAAAGTTATCTCGAGGCACAGTTTAAAAACCTCTAGTCTAGACAACTATCTGCTAAAGATAGGAAAGAGGATAATGTGATTTCAGGTATACGATGTTCAGAAGGGCATTTTGCAATAAGAAAACCTACATATCCTTTGATTATAGGCAGCCAACATTCTATTGCTATTGTGCAGGTTGCTGGAATGTTATAAATTCTAAACGGGGTATGGTTAGCCACAGATAAAATCACCCTTACCCGGGTAATGGATTGATTCTATTGACGAGCTCTGCTGAGGTAATTACTCTGTCTGTTGCAAAAAAGTAAACAGAATTCAAAAAAATATCTTTGTTCCATTTATTGTGTGGAGTAACGGATGGACGAACGTACACACGTAAGATCACAATCGTATAAGGCCTAGTAGCGTGATCCTTTGAGATTATTTCTTGTATTCTGAAAGAGACAGTGATAAAATGGAGGAAAAAGGAAATATCCAGGAAACACCCACACATGGTTTATCCATATATTACACACATATTATAAAATCAAACTTTTCTTTTTACTATTTGAATCACTTTCTTATTACATAAATGATTCATCCCAAAAAGAAAAGAATAAAACATATTTAAGATGTAATTATATTGTGTGCTTTTGGGTTAACCAACCCAATTCAAGAACCACGGTTTATAGTATTAAAATGACGATTAGTAATACTGTATTAACAATCAGTTATTATTATTATATGTTAAACTTCACTCATATTCCTTGTGTAACTTTAGCGTGTAATTTAACGACGATATTTGACAGATTCCTCGTAATTTGGGGTTGTAAAAAGTCGAGAGAATTTACATTCCGTGTACAGTACCAAAATCTGTATTCCAGTTAGTCAATTCTTTCGCAAGTTTGTTCTCCAAAGAATATCTAGGTCCTACTGTATTTTTACTCGTAACTGTATCCCCCGGAAAGGTTTCCTTAAATTGCCTTTCCTTTGAAAGCTTTTCCATAGTCAATAATAATTATAATAATCATAATCGTGAACTTTAATAATCATAATCGTGAATAATCATATAACTTTAGTTAAACTTGGTAGAATTTAAATTATGCTATACACATCTTTACACATTATGGACATCTTTAGAGTAATTCGTGTTATCTAAGAGATTCGTTCTCTATCCATTCTAAAATCTAATTAATTCTATGGCCTATGGAACCCGGAGGTTTAATGTCGCGTTCACAAAAGCTCTCCACTGACTTCTATCCTTAGCCAACTGGATCCAGTTTCTACGTTGTATTCCTATTTCTGCAAGATCCATCTTAATATTGTCCTCCCATCTGCGCTTAGGTCTTCTTAATGGTCATCGTTTTCCGATTGGACTTAAAAGCTTGAAAGCGTTCCTACTTTCTTCCATTCTGGCTACATGACTTGCACACCTGCGCTCCTATATTTGATGACACTAACAGTGTTTGGTAAACGGTATAACTTATGTAGTTCCTCGTTATGAAGTTTCCGCCATTTCCAATTCCCGTTCCTCTTGGCTCCGAATATTCGTCTGAGGCTCTTGTTCTCAAACATATTACATAGTTTATGTTCTTTCCTCAGAGTAAGTGCCAATGTTTCGCAACCATACAGGACAATTGGCATGATTGTCGTTTTGTATATTTTAAGCTTCAAATTCCTCGACAGAATTCGCGACAAGAGTATTCTATATGTCCTAGACGTTCTCATAGGTTTTCGTTGAAGAGGCACTTGTGTAGTCTATCAATTAGGGCTCCCTCTGAGGTTCACTATCAAGGATGGAGCTCACGCTATTTTCAGTGAGGCTCACGCTATTTTCAGATTCTCACTCATTCAAGATCGAGCTCGTTATTTTCAACGAGACACGCTACCTCGAGCCTTAGCGTTTACTAAGGACTCGGAATCGCTATACTCAATTATGTTAGTGCTTGCGCTCGCTAGGACTCTGGGTTTGGCTCATCTGGCGATTATATGAGGTTCATGCACGCTTACTCTCATTTATTGCGCTAGGAGCCGATTGGGCCCAAGATCCGGCCTCGCTAGTTTGGACACCTCTGCTATATTGAATTATGTTGTTTTATACTTAAGGGTTTGATTCGATGTGGACACTCGGTAGATAAAGTGTAAAAGCTTTTTGACTTCAGACCAGCTATCCTAAGTGAAGGTTTCCTTATTCACACCAGACAAATACCGGGATGGTACTTAACATACAAGTCCCAGGCTCTTCCTTCCTTTCCCAATCCTTTCTTCCTTCCCTTTTCTCGGATAGTGTGATCGCTGAGGGACGTCATCCCTCATATCTACGGGTTAACATGGCCACAGATGCCGAAAGCCCAGAAATCCAATTCTTAATTTTAATCCCTAACGGTTTGGTTGATGTGATTACGCTGAGAGAAACGTAGTGGCTGCTCTTGATGAAAATCACATCGGTAGAGACGAAATTTGTTCATTAATGCTTTCAGGAAACCTCAAACTTCTCGTTTCAGAGCCACAAATCACGTTTATATTTTCGCGAAATTCGACATTACTTGCGATAAATGCGAATGGAAAGTTAAATTCTTGTTAATTATAACTAATAATAACTAAAAAACACATTCCCAGTATTCTTTGACTTTAAAAAAAGAAAAGTTGCATTTACGAAAAAGCTCTGCGAGGTATTTAATTCAGAAACTGTTTCACTTCATAGACATCAACAAAACTGAACTGTTGTTTAAATCCTTGACTGTGTTTTGCGGTGAAAATGTTCATGATCTGTTGTTTGCTTACCGTGAATTTAAAAGTAAGGTTATTGAAGTTCTCAACAGTGAGGATAAGGAAGTTGGCATTATATCATTGTTAAACAGTTAAAAAGTTAACCACAGGTCTTTTGCTGTCAGCTCGTTATGTTCAATATAGTTGCCAGTCTCGAGTGTTGATGCCGAGATTCTTTTCCAAGTATAATATGATTTTACTGACGAATTGGTAATGTCTTGGTACATGCTATACTTTAACTAAGGATGAGGTCAGAGGAAGTGTTTAAATTTTTGCATTAATTTCTACATTTCAGTGAATACATTAGCTAGAATGTACAGTTAATCAAAGTATATCCTCATTTTTGTATTAGATATACACTTCACTACCGAAAATATACTGTTTACAAGTTCCATAATTTAAAAAAAATGCGTTGCATTTAAAAAATAAATGCGACATAAATGCGAAAATTGTGATAATTAATGCTACAAAATATCAAAATTGTTGCGAAAAAGTTTCGTCTCTACACATCGGTAAATCAAAGTTTTAGATTAAGAGAAAAAAAAAAAAACTACCTTATGCACTGATTTTTGTATACAGGTAACTTTCTTCCCTTAGCTTGTAGAGGTACTTTTTTTTTTTTTTTTTTTTTTTTTTTTTTTACTGTGTGATTTCCCTCAAGAGCCACAACTAGTGAAATGAATTTAAATATATTGAGAGAGAAATGAAAGAGGGAGAAGAAAAAGTAAGATTAAAAAAAATGTGTCTTCATTTTCTCAGAGCAGTCTGTTTCATCTCTCTGGGATTTTTATTTTTCTTGAGAAAGTGTGTTAATCAGCTGCCTGAATGAGATTGTATCATCTCAAAAATGTGTGAAGGACAAGAAAGGGAAGACTCTTCCGACTGTAGCTTGTCTTTTAGATCTTTCTTCCCCAACTTTTTTATTTTTATTTTTATTTTTTAAGATGCCTGTCTAGCACATTTTGAGATTTTGATTCACAAAGAATTTATTTTCTCTGCGTGTACAATCATATTAAGCGATAACTTTTTTTTTTTTACTTTGCAATTATCACACATGTAATTAGTGTTGCAACAAATTACACAATTTGTTAACCTTGATCAGATTAGAAATTACTTTCAGTAAAAAAAAGGAAGAGAACAAACTTCCTTCCGTTTCCATCTATCAGAGTGATGTGATAAGTAAAAGAAAGAAAACTTTTTATATACATAAAACGTACTTTTCGAAGCGACATGGCTCACCTCAAGAGATTGACTGGCGTGTATTTATCCAAAGATTGAAAGCCCGTAGAAGCTCCTCCATTCCGACTTGTCAATTCTGCTTTGTGCAACACAGGAAATCAATCTCTGTCTTTCTTTCTCTCTCTCTCTCTCTCTCTCTCTAGAGAGAGTGAGAGAGAGAGATAGAGGACTACGACATTTACTTTTAACAGTAGATCTATTTTATCCCTTTGAAGGCTACTTAGGGGAATTTTCTGTTGATTTTTTTTTTTTTAATTGATAATCGGAAAAAAAGACATATATAAAAACGTAAGGACTCGCTACTTTAATCCTGCAATCAATTGATTCGCATGACTTTCAGTAATAGATATTATCCATATTTTCCTCTCCCCCTACCGGTCGAAGTCAATTCGTCTTCAGTTTTACTTCTTCCAGTCTTTATGATGCAGGTAAATCAATGTCCATACTTACAGAGGAAAGGGAATGAGGGATGGCGGCAACTTCATAATGAGGAACTACATAATTTATACACTTTATCAAACATTATTAGGGTCACCAATTCTAGAAGGCTCAGGTGGGCAGGTCATGTAGCCAGAATGGAAGAAAGTAGGAACGCTTTCAAAATGTTAACTGGAAGACCAATCGGAAAACGACCATTAGAAAGACCTAGGCGCAAATGAGAGAATAATATTAAGATGGATTTCATTTATATAGGAATACGAAGTAGAAACTGGATTCAATTGGCTAAGGACAAAAGTCAGTGGAGAGCTTTTGTGAACGCGGCATTGAACCTTCGAATTCCATAGGCCATAGAATTAGTTAGTTACTTGCAGAGTTAATCAGTACGGTCTATTTAACAGCTCTATAGTGACAACTATCAGCTGTTAGCGCTCTCTTCCCTATAGTGTTGCTACGGAGAGAAGAGGACCTGTTATTAAAGGGAAAAAATATGAAACTGAAAAAAAAAAGATAAGGGCAGCAGGAGATATTGGGCCATGGATAGGTAGTATTAAATACTACTAACGAAGTATGACTTATAATGGTTACAATAAACTGTAATTAAATTTAAAGTAATTATAATGATTAAAAAATACTTCCTAAGTTAAGGCAGTTTCTAACTCTCTTTTAACATTTCTTTTTCTTCTTAAAGTTTTTGTGTTTCGATTCTTATACGACAGCGAGGTTATGAAGAACGGGACCTACTATTAATATGGGCTTCGAATCCGGTGCAGTTGGGATGTAAAATTATCCTCACAGGATAGGGCGTTCCCACCACATTATTTCTCCTCTAACGGAGTTGGATTACAAGGGCATACGAGCTGTCCCGGTTATTATTGTATTTATTATTATCATTACTACTACTACTACTACTACTACTACTAGTAGTAGTAGTAGTAGTAGTAGTAGAGGAGGAGGAGGATGAAAAAGAAGAAATGTACTTAATCAAGATTTGCTCTATGTTCTAATTTTGTGACCCCAAGTGTATAGGACAAAGATACACAGTATTAAGTTTCTTTCTTAATATGGCATTTAAATTCTTATGTTCTTGCGTTTAATTCTGTTTTGAAATCACTTTTTTTTTTTTTTCGTTGTATTGGCTCAAAATCGTAAAAGTAGTAGAAGTGACAATTTAAGAAATAAAAAATCTGTTAAGTAGAAAGCCTGAAATAACTGCGGCGTAATCTCGTATATCAAATAGTATGTCACAATTGTTTCAGAATGTTGTGTCTAAAAGAGAGACACAAAGGTACCATCTTGATTTTTGTGGCCATAGTTTTTCCACCAACTTTGTTTTGGAATCTTATCCACTTTATCCAGGCAGATTGTGGTTTGTAAATTCAGTTTTGAACGTATCACCCGAAAGTCAGAAGATAACTCAAGTTTGATACATTTATCGGCATCATTTAATAAGTTTCATCGTGTACACTTAAAACTTTGTACTCTTTTATAAGACATGTCAGTTACGGGTATGATGTAAATCAGAGTGCATTGTTTTATAACGTGTTGGTTCGTCTAAATTTTCACTATTTCGTCCTTATCTCTTTTTGTGTTTGTGCCTGATCGAAACTTACAAGGACTTTTACCAGAAACTATACAATAAGTTAATATTATTCGTGTGGTATTAAAAAAAATATATATCGCTTTATCACCGATATTCAACTGACAGGAATAATCTACTCTTTTATTGGTCAAAGGTACCCAACTGATAGGAATAATCTGCTCTTTTATTAGTCAAAGATAGTCAAAGATACTCAACTGATAGGAATAATCTACTCTTTTATTAGTCAAAGATTCTCAACTGATAGGAATAATCTGCTCTTTTATTAGTCAAAGATACTCATCTGACAGGAATAATCTACTCTTTTATTAGTCAAAGATACTCAACTGATAGGAATAATCTGCTCGTTTATTAGTCAAAGATACTCAACTGATAGGAATAATCTGCTCTTTTATTAGTCAAAGATACCCAACTGATAGGAATAATCTGCTCTTTTATTAGTCAAAGATACTCAACTGATAGGAATAATCTGCTCTTTTATTAGTCAAAGATACCCAACTGATAGGAATAATCTGCTCTTTTATTAGTCAAAGATACTCAACTGACAGGAATAATCTACTCTTTTTTTAGTCATCACTACTCAACTAACAGGAATAATCTATTGTCTATCACTCACTTTTGGTGAATGTTGATCTATTACTTAATTCTGGTATTTCAGCAAGAAGTAAGTGCTCAACTACTGTAAACTTTCATAAAGTGTTCCGGTCTTTTAGTCTAGAAATATGGGAGCCGTACAAAAGTAGTGGCCCGTAGAATATTCTGACATATAGAGCCGTTCAGATGCCAAACCGATTAACTCCATCAAACGAGATTTTTCAGTACTGAGCATTTTAGTAACTTACGAGTAAATACAATGTAACCCACAAACGCCTATTGTGCCACCAGTGACCCACTTTATTTTTCACTACGTTACATGGGCTTTATCATTCATTTAGCCAAACCCCCGTTGTTCCACTTCAGGCACACTACCCGTTCTCTTGTTGTACGAATTTCGTTTAGTTTTCTTCTCAGGTTTTCGATGTAACACGGTATTGTTCAATGCAGTTGCTAACGAATAAAACTGGTCTTGGGCGTTTGTGGGTTAAATGAGAGTGATCCGAGCGTTTACGCGTTCTAGTGGCAAATTGTTAAACTATGGAATTATTCGATTTTGCCTCTGAAAAGAATGTATCTTTTCCAGGTCAAAAATGTGTACAACTAGAAAATAAAATTAAAAAAAAAAAAAAAAATGGAGTCAATCGGTTTGGTTTCTAAACGCCTCATACGTGGTTCCAGTTGAAAAACAATTTAAAAATCACTGTTCTAACGAACATGTATATATAATTTGATGTCTTTCAAAGAGAATGCTGCTATTCAGCAAGATACATTTTCTACTTGGTATTAATAATGAACCACGGATGCGGGAGTTCTACAAATTTTCGTTTAGTTTAAATATTGTAGCAAGCAACTGAGTAAGCAGAAACGGACTTTTCGATAGAATGAAATTATTCACTTTAAAAAAAAAATCAGCTTTTCCTTGTGTCATTTTGCAAAGTAGGATGTTATCTGAGTTAACTGTAAGACGAACAGGTGTTGAGGAGAACAATGTCCATGGTATTTGCTGAATATGGAGGTTTCTTTTGATTTCTTTTAGTATAGACTGCTAATGATGATTATAGTATAAAACATTGTAAGTCCCGTCCGTCAGTTGGCAGTAGTAAAATGGTACAAATGGATTTTATATTGCGAGGAAGTATGTACAGAAACTTGGAACTGCATAATCATGTTTTCGTCACTTGAATTCTAATGGCCAAAAGCAGAAAGGAATCACTTTCCCTTGGCTGGATTGAAATCATCCTCCTCTTCTGTTCGTGCATGAGCGCCGATGCATGCGGAAGTGGTCACCTAATCAATTGCCTCTCTTTTCGATCTTCTTGTTGCATGCCTTGCGCTGAATCATCTCTCTTTTCGCTGCAGCCTTTTGCAGCACTCAACTCAATACACAAAAAACTCTTTTCTTCTTTTTCAATGTGTTTTTCAATCCTTACAGCGCTCAATAGATTTTATTTCACGGCGTTGCGTTCATATGCAAACAGTTTTCTTTTCTTTCTTCTTCTTCTTTTTTTGGTCCAAATCGTGTTGTATAAGAGTGCTTTTCATTGTTAAGTGTAGAAATTCTAGTATAGAGTTTATTTATCCCCTACCCCCCCTCCAAAAAAAAAAAAGGTTATGAAATATTAAAAAAAAAATCTACTTTATTGTAGATATTACTTGTTCGTATAAGCTTTTGCTTGGATATTCTCTGAAATTTTCCCGTTAACCTTTTAAATACAAGTTTTGACATGCAAGAACAATTAATATTAGCGGTGAGGAAGATTGTTATTGTACAAGAATATTTATTTAAATCTCAAATTTTTGTGTAGAAAGAAATCCTTAATCTGGGAGAACGAACGGCTTTCCATCACTATGCCTACCTAACGGAGTTGCATACCTGTTCCATCTCTGTTTTTTTCTTTACCCCAATGATTTATATGATTATTTTCTCTGTTATCTTTCGAAATGAAAGGGGAATTGATTTTGAATGGCTTAATTTTAATAGTTTCTTCTAATTTTTTAAAAGTGTCCCTTAATTTTTGAAAATTAAATGTTATGATACATATTTTTTGTTTTAAATACTTAACACGTTCAATCCCACGTGCGCCACCGGTGGTACACGATCTTTATTCGTGGCTATAAGTTGCCTTTGGGTTTTTAGTTAAAAAAGTAGAACAGTGTTACGGACTTTCTATGTTATTGCACTGTGTTAGAGTCCAGAAGATATAACGTCGTTGGCTTCCCGCGCTTGGACCTACTCGTCATTGAGGGTGTCGTAAGAGGATAGCCAATCATCGCCCTTGCGATGAGTAAGTTAGACAGATTTGAAGGGTGATGATTGGCTATCCTCTTACGACACCCTCAGTGACGAGTAGGTCCAAGCGCGGGAAGCCAACGACGTTATACCTTCTGGACTTTAAGTGTACTGTATATATTGAATACGATATTTTGAATACGTTGAAGGAAGAATGACATGCGCCACCGGTTGCTCACCTCGGGATTTTCGAAAAGCATAGCTTCTTTATTACTACCAGATGTCAGACTGAACGTGTTAATAATTAAATTTTATTTAAGTAATATATATAATACAAATTCATTTTGAAAAAGAAAGAAAAAGAAAAATCAAAGATACTTGACTAGACTTGACAGTAATATCACATAATTAAAATTCCAGGGCATTTCAAATAAGTTTCCATATAAATCAATGGCTAAGAAATGAAGATCGTGTAGGTACTTAATATCGTTAAGTAACTTGACGTAAGATTATTCTGCTGTTGACTACAAATATAACAGATATTTTCATTTATTATGAACCAAGGTATTTGGTGCGTACTTGTGTTTCAGTTTACAAGAGAATCAAGTCCACTTTGGGGTCATTTTGTATACATTTCATGATTAATATTTCTATCTAAAGCTCCTTCCTCACCTTACAAGATTCATACCTATAATGCTAAAAAAAAAAAAAAAAAAAAAAAGAGTAAAAACTTTCTCTCTTTTTCTTACAACTTTCCTAGTTACACTTCATTTTCTTGTACTCTCAACGCCCATTTTCCTGAATCCTCCTTAAAATGGCATATTACAAATTCAGAACTGTATTTCGTTTCTGTTGGAAGATCCAGTGCTTTAAAATTCGCTGTCATAAGATTAGTGACCGCAAGCACAAGCGAGTGCACGCCCCATCAAGGATAGTGAGCCCGAGCTCTTAGCGAGAGCGAGGCCAGTGAGATAAATGGGTAGGTGTAAGAGATCGAGCTAGTCCGAATCTCATTGTATTTATTCTCACTATGCAAACTTACCTTGTTTGGAAAATTACCAGTTCTTTAGTCGAACAGTATTGAACAATTTCAAAATTCCGACAGATTTAGGGTAGTTTTGACACTGCGTATTGCGCAACACTGCTGTAAAGATGGCGTTGAACATGCTCCTGCATGCACTCCCATCCTTGTTTTTTGATGAGTATTTTCGTGTTTACTGTGTTTTTCTGTGTGTTTGAGTGGATGATGAAATTCTACTACGTTCGTGATTATATTAATACACTTCGTACAGTAGAAAATAATGTTAGTATTCATAGATATGCGATTTGGTAGAATCGAGGAATGGTTTCATACGTATATCCTTTGTTTTCTAAAAATAAATGGAACTTTTCCTACATAGTGCAAAAATACAGCGTTGGTGGAAATTAATATCTTGTGTGTGCAATCACTCATTTTAACTGTAAAATTACCATTTTTTTTTTAACATCTTGTAAAATTCCACCTTAGAACTTCTTTAATACATAACTCAAAACGATATGCTAGTAACAATTCACTGATAAAAACATAACTAAATAAACCTTGTCTGCTTATTTCTTGAACTTCTTACCAAACATTAATTTGTCTTTAGCTGTGCTATTCCCAACATTACGATTGCGTGTAGAAAGCATTTAAGACCTTTTTTCTTTAAAATATAATACTTCAAAGTCCAGTTGAGTTGATTGTGAGTTTAGCGACCCTTTCAGCAGCGAGGTTATATGACACGGGACCTACTGATTAACGTGAAATCCGAACCACATGAGCTCCCGCCGGGAAATGAACCCGGGTCTCCCACGTCAAAAGCGCGTACGCTAACCACTTAGCCACGAAAGAGCACTACCTCAAAGTCGAATCTTATTTACTTCTTTTTTTTATGTATATAACATGACGTTTCTGCCAAAAATGATATTTCAGCAATGTGACGTAATCCAACAATTGTTGATTTTGTTTTTTAAAAATTATAGTGAACATCTTAACAACGATACTTACCTTTCCTTACTGATTTGAATAAAAATAAGGCAACATACCCATAAATTGTTGTGAATAATAAAGTAATTGTACGTAGTTGAGCATATCTGATTTTACAGGTATGTTTCCTAATTTGAAAAATCATTGTCATCAAAATCCAAGAAGAATCCTGATCCTTTTTTTAAGAATGTAAACTACGTCCTTTATAGATATAATAGGAATTTGCCATTTCTTGAGATTGTATATATTCAGACCGTAAACACTATGGGTTTGTTGGAAGAGGAATATTAACTACTCACCTGGCAACTATGAAAGCATCGTTAGGAAGAGCTTCTTTCACACGTGGTATGTTTCTTCTGACCCGAGATCCTTCAAGTGTTATGCATGAAATATTACCTTGTGTAAGGCTGACACCTGTAGAGTAAAGAATAAAGACTATGAGGAGTGGCCTTAAGGAAATATGCTGAAAACATAATGGAGAGAGACAAGGTATGCAGATGAGAAGAAAGGAAAAGGGGAGTTTGTGCAGTGTTTGTGAACTCTGAACTCCTCTTCTACTTCCTTTTGGAAATTTCAACAAGAAGCTTTTTGTGCTTGTGATTCATGTGCTGGGTGGAAAATCAATTTTTTAAATCTTCACCCTTTAGAATTTGAAAGTTAACAAAATTATAATTGAAAGAGAAAAATAATTACGTCATTTACTTGCCGAACAGGATTGCGCAGCGAGACGGGACGGAACAGAATTTTTGTGATGAGATTTGAGATCAGACAGAGGGAGCTCTTCCGATACAAATGGACACATTTTTTTCGGTCACGACCAGTGTTGTTCGCGAGACTAAATTTGAGGTTGTCTCGTATCAAAAAGGTGCTGTTTCGTCTCCAAAAGTATTATATTTCTTTTGGAAGAGCTGTCCCGTCTCATGTTTTGTCGTGAAAATTGTTCCATCTTGTCTCCTGGGCGACATTATTCATAAAACATTTTTGAGACGACACAGACTCAACTCCTGTCTCGTACACATCCTTATTGCCAAGTGGCCATAATAATGGTACAGAGCGATACAGCAGAACCTTAAGATTGATACTAATAATTTTAAAAAGTACAATCATCTACGATTTTTTTTTTAATTGTAGAATATACCTAATCTTTTATCGTTCCCTTCTTTGCGAGAGATCCAGGTTCTACTTTCGGTGAGAGCTTATAGAGCTTCCGTGACTGTGATAGCGTAAGCACCTTTGGAGCGGAAGATCCGGTTTCGATTCCTGGTGGAAGCTTATGTTGTTCGAATCCCTCGTTAAGCAGCCCACCTCTTGAACGCATAATTCAAAATGAACTATACTTTAAGTTAAACTCATTTTCATTTCTTTTACTGTCCAAGTCAGTTCCGTGATGAATAGTTAAACACTCCAAAGTATGAACTCTTAAGCTGTAGTATACATGCAACACACGTGCTAAATAGATATAATAGACACTTAAGTTTATTGGCAATTCATAATTAACCTTTTGGGGTTTGTTGCATTTCAAAATAATTTTTGTCAAGCAGACTTGTTCCAAAGGATAAGGCTTCCGGTTTTAAATGTAACTGATGTCTTTTCAACAATAACACTCGATGGATTATAAATATTGTAAATTCAAAATCAAATGACTTTTCACTGATTACCACAGTCGCTACTTTGAAACTGGTTTTCGTTGGCCATTACAGTTAGAGTAGACTGTTTTATTCAGTACCGTACCGTACTCAATTTCATTACTGGCAGACCTATCGTTATTAAAATACATAAAATCTTAGAAAATAAAATTTTTTTCTCGTGAGATCGTTCGGTTCATCTTCATATAATTGTTTTCTTGCCTTATTTTCATACTTCCTGAATTCTTCCGCCCTCCCGGATTTTGAAAATTTTAACATAGAATCGAAGGTAGAGATTACCGCTAACCCGTTAACATTTTAATACAAAAAGAGCTATTTCTTCAGTTGAAATTAAGTTTCTCGTATATTCAATTGAAATTGAGCTCGTCTTGCATTAAAAAGCCTATTACATTTAAATTAGATTTAGCCCATGCTCGCCTTTTGAAGTTCGGCAAACTCTGTCACATAAAACTCAACAAAATTGAGCGCATTCTATTGAATATACTGTAACTGTGATTTAATTTGAGGGTCAATATGATATAATTTACTTTATCAGATTATTTAGTTTGATTTTTTCTTGTATCGTCGTCTACTATATACATCACATCATTGGTGTATCTTGAGGGAAGTTGTGGCCCCGCGTAGCGTATTCGCTAACGCTCTCGCCTTCGGTTCGATTCCCGGTGGGGTTACTCCGTCGAAGAAGTGTGACACGCTTTTTCAGGGCAGCCACCCTGAATGAGGTTTTCCTGGATTTTCCTCATTCACACCAGGCAAATGCCGGAGTGGTACCTAACTTATAGGTCCCAGGCCGCTTCCTTCCTTCCTCAATCCTTTCTTCCTTCCCCATTCCCCGGACAATGTGCTCGCCGAGGAACTTCATCCCTCAAATCGTGAAGGGCTAAATGACCTTAGATGCCGAAAGCCCAGAAATCTAAATCCTAAATCTTGAGGGAAGTCACATCGGTAAAGTATAAAATTTTATTACAATCTAAGAGAAGAAAACTCACGTAATGTAAAACAATACAACCAAGAAATAGACATCGTAAATATCCCTCCCTTAGTTTGTAGTGTTTTTTACCGATATGACTTCCCTCAAGAGATGCCACTATGTTATATATGGTCTACGTGTTTGCGTAAATATTGCTGTCTTGGAAACAACACATTACCATTATAAAAATACAAAGTGAATAGTTCTCCTTTAGCCTAACCGGCATAAGTGTGGGACGTAAAACTCAAACTAAGTGAATAGTTAAATTACTTTGTGGAAGTTAAATGTGCTGTACAGTTGAAGGAAACTCTGTGAACAGCATCCCTTTCAATAGAATAGCAAAAGCAAATATGCTAAGCGTTTAGCAACCAGTATTTACCTAAGAGGAAGATCATGATTAACCAGCCAGGACAGGAACTAAAGCATGAATGTGTACATATAGTACATAAATATTACATTGACGGGTGTTACTTGTGCGGAAGCTTTCTTGTACTGAGAAGCCATTAAGTTTCCAAGTGCGCACGTGTGCTTTTAGTGGAGTTGAAATTGAATTAACTTAACGTATATATCGCTGTAGCCAACTTATAACCTTACTTATGTTACTTCAATTAAAAAGCCAGATCAATAATTACCGCGTAACACGAGGACTCTTATTGCTTCTTAAGTAAGTTATGGTGCTTAATATGTGATTTTCTATTTTAGTTTGACTTTTTTGGTGCTGACTTAACATCGTGAGACAAAAGTATTGAGCTCCGATGATCTACAAATGCCGGTGCTGTCATCACATATTACATAGTAGGCACCATTTGGCTCGTCATAGCTTTTGGGAGACTAAAACCAGGGGTTGTAACAGTCGGCGGTACAACACACTGTGGTCCCACATCCGGTGTTTGAACTCGTATTACTTACAATTGATTTCTTAAATTATTATTTTATTATTCATTTTGTCAATGTGAGATTTGTACATCATAAAATTTCAGATTAGCAGCCAACTTGTATTGTCCGCCCCCCCCCCCAATTGTTAAATGCAAGTAATGTTCAAAAAGTAAAAATTATTTAAATATTAAAAATGATTAAGAAAGCTCGCACAATATGCAATACTTTGCAGATAATCAGCTGGGTCCTTGAATGCAAAATAGCAAAAGAATCACTGAAATGACTCATCAATATATCATTGTGATAATTGTCAAAAGAACTAACGATCATGCTACGAGTAAAAATACGCGAGTAAGTGCCTACGCTTCGATACATTTCTAATTATATTTTTTAGATAATGAATTTATTGACGTCATTTTTATTCTGACTCCGTGGGTGAATATGTTTTAAAATAGTTGAATTGAGTTCATAATCCTAAAATTAGTATAAAATGCGCAATTAGAATTTTATCCAAGCACGGACATTTTTGAATTAGTCCCAGAAGCGACAGTCCTATTAGCGACAGGAACTGTTATCTGTCCTATGAGCGACCGATTCATTTACATTGAGATGTTGGAAGATGATATGATTCCCTTTCGTGAAATATGTTTGCCTCTGGCATTATTAGCGCCCGAACAACCTTGCTACGAAAAATGTACGTGCCAGTAATACAGCTCATCAAATATATTTTCCCTCTACAGTGAGTGCAAATAAAACTTATTTTAATTTTGAGTTAGATTTGACATAAAACATATCAAATAACTTAGCGAGACAATAGGGACATTTCTATGAAAAGTATATTCTTATGTAATTATTGAAAATCCAGTTGTAATATCCCTTTCTTCAAAAGCTCTGTTTTTTGTACTTAATTTGATTCAAATCTAATTACTCACTAAGCACAGTAATATATTTTATTTTGAAAAACTTAAAAGTGTAACAGTTTCGCTACCTATCTACTTTCTAGACTTCCAAAGACACTGAATAAAATGAAAAAAAAAGTCAATGATAAAAGACAGCTTTTGAGATCCTTGACATCTGATTGGCTATTCTCAACCAATCTCACCAATTACAATGCAGTTCACTCTAAACAATCCAAAAGGTAAACAAACTCTTTAAACTACCTTCCTCCCTATTGTAAGCTACAGAAACGTAAACTAATTGCTTAATTTGCCTTCCTCCCTTGTTTTGACTTACACATAAAAGCTTGTCGTATAGCAATCCGAAATACGAGTAATCCCTTATAACTAGACGAACTGTTAAGTCCTGCGAGAGATTTGTAACTTGTGTAATAATTTCTTCGAATACATTTTTTTTTTTTTTTTAGATTTCTTTGATATCCTCAAGTGGTGAACACCCTCTTTCTATGGGCGCCCGATGGGAAGGCAGGGATCACCCCCCTGGCTCACTAAAATGTATACGTAATATAGCAAACCACGTATATTACATATCATATATACCAGACATGGTACAGCAACCATGAAGATGCCCCTCCCTAGAAAATTTTCTTCGGGCGCCCCTAACTCTTTCTGATTTCTTTCTTATGCCATAAACATATTCAATCTAAACTTATGCTCCGCATCATTTTAACATGAAATTTTTAATTATATTAGAATCATAGACAGAGGCGGAGCTACTCTAAATATTTAGTTAGTTTTCCCCTTGATATAGTCATTGTATTCATAGAAAGTAATTCAAAAATATTTAGGAAAAACGTAGAAAATATTGTTAGTGTAATGAGAGTAATCTCATGTATTAAATTCAGGTAGAGTGAAATTTTTCATAGTACATTTTGTTAGGTTCTAAATCGCATTAGCATGAAACAAGTTAAAGAAGAGAGAAACTTGTCTTCTTCCATTATCTTAGTATGAACGAATCGGTGACTCATAGAGCAGTTAACAGATCGAATCGGTCGCTCATAGGACAGTTAACAGTTCCTGTCGCTAATAGGAATGTCGCAAGTGGGACGACACCGACATTTTTTATGCAGTAGTTCTTTTATATGTAATGTCTTTGTTGAGGTCAAAAGAACAAGTAGACTAACTTTTTTGTTTTAAGGGTGCTACCTGTTCGTGGGCCCCAGAATATTTACATTTAAAAAAATAGAATAATGAACTATCGGAAGGAATTTTTGACAAGAAGTCGGGTAAGGCTTTTAAACCAATCATCCCTGCATTCGCAGGACTAAAGAAAAGCCTGGGTAAACCACAGACAGGATGACTAGCTGCGAGATTTCCTCCGCTTCGAAATTTCAATTGCAAGGCAAAGCAAAGACATGAATTGTTCATGTTACACCCATATATATATATATATATATATATATATATATATATATATATATATATATATATATATATATATATATATATATATATATATATATATATATATAATGAAAGAACATAGACATGTCAACTTAAAATGTGATTTAAAATACAAGCACTCTATAGATGGATTGCATACCATCGCCAGATGTGATTAAATTCTTCAGGGTGGTAGTTCTGCAGCGATCAATTACAATACAAGTTAAAATCCCACTGATCCAATTTAGGGAAGTGCAAGTGCTTCTTCTTCAGTAGTTGAATAGTAGACAAAATTTTGATCAGATAAATAATTCTTAAAATTATTAACATTTAGTTAGGTGCAGATCGTAAGGCAAGTCACATCGATAAGTTAATTTCTTGTTGCTACAAGCTAAGGAAAAAAAAAAAACTAATGTCCTAATGTCCTAGCTTGTAGCAATAAAATAATATAACTTTTACTGATGTGCTTCCCTCAGGAGCCACCACTACGTGTAGTGAAAGGTTGTATTGTGATACATTGATGATTTCTCATATACCATTTCTTTGAAACATGTGGCAGTAAGAAACATAAGTTGTCGATTAAATAAAATAAAAATATAAAACTGCCAGTCATTGCACCATGATAAATCTTTTTTTTTAACTAGACAGAAGTTTGCTGTATTGATTATATACCGTAGATGCACTGTATGTACTTTGCTACGTTATTATAAAGGAACAAGTACAGTGGGCTTTAGATCTAATTAAGTAACAGATGTTAACCTTCCAGAGCAACATGTCGGCTTCTTAAAGAAAAGACGTGAGACCATGATACATTAATAAAAGGAAGAAAAGGAAAATCTACTTAGTCCCAATAAAAGTTCCTGTCTCTATGTACACGTTAAAGTAACATGGAAGAAGTTGAACTGCATTTTGTTTTCACATTCTGTACTTCCGCCTGTGGGGAAGCGGAAAAGCAAGTAATACGTAAAGTGCATTGGCTGCGTTTGAATTTATCTGATGGCTCGTTCCGTCCTCGAAGAGCTTGCGTTGAGAGACCACACTTCCTAATTCGCTGTGTGGCCTTGCCGCTCCCACTTGGAAGGGGAGATCTGTGGGCGGAATGCGATCAGTTTTCAATCCAGCATCTATTCAATTCGGCTGGCTTCGTTGGCGGGCTATTGCTTTTGCTCAATGCAGTCACTGTTTCCAAAAGGATCGTAAATGAAATGAATGTAGGTTCAACCAATGACAGCTCATGTGTGAATGAACTCTGTGCGACACATATAGTATCTTCATTATCATTCCCTGCTTATTATGTCAAATCGAACTACACTTCAATGGGAGAAAGGATATTAGGCGAGAACGATCAAATTCGATCGATATAGAGACAAAGTTATTCAAAATATAGAAAAACTCTAAATTCTTGGCGTAACAGCCCTTGAAGGGCCAGGACGTAACAACCGGCTTGTGGCATCACTTTGGGGTGATGTGGAGTCAGGATATCGGCTTTCCTCGCCATTAATACTGGCTTTCTTTTCTACTAGGTCCTAAATTATTGTTCTTATGACTCTGGGTATACGCTGCAACACCAATACCATCTGGTGAGTACGAACGATCACCGATGTTTCTTCTGACCAGACCCAGCACTGCTTGATTTTGTTGATTTCACGAGAAACTGTATTACAGTGAGCCAGGTCGTTAGCAATATAGGAAAAAGTTAAGAAAAAATTTTGAGCGCCTATATAATCCGAGCATAAGGATTCTTTCTCTCCCTTATTTTACACAAAGTATTTTACAGGTTGTTAACTATTGTCAGGCTATTCATTATTTCATCAAACTTATTGTGTCTAAACAATAAAAATATTGTTATTAATGTATGCTCTTCTGAAGAAGTTCTGGAAATACAATGGGCTATACCATATATTTCAATAATATACAGGGTGTTAATGAACTATACCGAGTGGCTCAGTGGTAGAGCGTTCACCTTTGGTGCTTAGGGTCCCGGGTTCGATCCCAGCTCCCGCCAAGTGAACCTTGTGGTGGACAAACACCATGTACATGGGTTTCTTCGGGTTTCTCCCGTTTTCTTCCACTTTCTTCATTCCGCCATTTCCTTCATTACTCATCATTATCGTCTCCTTCAGTCTAACCGGCATAACCGTGGGACGTAAAGTTCAAAGATTTCTTTTCATTTTTTTCATAAGTCATCACTTTCTTTCAAATGTTTGAGGGCATCTTCCTAAACTAATCTCCCATTTGCCAATCTTGCTTACCTGCCGCTCTCCTTTGTAAACCCTGCATACTTCACAGACCTCTCCCTCCTCGCAGCTCGTTGGTTATACGTGCTTTTTGTCTGAACCTCTTCTATATCAGATGCAGTATTGAATTCTCAAATATTATTATTATTATTATTATTATTATTATTATTATTATTATTATTATTATTATTATTATTATTATTAAGTGTTTGCCTTTAATACGGATATAGTCAATGCACAGTAAATCCTGTCCTGTTTTCATTATTTTTCTCACAACTGTACAGCAAGAGGTTATATTAAAATCTAAATTTCCCAAAAAATACTGCTATGAAATAGAGCAGTATTTTTTGGGACATATTTTCAATTAACAAATTCATTATACCATTATAACTTCACAGCGTTATCATGTCACATTTCTGTGCTAAAAATATGTTCAAATTTTTACGACGACCTACTTCCTGATGTTCAAGATCACTGTGATCTTTTATTTTATTGCCATTTTGAGAATTGTAAAATTGTGCATTATTTTACTGAAAATTCCTCTGGCTCAAACTGTTGGTGTTAATCCATTATTGTGGAATTACCTATCAAACTTTACGTAAGACACCAAAAACGTAGTACCTGGTCCTTAGTTGATTGTTTTGTAGTGCAACACCGAGGTTATACGAGACATGGACTTCGAATCCGGATATTCTCTAACCATTTACATGTAGCAATAGCAGTTCAATGGAAGCCCTTGTTGGTTCCCCTCTAATCATCTTTTGTTTCCGAAGGCAACATATATTGTTTTGATCAGGCACATGATAAAATTAGCCCTAGTAATAAATAAATTTAAATTACTAGTGATGCTGTGTGCATTATAGAAGCAGGTGAAAGTGCTGTACTCTTACCCCCTTTTACCATCTTATTGTTGAGGAATTTCAACCCCAAACAAAAGGATTATTTCCAACGTTGAAGGAAGGTATGTACCAGGTTTTATTCAAATCAAATAACTTATAGGAGAGTTATCGTAGAACAGACACACACACATTCGCTTCAAAAATAGTTAAGCCTGTCATTTCCAACTGGATCTGTGACGTCACATTTTCCTATTCGGTTTCTGAGTAAGCGCTTCCACAGAACAAGGAGGCAAAAGGCTAACGTTGATGACATGCAAAAAAGGCGTAGTCGATGGTTTTTTGTAGAAATACTACTCATAAATTCATAGCTAATCAAGCACTGGCAACCTTGTTTTATTCCATTCCACCTACCACGTTTCCTCCCCTTTTTGCTCAATCAGTTCTCTCTCTCTCTCTCTCTCTCTCTCTCTCCTGGATCTGATCGTACGTCATACAATGGCTAGGGGGGAAATGACTGGCTTAAAGATTAAGATATCGAACTAGGTACTCTTATAAAGTATTTTTATCAGAATATTTTAAAATCAGATTGATACAGAACGGATCTAAGTGCTAATTGTTCAAATTCCATTGAATATGCGTAATATAGCTTAGGTGTTTACGGAAGAAATGCCAATACAGTATGTTAGTCATTGTACGGCACGGTACTGTTCTTGATACAGGCTTTCATATCTTATCTCTTTTCGTAATACTTTTTAAAAATAATCTTTCAACGTGTTTTTATCGAAGATAAGACTAATATTATTCTTCAAGAAACAGGAGAACTTGATTTGATACCAGCACTGACACATAGTGTTGAGTTAGCGTATTCTCAACAAACTTGAGACCATCAATTGAAATGTTTAGATATAGATAAACACAAGAAATATGCCATTTCTATGGTAACTATTGATTTTATTTCAATACTGTTGTTGCATTTCTTTTTCATATCTTTTTTTTTTCTTTATTACATCAGGATCGTGCTTTTAAAAATGTTGAAATTGTTTTAGAGATAAAACGACTATCTTTTGTTCTCTTTGAATGCCTCAAGACGAACAAAGAAGTATTGCCAAGAATTCACAATTTTTTTTTTTTTTTTAAAGATATACAAAAGAACGAGAAACAAAAGTTTCTTTTAAAAGGGAAGGAATACCAATAAATAATTGTTAAGCCTTTCTAAGTATTCCAATTATAGGATTTTAGTGCTTTTATTATAATTTGAATTAACGTATTTTTAAAATACGCCTAAATCTTTATGTAGATTAACAAATTCTTTTTGAGAAAATAAGATGTATGTACCAAAATTCTTTCTTAATGTTAATATTCTCCACTCTTCCATCTTTGCCTATTATACGTACGTACATTATAATTACGTATACTATTATACGTAAATCAAATCAATTTTATTATAAAACTATTACTAGTTTTATAATAATAAAAGAAGTTTGCTCTACTCAGCGATTAGTTTATTATTTAATTTCTCTCTAAAACAAAAATGTTACCTTGCCTTACCTTACCAACTGGCACTACAGCACAGGGTGAGCTCTGGCCTTCTTCACCACATGTCTCCAAAGTTCTCGATCTTTAACCATTTCTTTCCAGCTTCTTTTCATCATCTTCAGATCTTGCTCTATATTTTCTTTCCATCTTATTTTGGGAGGTCCTCTTTTCCTATTAGACTACATCTTTTCATTAAATACTCTTTTTGGCATTCTAAATACCGTGTGCGTGGGTTTTCTCGAGGTTCTCTCGTTTCCTCCTACTTTCTTCATTCCACCATTTCACTTATCTCTCATCTTCACCGTCTCCTTTAGTCTAACCGGCATAAGCGTGGGACGTAAAACTCAAAAAATTCATTTCATTTCATTTTCTTTTTGGCATTCTATTACATTCCATTCTTTCAAGGTGTATGAACCACCATAGGCTCTGTAATTTAACAAATCTTACAATATCTTGTCTCCCTAGCATATGGTCTATTTCCTCATTACTCCTCATTATTCCTCATTACTCCTTCTCATGGTCTATTTCCTCATTATTACTTATCATACATTGGTTTATTCTTCTTACTGGACCATATATCTTCCGTACGATTTTTCTGTCAAATTTCCTTAGTGTATCTTCTTCTTCTTTCCTTAGGATCCAAGTTTCGAGTGGTCTAATCAATGTTTTGTATACCTTAATTTTCGTTCTTCTATGTATCCACCTGCTTTTAAGCAACTGTAAGTTGCGTAGTATACTCTACTTCGTGCTTGTATACCTTCTTGGATTATGATTTTCATGTTATTTTGATATTTATCACTATATTTTCTTGTTTTTAACTGCTTCAAATTCGTTCTCTTTGTGACGTTTCTGTATTAAAACAAAAATATAGTTAATTTTAAAATGTACTTTAGATTCTTTTTTTTTTTTAATATCGATATAGTTATCAAAATGAGTATGAAATAAACTCTTCCAGTTTTATTCAATAATATGCCCTCTGCGCTAAACGAAACAGATGATTAACGAAAGGAAATTGATTACGAAACAATTGGTGGAATGAGAGGAAACAAAAGAATCCACAGACAACGTACGAACACCGTGTTATCAAGCAGACACTCACATGTCCTGTGATCGAACCAGGGACCATTTGCAGTAGAGGTGAGCGCTTTACCTCCGAGCCACCATATTCTATTACAGTTATCGACGATTCATATTTTATTATAAATAATAGCAAGTCCAGAGGCGCACCTAGAAATTTTTGTTGGTAAGGGTCCGAAGTTTGGGTAGTCTTACAAGACACTACTTCTATATAGTATCGAACGGGTGTTAATTTACACCTGAAAAGAAACACGATAAATATTTTTTTAATACTGCCACCTAAATTCTCAGAAATGAAAATAAAAGAAATCTTTCAGTTTAACGTCCCACGATTGTGCCCTTTAGGCTAAGAAAGCCGATGATTAAAGCAAATGAATAATGATGAAAGAATTGGTGGAATGAAAACGTGGGAGAAAACGGGAGTACCCCGAGAAAATCCACTGACACAATGTTGTCCATCACAAACCTACTGGTTGGGCATTGAACCAGGAACTCCCACGCAGTAGAGGTAACCGCTCTACCACTGAGCCACCGTACTCGTATTCATTTAAAAAATGATTAAACGATATTGTTTTTATAGGGAAATGATGAGTACAGATGATGTGTATGACCAAACTTGTAGGGTACATCAATAATGTCTCTGGTAAACAAGTATAGTTTTATTTAAAAAAAAAAAAAAAAAACTACAATTGTACGTCGTTTCGAATTTTTTTTGGGGGGGAGGATTCGAACCCGGTAGACTTTCTAATGGGTGCGCCCCCTGAGCTAGTCAATCTTTACGTCTTTTAAAAACGCTCTTAAAAATGAAGGGCGATTTCTTTAATATACAATATTGTCAACAAAATTTTGTTTCAAAGAGAAAAGAAAATATTGTTTAATTGACTTTAATCATTGATAAAGGCTACTTTTGTTTTGTAGTTTATTGTTCTCAGTTCTTTTTTGAATGTTAATTGTAATGAATGTATCTAGCAATATAACTAAAGACTATTTAATATTACAATTTTTAGACCAATATACCTCGGGCGTTTTATTGTGTGTTGGGGTGACTGTTTCGCATTTACAATATAGTCTAGCATATTTGTTGGTATTAATGGTCATTTTTCTTCCTCGAAATGAAATCTGATCGGCAAAAATTATCTTATTTCATTTAGTGTGTTTATATCTTGGATAGTATTAGTGAAATGTATACCAGGTACACACACCTATCTCATTGTCATGTAGCTGTTTTTATGTGTTGAGAGCCGCACGCACTCCGTGACTGTTTCATCAATAGTCTTGAGAGCGGATGTTGAAAACAGGATTCATAAAACAATCAGAAACCACATAAATAAATAGCTCATATATCGAAGATTTGTTAATGCGTATTTATTATAGCTAGGCCTATTTTATTAATACAGTTTTGTGTTAACAGCGAATGTTTAACGTGAAACGTTAGTACGTATCTATGAAGCTCATTGCTGGAAGAACTGTATGTTGATAAGACGGCTTCAGTCCCGCAACTAGTTTCTTTCAGCCAGTGTAAACACAAATTGGCGCCCTCAATATATATATATATATATATATATATATATATATATATATATATATATATTTGCCGTTTGCACCCCTGCACCCCCCTACAAGCGAAAAAATCCAGTTTGAAAATCCTGATTGATGCCAGCATTGTATATTATAGCAGATAAAAATATTTTTACTTTAATTCATTATTCTTGTTTTGTAATACCTGTCATTGTTTGTGATATTGTTGTTTACGGATATAAAATCTTAATAGTTACAAAACTGTTACATAGAAACTACTCGTAGTTGAGATCTGAGTAATGTGCGATGAATCTTAACATGTATTACTTTCTTTTAGAAAGGTAATTTTAATATCAAGTGAAAAGTATCGTATTGAGTGTTTAAGCAAAGCCATATCTAATTATATTAATAATTGTTCTAAAAGCTTGTACTCTTAGCATCTTCCAGTTCTTTATGGTCACATGTGATATATAGATTTTAAATGTCACCTTTTCTAAAGGTGGGATTTTAGTATTTAATAGTATTCCCGAATCTACTATAATATTTAAGTAGAAGAAATGAATATAGGGCTCTTGGGTGCGTTAATTTTACAGCAGCCATGTCTCTTAAAGCATGGTGAAACCATAGCTGGAAATAACTTTACAAAAATGACTTGTTGATCTTTTCCCGTTGCTCGAGTGTAGAATCTAATTAAAGGTGGTTGACATTTTCGCAGTCTCCGTCGTATGTGACAGTGAGTGTTGTTTAATCTTTCAGATGCGCTGAGAGTGGAGTGAGTGCGGCGGACGGAGGATGGAGGAGGAGGTGAGCGGGTCAAGCGACGAGGGCCACCTGCTCATCCGCGTCCACGTCCCGGAACTCAACGTCCACAAGTGTCTGCAGTTCCACCGCGACGAACTGGTGTGGGACGTCAAGCAGCAGTGCCTTGCCGCGCTGCCTAAGGTGAGTTCTTCATATTTGCTTTCATTTTCACTGCAAATGGAAATTTTCATCGAGACAGATTGTTACGACACATGCTCTCAGGATGGGAGGATGAGCAACAAGCCGTGACGTAAGATGAGTGACAAGTGATGCTTCTATGAAATTGACACCTATGGTTCACATAATAAATTTTCTTTGTTACGTAGAAATTATTTGTACAAAGGTTTAAAATTAAACGGACAATTGTCTTATGAACTAGGGTGAAATAACTTGCGCACTTTAAAATTTCTATATAAAAATAATTCGGGTTCAAGAGTCCATTGGAATGTTGGAAATATAAAAATGGAATGAATTGATATTCGCTGTAGTCTGTATAGTAAATTATCGAGCGTATTGTATGTGTCTGTTAGGTTTGAATCGACAGAGCTCTGTAAACCGTCTTATCGAATCTAGAATATGATACAGACGCGTTCTCCAATCTATTTGTATCTTTATATGAGAATCTTCAATAGAGGACGAGAAGGATAAGAATGGACTGAAGTACCCTTTTAACTTTGTTTATTAGTTCAAATTTAATCACTTGTTTTCCCATTGAAAGTAGATCATGTGTCTCTATTCCTAGTTATGTTTTTAATGAAATTACTTGAAGAATAGATAAACAGGTTAATTTGTCATGCATTACTTTAAGTGCTTTAAGTGAACATTTTAATTATTCGTTTGTGTGCAGAAAGTGGAAGGATGATAAGGATATGCGATAGGGATGAATATGTGATAACGGATAGATAACTATAAAAGAAATCATAGTTATCGCATAGTGAAAATCTGAGGATTCGTATGCTTAGTACCCCTATTCAAAAAATTCCAATATACTGATGCAAAAGTCTACTAATTTTCTTTTGAATACGAGAAGAATTTGTTCATGTGGTTAGGTTGCGAACCGGTGGCTAACAAGTACTTGTCTAAAGTTTGAATCATTACTACTTTTGGATATGTAATTTCGGGAAAATTGAAAATTTCTTCAGATATTTAGGCTTCTGAGTACAGGCTGCTGGATAGTTTTCTCCTGTGTTGTGCAAAGATTCAGATTCTCTTCTCGGTGTGTCGGTTTTGTCTCCATTAACTTTCACTTGAAAATACTAGAGAATAGGACCGTCTAAGGAATCAAACTCGTAAATTAGTGATCATGAGGTGACTAAACTAGTGTTACTTCTCAGTGCACTTGGAACAGGTATGAAAGGATGTCTATAGCTTGCCATTATATTCTTCAGGTTTTGAGACATTTTATCATTGTTTAGTTGTGAGTCAACCAGGATTCTTTTTAGATAATTTAGCTGCACGTATTGTTTTTCATATTACCAGTACTAGACCTTTATAGTTTCCAAGTATTGATACATTTTCATTCATTATTTTGAAGACTGCATAAAAGACGTTGAAGAATATGATATTACAACTTCTATAGATGTAAACGCCATATTTAATAAGCATGAAAATCCATCACCGCAGAAAGAAAATACAAGTAAATTCTATCCAATGTCAATCCCATTGAGACAAAATAGTTATTTCCTGCGTCCGTAAACTCCATTTGTATATTTTTCTCCCGTCTTGACTCATCCAAAGATTTTTCAAAATGTGCATTTTTTTTTTTAATTACAGTAGTATTACCCAGGTCACATTTCTTACGCAAGGCACTATCTCTTATTTTACCTGTCTTGATTTAATTATCCAGAGTATATTCGTTGAGGAGTACGCATTGTGCAGTTTGGTCCATGATCCTTCATTCAGAAATTCCTGTAATTTGTTCAATGTCAGTCGCGAAGACAGAAGTAGTCTGAATGAAGCAATTTCTGTAAATGTTCCACCATTGTACTAATTTTTCGAGTAATATATATATATATATATATATATATATATATATATATATATATATATATATATATATATATATATATATATATATATATATATATATATATGTGTGTGTGTGTGTCACTGTTAGTAGTATGTCTGTCGTTGTTAGGAAAAATCAAACAACAGATACGCTCTGCTACTTAGGAACGTATACTTTCGATCATGTACAGTTTATAAGTAAATAAAAAATCTATTATTGTAGAATTAAAACTATCAACCGGATTAGATTGACAATGAACGCCATACATTTTAATGCTATAAAACTTCTCGATTTTCTCAAACTACACTCAAGCATATCATTTTATTCAGCTTGGTGTGATCTATTCATTGATGTGCGTATTATGTCTGGGCAATAGTATAGCTAAACAAAAAATAAAGTTTGAATTAATAGCTAAACAAAATATAAAGTTTAAATTAATAGCTAAACAAAATATAAAGTTTGAATTAATAGCTAAACAAAAAATAAAGTTTGAATTAACCATAATTTCGGGTTTTATCTCATTAATCGCAATGCAAAACTTGATTAATGATGCTTTAGCATAAGTTCCGTTGCAATAACATCACTTTTTAGGTTTGAATTCCCTTCTGGGCACTTGGTAAGCGAATGCGTCTTCGACGCGGAAAATCCGGGTTCGATTCCCGACAGCTCATGTACCTCAGGCTCCAGTTAATCTATAGGTTCGTCTGATGTAGCCTCTGTGCTGGAAGCGGCCGTGTACCAAGAAATGTTTGTTGGGATGTCCAAGCGTATCGAAGGAGGTTGAATGCTAAAACCACTATGACTATGTAGTATTGATCGGGTATTATCCTGCACTCGAAAATACGATAAGTAATTGTAAAATACTTCCACCTTCCTTTTCAGAAAAAAAATGATAGAACAGATGAAGTGTAAGATCAAATTTCCACGCTGGGCCGCGGTCGTTCAGTGTCGAGTGTTCATCTGTGATGCATTGGGTCCCTGGTTCGATCTCAGTTAGCGTCAAGTAAACTTTGTGGTGAACAAACACAGTGTACGTGGGTTTTCTCAGGGTTCTTCCATTTCCTCCTGCTTTCTTCATTTCACCATTTCGTTCATTCCTCATCATCACCATCTCCTTTAGCCTAGCCGGCATAATCGTGGGACGTAAAACTGAAATATTTCATGTCATTTTTCAACCTTTCATGCAACATCGATCATTTACCCTATTAAATAAGTATAATTCTATTGAGAAAGTGTACAAATGTATGTTGAGTTAGGAAGTTTGGGGGATCCGGATCCTATGGACCCCGCGAGGGAACGCCCCTGGTTGAAACGGGCATTAAACTCCAATCCAACCAATTTTTGTGTTGACAAGGAGAAAATTTCTCAGAAATTACGCAGAAGAAGAATGTATCTCACCTACGGCATTTTGTTCAGCTCAATGGGTTCTATCGATTGTTATAGGTTTCATCTTCGGAAAAATTTTCCCATTAAAGCTAACGATATTGTAGAATTTAACCTCTAATATTGTTCTCATTTGTTACCTGAAAGCTATTTACTTTCTCTGTTATTATTACTAATAGAATAACATCTTCGTATACCTTTGTTAATTAAATTTTCACTTCGAGTTTTCAACCATAACTGAATGACGCTAGTTAATTCAAGGAAGATGATAGATGTTTCATTGGCTGATGTTATTAAGCGTGGAATAAAGAAGTTATTGAACATGAGAATTGACAGCCTAACAGGAGCATGAAAGAAAGAAAGAACAGTTGTGTTTGGTACGGAAGCAATGTTGAAAACGCAGTAAGCGTGATTGTGTTCAAATCTCTGTTGACATTAAGGAGAAACGGGTTCCTTAATACTTTAGCAGCCACTATTTATGTAGCGGTGCAAGGAACTGTTAATTCCTCATCTAAAGATAAAATGTACAACAGCTACAAAACTTGTAATTCTAGAAGCTTCGATAATGGAAGTTTCCCTGCCAAACGTTATATGCACAACTTATAAGATTTCGTTTACCCTCGTTTTCCACATACATTACTACGTGAAGTGATTAACGAAAGAAGACAAAGACGCGCCGCGCCGATCACGACAGTCGATCGTTACGAGGCAGTGTTGTCAGTGCGGACAGATTACTTCTGTACATTGTAGTAGTTATTTACAAGAAGTATCCATTTGCATTTTCACACATTTCACCGTAATTAAAAAAACGCATGAGAGTCTTTCATAATAGTGACAATACTGTATCAATACATTTCTCATATTGCTTATTACAAGGAAATGTGTCTGGAAACTATTCAATACGTGAAGTACGGAGAATGAGATTGTTACGCTATTAACACTAACATTGAAAATTTCGGATAGAATTTTCAAAAAGATACGACCATGGCGCACATATATAAGAGCTTGGACCAAAAAAAGTTAAAAGAAACGTTCTGGAAGAACAGGTGTGAAATTCAAACTGGAATGTTCTGATTATGATGCGCAGAAGCGCATTAGTAATTCAATACTCTCTACGTATTAGTTTTATTAAGTGTACTGTTGTGAAGGGAAAATTATGAGTAATCTGTACAATGTTGTTTATTTGTTTACTCCTAATAGAAAATGAATAAAATTATAGAATAGGGGGAGGATAATGGTGGCTCAGTGATAGAGCGTACACTTCTATTATGAGGGGCCTTTTGTTCAATCCCGGACTATGTTAGTTTCTTGTGGACTGGGATCGAACGTCATGTCCGCTGGTTTTCTCTGAGTTTTTCTGTTTCCTCCCACATTATCATTTCACCAATTATTTGATAAGAATTTGCTTTCAGTAATCACTCATCTTCTTTAGCCTATAGGGCATAACCATGAGACGAAAAACTAGAAATTTCATTTCAAATTATAGAATAGATACACAGGTAACGTTTACATGTAAACTAAATGAATATTATTGAACATATTGTAGAGATACATTATAAACAAGACTCGTTCAAGGTACTATTTTAAAAAGCCTCCCCCGCTAGTATAGTGGCTAGCGCACATGATCCCGGGTTCGATTCTCTGGGGCAGCACTAAACGCATTACAGTTGTTTGGATTCCACCGTAAATTGGAGATGTACGTCTCACATAGCCTCGGTACTGATAAAGGACGCTAGATTTCATTAAATAAACAAACCGAAGATAATACCATTTAAGTGTTACGACCTTGACAAAGAAGACAGAAAATAGATCTTAAAACTTAATTATCTATCTAATATACATTATTTGTAATGATTCTAAGGTATCCTTACTAGCATATAGAAGAAGGTATGTGTGTGTGTGTCTTTCATTACATTTTTCGCATGTGAGTCATTACAGATACTAAATGTTGTATATAAGCAGATCTTCACAAGATCTAATCATGTACAAAGCCTACTTTCGATTTTGTATTTGAGGGTGCAGGTGATTGAACATCACACGTTCTACCAGTGCAAAAAGTGTAAAAACTCGGAAACCCTGAAGTTAGACAACCCAAAACACATATTACATTGCGGGTTGCATATGTTTCAGTTTGTGTTTACGAACTTCATTAAGATTATATTGCATGTTTGAATTAATATATAAGATTATATTGATTATTTAAATGTTTTAAGATTATATAAGATTATATTCTTTGTTTTAGGATTATATTGAAAAATCTGAAATAGTGATAAGGAAGGATATTTTTTACGTCTAATTTATCAAGTCTGCAATGTACAAAGATGCAGAAGTCTAGAAACAGCCCTATTTTCAAAGAACTACATGAAGAAAGAAATGTTGGATAGGGATAGTACTTGAAGACCTAGTTGGGTAATGTGTAATCGTAGCTCCATTTTGAATTTGGTCTAACATTTTCATGGAGAGAAATTAGTCTTACATGGATGCTATTTGTTAATGCGAAGCGCCTGTGTAATCGTCTTTTCCCTTACGTCTGATATGACAGGTGATCAACGGGTGCTCTGCTTTGAGCTTTCGATTTACTTAACTTCAGTTACTGTGTCCGATTTGTGGCGACTTTCGATCGTCTACGGTGCGCTTTCTTCTTCACTAGTTTTGTTTCTCTAATTTTTCAAACTATATGTACGGTAGGGACGCAGACAAGGTTGGACAACGACAAGCCTGGACACTTAATTTTGGTCGCTCCCGACAAGGTTGGACAACGACAAGGTCGGACGACGACAAGCTTGGACAACGACAAGCTTGGACACTTCTCAATTTATTCTCTTGCGCCAGACTCGAACTAATTCCTGAGGTGTCCACGCTTGTGGTCCATCCCGACAAGCCTGGATGCATCTCATTTTGGGTCGTTGACGACAAGGTTGGACGACGACAAGCCTGGACACATTCCCGGGGTGTCCAAGCTTGTTGTGGTCGATCCCGACAAACCTGGACACATCTAATTTTGGGTCGCTGACGACAAGGTTGGCCAACGACAAGCCTGGACACATTCCTGAGGTGTCCAGGCTTGTCGGGATCGATTTTGGATCGCTGACGACAAGATTGGCCAACGACAAGCCTGGACACATTCCAATGGGCCGATTTGGTGCATTCAAAGCACGTAGATCTGACAAATACAACTGTTTATTCACTTGTACGGGTGAACAAGGGCAGTTAGTGTTATCAATGCACAAGGGCAACTGTTCTCTCTGATTATACTGCAGTGTTATTTATATACCACCGTGATATTCATAAAAATCGTAAGAAGTACCACAGACATGAGGGTTCAAATCTATTCAAGCCATCAGGCTTTGGAGCCGCTACGTTTCGACGACATCGTTTCGGCGCCAGCTCAGTTCGGCGAAAATTTTATGTACAAGGGCACACATCCCATTTAATAATTATTTAAGTAAAACGAAAATTTTGTAAATAATAATAATCTCTTTTAATAAAAGATAAATAAATTTAAAATAATTCGAAAATCCTCTAGTAGAGGGCAGTATCTGACTGGCGAGAATCAACCAATAGCGATATAGATGCGAGCCATGCAACTCTATATTGAAGGGCATGTATGTATGAACTGGAAACGCCTTAACTGGTAGTTTGTTGGAACAGACATTTCAAATTGGGTCGTTGACGACAAGCATGGACACATTCCTGGGGTGTCCAGGTTTGTTGCGGTTGATCCCGACAAGCCTGGACACATCTCATTTTGGGTCGCTGACGACAAGGTTGGCCAACGTCAAGCCTGGACACATTCCTGAAGGTGTCCAGGCTTGTCGGGATCGACCCCGAGATTCTTTGACATATCTCATTTTGGGTCGCTGACGACAAGGTTGGCCAACGACAAGCCTGGACACAAAAAGTGTCCAGCCTTGTCGTCATCCAACCTTGTCGTCGTCCAACCTTGGCGCGGTCCCGTACGGTATTGTGTCACAACTGTCTGTTCTGACAGTGCGAAGAATCTTAAATTAATTTAAAATTACCATGATGCTTCGTTAGTCAGTCATAAGGATTTTCTCAGTCCGGTTTTTGAAGGCATACCGTTTCGATTACTTGTATTGAGGAAAAATTCCGGCGTTAAAGCACCATTAACACCTTTCCAAAGGTCACTGTTACCTTAACTAATAAACAATACTATCTTCAAGGCTGTTTCTTGACGAATTCTAGATCCGATTCTAAGATCTTCATAAGATTTTAAGATGGTCGCCATGATGCTAATGCAAGTGATTCTTATAGTCTCCCTCTCACCCAACATATGATCCGACTTCCTGCATCCATTCCAAAATTAAAAGACTATTTCCCGATTAAAATATATATCATAAGAGTAGGACTCTTTGAAACCAAATCAGTAGCTAGTCTTCTACAACTGTAATTATAAATATTATGTAAATATCTGTCCATTTTTAGAATACCACGGTAGTATTCATTCCTCTTTGATTTTGGCTCTTCCGTGCACGAGAGTTACCAACCTCCTTTTGCGCTGGTGTACTATAGCTTTCAGTACCTCAGCCTTTTCAGCCCATGAAGGGCTCCGGTCGACCGGCTAGCCAGAAGAACATGAGTAGTTTAGGTCATCGACTCTTAAAATTGCAACTTCTGTCTTACTTGACCCACAAAGTACTTCCAAATTCTCTCAGCATGGTCGTGAGTTATGACCATAGATAATTTTGTCCCTTTACTGAAAATCAAATCCAGGGCTACATTTGCTGACATTTGACTGCTTGAAAGCACATACGACGTAGCTCCTTCTTGCTCTTAGAAATCTCCGAATGACTGTCAAGAGAATTGACACAATTTTTTAAAGGAGAAATGAATCTCCTAAATATATGGAAGCCTGTCAAGCATACATAACAGTTAAAAAAAATTAAAAAATGACTCGTGTCTGCTCAATATAAACAAAAGAGTTGGCACTTCTTTGGCAGCAAGGTAGAATGTGAGTTGATTTGTGATATCGATTAGCCATTTATAGCAAGTCAATAGATTGAGTATTTTCCAACTGACGATGCCTGAATACTCGTTGTAGAAAAGAAAAGAAACTGGTTCCATTGCAAGGAGCGTTACGGGTGATATTTA
Source organism: Thermobia domestica (assembly GCF_964235325.1). Lineage (NCBI taxonomy): Eukaryota > Metazoa > Arthropoda > Insecta > Zygentoma > Lepismatidae > Thermobia > Thermobia domestica. Next base: position 128,737,253 of record NC_137456.1, on the reverse strand, counting down.
TTCATTATTGAGAGGTAATGAAGCAGAGGAGGAGAGATATGTAACATGCCATGTAATATTAGTGTCATTAAAGAATGACGTGAACAGATTCTCTGATCACTATCTCAAGTACTTGATTCTGGGAATTTCCTCTCCAGGAGTCGTTGTGCTGAAGCTTTTGGTGCCTAAAGTCTACTTGTGTGTTTGTGTATGTTTGTGTGTGTGTATCTATGTGTGTAAGTGTATCACATCTTCGTGGAGAAGTTTGGATCTCAATCCTTCTGTGATTAGGGGGCGGAACGAGACGCAACCTTGATCCTGTGTGGACGAAGCAGCCATCCAAGGCCAGCGGCTTAGTCAATTGACGCTCCAATTTTACGGCTTTATTAAAACTTCGCCATTGACCATTCGTTTTTTTCTTGTTTTTTCTATATACTTCTTTTTAAAGGAAAATTTGTTTTCATTTGTAATAGATTTGGCTTTCTTAAAAGTTTTTTTTTTTTCAGAAACTGAGAATTTGTTGTAAAATTCTTGGTACATACACAGATACAATAAACAAAGAATGTGAATAATTTAGACTTAGGCGTATCCATGTTCAGAGGTTGGAAAGAACGACATTTTTTTTCGTTGAAATCAGAAAGATCATGTTGAAATTCTTGCTCTGAATTGCTTTGAATGCTGAATAGTTAACGCGCGTGGTCTCGGGTTCGAGTGAGGAGATTTGAGAACTGCTTAAATTGGCAGGTAGCACACCGGTGTATATATGTACATCGTGTTGTTATTGTTTTATTTTTTTGTGTAGCGAACTGCTAAACAAATTTAAAATTGCGTAACAATGTGTAAGTTGCACATAGCGTTTGCGGCAGGGTAGGAAATTAGTTTATTATTTATTTATTTATGCATTTGTTTTGATGACTTACATGGATATGATATAATAGAAATAATCAATTTTATATACAGGGTATCACATAAGTATGGTAAAGGAAAGCAAAGTAAAGAAAATATTACGACAAGTGTTTTAAATATTGTCATTCTACCTGTGATCCAAGCTAACGGCTTTTGAATGTATACAGATGAAGCTGGTTACAAAGCGCGAAATCCGCAATCCTATCAAAACATCGGGAATTGGAATTACGGAGTCCACAAAGTGAATAATCATTTTTATGACAAAAACACACTAACTGCACATAAGTGTTTATTTCCTAATTCATGCTACTTTAATCTAGATCATGTTTATTTACTTTTCTTTCACCATTTCAATGAAAAACAAGGGAGAGCAGGAAAAAGAGTATTTCTGGATCAATGCTATGAAGTAATTAGATGTATATTTGTGTAGCTTGAGGCAACTATGTAAAGATAGGAAAGTAAAAAAGGTAATATTGTTAAAGTCCCATGTTTTTGCTTGGGGTCTTGCACCTCGAGAACCTATTGAGGTGTTTATTTCCAGATGCATTAAAATGACCTCTTCGTTGTAAATTCTACGCTCAGTCTCCAGCAGTATGATGTGTGGTGGTCGATACTAGATTGGTCTGTGTTATGGAGAACCTAAAAGGCACCTAAAGGGAAACGTCAAATTTCAAGATGATTTATCAGTGAGATTAAGATGGAAATAAAGAAAAAATAAAAATAAAATAAATTTCAAGAAAAACGAATAAAATCAATAAACTATAGCATTTTTTGATTTTATATATATATATATATATATATATATATATATATATATATATATATATATATATATATATATATATATATATATATATATATATATATATATATATATATATATATATATATATATATATATATATAATATCAATATATCAATGGTCTAAAGGATGGCACTGGTACTCTAGAGCCGTAAGTATTTTGAGTGAGTTGTCCAGAATTGTGAGGCAAGTGAGGAAATTATCATTCCAATTAGAAAAAGAAAGAACTCTAATATCAATGTCCTGGCGGGACATTATAAGAGAACTAATAAGAGGAATGTCTGGGCGGACTAATAAGAGAAATGTCTTTTTTTTTTCCTCACTGTATCATTAGCTGGCATTTTGTACGGTATCGAATGTATCGCGTATCTGTATACGTGCTTTCATGTACCTTGACAAATGTCGTGGGTTGTTGTAACGTGGATCTCTCACACACACCTTGTTTTACGATTATTTTCTCGTGCTTAGTGGTTTCGTCTCCGTCTCACGATTTAAGAAGGTGTGTTGAGTCGAGTCTGTTCGTGCAATGAAGCAGATCAAAGTGATCATTCCTTCTTTTCATTAAGAAGAGAGAGAGAGAGAGGTCAGTCCTCGCCCTCTGTCATGATGTTGTGGTACGTACGTTGACCTTATTTGACGAGCAATACCGGCTGCTTGCGTTCCTTCAAATGTGTCGTTCGTTGGCATTGTATGAGCAAGGAGATGAGTCGGTAGGCGCTGGATACAACTTCTTCCAATTCCTGTGCCACCACGCAACTAACCGCAGCCATCTGATCTAGACAAGAAAATAGTATATACTGTATATGTGTGTGTATAAAAGACACAAAGCTTCTAGTATACGGTTGTACTTGGAACAAATTACAGGGCCATTATTTCAGATGTACTTTTGAGCTATCATTAACTTGTAATAACTACTCATTTAATGCGCTTAATAAAACTTTTACAGCAAATGGTGTTAAAGGTAGTATGACTAAACTTACCTATAATGGTAAACCGCAGGAAAAGCATTCGCAACGAAAATAGTATGGTTTTGTTTGATAGCGTAAGCCAGCTTAACAGTAATATATCCATCTCTCTTTTTGTCGTTCTGTGGTAGTTATACTACTGTAAGATTACTTTTGTTGTATGGACAAATTCTTAGGAGGAAATAAGTATATTGGGTTTTCCCGGGAAAATCTCTAAATCTTGATTCCACTAACTCTTTCATCATCATTTACTTGCAGTTTTCCTCTGACTTCTCCACACCACAAAACAAGAACCTTGAATAATAAACTATGAATTTCATTTAGGAAATTAGTTCCTCTTTATGTTCTTTATTTAAATTACTACTTATTTTTAAGATTAAAACTAGCGTATGGATCTGTATCATTTACTTGCAGTGTGACAAATAAACAGAAATATCAAGGATTTCTCATATTTCCATTTATCTAATATATCAGTGGGTCTCAGCCTGTGTCGCGACCGTGTCGCGCAGTTCCATAAAGTGTGTCCTGAAATTTGGGAATTTAATGAGCCAATTAGTCAGAATCAATTTAGAGACAAACTGTAATAGTCAGCACCTCCAACGGCAGTAACAATGTTCAGTACTATATAGAGTCACTACTTATAATTTTACGCTATTATCAATGGCATACAGCACAAGGAGGGCTTCGGGATTTTAACTCCTTTGAGCAAGATACTATGGGAAAAGAAACATTTACATACATTTACATTAAGATATACATAAATCATGCATGTCCTGAAAGGAAATGAGATTGAATGCTTGACACCCGCTTGATGAATCTCTGCGTGTTCCACTGACGTGAAATTTATATAGTGATATGATGTCATCAAACACGTGTGTCGTGATGTCATAAGTGTACATTAAAGTGTGTCGTCAGTGAAAAAAAAAAAAAGATTGAGAACTACTGTAATATATTATGTTCTCCTTGTATTATCTGCACCACTGACTATCATTTGACAGATATAACAGAAACCCTTTTGGAAGGCTTCTGAATATCTGGCCTTCGATGGACCGGATTCGATTCCTAGTAAAAAACTCAGTCTACATGACATACGTGTTGAAAAAAAAAAGCGGAAGGAAAAAAAATTCTGACTACATGTTAATCTGCATAAAATAAGCTTATACTTTCCAAGAAACGAATTCAGTAGAATAAGAATACATCAACTTACTAATGGAAATGTATCAAAGGATGTATGTGCACTTAGTGGTTTATTATTTCTTAGTATACAATATGCAATGCAATATCATGATAGTAGAAGTATATGCACTAGTGGATTTCTCATTTATTTGGGGTTGATGGGCTTAGTGATAAAGCACTCACCTGTGTTTTCGGGGTCACGAGTTCAGTTCCAAGATATGTCTAGAACAATATCGTGTCATGAGATGTTTTTCCCTGAATAGTTACTGTGTTTATCTTACGTTATGGGTATTACAACAATAATTTAATCACTATTCCCTTCTCATAGAGAGGATAATTGCGCAATTTTGAACGAAGTAATTCCATTTCATTTATACTTAATGTTTTCTTGTGATATTTTTCTGGATTTTCTTCAGATTGTAATTTGAATCGAAGCTCAAACTGAGAAATATTTATTTTACACAAATTCATGAATTACGTATATAAATGTCAGTTATGTTATTTTTATTTGGTAAATTTTGGGTTTTGTAGATCTAGATATCTAATATTGCATAAGATTTTTAAGACATAATTAAAGTTTCGGTAAACTTACATTATGTAACTCGAAAGTAGAAAGTCCTTTCCGCTTGTGTAGTGGCTAGAGTGTGCGTCTTTGGTGCACGGCGTCCTGGGTTTGATTCTCAGTGTGAAAACCTTAAAACTTGAACACATTACGGCTGTTCGATCTCCACCATAAACTACTGTATATGCCCATATACGTAGCTTTGAAGCTCAAAGAGGAACGCTAAACTTGTATCAGCTAACCAACCAATCCAAGGTAGAAGTTAGCTATAGATGGCGGGAAAAATATCTATCCCTCTTTTGAAAAAGATAGCTTATTTTCATTTTACCACTTTAATTTCTGTCAGAGTAATACATTTTGTCAGTGTAGATTCTATAGATACATATCGTGATATGCATCTTAGTACATTGTTCGCGTTATCAGTTCATTTTAAAGGTGTTTGTTTACCAAAAAAAAATGTATTTACGCTGACTACCTGTGTGTTCGTCTAACTCTCAAGAACTACTTCATGGATCAGCATCAATTTTGTCCAGAATGTACGTCAAAAATTTGGAATCGAGTTCTTTGATGAAGATGATCCATCCAGTTGATCGCAAGATACGGACAATAGGTACCTTACAAATATCTATGGGAGTAATTCTCGATATTATCCTTACTTTATAGACTACCAGCAGTGTAGTTGCGATTAGCGGGTTAGTATAACGTTCAGGATGCAAAATACTACTCTGACCGTGGAAAACAATACTAAAAAGAAACTAAATAATTTTCTACTCTCCAAATTAAAAAAAAAAAACGAATATGTTTTGTATTATCAAATATGTTTTCATCTTATTAATGTTTTTTAATGCAAAAGTACAAACTTCAATTTTCCTGTTCTGTACACTGACAAACCAAATTCCTTAACGTGGTGTACACTGTAACACTCCTGCGTGTTCCAAACTATGTGCTTTAATGTATAACATTAAAGTGCTCTTACATAACCCATATATAGACTTGAAACTCTTTCTAACGGTAAGAAACTAGTAATGAGTAATCGAAACAAGCTGATCCGTATTTATGTTACTTTCATTTAATGTTTAACATTCCCTTGTCAATGTTTTTCTTTCTTTCTTTCTTTTTAATCGTCTTGGCTTCTTCGTAAATTATATTGATCCAAATAACAATAATCTTTTGAGTGATTTGATCCTTAATTGCTACTTTTAATCAAATACAACTTTGAGAAGACTAGTTTCGGATGACGTCATGATCAATTGAAGAGTTTTTCTATACGGTAATTATATAGATGTATAAAGTTAAAAAAACAAAATAATGTATTGATTGCTTTGCTTCGCAGAGTTTCAAGGACTTTAACTAACCTGCTCAACAAGTAGGCAATATATATATATACTTTTTTTTTGAACGATAAATAGTTGTCACTCCTTTCTTAGTTGAGCCTTATTATAAGAGCACGTGACTCTCATGAAATGCGCAGATACAATATCTCTCTCTCTGTTTGGAGATTTTAAAAAAAAATGCGAAGAATGTAATTAGTTATAAATGAAGTTCAATGAATACTTAAGAAAAACAATAGCAAAAATGTTATCTAAGATTATATTTCAAATTATGTAATATTGTTGAGTAATGAAAACTATTCAGTGGCATGTATAATACTTTACATCTTGTTTTTAAAAAAAAGTTCGTAAAAGTGTAAGTGTTCGTTAAATCTTGATGAACACACATTTGTGAGTTAATACGTTTCACTACCGTATTTTATTCGTATCATATTCAGACCTAAACTCTCCATTCATTACTCAAAGAGATTATCCTACAAAAGCAACTTTTGTTCTTTTTATAAGTTTATGAATGCTTCTTTTGTGACTTTTTTTTATAGTTTGTTATTATTGTTATGCAATTGCAATCAAAGAAAAATTCTAAATATTGTTTCGTTTTAATGTTTACTGTGGGTAAAATACATCGAATTGCCGTACTTTTTTGGGGAGGAGAGTTTCATACAAACCCCACGAGAGGCATTTATTGAAATCAGAAGTATCTTTGGTATCTATTTATGTGTAAATGGTTCAGAACCAAAGTGGACTCAAATAATTTGTATCTTTATTCACTTTTCTTCAGTGATATGCAAATTAAGTCGTTGTATTTCAGTAACTTGGACTAAATTAGTTCTTCTGTACTCTGCAGTATTTTGAAATTGTCCATATGTAAATTTTTTAATTCTGTATAATGGTTTCACTTGTGCATTTTTTTTTTTTTTTGTCCTGAAATTGCTCTTGACAATTATATTAACAAGTATGTAAAGATCAGTACAATGTTTTTTTTTTTTTTTTTAATCAAGAGTCCTTCGTGAGTGAGTCGGCAGACGTATCGCCAGTTAATCCCGGTTTCGAGTTCAAATAGAGGACAATTTCTCTTGGATGTAAGCCGAGAAGGGGTTTGGATTTCGCTTTAAGGTTATGTAATCCCTTCCAGCGTAACCCGGTTGTTGTATAATAACACCAAGGCGAAATAAACTTATTTTTGTCCATATGTGATATAAATACATAGAGCAAATTATTTAAACCAAAAAAGAAAAAAACCTGGTTTAAACCAAAAAAAAGTTTTTTTTTTTTTTTTTTTTTTAAATAAAACCCATAGTTTTAGCCAACCCTGATTTTTGTGTATATGTGTTTGTCAAAGAGAGAACGATTCTGGGTTAACGGGCTTATGTACTACCGTACGGCTTGTGTACGGTAAATTTAATTTCAAACCATTTTAAATAATGCTTCTAATACTAATTATATTAATAACTTAATATACTAATTTATAAAAAAGCTGAGGTGTCTCATTTATTCACTTAGTCATCAACACTCAGGCGAAACTACTATTACTAGAAACGTAAAATTTACACAGAATAACTCCTTTTGTCGCTGGGGTAACATATAAGAATTTTTTAAAAGGTCATACTTATCCAAAAGAGGCTGGGGGGGGGGGAGGTCATTTTTTTTCCCAAGAATGTCTCAAGAGTTGCTGAAATTTGAGGAAATAAAGCTGTATATAATTTCATTACACAGACGCACATATGTGTTTCAGTTTTTCTTATAACTTCTGCTCCTAAGGAAGGAAAGGAGGCAGTTCTAAATTTTTTTAAAGAAATATATGATCTTAAAAATCTTCAAATTGGAGGTAGAAATTCAGTACATAAACTCGTCATTAAAAATAAGCGAACACAAGTTTCAGCGTTTTTTTTTTAATTCCATTTGTAAGAGGAAGAAATGGGAGTAATTTTTATATTATAATTTCCGATATATACACTGGTCCACAAAATTTAAGCAACCCGAGAGAACGTGGTATAAGTGACGTGTGGGGCCCATTCAACACTGCTTAGTGGCATGTACATACACAGAGACACACAGGCAAGGCGAGCAACCATTCTCTCACATAAGCAGCACCGTTGCAAACGCGGTGAACAACTTATGACATGAGGCGTACACCACAACCCAGTAGTGTCCGAGGCTCCAAGCATTGAGATAGTGGTTCTTGTGTGAGGTACACACCTTGCAATGGCAGGTAGACGATATTTGAGTGACTTTGACCGCGGGCGAATAATTCGGCTGTTGGAAATGGGCCGATCGCAAGTGGAAGTGGCGCAGGAATTCAACGTGAACAAACGTGTTGTGTCGAGGCTGTGGAGTCGCTTCCAAAATGGAGGTGAAGTCAGTAGACGTCATGGAGGAGGTCCTCCGAAGAAGACGTCGGCCGTCGAGGACAGATTTCTCACAATTTCTGCCAAACGTAATCGTCAAGCTTCATGCTCTTAACTGGTCAATGAGTTGTTTCAGGCTACAGAACAACGCGTGAGTCGTGAAACTGTTCGTCGGAGGCTCAATAGAGCAGGACTGTATGCAAGAAGGCCTTTGCTGTGTGTGTCATTGAAACTGGAGCACAAACGTGCGCGTTGCACATGGTGTCAGGAACATCTCGCATGGGGGCAACACCAGTGGGCGCGTGTCATGTTTTCCGATGAGTACAGATTCAGCCTGTCATCTGATTCTGGTCGGGTTTAGTGTGGAGAGAGCCAGGAACACGCTATCATCCAAACTTCATTGCTGAACGGCCGTCCTATGGCGGTGGTTCCATTATGGTGTGGGATAGAACTATGCTGAATGGAAAAACGGACCTCCATATTGTGCAACATGGCACTTTGACAGCACAACGGTACCGGGATGAAATTATCAATACACATGTGCGCAATGTCCGCGGAGCATTTGGCTCAGACTTCCTGTTCATGGATGACAATGCCCGTCCACACCGTGCACATCTTGTGTCCGAGTACCTGGAGAGCGAAGACATTACGCGTATTGCATGGTGTGCATATTCGCCGGACTTGAATCTCATCGATCATGTGTGGGATGCTCTTGGGCGGCGAATAGCGCAGCGCAGTCCACCAGCACGCATTTTTCCTCACTTGCAAACAGCTCTACTCGAGGAGTGGCGTCATCTGCCGCAAGACTTGATCAACATTCTGATTTGCAGCATGGAGGCCAGATGTCGTGCCTGTATAGCTGTTCGGGTTGGTCACACGCCATATTGACTGTCTATGCCCTCGCACAATCCAGCTTCACCTCTTGAGGTATCGCTGTGCTGAACTTTTTGGTCACTCTGTACATCCTAACTGTATTGTTCGTCTTCACTTGTGTTGCATTGTGCATCTGGACCGTCTGTTTGTTCGTTGTACTTGGTGCAGTGATCGTGTCGTTTTATTTTCTACCACTTTCTTCGAGTTGCTTAAGTTTTGTGGAGCAGTGTATGTATATATATGAGAATATACCCATTAATAAATTGGTAAATTACTCAACTTCCATCGCACTAGTATATTTAGGGTGGAGCAGATAATTTTCGTTGTTAATCCAGTATCGTGAGGCAATTGGTACTCAGAAAATAGTGGATTGTGGGTCAAGAAAGCCATAACGGCGTTGAGGGTTATTGCGCTGTCTACTTGTCACCGAGCTTAACTAACATACATCAATCTGGTCGGCTAAGATGTTTCATAATCTGGAAAAAGCGCATTATTACTACTTTTATTATTTCGGTAATTCGGTATTGATTTAAATTTTTGTGCGATTTTGACATTTTTAAAACCTGTTTTCCGCCGGCAAAAAAGGCAGCTAATTTAGGTTATGGGGGAAGTAAGTAGGAGTGTCAAGTGTACATCACGTGAAGGAGTTTGGTTATATTGGAAGTAACTGGATGATACGCTTGGGTTGCATATTACAAAGGGGCATTTTAAAATTACAAAGGGCGATTTTTGATTGTTCATATCTCAGGATCAACTAGATTTAGCACTTCCGTCAATAAACTCTATTCCTAACACTTTTGACTTTCTACATCAATGGTGACCAACGTGTCGACCGGTGAGTCATGACAGGTAGCTCGCGGAGATCTACATACTGTTTGTATCGATCGCTGTTATTGTGTTTGATTTCCTCTTAGGGTTAGTAAACAGATATGTAGACCGCCTGTGATTTCTGAAATGAAATATAGCACTCAAACCTAAAAAGTTTGGTCATCCTCTGCTCTACATACTGTCCAAAATTAATGCTGATTCATTAAATAGTTCGTTAGATTTATTCTCGCGGACGAACAGACGCAGTAAACCAAACTCTTTTAAAAAATTGACAAAATTAGAAAAATATGAGCAACAGAGTTACCTGGGAGACAGTTCAGGTGTTCCTGTTTCAAAAAAAGTATCCTGGAAAAGCTGTCTCGTTGCAGAAAATGTATCTTGTTTCAATTGCAAGAGTTCTGTCTCGTCTCATCTCGTTTTATGTATAACTCTAATGAGGATAAATGAAGAAGATATTTGTTAAAAAGATCTCATTATTTGACGTATGCTTCAAAAGGTAATCCGTTGATTCATAGAAATTTTTCGAAAGACGTGAAAAGTTGAATACACATAAAAACTTATGAACTTCTCGTTTTATCAGCCATTCTAATAAAAAAAATAAGACAACTTCAACGCTCTTAAGGTATGTTACATTATTATCTTCTCAAAGAAAACTTCTCATTTAATCTATAAATGTTTCGCCGTATATAGTACATATCGCCACCCTTGCATTGGTGAGTACAGAGATAGCAACGAAGAACAAGCGTAGTAAATCTCGTTAAATGGAAGATTTTGCAAAGCAGAGATATCTTACTTCTTGTGCGATTGGTACGTGATAACCACAGGAGTGCCATTGGTCAACCGCCGCCAAGCAAGAGCTGAACCACAGATGATGATCATCTTCTGATGCTGTGTTGTAGTGGTCCTGCGTTTGATTGCCTTTTGCATCCTTTCTTGGAAGATGGTCGAAGAACGTTGAATGGCCTCACGTGAAGAGAAAGAAGAAGAGGAGGAGGGCATTTTATGTCGAATCGTAAATTGTTTTTGCTTCGCTGTTTCTATGTAACAGAACAGACATTATTTTCTACGCGTTCGTCCCACATGGAATGTAATGCAAGGTAGGAAAGAAAACAGCTTGCAGCGAGCGAATGAACGAAAGTTAAGTGCGCGTGTACGGTGCTGGGGAAACCCTTTCTTTTCCTTTACAGAAGATCAAAATGCCCCCTTGCTTTGGTCACTGAACCTCTTTTTTATTAAACTGCCTTAGTACTGTATCAAGAATAAAAGAAAACCACTATGTGTACGTATGTATATTGGTCAAACACGACCATAAAACGTCAAGAGACAAAAAACAATGAAAAAATTAGAATAATTTTATTGTGCACAGTCGTAGTCAATTTGGTTATCATAGCAGAGCTGCAGTGGCTTAGTGGTAGAGCGTTCACCTCTGGTACATGGGGTCCTTGGTTCGATCCCAGCTCGCGCCAAGTGAACTTTGTGGTGGACAAACGCCGTGTGCGTGGGTTTTCTCGGGGTTCTTCCGTTTCTTCCCTCTTACTTCATTCCACTATTTCCTTCATTTCTCATCATCACCGTCTCCTTTAGCCTAGCCGGCATAAACGTGGGACGTAAAACTTAAAGATTTCATTTCATTTCATTTTTGGGTCGTCATACCGCGTGGTTCCAGGTTTGATTTCCGGTATAGTACATAATTGAGGAGCATGACGAGTGCCCATTATGAGGCAATTGAGAAACTTTTTGAATTGAAAAGTAACAATCTCCAATATGAAGACAGAAGTAATGGGAAAGAAACTTGAGGGTTAAATGCACATCATCTAACAACAAGCACTCCTCACTGATCTAATGACTTGCGCGTGCGCCTTTTGTGCTCGTAGTCCTGGGTTCGATTCCCGGTGGGAGAGTGCAAAGAAATTAACTTCACAATCAGCCATTTTTGTTAATCATCCGTCTCCTTTATCCTAAAATCATAACCGTCATACGTTAGACTTAAAAAAATCATTTAATTTTAACAATAATAACTGCTACTTTTTTGAAGTTTGACATCTTACGATTATCCACCAATGTTAAGGAAGACTGTGATGATGGGATAGATAATAATGATGAAATGATGAAAGTAGGGAGAAACAGGAGAACTCAGAGAAAACCCACGCACCCGATGTTTATCAACCACAAAGGCCACTTGTCGGGAGCGGCCCCACACGCAAGAGGTGAGCGCTCTACCACCAAGCTACCACGGGTCGTTTACTACTACTACTACTAGTACTACTACTACTACTACCACTACTACTACTAATAATAATAATAATAATAAGTGGCAATAAAAGCCTTTACGTAAATTATGATTTTTATGTTGTGTAAAAATTTAATTGGTTTAAGGTTGTCTTATGCGCAAAATATATCTCGGAAGTTTATTGCCTAACTCAGAATCCTACATCACGGCCGCTAGATACTGTATATATTGTATTGTTCCATTTGTAGCCAATAACGGAAAAAGCCATTAAAGCGGTACAAATTGTTGGTGGGTGTCGATGCGTGACGTCTAATTCCTCTTTACTTTCACCAGCGAGAAAATCTTTCTCCGTTTGATATCATCTCCACTCTGCAGCCAGCACCAAAATCAAATTCAAAGCAGGTTTTCCTCATAACAATGGAAAGTATTGGCAGCAGATAGATGCTACAATACCGCTTGTATTTGCTTGGAGCATTTTATTTTGATTACTGCGTAACATTACTACTAGTTTGTATTTCCGGTTTCTTACTCAGGTATCATGTTTTTCCTCTTTCTTCATAATTTTCCAGTTTTCCCTATGTTGCAAAAATTCTCAAAATGTTGCAAAACGGAAGATATTAGTAAAAGTTTTATATCATAAGTTGTTATATAAATTGGTGTTTTCAAGGCGTTTCTCAGTTTTGACCAGCTTCACTAACGTATGTGATATGCGCCGCCGTCGTCAATTAGCAAATGCACTTATTCTCTGTTAGCGTACGAGAGAATCAATCTCCGATACGGATGCAAACCCTGTTTCATTCCCAATCTACACAAGTTTGTATGTAACATCCTGCCCGTGAGTTTTCCCAGGATTATCCCGTTTCCTCTCACATAAACATTTTTTTAAAAAATAATCACTCACTTTCAATAATTATTATCAGCTTGCTTTAACCTGAAGGGCATAATCGTTGGACATAAAATTAGAAATCTTATTTCGTTTTCCACCGAAACTAGAAGTCTCATTTCATTTCGTTTTCCACCAAAATTAGAAATCTGATTTCATTTCGTTTTCCACCAAAACTAGAAATCTCATTTCATTTCATTTTCCGCCATCCTTCAGTTGCTTTTATTATTCCTCTCCTAGCATATATATTAGGGCATATTCATGGGAAAGTAAACTGAATATTTTTAATTTCGATGGGATCGCATATGTTCGTTCATATTTTAAGCTCTAAACTTTATTTAACTTTGTGTGTAACATGTGTTTAGCTGAAACGAAAATTTAAACTCCAAATCCAAACCAAACTGGATTCAGAATAAGATGGAAATAAAGTTCATCTCTGTCTCTCTCTCTCTCTTCTGTTATATGGCATAATTATATTGGCACTTGTGTTTTACTGTATTCTAAGGCGATTATATTTTGTGGGATATCTTCGAAACTTTCATTTGTTTAAATGTCAAAATAACATCAAAGTAACTACTCAAATATATGTCTTTTCTTATTAATTTATTGTTCCTCATATTTCATTCATACGCTACTTTCTGGTGTATGTATAAGAACATATAACCTAATTTCATATTTGTTGATTTCTCCTCTTCTTTCGTAACTTCTTCTTCCCCTGAATGAAAAAAAAAGATTTTTTTTTATCGCGAACCTCTGTTCGTTTTGCCATTTGCACTTGTTCCCCCTTACAATGAACTTGCGTATTTTTTCTCTTGTCTTTTTTATGTCTTTTTCTTTTCCATCACTTTTTGATTTTAAATTTTTCTATTTATTTTGTTTATTATTATTATTATTATTATTATTATTATTATTATTATTATTATTATTATTATTATTATTATTATTATTTCTAGTGTTTTATTACTGTACTATAAATACATAATTATTTATTGATTTTCGCATTCTTTACTGCTAGTATACATATTTTTAAATATAATATGGTCTTTGTATACCTTCAGAACCTCAACTGAGGTTTTATATCTTCAGGTGAGTCCTATCTTTATTACTAAGTAATATTATTAGTGCTATCCCAGTTTGGATTCATACTTGAAACTATACATTATGAATTATTTCTTCAGGAATTAGACTACTAAAAAAAGCCTTATAAATTGTTTATTATGGCTTGAATTGCATTTATGCATGCCCAGACTCACTTTAGGAGGGCTTAACCGTTATATATGTTACGCAGAAAAAAAAACGTGAAAATGACAGTCCAAAAACACGAACCAACCTGTGCTAGGTGATCACTAAAAAGCACGAATGCTATATATACCGAGGTAGCGCTATGCTGGTGAGCCCGCATGATAGTGCGAGGGTGCCTCCGAAGGGAGCAGGCGGGTCAGGGACAGTGGGCGTGCTCGTAAGTGAGGATAGTGGAAATACATTGTGCTTTTTATATTACTAGATGCCTTATGTGTCAGACAGCTTTTGTTACGGATAAAGCCATTGCATTGAGGTATGAAATCTGTTCATCATGGCTCCCTTATGGACAATTACGTGATTAAAAGTGTACAGTTTGGATTATATATATTTTTTAACGTTATTAGAGATGTCAGAGGTTAGATCCCCGTACATTTTAATTACTCAAATAATTATTCCTCTCTTGAAATAACTCAGTGGTAGAGACTTGTCTCTGGTGCGTGGGGTCCCTAGTTTGATCCCCGGCCAAAGAAGTTAGTGCTGGACAACATTGTGTCAGTAGGTTTTTCTCGGGGCATTCCCGTTTCCTCCCACTTCTCATGCCACCAATTCTTTTATCATCATTCACTTGCCTTAATCATCGTCTCCCTTCGCCTGACAGGCATATTCGTGGGTAGGGATGCGCACGAGACAAGATTTGAGGGTGTCTCGTCTCGGAAATGTGCTGTAAAAGTGATGTCTCGACTCGAAAAATGTATATGTCTCTATTGGAAGAGCTGTGTCTCGACTCGAATTTTGTCAGAAAAATTCTGTCTCAACTCGTCTCGTGCGCATCCCTAGTAGTAAGGTAAGAATTTCACCTGTAGTAATTTGTAAAGTATGAAAGTGGTCTTTTGATCCTTTACCTGCAATAGTGATTACCTAATTACGGAAGTAATTATTACAATTAATCTAAGTCATTAAGTTTAAAATTGAGATAACCACCTCCTTTGTATTGCTCTTTGGTATCCGTATAGAAAGTTTCAAATTTCTAAGTGCAGTATTTTGTAAGATATTTACGGATTAAATTTTACATGTTACCTTATGGAGATTCTGAAGCCTCTGATGATGGGTAGACACCCCCTTAAACTGAAAGATTTCCAGGATTTCATTCCTCTCACAATACTAAATCCAAAGCAACTTAGATGCTTGTAAAATTTACTGTATACAATGTCTTTATTTTGCACCGTATACAAAAGATCTGTTAAAAACTAACGAGACTCGATTACAGTGGGTCAGAGAAGCATGCCGCAGATAATAAGAAAGAAATGAGAACGTTAAGTGACACGCTGTCACTGCTAACATGGAATTTTTAAAAACTCTTTTCCCGCGATCTCCGGAAGACAATAGACATCTTCTCCCATCATTAGGCCTATTTTCCCACACATAACTCTCACTCTTAAACCGTCTGATCTCCCTGTCTTGTTATCAGTTGTGGAAGATCAGCCAATGCTAATTACGGAATTAATTAGCGTTTCAATTACAAACAATAATAAATCTTTCATACATGCATTCGCTATCATCTCTTTTTTTCATTACTTTTTTATGTTTATTAAAGAGATATTGCTGTCTAATTAAAGCTCTGTACAGGGTACGAATTTATGTTATCTTCGTTATATATGAGTTTACATCCGTAATTTATGCGTACTACTGTCATGCTTAAATAAAACGAATTTCGTGGCTGTACAGCCCAAAAAGGGCTTTGACCAGTTAAATGTTTCGTTGTTTCTTTTGTTTCTGACGAGCTTCCTGCATTATTTATTCAATAACAAATTCTTGAAGCAACAGTGACTCTATTTTACACTGGACATGCCATCCTCGTTGCTCTAGTGGCTATTGCTAATACCTTTCGTGCACGAGATCCTGGGTTCGATTTCCGACAGGAGAGCATTGAACGCACTGCAACATGGTTTCTCAACCTATGGTACACGAGTCAATACTGAGTGGTACGTATAGTTTGTTTCTTCACCCTACGTGCAGTTGGTACATAAAGAATACCACCTTCTACACGTGGCGGTTCGTACCCTAAACCTCATTTTAAACAATTGACAGTCGCTTGTGAACTCAACGTGGAGTCTTAGTTGACAGAGTTCCAAATGCTGTCCTTTAAGTTTGTGCCTGGTTTCCTGTTGCCAAGACATCTGTTCCATATTAGTCATAGTATTGAGAAGAAAGAACAGACACAGTGGGTGTTAAGGCCAGTCTCGGACTGCGGGATCTAGGGCCCCGCAGGAGTCTCACTTGGAGGGCCCTATTATGTACCATGTAGCATATAGGAACCTCGCAAAGTTTAATTTTCTTATTTTTTATTCTGCTTGTTGCAATGCGTATTGTGGTAATGGGACCCCAGGGTGGAACCTGTTCTGTTTCTTTATGGTGTTGCAATAACTTGTCAAACGATTAACAGAGGGCCCCAGCAGGATATTATTAGGCCACTAACAAAGGGTTCCCAGTATTAGTTTCATTCCAATAATGGGACCCCAACACTACATTCAATGCTCGGGAGCCACCGAACTCTGGAAACGGAACGAACTACAACGAGTAACTATGCTCTAACACAGCAAACATGTTTCATCTTACTTTTCATGTTATTCAATATTCATTAGAGAGAGAGAGAGAGAGAGAGAGAGAGAGAAAGGGCCCCGACAGGAATCCCTGCCCTCCTGCCCTGTCCAATCCGAGCCTGGTTAAGACGTTCTAACCCTGCAAGTGCGGTCAAAAGATAGATGGAAGAAGGAAGGGATGCTGTTGTAAAAATCAGCCTGGGAACTTAAAAGAAATTTGTCGAACTGCACTTCTGTTGAGTAAACGCACTATAGTCTTATGGTGGTACGCCAGTGGAAAAGACTGACAACTCCTGCATTTAAGTCTTTCTGATCCCACATTTAGCTGTAGGTCTCGTTCGGTATAGCCTCGCAGCTGGCAGATGACGAAAATACAAATCAATCAACCGATTTACGATGGATGGAAATAAATACATTGGACGTAATTAATAATGATTTTTTTTTTTTTTTTTTTTTTTTTTTTTTTTTAATGAAGTAGCCCCACCTTATAACGAGCTCGTATCTCTCTAGCATTCGTTTGGCAGAGTTATGAGAAAACCTATCAATAGCAAGCTGGTGATTAGAACTCTGGATTTCACTATTTTAAAGTGGGAACATTAACTACCCATGCAAATAGCTCCTGAATTGCCTTAAGACAGTGAGTCAACATAAAAAATTCCGTACCCCTTGAGCAATTGAATCCAGAACTACTGGAATATACTGGAAAACAGCACGAAAAATTATGCAAGAGAGTGATAAACGCCCTGGAAAAAATAGAAATGAAGAAATATTTTGATAAAATATTAAAGAAAAGCAGTGAGGTGCATACGTAATTATCCTTTATGGAAGTGAGCGTTATACGGTTATGTACTACGTGAATTGCATAAGCATCGCAGTACATATGGAATAAAAGAAAGAAAAAAATAGTGAAAATGAAACAGTGTTTTCATTCTTCGTGCTCAACAACAGAGAGATGCATAAAAAAAGAAAGAATAAAAAAAACAGTCACATGGAAGTAAAGCATTCATGTTCCCCGATGCGAGAGCTACCATAAACAGATCTATTAAAAATATTGCTTTATGACTGTCGAGCGACCGCTCTACTGCAGCGGCGTAGTGATTGGAGGCCCTAAAAACCAACGGCGAATGCAGTGACGTGTGCTGAGCCACAGAGAGAGAAAGAGAGAGAGAGAGAGAGAGAAAATATATATAAGATAGTCTCATTGCCAGCGCGTGCGATCGTGCGAAATGTCTTTTTTTCACTCCATTGCCCGAAGATTAAATGCCACTTGGCAGCTAGCTACAGCTAGGCACAGCTGTGATGTGGGATTGAGTAGCATTGCGCAAAAGCTTTGTTCATCCACAATGGTGGATAGCAACAACATTACATTTACTTACATACGCGTTTTCTAATGAACATGTGCATATATAACAACGGTTTTCATATTGGGATACGCTGACTTGTAATTCTTAGATTAAGGATGATTTTGAGATTTGGAAATATAGGCGCTCTGAGGGAAATATGGAAAACGAGAGAGATTTGCATCTTCTGGGTTTTCCAAAGCAAATCACTGATGGATTTGAATAGAGTATAAATATTTCAGCTTCTTCAGTATAAATATTAAGGAAACGCTTCAGCTCGATGCTGGTTATTTGAAATACTGCACATTATAGTAGATACTACAATGTTTCGTGCACCAATATCCTCTCACATTGCCAGAATTTATTTAATTTATTTATAAGGCTATGTCAGAAGCTGTTAATTTTTCTTAGTTACCTGCAATGACATGCACAGCAGAGAGGTTACTAAACACGAAGACTCTTTAACCGTCAAGCAAAGTTAGATTGTGTATATGGAGCGTTCACAGAAAAGGGATCGCGAAAGAAAGAAAAGAGAAAAACTTATAGTTGTAATCGAGTATCAAAATCTGTTGCAAGTTTCACGAAGTCTGAAATTCGCCTTGCATTTAGAATTCGAGGATTACATTTTATTCTAGTGACGAAGATTTAAGAACATTACTTCCTGTCAATCTACCAATAAGTGTAGTTATGGTGTTTTAACAAAACACAGAACACTTTGTTCCATGGAATTTCTTCTAAAATGTATTTATACAGGTTGATATTCAAAATAGCCGGCAAACAATAATCCGATTCCTTCAGATTTCTGACGTAGATTTCAGAGTCCATATTCAAATTTACCGCGTTGGCGCGTCACTGTTTTCTGGAGGCGCCGTTCATGTTTTGATGGCGCTGTCTTGCTTACAGCTGCTAATATACATCCATTTCTGCTCATTTTATCATTCAGTTGCTGAATTTTCTTTCTTTGAAGGATTGTGCAGGTAGGATTTTCTGTTAAATATATGCGAATGCAGCACAACCATCCGAAATCCGGTACTCTCAGGTCCGGAGGTTGCAACTTTTTTGAATGTCAACTTGTATGTACTGATATTAAGTTTTGCCCTTTCTAGAACATAATCCTGCATAGATGACATACACCTTAGTATTTATACGAGCTTCCTTGTGACGTTGGTACGATCTCCGATGGGATCTCAGGAATTCCAGATTAAACTGTGGATTGAGTCTCATATGAACTTGGTGTTGAAAAGAAACGTTAAATCCTAAATAAGCGACTACTGGTACGCATTTTATACCACTGCATGTTCACAATAGTTCTTTGCACGTACCTTTTTTATGTGAGATAAAAGGATTCCGTCCTACTGTGTTTTGAATTTAATACAGGTAGAAATCACGAGGACAGTTTTCAGACTTTACCATCATTATTATTCTGCAACGATAGAAAGTGGTCGCTGTAGTCTTAAACCATGCTATTTCATGAGCACAATTAAACGCTCGGTGTCATCTAAGTACTCTGTGTGCTGCGTTGCCCAACGAAGCAAGCAAACAAAACAGCATGCTTGTCGGGTGAAGTCAGCGCAACACTCAGAGCCAGGGACCGCGACGGACGAACTTCACCCATTCACTCACTGTTTTTTCATTTTTCTTTTCAGTCAGTTCTCCGTGTAATAAGAGGTAATATTCAGAATTATTCTGCGGTTTCAGAACTTCCAATTTCCAGCATTGTGCTACATTCCCGGACTGGTCAGCGTGAAATATATAAACGTATTAGTTGCAGCCTTCAAACGAAGCGATAAAATGATGGTTTTAAAAGAATAAGTGCCATAAGCTATATTGTAGATTTTTATGTTTCAAGGTCGTCACTTCATTATGATTATTTTTTTATTTGTTTATAATGTTCATTCTCAGCGTAATAATCAAACACAAAGGAAATAAATCTATTGTGAGAGAATACTGTTACGAGAGAAATGAAAGTAGCATTTTTCTCTTTGCAGTACAAAAAACATCAAAAGACAATGATTTGGGATCGTAAACTCAATGACAAGTTGGCTCACGAAACTCCGAATTAATTAGTATGGTTATTCTTCTAGAAGCACAAACACAGGAAGACACATTGAATTTAGATTTTCAAGTCATGAGAATAGGTTATAGAAGTCTGAAGGTGAGACTGAATTATGGTTATAGTAAAGTAGTAAATATTCTAGAAGAGATGATTCGATTCCTACAAATCATCTTTGCTTACCTCTACTTTCTACTTTAAATATTTTGTTCTGAGTGATCTGTAGGATTTCTAGCCCAGTTACCTACCGTAGCCAATTTCGATATAGTAGGGCGATCAGTTTCTTTTCTTCAGCGTCCAAAGTTTGTGTATTGGAAACTTACTGTTAGAAGTATAGCAAACTGGAGCGAATTGAGAATTATGATTAGGAATATCAATGCAGTTATCGCTTTATTATACAGATGATACACGGATATCCTATGATGAAACTCATGATATCTTTACGAAACTTGGCATGATGGTTGATCTTAATGAGCTTAGTACACGTGGAATTATTATGGTAAGCAAGTCTTTGGTTTCCAAGTTATATGCCATTAAAGTTCCCGTTTGCATTTAGTTTTTTTCTTCTGTGAAAATTTGACTGTTATTTAAAACAAAAATACATAGAAAAGTTATGTTATTAAACGTTAATTATAGGCATAAGAAAGAAAATGAGACAATCGTTTAGCCACGTTGTTAATGCAGTACCTACTCATAATAAAGATTTATTAAGAAGAAAATCAATGAAAGACTTTTTTGTGCAAAGATAAAAATGCTCCTTTTTCCTCTCTCTTTACAAATGTCTTTATTTATAAATATAAAGGTAACCAAGAAAGTTCTGTCGCTGTTTCACCCACCACTTTTCAACATCGATATGTGACCTAAGACGTACAAAGAACAAAAATAGATCCCATCAGCATCGACGACATTCTGCCAACATTCTGGAAGTTCATGGATTCCATCGCGGTAGAATTTGGTGAAGCAAAGGAAGTATCAAGTACAATTTTGCACCTCTATTAGGGATTTGAACTGGCGTCCTCTAAGCTGATTGTCCAAGAAATGGAACAGGTGATAATCGGACGGCGCAATGCCCGGAGAGTATGGCGGATGCAATAGTGTTTCCCATCCAAGGCGTAGGGTGGGTTTCGGCTGTTTTGGAACCTGTTCATGGGATGCTAACCAATGGTGACGGCACCGTGGAGCTTTATACAGGACCCACTTCTCATCGCATATCAACACCTTGTCCAGAAATGACTCCTTCCTTTAACAAGACAGCAAAGAAACACAGGTGTCTACTCGCGTTGCCTTCTGGCCCGGAGTCAAATCACGTGGGACCCATCGACCCAACTTGTAGTGTTTCCCAAGTTGATGGAGGTGCTGCCAAATGGTTTCTCCACTCACACTGAATTGTAGTCCCAGTTCCTCACATCTCTGGCCACTGTTCGCCTCAATTGCTGCCTGAAGATCTTGAGTTTGTATATGTATTGGTCGTCCGGCACGTGATGCGTCTTCGAATGTTTCGTCACCGTCCTTAAATTTGTTAAACCACCGCTGCACTGTACGCGCATTAACGACTCACAACACCCTCACCAATGGCCTGGCATATCTTCCGCCTCGCTGCAGCGACCTTTGACCCCAGTTTGAACTCGTACAATATACACGCCCTTATGACGCTCTATGGAGATCCCATGTTCACTCTATCCTTACGCACGTTCGTGGTGTAACTGAACTGTTCCAACCGGGTATTATGTTGGATATACCCACACCAACTACTGACCTTCGCCTTATCTCCATTCGCATTCATCTCACGGTGTGAGGGCCAATGTAACACAGACCTCCACAAAATGCGATAGAACTTTCTTGGTTAACTTTTTAATTATTTTAATTAGATAGGAAGTCTCTAGGGGCCACAGTGGCTCAGTGGTAGAGCTCTTATCTCTGGTGCGCGGTGCCTTTGTCCCAGTCCATGGCAAGTGGGCAATCATGATCCATCTAGTCACCATCGTCTTCCGTAGCCTCAATACGCAATCGAGACCGTTAAACTAAAACAGCATATTAAAAAAAATAAAGAGGATTTAAGAATGTGCCTGTTCACACCACTCACTGACGGTAATCAGTTCCACTAGACATGGAAAGTAAACTATTAAAAATAAATAACAAGTCGTTGCACACGATACTCTTTCTTCTAATATAATGTGCTGTAATTTAGATTAAAATATATCCATTCATTAAAATTTATTTTAACAAACTTCATGGCATCGAGGTGCAGCCTGCAGGAGCATCATTATAATTGCCCCTCTGAATTTTATACATATACATACAATATTACGCACACACACACACACATTATATATATATATATATATATATATATATATATATATATATATATATATATTGCTTATATATATATATATATATATATATATATATATATATATATATATATATATATATATATATATATATATATATATATATATATATATATATTGCTTATATATAATATTGCTTTGCAATGAAAGCATGAAACTTTGTGTAGGTGGGGGATCCTTCTACCCTCTGAGCAAAACCTACATTGATGCTTCTGACAGTCTGCCAGACTAATTACAGTGGTCTTTAATACCAATAACATAATTGTGATAATAATAATAAAAAGGTCAGTCAGAACCTATAGTTAAGGATGCTATCGCAGCGTTTATCTAGTAGCACCGGGGAAAAACCCTGAAAACTTTCAAACAAGATGGCGGGCCACCGCATTCGATCCCAGGACCTCTCAATTATGCAATAAGAATGCTAGCCGCTAGCATACGCTCACTTTGTTTAACGAACATTTAACGATTAACGGTTATATTAAGCAGAAACTATTCCCTAATTACCTTAGTTGTTATTCGGATATCGTTGTAATATACACATATTCTGAAGTAATATTTTGGTTAGGGTTCTCTCGGAGTTCTCGGATTTCTTCCACATTCTCATTCCACCAATTCTTTCATAATAATTCACTTCATTTATTACCCATCTCCTTTAGCAAACAAACATAATCATGCGACGTAACAACGGTTTTTTTTTTCAAATAATGTCTTTACCCAAATACTCTATATTTGGATCAAAATATCCAATATATTTCAATCAAAAATGTTCTTGTAGGCCTTATATCTGGAAAACTACATAGAATGTAACCAAACCCAAACTATCACTTAACTCAGTATGATGTGCTTATTCCATAGAAAATACGGAAACTCGATTTAGGGGTCATTTAAAAATGTTCTGGCCCCTGATCCAATTGGTCCAAAAGATCCAATGTATTTCTTTCTTTCTTTTTTTTTTTTAACGTTTTTCGTCAAATGCCAATGTGAATAACTAAATCGAGACTTTTAAGTGACCAGAAGGATCTCTTGTGAGAAGTGCGCTGGTGGGTAATTGAACTCCAGTCGTCTACTTCTGTCACCTATGGATAGACCGAGAAGGTGATTGAAAGACAATATAAATCTTGGATTTCAATAAGTATTGATACTCCTGGTTGTATTGACTTGACGTAGGTGTAACAGTGGAATGGTAGAAGATAACGGTGGAAGACAGCAATTCGTAAAGCCGACTTCAGATATCTGAGAAAAGATTAGAAGAAAAAAGAGTGGGATTTTATTTCTGTGATAATGATTTCTGTATTCTTGAGCCATATATGGTTCTTACGTCCGTCACGACGCCGAGAGAGAGAATGAGAGAGAGAGAGAGAGAGAGAGAGAGAGAGAGAGAGAGAGAAATATCTCCCCTAAACGCTCCGTGTGCAAAGGTAGATTTGTAGGTTGTAGACCTATGAGTCCTAATCTTTATTGTGACTCTTTTATTAATTATCATAATAATGACTAATATTGTTAAAACTACAGAAACGCATTCCAATAAGTAACAAATTGTAACTAACAAACGCCTAGTTACGAAATATGTTATAATTCAAACATTAACTGTGCTGTGACTACATTCGTCTATCCTTCAATGTGATAACGACCAAAGTTATCTGACTATTGCTTTGTGCTGACAGAGAGATCAAGCATGTAATTGGCAGATTATTGGGAACAGGTTTTCCGCTTGAGCTACTATCGCGGCGGCGGTAATGATCAGTAGCATTTCCCCCATTCATATCACTTTTCATTCATTGAACATATTGCATATCACAACATAATACTAGACAGGATGTATAAATAACACGGTCGATTTCATGAGTTTCCTTTCCATTGGCCGATTGTATTTTATTTTTTTTTGATTGACCTTTATCAGGATTACCAAACTTGTTTTGACCTATTTGTATCCATTCGCTGCCTAGATCAACACCAACAAAAAAGTCAGATATCTTATGGTATGTAATATAGAGGTTCTTTAATCTACATTACAACTGTGTGGAAAGTTAAGCAAATTGTATATTCTAAGAAGGAAAAGAGAAACTAGTCTTGAAAGATACAGTTTTATAGTCAGATCAATCATACATATTTTCCAATCATTAAATAAATAAAAATTACAATCTCATTTTCTTATTGCAATGATATGATTTTTTAAACCAAATATTTTCGCGTTTAGGAATTCAATCCTGGTTACTTCTTATGTCATTCGATGGCTATATTCAATATAGCAAATATTAGAATCTATCATCACACATGGAGTAAGTAAGCTCTTTAAATCACATGCCATACGATAAAATCATATTTCCTTAGACATGGATAGTGTGTGAGTCATTTTGCAATTTTGTCGAGAAAACAATGTGCCGAACATCTTTGAAAACTACCAACATTTCTTCCGTATATAAGTAAAATGATTGAAAAACCGGACATGTCTGTCGTAAACCGGACGGTTGGTACCCCTACCTGTACTACAAGCAGTGGTTTGTTGTTCTAATCTGTCACATAAAGCTTTGTAATTGCTGCTAATCTGACCGCTCTTAAGAAAAAGAAACTTTTTTTTTTTTTTTTTTTGCAAAATTCATCTTTATATTCCATTCATATAAACAGTGGTGTATTTAGGGGGGGGCTATCATTCTCAAGCCTCCCCCTCCCGAAATAAATTTGCTTAATTTTTCTCATTCCACGTATAACAATAATCCTTCTTACCATTTCTAAGAATTTAATTGACTTTCCATTTCCTTATGCCCTTCGTTCAGAAATAATACTGTATTTGTCAAATTTCATTCCTTATAAGAACTGGTTTATTTTATTTCTTTCGTTCATTCTACTCTTCTGTTTCTTTTTCTTAGCTGTTACTTTCTTTCGTTTCTCCTATTATGCTTTCGACCGTAATTGGTGATTCAAGTCGACCGTCGTCAGTAACACCGAAACTAAGAGG
Organism: Thermobia domestica; assembly: GCF_964235325.1. Lineage (NCBI taxonomy): Eukaryota > Metazoa > Arthropoda > Insecta > Zygentoma > Lepismatidae > Thermobia > Thermobia domestica. The sequence goes on along the minus strand of NC_137456.1, from coordinate 128,711,827 downwards.
AGCTGATAAGCGAAACTGGTGTTCCACACCAACTTGCACGAATATCAACATAACGGGACTTTAGTTATTATAGCAAAGGAATATTTACATGGTTTAGTTATAAAGAAAAGTAAGTTTGAATTAAAGAAAATCAAGAGGGGGAATAAGTAGCCCGGAAAATTAGGCAGGCCAAAAGGATGCTTCCTTTATTTTTCTTCTATGAATAGAATAAAAGGTTAGATTAATTGCTAAATTTTTGTGTGTATCATATCACATAAGATTCACTAGTCTTCATTCTTGCTATTAAAACTGCAATCAGTATATTTCAGTTTCAACTTGTCTCAACATTTTCTTTCAGGTAAAAACATAGACAGATAAAACTGAATATTTCCATTTTTTTCTAAACTGAAATCAGTTTAGTTGAAATGAGATTACAAATATTAAATATGTGTTTGCATTAACGTCATCAGATTTACTTTTGGGGGAAACGGTTAAGATCCTCCACCAATATACGAGTTTCACGTTTTTCCCTAGTATATTAGTAGACAATCGATTAAAATATATTTAATTCTCATACTCAGGTGGGCAATTGCTCTCTTTTGCTTCCCCGTGTTGTGCATAGCTCCCCAAAACAAAGTCCTAAGTACGCCACTGCATATAAGTAATTTCAATAAGACATTAAAGTAATGAATTCTGCAAGGCATTATGATAGCTAAAGAGATACATTTCTTGGTTCGTTATAGAAAATCAATGTCTCAAGATTCGTATCCTGTATAGAGATCGGGAAATTATTTTAATTATAAATAATATTATTTCTCTGTATCTGTAAAGATCAAAACCTACAAAGAATTTAGCAGTAACTTTTTTCGTTTAGCAGTTTTTAATACAATAACATTGACAGAGTGAAAGTAGAGAGTATTAACCCCTGTGGATATCGTAAAAATTAATGTAGCTCGAAAGTAATATTAAATAATGCATTGCATGGTAAAACATTGAACAGAAAATCGGCGGACTGTGGTGTTAAATTGCTAAACTGGAACAATAAAAATTTTTTTAAAATGAGTTTTCAAACAAAACATTGTAAATATGCAATCAATAGTGATCACTAAAAACAAAATGAGTTATTTGAAAAAGAGTGAAAGGCTTCATAAAAAAGAATAGATTCAAAAGCAAATCCTTAATAAACAACTCATTCATCAAATGTCTTTGCAATTTAAATCAAGTTGCATGGTAGTGCAAGAATGATAACTTACATTATAATAATTCAGGAAGGTGTACTCCCCACCCAGGCACTAAAATTCTACTTTCATTTTCAAAAATCTTTTATACGTAGAATTGATTTTATGAATTTATTCAGTTATATAAGAATACCGTATCGTAAAAATAAAATTTTAACTTTTATATCATTTCTTTTAATATTAGTTCGAGTCAATTAATTTCGATTTTAACGTAAATGTATCCCTCAGATTCTAGAATTGATTCGATTCAGCTGTGTCTAATAACCTTTTTTAGCGTTAAGAAAGTATTCTATTCACTGAAAATATCTTCAGTAAAATTACAGCGAACTGCTGCCATGATAGTTGTAAAGCACAATCCACATAAAACGACGGATACATTAAAGTTATTACAACAGTTGGCAATATAACGTGATAAATCATAATTATTGTTGACTGTTTAGTGCTTCCATATTTCTAGACTAAAAAATCGGGATAACCCATGAAAATTTACAGTATACGGTGTGTAATCATATAAGTTATTCACTTGCTTCTTGCTGAAATATTAAAAAAGAAAAAAAAATCCACGGCTGTCCCGGCTAAACCAGGATCTTACTTTAGGCTAAAAGAGACAGATGATTAATGAAAGTGAAAGATTATCATGAAGTAATTGATAGAATGAGAATGCGGGAGGAAACTGGAGAACCCCGAGAAAATTTACTTAACGAAGGTGTAAATTTTGTATTGAAGGCAGATTCATAGTTATAGGGTGGTCAGTGGGGTTGAGACCCCTGCAACCACCTTCAGGCCTCCTGAACCTTTAAGTTGTTTGTTGGTATGTATGTATAAATAATAAGTTAACTCAAATAATCCCCAAAATAATTCGCCTTCCCTCACATTGTCTTAATGTTCTAGCTACGGGCCTGTTTGAAGGGCTTTCATGATCATGAAAGGCGAGTGGTTTTAGTTTTAAGTTATAGATCATTTATACTTTGTCTTGGCTTCAAAATGTGGGCTATAGAAGGATAATGAAAAGTTAGATTGGTAGATAAGGTAACAACCAATTCAATAGATAAGATATTCTGATTCAGTTCAGAAGCTGCTTGAACCAACAGGAGGGAAATTCAGTCGAGAAAAGAAAAAACAACAGTGATTGAAGTATGTGCGCCAACAACACATTACTTATATAAGAGCCATGTGACTACTTTCAGATTTTAGATTTTGGAGTTTTGTTGGTAGCTGAGCTATTAACGTTTCCATTCCATTTGTTGCCCGTCAATAGATCAATTTTGAAAGAACAGTGCAAGTGGTAATGCAAAGTGTGCATTAAACACGGCGGATTTCGATTGTAAAAAAAAGAAAGTGAAAATTTTTAAGCGGAACTACTGTGTAAAAGGGTTAAGTTTTAAATTTTAATATTAACTTTTTATTTTTCTTATATTTTGAAAAGCTGGAAATATGTCGAAACATTAAAAAAAAAAAAGTTTGCGTCCTTTTACATTTTTCCTTTAATAAAACGATAGAATTAGGATAAGGATTGTCCCGTTTTAGACGGGACAGTTACTTCTTATAGCCGTTATTTTGACTTTTTCCGGAAAACGGGATGCCAAAATGTTTGCATCTGTTCGTAATGTTACTATTTCCATTTGACTTTATTCCGTTGTTGCTGTGTCACTGTGTCATTAGAGGAAGGCACTTTATTAGTGCAGGCTCCTCCATACTAAAAAATTACATTTGATGTGTTTGTAGACCTAATATTAGGAAAAACATGTCATGAGTGTGTTTTCTTTTTGTCCAAGTAGGAAGTCATGACAATGTTTTTTTTTTCCTTTTCGTAGTAACTGTTTTGTAGTAATGCAGTACTTAATGACAAACATAATTTCTTCGTAGTAATCACTTATATGTGTGACGGAGTGTTACTATGGTTCCTTCGAGAAAGAAAGTGTATTTATCATTTAACTTTGGGAAGTCCTTTTCAATAGATGTTGGTTGCAACACAATCATTGTCATAGCGCTTTCCTCTCTACCAATAATTGTCACTATTTTTTCGATCTCAATTCCAACAGGAAGCTCCCTTGTGGCTAAGCGGTTAGCGTACACACCTTTGGCGTGAGAGATCCGGGTTCGATTCCCGGCGAGAGCTCATGTGGTTCGGAACACACGTTAAGCTGTAAGTCCACCATGAAGCCTCGCTGCTGAACGGAACGCTAAGCTCAAAATCAAATCAAATCAATTTAAAGAGGGTGTTGAGCTATCTTCCTCGTACCTGACGAAAGGAAGATACTTTTAAACTAAAATTTGGTTACGCTATTTTCATAATTTTTCTTTTCCTGTTCGTATTGCAAATTGTACTGATGGTCTCCCTATTGAAAGATATTCAAGTTAGTAAAATCAGCATAATTCAAATGTTGCAAGGCTTTTGAATATGTATTGTCAGTCCACTGCTTATCCTGGATAATTATTTTCCAGGTTACTTCGTAGTGTTTCTTGATTTCGTCACACCATCTTGTATGAGGACGTTTCCTAGGTCATTTATTGTCTTTCTATATGTAGTCAAGAATTCTTTTCCTCCATTGATCATCATTACTTCTCTTAATATGTGCAACAATCATTACTTTATTTTGATTTTAATATATTTTTATATCTTTGCGGGTGATTCTTAATATACATCTCTCCTTTCTTCATTTTGTTAGTTTCTACGTCTCCATTCCATGTGTCAAAACAGGCAGAATACTTCATTGATTTTTTCTTTAATGTTACCACCCATGCATCTATGTCTTTTCAAAAGTTTCTGATTTGTAATTCATATTAAAAAAACACATTTTATATAGCGGTGTAACGTGATATGAGTTTCCCACCAGATGTCGAAGTGGACATTTCATTCGCACCAACCCGTAGACAAAATATACAATCCGTGCTAAGTGCCAAAACGAAAATATCGAGCAAACAGCCCAGATTTACTTCAGAACTGATGGAACATATAGGCATGCACATTCTTCAGGGGATTATTTGAACTACTTCCACAGTGAATACTAGAGAGCCAATTTTACACTGAGTAGTTTTAATTACACAGGCCACATTTTTACGTTAAACCGAACTTTTCCATTTTTAGCACTTAGCACGGATTTTATATTCAGTCTACATGTTTTAAGTATTGTATAGACTATATTAGGTTAGTGCGAATGATATCCCCGCTTTGACACACGCTGGAAAACTCATATCAAGTATATATAATGTTACACTACAATATAAAATGTTTTCAAGCGAATTATCAATCGAAAACTTCTAAAATCAATCATATTTTCTTCTCCCTTACCACTTGGCCATTGTGCTGATCGCTAGCTTTTATAGTCCTCATACAAAATTGTATGCAGACGAAGTCAGCCTTTAAAAGTCATCAAGCAACTCAACATAATCTCAAGGCTATCTGTGAACTGTTTATTCATAAATAACTATTGGAAAGTTAATGAACTTGGTCGTTGTTTTTCCGTTTAGAAGAAAAAGAAGTATTCCTTTCATAGCTTCTTTAAAAGGGAACACACTTTTTTTTCTTTTTTTTTAACGAACGGTAATACAGTTCTCAACCGAGTCCAATAAAGTTTTTAGATACAACTTTATATTTTGTGGTAGAGTAATTTAAAAAAGAAATGAAATAGCTTGCCAATAATGTAATGGAAAAGGACCGCGTTTTGTTAGTTATTGGTATTGAATTCACTTCCAGTATATGTATTTAAAGCATAAACAATAATTACTTTGACTTTTTGAATCAAAAGATCCAATATATTTTAATCAAAACTTTTCTTGTAGGCCTTACATCTGGAGAATTACATATAGTGTAGCCAAACCCAAACTATCACTTAACTCAGTATGATGTGCTTATTCCGTAGAAAATACAAAAACTCGATTTAGGGGCCGTTCAGAAATTTTGTGGCCCCTGAACCAATTGGCGCAAAAGATCCAATATATTTCAACGAAAATTGTCTTGTAGGCCTTATATCTGAAGAACTACATATAGTCTAGCCAAACCCAAACTATCATTTAACTCAGTATGGGTGATTATTCCGTAGAAATTACGAAAACTCGATTTAGGGGTTGTTCAAAAATTTTGTGGCCCCTAATCCAAAAACTAATTATTGGCCAAGATCGCAATCTTTTGATTCATTTTTAGTTTTCCTAAAATTCTTGTTATAATGTATGATAAATTTTGAAGTACTTTAGGTAAACAACATGGTGGCATTATGATCAATTCATGCCTGTCGAGAATTAATTTAAAACATGAAGTTTTCTAGGAATTTCCCTTTATTGAGCTGAATTCATCAAAGGATATGACATTGTAGTTAACTTAACAAATGTATTAATCAAGATCGACAATTATGTTTAAAAAAATGTTAATTTTAGATTGTAATCTATTGTAAATACTAAGAAAGTTGTTCGTATCTTCATTTTTTTGGTATTATTTCGAAAAAATAAATAAGAACCGTTTTTAATATCATGTAATTTTACTAAGTTGTTCGGTTATTCTCTTTCTGTCTCTATTATTGACAACTTCATTGCAATGTAACATTCCCCCCCTCTCTTCATGTTTAGCTTATTTACTTATTTAACGTGGGGGGAAATATATTTGATTGACAAAATGTCCTGGTTGTTATCAAAATGTCCCGTTCGTGGTTATCAAGTTGAATAACTGGTTGTTCAAGACATCAACAACGTTGCGTCATTTAGGAAAAAAAAGCCGTTTTAATTTTCTTTTATCCTTGAATATACATCGTGTCATTGAAATAAAACAACATGCAATATATTCAGTAAGTTTACCTTTTCTGTTAAAATTCATTTGAAAGGAAGAGAGAAAGAAAAAGCAAAATGATGATGGAGAAGGTTGGTCACATTTTGTGAATGGAAACTTACAAGACTGACACGTTCACACACGCAACGATTTTTTTAAATGTATATTTGTGTCTTTCTCTTAATTTCATTTTATAGCGAAAATGTTTATTTTTTATTTATTTATTGTCTTAAAGTACAAAATGCTTGAGGATGAAATATACTGTGTTCATTACACTTTTCAACTGGGTTCAAAATATAGATACGTTTATATATATTTTACAGTTATATTTTTTTCTTGATATACAGTCGATCTAATAGCGAAACCACTAGTATTTGAACCTTAAAATTTGCTTCTACTTGTGTCATCTTTGATTTTCAGTTCATTGATTTATACGAGGAAGTATTATTTTCTTTTCTTGGAAACAAATGTGAAATTTAATGATTTTATTTTACTGTTTTCTTGTTTAAATCCATTTAAAAGTCCCTTTCTTAAAAGAAAAAAGATATATAAATGGAATGTTAAAATTTAACTCATTCTATAACCTATTGAACACAAAGGTTCAATGCCACATTCAAAAAAGCTCTCAACTGACTTTTATCCTTAGCCAGTTGGATCCAGTTTCTATTTTGTATACCTATTCGTGCGAGATCCATCTTAATATTATCCATCCCTCTGCCCCCTAGGTCTTCCTAATGGCTTTTTCCAATTAGTCTCTTACACTTTATGACTCTAACAATGTTAGGTAAACCTTATAATTATAATTATTAAAAATATATAACATAGATTTAATTTACAAATGTTCAAAATATATAACAAAATTAAATTTTCACAAAGTAAGATATTTTAACATATTTGAAGAGATCAGTAAAACCAATCTGTTAAAATTCTCGTTCCTTGGAAAGAAAATAGATCACTTTCTGTCTTTCCCGTTGGTGTAGTGACTATCACGCGTTTCTTTGGTGTACGTGGTACAGGGTTCGATTCTCGGTAAATAAAAACACTGAAAACTTTGAACGCATTACTGTGATTCGGAGTCCACCTTAAACTGTAATCCATGTCTCATATAGCGTCGGACTGAAAACGGACGCTAAACTTCGATAAACAAACAAAATTAATGGTCTGAAAAACAAAAACAAGAAAGTGGCTCAGATATTTAATACCTTTTTCTTTTAGAAATGTAGACAAGTCGATTTACTCACAAGAAGATTTGGAGCTTTTATAGAAATGCATATTTTGTTCGTATCCACATCAACATGCATTCTTATATACAGCTCTAAATTATTAATTATTATAGTGTCTTGTATAAAGTAAAAAGTGTTTGGGATATGAGCATTTTCCTAGTTTAAGAAAAAGAACTAACGTTGTACTGTTGTTGAGGGTTGTGTTTGAAGTTCGAGACTTCAAGATAGCATGAATGTTATTTTGTATTTAGTGTAATCAGTATGATTTTTCGTATTTTATAGTTTTTTTTATTATTTATTCATCTAATTCTTCCATAATTCATCATATCATAGATCATGTTGGATATAAAGACACTAAACACTATCTTACAAGTCATTTAAAGATGTCGCGGTGGTAGAGCGTTCACCTCTGACGCATGGGGTCCTTGGTTCGGTTTTAGCTCGTGCTAAGTGAGCTTTGTGGTGGAAAACACCATGTGCATGGGTTTTCTCGGGGTTTTCCCGTTTCCTTTCACTTTCTTTATTCCGCTATTTCATTCATTTCTCATCATCATCGTCTCCTTTAGCCTAACCGGCATAACCGTGGGACTTAAAACTTAGATTTCATTTCATTTTTTTCAAGTTATTTAAAAGCAAAGGAAATTTCCTGTATAAAACGAAAGAACAATGTTCTAGAATTGAAAACATATTTTAAACGAATCTAAGAATGATGAATGTTTTATCAACTTTTATATTATCTACTGGTAACATATTTAACTAAAATATCATAAATACTTATCATCAAGTGTGTAAATAATTTAATTGTAATTATCATTGAAAATGACGGCTAGATTTTACTATGATCTTATGCAATTTAAACACTACAACAATTGATCAAACTTTACTCATAAGACAATTTAATGATCGGCGAACAGTGTGTTTACTAGGAACATATCTACTATAAGAAGATAATACATCATAATTTGATACAATTAAATCACATATGTAGTCGAAGTGGATTGTATCAGCGACTTTAACATAACACCGTATAGGTGTTAAATGAAATGGAGTTGTGGTTTCATATAGTGTATTCGTTATGGAGTTTACAAATTGTTTAGTAGAGATTTTTATGAAACCAGTAAAGATATTATTAATGATGGTTAGACATGATTAAGATTCATGCTGCAGTTAACATTAAGAAATAAAGAAGTAATTTGGAAGAAGGGAATCATCATAAGTACCGAACTTGTGATATCGTATTTGCATACGATACCGCAAGTCAATACCATAGAAGTTCTACTGTAAAAGAGATCATTAACTAAAGTATATTTCCCTAGAATGAAATATCTGAAGCTTTTTAAACCATATAGATGCATACATATATTATTAATGTATATTAATATGGAACTCATACCTTCTTTGTATGTTCATACTTATGATCAAAAGTGTGAGACTGACATAAATCGAATCAATTTTATCTGTATGGAATACTACAGGCTAATTCTGAACTAGATAGAGTTTCTTAATCCGATTAAACTGTTTGAAGTTTTGAATATTTAATCCTAATCTGCAATGGTAAATGTTTCATATACAGATATCGTTTGATAGAAATATACATATATCAATGACACCAGAAATCTGTACAATAGTTAATGGAGAGAAATATGAGTTTAATTTCATACATGATATATATGTACTAATGTTGTTTATATGCATTCTCATTGACATAATTAAGAGTATATTATTGTTTTAAATTCCCTGCTTTCAGACTAATGATCAAAATTTTGTGAACTGGAGAGGCTTAAGTAACTAATGTCCAGAACATTACAATACATACGCTATACATTGCATATTTAGGCGTAGCTCTCTCGTATGTGAAATGCATGTTTTTGTGTACTAGGAAAATAGTTGGATACTTGTGTAAAAAATTCTAAAATGTAATCATAAACGTAGAAATAGGTTGAATATCACACTGTTTTTATATTTCTGTTGAAAGTACTCTTTGATTTGTTATTGCGTCGTAGCTGTCTCTAAGTCCCTAATATACTCTATTGTTCAATCATGTGTAAGATGGAAGTCGTGAGTATTTGTGTGTTCTTCAAAGGCCATAAAACAATTCAAAAAATATTATCTTGTTCAATGAGGATTATAGTTGTAACGGAATTTGTCTCTCACGTGAAATAACGGGTAGGCGTTTACATTTTGTTGTTGTTTGTTAATGACGGGCAGAAAGTCATTGCTATTGCTGTAGCTGAACACAACATCTCTCCGGATTACGACCTTGAACTTACTATACTTTTATTATCTTAAAATTGAAAAAAAAGATAAAAAAGGAAGTATATGTGTTTCCATAACAGTTTGCAATTCATAGCTTTCGTTTTTTTCTTTTTAACTTCCTTTAAAAATGAAACGCCTAATTTACCCCTGAACTTCCCCAATCGTTTTTATATTTTTACTTTCATTTTGTGAAACGGATGTTACATATTTTTCAAGGTGAAAATCGGAAAGAGAAGGTTACCAAACAAAACTACATTTTCAATCTCTCTACATTAAAAATGTTAATGTTATCGTGATTGTATATACAATAAACTAATATGTCCTTTATATACTTACTTTATTTTATTAGTTCTAGGTAATGTTATAAGTTACTTAAAATCTTGTGTGTTTTTCATTCTATTCGAGTATATTTGTTTGATACATTAACTATCGAGTATATTTGTTTGATATTAATTTGCGTCTGTGTTAAAAATTGATCGTACTAAATAAATGTTGTTTACGTGTGTGATTGGAGATTAATATCTCATTTCAACACTGTATTACATTAGACATGGTACGTAGAAGTCACAACCAGGGATCAAATTTAGTACCAGGCACATATAAAGCTGGATATCTATATGACATGAGGGCCGCAGTGGCTCAAGGGTAGAGCGCTCACTTGTGTCGCTGGTTCGATCCGGACTCCTACCAAGTAGATTTTGTAGTAGACAAACACCGCGTGCGTGGATTTTCTCGGGATTCTACCGTTTCTTCTCACTTTTGTCATTCCATCATTATCATCCGAATCATCATCACAGTTTCCGTTAGCCTTAGTCCATAATCATTGTGCGTTAAACTAAAACAAATCTATGATGTTTATAAAATCAATGTATTTCCCTTGATTATTTTCTTACAAACACTATAATCCTTTCCAGTCATTTAGATGTTATCTGTTTAGGATAAATATAGGAACTATTCCTTACTAACTATAGTTAACAGCAGTGGTTCTTAACGAGAGCGTCAATGCTCCTCCAGGACGTGTACTTGTTTCCAAGGGGAACACTGGAACAAAAACGGGGCGATTGAAGGACAATAGAATATTTAGGGGACACTTGAGATTTCACGACCTGTTGTAACTTTTTCTTATTACTGTACGAAAAGCCATTATGCATTTTACAATTTATGAAATGTTTAATCATTTTTTACAAATAATAATTATTATTATTACTTTCTAATCAGCAGCTAAAGGTTTAATGAGTGAGGAATGGAAAAAGCGGTTAACTTTTTGATAATGAGACATTGGTATTATTGTTGTTTTGGAAAGTGAGGATTGCTACGTATAGTTAAAAAATGCATTGTTTGGAAAAAATGTAAGGGGAACAAATAGATAATGTAAGGCAAATTAAAGAATCAAAAATTCTTTTCACTATATAGATGTAGATCATATATGTGTGCATATTCTTGAAGACTGATTTTTAAGAATTTAAGTTTTTTTTCTGGTTCCTAGACTTTCATTCAAGTCTTTTAGGTTCAGCCTTTTGCATGAGTGGAGATTGAGTTAAGATGAGGGGACGCGCTCAGGACAATCTCATTCACCCAAGTGGGCGCTAGGCTCGAAAATGTTAAGAATCACTGGTTTATAGTATTAATAAGCATTTCCGTGCTGTTTAACTTCGAAAATGTTTACTTTGTGTATGATTAATAAACGTATGACGATCGTTTCTCTACTTAGTGCAATAATCACCGGAAAAATAATTTATTGGTATAAACTGAAGTTCTTGGTGGCGCTAAAGCTCACGAAGGGCAGTACCGTGCCATATAATGCACGCTCAAATTTATGGTACGTGGTCCGCGAATCAACTCCCAGCGATATTATATATTTGTTTAGATGTCTTGAATTACCTGTAAATTTATATAAATCTCCATTTACAAGTTGTATTTATTACAATGGGTGAAAACTGATCATGAAGACATCAGTTACTTCAAGAAAGATACATTCTTTGAGTCATTAGCCCAACAAATAGCCCAAAGAGCCCAACAAAAGACAATTTTTTATGCTTGGAAAGTAAATAAAATACTCCAAATGGCAAACAGAGTGCAATAGCAGAGATTTTTTTAAAGAACGAAAATGGATCTTTCCCTCTTTCAATAAGAATATCGTATTTAATCTCCGAGCGAAAGGTATTAGTTTTAATTTCTGTTCCTCTTACATACGTAATATAAAATTAGCAAAACAAAACTTCACTCACTAATAATCTATTAATAATATTCTTTTCATGGTAGCTTATTTTAAGTTTGTCATGAACAAGTGATGTACTGAATAATGTACTTTCAACGGATCAGAATTTTTTTTATCAAAAAATGTCAAAATGATAAGTATTTTTATTACATAATAATTATAATTATTATTATCTATGATAAGCATATTTTCTTCATAGAGTATCATCAGAATGAGACATATTATGCTATTTGTAATCATTTTTTCATGGCATATAGATGCAACAATTTTCAAATTGTGTAAAAAAAACGCTTTTTTCCTCTTCAACGAAACTTCTACCTAAATAACAAATAATTTTGAGTTTCTTGTACCTTTTATAAATAAGTCGTTGTATAAAAATAAAACTCTATCGAGAACTGTTAAATTGTCCTAGTATTTTTACAACTATACTAAGAAGTATTTTAAATAAATGAAAAGGTGTTCTTAGTTTTATCTTGGAATAAAAAATGAAATCGAAATTCTGCAATATGCATAATCGTTAAAAAAAAATGAAATAGCACTTGTTGCACACTGTAGTCTATGAACAGAATTTGCTGAGTTATAGATGAAATTCAATCCTAAATCTTAACTTTGATTGACTAAGGTTGTAAATAAATGTGGAAATCAAAATAACAGTGGATAAAGAAAGAAAGCTGGCGTCACAAATAAAATTATAGACGAGTTTTAAAGCACGTTTGCCAGTTGTAGCTAAACAATGAAAACTAAAATTCATTAAAATGATATAAAAAAAATAAATAAAAACTCGTATCTGAAATGCAATGTGTATCTTTTAAACTGAAAAGGATTAGTTAGGAATGTACCAGACGGTTCATAGGCGATAAAATGAAGTTCTCATTTTGTCCCCGTTTTTTTTCCGAATGCGAAGCTTCAAGCTCTTGTATTTTCTCCTTAAGTACTTGAGACTGTCAGTGGGTCCTTATGTTGCTTAACATCTATCTCTCTCTTTCTCTTAAACATCTTTCACAAGACGGTGATACCCACTTCACTCCATTTAGTCCTTCTGTTAGTCATCTTCCAACACTCTATCACGCAATGAGAAAAGAGAGAGGTTTCAAACGCAATGCATCTTATATAACCTTATACTTCGGCAGAAAACCATGCTTTTTGGTTGTTGTTTTGAATATTTTAAAATTAATGTTGCACGTCAAACAATGAAATTCTATTTTTATTTTCTATGCATCGCCAACTGCAAGATATCTAAAATCTTCATATACACTTATTTTTTTTCGATAGTTATGGGGAAGAAAATTTTGAAAATTACTTTGTATACTTTGTTTGTATGCGTAACAGATTAATAACATTAAAATTCAAATATTTTAATGTTTGTAAGCCACGTATGTTTAACTTGGTGCTATCATTGTGGAATCTGGATCTGCAGTATTTACAAATTTACCATATGTATTTTAATGTGTGTGTCTGTGTTTGTATGTATGGATGGAACGAACAAAGATCAAATAAGTGGTCGCCATTTTGTCTAAATTTAGCAGACAAATACTTTAAACTATTAAACAACTTGGGAGGGATAGGGAATTATTAGCTATATTATCTAGTAAGGCAAATTTTCGTATATTTATTCTAGTGTTTTCAAAGAATATGTATTAAAATCTTTCTAAACCCCTTTGTAGTAATTAGGATAAAGTGATCCATAACATAAATATGTAATTAATTGGGCCTATAACTTTCGGCAACTTTGACGTACATTTTTACATATAAGATGCTTTGTCCTTCTCATGATAAAAAGCTGTAAGATGAAGTTTTTATAATAAGCTAGTTATATTTTAATCAAGGTTTACACAGTAAACACAATGTGCATCAAATTATTATTTTTTTTACACGCTTTGCTACGTGAACAGTTTTGATTTAATGATTGGTCTGGATATATAATACATGAAAATGTGTAACTGAAAGATATGGATGCGAAATTAATCAAAATTAAACACTATTTACTGCATAAGTATAATCATCAAGAACAATACAGCAGATGTTCATTTTGACACATTTTTTAATTACCATGAATATTTATTGTTTTCAGATGCCATATACAATTTCTCCATTCTTATTTCGTCTAACAAATCAGCGACTCTTGTCTTACACGACACAAACATGCTAATGCCCTTCGTTTAGATTAAAAATTAAAGTCTATCTTTAGAACAGTTTCGTCGCAAGATATATGAAGAATATTTCTTTTATTACAATGTCCAAAGGGGAAAATGATACAAGAGTTAAACTATTTGTGGCGTTTTGAAATTATTGCTTGCAGATGGAAGTATGTATGAAAAATTTATGTTCAATTGCTGAAAGTTTTCTAATAGCGCTCGCCAAAATTTGGCTATTTTGATATATAAGGTTGCATGCAAGAGTTTAAAAAGTCAAAGAATAAAACCAAAGTTTGCTTTAAAAAAAAAAAAAAATCCTGCAGGAGAATGATGGTAACACTTTACAATTTCTTATACAAAGGTGGATGTTCAGTTCATAATCAAACCAACTTGAAACACGCGCCTTGCTACTCTTATTTAGGCTTGATGGAAAGTCTTCAAGGATATTAAGAATGCATGAATACCCGTGCTTGCTGCTAGTTTTAATATGAGAACACAGGTAGAGTGGTACTGAGAGTTATGCGAGTGTTCAGGAAGTTTATATTAAAAAAAAAAATGTTTGTGTCACTACCTAAGACAATCTATTACCTTTCATTTTCATGTGTATCGGGATTGTAAGAATCCTTCCCTTCTATCCTGTTACGAAATAACAATTGTAGATTCTCGTAGATCTTTTAAGTGTAGTGTGTAATCTTAGTTTACTTGTCTGAAATTTCTCGAAGAATACAGGTCATTGGAAAGAAAAAAGTCTTAATGTGTAAATTATTCCTAGACCACCTCGCCTAGGAGTCTGCTCTTTCATGATAATAAAGCAGAAGCAGTTAGTAAATATTGTCAAAATGGCATTTACAGGATGCATCCGTTGTTTTGTAGTCTTATTCACATTACGTTAATATTAGAACTGTTTTTGTGAGATTAAAAAGGGGTGGTAAAAAGTCCTACATTGTTTTCGAATAGGAGCGTAATATTTTGTCACTGACTTGTACGGGATACGAAACTCGCTCTTGGAACTATATTATGCAAAAATTCTATTACGATATTGACTACGGATATCCAATTTACAAGGTTTTCCTGCTGTGAGTTATTCAATCTGTACCACACTGACCTTTGACATGGGAAATGTAACCAACCCATACAAGTAAAATATTACATCCTTTCGTTTTATGATGCCATCAATTTTGTTTCATTGCGCATTTGCACAGCTATTAGGTTGATAATAAAGAGCTTCTTAGCACAAGCACTTAACGCTTATCACTGTTCAGTGATTTTAAGCTTTGTCTCTGCATCCCGCCCTTACTAACTTATATTGTGTGTGTGTGTGTTTAAAACTGTAGACTAAATATTCAACTAATTTCGCAAGTTTTAAGTTTGCTTTGTTAGTTATTCGAATGTATATACTAACAAAGTAAAAAATTAGTTTTACAGTCTGAAGAAGGAAATTTCAAAACATCACAAATCTTCAGTTTGATTCTACTGTCATGTAGTTTCGAAATTGGCATCAAATTTTGAAGTATTTTAACTTTTAGTTTTCGTTCAAAAATTGTAACAAAATTACATACTTCTTACCTTTAAAGTGCTATTTGAATTATGGTGTTTAAGCTTCCGCAAGGGAAGGAAAGCGCGAAACATTTAGGTTTTCCATATAAATGTTCAGTGTTTGTTTGAGTAGAGCCACTCATTAACATATTGAAAACTGTTTTATATGTTTACAATGTTATTTTAAAATACAAATATAGTAAGTGTATTAAAAAATGTAATTGTATTCCTTTGTATCATTAACTTGTTAAATATTAATATACTTGTTTCTTAATTATTTGAAGCAACTACGTTGTAAACTTTGAACAAATCTGCAGCTTCTTTTATTGTTTTCCAAGTTTGTAGTAGAAAAGAGAGAGAAAAAAGTTTGATTCTTATGATGATTTCTAGCACCGTAGCTCATGGCATAAGTTAAGCTCTGAATCCAATTCATGACCAAGAAATAATGGCATATTCATAAGAAACAGTTTCAATTGTTTGAGATAAGGTACATGCTGTGAAACTTACTTTCTCATTTGCTTGAACAATATTCAAATAATTTTCAGAAGTAAAACTGATACTTCCGTTTTTTTTTATCCTCCATATTATTAATATAGGAATACAAATAAATGTACGAAACTTGCTGGTCCATAATTACTTAATATCATGCGGGATTTTCCCTTCAAGGAGCTCAAGATTTTGATTTTTTAAAAAAAAAGAAATGGATTAAATTATGATTAAGAATAATGAAACGAACAGTTCAATTATTTGTATTGATATTTAAACAATGCACAAAAAGCTCTGAAAAAATGTCTGAAATAGTATATCCAGCTTTACCTACTGTGTTGTGTGGGGAATATGTTTCAGAGAATTGTTAATTGAACAGCTCATATGATAGCAATTCGTTGCAATTTTAGTTAAAAATCTACAGTATTTTTAAATCTTACTTTTGAAATAATATACTAAAAATGTTTATCTTAACCCTATAATGTTCCCTGTTATATTATTCTAATGCAAATCGTACTTTACCTTTCGGAATGTGGCGTAGTGGATTTTAATCGAATTTTCTTCTAGCTCTTTGTACCGTAGGAATCCACTTGTCTTATTGAGGTTTAGTCATTTTTGTAGCTATAAACTTAATATAAGTTACTTTAGTATTGTCCACAAGACGAGATAGGCAGAATTTTCGCGACATACGAGATGAGGTTGAAGAGAGAGAGAGAGAGAGACAGACAGACAGACAGACAACTCTAAATCTCGTCTCGTGGACAACACTAATCACATTAAATCAACTAACATCCCAATAGCAACAATAAGCATGTGCATAATATCCATAGCACCTGTTTAGCACAATATTACTAGCTACTTCTCATATCTTCACAATAACTTCCTAACATGGGGTTAAGTAATAAATCATTACTCCGAGTGTCGATATCATTGTTTTTCTTCCTTCTTTATTGTTAATAATAATTGTAAAGAAAGAATTGGGGATCTACTACTGCAATATCTTGTTCCATAAGAGCAGAACCACTGAACCCTATCCTTTTAAATTAACATTTTCCCACTGCTAGCCGGTTAGTTTTGTGTAATGCACTTACGTGCACAAACCCATTCATTAGTGGCTTTTCACTGTTTGTTTTCTGTTTTTTTTTTCTAACAATGTAACAGAAAAAATACCCTTCGCTGATATTTATTATGTTCGCCTATAGAGCTGAGCTATGCAAATTTGTGTTGTGTTGCAGTTAAAAAAAACTAATAATTTTGTACCAAAAACAAATGTTTTTTTCTAATTGGTTTCTTTTTCCCTTTTTTCGCTCTCCTTTGGTGCACACACATCACAGGTGGCTACTTGGTACAGGGTATGTATCGCGGCTTCATTGTTTGAGTTATTCATGCACGCTATAATATATATATTACGCTTATCTCTTTTATTATATACTGTATATTCTTCTTTTTTTTACCCTTAATACTGTATTTCGCTTTTACAATACATCATTTGCCTTTCTATATGGATAAAATACATATTTTTTGTATTTTTATATAAAAAAATATACATGTATGTATGTATGCATGATTAATTTGTAACAATGTGGTGAAAATATATTTAATTATGTCATTCTTTATTGCAGCTCTGTTTATTTTACATTTTATTGCAGCATTTTGTACGCGTTTTCTTTTGTCTTGCAGAAGCAATAGCCGTTTGGATTAGAGGCTATTTGAAAACAGTCAGTTCCTCATTGTTTACAGTCTCTTTGGCAATGTAATGTATCAATCGGACTATTTCCAGAGTTATTTGTTTTTTTAAACTTCGCGGCGTGGTAGTAATTAACAATACAGATAAGTCATTATTGCCTTTGGCACTACTGCAATTGCAAGCTCGTATTGTCCGCTTTCAACACCGAAACCTTAAGTATGTGCAAAAGAATTGTATTGTAGAATGTTTTCCAGTGTATACAACATATTTTTAGTGTATACAAACAAATTTTTTTCTGTAAAAAGGAACATTTAGCGTATTAGTGTTAAATACAGATGCTGGTGCCTTGTTATGGTGACATACTTTTTCGTACTTGGGTTTCATCTTTTATGGCATCACAAAGACGATGAAGAATACCACGTTTCTTTGTGTGTTGTTCTTTCGTGCACAAATTAAAAGAACAAATTGTGTAACTGGAAAACTTAATAACTAGTAGACTATTATTCATTGTTTCATATTGCTTAATATAACTAAATTTGACAGCATTAAAGGTATAGTAGAGGCAATATACGGTTTGACCCGGAAATAATTGCAACACAAATGGTTTCTTCGTCTATCACTTCCAAATAGCGTTGCTAATAATATATTCAAAATCCGCTTTCGTAATGCTTGGGGAAAGTCCGCCATCTTGGATTCAATATGGCGGCCACACCGAGACATCGACTCAAACTTAAATGACAATATCTACTCACAGATTTAAGCTGAAAACTTCGTTCCTGTGCCATTTTCAAGATAATAGCATACCTTAAGGGATGCAAGTTTGCATGCCTCTATGTACCACCGCCATATTGAAAAATGGCGGCGATTATTAAAAATATAGTTTCTTTTTAAATTGGCAATAATGTTTATTGGCAGATAATTCAGAAACTAACAGAGATATGCAGAAATTTCTTGAAATAAACGTAAAAGCTCATGATCTTGGCTTTCCAACGAGGGTACTTATGTTCGTTTATCTTACAAAGTAACGGAGCTAGTCGAATTTATGTGGAACTGGGTGTGCGATTTTCGATAATATGACTTTTTTCTCAGGTTCCTGCTAGAAGCTAAGTAGACGCAGTATACGGATTGACCAGTAAATAATTGCAACACAAATAATTTTTAAACCAGGATGTCTAACAAGGTGTATTTAGCTACATATTAAAAATCTTCTACTCACCTCCTTGGGGAAAGTCCTCCGAAATTTCGTTGAAATATGACTTCTGAGATTTCGTTCAGATGTCACTACAGATCGTGATAATCCATCATTGAAATGAAAGAAGATGTGAAAAAATGCTCAAAATTACGATATTTCTTCAGTCCTTGTTATGGTTAACGCTACATATCTATTTGAAAGGCAAGAATTAAAACAGTGTAGCAACCTCTTCACTGAAAAAATTGTCCTCATCTTTACAAAGTTTACACCGTTTTCCACATTATCATAAGTTTCTTCCAGGCAATTGTCACTAATTTATATTAGTAATAGATCACGTTTCTGGCATGAATACTTCATGTCTCTATTGTTTTCATGTATGTGTATATATAATGGATAACAATTAAAACAGTGTAGCTATCTAATCATTAAAATGAATGATCATCTTCATAAAATTCTAGAATTTCTTTACAAAATTGCACAAGTTTCTCTCACATAATGCCCACATTCAATGTACAAACTATATCTACTTTGCACCGCATACGTGTATGTTCATACCTTATATGCATATTCAATACATAAAAACTACATTAATAACTAAAACTAATAATTTTCATTTTCAAAAACTTCAGTTTTGTCTCACATTATCAAAATATTTAACCAGAAACTGGTCACAAATTGATGTACAAAACTGTCCATAGTCCTTGCATCAACACACCATACTGACATAGTTTTCTGCGGATATGTATATTTAGTAAATGGCAAATAAGCAGCACACCAACCAGCATAGAGATATTTCATTGAAGAGGATGAGTAGGGATGCAGCTGATACTAAAAAAAAAAAAAAAAAAAAAAAAAAAAAAAAAAAAAAAAACTTGATTTCTTAACATTATGTCAGCCGTTCCGAACTGAAGAGGAACTTATTAATATTACGAACGGTTTAACTGCCCAAGATCGTGTCATTGTTGATAAGCAAAATGTGTTGGACAAAATATTTTACTGAAAATGAAGGAAAATTCGTCATTCATTCATATTTTGGAAGAAGGATAAAGCCATTACAATGGCAGACAAGAAATCCATACATACGATTACTGGATCAATCAGTATGGAACATAACAAGCTTTTCCAAAGATTAGCAATTGTTCTATGAGAGGAAACATGAATCTAGAAGACGTTTTCTCCTATGAGCTTTGTTCTGTTCCAAGAACTTTATTTGAAGATTATGAGAATCTACGACCAGCAAACAAATCAGCACTGGCTAATGCTTTATGGAAAATGACAAGTTCACCTTCAAATACACCAACGTCTTGTAAATATGTGATTGACGGTGGGTGATTGCTCCACCAGGTCAATTGGATAGTGAATCATACATTCAAAACAGTATTTGAGTCCTACGTTTCTTACATGAAGACATACTTCAGTGACCCTTCAGTTATTTTCGATGGTTACATTAGTGGTCCATCGATAAAGGATTGCACACACCTAAGGAGAACTAGAGGTTTGAGCGCTCCTGAAGTGCTCCTTTCTCCAGAAATGAAACTTTCTATGAAAAGGGAGAGACTAATTCGAAAATTGGGTTTGGAGCTTTCTGCTGTTGGATTTCAAGTTTTGTATTCAGACAGGGATGCTGACACACTGATAGTCAACACAGCTATTCAAGAATCACGAAACCAAGATACTTGTATTCTTGGAAATTATACTGATCTGCTCATTCTTCTCCTAAGTCTATCACCGTCAAACACGAATGCTTTGTTTTATAAAACAGAAACTAGGCTTTGGGAGCTTTGGGACATTAAATCTACGAAAACAGACCTTGGCGAACTCTGTAACAATCTTCTATGTATCCATGTACTTCTTGGTTGTGATACAACATCACGATTTTTTGGAAAAGGAAAACATGTGGCATTACAACTAGCTATTTCCGATGAGGCCTTTCAGAAATCCATCTCTATTTTTAATTCTAAAAATGCCTTTAAAGAAGAAATTATTCGTGCTGGAGAACAGGCAACAACAAGGCTGTACGAATGCAAGGAAGATGAATATCTTGTTGCTTTAAGAATAAGAATGTTTTCTAGCAAAATCAGAACAGCAACAGATTTTGTACGACCAGAAAACCTTCCCCCTACTCCTGATGCACTTAAATATCATTCTCTGCGTGTGCTACCAAATCATGGAAAGGAAGAGTCTATCCTCTCAAATGCGACCAGAAGATTGGGGATGGCGACTACATAAGGGAATGTATTTTCCAGTGATGATGGACAGAAAACCTGCTCCTGAGAATATGATGGAAATCATTCATTGTAATTGTCATGGAAATTGTATAAGCATGAAGTGTTCTTGCAAGAAGTATGGTCTGTTTTGTACATCATTTTGTGAACAGTGTCTGGGACAAACTTGTGATAATGTAGAAAGAGAATCAGAACATTCTGACAATGAAGACGACTTGTTTTAGTAATTAGGTTGGTATGCTGCTTATTTGCCATTTACTAAATATACATATCCGCAGAAAACTATGTCAGTATGGTGTGTTGATGCAAGGACTATGGACAGTTTTGTACATCAATTTGTGACCAGTTTCTGGTTAAATATTTTGATAATGTGAGACAAAACTGAAGTTTTTGAAAATGAAAATTATTAGTTTTAGTTATTAATGTAGTTTTTATGTATTGAATATGCATATAAGGTATGAACATACACGTATGCGGTGCAAAGTAGATATAGTTTGTACATTGAATGTGGGCATTATGTGAGAGAAACTTGTGCAATTTTGTAAAGAAATTCTAGAATTTTATGAAGATGATCATTCATTTTAATGATTAGATAGCTACACTGTTTTAATTGTTATCCATTATATATACACATACATGAAAACAATAGAGACATGAAGTATTCATGCCAGAAACGTGATCTATTACTAATATAAATTAGTGACAATTGCCTGGAAGAAACTTATGATAATGTGGAAAACGGTGTAAACTTTGTAAAGATGAGGACAATTTTTTCAGTGAAGAGGTTGCTACACTGTTTTAATTCTTGCCTTTCAAATAGATATGTAGCGTTAACCATAACAAGGACTGAAGAAATATCGTAATTTTGAGCATTTTTTCACATCTTCTTTCATTTCAATGATGGATTATCGCGGTCTGTAGCGACATCTGAACGAAATCTCAGAAGTCATATTTCAACGAAATTTCGGAGGACTTTCCCCAAGGAGGTGAGTAGAAGATTTTTAATATGTAGCTAAATACACCTTGTTACACATCCTGGTTCAAAAATTATTTGCGTTGCAATTATTTACTGGTCAATCCGTATACTGCGTCTACTTAGCTTCTAGCAGGAACCTGAGAAAAAAGTCATATTATCGAAAATCGCACACCCAATGCCACATAAATTCGACTAGCTCCGTTACTTTGTAAGATAAACGAACATAAGTACCTTCGTTGGAAAGCCAAGATCATGAGCTTTTACGTTTATTTCAAGAAATTTCTGCATATCTCTGTTAGTTTCTGAGTTATCTGCCAATAAACATTATTGCCAATTTAAAAAGAAACTATATTTTTAATAATCGCCGCCATTTTTCAATATGGCGGTAGTACATAGAGGCATGCAAACTTGCATCCCTTAAGGTATGCTATTATCTTGAAAATGGCGCAGGAATGAAGTTTTCAGCTTAAATCTGTGAGTAGATATTGTCATTTAAGTGTGAGTCGATGTCTCGGTGTGGCCGCCATATTGAATCCAAGATGGCGGACTTTCCCCAAGCATTACGAAAGCGGATTTTGAATATATTATTAGCAACGCTATTTGGAAGTGATAGACAAAAAAACCATTTGTGTTGCAATTATTTCCGGGTTAGGCCATTTTTTCTCGTTTGTTTCTTCTACTAGTACAGGGTGACGCAAAACCTACCTACCAGGTATAAAGTTAATTTTCTCTGTAATCTAGTTGATAAAATGAAAAAAAAAATTGCGACACATTATATACACTTGACGGTTAGTAAATCATAATTATATTATTATCATTATTGTTATGAGTTGAAAAGGGAGTCAGCTATAGAAAGTGAAATTTTTAGTCATTTCAAAAAATATAATTCACAAAACCTTGTCAGATGTTGAGATTAGATAGTGCAATTTTTTTGGAGTTGAGGGAAAACTTATCTAGAACGTCGTGCAGCATAAAGAGTAGTAGTTGTAGTTGTATTTAAAATTTAAATAAGAACTCCGTGTTTTTTTCCCCATTCAGTAGTTATTTACACTTAAAATTGGTAGCTAGGTTTTGCGCCATCCTGTATTTTTTATGCTTTACA
This sequence comes from Thermobia domestica, assembly GCF_964235325.1. Lineage (NCBI taxonomy): Eukaryota > Metazoa > Arthropoda > Insecta > Zygentoma > Lepismatidae > Thermobia > Thermobia domestica. The sequence continues at coordinate 128,688,815 of NC_137456.1, read as the reverse complement.
ACTCAAAAATCTATAGATGCATTCAAGCACTTACGCCGGAATTTATTTTGGACGGGATCCAAAGCTTTTGGGAAGGGTCCAAGTTCAATATAAGGGTAAATTATATTAAAATTTGTAAAATCAATCCTAAAATTAGACTACATTTGCAAAGAAGTGGGATTTCGGGAATGGGATCCGGGCCTTCAGAAGCCATCCTCTGCGTATATCCCTGGATGCATTTATTTTAATACTTGTCGGATATTGATATTTCTGCATGAAATGAAAGGTGTGAACAACAACTACTGGTTAATTTAATAGCATTGTGTAATTAAGGAAATGGTTCTATTTCCAAAATTCAAATATCACCATTTATTTATTTATGTATTGAATTAATTTATTTATTGCAAAACACAACAGGTTAAACAACCTAATTACACCCAATTTTACCTGTCCGTAACAATATGCATTATTTAAGTGTTCATTATACAAAAAAAAAAAAAAAGTATAATATTACATATATGCGCTCTAAACTTTCGTATGCTTTTGACACTCACATTCAGTTTAGTCTTAGGTTTCGTTAACCTGTTGTTAAATTGCACTTAGGTTCCATACTAATGATTTTCTTATAACATTTGTACGGAAAGATCTGTCACTGCAAACGAAAATATTTTTAGGTCGATATATATTAGCTGGAACTTTAATTTTACTCGCAAATCCATTAAGTGGGATCATCCAATCAATATGATGATGAAACAGATTTATAAAAATAACGTTTTCCGTATGGTTAGGGCTGTCAGATTTTCAGACTAAAAAGACGGAACACTAAATTTTACACTAAAAACCGAGTACAGTATAGTCATAACCAGCACGTACGCAATAATTTATTTCGATATGTATCCAAAGCTTTTGGAGAAGGTCAAATTCAATATGAGGATAAATTCCGTTAAAATTTGTAAAATTATCCTAAAATTAGAATAAATTTACAGAAAAGTCGGAATTTCGGAGGAGTCTGGATCCCTAGGATCCATCCTCTGCGTACGTCTGTACTCCGTAGTCATGGTTATTCATTTGCTTTTTGCTGACATTATAATTAAATTATAGCTTAACACTTACCAACAGTGACTAATAAAAGCGATGTTTAATATATTTTAAAATCGCACGAATGATATTACATTTTGAAGAAAATCCGAGACATTTGGGAGGGATGTTACTAGTTGTTCTTCCAAACATTTGACTTGTCTGCAAATTGGCTGCACCCTAGTGACATTTCTTGGCGTCAGGTAGGAGGCAGCACAGCTAGCGACAACTATTAGACCAAATGTGAAGTATTGGGGATCAACGTGACTGAGAGACAGGTTAGTGCGTTGGTAATACGGATTACAAAATACAAATATAGTCCTAGAAGCTTATGCAACCCGTAGCTCGGGTATATCGGGTTGCATAGACATCTAGGAGAAATATTGTGTACTTGTATTTCGTATTTAAAGAGTCTTAATCCTTATTAGTAGAGTCCGTATTTTTATGTAATATCAACCCCCTAAATGTGTACATAAATATGTAACAAAAATCGCTTAAAATGTAAGAAATATGTAATATTACATATGTTACATATTTATGAAACCTTAATATTAACATGCGTATGAGTATGCAATATTTAAACGAATTATGAAAATAAAAAGGAAATCTACTACATTTTATCCTGCTTAATGCAAGTCCCCAATGAAGTGAAATGCTTGAACAGCTGAGACAGCTATACTTCACTGACAATGAAGGAAGATGTGAATCGGCTAGAGAGAAACAGGAAAGCCCCGAGAAAAGCAATGCATACTGCATTTGTACGTCAGAAATCTCATGTGGTCTGGTCCCGTTTCAAATCTATAATCTTTTACACTAAATGCGCATCCGTCACCACGGCCCAATCTTGAAATGAATTATACGCAATATACAAATTTAAATACTAAAAGTAACTTAAGACGAAATGTATTGTTTTATATATACTTATTTCATGCATGGAAAAGCAGTTCTATATCTTTTAAACAATACCAGCTGAACTAAGATTGAAGAATATTTCAACTAATGAACATTTTTAATTTAAAATAAAGTACTTACAAAAGATGTGCCTGCAGTTCAACTGTGTTGTTGCACAATGTGTTACAAGGTACATTTCCAAATGATCAGAAGTAAAATTTTGTCGGCGATCAGATAAAATATTCTTGTATGCAGAGAATGATCTCTCCACATGACATGCGGTAACAGGAGCATATTTCAGCAGGGGGATGTAGTTGGGGGACATATCTTCAGGGCGTTCTTGTTTCACCACTGAGAATCTCACACTGCCAATAGGCTGTCGTAACCCGGGTTTCTTTCCAGCATTAAATTTAGTTTCTTTCGAACTTTTTCTCCTACATCTCCACACACACCTTACAACAGTCTCTTTGCATCCTCTATGATTTCCATGGATTCCGGAAGAGGCCGCCCAACAGTCTCTAGCTTTTTAATGCTTGTAGGTAGCCAACCAAAATTGCTGTCTTTGTATGCGATATCACACGCTACTTTTGTGTTATTAAACAGTTTCTGAGCAATGCCAACTGACACAGCAGACTCCGATGGAAATGAATGAAAAACAGGCTTAATTTTTTTGAAAATGTTCATTGTAGAAATGTACTGCCTGTGTCCAAGTGCCTCATCGCGTTAGCACAGGCTCCGGAAAAAGTGGCACGTCTGACAGCTGATCTCTGTAAACTTGAACACGTTGTGGCGCCTTAACAAACATTTTTTTCGTGGAAGAAACTAGTTGATTTACTTCGCAAAAGTTCTCTCTCACCTCTTCAGCAACACGCTGAAGAGCATGGGCCATACAGGTGAAATTAATTAAGTGAGGGCAAGACTGTAAAAAAAAAAAAAAAAAAAAAAAAAATCTTCCTGAACTTCTCCCGTCCACAACACTTTAAGACCATCGTTTACAAAGCGAGCAATCGTGAAATGATTCGTGCATTCCAGCAATTTACTCGCAATAAGATAGGATTTAGATGGAGCATCTTCACTTAACTTTCCAATCACTAAATTTGCTACATGACGTCTTAAAACGTCTGTTGTTTCGTCCACAGAAATCCCAATATATGAACTACCTATTTCTGCCCTAATGGTATCTATAGCTTCCCTATAACAAACTTCGAGATAACACTTTCGAAGAGTGGATTCGTCAGAAATTCGACGCCCGCAGTACTTCTCCAGAAAAGCACGGCATTTTGGCACTTGAACTTTGTTCCAAGGAATGTTTGCTGTTATCGTTGCTTGGCACAAGTCTTTGAAAAACTCACTCCCTGAAGTATCTTGATGCATTTGTGTCAAGAGTACTTGTTTTTTTGCAGTTCCCAAATTTCTATTTCTTGCATGGAGTGCACTTCGTACATGTTGTTCTAACTGAGATTTCTTTTGTTATCGGCGAAAATTCTGCGAAACATGGTTTGACAAATAAAAACAGAGAGAGATATTTCTCTTTCGGTAAAGAAACGAAAAGATAGACATGACAAAATTGAATCTAGATGCAAGCCTTGCACAGTTAGAGAGTTTTTTTTTTTTGTATTTTAAATTAAAAGTTCAGTAAACGCAAAATTTTAAGACAGTTTTATGTAAAAAAAGAAAAAAACGTAGAAACCATAGAAATATGTAATATTGGTCAAAATATGTAAAAATATGTAATATGAAACTTGAGTTGAAGCACCCTGTGAATCACAAACATTTAAGGATTTGACAAACCTACATATGAAGGGAAAAAATGTAATTACATACAAATCCGGACATTACTTATTAGTACTACCAACGCACTAATCTGTCTCTCAATCACGCTAATCCCCAATAATTCACACTCGGGCTAATAGCTTATTAGTTTTACTCACAGACTGCTTTTGTTCTATAAGGATTGGATATAGTTCATGTTTCCCTGAATATCAAATATCTTCTTATATCCATTCTGAACATTTTTCTAATTTGGTTATTTTCATTTTTGAATGCAGATTCCATATAATTTCTTGTATATTCGAGGAGCATAATATTCATACAGCCCACCTTTTCAATAGTATCAGTACTATTGAATTCTTACGAGATACTGATTGTATTCAAGACTTCTATATGACTGGTCAACTATACTTTACTATTATTAGGAAGGAAGATCTTAAACGAAATTATCTAGGTTTGTCTGAGTTAAATTTATGGTTTCAATAATTATTTAAACCTGTGATGGCCAGATGTGGCTCCGAATAAAAGTGAAAATGTATTATTTGTTCCTTTTTATAACTCTATGCATAACATGAATAGTGTGGCTGAATTGAGACTTAAATTTTACAATGAAAATATTTTCTTTTAACCTTTTGGTTGCCAAGGCCATTCCTGCATGCTCAAGTCATTAATACCGAGTCGATTTGTAGAAAAAATGATATTTCATAAAGTTTCAATTGTTCGTAGTTCAATCCCTAAATGTCCTAGAGGCATTAAAGAAAAAGTAGGATGCACAGAATAGAATAAAAATTCAGAAAATATAATGATTTAACACATATTCAGCAAACCGTCTCCTCAGTGGGGGACAAGGAAAGTGGCCTCCAACTATGGTTCTTATTTTGTCCCGATTTAAAGATTATAGATTATAGAAAGTGCGTTATAGATTAATAATCTCCGATTTTAAAAAGTTTATGGGTCGGACAATTACGTTACTGACAGATGAGTACTAGTTTTAAACATAACCTTTAATTTCCTAATCATTTCATTCGTATAGTACAACAGAATAAATGAATAAAGTAGAATTGTATTTAATTAATGAATAAAGAAAACCGAATTAAGAAACAATACATAGATACGTATAAAACATGCTTACAAGATTATTGGTCAACAACCAGATAGCTAAGAGAATATATGTTTTCCCATGTTGTGGGCGATTACTTCTTAAAAGTTGTTGCTCGCTTCTGTTGCTCAGATGTTGTTGCACAGGATGTTGTGTCCTTGTGACCGCTCTTTCCTGCTTGGTTTTAAAGAAAGTCTGCCTATGTGAGTAAGTGTATACGATATAACACGTTTTCGTGTTCGCGTTTTTGAATCGAGTCATCCCGTCCAGTAGTAGAAAATTAAAAAAAGAAGTAGAAGAAGAAAGAAACAACTAGCTAAACTGGATTATCTCTGTGTCACAATATATAGATCTGTATGTTACGACATTCAGGAAGATTTAGATATCCAATAGATCTCTCACCGTGCCTCTTTAACATAAATGTTTCATAGCTAATATAGAGATTGAGCTTAAAAATGATTGTGTCACCGAGAACTTTATTTTTCTCAGATAATCCAAACTTCAAAAGCAAAAGTTAGTTCTTTCACATAAGAATCCAATCGTAATTATTATTGCCTAACTTCCTAATATTAAGCTGTGTAGCTGTGTACGATCTCTAACTATTATCGGTGTCTTTCATATTGTCTTTTCTCAGTGGATTCTTATCTAAAACTTTGTGCATCCATACCTTAACTACACGTATTCCGCTTATGTAGACATCTCGACCAAATTATCCCCACTGTAATTTGATGATGTGAAGTTCCGCGTAATGTACTTGTAACCATGTCTAGTCATTCATTTGTTCATTATTTTATTTTTACTCAGAAGATGGTTTGAATAAACCTTTAATTTTCTAATCCTCATTTTCATATAGTACAACAGAATGAATGTACAGCAATACGTATTTGGTAGTTTTTCTAATTTCAGTTGAATAGTCGCGACTATAAAAGATTCCTTTCAAAATAGTAACACGGATTCCTAACCACTAATTTATTAATAGTGTATTGCTTCTTTGTGCTTTTTTCTTTTCTTTCTTTTTCTTTTCTTTTTCTTTTTTCTTTTTTTTTTGCAGTAGAGCTAAGAAGGATACTATTTAAATTCATTCATCTTCAAATTATTAAAATATTTAACTATTTCATTATCATTATTCATTTCTCATTTTCTAAGCCTAAAGAACAAAATTATGGAACATAAGACTTGAAAATAAATGTCCTTTTTAAAAAATAAAATTTTCAAGAATTATAAATTATTGCGTATTTCAACCGTGGCACCAATCCATCGTTAACATTGATCCGAATCTATAGAACAGATTGTATAAAGCTTCGAGGATATTCAATGGTATGTGAGCTATCATTTCAACATATTAAACAATGTGGTTACTTCTAGTTTGCATTATACTGAACACGGAATAATTGGATAAAATACAGATTTTCACATATTAAAAGTAGTGAAATATACATAATCATATTATCCATAACCAGAATTCTGTCATACAAAGTAGTGAAATGAAAAATCACATTGCTGAGATATCTTAACTGAATCCAGAGCTTCAGTACTCTTTTTATTGCAGTCATTTGGAGGACTGTGTTCACGAACACGATAAAAAATTACGTGCTCACGTAGAGTGAGGTCACTTTTCATCACTCGTGATCAACCGCTTTAGAAATGTCTCAAGTCAGTTACTTTTCAGTAGAGATTCGCAGGCAGAAATTCAATCAATAAATGCTTTTAAGTCAGATCATCTTGTGTCCAAACATCCAACTTATTTTTGTAGCAAGTTTTCACCAAATGGCTTAACTGTAAGGGTGCCCATAAGGATGGGGGTCGAAGGAGGTCCATCGCTCCCCTTGGTACTCCAAACCTTTTTTTTTTTTTTTACATATAAAGATATGAAAACAACAGAAGCAAAATACATATTTCATTTTCATATAGATATGCAACTTGTCAATTGACTTGAAATCGTAATACCGTTGTGATCCTATCAGAACGACACGTACTGAAGACCAATTCTTTTACCACTTGGCAACACAAGAGCTTAATAAAATTATACCAGAATTCCAATACTTCTTACGTAGTTTATGCATGTTAAGTGTCCACAGAGAAAAGATAGAGTCAATGGATTTGTGCAAAAAAATTATTAATAAGTTTGGACAGGAGAACAAGAAATTTTCGACTTCTGTTCAAAGAAAACTGAAAATAATTTTTAACCATGTAAAGAAAATCGAAATCCATTTACGTTATATGTTGACTCTCAATTGTATGTTTGTATCATTATATATTTGTATTTCAATGTAGTAATTTCATTAACAACTTTTGTTTGTGATAAATCCATTTTCAACTTTTATTTACGTGTTATTTGCGTAAAAAGCTATAAAGTAACTTCTGCTAGTCTAGTATTTAAAATGATAATCCTGCAAATGAAGGACATGCCAGTCCCACTTGGAAATCAATCTTACGAACGCCTTTGCGTAACACCAGTAGTGCTATTATATATATATATATATCTCAAGCTCTCCCTTTCAGCTGAAATTTGCAATACACACTCTTGCTATGCTAAAAGAAATACAAAAGATATAGACATCTTATCTATATGGTTTATTTTCGATTGCCAAAAATGGGTTCTGCTACGTGAAGTTGCCACCGCCCATTTTCTTTTTAGTATTTATTGTTTATAAATCATGAACAAAAGAAAATTTTATGAGAACAATCGTGAACAAACTATCTGCATAGTTTAATTTTCAAATTCTGAAAATGGGTTCTGCCAGGTTTAAACATATACTTTGTTTGGCTTTTTTCTTCCATGCTTGGCTTGGTGATTGTTTGATTGTCTGTGTGTTTGTATGTAGGTTTATCTCGGTATATCAAACGGTTCTGCGAACTCGAAGTATTTTAACAAGCGGTTCGCCCGAACCGGTGCGAACCGGCTAAATAGCATCAGTGCTTAACACTATTTGGTGATGGATGTTCAGGTCATTGGCAATGTCATGACTGCATAAATGTCATTCTTCCTCGAGTTTTGCCAGAACATTATCTACTTTTACTGTGATTGGTCGTCCACTGGGAGGAGCATTTTGGACATGGAAATTTCCAGAACGAAAGCAGCTGAACCATCTATTGCTTTCGATAACGTGTCTTGCCCACGAACAGGAAAAATTTCTTTGCTGGCCTGCGCAACATTTGGGCCGTTATCGAAATAAAATTGTAAAATGTAGCGCAATTTTACGGAAAGTTTATTCATTTTCGTAATGCAACATTTTACGTCTGGTTATAAGAATTCTAACACATCTACTTGTTTCAATCGCCAGCTCTCGAATGACGTTAGACCTGATGCGCTGCGACTCATATACCCTGTTATTTGAAATACTAACGCCATCTTGTGCGCAAAAGATTCGCTCCTGTTTTTATAGACTACCTGATACGAAGAAAATTCCTCTGTTGCTTCAGAAACTAGATTCATCTCATTAATCAGAAATTGAAATTAAAGAGTAAGCTTCTTTATACTTACGGGACCGGTGTGTGTGTTCAGTTTGCCTCTTTCTTTTTTGGAAGCTGGTTACGTTTTGCGTGATGGCGTAAGTTGTCAATCTGAATGCATGACGCCTTCCTGTGTTTGGTGTGAATAAAAGGGTGTAATCTTGAAGTGAAACAAAACTAAATTTCTACTTTTACGTTCCATGTATTCTAAAGGAGAGGTATGATTAGTTAATGTTATGAAATAATTGATGGAATGAAAATGTGGGAGGAAAGCGTAGAACCCAAGAAAACCCTGCGGACACCATGTTGTTTACCACAAACTCATATAGGATCGAACAGAGCGCCCCTAAGGACATAACTTGTTTTACTCTAATATATAATGAAACGCGTCATGTTACAACTACTGCATCATCCGAAATTTCGGAATAGTCACTTGTTAATGACATCGTGTAGTGGCGGCTCTAGAGGAAGGTCACATCATTAAAAAAAATTGTCGCTACAAGCCAAGGAAAGGCAACTCAAGACTTAAGACCTTATATCAGATTTGTTGCCTTAGCTCGTTCGTAGCAATAAGGTTGTAATTTTTACTCCCTTAAGCGCCGCCATTGACTTAAAAAAATCATATCTTGATGTATGAGTTCAGTGTGATATGAGAACTTCACAATTCACGCCAACCTATCTTCAAACTCACTATTGAGTTTATGAACAGTAGGTTGAGAATCGCTGACATAAAGGAAAGTGCTCCGTTTACGTATTTTTTGTTTGTTCTTAAGATGTTTCAGTTCTGTGATGCAACAACACGTTTGCAGTCCAAGGTTTTGTTTCACTCAATATGTTGCTTACGAAAAGAATTTTCTGGAGTTAATTGTTGTTACTTTGTAGAGCCAAAGGCCTTCAATGATTTTTAGTTCTCATCAGCAATTGTTAAAAGCTGAAAAAGTACATTAACAAAAAAAAATTTTTCCAGAACATTTCGTGTGGTCGTGATCCAAATTAACGAGCGGAACCTTCTTCATCTTAACGTGACTAATGACCGGCTGTCTCTTGCAGTCGAACATCGCCATCCATCGCATCGCGTCGCATCATAGCAAGCAAGCGACCTTCGCTGATCTTCCGCTTCCTCCTGGCTTCTCCATTACTTCTCGTGTTCGATGACATCGGCCCCCTTCGAAGGGCACAAGCACACACATCTGTCTGACAATGGATTTAGTGCAATTTTTAGGTGTTGCCACGCGTTCAACTAACAAATGAGTCCAGATCATGCAAAGCAGTGCAAAAAAGAGCAAAAGATTGCTCCGAGAAGAAAGAAGAAAGAAAGAACTGACATTTGCACGAATGTAATTCAAAACACCCCCTACTAGCGTTCTCTAAACATGGATGAGTCATGCTACAAGAAATTACAGCTGTAAATTTCAAATATAGAGTTCTTAAGTTTTGCTGGAAGAGGTTTATATATCAATTAGTTTGATTGAAAACTTACAGCATTCAGCGTGATTTAACTTCATGGTGTATGTTCTTTTTTGATAATTAAATTTCAAGCCAATAAAACTCACGCAACTTGCTTGATAATTTAATTTAAGGTCTTTAATACTAACGGTAATATATAATTAATGTATGTATGGATGTATGTAAGTAGCAAATATAACAGGAATCTTTCTCGCCTGAGTTTGTCTTCAACAAACCGTATCCCTGTTTATAACATGCACCTTCCATGAACGATTAGATATGTGCAGCAGGAAATAGCATATGTTTAGCTACTCAGTAGATGTCTACATCTTTAAGCTTTATTTCCAGAATTGCTTATGTTCCTCCACTCCAACCATTTTCATCTTCAAATAAATCCTCAAGAATACAAGGAGTCTCTAGTTCGATTCCTGACTATGTGAGTTTATAGTGAGTAACATGTGTTCGGGAAGAGTCTTCCCGTTTCTTACCATATTCTTCATTCCACTAATTCATTCATAAGCATTAACTATCCGTCTCCTTTGGTCTACAAAGCATTAATTGCGGGACTAATTTCAAATTAAAGGTTTAATTTCATTTTCATTCTTTTAGTATACCTTAGCAGCACAGAGAGTAGGCCCAACAGCGACAAATGGAAAAACTTAGGCAACTGCCTATGTTGGCCCTGCATTGTAATTGGCCAACCAACTCAATTCAACGTAGTCCCTACACAAGAAGTAAAAATTCAATTGGAAGTAGGAGCTCGAAACTGTTGGATAAATGATAGCATATTGTTGGTTGGCCAACAACTACTCTGAAAAAAATATATATTGTATGTGGCATACGTAAGATCACTTTCTGTATAAGTGTTCCATCTGTACGTACTTTCCGTATGAAACAATATAGGCGATCAGGATCTCACATACAAATGGACGTATATAACATATAGCCGACGAAGGTAACATAATATATTTATGTAATATAAGAAAGACTGTTAGATATCAGACATCCTGCAACGGCATGATGTAACATCTAAGGGCAGTGCCTATGTAGCATACGGATAACTTATGCTCCGTACTGATTTCTGTAGTAAGCAAGAGGATTCCGTATATTTATACAATATACCGGCCGGAGAACAGATTTTTCTCAGTGTGATTTTAAACTACATGCGTTAATGTATTCAACATTATTATCTGGCAAATAACATTTTCCAGCTATGCCGACCGTTAACTACGTAGGGCGTACCAATAGAGACCTGCACGGGCCGAATTTTTCGGCCCGAGCCCAATCCAGCCCGAACGTACCTAGGCCCAGCCCAGCCCGCGCCCGAAAAATTTTGGAGATTTTCGGCCCGAGCCCGGCCCGGCCCGATAAGTTTTTCAAAATTCTTGGCCCAAGCCCGGCCCGGGCCCGATAAATTTTAAAAGTTTTTGGCCCGATCCCGGCCCGATAAATTTTTTAAAAAAAGTAGCTCGAGCCCGAATCTTTCTCAAAATTTAGTACTAAATTTTACCTAACCTTCAGAAACATTTTCTAAACTCTGGTTCACAACCTGACGCTTGCCTCCCAAATGGTACCATTGCCTCCTAGAACTTTGCCTGTCACCGAAAGAACAAAAACTCCATTCAGAGGAAGGTCAAGGTCGAAGCTCAATTTACCGCATCCTCTATCCTCTATAGTGAAAGCAGAGTCGCTAAGCAACACAAACTGTAAATAGCTATTGTATTCTTTGTAACATTTTTCACGGACACACTTCTTCAATGTTTGGCTTTATTCCAATTATCTTTTAACGAAAGTCAATAATTATTGAAGAATTGCAATTGATCGGCCCCAGCCCGGCCCGACCTGAAGAGAAATCAGTGTCGGCCAGACCAAGCCCGGCCCGGCCCAAAGAAATAACAGTGTCGGCCCGCCCAAGCCCGGCCCGGTCCAAAGAAATAACAGAGTCGGCCCGCCCAAGCCCGGCCCGCGGGCCGGGCTGGGCTTCGGGCCTCGGGCCGTGCCCGGCCCGTGCAGGTCTCTACGTACCAAATATGCTGCTAGTGTAGTCAGCCTGGGTTTCTATTACGGATAGGTGTGATTTATCTATTCCTTTCTTTCTTTTTTCTCTTCTTTTCTCTCTCTCTCTTTCTTTTATTTATTTCGCTCATTCTTTCATCTTTTTCTTTCTTTCTCTCTCTTTTATTTATTTCTCTTTCTTTTTTCTCTTTTCTTTCTTTCTTTTATTTATTTCTCTATTTCTTTCTTCCTCTTTCTTTTTCCTCTCTTTTCGTTTTCTTTTTTGTTACTGGTAAAATGATGATATTAAATTTACAGTATAAACTGCTTTTTGTAATGTTAAAGTAATACAGTAATTTGTTGTGTCTAAGGGGTGAAATTACTTCCTTCCTCTCCTTGCTTCCTATTCCAATCGTTAACATACTACAGTTTCGTACGTTTCAATATGTTATCTGACTGTCTAGCCCATTTATATTACATGGCTAGAAATGTGCACTAAGTTGTTAAGCAGACGTACTGGGATCATTCCCGCTCCTATAGTTAAAAAAAAAAAAAAAAAAAAAAAAGTATGAAAAATTGAAACTTCAGAGATCTGTTGTAGTAAATGAAATTACATGTTCTGAATTAGTATTAAGATATCTTGTCTACAAGAACGGATTAATTATGACTTCATTACACAAATAGTTATTTTCAAATGTTAATTAATATTCCCCTGTAACGTATTCTGACTTCGTATAGTGTGAATACACTCACTTATTATTCAGAGATTCAGGAGCACTATTTTGTTTGCGATTACAAGTACGAAATTCCCCCTACTAAAATTATTTAACAAGCATTATATTCTTTTGTAATTTAATTAATTCTAATAAACATTTTCGATCGGTAATCCTATACTATCGTTCGTATATATTATTTTCTCATAATAAAGAATTAAGCAATATGTTTGTTGTATATTTTTTTCAACAACAAGAAAGATGTAAAAATATAATTGTATAGGTTAACATTTCTTGCAAATATTAGAAGAAATATGATGCCAATAATCTGTAGAAACCGTAATTTTAACCCAACTTAATCGAAACTCATAAATTTTTGCAAAGGTTGTCTTCACATCCCAGTGATTTTCCTTTCGGTTTATTACATTGGTAAGAAGGTGTAAAAGTCGATAATCTTGCTATAAGAATGGCAATTACTACTTCGATAAGCTAAAGGAAAATTTGTTGGTATTCGAAAATTAAACTCCAGATGGCAGCGCTGCTGTTCTGTTGTTCTTTTTCGTTGTTAAGCCTTTGTTTTCGTAACAAGAAACTGAAAATTCTATTTGGGAACCTTATTTTGTACTGTTCTGTATGCGCCCTCATCTGATGACTGCCTTCAGACCCAACTTGCATCCCACACGTGTTTTGCTTGGATCCTATTTCGTTACAGAGAATCCTCTGCGGCCCCCTACACCCTTCGATGGAGATGGAGCTGACGCGGAAGAAGAAGAAATCCCTTTTTCCTTCCGCTACAGATGAGCGCAGCATCCACGCCCGGGGATAAGTAATCTCAAAGGCCTCCTGCTGCCACATGAACTCGTTAGAAGAACACGGGTCGATTCCAGTCGTTTCGGTGATCTGCACCAGCTTACACTGTAGGGGATCAGGGAGTCGTCATTCCGGGTCGCGAACAATAACCCACATAAATAAATAAAAAGTACAATTTAATAGTGTGAAAGTGGATTACAGTTAACGAATTAAATTTTGTTAAAGAAATCTGAACGCACTCTTAAAACTGTGTTTCTTTTCATGGTCTTAAGAACAACTCGATTCAATATGAGCCTAAGATACTAAACTTACTTTGGGTAAAAGCATATAGAGTGTTCAGAACACAAGGAAATCAAGTTCAATTTACCAGAGTTATGAGACAAAGAGAGAGAAAATTTGTATGGTGAGCTTAAACGTGGAAAAGTTAACCCTGTTCTTTATATTATAAGAAATGTTTACAATATCTGGACGTAAATATTTTAAGCTCTGAAAAGAGCTTCAGATAAATATCTCAAAGATGAAATTTGCCCAAAATGACCAAAAAGTGGATTTGATTCTCTTGTGCACTGAACGCGCTACACATCTTCAAGTTCCAATGAAGATACATAACCTAAACGACAAACCTTTCCAGTTAAATTACAGCAAATACTTTTGTAAATCTTTATTAACCTAGCTATGTCCTACAAAAAATGAAACGTTTTCCCTGTAAATATGATAGATTAATAGCTTTTTATGGTAGAAATACATTGTTGACAATTTATCTGTATGGTTTGAGTATAATATCTCACGATTAAAACTTTGCTGGCGAAGTTTTGTTCTAGCGAGATTTAAATCCGCGAAATTTTGTCTACGCGATATTTTAACCAAGCGAAACTTTGCTTTGCGGAATTTTGGGCGGTGATATTTCAGCCGCGAGGTTTTGTCCAGAGGTGCCCATATTCATCTATGTGTAGCACACATAAGTACAAATCTTTGGTATAACATTTATGTCTCGTAGGCTATACAGAATAGATGATAAATTTAAAAAAAGAACTGATGGAAGAAGGAAGTGGCAGGAAATAAGAGAATTCTGCAGGAAACCCAAAGACACGATTTTGTTAAGAGACCTCATCTCGGCGAAATTAAAATACCGCTAATTTTACAGTAATTATGTGATATCTACAAATAGATAAAATGTAATTAAAATGTGGAACAAGAGCGCCCTAGACAATATTATTTTGAGTGAGGTACCGTTATTACAAGTCACCTAGTGGCTTTTCGTTTTCAGCCGTCTAGAAACGCGAAAATAAATGCCGATTTTCAAAACGACTCGAGATCAAAAGTAGATAAGTGAGTCGTGATAACAGTATCTCTTGTAAAATGATATTGTCTAGGGCGCTCTTGTTGCACACTTCGATTATCTTTTATCTATTCGAAGATATCACAAAATTACCGTAAAATTAGCGGTATTTTAATTTCGCCGGGGTGAGGCCTCTTAACCACGAAAGCACAATATAGCCCTCTCCGCTGATGCAGTTGCTAGTTCATGTACCTCTGGCGCATGTGGTCCCCGGTTCGATTCCTGGTGAAAAGCATAAAAATTTAATTTCATCATAATTCATTTTCATTAATCATCCGTCTCCTTTAGCCTAAAGAGCATAATCGTGGGACGTTAAACTAAAAAAATAAAAGCATTTCCGCGAAAGCACATTATAGTGAGACAATACTGATTTTTTAAAAGGATGATTAGATCCTATGTATGATGGAAAGGCGTTAGCAATATTAAAATATAAATCAATTCGACTCATATTTGTCTGTGCGTGAAAATATTGTAAAAGAAACATTGAAATACATACAAATTTGATTTTCTTTTAAAAAATTGAACGTCACGAAGTATATATTTATTAGGTATTCAGTCGTGCACGCACGTACGTTGTTTTTATTATGTTGTAGGTGATAATGGCTCACGAAAACTGGTGGCGCCCAGAGAAGGCGATTGAAGGAATTCTTAATGCAATTTTGCGACTATTAAGATAACAGCAGCAACAACTGAAAGTGCACGTTCTTATTTTATGGGTATTTGGTGACTATGCAACAGATTTTGCAGTTTTGTTTGTTTGTTTGTTTTTTTACATCAGTGGCTCAACGTTAGACGAGTCTAGGACTGAAAGGAATCAGTCCCGTCCTCAAAGCAAAGTTACAGTTGTGGTGTGTGTTAAGTATCTTATTTATTTCCACTATTATTTGGCAATTGTACTTCATGTAATTGTTTTCTGACAAGTCGAGAAGGTAACTTACAATTAGTGTGCGGGTCATTGTCGAAAAAAGCAAAAAAACAAACAACAATCGATACTATCTTCTGCTTAACAGCGTTTTTTTAAAACATACACTGAGAGGTAAAAGTGGATCTGAAAAGGTAGGGGGACGCATGATCTCACTTCGTCCCCCGTACCTATCTTTGCCCAAGTGGAGGGACATCATATTTTTTGGAAGTGGGGGAACGGCGTCCACCCGCGTTCCCCTTCACTTTTATCCCTGGATGCACAATACATTTATATAATCAATCAACAGAATGAAAAATTCAATTATTATTAGCAAGAACGACATACTTTTTTTAACACCATAAAAAAAATCATTTTTTGATTTTCTCGAAAACTACACATGAAAATTTTACTCTCTTGGATATAATTTTATTCGGCTCGATATAATGTAAGGTTAATATAGGTGTTTTCTTCACAGAAGGTTACAGTTAAACAAAAGTTAAGTGTAAAAGTTAATCATAATTTTTTCGGCTAAATCTTATTAATAATGATGTGTGCTGTCGACCTCCTAATATCATAATAAAATGCTTGGAAGGTATACGACAGTATCAGCTTCATCTTAATAGGCGACTTGGTTGTCGTACAACATTAATTGTTAGATTTACAAAAAAAAAAAAAAAAAAAAAAAAAAAAGTTTGCCTCGAAAACTACGCATGATAATTTAGTCATATTATTTGGTTCAGCTTAATGAAATCTACCGATCGTATGTCTCATGCTTGGACATTTTTTTGTTCGTTATTCCCTACAAAATATTACAAACTTTTAATTCTTGTTAGTACGAAGTATAGAACAGGGTTCTCAACCTTTCTTGACTAACGACGTACTTTAGTGAGCATCCAGGACACCGCGACACATTTGTTTGATATTTTTATTATAAATAATAATAATAATAATAATAATAATAACGTAAGCCTATAAATTTCTGAATGGTCGTGGCTGTATGTCGTACTGAGCATTATTGCTACCGCTGGAGGTGTTGACTGATACAGTCTGTCTTGATTTTAACTTTAAATTCTTCGTGATTTTTAAATTCTAAAATTTCGCGACTCATCGGTTGAGAAACACTGGTATAGAATCTCAGTCGTTTAAAAAAAATGGCTAATACATTAATACTTGTATTAGAATTCTTCACAATTAAAGTCTATCTTCTATTTCATGAGCGATGTGATGCGTTTTGCGAATAATTAATCCATTGGAAAAAAGTCAGTAAAACTCAGATGTACAAGTTGCAGGGATCATATGATAAAAATAATTACCATGTTCGGAAACCATTAGTTATAAGTACTGTGAATTGAGACTTCATGGAGAAAATTTGTGGAAAAGAGCCTAATTAACCAATTCTTTCATCCGAAGGAAATTGCTTGTGACTGATGAATCATCTATAGATAATTAACACCAAATCGACTTCTTTCGTATTTCTAAAGAACCTACGTAAATAGGAAATACATATACCTAATATTTTGTTTTAACACTTGATCCGTTCTAGATAAACTGATATTGAGTCATTACTTATAGAACCCAGAACTATTAATTCGCAGAATTATTGTAAACTTAGTTTGGCAATAAGTGTTTGTAGAATAATCCAGTGGACTCTCAGTTATGGAGGTATGCTTCACTATTTTCAAAAGAAATTACCAAGATGGGATGGAATTTCAGAGAATAAAGTTAGAGTAAATAACCACAAAAGTGTTGGTAGCGGGGAGACCAAATCGAAATATTTGAAATCGAATTGAATTAGATAGTATAATTATGTTATAGAAACAATTAATTATACAAAGGATCATTGAATTAGAAGATCACTCATGTGATGTGTTAGGTTGTCTTAGAGTCTAGGTAATACGTATTTTAGAAACATAGTTACATTCAAATATAGATTTTAAACACTGTTTTAGTATTACATGATTAATAATATAAAAAGTTATGAATTAGCAATTTAAATACAATGTAAGAGCACTCATCAACGTTTCAAGATACAGAAGTCATAAATTTAAGACTCGCTGTAGAAAACAATGTAACTGTTACCATGAAATTGTTTCACTTATCTTATTTTTTAAAAAAAATACGTTTATGCCTTAGTTAGATGTTCATACTTCGTTATATACTAGGTTGTATTTCTAAGCAATAGTATTTTCTATTTGGGACGCTTGGACACAATTTACTATCTTTTGTCTTTACTAGTTTTTAGCACTTACATTGTTTTCTACAGCGAGTCTTCAATTAAGAATCCTCAATGATATGTATTTTTTTTTTAACTTATGCTACTTATGAAGCAGTTCTCTCTTTATAGCTATTGAATTTACTATTACTAAAGTGCAATATACAATACTACCAAGATTACTTCCACGGGACAAATGCATAAATTTACAGAATAAGACAAGAAAGGCCTACCGTCAATCGAAACGAAACGCGGCTTCTATAAAAAATTAAAAAAAAAAAAAACGAGACTAGAAAACGTTATTTCTCGTCTTACCTCGTGAACAGCATTAATGGAAAGAATGTTCTAATTGATTAAAGGTGAGTACGCATCTTTGGCGCGGGAGACCCGGGTTCGATTCCCAGCACGAGCTTTTATGATTCGGACCCCACGTTATGAAAATGAAATATTTAAGTTTTACGTCCCACGTTTATTCCGGCTAGCCTAAAAGAGACGATGATGTTGAGAAATGAAGGAAATGATGGAATGAAGGAAGTGGGAGGAAACAGAAGAACCTCGAGAACTTACGCACACGGTGTTTGTCCACCACAAAGTTCACTTGGCAGCAAAGGACTCTATGCACCAGAGGTGAACGCTCTACCACTGAGCCACTGCGTAGTTACGTTGTAGATCCACATCTAATATAGTTTTACTGATGAAAGGGACGCTAAACTCTAGAATTCAAGTAACCAACCAAAGGTGAAGAGTCTCTGGTTCGCTCCCTGATCTTGTGAGTCATGGTCGACAACATCGCATCCATGAGATTTCTAGAGTTTCTTCTGTATTCTTCCTTTTTTCATTCAACCAATTCATCCATTATTATTCACTTGTTAATCCCTATTAGCCATCTTCTTTGTGTATAACTCATAAAACTGCGGGCTCCATTTCATTAATACTTGTTTCATAGCTTAGCTAATGCAAATGATGTCACATTTAGAAGGTCAATTCGAAGAGCAGAGTAATGCACCATTTGTTGATAATAACTAAATAAAAACTTTAGTGTAAATGTCTATAATTTGTCTTTTAACATTTCGAGGATTTTTTAAAAATGACTATTAAAAGAAAAGTAGGCGGATATCCGCATTTACATCTACTTAATTAGTGTTATATAATAATTTTTCAGTTCTGTAGACTTTTCACTCCGTTACGAGGAAGAAGGAAGAGCTTGTATCTATATATATTTTGTATATGTGATCGCACGTGGAGTTCATCTCAATAAAAGCTTTTCATCATAGGATATGGGACCGACATAAGAACATCACGCAGTTACAAAACTTGTTTCTAAATCAGAATTGAAGTTGGAAGCGAGTGTGTGTGTATGTGTGATGTTTGCATGTGGAGAGCGAAAAGGGGTTTTTAACGTTTGTTAATAAATAAACTTTTTTTTACTTCTTTTTAAACAGCACCAACTGTGTTACGTGACTCTAATCAATCCTGGAAGGAAATCTAGTAAAGGAAAGGAAAAGGGGGAGGGAATTTAGATGTTTTGTAGGCTTGACTGCTTGTGTAACACCTCACCCCTTCCCTCTCCCGATTTTGCTACAATCAACATTATCCATCAATGTTTCCTTTTCTGGTCGACGAAAGTCAAAGGAATGAAAGAACAGTGTAGCAAGAAATGCCGCATTCAAGAAGGCAACTCTGTTAACAAAGTACACAAATTAAGAGAGGCAGACAATGGACACGGGAAACTCTTTTAGTAATTTTTATCTTTTTGGGGATCGTATTTCTAGTTTTCTTTCCCCTCTTCTTCTCCTTTCTTTTCAATGGAAGCTAACCCAAAGAATGAAGAGAGAGGGGGGGGGGGCTGCTGCAAATTATGTTAGAAATGATGTAGATGTGAAACTATTTTCTCTCTGGATCCGACCACAATGCTCGCCATGAGAGACATACTGGTTTCTGTAATGGGAGTAGGCTATGTGTGTTATTTTGCTGGAGAGAAAGTGTTTGCAGGGCACCCGGTATACAACAATCGCCAAGTCAAAGAAAAAAAGAAGGAAAGAAAAAAACAATGAATTGGTTCGTACTGTGCAGGTGTCATGGAGAGCATATGCTGCATACCAACGTACTTACGATTGTTTTTACGGCAATGCTAAAATAAATTTAGATAGCCAATAGGCAGAATAAATTTTTACTTAAAATATCGTTTACAAAGATACGAATGTCTTAGACATTTTAAAAAAACTGAAATTAACAACATTTTTGAAAGTCTGATCATAAGCTCCATTTACGAACATTCCTTAGATTGACAATAGGAAAAGACAAAATATGTACTACGAAGAAATATGGTTCACTGCATATTTTGTTAGTATACCGGTATTACAGATTGTACTTATTTTTTTTTCTTCCATGGAAGCGGCTTGACAATTCTACTTGGGATGCTACTCAGATTCTCCCCGATCAGGAATGCATCCAAATCTCCAGCGCCGAAAGTAAGAACGTTAATCGCCAGAAAGCTCTCCGTTAATTTATCGCTGATAAATTTATCTTATTCTGTAATATCTTCAAAATTAGTAAGAAACTGTTTCCTTTACTTTGTCTTTCTTTTTTCTTTGATTTATTTTCTATTTTATTTATTTTCCTTCTTTTTTCACTGTATAATATTTGACATTATTGCTTCCGTTTGAAAGTATATACTTTTCATATGAAAACACTACAAAGCAAAAATTGTTTTCTTAAATGTCAAAAGTGGTTAGAGGTTAGTTAACAATTAATTTTATAGCTTAAGGACGACATTGGTTAAAAGCATGTGATAAACGTATGCTTTGTTTAAAGTACCAAGCACGGTAGCTCAGTGGTAGAGCGCTTATCTCTGCTGCTTGAGGTCCCTCGTTCGATTCTCGGCCATCCATAGGTTTTCTCGGGGGGTACTCCCGTTTCCTCCCACTTTCTCATTCCACCAATTCTTTCATCATCATTCACTTGCTTTAATCATTGTCTCCCTTAGCCAAAAAGAGTAGAATCGTGGGACGTTAAGCTGAAAGATTTAATTTCATTCTTATTTTTAAAAATACTAAGTACTTGAAAGTTTCATATTACTACTAATAAATTGCCAACGGATGTGCTCTCAATAGCAAACAGATTGGAAACAGACGAATGAAAGAAGGTGAAGTGATCCTGGTGTGCTTACGTATCGGACACTCTCGTTTAACTCGTTCCAATGTGTTATGCGGTGTTAAGTGCCATATTAATAAGAATGTATTGTCTTGCTGAGTATTCGGCACATTATTGTAGAATGTCCGGGATACTCGGTCAGATCTCACAGAACGTTTAAAACTGCCCAATGTTCTTAGTGGCATATTGGATGCTGTTTTAATTAACCGTACTCTCGCTTGTATTCGTGCTATCGAATTGTTATTTACTATGCACTGAATTTCCTGTATTTCAGTTCGTATAAGTGTTCTCTTATTACCATTATACTTTATTATTATTACTGACGAGCGATAATAGGAAAGTTTGATAATCGTGAAAAGAATCTAATCCTAATATCAACCGCGTTTCATGCCATAATTATTTTTGGAATATCTTCATTTTTCCTGAGGTATGTACACTTGCCTAGAGGTAGGCCATGTCATTCAACGTATCCGAACCAAGTTATAAACTTAAGATTTTCATACCCCTTGTTCTTCATACCCCTTTCCTATAGTTTTTTTCAATGTACTAGTTATATCATATACCAAATATATACGGTATATATATACAGGGTGGCCAAAAGTAGCTATACATCCCCCTGCATTGATGAAGTATAACATTCTAGTTTATGGGTTTATTTGCTTTGACTGTTCCGGGCTTAAGTTATAAGTAAAAAGATATTAAGAACAAATAATAAAGAAACTAGATCTGCCTGTTTGATAACAATAAGAAATGATATATAGTATACAATGAGCTGATCAGTACAGGACTGTATACCTACTTTTGGTCCACCGTGTATAATGAACATATACACATCTTTTCCATCAATGACCTACTATGTTCCTTTTTTTTTTTTTTTCGAAATATGTCAATTATCAATTAAGAACTACTTCTGAGTAATATATTTTCAAATGGACAAGTAATCGACATGTGGCAGTTGATGTTATGATGATACTGATTGTATATGGGATCAGCTGAAATATCACACAAGACCTTAAGATAGTGTATGGATAACCTTGTGTTTGACTCATATATATAATACAAGAAGGAATGCACTATACAAGAAGGGATACACTATAAAAATGGGACACATACTGGTGTTGGGGCACGGAAAACCTTGTTCACATGGCTCATGAAACAAGACGGTTATGTATGCACCTCTCGAACTGCTCACAAACAGGTAAGGCAACAACACTGATTGTTCCTTAATATGGCGTATGATCACCTCGAACAGCCAACACAGTCTCGCATCTGCGTGGTATGGATTCGATCAGATTATCGATGAGTTCTTGGAGAAGGATGTGCCACTCGGCAATTCGCCTGCCAAGCATATCCCAGACATGCTCAATTGGATTGAGATCCGGAGAGCATGCTGGTCACATCATCCGAGCGATACCCTCAGCATCCAGCATCTCATCCACTAACCGGGCTCTGTGAGGACGAGCATTGTCATCCATGAAAAGTAACGAATCACCAATGGCACCTGCATAAATAAGAACAAGAGATTGCAGGATCTCATCTCTATACCTGAGAGCCGTCAAAGAGCCATTTCGGATGATGTGGAGCTCAGTACGCCCACTAATGCTGATTTCTGCCCACACCATCAGTCCACAACCATGATCCTGGGATCTTTCTCGCGCAATCATTGGATTGTGTCCTGTTCCACACTCTCTCCAGATAAAAACACGTCGATTATCAGGCTCCACACTGAATCGAGACTCGTTAAAGAACAAAACATTGCCCCATTCATTGCGTCCCCACCCACGATGTTCCTCCGCCCACACTCTTCGATTAACACGGTGTCGTGCAGTTAATGGGACACACACCATTGGCCTATGTGCATAGAGGCCACCTTCTCGAAGGTGATTGCGGACTGTTTGAGTGGATATTGTGCGTTCTGTTGCTGTTCGGAAGGCTCGCTGGAGCAGAGTTGTATTCTGACGCCGGTTTCGACGGGCTGTTAACAAAAGATAACGATCGTCTCTGACTGTGGTTGCTCGTGCCCTGTCCTGGTCTTCTTCGAACACTTCCAGTTATTTGAAATCGATTACACAATTGGGAAATCACATTTTGTGCCACTCCTATGGCATTTACCACTTCCCGCTGTGACTGACCAGCTTCCAACCTGCCGACAGCTCGCCATGCCAGCAATTCTGGCAAATCACATTGTTGCGCCATTTCACTACGTGGATTTGTGTCGCACTAACACTAACAATGAGAACAGAGGTATCCTGGAGCTGGAATGTGTTGGCAGCGTCACACTACAAAATGACCTCTGGTAGCGCCACGACACCGATCACATGCACAGGTGTTTCAAACGATTCGTTTGCACGTTGTGCCTTCATGCTAGTCAATTTTAATCTGAACTGAACCAGATACAGTGTTGTCACATTATTCGTGAGAAGTTTTACGTAAGTTTTCATCTGATCCCTTAATTTTTTGACCAGTGTATATTGTTTTGTGATTTTCCTTAAATTTTAGAATTAATTCCAGAAAGAATTGCCTTTGTAAGTCAACATATGATCCTTAATTTAATTAGCAAATACTATTTGCATCACGAAGACTTGAAAAACAACATGAACATATGTGTGATGTTTCAGTAACCCGTACTTTCATTCCGACGCATCTAAATAATATTCATATTTTTGCTTTAGTTAATTTTCACTCTCTCTGTCTGTCTGTCTCTTTCTCCTAAACACTTTTGCGGTTTCACTTTATTATACAAAGCAGTAACGGCAACGGAACTTTGATCATTATATATGTAACATCCACTAACACGTTTGTTAGGAATGAATGTTAATACTGTCTAATGATGTAGTTGTTCAACAATGGTACCGAAACAAACAACCTACGTAGACTTAATCAACAGTGTTACAAGAAAAACACAATATAGTGGAAGTGCTGGGATGGTAATAATCAAATATCGCTCATACTAATGAACAAACCTGGGTTATTTAGATACAAAATTATGTTCGTGCAGGTGCCTTGTGCAACTGATGCGACAAAACTTCAAATTATTCGTATGTAATGAATGTGTATTTAATCATTACGCATTTTCAATATTAAATCACAGTCAATTATAATTGACATATCAATTTGTCAAACTTAGCGTTTATTCATTCAATCCATATCTCTTACACAGTGGTATTCTTTTAGCAACATTACATCTAATCACTGACAAATGAATTGCCAGGACGTAGTTTTTTAGTTAGCGAAAGATGAGGAAAACTGTTGATTTGGGATGACGATCAATAATATTTAACAATCATCATTACTAAATCTTTACATATTTACACAGTCTTGTAACTCGTCCAGGCAGCATATTTACTAATTATCTATTTACTAATTATCTATTTAAAAATTCTTACAGCATAGGACGAAAGATAAAGTTTTCAATGTAACGTACATTGATTTTGATTTTATTTATATTTCCGTCCTTTGTAAGGACCAGAGCTATACAGAACGAGACCAACCACTGTAATACGTTTGATACTTCCCCAACCCGAGAATCGAACCCGGGACCTCATACCACATGAAACTAAATGAAAGTTCTAGTTTTACGTTACTCGATTGTGTTCTGTAAGCTAGAGAAAAAATCTTTGAATTTACGTCCCATGTTTATTCCGGCTAGGCTAAAGAAGATGTTGATGATAGAAATGAATGAAATAATGAAATGGAGAGGAAACGGGAGAACCCCGAGGAAACCCACGCACACGATCCACCACCACCACGGTCTGTTTGTGCACCAGACCAGCGCGAGCTGAGATCTATAAAATACAGTACGTGGCGCGAGCTGAGATCGAACCAGGGACCCCAAATACCTGTAAGCTAGAGGAGATAAGTGATTAATGAAAGGAAATAACTATGAAATAATTGGTGGAATGAGAACATTGGAGGAAATGGAAGACAGTGACTGATTTGGCCCGGGACCCGGGGGCCTAGGTTCCGCAGTTTTTTGAATGACAAAAATAATTTATTATTTATATATATTTGAAAGTTTATAGTAAACTCATAATATACCTTCATCGCCTGAGTTCTGGCTGCCCCCCCCCCCAATTGTCACTCTCTAGATCTGCCTCTAGGGAGAAGCTCGAAAAAACTATAGTCACGATGTTGCCTACCACAAATTCGTCCCTGAGATCAAACCGTAGATACCTCGCACCATATAAATCAAAAGTATACGGGCTAGCCACTAGACCAGAGAGAAGAACAGTGTGCACATTTATTTCATCACATTACATCGACGATCCAGCTTTTTCATAAAGAGCCTACACGATCCTTTCTAAGCGCTTCTGCTATTTTACACATTAAACAGCGATAATGCAATCGGTAAGGCATTTACATATCAGTTAGATGGCCCGAGTTTGATCCGCTGTGGAGAGTGGGATTTATTTTCTTGTTGTACCCTCGTTCAAATGGGGTTCCACTATTTACTTAGCCTCTGTCAAAATGGGTACCTGAGGGAAGCTAAAGGTGGCCGTAGAATGTTGCTAACCACATTACCTCTTTTAAGTGCGAAGGTCATGAAATGTGAAGCGTTTCCTTGATGCCACTTGTGTGCATCATTAACTCGTCTGTCATGGAGGGCGAATTTTCACTTTTAACACTCAACACAATATGCAATTTGTGTGACTTATCTGCTCCATTTAATCCTGTTTAAAAAAGAGGAACATCTCAGTCTTTCATTTCGTGTGTCACGGTAATTCCTAATAATAAATAATCACGCTAATAGGTGTCACTACCTGCTCTGCCTGACGCCAATAGATATCGCAAATGTGCAGGAAATTTCTCTATTGTGACAATGTAATTGCATTTTAAAATACAGTATTTCAATTTAATTCTTTCAAAATAGACCATATTTAAATGCCGACATTAATATTCGTGTATTTTCTTCATTAACATATTTTGACAACTTAATTGCAACTGTAATGTCTCAATTTAATTATTTGAAATGTACAGTAATGATATTGAACATGAATGTGCTGGCTGTGCTATTTATTATCAGGACAAGGGCGGTAACCATATTTATATTTAAGCATTAATATTTGTGTAACCACATGTTGGTTGGTGGACGAACGAAAATAAAAGGGAAATGCAAGCAATTAGAGCTCTTAATTAAGTCTGTTTTTTTAACCTAGTGTACAGCGTGCCGAAGACTCGGACACAGCAACTAGTTTTCATAAAATTTAAATGGCTTTAACAAAACTTAGCGTGGAGTTCCTTGCGTTCAATTCCTCTAACAAGAATAAAGGGCATTTAAAAAGAAAGAAAAAGAAAAGAAAAGAAAAAAAGAAGAAGAAGCAAATTCAACCCAGCTCGGAGTTTGCACACACAAACACATACACGTAGTATATATAATATATAAAGATATTTGATTTTGATGAAATATATTTCCTTTCTTCCGTTTAACTTTTTAACTTTCTTGTAGGGTCGACTTCGATAGTAAATATAGATGAGAAATTTCTTTGACGTTGGTTCTGTCAAAGAAACCGCAGAGATATGATAAGGAACCCTTCTTTCTGAACTACGTATATCGAAATTTCAGCCATTTATTGTATTAACAAAGTTCTTTCCAAACATAAACAGCTATCATTCTCTTCCTTTCCTTCTTTCTTTATATGTACACCTATCTAACGTTATTATAGTAGAATTAACAAACCAAATCAACTTTTCTTATCAATAGTGAAACTGTAAATAAGGTACTAGTGCCACACGTGGATTGTCAATGAGTCAAATGTTATTACCGTTAATACAAAGAGTTAGTCACTTGTTATTGTGACAAAAATATTGACCTATTCTTTCCGTCAATAATGTATACCGTAGGTTGACTTTCAAGGAAAATAGTTTGTGCGCAAACTATACTATGAATTTCTCAATACAAAGAAAGATACACGTATTGTCAAAATATTTTTAAAAGAAAATTAATAAAATTTTACATTAATCTACATCATAGCAGGTAAATATTAAAAATACGTAGAAGAAGTTACTTAATTGCAGCATAAATGCGCACAACTGTGCAATATAAGTTATGATTTCTTCTTTTACCTGTTTTCCTGATTGGTCTAGTGACTAGCGCGCGACCATTTGGTACACGAAGTTCCAGGTTACATCCCGGGTGGAAGAACATTGAATGTGCATTATAATGATTTGGATTTCAACTTAAATTGTAGATCCACTTCTTACCTAGCCTCGGTACTGAAAAAAGGATGATAAGATCAACAAACAAACTAAGAACGTGGGTTTTGCTAGTTCGTAATTTATTTTGACCTTTCAGTAGTTGGACCAGCAAAAAAGTAGATGTTCTTTAAGATACTGTATAGTAAGAGGTGGTATGCGATTCTTGATGGGAAAGCCAATTGAATAAGGTGGGCGCTTGTGAGAGAATGGAAACAAGTCCACAGAGATGCTTACTTGTATCTTGAGCGTGTAGTCACCTTGAGCCACCCTTGATGTTGTAGACCGTAAGATCTCCCTGTATTATTCAGACAGTGGTCTCCTTCCACAACTGGAAAGATCGTCTGTCCCGCAAGGTAGGCCACATGAACTATGAGACCTATGTAAATCTTTAAATCGGGTAAGAATTTTTTTATTAACAGCTTTAGAATAGATTTCCATAGGGACTATTTTAATTATTATCAATATTAATATTTCATTCAAGAGCCTCATTTTTATTTTTTATTTATTATTTATTTATTTATTTTTTTGTCTCTACCGCAATTATTCCTGCATCATAGTTCATGGGATCCACGAAGACAGATGATCTTTCTATTATAGTTGTGGAAGGAGACCGCTGTCTGAATAATACAGGGAGACCTTACGGTCTACAACATCAAGAATAGTGGTGGCTCAAGGTAACTACTTGTGTTCTGAGAGTCTCACACGCTCAAAATACAAGTAAGCATCTCTGTGGATTTGTTTCCATTCTCTCACAAGCGCTCACCATATTCAATTGGCTTTCCCATCAAGGATCGCATACTACAGCGATGTCATAAAAAGAAATCATACAGATGGATATTGATTTTTGCTGGCGAGTTGATTGATTTGATATTTAGTATACGTTCTTTGTCAGCAGCGAGACTCCATAGGCCGAGTGCTGCAGTTTAAAGCGATTTGAACAACTGTAGAACTTTGGATCCTCTTTCGTGGAAATCAAACCCAGGACCTCGTACTTCGCAGGCACACGCCTCACTCACTAGACCAAGGAGGAAAGTATTTTAGCTGGCGACTGTATGATAATGTTCAACTTCAGAACATTAGCATTAGTAGGCAAATTTTGAATGCTTCTAACTAAATAATAAAAATAAATAATGAGATTGGTCATTTTGTTCTATGCCTCTCAATATAGTGGTGGACTTAATTTGAGTTTCACTCAAAATATTTTATACAGCTGACCAGGACTTCTGATTTATCATCAGACAATTAACCATTAGGGCTGTAGTTGTTAAAACTGTACCTTTCCTCAATCCTTTGTATAGGTTGTTTTTGCCCAGCACTTAATCCTGTTGTAGACTCCTCAACGTGTGAGGTTGTACTTTGAAATATAAATAAATAAATAAATAAATTTTAAACTGGTATTTTCTCCCAAAAAATATAATAACAGCGAGCAAGATTGTTAGCTAAATAATATACATTTTTCTTATTATTAGAGTCCAAAGTGTAATTTTATTTTTTTCTTCTTCGATTTCGCAGTTTTAAGTGGCTATTTCTTGAAAAGTGGATTTCCTATATATTTGGCACTGGAATGCCTGTGTATTTTGCGGTCATTATCCTCCATCATGTATATTAGTACAAAAATTGAGTGAAGAGTTAATCCGAAGTTGTTTTTCCCACTGCGGACGAAACAACAAGTGCAACCATAATGAAGGCACAATGGTAATTACATTCTTTGTGGTAATGCTAACGGTTTCTCTTACAATCCGTGAAGAGGAAGCTGAAGCTGGTCCTTAAAGAAGCACCGGCCGGCTGGCTGGCTGTTCGTGACTGCACACACAACGTGATGAAAGGAACGAAAGTTGTCCCTCCGAAGCGTAGAATAATACCAGCAACATCATTTCGTAATAATTCTTGTTGTATTATAATATCATATTATTTTACACTATAAGTAGGTGAAAATATAAACACGTACTGAAGTTTCTATTTCCATGTTCATCACTCTTTTTTTATTTGATTGTTATATATATATATATATAGGGTGGACCATTTATCTTGATACACCCTTGTAACTTTTAACTAATAAACAAAAACAAACTGAAATTTTGTAGCATGAAAATATCAGCAGGGGGACATTATTTGGTATACTCTGTGATACCACAAGGCTAACAGTGTTGCCAACTCAAACATAAAATTGTGTTTTTTTTTTCTTTTAAATAGCACTACATCAAGTTACATACTTCAAATCTACATGTGAAACGAAAATACATACAATACCACACTTGTCATCCAGTGTTACAAACTAAGGACGCCATAGCATCTCAAACATCGAAAAATAACCAAATTTTGGAGGTTTTTAAGACAGTAATTATACAAGTGAGACGGACGGGGTAATCTACATCTAACTAACTAACTAACTAACTCTATGGCCTATGGAACCCGCAGGTTCAGTGCCGCGTTCACAAAAGCTCTCCACTGACTTCTATCCTTACCTAATTGCATCCAGTTTCTACTTTGTATTCCTATATCTGCGAGATCCATCTTAATATTATCCTCCCATCTGCGCCTAGGTCCTCCTAATGGTCGTTTTCCTATGGGTCTTCCAGTCAAGACTTTGAAAGCGTTTCTACTTTCTTCCATTCTAGCTACATGACCTGCCCACCTAAGCCTCCTAGACTTGACGACCCTAACCGTATAAACTATGTAGTTCCACGTTATGAAGTTTCCGCCATTCCCCATTCTCGTTCCTCTTGGGTCCGAATATTCTTCTCAGGATCCTGTTCTCAAATACTTTCAGTCTATGTTCTTCCCTCAGACATCTAAAGTACCTTAATATTGAATACTACGGTCATCATATGACGTATTTCGAACAAGTAGAAACTAAGTTATAAGGAATTGAAAACTTGACTTTTTTCAAAGATTTTTTTTAGATAAATGTCACATCGAATTACGTACATAGCTTTCAATAGACGAAGATTATAATGCCGTTTACAACAATTTTGTATCTCAAATCATTTGGGAGATATGAAAAAATTGTAAAATTTGACATATCGCTTAAAATGGCGTGTTTGTGGAAACTTTTGATACTTTTGATTTATTTGCTTTGCTTCTATGACATTACAGCATACAATAAGCTCACGGAATCACGTTATTTTAAGCAGTGTTGCAAACTTTAACAGTTTTCACCACATCTCCAGAACGGTTTGAGATATTAAATTTCTGTAAACGACAGTGTAATCTTCACGCCTATTGAAAACCATATATGCAATTGGATTAGGCATTTATCTAAGTAGTTTTACGAAATAAAGGCTTTCGAAGAAAAAGTGAAATTTTCAATCCCTTGTAACTTCGTTCTTATTCATTCGAAATCCGTCATGTCATGATAATGCTCGTTGTATTAGACACGAAAGTACTTTGGATGTGCGTTGCCTCATCTGTTTCATTGGCGCTACTACTGCTGTAGAGGCCACCAAAATTTGGATATTTGTGATACTGTTTTGTCCTTAGTTTTCAACGCAGAATTATAAATGTAACATCGTAAATTTTTGTTTAGCATGTAGATTTGAAGTATGTAATAATCTGACATTGTGCCTTTTGAAAAAAATACAGCTTTATGTTGGGTTTGGCAAACTTTATGGTATTAAAATATCCCAAAGAATGTCCTGCCTATATCTGCATGGCACAAAATTTCAGTCTTTCGTATCTATTACTTTGAAAGGTACAAAGGCGTATCAAGATAAATGGTCCACCCTGTATATTTGCAATGTTAACGTCTATTTTGAGCGCTGATGCTGTAAGAGTCATTGGTCTACACACCCTGCACTTAATATATGATCTGAAACACGATACTTCTACCTGGAATCAAATCTTCCAGTTTCCTGTATCAAAAACACAATTTTTTAAAAAATGTCAATTAAAAGACTTAGAGACATTAAGATCTCTAACACCCCTACCTGTGGCACAGGGCCGGTATAAAATTAAGGCTTTCATTACTTCCACGACCTAGATATACAGAGGGCGTAATCTGGACGCCATTACACTCCAAGCATCTTTCCTCCCCCCTTCAGAATCCTTTGTATAACAATCTGATAAAGAGCAAATTTAGTGCGGTGCCCCCCTCCCCCCTACTTTTTATTTTGTATTTTAAGTATTATACTGGGATCCGTTCTGAATAACGCCAAAATGTGATTTAAAAAAGAACTTCAAACAACCAAGATAAATAAATTTGGATTTGTCTTTAGCTAGATAGATACAAAATGTCGGAAATCATTACATTTTGAATTTTCTAAAACATAGTATCATGGTTTATACTATATATATATATATATATATATATATACAGGGTGTCCGAGAATTATCTATACAACTTTACGACGTTATATTTAAAGAAGTTAATGTGATATTTACATGCGGTTTATTGCATTCAATGCAGAAAGTCTTAAAGTTTTTTCAACACAATGGAGCTCTGCCACACTAGTCTTTAGAAGTTCGAGAATACCTGGATGAAGTGTTTCCCAATAGGTGGACTGGTCGCGACGGTCCGATATCATGGCCTCCGCGGTCGCCGGATCTGACACCACTGGACTTCTTCCTGTGGGGGTACCTTAAGGACATCGTCTTCGCTACGAAGGTAGCAAACCGTGAACAGCTGAAGCAGCGTATCCTTGCTGCTTTTCACACAGTAACTGATGATTTGCTGCAGCGCACATGGGCTGAAATTGATTTTCGTCTGGATGTGCTTCGTATCACACATGGTGTCCACATAGAGGTGTACTGAACAGGTAAAAAACTTTAATACTTTCTGTATTAAATGCAAAAAACCGCATGTAAATATCACATTAACTTCTTTCAATATAACGTCGTAAAGTTGTATAGATAATTCTCGGACACCCTGTATATATATATATATATATATATATATATATATATATATATATATATATATATATATATATATATATATATATATATAATATTTGGCACACCTAAGAAAGATTAATATTACTTCTACGATACACTCGATCCACAGCATGTGATGAGAGAATCGTGTCCGCCTTCCTCCAAATCGTAATAAACATTGTCCATGTTTATTATTAGCTCAATAACTTCGAAATGGATAAAGAAATCTGAAAGGAAAGGGAATCTTTAATTTAATACCCGATACCCCATACTTATGTCCATTAAATTAAAGAAATCAGAATAATTAATGATGTAATGATTCAATCTTCGTATCCGAATCCAGGCTGTCCAGTTACTATGCAGCCGCAGTGGGTTAGTTATTAAGGTATCTTTCATCCGTATACCTATATGATAGGTGGAGAGAGAGAATTTTGTTGTAGTCAGAGGTACTGGAAATTTCAAAAAGATAGAATTTTATCCAAGTTAAAAATTTGTTGATAGTTTTTAATACTTTACTGGAAGAAATTGTTATTGTATTTATGCACTGTTCATGTAGTGAAATATCCAGTTAACTAGCGGATTGTTGTTTGTCTTCCCTAATTGCAACGACGTACATACCTCTTTACCAAGGGTAAAAGTGGATCTGCAAAGATAGGAGGAAGGATGACGTCACGTAGTCCCCCGTGCCTGTCTTTACCCATTGTATTTTTGTAGAATATGGAGGGACGCCATAGATATTTTTTGAAAGTGGGAGAACGGCGTCCTCCCACGTTCCCCCTCACTTTTACACCTGCTTTTTACGCAATACTACTTGCAATTTAAAGTTACCATGCTTGTATGACTAGGAACATATTTGTAAATGAATTGCTTCAAAGTGATGTCCATAGTAGTAAAAGGTTTAATATTGGCTATACAAAAAAAAAAAAAAAAAAAAAAAGCTCTTTTAGGACTCACCTAGTACTTGTTAACCTTTTTAATACTATATGTACCGTGGTGAGGAACAAGATATATTTTCCCCCCGGAAGAAGTCATTTCTGATTTGTGAAAGTTTGTAGCAGTCAGAATTCCCAATCCTTCGCATGGGCGCCCTTTTACATAGTTTCATGGAGAAAAGACGCAGCTTGGCGTTTGCGTGTGAACGGAACAATATGATCAACCATGCTGTCAAGGCTGTTATTTTCCAGGCGAACAACTTGTTAACTGTCGTAATGGTAACCTCAGTTCCTTAATCACCGACTCCCAAAGACCTTCCCTCCTTTGCTTGCGTTTACCTTTACCTTTCGGAGCTTTATTATTATTTAAGGAAAATATCTGATAAAACACTCTGTGCAGTGCTAAGAATTGGAATAACAATTAAAAGCAACAGTGAAACTACGCAAAAGAGATTATATGAGCTACTTATTTTATTTTTACATCATGATATGATTTTTTTTTTTTCAATCCTTGTTGCAGAACCTGCTGCAGTGGAGTTGGTGTTTGCCATTTTCTGTCAGTCATGAGTATGACCTGATTTCGTTCTCTGACAACAGAGCAAACATTTGGAAGGTTGAAGCACTTAGTGCGTAACCTTGGCATGTGTTTTCCATAAGTGTGCTAAAGACAATTTGAAACTTCTTTATTTAAAATAAAAGAAAAGATATATATACTTTTCAGTTCCAAAATTATAACAGTTTTAGTTTCCATTTTATTGTTACATACAGATGCTCTGTTTTTTGTCATTAAACATTCAAGTTACGTACACAAATAATCAAGTTATTTAAAGCGGTATAGAGAATCAGTTGATAACAGCTCTTATACTTAAAAAAAAAAAAAAAAAAAAAAAATACAATTTTTAGAAATTACTTTTGGTCATTATTCAACATGTCCAAAATAGTCCTAAAATATTCTGTCTGTGAAGAAAAAAAAATATCCAGAATGCCTCTTAACAGTAGGTAATAACTGCCCTAAGAGTGTTCAGAATGTACCAGAACTCCAGATGTACGCACCTTTGGCGTGGGAGACCCGGGTTCGATTCTCGGCGGGAGCTCATGTGGTTCGGATTCCACGTTAATCAATAGGCCCACGTCTCATATAGCCTCGCTGCTGAAGGGGACGTTAAACTCAAAATCAACCGAACTCCAGATGTGTTCAACGAGTTTACTGGCATAGGAACGCCATGTAAACAGTTAGGACACTTTATACATATACAAGTGGGTTCTGCGCGTACACTCTTTTGGACACATCAGAAGTTGAGATATGTTTTGAACGCTCTTAGGGTATTTTATATTAACCACTATCAGAATACATTCTGGACTGATAGAGTACACATCAGGACATTTTTAAACATGTGAAATGAGCAAAAGTTGATATCTATCTAATATATATTTCCAAATGATATTTTCTTTGCAATGTGTAATCAATGAATGTTGATTTGACTGCTAAACTTATACAAGACTTTTTCACTTTTAATCAACCATGTATTACGGAAACGTAAAGAACTTAATCAATTTTTTTTTATAATTTCGAGAATTAGACTCCAGTCGGAGACTATCGGACAGGTGGTGCAATTGTAATTGACCACCGTAATAACGCGAGTATATTGTCGTTGTTGCTGACCAACATCGATGGACCAGAAAATGTAAGTTGTATATTGCATGTTTTTTTATACTCTTATGCATAATTATGGCAGGGCAGTATAAGTTAATTACATCCTCATAACCGCAGGTTTTGATAAACCCGGGACAATTATTACAATTGTTACAATTATTATAATTATTACAATTGTTGCAATTATTACAATTAATTTTGTAATTTGCTTGCAAGATAATTCTCATAAAGCATTTTGATGTTTGTTCACAAGGACATAGCTTATAAATTCACAATGTGTAACTGTGATTTGCCAAGGTATTAGGTCTAAATGTAACAATTAATGTTATCCATCTTACATAATCTGTTTAAGCTCATTGACACACGAGTATCATATTCTCGCTGTGGATGACCCATATACTTATTAACAATTATATTTAAATTAAAATAGTTCTGTAAGGTGCTCATCCACTGTGTATTATCATATTTATTACAATAAAATGAAATAGCCTAGGTTAATTAGCGTGTAGTCATTGTGTTTGATCATAGGTTACTCTTTTAACCCCTGTTCTCCTGCAATAGTTTAAGTGATAATTGATAAAATTATAAATATTCATTACTATATTACCAAGGTAACAACTGGTAATGTAAATGGCACTTCTATCATTTTAATATCACTTTACCATAATTCATTATAACGTTACCGTGATACATGCATTATAAAAGTGAAGAAAGATGTTTCAATAGGGACAAAAAGTCAAATTTGAATTTCTAACATACTAGAAATTTTTTGATGTCTATTCGTCCGTAAATCTAATTGAGACAACATTCGATAGGTCAGAAGCAAAATGTTATATTTTACAAGTAGTATGGGAATCACTGTTAGC
Source organism: Thermobia domestica (assembly GCF_964235325.1). Lineage (NCBI taxonomy): Eukaryota > Metazoa > Arthropoda > Insecta > Zygentoma > Lepismatidae > Thermobia > Thermobia domestica. The sequence continues at coordinate 128,653,455 of NC_137456.1, read as the reverse complement.
AGAAATCAAACAACAGTAGATAGAATCTGCCTTTTGACAGTATATATATATATATATATATATATATATATATATATATATATATATATATATATATATATATATATATATATATATATATTTCATATACCGTACAGCACATAAATATTAATCTATCTCAATAGACTAAAAAAGAAATTTTGTTGCATCAGATTGACAACAAACAAAATACTTTAATTACCACAAAAGTTTGTTACCCTCGATTTTCTTTTTAAAACTACGGATCAGAACTTGTCATTTTGTTCAGCACAGTGCGAGATATCTATTGATATGTGTGTTATCGTCGGACAATATTATAGTTTAAAAAATTAAAGTGTAAGTAAACAAGAAATCAATAAACTCAAAACATTAAAATTCAAGTTTAATTTTTAAAAAAAGAGAGAATAATGGGTTAAAATAATAAATTAATGGGTTAAAAACACAAAGATAGCAGATATTTAACACTGGCATTTTCGAACCTGTTACAACCAGCCTCAATAAGTAGCATATTGAATATGAGAAATAGGTTTTTATTTTGTATTTTTTAATTCTCAGTGTAATGGTAATATGTTTGCAAATTGTTACTGAGTTCTTATTACAACAGGTATTCGATAAGATTTGTGAATGCGTGGGAAAGGTGCAGAGATTAAAAATAGAATCTGATGAGCAAGCATGCTATTATTGCGTTTGCTGAGAATGTAAAACTTTCGACACGTATGTCTTGTTCAACAAGTTTCATACTTAGATTAATCTTTCTAATATGTATTAAAACAATTATTTTTATTTTCTAAACATATATATACATATGTGTAACAAATGTTTTAAGAAAATATTTTTTTAAAAATATTTCATAATGTCTTTCCAAACTGGCGCAAATACGCAGTGTTGTAAATATAATTTGTGCAATATATTTATTACAACACCACGCATTTACAAAAGCAATAATGAAATACGTACAAAGAATAAACAGAACTATTAAGAGAGAACTGTGGTTTAGCATTTGTAAATTATTAAATTAAATTCATTTTGTGAAATCTGGATGGAGATGAAAGGAATTAGAGTATTCATAAAAGAATTATTGGTTTTCTTAAGGGAATAAAATATTTGTCCACTTACATTGCTGGCATGAGGTGTGTTAATTATATAGTTCTTTAATATTTGCCCCTTATGGTACATTACATAATTTAGTATCTGCCATATCCAAGCATGAATGTATGGTGTGGCATGCAAAATATATGTTATCTGACTACGAAGTTTTTTTGGGGGGGAGGCGAATAGGTAATGCAATTACTAGCACTACGTTTAAGCCCACTTACTTCTCTAAGTTGCCCCAGGTATCCATTTAAAGAGGATTTCAGAACCACATTGGAACAAAAGATCGCGCCTTCACCGAGAATCGAACCCGGGCGGGCAAATTAGTTGTAGAAGCCTTACTGACTGTGCTATCGTGACTCTAAAAAGTACTTCCATTTCTTTTAGGTTTCAGGACTATAAATTGTCTGTTACGCATTTCAAACCTGAACAGCTGCTCTTCCTAAGATGCACGTGAGACCCATTTAAGAAAATAACTGGTTATTTATTCATCTACAAGTACCTCCACTTTTATGAACACTCTGTATTTATAATAAATAACATCAGTATTTAACAGTCGAGCTCAGTATACTATTCTCTGCTTCTTGCTTACTGTGAACCGGACTATGGCAAATACACTTAACTCAATTGCTAATTCTTGTTAACAAATTTATAAGGATGACTTGTGATCTGGTTCTTTAATCTTTCCGTCTTTGAGGTGAGCTAGTAGGATAAAAGAGATTATTCTGTGCAATTATTTATTTGTTTAACAAATTTTCAGATACAATCTGCGAGGCTAAAGAATGGGGAAAGCAAAGTTGGCCAGGGCCAATGTTTAAAGACACCGTTGAGGTATTCACCTGGTGGAACTAAGAGAAAATCTCGGATAAAACTGTGGTTAGGAGGCTGCCTCGACTCCGAATTTAACCCGGAATATTCTGATTTGAAAGCAAGATTAGTAACAAGTAACCTATACCTGCTTGGTCTTTGTACTTGTTAACTACTCGAGATTCAAGTCCCAGTAGAGTTTGGCAATCGCGTAAATAGTAGGTTCCGTCGCAGATAAGCAGATAATCTCGGCATTGCGTAAGGACGTTAAAAAAAAACTAAGTCTACTCTTTAACGTCGACACCTTTTGCATATAAACTTTCCTCAATTTTACTGATTCTGAATCAGTTTAGTGGAAGAAAGTCATGGTATGAAAATTATAAAAGGAAAGTGAAGTATGCTATAATCTCTTCTTAAGTCAAATTCAAATAGGCAAATACTGAATCTTCTTTATTTCCGTATTTCTTCAGTCCAGACAAACTAACATACAAACAAGATGAATATGACTTTTAATATGTCAGAAACGCCCAGCGCGTGAGAAAAATGATTGTGTGTCGAGATCCGCAAAGGTGAAACAGTGATGTTCAAAGGCCTGTTTAATTAAAGTATTATAACAATGACATTCTCATGTTTACTTAGTTGTTCATTCTTCATTTAGTAGAACTTTCTCTCATTATGTTGAATGTGCCACTGGAGCTTTTTGTTGTTCTCTCGAAGACAGAGAATACACGTAATTAAAGGATGAGAGGCCAAAAACGCCCATCCCATAGCTGTCAGAGGAGTCGCAGGTGACTTATAGTAGAGCTTGAACACGCAAGGTCACTAGATGGAGGAAGTAGTGAGGGATAATGGATCAGAAGAAGATGGGATGATGGGTATACAATCACATCACGGAAAGATGACTGCATCTATTACAGCAGAGCAGAAAAAGAAACCAATCAGTGTCAGATGCAGTGAAAGGAAATATTCAATGCATGCTTGTTGGTTTGCTTACACGAAACCGAAAACAACGAAGAGAAACCTTGATGAAATATAATTTATTTCTAGGTTATTTCCGAATATCGAACGTTAAAGAAAATAAATGAATGATTAGTTTAATGGCCCATGTAAGGTGAAGGAGACAGATAATTAATGCAATGAAATGATAATGAAAGAATTTGTTGAATGGTTTAGTTGATAGAAAGCTGAAGGCCCCAGTTTAAAGCTACCAATGTGATGTCCTTCAAAATCTCATATACTCCCTGGAATATTCAGTTAGATTAGAATAATCAATCAACATCTTCATGGAACAATAGGATATTCCGTCAGAATTTTTAGAAATAGTACGTGTGTCGCTTTAAATACATGTGCCTCTGTTAGAAGACAAGATAGTTAATCACTTATTTTTAATCCTTAATAATAATAATAATAATAATAATAATAATAATAATAATAATAATAATAATAATAATAATAATAATAATAATAATATAGGAAGGAGTAACCTAGAGCCACCAAATATGACACACACACACAGATATTCACCAGACCTAATTCTGTACGAAGTCCTTTTTTCGATTTTCACCTCGAAGGTCGAGTTTAGGAGGCCAGTGAAAATGTATGCAAAAACGTATGTGCGTTTCGTCGCAGTTTCTAGAAGATATACTAAAGACCTAAGCTGTATTGAACCTAAGCAACACAGAACCTAAAAATCAACTAGTAGCAGAAGCTGTAAACGGCATAAACCCTAAAATCTCTTCTGGCTCTACCGTCGCGTTCATGTCAAGAATACTATAGAAGCAGTACGAATAGGTAGCGAATGCCTGCCATGTCTTATCGAATATTTAAGCTTGTAAATTGTAGCAGAGGTACTCACAGAGGTGAATGGATTATAACTCACAATGCGTTACTGAAATTTTAGGAGAACTTTTAAAGGCAACGTTATTGAAATTAATGAGAAACTTAAAAACATATTTAAAATAAATATAGTTAATACAAGAATAACACTTTTAGTCAAGGCCGCACCCAGGTTGGGAGGGAAGGGGTTATATTTAAGTTCGAGCTATTGAATCGGTTTAGAATCAATAGCTGATGAGTTTCTGTGTTTTCGTTCTTATGCACCTCCGTGTTTACGAGGGACGAAGGAAACCTACAATTAACATGGGCTCCAAACTACGACGGGGCTTCAATCTTGTACAAAATCAACCTTTACAGTATAGGCTATTCTCCACTACATTATCTCACCTTCAACAGAGCTGGATAATACTGTAGGACTATGTCACCGGCTCCAGCAGCAGTAATTGCTGCTTCAAGGGAACATATGAAGTGAATTTAGGGACACAACATGTACCAAAGGAGATGGCTACCTTGGTTTGCAGCATAGCAAAGTGCACGAGAATCGTATTCTAGTGGAAAACTTATTTTTAATTTCCGGAAGACGTTTAGCTAACTTTAGTCCCAACTAGTAGGAGTACTTCTTAAGCTTCCAAGAAAACGCGTGCCTTGTTTTATGATCTATAATTGTTTATATGTACAGGGTGTCTCAAATGTCCCCTGACATAGAGCAACTATTATTATCAGAGTTACAATAAAATGTAAGAGGGGAAACCGTCTACAAATATGATGTTTTCAATCTAAAGTGAAGGATTTTTTTTTTTTAATCGGGCGAGCCGTTTGGGCTGTACACTCTTTATGAGCCCAATGTTAAATGAAAATGCAACATTGCCATTTACCTGGACCCATAACATAAGTAAATGAAGTTACTGTTTGAAATGGGGACTGACCATCGACATGTTAGCGCAAGACAGTAATTTCATTCACTTGTGTTGTGGGTCCAGATAAATGGCAACGCTACATTTTCATTTGACATCGGGTGCATAAAGAATGTACAGCCCAAACGGCTCGCCCGATTAAAAAAAAAAAAAAATCTTCACTTTAGATTGAAAACGTCATACTAGGAGACGGTTTCCCTTCTTACATTTTGTTGTAACTCTGATAATACAGTGTGACAGAGTTACCCTATGTCAAGAGACTTTTGAGACGCCCTATATAGGACATATATATAAAACGAAAGTTAACGGTGCAATATGATTTAAAAGTTGGGATGAAATTCGCTTGTTGTCTTTAAGTGAAGTTCATCAATAACAGTAGGATCCATTGGAAAGGCTGAAAGAAAACATACACAATATTTCTTAATCATTGTTAACCTGCTTTACGAGACGCCGTGAATCACTCCTCTTCCCTCTAACTATAACACTGAACAATAGCTTTCAGTTTTACGTCCCATGGTTATGCTATGTAGGCTAAAAGAGACGGTAATGATGAGAATGCATGGAATGGTGGAATGAAGTGGGAGGAAACGGAAGAACTTCGTCAAAATTGACGCACACCGTGTTTGTCCACCACAAAGCCCACTTGGTGCGAGCTGGGATCGAACCACAGACCACACGCCCTGGAGATTAATGCTCTACCACTGAGCTACTTCTGTACCCAACTGAAAGTATATATTTATTCCACAATGAAGAGAACAATATTCTATCTAAAAGTTATTCCGTTCGATAAATAACACTTTCTATTGATTTATTTTACTAATAAAGAGAGATTCGTATTTCGGAAGGCACAGTCTATTGACAAGTTCAATCTGTGTTAAAAAAAAAAAAAAATATATATATATATATATATATATATATATATATATATTCTCTCTCAGTGAAGTTTTGATTATCTCTTTATGAAGTTAATTTTTATTTTATTGGCGGTGTTTATATTTTAAAATAAACTGCATGTAGACTTTTTTTTTAAAGTTCATTCTTTCATTAAAGTATGTTATTTTATATAATTCAGATATAACTGCAGAATAATAATAGTTTTAGTATTAAGCTGTTACCGTTGGAATTAATTACTGTAAAATTGTAGCAATTACTGTACTATCGCAATTCTATGTGATGGCGGCAAATTTCAGAACTAAAGCACGTGAATGGAACAGGCACAATTCCGAAGGAGCACAAGAGTTAAACCTAAACGACATAACTCCTAAACGACAGAACACATACAATCTTCTGAACGTTACCTGCCTACCTATGTTAGGATAAGAAGGGTAGATCTTGACTTCGGGCAAAACATTGAAACATACATATTCCTTCTTGTGCTTTGTCCCCATCACCTTCATGAGAATGACGGAATGATAGGTCGATTTCATCCGCATCCGAACACAGACAACATAAGCTGAGTTAACTTACCAAGTTATAATTAATTAATTAAGCACATAAATAACAATTAAAGGAACAAAATAGGCTTACAGGACAGAAACTATGGTTTGGTGACCTCTTATTCGGAAAGTCAGTCTTCAAGGACGAAATACTGACACATTCTTCAATTCAATAACATGGATGCACGTTACTTCTACCATCTCGTGTCGAATACCCAAAGAACTGGGCGTTATCTCAACATTCCGTAGAAGCTCCTAACATAGGCTACGGCGCCATTTTTTCGTGTGGGAATTCCATCCTGCGGCTGCCGTTGAATGAGTAATCCACACGCGTGCATTCACTGTTTTTCCAGTCACACTGACCCCTCAGCCGATGCATTCGAAGTGCCAATAGAGAGTGAAAGAAGTTCCATAATGTTGAAGCAATCGATAGAGGTAAAGAACACACCCTAAGGAGTGGAGATGCATTAAGTTTTGTTTTTATTAATAGTACCTCGCAGTCTTTCTCCTTCCTCTGGTAGCTTCAACAACCATGGATCCTGCAATCAGTTAGGAAACTGAGTTTTTATCATGATTTAATTCAGCTGCCTTCAGCAAATCTTCTACAATACTACTCCTAAACTAAGAGTATGCAGATTTCAACCTCAGATTTCTGAAACTTGCTTCTCAGTGGTAAGTCCTTTGGACGCTAAAATAGCATACTTAGAAAGAAATCACATCTCTTTCTTTTCCTCTTGCTGCAGTCTGAATATTGAAATAAACTTTAAAAATAAACCATCTACAAGCGAAATTCGTATTTGGTTCCTTCAAATAAAGTGTTAATCTTTCAAGATAATTTATTTATTTATTTATTTTTACCATAGTCCACTGTTAGGTTGCCAAAGTTGGATTTATTGATATAATTTTTAGCTGTTGATTCGACTTCAGTTTTTAAGAAGTTTAGTTTACCATAAACTCTGTCTGTCCGTGTATTCGTCTGGGAGGCACAGCATTTCAAGAACTATTTGCTGGATCACCGCTAGTTTTGGCCAGGATGTAGATGGTCCAAATTTAGGAATCAACGTAGTTGATAGAGGTAATCCGTTCAGTTGATCCCAGGATACGGGCAACAAAAAATTGGTTCCCCATATATTGTTATGGGAGTTATTGATATCATCCTAGCTTGATAGACTACCCGCAGTACTGTTGGGATTAACTGGTTAGTATAATACTCAGGATGTTAAATACTACTTTTTCCATGAAATACAACGCGAAAATGAAATGAAATTCTACTCGACAACTCTAAATATAAATATTTATAAATAAATAAACAAATAAAGGCTATCAGGAGTATTTTATAATAAAATATATTTATATAAACTACTAGAATTGTTATAATCTTCACCTTATTAAATCATAATGATATATATCTGTTTGAGATTCTTAACTATAGTGTGTAATACCTGCTATTAAAATCATTTTTATGCATTACACATTACTTTCTTCATCCATTGATTTAGTCCTTGAATTGTAATTTACACTTAGGTTTCTAACACAAGAAAATGTAAATCCTTCAAAGAGTCTGAAATCAACTTAAATATTATATTAGGCTTTTTCTTCTTTTTCTTTTTTTACTTCTTATTACAACTCGTATAATAAACACACTTTCTATTAAGTAATTTTTTTTACGAAGTGAAAAACGTGAATGTAATTTTAGTTTTTTTTTTCTTTTTAATTATAATTATTTCTTATCTTAAACGCAATAACACGGTCAAAAGAAAAAGAAAGCAAAATTACTTGAAACAATTTATTTTACAAAGGTGTGTATATGCATTGGATAATTACAAAATAATAAATGTAATATATAATATTTTTGACGAAGTGTTGATACTTGTGTGAATTATATAGCCATGTCACGAAGAGAAAATACTCGTCAGCGTTAACAACACTGTCAGTTGCTCTTTTCTACCGTCTTTACTGTTGTGGATTTTTTTTTTTTTTAAAGTTCTGTCTATTTAGATATATCTTTAAAGCTGTCACTTTGTAATTGACACCTCCTAAAACAAAACCCGTTAAATTGCATATCGAGAACGATTGGTGCGTCAGATACATGATTTTCTTCTAAACTTTTTTTTTTTATTATTATTATTTCTCAGAGAAAAATGAAAATATATTATTGTTATCTATATCGCCTTGTATCAAGACAAAGAATTAGGAATATTTCACACATTTCTCACTAGAAAGTGGGGTAACAAGTTAATATCGTACCTGTATGCATGTATTTAAAAATGAGTGCATCTTTGTTTCTGTCCCACATAGAAACCCACACCGTTGTTTTCGGATACTTCTAGGTAATTACATCAAAGTGATCATAGGCCAATTAGACTTTTTTGTGTGCATTCTAAGGAGGGAAATTGGGTTCAAAGGGAAGAAGTTGGTTGAAAAGTTCTGCCAGAAACAGAGTATCTTACAATCTCCTTAAGAGTCTTCATCCCGGCGAAATTAAAATACCGCTAATTTTACAGAATTTATGTGATATCTTCAAATAGATAAAAGATAATCGAAATGTGGAACAAGAACGCCCTAGACAATATTATTTTACATGAGAAACCGTTATCACGACTCACTTATCTGCTTTCGATTTCGAGCCATTTTGAAAATCGGCATTTATTTTCGCGTTTCTAAACAGCTGAAAACGGAAAGCCACTAGGTGACTTGTGATAACGGTACCTCACGCAAAATAATATTGTCTAGGACGCTCTTGTTCCACATTTCAATTATCTTTTATCTATTTCAAGATATCACATAATTACTGTAAAATTAGCGGTATTTTAATTTCGTCGGTATGAAGACTCTTAAGTTAGGAGATGGTATACAAACTCATCAAAAATAATTGGAAATTAATTTTGGGAACGTAGCACTTGGATGGGTCGAGCTGGGTCATTATCATTTCGCTGTCATTGAAATACTCATCCTAACGGAAAAAGTGAGTTCAAATATATCATTGTCTCTCATCACGGAAGAACGACTCAACCGTTCGAAATGAATTTTGGAAAATAGTTAACATTTGCGTTGAGGGGAGCGTATCATAATTGAGATACATATCCTAAGGGGATTTCAAATATACCTTTTTAAAATTATTTTCTATTCACCTTTTATTCGCGTGCGAAGGCAAGGCATTTCAGTATAATCTGCTGCTAATAACGTACGGTATAACCGTATGCATGTTCCTAAAATATATTGTGCCTATTGGAAAAAAGTTTATATATATATATATAATATAAATTTGAATTCCCACTTTTCTCGGCTAACTTTTTCTAGAAACATTCAATGTATTTGCAAATTTGAGTTTCGAAAGTTTCGATACTATTTATAAATGTCATTTAAATGTTACTTACTGCAAGATTTGGTTGCTGTAGGTCTATAAAAATCGAGATATCTTATATGGTAACCATGATGGTTAAAAAAAAAAGTACGTATATCAAAATGGAGTAATAACTAAAGATTTGTCTAATGCGTGGGATGAGAGTCCTTGAGTTTTTGGAGTAATTTATGTTTATTTCGTGGCCAGACGAAGGAGAAAGTATGCATTTTATGGAAACTCTCCATACATGGTATAGAGTAGCGTCTAGACACGACATTGGAATTAGGTTGAACCGTATGACGATGCCATGACACTGCGACAATGGACAAATGTACTTGTTTGTTTGCAAAAGTAATTGTGATGACGTAAAAAGCTGATCGAGCGAGGATTTTTATTGCTGGTGGTTTTATGATAGTTGACTTTGCATAAAATTTAATATCCAATCTTCTTATGTCTAAAACGATAGCTGTGGTGGAATATTGTAACTTAACTTTTAGAAAAATGAAATTGATTCTATGAGCTTTAAAGAATGAAATTGATTCTATGGGCTTAATCAATGTCACATTGCCGTATGTTATAATGCAGATTTTTTTTTTTTTTTTTAAAAAAAAGAACTAGCTATGAAAAAGTGTTTATGTATTAGGTCAATCGTGTTATTTTTGACGTTAGCAAAGTCACCCTCACCCCGACAAACTCGACTCATTTTTTTTCAATTTAGCGTTGTCTCAGTTTTATTTTAAGTAATTAATTTTACATGTAATCGTAATCAAGACAAACTACTTAATTTTATAATTCTTCCTTTGACCATTGTAGACACAATTTTAAAACATGATCATTATTTTAAATTGGCTTATGGTTCGCTTAAAACAAAAGAAGATCAAAGAATTAGTGGAATTTCCACTGGGAAACAGTGGCCGGGATCACTCCAATCGACAGTGGTCGTGAGAATTATTTAACTAGACAAACCATTAGCCTCTGATTCAGAAATCAATTCATTTTGTATAGATAATATAAAATTTTCGCAAAAATCTTAACAAGGTGGGGTCGGTCATTGTTGATCTTGCGAATTAATACAAACTTTTTGAATGAATGAAGGGAAGGAAGGTAGTGGTGGGCAGATGTAGGACAATATCTCAACAGCCATTAACCTCAATACATGACAATCAAGTTGAACAGCATTCAGAAGATATTTTTTTCTTCTTTACTTCTAAATTCTTCATTTATATTACTATTTAAATATCTATAGCTATACATTATACATACACATGCGTCATAAATACCGTTTTCCCAAGAACATCAAACAGACAGACGTATATTTTCACTTAAGTATCTTGTGGCCGTACAGACAGACGCGCTTGCTAAGGGAGAACTGGGAGGTAAGCAATCTTTCACAATCATTGGTGTAGTTGCATGTTCTCTATATGAATGCTATGGAAAGGAGAAAAAGAAAAAGAATACTAGGTGTGGTCGGCTCCTACACATACTCCATTAGTGTTTTATCAGCAAAGGTGGTTGGTTAGTTGGTAGTGGAGATGCTTTTTTTTTCAGTTGCCATACAACAACGGAAACAGTTTCCATTATGTGAAAGTTAAATTTTCTCAATTGAATATAATGTGCGCACTTCCTATCACGAACTACGGTGGTTCATGTCAGAGTAGATTATTATGTGCATTATGCCTTTAGACACACAAAAGAAAGCTTATCTCAATTTCGGGGCGTTGTTACGTAAAATGCCTTGACAACTGAAGAATCCTGAAGTTATCTTGATCCAGATCTTACGTAATGTAGTACTTTAATTTTTTTTCTCCTTTCATCCATCCATGCATTTCTATTGCTTTGGGTTTCAGGATTTAAATCTTTTAAAAGGTATCGATGTTCTAATATACCAACCATTCTAGATCATTCTTCATTTTAAGAAGTATAAATTACTTTCAAGACAATCTTGGGCTCGGTTTCATACGAATGTTAAAGAAGTGTTTGCTCACCACATACGAAGATGTACAGAGAAAAAAATGTAGGTTGTGTACGTAAAAACTTAGGTTACATACGTAAATCCTGTAGTTTTTGGACTTAAGGGTCTTCACTACAGCGAAATTAAACTACCGCTAATTTTAGAGTTTTTCTGTAATATCTTCAAAACAAATAAAACCATTCGAAAAACAGGAACGTAGTGAACTAGACAAGACAATTTTGCATGTGATACCGTTATCAAAACTCACCTGTCTGCTTTCAATTTGCAACTGTATATAGATTAAGCATTTTTTTTGCGGGTTCTGTAAATAGCGGCATATCAAAAGCAGATAGGTGAGTTGTGGTAAAGGTATCACATGCAAAATCGTATTGTCTAGTTCACTATGTTCCTGTTTTTCGAATATTTTTATTTGTTTTGAAGATATTACAGAAAAACTCTAAAATTAGCGGTAGTTTAATTTTACTGTAGTGAAGAACCTTAATGCACGACTATAGGTAACATCCTGCAGCAAACGCATGTTTTATAATACTTTCCGTATAAGTGTTACATCTATACGTACTTCCCGTATAAGTGTTCCATCTATGCGTATTTTTCGTATGAAAGAGAGAACTGTATATAGGTAATAAGGATATCACATACAGATGGACGTATGTGACGTATAGCGGACGTATGTAACATACATATACGTATCTAATATACTGAAGACTGTTAGATGTCAGACATCCTGCAGCGACATGATGTAACATTAAAGCGGGAAAAAGGCAGTACGTATGTAGCATATGGATAACGTATAGTTCGTGCAGATTTCCGTAGTAAACATATCGATCCCGTATATTAGTACAATGTACCACTATCCAGATAATGGATTTTTTTCTCAGTGCTGCGTACCAATCAATCCCGAACTGCAAATATTACATATACAAAATTCCACATCATCTTTGAGTTATGAGAATAGATTTTCTTGTTAAAATCTGAATAGCTTGTTTTTGTTAATTCTTACGCCAATATTTCTTCTAGTGTTAGTCATTTAGTCTAAGGACTGGAATCTAAATTATACTCCTTAGCGCTAGAACGCATGAAGGGAGCTGTGCCTGTACAGATGAATGATGTGTAATCACCATTTACTTCTAGTTTTGGCCAGAGTTCAAGTACTTGTAGCTTACTAGTTCTCGCGATAGTGGGTCACACATCGAAAATTTAGTGATTGTGACGGGAATCAAACACAAACCACATGGTAATCGGATCTCTTTTTATTTTAGGAACGATCAAGTACAGTACAAGCTTTCGTGGGATAGAAGAATAATTAAAATTTCATTCTAAAAATAATGTCAATTTGTTAAGACTTACTCGTAGATAATAGGTCTAATAGCAAATAGTAATACACTATTTTTAATAAATCCTAATCATAAAAAGAAAAAGTGTCAATTTGTCACATTATCCTGGAATGGTGTAAAACCCTGCTGAAAATACTTGTAATGTTGATTATAGAAAGACAAGAGGTAGAACGAAAATTCCTTACAATAAATGGCTAACATCTAGTGCGTCACGGTAACTCTAATGGTAAACAGTCACGCTAATAGAAGTCGCTATGTGTGCTAATACTTCTCCTGCCTGATACTGATAGATGTCTCTACCTGTAGGTTTGTTATGTATAAAGAAGTCTTTGAATAATTGCATACAATTAAAATTGAAAAATTAAATAATTGCTTATGGTAGTTTGGGGTGGTTGGGCAAATTCAATAATATATATATATATATATATATAGATATATATATATATATATATATATATATATATATATATATATATATATATATATAAGTAAAAATTATAAAGAATTGGGGCTAGAGTATTTTAACCTACAATGTACAGTGGTCCGAAATCTTGGACGCAGCATCTAGTTATAGTAAATGCAATACATGTAAATTGTAATATATGCAATAACAAAATTACTTTCTTTTCTTGATCATTACAATAGGAGTCCATCTATACGTTACATGTAGTTATATGCAATATCCAAATAAATATATGAACTCTTTTTATGTTATAATCCCAATCTTAGATAAATATAGCTTTTTCTCGTGCAGTAGTCACAATGCCGCACTAGTTTACATGACTTGAAGAATGCTTACTTAATATTTTTTGTTCTTGGTTATTCATTTACGCCTGAAGACAATAATGTGAAAGACGTAGGAAAGAATAAGGAATTTGTTATGGTAGGTTGTGGATGAAGAATGTGGGAATGGAAAAAAAAAAAAAGAAATAGAAATGAATTGGCCTTTAGAGATGCAGTCGTATATGCTATTATTGGAACATTAAACTAAGAACAGGTATGACGTAACTCTATTTAGCTATTGAGCGTGATGCTTGATAACTATAATATAATTTTCGGTTGTAATATGGATGAAACGATAAATTGAAGAAGGGAGGAAAATTTATAGCCATCCATTGCTGTGGGCTTCACTTCTTCTTGAAATGTTAACGCGTCACCCTCATTAAATCCGTTAGACCCATCTATAAATCTTTTTATTCTTCTTTTTTACTGCTACAGCTGACAGAGAGAGAGAGAGAGAGAGAGACGTGACAAAATTATTGCGTTGACAATTTCTCTACAGTACCAGCATCATCTGTCTGTGTTGTCAGATTCGCCAACTGAAATGTTACGAATTACCAAGATCAAATAGAGAAAGTGACATAACATTTACTTTTTGTGCTCGCATATTAGCTTGTCCAACATTGGCGTAATCACAGCAGTGTACTCCAAATGCAGTATTCAATTTTAGCGTCCCCGGTCATGTTCTTTAGGGTAAATGAGACGGGTGATTAATGTAAGTGAATGATGATGAAATACTTGGTGGAATGATGATGTGGGAAGTAACAATAGAGACTGGTGAAAACTCACGGGAAAAGTTACCATAAACTGGACTGGGATCGAACCAGAGACCCTTTGATCAGAGGGAACTCTCTGCCGCATGAGATATCGTGCCCTCGGCGTACATAAAGGTTCTTTATACGGCGAACAGTAAACACGGCGACTTTTATTAATTGCTAAATGCATTAGCAGATTATTGTAACTTATTTGTTAGTTGCCCACCTTTCAGGAGATGAACATCTCTTGGAACCAGGGGTAAAGTGAGGAGGAACACAGGGGACGCCGTCCCCCACCTCAAAAAAAATATGTATGGCGTCCCCCAGTTCCTAAAAAAAATTACAATCGCCAAAAATAGGCAGGAGGAACGGCGTTGCGCAATGCCTCTACCTACCGTCCCCACCTTTTCAGATCCACTTTTATCTCTGCTTGGAACTAACTGGTAGACAACTTCTCAATACTGTCTTTATATCCTAAATTATCATATAGATCTGTTTCTCTCTATTAAATTAAAACTATTACTGTTAACGAAAGAAAGAAAGAGTTAAACAGAGTATGCGTTTTGTATACCACTTTTAAAAAAACTAAGTAATAGTGCACAATTTTGTAGATAGTAGGAAGAAACTTAGATATACGAATAAGGGATTCGGTCGTAGCTTAAATTAGATAACATTAATAAACCATAGATGGAAATAATAGATAGAAATCTATACGATTGTCAAGAAATCATGTGTAAAATCTATTAGTTAGTAACAAATTGAATTTTAATGAATTAAATGACATGTATTAAATATTTATAACAATTTATAAACTCTATAATTTATGAGGTTTTCGTAGTTTCACAACATCAGTACAAATTCAATGATAGAATTACTCGTAGTGAAGTCGATTTAACCTGGTAGCTTCGAAGCTACTTTGAAGCACGTTTTAAGAAATGTATTATCAATTAGAATGATATAAAAGTGTAGTTAAGACTTCTCATTCGCTTCAAGGCCCTGATGCATCACCAAGTTCTACTTAGATGTCACCTCCAAAAATGGTATCTGCTTTTAAACTGTCTCATAGGGTTTGCCTTTCAATGACGACTCCTTACTGCACGTCCTTGATCAAAACTTATTGTTCTATAATCTACACACTTTATTTGTACACGTTTTTAGTGGAACACTGTGGCTCAGTGGTAAACTCTTAACTCTGCTGCAAGGGATCTCCGGTTCGATCCGAGGTCATGGAGTTTGTTGGTCATAGTTGGAGGTCATGGTTGGCGAACAACATCGTATACGTGGATTTTCTCAGCTGTCATTTTCTTCCATATTCTCATTCTGTCGATTCTTTTACCATAATTAGCTTCCATTATTGTATCTGTCTCAATCTATCTTCATTAGCTTACAGAGTACAATTGTGGGACGTAAAACTGAAAGAATATTGAAGTGTGCAGATTGTTAGTTGCTATCTGTTTTACAATTTCCATATTCTGTCTTCTTACTAAAAGTTCAATGACTCATTTTGAGTCATGATTCCCTATTGTGGTTTTAACATTCTGTGGTTGTGGCTTATAAGCTAAATAATATTACGAATGTAAATGTCCAGTACCGTTGGGAATGGAAGATAGATTTATTCCTGGAAATCCACGTATACATTTGTATGACAGAAATCACAGACCTATGTTGGATACAAACTGGGATTGAAAATAGTTGAGTTTTACGTCCCACGGTTATGCCGGTTAGGCTAAAGGAGACGGTGATGATGAGTAATGAATGAAATGGTGGAATGAAGAAAGTGGGAGGAAACGGAAGTACCCGAGAAAACCACGCACACGGTGTTTGTCCACCACAAAGTTCACTTGGCGGAGGCTGGGATCAAACCCGGGACCCCAAGCACCAGAGGTGAACACTCTACCACTGAGCCACCGCGGCCCAAACAGGGATTGAATTGGGACTTGTGCATTAGGTATCAGCGCTCTACGGTGGTCTCTAAATTATTTTTTGGACCTGCTGCATTGAAGAATACTTCATTAGTAGAAGAAAGTATTAGAACTTGCTATATAACATAAGAAGAGCGAATTTATGTTTTTCCTTATGTTAAAAAATAGAAATAAACCAAGAGTGTGCGATAAACATTTGAAGTTTAACGAATTAAATATTTTTTTAGTAGAATTATTTTTAATTATTGTTTTATATGTTGAAAGTTAATACAGTTATTAGTTTTAATATTCTCTTTTTTATGTTATAATGAAAAATCTATGTTTTCTCTTTATTATGGATAAAGAAGTTTATATAATTCGATTTTCAACCATATGTTGCAAAAAATTATTTTATTTTCATATAAGTTTACTTATAAAACCCACATGTTATAAATAAAGCAACAGTAGTAGAGCGCTAAAACTGATTTTCCTCGTACTATTATTTATTTCAATAAACACAATATTATATAAAATTACATATATATATATATATATATATATATATATATATATATATATATATATATATATATATATATATATATATATATATATATATATAATACTCTTTTCCATTTTCATTGCGTTAAAATTGATATAGTTACTTCAGCTTGTTTATAAAACAAAGCTAGTTTGTTTTGCTTCAGTCATTAATGCCCAGGTGCAATGGAGTATGGTAGTTGTGGTGCTGGTATAAAATGATTTTGCGCAACATCTGATTATGATTAATGAGCCCTTGTCTGCCATACTTTGAAAATAAAAGGAAAGAAAAAAATCCTTATGTTGTTTATGATTCGGTGTCTGCATTGAAGTTTACTGTCACGAAGACGATTTCTATACATTAAAAAAAAAAAAAAAAAAAAATTGATCGTGATACGAAAGGAAAAGTAGTGTACCATTAACAATACAGAAACGAAACGTAAACATTATTAAATGTAAGCTATACCAACTTGTACCAGCATTTTACTACAACTATGCATTTGTAAGGCAAAGGAAAATGCATATCTTAATCAATATAACTTAACTTTGAGAGTACTTTTATACTCAGTGAGGTAGGTCGGTCGAAATATTCTTGGTTAATATTTTAAAAAAAATCTCTGTATTGAAATCTTACCAGATGAATGCAGCGAGTATCGCTTTAATATGTGTTGAAGAATACTTTCCAAGAGGTAATTCTAGACTTAGACAGCACAGTTTTGTTATAAAAGTTTTTGCTGCAAAGTGTAGAGATCGAGTCCGAAGTAGTAGCGTACCCAGAAATTCGTCAATGGGAAAGGGGTTCAACCTCCCAAGTTCATATATATTTTCAGGCGTTTATGGGGAAGGATCCAATGGGGAAGGATTAAACCCCAAAAACCCCTCTTGCATATGCCACTGGTCTGAAGTTTCCAGACGTTTTTCCTGATTGAGGTTTTTCCAGGGTTTTATTCGATCAGATGGATGTTGGGATCGTATATTTGAATTGATTATTGCAGAAAGAACCAGAATCTATTTTTTAAATGAAATTAATTTATGAATATTTTTCCAGTTGTCTAGGGGTGTACGCAACTTTCTGTGTAGAAAAGACTGGAGTCGAAGGTTTCACATTTTAAACGCCTTTCAGGTTGAATGTAGAAAGATGACCATTGAATGTACACCTCAAAGTTACACAAAATAGATTCAGGTTCTTTCTATAATCATTGATTCATTTATATTCAGACTCATTCCGATAATTTTTCCTAAACTTCCTTCCTACCAACCACTGTTACTATAAGATGATCTCATGTCTCTATCTGTAATTTCCTTAAATATATCAACTCTTTTGTTGTTTTGAGGCCGTGGAGGCTCAGTGGTACAATGCTCACCTCTGGTACGAGTAGTATGTGATTCGATTTCAGACCATGTGAATTTCTGGTAGACATCATGTGTATGGATTTCCCCTTCATTTTTCTGTTTCTTCCGACATTCTGATTCCACAATTGTTGTAATCATTTCTCGTTTCCTTTAGACTAAGCCCATAACCGTTGGATGTGTTCCTTTGTCTTATGTTTATTAAAGGTATAAATATGAAAACACTTCAGACGAGTTTCTAAAGAGTTCCTCAGAATGGAAGTACGTGTGTAATTCATCCATTTCACTGCGAGGAGATATCTGAATATACCGTGAGTGGCTAAAGCTATAATGAGCTAGAGAATTGAAATTCAACCAATTAAATAAATTAGTTTCAAGAACATTTAAAGTTTTCAAGAATATTTTCCACCCAAAGAAAGTTGGAGTTAGCAATGATTTACCTTGCTCTTTGAATCGCGTGATTACGCAGGACTGACTACATCGTCCTTCTATCCTCAACAATACATTAGTTGAGGTTTTGTCCTTGCATAAAATTTTGCCGTTAGTTTGTGTTTAGCTGACTGTAATTGTTCCCTTGTGTTTAGACTTCAATGAGACAGCGAAATTAGCTCTGCAGTTTCAAAATTCCCAAAACTGGATAATGAAATTGGTTGATTTGATTTTTAATTTATAACCCCTTTCAGCAGCAAGGCTGTATGAGACGTGGATCTACAGCTTAACATGTATTCCGAATCGCATGATCTTCCGTCGGGATTCGAACCTGGGTTTCTCACGGCAAGATAATACAATTAGTAAAGACAATGTACATATAGTTCTCATTAAAGACACTTTTGATCAAAAATGTATCCTTGTTAATCAAAAATGTATTTTGTAATGGTATCTTTGATTCCCTTTGTGGTAGTCAATTTAGTCCACTGCATGTACTTAAATTATTTTCTCGATTTGCTGTAGAACAATATCCGATATAACTGTCCGTTATGCACTATTTTTTAAAGAATATAAAATAAGCATAAGAATATAATATTATATATATATATAATGTGTGTGTGTGTGTGTGTGTGTGTGTGTGTGTGTATGCATTAGACACACTAAAGCATATGATACATCTAAATAATTATTAAGGACTTAGATTGCACAAAATCTTAGTTCTGAACCTTAACAAGACCGTGATCTGACAAACTTCGCCGAACAAGTTCTGTCATTCCATAAGATAAAGTTCGATGCTAGTATAAAAGTTAAGTTTACCTCCTTTTCGAGACAGACCATGATCTAAGGGCTGACTGTGTGGAGGTAAAAACTTCAGCACTCATGGAGGTGAGGGAGTCTACACCATGCTCGAGCCCCTTTACTTCCCAGGTGCTGCTCCAGACACACATTTTAAAGAGATTAAGTTAACCTCAAACAGACGTTGGAATAAGGATAGAGCGAGGAAAATTTCTCATTCCCACCGAGGATTGATCCCTCGCCGCCCAGTTGACAAAGTAAACGCCTAACCGACATACACTATTGCGGTTCTTCGATGTTAAACCATTAATACATACTAAAACTGTTAGGGTTAATACTTCTACTACTTATCCGTTAAGATAGGTGCAAAACTACAGAACGGTACTATAATTCTATGGCAACTAATCGTCTGTAAGCATCAACGTATGAAAAGCGATCTCAAAACTCAGTTTATTACATATGTCGCGATTACAGAACTTAAGTTTAGGTTTAAATTAAAATCAAAACGCCTAAAGATATATCCGTTACTACTTCGATGTCCATTCATTCATATTCAAATATTTCAGGAGAAGTAAGAAAAAATCAAAGATTAAGGGGAACGGATATAAACTACCAGACAATCTTAATACGCCAGGTTTTAAACCTGTTCTTACACAACAATTGCGCATGCATATTTCTAACATAAAGTAACTATTTGAGGCAATTTTTTAACGCCAGTGTCGTAAGCGATTTGTTTATGTTTAAAACACTGTCCTTCAAGCATCCATATGTGCATTCAGCTGAGAAGTTATTGAAAAGATATCTTTCGACGATAAGCGAAGATATCTTTGGTGTATATTTTTCGCGGCACAGGAAGTAGAAAAGAACGAAGCTCCATGAATTGTAAATTATAATTTATAGTTATTTGCGTTTCCTCAGAGCCTCTGTATCTGTTGAACTTCTCGTCTCTAGGTAAATTACACAGCACGAGCTGGCAAAATGGGTTTGGTGATTGCACGCCCTGGCAGTAAAAATACGAGAAATTAATCGCTTTAAAGTGATTTGCGTCAGAAACAGGAAAAGATATGGAGAATGAATGAGCGAGAACCCGATGCTTTGAAGGTCACGCAATTTGGTACCTGTCTTTACTGGCATTTGTTGTAAGTTGAAGGCCAAGTCTAAGCCCTATCTTCTTGACCACATCACATTCAGATACCCACACATGCTATTAATTTTCAAATCCAAGAGGACAGTTGTTTCGATTGCAGTTCCATATCTGAATGAATCTTATTTAATTTCTGAAATACGACGATTACTACCTATAACTTCTTGTACAGTCCAATTTACATGAGAACAATATGGGTACTTTATATATTTAAAATACATTTGGTAGTTGCGTTCATTTTGCATGTTATAACCTGCATGAGCATGTTTCCTATTACCCAGTCCCGCTTTCATTCCAAATCCAACTGAGCTCTGCGTGAGTTCTAAAAATTCGCTTAAATATACAATACAGTGTATTTTAAATTTATCCACTTGTTTATTTATATTTGAGGAATTAGTTACTATTTTTTTTTAAATATCTTATAAAGATGCTTTAAAAAACCAGTTATATTAAAAAGGATACACAGAAATGTCTAAGTATGTATGTAGAACATAAGGATAATATTCGAATTATAACGTCTGAATTTTATAAAGAAAATACCAACATATAATTATTGTCTTGACAATTTAGATATTCATATTGGAGAGATTAGTCACGGTGGCGTAGTTAGAAAAACACGAAAGTACAAACTAGACAACTTCGGTTCGATTCCCGGCTTAGAAAGGAGTTATTCTTATTGCCCTAGTCAAATGTGAATCAGGTCACTTATTTTCGATAAATGAGTACTTAGGAAAACATGTGAAGTAAAAGCATTATGATGATGCTCCCTCCCCCCTCTCTGTGTCGAAAACCTTGAAATATGGAGCCTTCCCGCACATTAGCCATGTTACTGTCTAGAAAATTGTAGCTTTAAATGAGATCAAATTACTTACAATGTTAGCATGCCAAAGTACTGATAACCAAACCACAAGGAAGGAAGAATAATTTGTAACCTGATCGGTGCGGTGACCCATGACAAAATAATAACTAACGGCTTTTACTAACCAGTATAATCACAGAAAACGCAAATCCTCTTTAATGTCTTATACCAGTAGTTAGTTACATAGGTTAAAAAAATGGCTTTTACCAGATTTGAAGGGAAAGGCTTTCTGTGAGGTGAAATATCGAAATTTATTATGTGGTGCAAACATATTTCAGGAAAGTTTTGAGTTGAATATCTCTTGATGTTGTCAATGTTAATACTGTATTAACAAATTGTATGCTTTCAAAAACTGGTCGTATTTCTATGATCCGCAGATAAAATACTATGGTATTATTAATTTTTCTTATTCTTTCTCTAATTATATCATTCACCTATACATAATTTCGACACTAACTGTACAGTTAGTTTCTATGACTAATGATGCTACTTTGGTACTTAGTAGGTGGTACCTTCAATAATAGTAATAATGAATATCGTTGAATTTCTAAAATCTCCCTCTTATAAGCAGATAATAGTCAAATTTGGTACAGTACATATATACCTCTTTGTAATATACTCGAGACGAATTAATCTTCAAAATACACATACAATGAAAATCAAAAAATATGAACATAAGAAAGAACAATGGAATATGAAAAACTAAAAATAGTACCAATAGTGATATTAAATAGTTAAGCAGTCCTCAGAACATGAAGAAAATGCGTTCAGAAAGCGCACAGAAGTATTATAGCGGACCCATGCAAAATAGAAGCATCCTACAAATCGTGTAATTTCAAAAACTAAAATTTACAGATTATATTTGGATAACTCTGCACATGATTGAAATACCCTACATATTAAAGAAACTTATTATTATTATTATTATTATTATTATTATTATTATTATTATTATTATTATTATTATTATTATTATTATTATTATTATTATTATTAATAACTAGCTCTAAACATATTTCATTTAATGAAAACTGGCACCATGGTTTAGATCATAAAGACTGTGAGAATGTATTTCAGAATTAATCGTTATCAGTAATCCTATTCTGTTTTACAACACCGCCGCCCATACATTAGGACGATTGTATATACTACAGATATGCCTATATAAAGAGATACATGTGACTTGAACATCAGAGCGAAAGAGAGAATGAGAGAAGAGCAAGAAGGGAGAGTTGTTGTTCTGTTGGTGGGCCAGGGGCCGTTATTTGGAGACTGAGTAAGCAGCCGAAGTGATCAGCACGTACTCGAATCGTGCAGCAGGAAAAACAATTGAAGGCATGCTTCCACTGAGGGAAGTGACCGATCAGCCAACAAAGCTTTTTCATGATAAAAGAAAAGGAAAGTTAAGGAGTTCAGCGAGAGAGTTTGGTGGGGATAGTCGCAGCTACAGCTATAAGGTGGTTCCTTTTCGCCAATCAAGAAAGACAATATAAAAAGCTTTCTGTTACTTTAATAAAGAGGAAATATAGAGAGAGAATATATGTAATATGTGTTTGTAATTAATAAATGTCGCCCTTGATTATTTCCTTTTCTATTAAACTAATAGAAATCTTGTAATATCACAAGCATCAAATAATTATGTATCATTTCGAATCATACAAATATGAAAATTTCTCGGTGATAGAGAGAATAAAAGTAGCTGAGGAATTCCAGAAAATAAAATGTTGACACAAGATAGATTATCGTTCGCTTGTAACATTCGAAAGATTCTAAAACGTTAGAGAAAGCACTTAGCGAGACTCGTGACTTTTCAATATTCACACCTACACGTATGACATATATACTGTAGTTCATTTCAAAACAGAATGTCCTGAGTTCCTGGAGATATTTCCAATACTCACGCGGTAGCATTTTCGTAATATTCTATTTGAGTACTAGAACACAGAGATTACTCGTGGATTTGCTAATTTCCTACGATCTTTTTCCCAATGAAAAGGCAGCTGCCTTCATGTGGATGTGTTCAAGGTAAAAGGTTTTCTTTTTCTTTTTGAATGAACTATACAGTTAACAATACAGTGTTGTTTTGTAATTTTTACAACTAAGAGGAATGGAAAAAATCTTTAAGTTTTACGTCCCATGGTTATGCCGGCAAGGCTAAAGGAGACGGTGATGATGAGAAATGGATGAAATGGTGGAATAAAGAAAGTGGGAGGAAACGGGAGAACTCCGAGAAAACCCACGCACGCCGTGGTTGTCCACCACGAAATTCACTTTGCGCGAGTTGGGATTGAACCAAGGACCCCAGGCACCAGAAGGGAACGCTCTACCACTGAGTCATTGCGGCTCCCTAAGAGGAATGAGATATGAATACTGTTCTTGTAGATGCATATTGACGCAGATCTATAGATTTTATCTACATGATATGTATAGCGAAAATAGGTAGTATAATTAGTTTGGACCTGAAGAATATTGTACGAGAAACTGTTAGAGGCTTTAGAACTGTGTGTGTGACAAGAATACAGGAAATTTTCTTGGTAAAGGGGAACCAAAGAGGAAGTATTAGGGATAGTGTGGTAGGAAAAAATAATGTTGGAATTAGTCGTAAAGAGAAAACAAACTACTTAGGGCATTGAAAAGAAAATGTACTGTAAGGAACATAATAGAAGGTATAGTGGAAAGATGAAAGAGAGAGATAAAAAGAAAGACTGCGGCGAAAAGATTAACAGAGAACCATATAGTATGAAACGTTTTCAGTTTGCGCCAACTGACCTGCCAGTGGTGTCATAATGCTTCTGTTGTCGATTGTGACATAACGAAATTTCAATTTCAACTATTTAGCACCTGCCTAATTTACAAATCTTGTTTAACACAAATCATAAATTCCTGTGATTATCTCGAAGGATTTGATCGATTTTGATTAAATTTTCACTGAATTGTTCAGAATAAACCAAAAGATCTTACATATTTACTGTATATCACTTTAAATATGGCTTCACTTGAATTGAAATTAAAATTCAGCCTATTTTAAAATCATAGAATAGAAAATCACTGAAATGTATGCAACCCATTTGACACATGACCGCGTTGGGTTGCATAACTTGTAGGAATGGATCCTTTACAAGAATTTTAATAAATTAAATTCTACACACCTAATAATTTTTTAAAAAATGAAACACTAGTATTCGCAATATTAGGAAGATGTGTTGCGCTCTTTTCCCGCAAGCCTTTATTTAGTGGTTATTGCCTGTTCAAACTCGATTTAAAGGTTCATTATTTTAATGTAACTTATATGGTTTATTCTGTTGATATATGTAGAATTTTTTTCACTAAAAAGAAATAACTTTTAGTAACAGAGTAAATTAAAGTTTATTCAACTACAATTCAGAGCTCTCCGCAGTGGATCAGTGGTGTGCATGGTGTTTCTGTTTCGATCCCAGCTCTCGCCAAGTGGACTTTGTGGTGGACAAACGCCGTGTGCGTGGATTTTCTCGGGTTCTCTCGTTTCCTCCCACTTTATTCATTCCGCCATTGCATTCATTTCTCATCACCGTCTCCTTTAGCCTAGTCGCCATAACTGATGACGTAAAACTGAAAGATTTAATTTCATTGATTTTTTTTTTCAATTCAGAGCTCGACTGTAATGCCGTCTCGTAATAAGTTGTGTAGATTTCATTTTACAACTTTAATTGTTTGCTACTTTAAGCTAAATTTAGATGTGAATAAAATTGCATATTCCATATAGTAATGTGAGTTTCTTGCTTTTTAATAAGGAATTGCTTTCAGTAAAGCTACATTTTCTATTTGACGTATAATATTTAAGGTGTAATATGGCTCAGTGTCGGACTACTAAGGTGTAATTACATGCAAGATCCATCATTAAAATATAGCATGAACTTGAGCTCATTATTACACGATCTAAAATAATCTTCTCTCTCTCTCTCTCTCTCTCTCTCTCTCTCTCTCTCTCTCTCTCTCTCTACCACTGACCAGTTCAGGCTCACGCCTCGTTCTACATGCAATCACTTTTTTCCTTTTCATTGCAGTAAATGAGTCATGAGTTTACGAAAAAAATCTATAAGAAAAGTCGAAATGTTTCAATCTCGATGTTGAATTTAAAAATTCGATCTTCTAAATTTATATATATTAGTGATGAGCGCAAGTGTCTTGGTCTTGCAGTTTTTGCAAGAGTCTTGCATACAAGACCCAGACCAAGACCAAGACTAGGAATCCTGATGCAAGACCAAGGGGTGCAAGACAAGGACCAAGACCAAGACCAAGACCAAGACTCTTGCGCAAGAGTCTTGCACAAGTACCGGCACAACTTGATTTTTTTATAGAATGTAAAAAAGAAGGAGATGGATTTCTTGGCTTCAGTAAAAATGCTGCAGGAGTGAATGTGGTCCCAGTAGTTTATGCAATCCGTGTGAGTCGATCTGTTTCTGTAGAATATAGTTACAGTGTGTCGTTTTCTGAATTGGTTGTTTGCGTTTTCTGTAGATATTGCTCGTTTTCAAGCCACACAGGTGTCATATTGCGCCATGTAAGCTTTTTTGATAGACTAACACCGTGTGCGTGGATTTTCTCGGCGTTTTTCCGTTTCCCCCTACTTTCTTCATGCCACCATTTCAGTCATTTCTCATCATCGCCGTATCCCTTAGCCTTGGTGCATAATCATGGGACGTTAAACTAGTTACTTCCATTTCATTTCAAAGTATATTAGTGATGTTCTTCTTCCAAAACTAAAGAGAAATGTAGTATTGAACATCGGTAATACCGTACACCATAGCTGTCGACTACATGCGTATGGTCTTGGCTCTGAGACTTAAGCATCCGTTGGAAATTTTTATTGTGTGCTCATAAAATTAATATCGAAATAACATTTTCATAACATTGACAAAAAATTTAGTGCATGTGACCGCAAGTTTTATTTCATGGGCGGATGCTTATACGTTGAATAATTGTTTATCAATATAACTTTTAGCCTCCTTAGGTATACGGCACATCGATGATTGAGCGATATAACATTATACTACAACAATAAATCTATATTATAAAATTGAAAGTGACTATGTTTGTGACTCCTAATCTCTTGAACCACCCTACCAATCTCGATCAAATTTTCAACATAGATGAGGTTTGAACCTAGGAGTGTTTTCATCATTTCACTTTGACGGTAAAACTTAGGGGAAGGGAGAAGGGGGAGTTATAAAACAATAAATAAAACTTAATAACTCTTGAACCAAACGACCAATCTCGATCAAATTTTAAACATAAAGGAGATTCAAGCCTGAAATGCTATTTGTCAGTTCACTTTGACGGAGGAACATAGGGGTGGAGAGAGGGGAGGAGGGGAGAGAAATATAAAAATCATCGAAAATGACCGATATCAGAGAGCGCTTTACTAATAGTAAAAAGTGACTGACTAACGAAATATATTATTATTTGTTAAGTTTAACCCAACAAAGTGGGTAATTGATGCTAATAATCCATATTCACAAGTGAGACTTCAAATAACTTGGTATTTGATGTCGTTATTTTATATTTCTAATACAGGTCAAAAGTATTTATATAAATTGAGTTTCCACAAAAGACAAAGACAGACAGTTGAGTCGTTTTCAGTTTTCACTCAAATTATTCTAAAATATTAAGAGGTTTGATTGTAATAACAATTATTTTAATTCTCTCTCTCTCTCTCTTTTTTTTGGTCAATATTGCTGAACATATTATCATCATCATCATCATAGCTATTCTACTATTATTGGCAAGATACTTGCTGCAACTGAGAAACTTCGACGTACGGTGGTCCTCAGCTAGTCTCTTCGCCTTGACGTAGCAATTTACTGTTTTAATACCTTCCTTCAAATACAGTGTTTCAAATACCTTCCTTCGCTCTCTCCCTATGTTTCCTTCCACCATATCTTCTAGCCTGTCCCTCATAATACAGTTCCTCCTCCACCAATATACCAACCAGTTCCTCTTCCTCCTGGTAACACTATCTAAAATTCTTCTTTTTTCCCCTACTGCTAATATTTCTAACACCTTCTCATTCGTTTTCCGTTTAACACAGCTAATTCTCTCCTTTTTTCTCCATCCCCACATTTCGAAAGCCTGCAATTTTTCATCACTTTTGCGTAATGTCACTTTTCATCACTTTTGCGTATTTTTTTTTTTTTTTGCCCCATAGAGTACATATTGAAATCAGTAAAGCAAAATCTCAATATTTAATTGGAAATTTGTTTAATATAATGATTAGCTAATCGTGGTTGAAAAGAAAAATCTGACGCCTTTAGAGTGTAAAAATAATTTTGCAATACATGGTATTTCACTAATCTGTGCCGTCTTGATTTTCTTTCATGCGTCTCAGGGGTAGCCTCCCCAGTTTGGGAACCAGTGGAGTGTTGGATCTGTTAAAAAAATATAAACAGATTACGAAACGTTGTGATTTATCTTATAAGTAGTGAAGCGTGGGCACAATAAAAAAAAAAAAATGAAGGTCATCACTTATGTTGTACAGTATCATCATACTTACACAAAAGTAAACTATATTACATTTAGAAACATACATTGTATTTCCGTTATTATTGGCGCATTGTAGAGTTTATTATCTCTTATAACCAGAGTAAAATTTACCTATAAAAAGCATAAGACTTCTTAATGCAAGACTTGCAAGACTCTTGCAAACAAAACCAAGACCAAGACCCAAACCAAGGGTTCCAGTGCAAAAGGTTTGTACAATACGTGACACTTATCAAAGGTATAAAAAGTTTGCACAATAACATTTTTTCACAAAGCATTATTAAAACTGGAAACCTTGTTGCATTAGGATTAGCCATCTTAAGACTTCCCAAATAGTAACTGTATAAGTTGGTTGTAGGCGTTCATTTTCTTTTTTAATTACATTTCCTTGTTTCCAAACTTTGTCGGAAGTTCTCTTTAATTCAATCAACATGCCGGAGAGTTTAATTACTTCAGAATGTAATTAGCTTTCCTTATTCTTAATCCATTAACAGCCTTGACTAGCTGAAAGAAAATATGTTTTTTAAAAAATCCTAAGGAAAAGACTACTCATACACACACATTTTTCGGCGTTGAAATCGTTGTCAAACACAAAAATTACCTGTTCAGAATTTTGTTCACGTATTATAAAATAGCTTAATGAAAACCTCGTTTCGTTTTGACCTTGAAGAGAAAGCAAAGCGTGTAAATAATTTGTAAGGAATAGTGTTGGGCGGGCAGTGGAACGATGTAAAGATAAAAAAGGCACTAAAACCATGTTTCATGGCAATGTTTTGCAGATGTATTTATGATTTTTTTTTAGTGTTCTGATAAGAACTTTCGATACGCTTAAGTTACTTTAGGCAATAAGCTGAAACATAATATAAAAGTATTGTATAACAAACAGAAGTAGAAGCCATCAAACTGAAATTATGCGGAACCAAATCGATAGTCATCGTGTAGTCAATTGGTAATCAGAGGCGCCGAATAATAAAACGCAATGATGAATTCCTTTTGAGTTATTTTGTTACGAGGGTTAATTAAACATAAAATACGGTACAAACTAAGTTCATTAAATTGGTGTAGATATTTTAAATTACAATAGATCAAGAACTGTGTTGTGTTTGGTTGCGCCGAGACATCTTTTGTATAGGTTAATGAAATATTCAAATGAGCCTTAGTCTACAGCTTTAAGGCTTTTCTCCACACTCTCAATTATAACATTTGTACTGAATGATACCAGGAACAATGGGGAAATATAAAACATGTTTCGACACGTATTGTATTAGACAATGCTACTAAATAAATGAATAAATAAGTCTAAATCTTTCTTCTTTGAACACAGCCTTAAAATATGTGGCTGGAAATTGTTATAATTCGGTACCTAAAGTTTCTGCTCTACATGTAAGGTCTTGAAACAAAACAAAACAAACAAACAAAAAAATGTTCGTTAGTAATATTTTATAATTACTAACTCTCATTCTTTTCAAAATTATATTGTTGTAGTTTTAACTAATTCGGAAACGTGCGCATGTTTCTGCAAGTTTTTTAATTTAACGGCCCATGATTTTAAACCGAGACCAAGAAAGACAGTGATGAGATGAAAGCTAGTGATGGAATGAAGAAAGTGTGAGGAAACAGAATAATCTCGAGAAAACTCTACACATACTGTGCTTGTCCACCACAAAAGACAAAACCTACTTGGCGAAGGACTAGAGGATCGAACCAAGGACCCCACGTCCCAGAAGTAAGACCTTTACTATCGCGACCCATTTACGCATTTATTTAAAAAAAATAATAAATATATTATTTTACGTTATTTTCAGTATTGATTTGTCGCTATGTTAGTCTTATGTGATTCCTTTTAGCGGACGGAATCATGTAACATATTTTCGATCACGCTTTGACATTATTGTATGATATTAAAAAATTGAATGATAACATAAAAACAATATGAAGATAGCGATACTTATCTGCTTATGCCATTTACGCGTATCACAAACTTCTTTGTTTTTGGATTACGTTCATAATCTTCAGCTTTATTGTAATCTATTGCTGTTTTTATTTCTTTTAATTTCAAGTATCAAAATAAATTATCGCTGAATTATCTGTGGAAGTTCACGTTCAGAAATGTACAATATATGTTTCAAGTATTTAGTAATATACTAGAGACAAGTAATATCCTTCAGGCCTTGCGTATCTAATATTTGGATACTGTGTTGATGTTAAGTTATATACCTAGGTACATTACGGAAAATATTGAACGCAAAATGGTGCCTCACTAATTATTCTTTATTCACATCCTTTCGAGGCTATATGAGGTGTGGATCTGGAGCCTAACGTTGGATTCGAAGTACGTGAACTTCCACCGTGAATCGAACATAGGTCTCTTGAGCCAAAGTATGCATGCTAACCTATATCCAAGACGGAGCTCAGTACAGGTTTATAAATGGGATATTTATACACAATATCTACTCAAGGGTACTCTGTTTAACACATACATAGTATATACATATAAAAAAATTCTGACTTTACTGGCGCTAAGTCCGCGTTCGAGCTAAAATACTGTATTGATTGAAATAATGTCGTAAACTCTTATCTATATATGTACCTAGGTAAAATTCATTTGATAGATATTATTATTATTATTATTTAAATTTTAAAGACTTTTTTTTTTAAACTAAGTTTTGAAATAAACTTCTCACTGTGAGTTATAAGTTACAATAATTAATTTATACAATAGTTC
The DNA here is from genome assembly GCF_964235325.1 of Thermobia domestica. NCBI lineage: Eukaryota > Metazoa > Arthropoda > Insecta > Zygentoma > Lepismatidae > Thermobia > Thermobia domestica. The sequence continues at coordinate 128,622,909 of NC_137456.1, read as the reverse complement.
CGAGCTGTTAGATCTGCAGCCCAATACTGGAACCAGAAGAATATCTAACAAGAGCGAAATAAGTAACAGTTAAATGCTGTTTATTTAGAACAGCCGTTCCCAACTTTGAAGTCGAAAAAGACCATCAGGGAGAGGCGAACACTACTAAAATAATTAGGTATATAGATTAAAGATGATAAGATTTAATTACTGTACACAAAAGCGTGTTCACACCTGATGCGTGGGGTCTCTGGTTCGATACTAGCACCTGCCAAATAGACTGTGTTTGACAAGCACGGTGTGCGTTTTTTTCGGAGAGGGATCTGCTTCCTCTCACTTTCTTTATTCTATCATTATCACAGTCTCATTTAGTCTCGATGCATAATCGTGAGACATACGTAAAAAAAAAACTCTCTGGATCGCATGTATCACATGATAATTTATTGCTCCTTTTAAACGTGATTTATGTTTATATATAAAGCACTGATTGAATTTTTTCTCTTTATTTAAACTAACTTAATTTCTTAATTTTAAATTTAATAAAGTCTTGTCGCATTAGTGTTGTTTTATGATATTATCTGCGAACATGCTTTAACATACACACAATAATAATAATAATAATAATAATAATAATAATAATAATAATAATAATAATAATAATAATAATAGTAATAGTAAATCGCATCTTCGCGAAGGCCAGCACGATCGCTTCATTGGTCACATAATATACTTGGAGAGAAAATTTATCACCGAGACTAGAGGAGAGGAGAAGGGGGTTCTTTCACTCTCGCTGTCTCTGAGATACATACCAGCATTCCTTCCGCCTGCGCCCCAAGCTCTCTGACTCTGACTGTTCCGTTAGTTTGGTGCTGGGAGGGCTTCAGCTAAACAAACCACTACTTCTTGCTCAACAAGTTTTCTTCTACTCTGTGTACCAACACCAGGATTGCCAACTATGCTATCAGCAGCAGAGACCATTATATTGTTATAGGGATCCTTTACTGCAATTAATAAATATTATAAGATTAATTAAACTCCAAACTTAACTAAAGATTGGCTGATGTCATAACAGTGTACATACTACGGTTGATCTCAGACTCAAATAAAAAAAATAAACACACACACGATTGAATTACCTGTAAAGAATTAAGTTTCCGAAGTCAAAACTCAGCTAATGAATATTGGCGCAAATTGGGTTGCCTACTTTTAGGGTTTCATTTTAGTTGTGAATTACTTTGATATAAAATGTAGAAGGTCCACTACTTTTTTCTTTCTTTTTTAAACCTTAAATAAGATTATGCTAAATTTGGATAATAGGTACACAAAATACTAACAAAATAACTTGGTTGGTTGATTGGAGATTAGTATCCTTTTCAGCGTCGAGTCTATGTGAGACGTGAACATAAGATAGAATCAGATCCATTGTAATCCGTTCAAACTTTCAAGTCTCCCTACTGAGGATCAAGCTCGGAACCTTGTGCACCAAAGATTCTTTAGACCAGCGAGGAGGGCTCTATCAAAGGAACGAAATGTTCTTTAAAACCCACTCATATTGTACAGAAATTTGAGTATCCAAATATTAGGGTGCATAAAATTTCACTCTTTATTTCTAGTCTATAAAATCTCCGAACTGTTATTAGTTTATTTAATTACATGTGAACATATAGCTTATTTTCTACTTTTTAATATTATTTATTGTTACTCAGTAACATAAAAAAGTGTTGAAGAGCAGAGCTGAGTGAAATCCCTTAACAGATTCAGTTAAAGCAATACTGATTACTTTATTTATTTATTTATTTATGTTGTTGTTGTTGAGTTTCAGGTCCCTTTCAGCAGCGAGGCTATATGAGACGTGGATCTACTGATTAACGTGGAATTCGAATCACATGAACTTCCGTCGGGAATCGAACCCGGGCCTCCCACGCCACAGGCGCGTACACGGATATTTATTTATTGATTTTGTTTATTACCATTTATAAGTAAGAGATCCTTCGTGGCTATGTGAATAGAATAAGCGCCTTTGGAGCGGGAGACCCGGGTTCGATTCCTGGCGGGAGCTCATGTGGTTCGGATTCTACGTTAAACAGGTATACGTCTTATATAGCCTCGCAGCTGAAAGAGACGCTAAACTAAAGTAAAATCCAAATTCAATTATAAGTAAATATTTTGAATGTTTGTTTTGCCTTCTAATGAATGGTTGTTACTACTATTAATGATTATTATTTAAAATTCTATAAAAGAATTTACGATGGCTGCATATTGAAATGATAAATAAGTTTTCTTAAACCGATCTGTGCGCTCCAAGACTTCCAAATACGTATTTACTTTAAACTGTTCCTCTTCAATTACTGTAAACAATACGGCATAGTATTGCAATTCAAGAAATATTTAATATTTAAAGTAAATATTGGGAAAGAACTATTCAGCACAAATCTTTTGTTCTCTTAATATGATTATAATAATGCTCCAGAGTAGACGGAGGAAAAGATTAATCAGAAAACTTTTGTTTTCAGTACGACACTGAATTTCTAGTCTATTCCCAAGTAGAGTATGTATTTTCGGTTTTGATCCATAAGACGAGTGAAAAGAAGTTGCGATTTGAGAATCAGCTGAGTTGAGTTATGAACGAAAATGAGAAAATAACGACAAGAATTTATATACTGGCCATAGATCCATAGATCGTCCAACAGCAAAATTAATTAGCATGTATCACCACCCTTAATGTTCACGGTAATCTTTCTAATCTATTGATTTATTTATTTACGTAATTTAACCTTATAACTACGATGCCATTTAGATTAACACTTTATATTAATGACTTTAGTTGATTTTGATTTAGCGTCCCTTTCAACAGCGAGGCTATATGAGACGGGACCTACTGATTAACGTAGAATCCGAACCACATGAGCTCCCTCCCGGAATCGAACCCTGAACCCCCACTCCAAAGTGCGTACGCTAACTGCTTAGCCACGAAGAAGCTCATTTTATATATATTAATATATGTATCGTAAATTTTGCACTCACATTTTCACTCCTGTTCTCTGTCGGACCAGCGATGGTCAGCGCAGATTATTTTCTCAACCACTCAATATTTTTTAGACGAGTGGCTGTTCGTTCTTCAGATAAATGTTGTACATTTGTTTTTACCTTGATTAAAGAACAATACACTATAAATTCTTGTAGTCCATATGATGATCTGGCCACGAAAACAAACTAATGAAAGAAGTTCGAAGTAAACTTTTATTTGTGAGTTACAAGTGTTGCAGTATGTAGGATAATAAACTTAGAGAGATCTCATAGCACAAAAACTATTCGCTTTACAGAAAGTAGCGTGGTAGCAATCACTGTGTCCAATTCAAAACGCTGAACATCGTTGCATAAGAAATGTTTTCATATTGATATATCTATCTATGGTGGGGAAGTTATTCTGAATTTCTACTTTCTATGGGGGAACCTTCATTCACGGTATCTCTATCATCATAAATTGGATTCTAATGTTTGAGTCACCTATGTTTTTCTCTAGAAACTTCTACAGTGTTCCTGATCCAATAATGATTCTCCTATGATTCTTAAAGTTACTACGACACACATTGTGAAACTAGTGATTCAGTATCAGAATCCATAACCGATTTTAACTTTCCTTCACTTCCTAAGCAAAATCACCCTTTCAACATTGTACAGAAATTGGGAGGCACCCTGGATATATTTATATATATTAATATTGCAAAACAACCTCATCCTATAATATTTCATTCAGTTAATCTTCTGTGGATTTCTGTTATGATAGTAATCAGAGATGCAAAATACTGTAGTTTTATATTCAGTGGGTAATCAATTATAAATAACGTCTTACAATACTGATATAAATTCATAGTTGAATTTAGGCTTTTGCACCATCAATAAATATGTCATTCATATATCAAAAGCAAATGATATCTTTTGACTCGTTTGTTAGGAAGAAAATGTTAGGTAAGGAAATCACAAGGCGAGGGTTGAGATTGATCTTTCCTATGGAAAGTTATAGACATTTCGATAGTGAAACTACACACCCCTTTCGCCTTCTACCTGCAGAAGATCCTTGAGAATATATTTTGGAGGGAATCGTTTGATACCTGATTGTTGGATACAGTCCCTATTAAATATAAAATGGCTGTAAGAAGGGGAGTAAGAGAGGCTGTCTTCTGGGAAGAACGAATTTAGGGTTGATATTACACCCTTTGCCTTTAAATTGCAGTAGGTTGGTTTATTACCCGATGATTACTTAGATAGACGACACACCCTCAAAGGAAAAAAAAAAGCAAGTGTGAAAGTTTCAAAGTATAAGAATGTCACAGAAGCCATAAATTTTTCGATAATGTTTAATCCTTTTTAGGAAAAAAATCTGAAAACATATAATAAAAAGGATTCTGACTACCTGCTTTTTCCCTCTTTCTAATTGATACAGTCCAGTATTTTCTTCAGCATATATATAAAATGCTTTTGCCGGCAGCTGTTATTACCACAAGCAATTTCTACAAGTGCATGATGGGCACAATTGTCCATAATATCCTAGAAGCTTCGAATTATGTGAAAAGCTTATCATCATAGAGCTGATAGTATTTACATCATTTACATCATAGAGCTGTTGATTGCTGAGGCAGGTGGCGTAGTCCTATAACATAGCTGTTTTGGAGGCGAGATAGTGTGGTAGGAAACGGTACATTGTGTGAGGATTGATTCTGTTTAATGATCTGTGCATCCGCCTATTGCATCGGTTTCAATTTCCGTTCGCAGCCTACGTTAATACTAGATACTGTCCTTTATAACCTTGATGTGGCGTAAAGACGCCAGCAGAAAAAAAGAAAAGAAAGGTAATGGATGAATCTTTCCTAATGATACATAAACTTCTAGGGATATATTAATAAATGTACTTACTTTGCTTGTATTAATTATTATTTTAATGATGCATCTGATTCACATCGCTCTCATGGAGAATACATAGGGGAGGGATATAGGATTTTAGTCAGGAAGCTGTTGAAGAAAATAAAACGTTTCAGTAGACCAAGGAGAAGATGGAAGGGTAACATAAAGCAGGATCTCAGGAAAGGTCGGTGATAGTCATGATTTGGTTCCGTACTTTTGTTTCTACGGCGATGGACTTTCAGGAGTTGATTATACTACAGTGTAGTTTCCTTCTTTCTTAGAATTTGTCATCATTCATATAACAAGTATTGACATTTCAAAACTTAAATATTTTGTTATCGTTGAACGTACAGACAATATCTGTAAAATGAGAATAATATTGAACATGTAATGAAATGAAATTTCTAGTTTACATCCAATTGTTATATCCTTCAGGGTAAAGAAGGCAGATGATTAATGAAAGTAAATAATAATGAAAAATCTGTTGGAATGAGAATGTGGAAAGAAACGAGAGAACCCCAAGAAAACCCACGAACACTATTTTGTCCAACGCAAGCTCACTTGGCCTGGGATCGAATCAGGAAGGCTTAGCACTAGGAATGAGATGAACTGTCTAAAGACTGATCCGCCGTGGACCCCAGTAAGATATTTGAATGGAAGTACCTTCACAGATAACTTTTGAATAGATAGCAATTAAAAATAGATGCAATCGAATTTTATGTGATTGACTTATTTTGTAAATGGATAAATGAAACCATTGTGTTCTATAAAGCTCAGTAACTGTATCATATTTTCATATTTCCATTAAAACGTATGCTTTACGTGTATTAACTGTACTCAGTACTCTTTACAACCACTCAAGAATTTGTCATCCTTGACTTTTTTTTTTATTTATTAAAACCTACTTTTAATTTCTCTAAACAATGGATTAGAAAAGTGATTGTCATAATAATGCACTGCAGGCCAGGACAAATTAAGGGTCTTCACTACAGCGAAATTAAACTACCGGTACCGCTAATTTTAGAGTTTTCTGGAATATCTTCAAAACAAATAAAAATATTTGAAAAGCAGAAACATAGTGAACTAGACAATATGATTTTGCATGTGATACTGTTATCACAATTCACCTATCTGCTTTCGATTTGCCACTGTAGATAGATTTAGCATTTTTTGCGGGTTCTGTAAATGACGGCATACCAAAAGCAGATAGGTGAATTGTGGTAAAAGTATCACATGCAAAATCGTATTGTCTAATTCAGTACGTTTCTGCTTTTCGAATACTTTTATTTGTTTTGAAGATATTACAGAAAAACTGTAAAATTAGCGGTAGTTTAATTTCACTGTAGTAAAGACCATTAAGAACTATTCTTGAGAGCTATTTTCCTTATTCCTCTGACAAGTAAACCTTACGTTTCGGTGAATCGAGTTGCTGACTGAGACACATATGAGAAAGTAGTACTAAATGTGGTCAGTATTTCAGTGAAGTTGTAGGTGCGAAGCTCCAGGGGTTTAGGAGATACAGCCAGCAGTACATCACGTGGAAGTACAGAATAGTCTTCATACCGTTGGAGGTAAAAGCTCTGTAAGACCTCTTGTAACGACAAAAGATGAATAACAAATATATGGGTTCACATTAGGACTAGGGGAAAGTCATATAATAAGGGTATACCTGATGGCGACCATCTTGAAATCCGCCATTTTGAATTAAGGTTAAGTTTTTAAAATAGGAATAGGGTCATGTGAGATGTGATACATGATTTAAGGCACAAATTTAATCAGAAGAACAATGGTGACGTTAATTTTGATTTACGCGCAATTGGTAAAAAGTTACAGTGAAATTAAATATTGTTGCAGCACATGTATTAGTCCTTTACCCCACCTTGTAAATTTTGTGTTAATGATGATAATTAAATAAAAAGCAGGTGGATAAATATTAGGTCTATGGTAAGAGTTGCCTTGATGGCGGCCATGTTCAAATCCGCCATTTTGAATCAGACAAAACTTTTAAACATAACGCATAACATTGACACCTTATTAATAGCAAATTTTTATCATAAATCCAACGGTATAACCAGTTTTGCTTTATCTTTAACCAGCATTTGTTATCGCATAAACAAGTTGCTAATTTAAGGAAAAATGACCAAAGTGGAATTGAGTCATAATTGAACTTGGGTCTTTCTTCCAGTACAGCATCAAACAACTAACAAAGTAACGCCACCATTGTATTTCTGATTAACTTCTAGCCCGAAGTCATCTATTGCATTACTCTATTCCCATTTAATTTTGGCTGAACATGGCCGCCATCAAGGTAACTCTTACCATAGACCTAATATTTATCCGCCTGCTTTTTATTTAATTATTATTATTAACACAAAATTTACAAGTTGGGGTAAAGGACTAATACATATGCTGCAACAATATTTAATTTCCCTGTAACTTTTTACCAATTGCGCGTAAATCAAAATTAACGTCACCATTGTTCTTCTGATTAAATTTGCGCCTTAAATCATGTATCACATGACCCTATTCCTATTTTAAAAACTTAACCTTAATTCAAAATGGCGGATTTCAAGATGGCCCCGTCAGGTATACCCTTACTATATGACTTCCCCCTAGTCCTAATATGTACCCATATATTTGTTATTCACCTTTTGTCGTTACAAGAGGTCTTACAGGGATTTTACCTCCAACTGTATGAAGACTATTCTGTACTTCCATGTGGTGTTCTGGTAGCTCTATCTCCTAAACCCCTGGAGCTTCGCACCTACAACTTCACTGAAATACTGACCACATTTAGTACTACTTTCTCATATGTGTCTCAGTCAGCAACTCGATTCACCCAAACGTAAGGTTTACTTGTGAGATAACAGCTTGTTCGAAGTCATACAATTTCTCTAAATTTTTGTTCCTATTCTGTGTATTCTGCTTCTTGCTCCGTGTATCTAGACGGGTCAGAGCGTGAGCTAAGAACATTCGAAAATAACACTATGAAATTTGAATTTTATGAAAATCGGCCCGGTACCAATGACCTTATCTTGCAGAATGCACCTATTAATCAAAAGGTTAAAAGACTATATTTTCATTTTAAAAGTCAAGCCTCGATTAATGTATATTGTAATGATCAGCACAACCTTCCGTGATGCACAAAGTTAAATAATAATAATAATAATAATAATAATAATAATAATAATAATAATAATAATAATAATAATAATAATAATAATAATAATAATAAATTATACTTTTTTTATTTTGTTCGCGGGCTGGATGAAACATATGAACCGGAGGGATTAGAATAAAAGAAATCGCCTTAAGATCAGATAATAAGTATAAAGTAGTCCTTCCGCGAATTGTCTTATAGCCATCTTTCCTATTCTTACTCGGATGATTGTTGGAGTTTAACATCCCTTCAGTGTCCCGAGGCTATATGAGACATGTATTTACAACTTAATATGAAATCCGAACCACATTAGCTCCCACCGGGAATCGAATCCGAGTCTTCTGTAACGAATGCGAGTTCGTGAACTATAGCCTATGGCTACTAGGGAGCTCTCACTAAACTGTCGAATACGCATAATTATACGTAATAAATATAATGTTCAAAATTTTGATTTATCATAAGCTGTCATCTCTAGGCCCTTGTCTAGTGCTCTATAATGTAAATATGTCTCTGTATATTGTATAGAGCAATAGGCAATGAGAAATAAAGGTAAACAATTAAACGTAATGAAGCAGTGGAGTCGTTGAGAACAGAACACAAAGAATCTTTACCAGTGCTTCGTAGCGAATCGGATAAATGTGCTTTCTGTCTGTATAGTCTCGGATTCGAATCCTGTTAAGAGTACTGAAATGAAAACAAAATGAAATATCCGGTTTTACATTCCACGATTATGTCCGTTAAGCTAAAGGAAACGGACGATTAATGGAAGGAAATTTTTATGAATAATTAGTGGAATGAGAATATGGGAGGAAACGAGAGAACCCGAGAAAACTCGTATACATGGTGTTTGTCCAGCAGCACGATCTGAGATCGAATCATAGACCTCACGGTCCAGAAGTATTCCCTCTACCACTGAGCCACAGTGGTCTCAGGCTTCTGTTGAAAAGGCACCTAAAATTCTAGTCAGTCAATCAAAAATTAAATCTACCAAGCTTGCACAGGACATTATGAAATCAAGCTTCCGAAGCACTATGCTCTTGCACTTTAAAACAATAATAATGTTTTCTGTTAGTTTTATCGAAAAATAGTCATTAAAACTGTTGAATTATATGATTTTGAGATAACAATAAGAATAAATCATAGTAACCTAAAACGGTTGTCATTGTTTTTTTTTTTTTTTTTTTTTTAATAACATTTTCATGGAAAGACAAAATGATGATTTGTATCCGTTAAAATTACAACGCATTGTCACAGTTTGACATCCAACAATGACAGAGATAACGTGCAGATTTAACAGTACATTGCCCTGTTGGTTTGTTAGCCTTGCTTGCGGCCCACTTCATAATAAAGATTTTAAATATCAAATAAAATTTACTATAGTAGTTTGTTCTCTATTACTTGTCAATAAAACAAAAAGAAAAATTCTTCTAAATGTGAATGATCCACAAGATAAGATGTCATCCTCCAAACCCTATACTGCTCTTGCCTCTTCCCCAACAGTAGCGTTCACCGCTGGCTGCCGATCTTCCCCTTATTAATATATTATCATGTATAATTTGCAAAAAGTCCTACCAATTTTGAAATTATTTTAGATCTACTGTATGTCTGAAGTAAAAACTAAAATTCGCTATATATATATATATATATATATAATAGGATGAGTCAGAAGTCTTGCAATATTCTGGTACGCAACATATTAGAGTACAATAAAATTATGTTACAATTCAAAGTGTAGCCCCTCGTGTTGGATTGTCCGAAGCTACCTTTCTGCGTGTATCCTCTATTCCACGTCTTGTTCTTAGAGGAAAAGAAATCAGTCACCGCTCTTTCCACCTTCTGCTTGTTGGTGAAGCATCGTAATTTCAGAAAGTGCGGCATGAAGCGACACAGGTAGTAAGTAATCCGAAGGAGCAAGGTCCGGATTAAATGCTGGGTGTGGCATCAGTTTGATGCCGTCAAGTTTCTGCATCTTTAGTTACAGTTTTCGATCAATGTGGTTTTGCGTTATCCTCTTGCAGCAAAGCAGACTTTCGGTTCACCAATGCGGGATATTTTTTGACGAAGTGCAGCATACATCCGCTCCAATTGTTCGGAAAGATAATGATTGGCATTGTTGGTACCACCGTTAGGAACAAACTGGAAGTGAATTACTCCTTCGTAATTCCACCACACACAGAGTATGGATTTATTCTCGAAATGGCCTGTTTGACGAAAGGTTCGGGAGTTTGTCCCTTGCTCAACTACTGTTTTCGCACATTGTTTTCGGGAAACACACCCGTTTTCGTCACACGTAACAATTCGTTCTAGAAAACACATATCACGCAGATTTTGCGGCAATTGTCAGCATACATATAGTCTCCTCTGGATCTGAGCTGGGCTCAACTCATGTGACACAATGCGGCATCTCCTAATAATTTTCCCCGGGTTCCTGAAGGTGACACACTACAGTGGACTGAATGTACCGAGTTGGTTTGACAATCGTCATGTGCTGGAAAAATGGATATTTAAACAATGGTGTGTTGTATGACCTCAGAATTTGTTATTCTGGGGCGGCTAGACCTGGGCTGACCTTCGACATTTTAACAACCTGCACAAAATTTCTGGAACCAACTAAAGATATACCACATTGACTTGACACCTAGTCTTCCGTTCCAGTGCTGCTGTCGACTGAAGGAATTCCACTCCCTTTCGTCATCTGCTCTCTCGCTTAGCAACAGCTGAACCCCCATTGGCTAAACGCGTGGGTGTGAGCTTTAGTTCGCATTTTTGCCACGGCTCAAGACATTTTGGCAGCACTATAGTTACTGTGCTATGATTCACTGCACTGACATATGTTTTAGGTTGCTACCACAGCGTTATGCTCGAGTTCGAACTAATACAGTAACAGTTCAGGTATCAGAATTTGTTAAACATTCATCGTCACTAAAAAAAACTGACTGAAGGTAATAATGGAGTGGCCGCACTCCTTCATGGGCCAGTTTGACTTCGTACTTACACTACCGATCACACGTTTGCTCTTTGAGTTGTGGCAATATTGCAAGACTTCTGACTTGGCTCTTTTCGGCGTGGAGACCTAAGATCAATTTTCGGCGGAAATCATGTAGTTCTGAACCATCGTTACGCTGTAGATGCACGTTTCATATAGACTCGCTAATGAACGAATCATTAAACCTTAGTTTAACCAACCATCCGAAGAATAATGTCGGTTACATTTTTTAGAATATTTATTAACTAATGTAAAATTACTGAATGAAGGCAAGCAATATTTATCTTATAAGAATCACTTTGCTCCTAGGGTAAATAGTATTTCTCAGAGGAAAAATCTGTACTCGTTCTTTATTCACAGGTATTTTATATAGTGAACCCACGGGTTAGGAACTTAATCCATTCCTTAACGCTGTTCGTGAAGCGAAATTTTTTTTTCCGGTAAAATTAATGTAAACAAAATGGAATCCGTTCTATTCATATCTATAAAATTACGTTTTTAAGTATTCTTCAGTGATAAAAATAAATAGAGAATGATGATAAAAATTACCCTTTTTAAAGATAAATAGGCAACACTAAATTAAATAAAACATTATGGGGCCAAAATAACACTAAAATTGCAAAAGTAAAAAAAAAAAAAAAATCAAAAGTAGTTTTTTAAACACAACACTTAGACAAATAATGCGCGGACGAATATCTTCTGTGAGCCGAGGGGAAAAATTGTTCATAAAACTTATTCGTGAATAGAATGTCCACTTTATGGACGTTTGTGATCGACAGATAAGTTGGCCACTCTTGTTAGTTACAAAATTTCATTATTTTAGCATGATTCATGATTCTTGCTCTCACGTACGCTATGAAAGAATTTAGATCCAAACTGAGATTTTTTTGTTTATAAATATGTTGAACTGTCAGCGGGATTTGAACCCGCGCACCAGAAGTCTAGCTATTAGATCTATTGAAACCCTTTATTTCTTTCTGTTTCCTTTCTTTAGTCTATTTTTGAATTCCGGGAATTGTCTTTAAATGTGCAATTGTGTTCAGACTCAAGTCTGGCGAAAACTTGCTACCTGTATGAATTTTTTTTTAAGTTTTATTAATAACATCTGCATATGGTTGGCAACTATGTAAAGAGAGCATCGCCCCCGCGTATTTGATCTGCTGCGGGTTGAGACAACGGTGAGAAACATAGACCACATCACACACACATACGTATATATATGCATTGCATATACATACGTAAAGGAATACAAACACACTCCTTTTCTCGTGTAGCAGGAGATACAGATAACCCGCGTGTGTTTTTTGACTGTTTGACTGAGGGCGAAGCGTCTCTGTCCAGCATCCATGGAAATTGAGAGTAGAATGAATCCACCACTCCCAGTCCCCAGTAAATGTAGAACCCCCAAAGAAGGCAAAGACAGACACACAACAGAGAACAATGTATTCCAGATTCCGTGGCTTGATATCTACTAAAACTTGAACTCAAAGAAGAAATTTCTTTCTGATCTCATTTTCTTTCTTTGCTTACTGTCAAATCAATATTGCTGTCACATTACCATAGGAACAAAGGTATTTCTTCTTTTCTTTTCTTATTATTTCTAATTGCATAAGCATTCCAAAACCAGTTAGTAGTTGCTTTGTAGGCATTGTTATTGGGAAGTTTCTTTTACCTTTTATTCTTCTTAAACAACAACTTGGGAGAGAGATTTGTGATCTTAAAATAAGTTGATGTAAGAATGGAGAGATGACATCAAGAGATAAGGACTTTTTTTTTTCTAACAGAGAAAGTACGTCAAACATCGTTTTCTTTCTTTCTTTCTTTCTTTGTGATCCCATACACTTAAATTCTATGTATGCACCTACTATATGAAATAAATACGAATTAACACCTTTTATCAGTTATTTCGACCTTATTAGTTCTATAGCTGCTGACCTGTTATTTAAAATGTGAGCTGCTATTGCCTTTTTCTGTTTCTTCAGATTTAAACACTATAGTTGTCTTTTCTCAGCGGTGTCATTTACATGTATTGTTTCCTAGTCAACGAACTTAAAAGGTTCCTTACTGAATTCTCTGTTTGTATGTGTGCGCCTCTGTTATTTGCGATTTTTTTTTTTAATTTTATTTTGAGCCCTTCATTCCATAGAGCATCGAAAATTATCTGAAAGAAGTTACGGAATTTTTCGCGTCACTCTTACCGTTCCAGATATATTGACTAAAAAGTTTCGACTTCGGGAGATTTAAGGAGCCATATCTCGGGAACCGTTAGTCATAGAGAGATCATATTGGTGTTGATCAGTACCTAAGAGGATGGTGATTATTTTGGTACCAAATAGTAACCGGCGGACACTGGTCAACTGGCCACCGTTCCCCAGATATTGGCCCAAAAAGTTCGGATTTCGGGAGATTTAAGGAGCTATATCTCGGGAACCGTAAGTCACAGAGAGAGATAATATTTTGCGAATTTTTCAATTTTGAGACCTCCATTTTGAACATGTGTCTCGTAAAGCAACATATCGTAGAACGTTTTAGTACTCAAGGAAATTATAAATGGATAGATATATTACAAGAATTGTTGAATGAGTATAATAATAAAGTACATGGAACAATTGGTATAAAGCCTGTAGAAGTTAATACGAAAAATTAAGTTCGTTCTGGCAATCCTCTTGGATCATTCTCAACTGGTTTCCTATACTGAAACTACTGTAATTTCTTGAACCTAAAAGAGTGTTTATAGTGAAATTAGGCATTATCGAAGACACTTGTTTCTCTTTTATCAGATCGGAGAAATACAATTGTTACATAAATGTGGATAGATGTATGTGCGTTATTATATGTGGATTTATATGGAAAAATTGCGTGTGTTCCCTTTGGCTTTTAGATCTTACATGTATCATAAACTTTTGCTTTGTATGTGATTGACAGGGATGGTTTATGTGTTTGGCTGAGAATTGCATGAGTGCTATTTCAACAGTTTATACAATTTTATGATGGTTGTATATGTGTGTGTTGTTATATTAAAAGACAGTCATGAAACCAACACATTGTAACAATATTTAAATATATAGTGATTTGATACACACGGCAATGGAGCGATCGAAGACTTAGGACCGTAATATTAACTAACTATTTATTAGTCATGTCAGGCGAATACTGGCCGATTTTTGCCCTTTTCGCTTTTCCTTTTCTTAAAAATGGACATTGTTCGTAAGGAAACCCGTTCAGCTTAAAATGAGAGCGACCTTTCTAATGTACACTGAACAGATTTTAAAATCTAGAATATTATTAGCATTTAACAAACAAACAAAGTCTAAAGATGCGACATATGCTAATTGATAGATCTTTATTGAGGTAAACAAAATAACAAGTGTGTTCCTCATGCCTTGTTCCAGAACAGTGGTCGCCAAACTTGTGAAGCTTTTGAGGAGCTACTAACCAAAAGAACTACTAACTTTTCAATACGAGTAGCTCGCGATCGACAGTTGATGCTATACGATAACTACGTTAACCTATTAAGATGTAACTGATTCTGAAGTATAGCCTCTACGAAAATTATGAGTAGCACTTACTTTTTTTATTATTATTTAACTATAATATTCTCAAAACATGGAACGAATATGAGCGGCTCGGCGGAACACAATGGTATGTAACATTTTTCAAACTTTCGAGTAAATTGGAAAATTGCAACATTCCCATGCAATACAATGCAATGGCACATACCAAACAAGCGTCTCCTGCCACCTACAGGCACATTTCCGAAATTAAATTAGCTACATAGTCTTCTGTGATTCGATCCCAACCCATTCCACCTTATAACTCAATGTAACCGGAAATGGCGCTTACCATTATGTTCTCCCGAGCCATTCATATCAATCGATAGACGACATGGAGTTGAACAAAATGGACATGCCAGAGAGTGAGTTTTCGTTGGTGGTTTTGGAGGAAATCGATTCTATATCCACATTTCCTGTGAGTGAATATCTGTATGCAAAAGGATAGTAAAGGAAGCATTTCAGCTTACATTCAAAAGATTAACTTAGTGTATGCCAGGACGTATAATGGATTGATTTGAGTTTAGCATCCCTTTCAGCAGCGATTCTGTATGAGACAATGACCCTACAGCTTAAGTGTGATTCGAACCACAAAAGCTAATCCGAAAACAAAGGAAAGAGTTATTAAAATTTCTGGCACCGGAATCAAGTCAAAATCTGTCGATTATAAAGTGATTGAATAATTCCATAAAATTAGTTGTTCCAAAACCTTACATTTTTTTTCTTTTAAACGAAGTTCGGTGTGGAACTAGAAAAATGATAGCATCTCGATTCTTAATTTTTGACTCATCATTGCGCAACATTGATACTAACAAAATCTTCCCCTTTAAGGAAATAAGTTTTTTTTTTTTTTTGAATAAATGGAGTTATTAGATTCGATGTTAATAATTAAAAAGGAAATGAAATGAAATCTTTCAGTCTTACGTCCCACGGTTATGGCTACTAGGCTAAAGGAGACGGTGATGATGAGAAATTAATTAAATAGTGGACTGAAGGAACTGGACGGAAACGGGAGAATCCCGAGAAAACCCTCGCACACGGTGTTCACTTCGCGCGAGCTGGGATCGAACCAGGGATCCCATGCACCAGAGGTGAACGCTCTACCACTAAGCCACCGCGGCCCTATGTTTATAATTAAATCAAACGTTTATTATGTTCATGATTTTATAAGAGCAAAGAGTTCATAACAATTCTTTTCAATATGTCAAATTAGGTATTTTAGTTGTATCCATATTTTTGTGTAGTTACATATGATGGTTTGTAGTTTCTGTTGATGGTTTGCGAATAAATTTTGTCATATTTGGGTCCCCACAACTTCTGATTGAAAGGAAGGAAAATCATTTTTATTTATTTCTATATTTACTAGTTGAAATGCCCATTCTTTGTACGGGAAGAGTAAGGTTTACGGAAAATATTTAAACTTTTTTTCCTTAGGATAGACAATTCAATGAAAATATAATTGTAAAAAAAAAAAAAAGCCATAAGACACTATATTTGAAATTTTTTTAACTACCTTACCTCCTTAGGATAATCCCTCCCTCTAATCAATATGACAAAACTCTGGGATACGTGTCCGTTTATTTGTAGTGAGAAGTTTATATGTCGAATTTCGTCTTTGTAATCCTTTTTAGTGCTTAATCCTTTTTAGTGTCTACCAGAGTTTATTGATTTATTTATGTATTTGTGAGAACTATTTAAGTTATGTAGTCTAATTTAATTCTATAAAAAGAAAACTTTTTGTTTATTTCAGGAGCTGAAGGAAAGCTTCAACTATGGCCTCTTTTGTCCCCCTGTCAACGGGAAGGCCGGGAAATTCCTGGACGAAGAACGGCGGCTCTCTGACTATCCTTTCAATGGGCCTATTGGATATCTCGAGGTAAGTTTCAATTTCAATTGTTATATTATACTATTTTTATAAATTTTACTTGAACTGAGGTGGGCATTTTCAGGCACTCACCTTTAGAGACAATGGCAGACTATGTAAATTTGAGGTAAACCTGAACAACTATAGAAACTATAATTTTTTTTTATATATGTGATGTGACTTCCCTCAACAACCGCCACTGTTTGTATTAATCTAATCATATTTCGTTTGCTACAGGACGCAAACCGCAGTTACACTAATCAAACAAACAAACAAAAAAAAAGCTTGTATCAATTTTTAAATATACAGCATTGAAGAGTACCAAAAGATTTAATAATAATATGTTAAAGTTTCTAAGTCCACAGTGTCATTCTTTGTGCCAGTCATTAAAATTGTTGTTTTACTCTTGTTATCCTAGTCCCACCAATTGACTCTTGGAATCTCACTTTGGCTATATACTTTCCGCGAAGAGTAATCCTGGCACACACAAAATCAAGCTTTAAAGCCAGATAAACAAATAATAGTACTTTAAAGTTGTTTTCACAGTAAATTTACCGGAACGGGATAAAGATGGAAAAAATACGCGAAATAAGCTTTCGTTACGGTTTCTAAATTTCCATGTATTTCTAATAAAAGTACGAGGTGATGTTAAGAATTATCACTGATACTGACATTTTTGTAGTCGAAATGTATTTTAAGTACTTCAAATTTGGAAGTTTTATCTGGAAATTGAATATAGCAATCTTTATATTAATTTTGGTATTATAGCAGTTATTTAGTTTCGGAATTACAGTATTAAAAAAATATGGGACACCAATGTTCTTCGGAATTTAGATTAGGAATTCTAATATCTATATAGACACCTGCTAGTGGAACACTATGACAGTGGTAGAATGTTTACTTTTGATATTAAGGGTTTGTGATTTGATCATAACCATGCTAACCAACTGTGTTGTCCGTGACTTATTTATCATTCATCTCTTTTATCCAAAAGCGACGAACACGAAACTTTTTTTTTTTAATTTTCATTTTTCACTAATATACAATTGTGTATTTTATACATATTTGTATTGTGTATACAGATGATAAATAAAAGACAAATATGGTACATACGAGTTTCGCCCCCTGCAAAAAATAGTTAATAGTTGCCTTATCAACTGAAAATCCTCCACAGATTCCTTGTACTTACACTTGGGACAGGCCATATAAGACTCGAGAACTACAGTGTGGGACACAAGTCAATGGCATGTGGGCTGGGGGATTGAAACGAAGGCTTTGATGCGATGTTGCCCTGTAGTAAAAAGGGTGGGCTAAGCAAATGCAATACTGCTCGAGAAAGTGAGCTGGTGACAGATACATTTAATGCTATGTTTTGAGAAGATAGACAAGACGTGAGAATACTACAACCATCTCATTTGCTAACAGTGAGTAAAGGAAACTCGGATCTTCGTCTTCAGACGCTATAAACTCAGTCCCTTAGAGTAGTTGAAGGTGAGGCTCTACGTTTACATAACTTCGACACATACAGGAGGTGATGTAGTAAAGTACCACCTTTACTTCCGACGTCAAAGTGATAACCATTTTGCACAGGCTGAATAAACCCTTGAAGATCACTATAATTATGATTTTAGAACGAAAAAATAACTTCCACACCTACTGGGGATCAAAATCAGACCGCCCAATTGGTAGGTATACTCCTTGATCAAATCTCTTAAATAGTATTTAGTGTTGCTGATGAGACGAGGAATTTGTAATTTCGTCCGGACTCGAAAACGAGACGAGAGTAGAAGTGAGAAGTACATTCTAAAATTCGAGGTCAGATGGTACGAGAAACAAGAATTCGTGACGAATCTAATTTCTCGAATCTCCTGAAAAAGACTATTTCACCCAAGTCTTAGATCTCAGACAGTAATTTAGTGTCACATGCTTCATTAATAAAGAGATTGTACGAATATAATGAAGACCATTCATCAACACTTAAAAATACGCAAATCATTACACAATACAATCCAATAATAAATATGGTTTAAATGTTGTTATATCACATCTTTCATGGACCTCTCGTGACAAGGAAGAATTCTCCAAAACTTTTATATGAAATTAAGATAAAAACAGGGCATAAATTTTGTCCAGAAGTTATTCAAAACTAAATGAGACAGAATAAAATTGAGACGAGACGAGACTTCTACAATACTTACAAGACGAGACGAGAAAACCTTATTTCTAGTCTCATCTCGTAGGCAACACTACTAGTGTTAAATAATATGCAAAAAGCATCGTAGACGACTGTTAAAAGTTGTGTAAGTTTGGGTGTTGAGTATTAGTCTATAATAATAATAATAATAATAATAATAATAATAATAATAATAATAATAATAATAATAATAATAAACATCCTACAATCTGATATGTTAAAAAACCAAGTGCACCAGTTTCTTTTTGTTATGCAATTAAAAATGAAAGGAAGTATATTGTAAAATGCTTTTTTTTTAAGTAGTAGTAGAGTAGTAATTGACTTATTTCACGCTAAAGTAGGTTTTAGATTTTAACCTCTCGTGGCCAAGGAAATAGGCTTATAATAGCAAGTATTTGTGTCTACGTAGATGTCAAACGGATGGTTATAATAGTGAATGGTTGTGGAAGACCGGAAAGAATTTTTTTCAGAGAAAGGCAAAGAAGTTAAAAACTTAAGATTTTCCTCGCTTCCATCGAAGAAAGGTAGTGCAAGGATCCAGGAAATCGCTTCTGTGGAACCGTTCCGACCATGAAATACGCGAAAGTTTTCACAGAAAATGAAGAGGAAAGATTTTTAAAAAATAAATAAATAAAAAGAGTTGCATAACATAAAACTTTCTTCCGTATTCACTCTTAAGTGTTCACACATTTTATTTTCAAATGACACACTTTTTTGCGTAACCTTGACAAAAGAAAAGAAAGAGAATAAAAAATATTCATAAATGCAATGCTGAAAAAGAATTTACGAGCGTTTAATATGGAATATTATATGTAGGTCATGAAGTGTGTGTGTATATATAAGACAAGCCCTTTGGCTGAAAAAACGAAAGTAAGCTTTTGTTTCTATCATATTATTTGAGTGTTAAACGCAACAAGGTGTTTCTGTATAGACGTCTTCTCCCCTAAACTCTTCAAACGTTTATAGTACGATTTTCACTGAAAGAATATACAGAGTGGTCCAAAAGTCTGTAACAGATGCTGTGGATGGATGGTATATGTATATGTTCAAACACCGAAATGGTCATTGTGAATGGAGGCAAAGTTTTTGGTCATAAGGACGAATTGATCACTATCTTAAATCCAAATTTATTTTGTAAGTGGACTGAGTCAAGTGATATATCGATTGGCAGCAGTAAAAGTTCAGAAAAATGATGGTCGTGGAGGAGAAAAGCTCCTGATATGGTACGGGATATATGGGACATGGGTCATTGGACAATTCTTTATCAAAGGTACTTAAAATGACCAGAATTTCAGCAGCCGTTAGATCAGTCCGTCGTGCCAGCATTGCTGTAGTCTGATGGATCGTTTTGCCTATTCTTCCAGCAATATGGTTTCCCGATTCACTACCTCAATGCGGGATAGGAGTATTTAAAAATGCAGTTTCCTGGAACGTGAATGGGACGCCGGGAATCACTTCAGTGGCCACTGTGTTCCCCTTGGATTTCTACCTGTAGGTCACTTGAGGGCAATGGTTTATGCAGTGAAAATCCAGCCGATATATCGTATGATCACCTCCCATTTAAGGAAAATGGACTTGGATTCAAGATGGAAAACAACTTGGTCATATGGTCAAAAACTTTACCTCACCCACAATGACCATTAAGGTGTTTGTCCAGTCGATATGTGCATACACCACTCATTTACAGCATCTGTTCCAGACTCCTGTTCCACCTTTTATTACATAGCAATCCATCTATGTTCCTTTCTTAACTTCCGAACATATGGGCCAATTTTAATACTTTTGTATTGTTTATAAAGGAAAAGAAAATTAATATTAGTTAGCGGAAACCGTACAAAGACTGGTACATTTCTTACGTGTTTATTGGCAAAGTGGAACTTACCAGATGTGACGTGAAATGGAGTCATGGAGGTCATGAATGGTAGCAAATGAAATACTACGTCATTTCTCGTGCAGTATCTCAATATGTTCCGTGAGAGAGGATAGAGGCAGAAATCTGCGCTGGAGTCGTGCCTGCAAAACTGATTACAGATGTTCAATTATGTTCTGGTCCGAAAATTGGGCGGACCAGCACAGATGTTCATCCCAATGTTTCTCAAACCACGCCGCAATAGCTCCGTGGTAATGGGCACATGATGGGATCCCGGAATATGGCTTACTTTCCTGGAAACATAGGATGCACATAGTCCCTTAAAATGACGACATAATCATAGAAAGTGACCCTACAAGTAAGCAACAATGCAGGACCCACTGTAAACCAGGATATTATGCCGCATAGCATCACTGTGTCACTGCCATGTTTCACGTTTGGGCAGTAACGCTGCGGGTCATACATTTCTTTGGGCGTCCGCCACACGCAAACACAGACCATGGTTTGGAATAAGGTGAACGATGGCTCATCTGATTGTATCATACGTTTCCAGTTATCAACAGTCCATGTGGCATGTTCGCAGCACCACTGACTTCGTGCTAAAGCGTGATGGTCTTTTATTAGCTGTTTTGCGCGTGTCGTGTATGTCTATATCATGTAACTCGTAGTGGATTGCGGTTATCGACACAGACTGTGGAGGAGATGCTGTTCGAGTTCCTCCATCACTTGCACCGCAGTCTCACAACGATTCTGACAGTGAGTGACAATCCGCTTTAATACTCATCGGTTTCTGTCAGTGAAGATTTTCTTGTGGCCAGTGTTTCTTTCCGCCGATATGGTTTTGCTGTGGGTTTTGTAGACCTTAATCACCTTGGACACTGTCTTAAGTGACTTACGCAACACATTTGGCACTTTCGTTCTGCTCGCACCAGAACCAATCCTCAACTTGTTCTTTTTGGAAATTAGAGATGTCGCCCATTTTATACTCACATCGTCTACTCAGTTTCCTGCACGGTTTGGGTACAAAACATCGCGGCCAGAACCTCGCGGCGACAACCTCGTGGACCAAAACCTCGCCTGGCCAAAACCTCGCCTCCCAAAACCTCGCGGCCCAAAATCTCGCCGGGCCGAAACCTCGCCTGGCCAAAACCTCGCCGCCCAAAACCTCGCGGGACAAAACCCCGCCTGGCCAAAACCCCGCCTGGCCAAAACCTCGCCGCCCAAAACGTCGCGGGGCCAAAACCTCGCCTGGCCAATACCTCGCGGGCCAAAATCTCGCCGGGCCAAAACCTCGCCTTGCCAAAACCTCGCGCCCCAAAATATCGCCATACCCAAAATCTCACCTGACCAAAATGTGAATGTTCCAACAGATGATAAGGATGACGGTATAAAAGACGCTGTTTCAGAAAAAGTATCACGGGTATTTGACCAAGTCCCGCGATACCATATGAAAATTCTATTTCTGTATTAGAGGATTTCAATGTGAAGATAGGGCGACAGGATGTTTTTAAACTGGTTAATGGGAAAGAAAGTCTGCATAATGAAAGTAATGACAACTAACGGGGTTTGTTTCGTGAACTTTGGAGCATCCAAAAACTTAAAATTTCAACAAAAATCTAATAATATTTATGAAAGTATGAAATAATATATGAGTTTTTACGACGTCCCTTGATTATGTCCTGTAGGTTAAAGGAGACGTAGATGACCAGGATGAAGGAAATGATCGAATAAAGAAAGTGGGAGGAAACGGGAATAACCCGAGAAAGCCCACGCACACGATGTTTTTTGTATCTTCTTCTTCTTCTTCTTCTTCTTATTATTATTATTATTATTATTATTATTATTATTATTATTATTATTATTATTATTATTATTATTATTATTATTATTATTATTATTTGTAATGTAGAATTGCATATTAAGAAACTCACTGGGTAAATTTTAAAGAAAAGTTTCATTCGCGGCGAGGTTTTGGGTGGCGAGGTTTTGGCCCGGCGAGATTTTGTCCCGCGAGGTTTTGGGCGGCGAGGTTTTGGCCACGCGAGGTTTTGGCCCGCGAGGTTTTGGGCGGCGAGGTTTTGGCCACGCGAGGTTTTGGCCCGGCGAGATTTTGTCCCGCGAGGTTTTGGCCGGCGAGATTTTGGGCGGCGATGTTTCGGCTGCGAGATTTTGTCCGTATCCCTTCCTGCACACTGCTGTTCTACTGTTCCTCACGTAGTAGGAAATTTGTCCTAACACACCATCATCAACAGGCCGTCCTTACAGTCGCCGCCTTACTGTTGATGCTAACTGAGATATTTGACGTGTTTCTAACTCTAGATGTTTCCATTAAATTGATAAGTATCTGTAAATCTGATTGATGTACAGTCGTCAATTACAGAGTATATGTACGATGGAAGTTTCAGAAGTTAGTTAATTGACTTATTTTGTTGTGCATTGTAGTACTGAAGTCCACTATTGTTATACATAATTAGGCTGTATGAGATTGAATAAAGATGACCAGATTTGATGTAAAACTCCGTATTACAAGCCTATATTAATCATCCAAAAGGCGATCCGCCCCCTCCAAACGGACTTTCTGAATCCGAAAGTGCTCCCACTTGTGATAAAATAATAATAATAATAATAATAATAATAATAATATAAACTGTTAACGTTGATCTAGAGTGCTGCATCAACAAAAATAGAAATAACGAGTAAGAAAAAATAAAAGTTCTGACAATTCTTCTTCTTCTTCTATTATTATTATTATTATTATTACTATTATTATTATTATTATTATTATTATTATTATTATTATTATTATTATTATTATTATTATTATTATTATTATTATTATTATTATTTAAGTTTAACGACCCTTTTTAGCACTTAGGTTATATGAGACATAGCCCTGGAGTTTAATTGAAATCCCAACCACCGTAATGCGTTCAAATTTAAATATCCTCGCGCCGGGGAACCATGGCATCAAAAGCGCGCATGCTACCCACTAGGCCAGCGGGTAAAACTAAAAGCTCTTACAAGGATACCCTCTAATTCTATTTTGTCCTCAAAACATTTCCTCGCCCAATGAAAATTTAGAAGCATCTTTGCAGCGAAGAACCCGATAAAATTGGTAAGTTCATTATTTGATAAAAGCTGCTGAATTTGGTTAGTGGTAACTATTAATACTGTGCTAGTACTGATTCAAATTTTCTAACTTAACAATGTTGAGCCACCAGATAAGACTTCGAAAGTTTAACAAAAACAACGGACAGGAAATGAGAAGGTTCAATATTATGTGGCTAACGAACTGCATTCACAACGGAATGTTTGCTTATGACCAATTCTAGTACGATGTGAATGTGGACTTTGTTTATACATTTCACTCTCGCCTCTCTGTTTTCCATTAACTATGTTTGCGTAATGCATTCTCTGTTTTGCTCCTACAATATTTGTTCCCATACATATTACAAAGGCAGAAAAAAAGAAAACCTAAACATACATGGTACACAGTTTTCCGTTATGAAAAATCAGTGTATTAAAAGAAGATAAGAGTATAGGATACGCCGTAGGCCAAGCATGACATGAAGATTAATTATTCGCTTTATTTCTCCCTTAGTTTCATTAGACAACCATGTTACACTTGCAGTTTCTATTTTCCCACAGTAATTTTCAACACTTTTACCTTTTTTCCTTTTCGTACCTTTTACGTAAAAAAAAGTATAGTGATCTTGAAAATAATAAGCAAAGTCATTATCGGAATCGGAAGTGAAGAGCAAAAGAAGCATTGATCTTGTTAGTCCCTCCCGACTCCTTTTTTTTCTGGATTTTTGTAAATAGAACAATGGCAATAAATATAAGTTTTGGAAGTAGAACGTGTAATATATATATACTAACCAGACGAAACATTCTAACATTCTGCCCTACGAAGTCGTTGAGCTTGCGTAAGAAGCACAAGCAGAGGCATAGCCACGTCAGGGGTCCACCGGGTCCGGATCCTTGCCCCAAAGCATCATAACTCGAAATACATTTATTTGTACGCTTTCTTGGCAATACTATACTTGTTCAACAGATTTGATTAATGTAGCATAAAGATTTGATCTTACACTTCATTTAGAGTCTTCTTTATAAATACAATCTACTAATATTTTGCGGAGGACATAGATGGCAGTACCTATCGTCTTTTCGGATACAGAATTTTAAGCAGTATTGCAAACTTTACCACTATTTACCATATTTACAGAATTGTTTGAGATATTAAATTGCTGTAAACAGCATTATGAACTTCACATCTATTGAAAGTCACCTATGCAATGAATACGGTACTTATCTGAGCAGTTTTCTAGAAACAAAGACTTCTGGAAAAAGTTGAATTTTCAATCTCTTGTAACATTGTTCGTGTTCATTCGAAATCCGTTATATCATGATCATAGTATTAGACACTAAAGTACTTTGGATATGAATTGTCTCGTCTCTCGTTTGCGTTATTATTGCTTTAGCGCAGTAGCGTACCCAGGAATTTATTTCGGGGGGGGTTCAAACTAAATATGAAGCTATTTTATATTAAAATTGCTAAAATTGCCCCTAAAATTAGGCTAAATTTTTAAAAAGTCGAAATTTCGGGGGGGTCCGGACCCCCGTGTCCCCCCCTTCCGTACGTCCCTGGCTTTAGGGGCTACCAAAATTCGATTGTTGAATTTGCAACACTGTTAACCTGGTGTATCACAGAGTAAGTCATACAATGTCCACTGCCGATATTTGTATGGTACAAAGTTTCGCCCTCCTTTGTCTATTAATTCAAAAGTTTCAAGGGAATATCAAGGTAAATGACGTATCAATATATACAATATATACACAGTATTGTTTCCGAAATATTGTTAAAAATGAGCTGTATATTACTAATACGTTAAACGTTGTAGGTAACTTAAAGATAGTAGTGCTTAGCTATCAGGAATTTCTGATATAACTGTGTTGATATTTTTAATACTTTTCCCTTTCTATATATGATGAATCTTTTTCTTTTTAAAAAATTTAGTATTAGATGTAATAATTAGAAACATCAAACATTTTCCCTCCTCACAGATTTAGTGTATATTAGTTTGATGCAGACGTCCGAGTTACCACCACTCCCATCTTTTAAAAAGTAATTAATCTAAACGGGATCTAATTTCAAATCCATTTTACAGCCAAATGAGTGAGTGATCCATTTATAATGTTTAGTTTAGCAACCCTCTTTTAGAAGTCTTCTTATTCTTTTTTTTTCCTTTCTTTCTTTCCTGAAAAATAAAAACATGCGGTGCGTGCAATGCATTTAAGCTTAAATATAGACATTTTTCTTATAGCAGTGTCTGGCAGTCAATCTCACCGGAATAGACTTGACGCAAGACATATTTATCCATTCCAGTCACCTGCGTCTGCCTTTGGCTTCTCATATTTCTTTCCGTTAATTTCATTTCACGTGTCCTCCCTTTTACGCTTCTGTTTTTCAAGCTCGTTAATGGAGTCCGAAGGAAAAATAACATCAACGCCCATTAATCCTTCACAAGGATAAGTGATAAGGCAACCCTTGATATGCGACAACTTTATATAATAAGACTTTATCGGTAAAATGTTTTCTACGAAAAAGGGATTGGCTAGTTGTATTTAAAATGATGAAATGAATCTACACATTACTTCATTACCAGAATCGTTTGAACAAAACCTACATTACGTCCCTGTTGTAAGTGAAATTAAATTAAATTTCTAGTTGTACGTTCTTCGGTTATGACTTTTAGGCTAAAGGAGACGGGTGATTAATAAAAGCAAATGATTATGAAATATTAGTGGAACAAGAAAGAGAATTTGGGAGGAAACTGAAGAACTAGGAGAAAACCTACGGACATTATGTTATCCACCGCAAACTCGTGTGGTAGGGGATCGAATTAAGAACTCCTTGAACCAGAAGTGGGCGTTCTAGTACTAAGCCACCATGCAATCCGAAAATCAACGTTGTTGGCATACCCAGCAGCAGATTGAAGAACTGAGACGGGCGAGGGGGAAGACATGTCGGAAGGGCGTATCGTTATTTGACTGTAATTCAGGAATTATTCAAGGTAGATCTATGATCTAAACGTCATTATACTGAGAAAAGTTTTTGGTATAATGATGGTTATATGTCTCTCACAAGTAAGGCCAGGAACGTATATAATATGGGTCCTTCTCATTTAACTCCGGCAGGTCATGCAAGAAAAAAAGTCAGAAATGACTTTCAATAAATAATAAAAAGAACATTTTCATTATGATTCTTAGAATTTCTCAGTCAAGATTCCATGTTTCGGCGTTCACTTTTTATCCCCATTTTATGAAAAATTAACTTTTTTGAGAAAGATGTCATAATTCATGTCACTTACGTTACCGTATGCGTTTCTTCACTAAAGTGAGTTATTTTGTTTGTGGAAGTGATTTGTTTTTGCAGAACTAGATAAGATATGCATTATGGCGTGAAACAAATATTTTTTAACGGCTTTTATTGAAGGAAATTCCCTCAATGTACGAAAGTAACATATGTGACAAGCAAGTAACGTATGTAACATGTACGTACAATTACTGTACTAAAGTTCAGATTTTAGTAGAAGAAGAAGAAGAAGAAGAAAATTAACTTCTAAAACACTTATCAAACTCCACTATGAACTTTTCCATTTTCTTCAGTCTCAGTACCTACCTATTTACAGGTAAAATATACCGAATGTGCAGAAAAAGTTATGTTCTCTTCATTATGCTTTTAAATTAATTTATGTTTCAAAATTATAATAATAATAATAATAATATATGTTTTAAATAATCTTCTGTGTACTTGACACATTTATAAAAGAATGAAAAAAGATTAGATTATATAGTGAAATGGTCCAGAAGAAAAATCATGTTTAAGAATGTGACCAACATTTAACGTAAAACATAAAAAAGATTTACTTAAACTTTTGCACCAAAAACGCCATTGCATTTAATAATTTCAGCACAGTAGTAGTTCAGTCAAAGAAATCAGAAAACTGAATTTTTATGTTTAAAAAACAATAAGCCAATCCGATGAATTTTATTGCAGATCGGTGTTCGTTTTTCATTAGATTGAAAGAGAAAATTATTCATCACTTTAGAGATTGTTATTTCTATCAATCTGCTATATAGAATGAAACGTTAATAATTGATGAAATAATACTTGTTCTATGTCAGAGGCGTTCTTTGAAGCCACATAAGTTACTATGGTCTCGTAAGTTACTGAGACATTTGGTAACGTATGTGACATTTTATATATTTTAAAGAAAAACTTATCAAATTACTAACTTTGAATACAATCTGTTTTAATACTTTAGAAACGATAGGTCAGCGCTTCAGAATATAATAAGTATATATATATATATATATATATATATATATATATATATATATATATATATATATATATATATATATATATATATAAAGCAACAAAAACAGTCCTGAAACATTGGTAACTTACGTGACATATATTAAACTTACTTACGCATTCGTCTACATGTTTTCTTCCACAAGATCAAAAACTTATAACGACCATCGGCGCTACTGATTACACTGAAGCCTGAAACATTCAGAGAACAAAATTAACCATGTCCCGCTGTATTTTGAATCCTGCCATGTGTTGGAAATTCATAGAACCAGAGTGTATCTTAAGTGACATACAATCACAGGACAGGTTTTTCTTTAAAAAAAAGAAAATATAAAAAAGTTAATACAGTTGTATATTTCATTTCTATGAAAACTTCTGATTATGATTGTAATAGTTTTATTTTGCAACTCATACTTGTTAATGTAGAATAACTACTTCAAACTTTGAAAATGCTATTGGGACAGGTAACACATGTGACAAAAATTAGTAATTTTTATATTAATTTTAAATAACTCTGAGATATATTTCCCTTCTAATCCTGTTCCAAGGATTAGCAGCAGCTATCCTGTCTCCCTTTAAAATAGAAACTGGATAAATTAAATTTGGAACATCCTATGCAGTTGGACATAGCGTGGCGGAGTTAAGTGATAATGATCCAAATTTCGTTTATTTGCTTATTTGTCGGAAACATTTTAAAAAATCTATAAATCAATGTTATCCTTTTGCTCAGAAAATTATTTTCTAAAATAATTATTGTTAAAAATTATTATTATTAAACCAAATCCTAGATTTCTAAGAGTTACAAAAGAGTTTTGTGACGTATGCCGTGTAGACACCCGCACCACACTGGACCTAATTAACAATTATTTGACAAACTCTAAGAATAAAAAATCTAGAGCTTGTTTCATGTGTTAAATATGTTTTCGTACAAGTGTGTATTTTTAAAAAAATAGCTAGGACTTGAGTTATAACTTTTCTTCATTAATGTCTTCCTTCTTTCCTGACGTTTGGAAGTGAAATGAAATATTTAAGTTTAACATCCCACAGGTTAATTGAGGCGATGATTAAGGCAAATGTATGATAATTGATAATGAAAGATTTGGTGGAATGAGAAAGTGGGAGGAAACGAGAGTACACCGAAAAAACCCATGGATATGATGTTGTTCACTGCAAACTCAGTCGGGGATAGAAGCAGGGATCTTACGCACCAGAGGTAAACGCTTTACCACTAATCCACCGCGCTCCCTGGAAGTGAACAGTTAAAGGTAAGTGTTAAGTATCATGGGATTATAAATGAGATTTGAAAAGAATCCACCTGAAGTCAGAAATTCGAAGCAATGAAATCGCTTGGTCATAGAGTAAATGTAAGATTGCATTTTTGATGACATCATACTCGTAGTCTCACAGGGTGTCAGGTGCTTTATCAAAGGTAGCAAGCTTATAAACTTGGCTGAAAATGAAAAAAAAAAAAATAGAACAGTATCGAAAAGGTTAAAAAAAAACACTGCAACAGATATTATCGCCAGCAAAAGTGAATATCTACCTAGATAATTATTTTTTTCTTAACCCTTGGAACGGCGTGAGTCAATTTGTGTACAGTTTGCTTTAACTAATAAATCCATTGTCTCTAAATTACAGAAATATACATGCATTCGAAGAATTGTTTTCATTTCGAAGAATTTTTTGCGAGAAGAAATTATAATTCTTCAATGAAGAATGTAAAGGATGATTTGGGAAGGTACAATGAGTGTTCAGCCTGAAGGGAGTTCTATTCCACTTATTGTAACTTACCATTACCTTGGTGGGGACATTAACTTAGCACAGCAGGGATAAAGTGGCCAGTTGCTCTCCTTGCTCTCCTCTATGGTTTGAAAAAGTATATGGGGAAACAGGAAATTGCATGGCTGGATGAGATAGATTAGAAATTGCAATTGAAATACCATGTATGCAAAAACTGAGAATTTTGATTCCATTATACATATTGTCATTTGGACATGCCAATTTATAATTTTCCAAGATAAAAGATACTCTTGAGTTTTTACAGTATAAAACAAACGTATCCCTGATAGAGGGAAAGTTGTGATGATAAACCACTATTAATTTATCAACATTCACAACGATTTGATACAAATGCCTAAATAGTGACCTTGATGCATAGCAATGAAACAAAGAAAATACTATCCGAAAGAGTAATGATTCAGTTTGTTTCGGGGCAAAGTTCAAATATTGATTACTTGAATTTCATAGTGTTATTTTGAATATTATTTCTCCATGCAAAATACTTTGGAAAGATGATTTCCTAGATTCAGGAAAATAAACGAAAGTTCGTAATAATAATAATAATAATAATAATAATAATAATAATAATAATAATAATAATAATAATAATATAAAATTTGTAGCTTTACTTGTGTTTGAGATCTGATATTCTTGAACACGTTGTTGCATAGATTTGGAGCAGTGTTGAACTACATGCATCTCGGATTTATTCAACTTTCGCAACATTTTTTTTTTCTAAATCAGATTTCACTTACATTTAACATCCGGATCTTTTATCTTACGCAGACATAACCATAGTTCTTAATTTTTAAAAAAAACGTCATTTTTATTGGGCAAAATTGAAATATTAATGATAGTAGGTCATTTTGAATAGTAACAGGTGTGCATTTAAGTATTTTTAGACAAATATAAATATGAATATATTAGCGAACTGAAAGCTGTAAATATACATATATATATATATATATATATATATATATATATATATATATATATATATATATATATATATATATATATATATATATATATATATATCGCAAGTAAACATATAAACACATACATACACACATGCACCTACCCCCTCACCCCGTACACAAGTAAATAACAGATGGAATATTTACTCATATATTGGGTTTTATCTTAATCCTACAATTTTATCTAATCTTTCTCTGTATACTTAATGCAACATAAATAATTAGTTTGTGTCAAAAAAAATATGTATATGTATAGTGACGCATGCAAACTAATAAATTTATACGTCTCACTCAAATTTTGTATATATGATCAGAAGAAAAATGAAAAATTCGTACAGTCTTCTTCTTAAATACATGTGCTTTTCCATTGGTTTCGTTATTCCAAAGAGAAAATTAATGTTGCTGAACAACAATATGATGTGTAAAATCAATATTTTGATGGCAGTGTGATTTATACTCTTATTTGTCTTTGTGCGTCAATTTAAGAATTGTGAAAAAACATTCTTGCAATTAAAAAGACACAATCTGTTAAAATACATAACTATAAAACTTCATGACACGACTAAAACATATACACATTGTAAAATGTACATTAATTTTATGATTTAAATAAAAACAGATGGCTTGTCGCAGAAACAAAATTCAGCCATCTTGTTAACTAATCAAATCGAGATCGTTATTGCGAACCTCTTTACAATTTATTCATATTAGGCCTATTCTTTGGTCTTCTTTTACGCTTATCCTAAAATATTTTCTCCCAAAGGTTCTCAACTACTCATCCCATGCCTACTTCTTATATCATTCAGTTGTTTCGCCCATCGTCACTGTCTTGAATTAAATATACGCAATACATTCTTTTACAATGAACTTTGTAAAAAAAAAAAAGAAAGAAAAAAAGAAAAGAAAAGAAAAGAAAAAAAAGAAAAGAAAAAGATGGAAGTCCTTTTACTACTATGAACAAAAATGGCTTACGTAATCACTTGTTTAGTTAAATGGTACATTTGTCAAACTTAAATCAAAATCATGGTTTCAAAAATTTCTTTGGTTGCATTTATAATTTAAACGGGAGTTCGTAGTTTCACTTTCTCTCTCTCTCTCTCTCTTTCTCTCATATATATATATATATATATATATATATATATATATATATATATATATATATATATATATATATATATATATATATATATATAATGTATGTATGTATGTCATGGAAGTTATAAAAGATGCTGGAAGTGATCCCCTTGCACTTGAAGACACAGTTGCACACGTTTATGCATGTTTTTGGAGACGTTGTGCAGAACATCGGGAGTGCTGTTCCGAATGTGGCGTGTCAGTGCAGCTTGGAGTTCTTGTATGGTGTGCGGATTGCCTTCATAGGCCTTTCCCTTTAACGTACTCCATAGAAAGTAATCCGGTGGAGTCAAGTCGGGTGAGCGCGGAGGCTAGAGTCCTCGAGAGATGATGCGGTCACCAAAGATGTCCTGTAAAAAGCTCATCGCCTTGTGGGCGGTGTGTGCAGTCGCCCCATCCTGTTGGAACCAGGCATTCTCAATTTCGTCTTCATTCAGTTCACCTAGGAAGGACTCCAGAATGCAGGTGCAGTACCGTTTTGCATTTATGGTGTCCTGAGAGAAGATGGGCCCAATGATGCGTTTACGAGTCACGGCGCACCAAACACCAACCTTTTGATCATGCAGTGGGGACACATGAAATTCATGCGGATTCTCCGTACTCCATACACGACTATTCTGGATATTCGCGTAACCGGAGAGGTGAAACCTTGCCTCATCCATGAAAAACGTTTTGTCAAGAATCCCTCACCTTTGTCCTGCAGGAAGGACAGGAACCAATTGGAAAAGTTCACATGCTTCGGGCGATCGGTGTCTCTTAGATTATGCACAACCGAAATTTTGTACGGATACATAGACAGTGACTTCCGAAGAATCTTATGAGCGGAAACCAACGGACACGTGGACCTGCTGAGCTAGTCGTCTAACCGATTTCTTTAGACTGTGCAGGATCACGTCTTGCACCTCCGTCATCTTCTCTGCGGATGTGGCTGTGGATGGCCTACCTGATTTTGGAGCATTATGAACGCTTCCGGTCTTTCAAAGCTTGGTGATGAGGTTCCGTACAGCATTGCGGTTAGGCATATTCACTCGTGAGAACTTTGCTGCAAATGCAGCTTCTACTGCTTAGGTAAACTCGTCTCCATTGCGGAACACATGCTCCACAAGAAACACTCTATTCAATCGTCAGCATGATAACCTGGATCCCAATGATGTCACACAAGACGTTGGTCTTCAATCAAACCGGACCTGTGAACAAATACAAATACCTGGTCAAATATGGTTCAAATATGTTAAACAATGGAAAATGCTGTATTACTAATTGACAATCATATCAGTCATTACTTAGCACACCACAACATGAAACTCCATAGTTACTTTCTGAATACCCGGTGTATATATATATATATATATATATATATATATATATATATATATATATATATATATATATATATATATAATATGTGTGTGTGTTAATATGTGCGTGTGTGTGTTTGTGTACGTAATAATTTATTTCTCGGCGGCCGAAACTAAACTAAATTTGGTGAGCAAGTAATTGAGATCGCTATACTTGGTGGGGGACCTCGGCGTAGAGGCCTGCACGGGCCGGAAATTTTAGCCCGAGCCCGGTCTGACCCGTGAATTTCTAATGTGAAGCCCGACCCGAATTTGAAATATGTTTTAGCCTTTAGGCCCGAGCCCATATGAAAATCAAATGAGCCCGAAATAAACACGATTACAGAAACTTAACTCGAAATTGTATTTTTATTTACAGCAATTAGAGGCTTAATCTTGCAGTTGTGCTTTAAAAGCTCTCCAGAAAGAACAATCCGATAAATAACGTTGTTCATTATATATTCAAAGTTAGGCCCGAAAAGACTTGAGAAATATGGTTGTATATTTAAAAATTTAGAACCCAAGCGCGGCCTGAGCCCGAAGTGATCTATGCTTTGTACGCCCGAGTCCGACCTCTACCTCAGCGACAAATGGCCTCGGCTCGGCTCGCCTGGGCAATAGAGGCTGGAGAGGCTGTTTGGAAGTCGGGAGCTCCTAAGTTAAGTGTAGGTTCACCGACTTGTTCCGTTTGTCTAAATTTTAAGTTCAATATAACGTCCCTGAATGAGTTTGATGAAACTGTAGAATGAGTTCAAGCTCTGAAGCTTTCATTTGCTAATTTTAAGACACAGGAACATTTCCAGAAATATTCGTTTAATTTTTTTTCCTTTGTATTTTATAAAGAAAAGTGTTATCGATTTGAAAGCGCACGTGCGTGTATGTGTATGCATATGTATAATGTATTCGTGTGTTTAGTCTTTTTAGTTTCCAGTGTAAATTCTAACTCTAGCTGGGAAATACTCTTCCACGGTTTTGTTTATTTTCTTGTGTCAATTTTAATGCTGCGAGTGCCGGTGGCAATGTTTTCATTGTTTGTATAGTACAGTGTATATGTAGACTTAATTCTTCGCTATATTGGAATGGTTGAATTCTAGGTAACGAACTAAGAAAACAACAGTTTGCTTTAAAAAAAAATCAAACAAACACATACAATTATACTGTACGATTTAATATTTAATTTCTGGTTTAATGAAAGGTCTAAATCGGAAGTAGTTCTAGAACTCCACTCTTGTTATTATTTTATCTTTCTCACTTTTTTTAATTTAGTTATTGAAACGTGAGCAAACAACTTATTTCCGGGGATATAAGGAATTCATTAGAAGAGCAATTTTAAAGCATACAAAATTATTCATGAACAATTAATCTTCTTAACAAAGGAAGTTTGTTTTTAATGTAACGTATAGTGTACACAGTAAGTTATTGCATTTTGGCAATTTGCTCTCTCTCTTGCTAAATCCACATTTTTTTAGTCCAAGATTTATATAAAGTACATATGTGTGCACTACGAAGATAATTATATTCTTAAACTGGATTTTGTGATTTAATCTTGAGGCTGGTTTTCCTGAGTTTTTGAGTAATAATAGTTTCGATATTGAATAGGAACAAAACAGTGGAACGAAATTATACTGATTATTTTTCCCAAAATAGAATACTATGTTAGTGCGAATGTTAAAACGTCATTCTCTTTTTCTTTGTCGCCAGTTTTTATTATTATTTCAAACCAGAAATGTTCATATTACTAGGAATTGTGGGGCAGGGTGCGTTACATTTGTGTCCTGAAATAGGCAGTAGATCGTTTCTTTTTGATTTTGTAATAAATCCCAAATCATTTCTACGTATTAACGTGTTCATCTGTATATCATGCATACAAAATGAACTCACGTAATTAATGTTATTAATTATTATTAATGTCTCCTTATTTTTAAGTAATGAATGCCGGATTAATGATTTCACTAACATTCATTAAATAGTAACGACTGATTTACTAACAACTCTTTAAAATTACGAAAACTCATTAAGCTACGTGAGTAATCCATGATGGTCAATGATAACAGACGTTGGTAAAATGTTCTACTCTCTTAAGGTAACTATTTTTTTTTTTTTTTCGTTTAGTACAAACTAAGAAAAATTCTCATTGAAATAGAACCTGAATTGCATAGAATTTTAGCAATCATTTTGTAGATTTTAAGGCACTGATTTCATGTTTGACCTCTGTTTTGTGTTGATGGCTTTCAAGTTGTCCGAGTTAGGGTTCAAAATACAATGTTACTTTGTATTGAATTCCTAAACGCCCTAAAGGGTTGTTAAGAATGTTAATTTGCACTATTATTTTTAATTTATTCATTCAAAGATGATGATGATTACTTAAATGTGAGACATTGGTTCCGTCTATATAGATAACTTGAATTTCTTTAAAAGAGAAAAAAACGAATACCAGAATCAGCGTTTCAAATTCTATTAAGCAATACAACTACCTTTATGCAGTTCATAGAGATACTTGACGATTTTGTCGTGTTAAAATTTCCTACCTCTCAATATACTTGAAACAACATAATCATTTACATAGACGAATACATTTCAGTTTTCGAAGCTGATAATTTTTAATGATGTAAGGAAGAGATGAATATACAGACTGTTTCCGACAATTCATCCTTTAAATAATATGAGAAGCTGTGTTCACAGTGCAACTTCGAGAATTCTACAACTGATCTGTTGCATTGTGATTATGCACACCATGATTCGTGCACTTTTACTTTGAACACAAAGCTCGTATTGTGCACGCTAGTGTCTCGCTGTAAGCTTTGTGGATATGATCTATCAACAAAACAACGTTATCATCAACATCTTAAATATTCTTCAGTGGCTGACCGATCAGTCCTTGAAAACTGCGGTAAAAACTCTAAACGTCATGATCTGCCTCTAATCTTTACCGTGATATTAAGAGGAGCCGTCCATCAGCTGGAATGTTCTTCCCAACTTAAGTAAGTAACTAAGAAAGACTTAATTTAGTCTAACATCATTGAATAATTGTAGTAAACCGGAGAATTGTTTATCCTCATTGCCAGATAGCAAATAAATGCCTTTATTGTTTTATAATTTTGTTTTATAATTTAGAGTTATGTAGATTGTTTTGTTTTAAAATGACGTGGCATTAAGTATTGAAGTTATCTCTACCTCTATCGATTCATGCAAAGATGTCTAGACTCTAGAGAGAGAGATTTAGAAACAGCTTTAACGTAAAAATCGTTACTAGAAATGGCGTAAATGTGATTGATTTAACTTAGCATCCGTGGGAAACTGTAACCCTTGTTGTGACGCTGAGTACCACGAGAGAAAAAAAAAAGCATAATTTAATTGTGAAGAAATCAAATTATGACGGAAATGTTGTACGAGGAAGGGTGACCAAGGAGCAGGGTAGTGGCTTCCTGTAACCCTCAGAACAAAGACGAAAGATTGGTTTCTTCTGTCGTAGGACGAATATCGTGTGGCAGCTGGTACTATCTCCAATCTATTATATCCGTGCAACAGTATTTCTTTCTTTTTTTCTGAATATTTATATCTACAGTTTAACTGTGAATTGTAGCTGCAAGAGAAACCTTTTTTTACTACCTTTATTTATTAATTTGTAAGAAACACGCATTAGTTACAATAATGTGCTTAATGAATATAATTTATTATTCAGATTGGAGGATATCAGTATTTTGAAACTACTTACCAACTCTCAATTTTTAAACACGAAATCACGCTATCCAATGAATCTTTACTTTCAAGAAATACGATGCACAAGTATGCTTGTTGATAATAGTCGGGTGATCTGCGACGTTAGGTTGGTAAGCATAAATGCTGGTTCAAGACATCTTCGTGGCATGGGTGCTTTCTCTTAACTCACAATTAATTTCTCATTTGGAGTGTTTCGGTGAGCAATGTGATCGGATAACATAAGATAAGATGGTCACTGATGTTCTTACGGTGACAAAAAACATGACCAAAAACTCTTTTTGAAGCATGCTCCAAGTAAATTACGTATACTACACAGAGACCAATTGTAATCCGTTAGGGTGTTATACTAAAAAATATGAGCCTAAAAAGTTAACGGGATAAGTATCCTAAATGTATCATATCCACCTATAGAAATGCAAAATACTTTTATTCTAAACATTTCAGTCATATTTCAGATTACTCTTCACGTACTCCAGTTCAATGGATAGTAATCATATGAAAAGAAATCTTTCAGCGTAACGTCCCACGGTTATTATGCCCTTTCGGCTAAGGAAAACGGATAGGCCTAATTGAGGTAGGTGAGTGATGATGGAAGAGTTGGTGGAATGAGAATGTGGGAGGGAACGGGAGTACCCCGAGAAAATTCACGAACACGATGTTCGTTCGCCACAAATTTATTTGGCCGGGGATCAAACTAGGACTCCATCAGCAGAGGTAAGAACTCTACCACTAAGCCACCATGTCTTCCTAGTAATCATATTTTAAAAAAATGTTTTTACAACTTACAAATAGTATGTGCGTTACTGTTAAGGAGCACGTGTGTTACTGTTGGCAACTAATGAAATAGATTTCAGCGCCAGAAAGGTTCTGTTTTCCTGATTTTTCTCGAAAACTGCGCATAAGAATTTACCGCTAAGCATGTTATTTTTTTTTCAATTCGATGTAATCTATTGATTGATATGAGTCTCATCTTTAGGCAATATTATAGTTACACAAAAATTAAAGTTTAACTGTTAATCATAAGAGTTATATTTCATTAAATGCAGAGTGTAGCCTTATTATAGTCATAATAAAGAGCTTAATGCAGGTATTTATCGGTTTATCAGTTTCGTCTCAATAAGTGACATGGTTCCCCTTAGAGCTTAATGTGGGTATTTATCAGTCTATCAGTTTCATCTCAATAAGTGCTATGGTTCTCGTTAGAGCTTAATGTGGGTATTTATCAGTCTATCAGTTTCATCTCAATAAGTGCTATGGTTCTCGTTAGAGCTTAATGTGGGTATTTATCAGTCTTTCAGTTTTATCTCAATAAGTGCTATGGTTCTCGTTAGAGTTTAATGCGGGTATTTATCAGTCTATCAGTTTCATCTCAATAAGTGCTATGGTTCTCGTTAGAGCTTAATGCGGGTATTTATCAGTCTATCAGTTTCATCTCAATAAGTGCTATGGTTCTCGTTAGAGCTTAATGCGGGTATTTATCAGTCTATCAGTTTCATCTCAACAAGTGCTATGGTTCTCGTTAGAGCTTAATGCGGGTATTTATCAGTCTATCAGTTTCATCTCAATAAGTGCCATGGTTCTCGTTAGAGCTTAATGTGGGCATTTATCAGTCTATCAGTTTTATCTCAATAAGTGCTATGGTTCTCGTTAGAGTTTAATGCGGGTATTTATCAGTCTATCAGTTTCATCTCAATAAGTGCCATGGTTCTCGTTAGAGTTTAATGCGGGTATTTATCAGTCTATCAGTTTCATCTCAATAAGTGGTATGGTTCTCGTTAGAGCTTAATGTGGGTATTTATCAGTCTATTAGTTTTATCTCAATAAGTGCTATGGTTCTCGTTAGAGCTTAATGCGGGTATTTATCAGTCTATCAGCTTCATCTCAATAAGTTTCATGGTTCTCATACAGTATACATTTTTAGGTTTTCAATAAAAATCCATTTCTCTCCTGACATTTTCTCGAAAACTACTAATGAGCTTTTTTATACTCATCCATATCATTTTAGTCAGCATAATGAGATTTGTCGATTCGTATATGTGTCAGCTCTGGACATCTTTTTCCCCTTAAACTATAACAATATTGGAGAATTTATAATACACTGTTGTGAACTTCATCAAAATAATTTCATACTTATCGAAACAAAATTAATAGAGAGAAAATTGGTTACCCGTGAAACTAATCTTAATGTATTTTGTTCTGAAAGTTACAACTTATAGCTGTTTTCAGACACTTTTTGGTTGATTGGTGTGTGGTCAGCTCATCGGTTTCCACTGTCGCCACTTTTATCTTTTTACACTGAAATTCACATATACCTATTGTTGCCAGATTTGTAAAATCAGAAAGGAGGACACTTTGACTTTAAAAAATTCACAAAGAAAATGCTTTTACCAGAACTTAAGTTTGCTTCTAAATATTATCAAACAGCACATTTTAAAGAAAAAGAAAAAATATTGAAATTAATACATTATTAAAGTAAATTAATACAAAAAAGTACAACTACAAAATGATGACTCACTAGCAGGCAGCAATGCTAATAATACTTCTTGTTCGTTTGAGCTGCTTCCATCAATGATTTGTCACTTAAGAACCTATTATACATTGTGCCACACAAACATGTTTCAGAATCACCATAACTATTATAATTCGTACAGATTTGAAGTTCAGCCTTCACAGTATCAACACTAAGTCTATTTTTAACATCAGTCTGAAGTAATTTCATTCTTGAGAATATTCTTTCATATTCCGCATTACAATTCGATATGGAGAAAATGTAAAATGCCACGAGTTTGAAATTCCATAAATTTGTATGTTGGGTTCATCAAATACAGTACTGTAGTGTCCCACGATCAAGTATTTAATAAAGTCGTGGTACTAATAACTTATTTATCCAATCTCTATTCTGGCAATATTTTATGCATTTTAAAATTTTGTTGGCCTGTTTTATTAATTAGTCTCCAAACTCAAAAAGGATGACAAAAGCGCGTCAGGCTTAGGTACAAAGCCGGACATCAATTTTTATGTCGAAAAGCCGTACTGCCTAGCTAAAAGCCGGACGTCTGGCAACCCTACTTATATCTCTTTTCAATATCCCATCAATTTCTGGATAGCGCTACTTAAAATCTTATACAACCACTGAGAATCGAACTCGGATGACGCACAACGAAAGCTCGTGCGTTAAATACTCGAATACACGTGAGCATCATTTACTATTTAAACAATATATTTTTGGTCTGTAATTAAGATGAAAATCATAATTGCTTACCACTAATTTATATGATGACATAAAAATTTTTGATGTTAATAAATTTTTCGTGATCATTTACTCTTGCAGTTCACATTTGCACTCGGAACACGTTGATGATAAACTGGAAAGAGTAGAATAACGATCTTGTACTTTTCTCCTCTGGATCACCGCATATGGAAACAATGATCAACACAGAAACACCTGACGCTGAAGCATCATATTTCGTTCAGACTGACGTGAATTTTGAAATAATACATACACTCTTTTCTCTTGTGAGAGCATATTTTATTTGTGCTAACTTTACAGAAATAATGGACGAGGCGTGTATTGGTGTATCACCTTATGTCTCCCCTAACACATACTTTCTTTTTTAAAGGCAAAATGGGAAAAAAGCTTTGTTCTTCCCTCGATTCACTTGTTCACTGGGAGTGTGATAGGGTAATTCTTGGCTGCTAACGTGTCTGTCACCTCTGCAGATATTGATCAAGGGGAAAAAAGTATTTTACAGGGGATGGTGAGAGATTACCATGATCTCTTCTCTTCATGCTTTCGTTTTTGTAGCGAGGTTTTTATAGCGCTACTCAGACAATTTGAGTCTTAATTTTTATTATGTGCTTACTACTCCGTTTCAAGGTAAGTGTAAAACGTGAGCAACTCGCCAATCGAAATAAACCCTTCTTCTATCTTTAGCTCTAATTTTGCAGTATCCAGAATAATTTATCCAAATTCGAGAGATATTGAAATTTTTATCAAAGATAAATATTACAAGAGGAAAGAGTCGGCAAGCCTAACCCAGAAGCTCCCGACGTGCAAAACTGTGAAACAAGCCTTTGTTATTCCTTATACCCATTTAAACATCAGTTCCTAAAGATAGTGTAAATAAAGAACCACATACAAGACGAGTCAAGCCGAGCTCTGCCACCAAATATAGCGATCTTGGACGACGATCCGCTAGTTGCCCACCAACTGTGGTTTAGATCTGGCCAGTAGTTACCGAGAAATAAAGTACTACATATATACACATGCGTATTGAAACTATAATCTCATATGCTTATTCCGGAAGATAATAAAGATTGAAAGATTAATTATGGACGCATGATATTGATGTGTTCTCAAAATACAAAAGAGAATACAA
Organism: Thermobia domestica; assembly: GCF_964235325.1. Classification (NCBI taxonomy): domain Eukaryota; kingdom Metazoa; phylum Arthropoda; class Insecta; order Zygentoma; family Lepismatidae; genus Thermobia; species Thermobia domestica. The sequence goes on along the minus strand of NC_137456.1, from coordinate 128,581,696 downwards.
AATGTTAGAAAAGCACAAGAATCAATCATTCAATTCAATGATTCTGTTTGATTTTGCTATGAACCTTAGAAACGTATTCTTTATTAAATTTCATTATACATACATACATGTATTATACTAGCCTTCGGCTAGCTGGGGACTTTGCCCCCAGATCCTAGCTTACGGCCGCACATCTCATATTCCAGCCTTTCCTACAGTTATTCGCAGGACAAGAATACGTTTATGGCATTATTCTTTACGAAAAATTTAAATTTCTTTCTGCCTTAGAGTAGTCATTTCAATCACAGTGTCATGATAAAATTCCACGTCGGCCCAAGTGTTAAATGTGTTCAAAAATTCAGTTTCAAATAGTTCACCCGTTTTTCTGTGATGATGAAATTGACAACGATTATTTTTAAATGACCTCAAAATCATGTTCATGTATTTAAAAAAAAATAGAAACTGACCCCTTCTTTCATTAAAAAGACAATCTCCGGAAACGCTGTGACGCAATTTCTGTGACATATGTCCACCTGTTTAGAATAAGAAGTTTATGTACCAAGTTTCGTATCCCTAATATGTCTAATCTCAAGGGCTTCCGAGATGTGGCCATCTTATTATAACAATTGCTTTTTTTCTTCCCTTCAGAATAAAATAAAAGACGCTGAAACACGGCTTTAATTGATTTAAATTAAAATACTAAATACCAATTTCCATATCTTTAACCTTAAAGAATTTCGAGATATGGCCATCCTATTACAACAATTGTAACTACCATCCTTTTTCCTCCCACTTTTTTTCTTCATTCTAGAAAAAATATCGAAAAGAACGCTTGAACACTTATTTAATTATTTTAAATGAAAAGTATAAACACCAAATTTCATGTCTTCAACCTTAAGGAATTTTGAGATGTGGTCGTCTTATTTTAACAATTGCAATCCCACCTTTTTTCCTTCCGCTTGCTTTCTTCAATCGTAGGGGAAATTAAAAAAAAAAAACGGTGAAAAACATATTTAATTATTTTAAATGAGAAGACTAATTTTTAAAAAATCCTTCCTTAGCGGTAACTTACATTGCAAATGTTAGGCACTGTCAAAATTGTAAGTTTCCATTTTAAGCGGTTTGACCTGGGCGTTGATTGGTCGGTCAATCACTTCAATCACCGGTAGATGGAAGTTTTTTTTCTTTATATAAATTTTATGCCGTAATTTCCGTGCTACTAAAAATGGTTCTTTCTAATTAATCAATGTTTTTGTATAAAAGAGTAAATGTGACTCGCTTATCAACGCCGAGGCCGCCTACTATAACTAGAAACGTGAAATTTGAACAGAGAACTCATTTTGTCACGCAAGGAAGGAATAACATATTCTTATACATATTCTAGAGTAAAGATAGTTCCTTTGTCTTTTTTACTAAGAATAGGATATGTCACCAATCCCTGAAGCTAGAGAGATGAAACTGTATACAAATTTCTCATATAAAATAACTGAAAACGTGTTTCAGAATTTTTTTTTTTTTTAAACTTATCTAAAGGGAAAGAGGGCAATGTTGTATTCATTTTTCCGTTGCAGTATTTAGAAATTGCCCAATGGCAGGATTTATTTAAGTTAGAGCTGTGAAATTGCGTATAAATGGTCTTTAAAAGAATACGTGTTTCGGCATTTTCGAAAATTCTGTTCCTAAAGAGGAAAAAAGGGGCAATTTTTGTAATTTTCAAATCTCCGATTTTCTTGTCTTTCTTTTCTTTTCTTTCTTTCTTTTTTTTTTTTAATCAGTAAAATGCTCAATGTGAGTATGAGTTTAAGTTAAAGGTGTGAAATTCGGTATTTAAACACTTAATTAAAAATGAGCGAGCACGTAATGTTGTCGAACGATTTCTCAAGTTTCCGGTTTTATATTCGTTAAGGCTTATTCTTCCTGTGCGAGATACGGGCACTTCTGCTAGTATACCGTATAATAAGTAAACATTATGTCCATGAGTGTTCTCTGGTTCTTTCCGTTTTAATGTAGTCCAGTTACTTTCCGCCAATTCGTGCATTATCATATTTTCAGGGGTTAAATACAATGAGATTGTAATGTAAATAGCGTCATTGAATATTTAGGAACCCAAAGAAAAGTAATGATGATTCAGTGATAGAACCTCTGCTATGACGGGTCTTTGGTTCAATTACAGAGCATGTGAGTTTGTGGTGGAGAACATAGTTTCCGTGGGTTTTCTTGGAGTTGTTCCGTTTTCTCACATTCTCATCCACCACTTTTTTTTTCGTTATAATTCACTCTTATTAATGTTCTGTTTCATTTTGCGTAAACGAGAAGTCAACTATTCTCTTTGTTGCATATTATTTCTAAAACGCCAAGTACTAGTGAGGACAAAATTTTTTAAAATCTTTTTTCTTTCTTCTTCTTTTTTAAGTGCTGAAGTAGTTATTTCCTTGTTAAGCCAATTATACAGTTAATATATGTGTATTTAAAAAAACTGTTAAATTGGCCACCTAACGTATTCAGTGAAACCTGTTAAATTGGCCACCTAACTTGGTTACTTGCGTAATTTTCGCGCAAGTCTATGAAACCATGTAGACACAGCCAAGTGCTACCGTTATTCTGTAAGTTGGACGTTTTATCATTTTTATTTGTTCTGTTGACGTACAAGTTACACAGATTTTACGGTATTTCTAATCGTTATTTAATATAATATTCTATATTTATTAATGTTTTATGTTCAAAGATCAGCATAAACGTGAAGAATCTAACCTGAGATATTTTGGCTACAATATAATACAGTACAGTGAAATAAAATGAAATTAAATCTTTAAATTTAAGGTCCCACGATTATCTCTCTCAGGCTAAGGGAGACTATGCTTAAAGCAAATGAATGATGGAAAAATTGATGGAATGAGAAAGTGGGAGGAAACGAAAGTACCTCGAGAAAATCTACGAGCTCCATGTTGTCCACCACAAACTTACTTGGGCGGGGATCGAATCAGCGACCCTACGTACCAGAGGTAAACGCTTTACCACTGAATCACCGTGCTCTCAATACAGTAAAATGAAGATTATATTACGGGGTAGTAGAACAGAAACCACTTTAAAATTTGATCTAAAAATACCAAACGACATTAAAGGGAAAATATAATTTCAGAGCATGGTTTTCACTTTAAACAACGTGTGATATCATATTTTCAAAGCTGTCAAACTTCTTTCGGCTGTACAAATTCTTGTCAGAGGTCGCGCACGTGCTTTGCAAACAGACAAACTTAAGAAAAAAAAGTTTGGATCGTTACCATACCAGAGAAAAGGAAAGTTATGTATATGAATGAATACATGTTAAGCGCTACCTGTTAATTTGCTTACGTTAATAACGTTGTCCTTTGCCCCCGAGAGTTTAATATCCGTTATAAGTATTACTTTTCCTTTCAACGGAACAGTTTCTGTTCTGTTTTGTTTTGTTTTTGCCTAGAGCTCTCTCTCTAACTCTACGGAATAAAAGAATAACTACTTTTTTCGAAAAATCGTGAATTTTGAAGAGGAAGAAATGTTTTTCTTTCTTTTTTTTATGTATGTGTGTTCTTCAACTTCGTGCTACGTTTAATAATCTTTTTTGAAAAAAAAAGAAACCTTTAGCTAAGTTCTAACATTATGTATACAGTAACTGTTTTTTTTAAAACTTTTCCCGAGGCACTTAACACTTAAACAAACATCTTATAAGTACATACGTCAAAAATATAAAAGAAGGGGGAAGAATATTTTTTTTAAAAAAATGCCCTTTTTATTGACTTGTGAAGTACCATAACTGCAATATTACAAAATATTCGTGAATTAAAACTGCAGCAGATCACAGGCTATGCCAAGATTTTTCCTCACGAACGGGAAATTAGTAGAATGTCGAAAATATCTTGTCTGTGCGTGTATATATATATATATAGTTATGTGTAATGGTTCAATGGCCAAGAAACAACTAGAACTTCAGTGATGTCCTAACAATAGGGGTGAAAAAAGAAAGAAAGAAAAAGAAAATAATACTTCCAGGTTTGATTCAAATTAAAATTCTTGTTTTTTGCGTAAACACGTTAGTCTGTTTGTGATGTAACTGCAATGTGTCCTCTTCCGCAATGAACGTTTTTTAATCCTTTTTTTGTGTGTGTCATTCTACTTAGTTCCAAGGTTCCGGCGCCTCGAGTATGGGCAACAGAATTCACAAAAGGAAATTTAAATATTTGCAAGCCATGTTTCTTTGTATACGAGGATGATTCCGAAAGTAATGCCTCCAAGGTGATACCTTTATTTGTGTTTGACAGATGGCACCGATACAGGTATCAGTGGAAAACGTGCAATGTCAGCTGCAAATGGTGGCATCATTTTTCAACATAGTCCCCATTACGGTCAACACACTTGCCCCAACGCGAAACAAGGTTTTTCATGCCGTCGGAGAAGAATTGTGGTAGCTGGTGGCAACACCCAATGTTACTATGGCAACACCAGTGCCGAACTGCTGCTTCCACCTCCACGTCACACTGACGCTTCGTTTCTGAGTCGTAATGGCAGGGCCGATTGGACCGATTTCTCCCAATCGGGCCCCGCGCTAGTGCCGTCTACTCTACTGTCCAGTCTAATCTACTCTCCAGTGCCGTTTTAACAGCCCATTAGGCCCCAGAGCAAACAAGTGTGTTGTGGTTCCTATGAATAAATTTTGCTCCTATTACATGTAATTAATACATTCCATTCTGCTTCTCGGGGTCCCAACCAATTGGCTATGGTACAGTTAAGATGGCTCTGCTATTCTTGGTTGTCAAGTACATGCAACATATTGCAATACAGGTACATTCATGGATTCCACAAGGGAGGGTATGGCATCTCCCTAACGAATAAATGAATAATTTGTATTAAGTTTCCGGGCACAAGCAAATATTTTCTGAATTTAATGCTGCAGTAATTTATTTTTTACGTTCTGTTTTAAAAAATAGATATTATATCCAGGGAGTATTGTGCACACTCCCAACGCCCCTAACACTTCCCCAAATTTCGTTAAACACACTCCTGGCGTAAAAATATTGTTTTCTTTGAGTTTATGTAAAAGTGCATATCATGATTCTGGGTGTACACCCTCTTTTATTTTGAACACCTCACTAAGTAAAAGTTTCTGGTGTTCTTACTGATTATGTTATGTGATACTACCATGAATACCAAGATGGTATCAAATAAATCAGCCTCAGTGCGACTTCTTTGCATAGCCTTTCTATTATTATACAAAACTAGAGGACAAACTTTGCCCTCTCCTGCGAAAAATCCCGTGGATGTACTTTTTTTTTAAAAAAAATCAAGTCAGGAAAACCGAATGTATACTAGTGTGTGCTGAATAGATGGCTGTTATAGAGGCATGTCTTCTAACTCGAATAATCCAATGGAAAATATGAAGGGTGTAAGGCAAGAACATGGTGACCCACAATTTTGCAATTGCTGCGTTTTGCAGCACCCGATAGAGAGTAACGCATACCGCTTCGTTTAATCTTGTCCGTTTAATCCTTAATGTATAGTCTTACGTGGAAAATCAGCTTTCCGACTTTGAAAATGAATTGTGCAGCAGGAAACCTCTAATTTCTTACAATAGTCATCCATCTTCCATCAGTTCCTTAAGGTTTTTGATAATATCATCACCATTTCATTTTATTTGCAGTCGATAACAATTTCATGCTGATTATACCTTTGATAAGTAGCTACCTACGATGTTCTCACTAGCGTACATTATGTTTTCCTGACTTGAATTATTTTCAAAAACATACAGCTGTTAAGAAATCTTTGAACCATCGAATTCATATCAATGTGCATTTGATTTTGTCTTACAAATATTAACTCAATGCAAACATAGACTTCACCATTGTATTTCTCGTAAAATTCTAGCCCAATTTGGATATATTATATGACTCCCTTTTTATTTAAAAAAGTCGAGCGAGATACAAGATGGCCGACTTCAAAATGGGGGCCGTGATAAGCATACCCTTAGATAGATGTCTGTCGGTCAGTGTGTTTTTATTTTTCATCCCTTTATCCGTTTACAAATAAAATGAAATTTTCTAGCTTGAAACATTGTTATGGCTTCTTCTGATCAACCAGGTTTTTGGCCACTGGGGCCGTCTTTATGGACGGAAGCACTTTAAGTGATAAATCACTTTTTGCTTATTTCCTTTCACGTTTAATGTCAATTGTTTGAATGCCATAAAATGGTATATGTTCTATTTGAAAAACTATAATTTTGTGTTGGGATGGCAACACTGCTTCTGTGACACTAGTGCCGTGTTCTTGGTTACGTGTCTCCCTCCTGTAGGTATCAGGCAACGTGCATACATTTTTCATATTCTGCCTTTTTCCTGTGGTTTTTGGGGTATAATTCGGCACAGCCTCACCGGGTAACTGCTTGGTATATGTATTATATGTAGCGGGTAAACAAGGCATTTCTGCATCGAGTGACTATCACTACGATGATTAGCGACCCACAATTAGTCAGAGTACCAATTTTCATAAATATCTAGCTGTCACGGTTCGCATACGTCCCTTGTAAGAATGATTTCTCTTTGATATTCCCGTTAAAACTGTCTTGTCGATAATCCGGCAATATAGCTAATCCGATACGTGCCGGATTTAGGCTGCTTAGGTGAATTGTTTTCAATCAAACCTCGCATGAGAGCTTATTCTAGTCTTGGAGTATGAAGTACATACAACAGCTCATTAAAATATACGATTTTGCTGACAATCCCAATGAAGGAGTTTTTTCCGAAGTTGAAAATGATCAAAACTTACTTGAAGATCATCAATTCAGCAAGAATTTGAAGTTTGACCCTTTTTTCTCATCGAGTCCTAGATTAACAGGAGTTTGGACTTTTAGACAAAATTCTAAAAGACATCGCAGAGAAAAATCACAAGAAAAATAAGCTTCTCATGGTGAAAAGGAATAATAAAACGACTCATAGTTTGAGTGTTAAGTGATTTTTAGAAGTTCAAAAAAGTAATTTATTTCTAACAGTGCACTTAAATGTTCATTTTCTTCTGAACAAAAATAAATCTTTCACAGTTACTAAAACAAGTGATATTGTGATTATGTACTTTTTACAGATGATCTACAAATATTGTTAGTTACTTGTATGTTATTTTATATTAAAATCTATATACGTGTTTGGTTTATTAACTTACATGCATTTTTATTTATAATTCTTGACACTACTTGAAGATGGTAATATAGTAATATATAAACATATGATACTTAGATAGACTAAAGAAAACTGGATGATTTGAGTATGAAAATATTAATTGAAGAAAAGGAGGATATTTTGCTAGAAACTGTGTATGGCTTCTTACTTCTAAGAACTGAAAGGACCTTTCAACGACTACAGTTTCAGCTTTCGGTCCAATGGGTGGTTATGGAAGGATGGGTGGCTAACCCTGGGGCCGCTCTATTTACGACTATACACCCAGTAGCAAAACAATCGTCCGAAAAGTGGTGAAAGGTGCTAGTCAGGTATATAATATTTGTTTGTATGTTTTTCAGCAATGAAAATTATGTTTGTGTTAATATTATCAGCCCAGCTTATGTAGCAGCGCTTTCACTTTTATCAATTTCTGTACGCTTCATTGCCTTACATCTACAAGCTTCAATTTAAGAAACACATCAAATATCACATTCTAATTCTTTACCTCGGAAACCACATTATAAACAAATAATTACATATAAGTATCGTAAAATGTCACTGAAATATATTACGCAACACTATCAACACTTTCTTCACAAATTTGCTTGTTCTGACGTCATGAAAGAAAAATCATGCTGTGAACACCCTGGTAATTGCTATCGAATATCAGACAATTGGTAAAATTGTTCTTCTTTTACACTGCAACGACATAAGTGTATAATAAAATACAATTTCCTTGTGTCGTTCACTTATTATCTTGTAATGTTTTACTATTTCTAAAGGTTAATTATCATGACTTCTACAGAAAATTAAGTACATATTTTTCATACATATAAACTGGGATGAAACGTATGAATGATTTATGATTTTAATCATTGCAACCTTTTCATTTAGCTAGTTCGTGATCCCTACAAAACGTGTAATTTGTATGAAGTTCTGAGAGGCAGATAGCAAGAGAAAGAAAGAAAGAAAGAAAGCACAATGTAATTGAAAACCGTCCAATGTGCATACACTTTTGTTATGATACTGTTGTAGCTAAGATTTCAAATCAAGTTAGAAAGAAACACCTTAAGTTGCGCGAACTACGTACAGTTATATCGTTGCTTGATTTCTGTGGAACTGGAATGACTACACATTGTGCAATACAATTTTCGTTACATGTAGATATGACGCCTATATTTGAAATTATTCATAGTATTCTGTACTCTTCCAGAATGTTAATTTTCATCTACCTTGAATGCTAACATTTCCTTTTGCACTTCCGTAAAAACATGCCCTTTTTTTTAATGGCTTCTAATTTACTGCATGTAGGAGGGTGTCTATACTCTATATCAGCGTCTTTTTAAAAGCGGTATTGCACCATAGGTTTGCTATACAAAAATCATAGAGTCGCTATATAAACGAAAACCTGCATCTTAAAATACGATGCATCCTCAATCCTAATTTATTACCGAACTGAACTACTTCTAGAAAAAAAAGCATTATGTAGTTTTTTCTTTTTCCTTCATAATAGAAGAGTTCTCTTTTGATCTCATATAGTTATGTTAAATCTCTCCTCGAAAACTCAAAGCTTTAGATGCCTCTTTCAATTCTCAGTATTACATATCAATTCACTAGACACCATGCTGCAGACTGGACGTACAAGTGGAAGAAAAGATTCTTAATGAGCTTGCAAATTGAAAAATCTAGGGAGACATTCCGTTCTAGTCTTCGCAAAAGTCTGCGTAGAGCAAACTAACGCAAGAAATGCAAAAGTCATACAATGTCAATTATCGCAAATTTTGCGTTACGTTGATGTAATTCGCTACGGAATGTGCCCGCTCATCTTTCTCTTTGGAAACTAGATAACTAGCGAAAACGCGATTCCACTGAACTAGCGAAAGAAAAGTAATTATCGGTTTACAACTTAAAGTAGAAAAACACTCATAATACAAGCATAATTTGGCTGGAATAGAGAATAAGAAATTAACGATTGTATGAAATACATTTACAAGTAGGGCCTACTGTTTTTTTTTGTCATAAAAATGTAAGTGTATTTCATGGGCTGCGTAATGCCAATTCCTCATTTCTTGATGGCACTACAGATTCAGCATTTAATAAGAATGCTCATGTAGACACATTAAAAACCAGATACAGGCAATCTGTAGAATGACGAAGTTAATACTCTTAATAAAACAATGTCATTATTATCCCTTTAGTTTGCTTTTCATTATCATACATACGAGGTGGTATCCTTTTCTACGTGATCACTGTGCTTAGTGACACATTTTTTTCCAGCAGTTCTTAACTTTCCTTAAGCTCGTTTTGTAAAAGTCTGCTGCAGTTTGGCTTTGAAACCATAGTTCAACCTCAGAAATGATGTCATCACTACTGTCAAAATGGCGTCCTCTGAGTAGACGTTTCCTTTCTTGGAAGAGAAAGAAGTCACTTGGTACTAGGTCCCTTGAATATGGAGGGTGGAGCAATATTTCATATCCTAATTCCACTGCCTTCATTATGGATGCATGGGCAGCATGAGTTGGTATATTGTCTGCCAATAGCAGTACTCCTTATGTGACTAATCCATGAAGTTTCTTCTTCAGTTCCTCTCCTAACTTAGTCAGGAGGTGGGAATGATAGGTATTAGTAATAGTTTACCCCTGTAATAGTACCTGTCATGATGAACCCTTCACAGTCCCAGAAAATGGGAATCATCACCTCGGCAAACTTCTGCACTCGTGCCTTTTTAGGGACGGAGGGGTGTGTCCATTGTTTGCTCATTTCCTTTGTTTCTGGATCATAAAAGATAAACCCACCTTTCATCCATTGTCATTAGTCTTGCAGCATCCTGGCGATTTCTTTTCTGGAAAGGCGTGAGCAGTCGTGGCACCTACCATACTGACACTTTTTTAACACGCATCTGGTTGTAAATGATATTTCAGGCAGACCCATAACTTATACCTATTACACAACACTTTCAATGATTATCCTCCTGTCTTCCATTATAATCTTCTCAACTTTCTCCGTCAAGTTGGTATTATCAGTAAAAAATGATCTTCCAGATCTGGAAGCGTCCACGGTGGTCATGTGTCCAGAATGGAATTACCGTTTCCACTTGTATACTATTTCATAGGATGGGCTTTTATTTCCATAGACTTCTTTTATTTCTTCGTGGATCTGCTTTGCTGATCTCCCATGAAGAAAGAGGAAGTTAACGATGCTCTCTTCTTCAAGTTTGTCAAACAGTGTTTCTTCCAGACATGTTTTTAGGGGGGCACTTCCCCCCGGAGGAGACCAAAATAATGCGTCTATAATATAATAATAAATAGAATAGTACCAGCAGTGCCCCCCGGAATACGAATGTGCTTTCCGGAATATACTTTCTGAAGGAAACACTATTGTCAATCATCGGGGGAGGGGGGTAAAGAGTTGTTCTAACAAGTCCAGAATTTGCATGGGTAACATGAAAAGACCTAACTATAAAATTCATGGCCGAGGGTGTTCGTACTTCATCACCTTTCTGGGTGATTGCACGAACAATTTGTTACCTCCTCGTATTTATTCTTATACAGAAATTGTCTGTTTTTATTATTTTATGTCCAAGTAAGATAATAAAATAAATAATTTAAATAATTTAAGTTTTCATTGGTGCGGAAAATGCTATACAAAAATTGCGATAGAAAAAATTTGTTTTGTAAATTGCTACGCAAAAAGCAGTCTTAACAAACGCTGATTATACATAGCTAGATATTTAATAGAATTAAAACATTGAAATAAGATTACACCTAAGTATTCAAATTACAACCCATTTTTCGTGAACTAAACCTATATTGAAAGAATTTTAAAATGACTTTATTATGTTTCTGTGGTATGTTTAGACTACGAATAGTTCGCAAACAATGAACCGATACCACGATGGTTTAAAAAAAAATAAATAATAAACATTTCTAATGTCAGGAAAGCAGAATATTTATTTCGTCGTTGAACTTAACTAAGTAAAGTTTAAGATACTCGAACCGCATAATAGAACGGGAACACACAGTCCGGACTATTTCCATTTTCTATCGACACTGGCGGCATCTTGCAACCCACGTCAGCTTTTTAAAATTCATCTGTCGTTTATTTCTCTATGACTAATTTATTGCTAGACGTTTGTTTCGGAGGTTCGACATGATTACAGGATGGTATGAAAGATTATGTTTATGAAGTGTCTGCATGTTTTTAAAAATATTTTTTACCTGGTTTTGATAATTTTTCTAATCTAATCTTAACATAAATAATCTCATCAACAATCAATATTAATACATTTAATCAAATGTGTACAACCAAGAAAAAAGACAGAAAAGAAATAGAAATCTTACCAAGAAAGCAACAGCTTGTGAAAAGCCAAGGAACAAATTTGAAAATGTTAAAACTAGGATTATGAAGACCTACCGTAACCAAGTTTGTAACATTATTTATTTTAAACAATTATTACCTGAAATCAAATAATCAACTTTTAACATGAATATTAATAGATATTGAAATTATAAAATAAGAGAACTAGATTATTTACAAATGGTGGTCAGGGACACCATTATTAACGTATTTTGTGATACTTTGTGAAAGTACTAATTGGAAATATGGTGTTTGTGGAACATAAAGGTAATTTGTAACCAATAACACATCAAGGATCGTATCTCCGCAATAATTCATTTGCATAGACAAGTTGGAACTAATTCCGCATCTAATATAATAATAATTATATATATAACATTATGGGGTTAATTTAGAATTTAGATTGTTGTGCGTAGAACAATCAAAAAAAACTCTGGAAAGTATTGTTTTCTAGCTGGTGCAGTAGCTTTTTAATTGTTGAGTTGATAAATAAATATTTTCAGCTCGAACTTCCAATGAGATTACTTGTTTGAGTCTCGCGAGAAAACCATAGTAATCCAGCTTAAGTCGCTAGATGGCAACAGCAGTACTTTCATACCATTACACAGTACACAAACTTTCCCTACTATTTAAAGTTTACTTTCTCGTATATCTCCACTGAAACAAAAGTATCAATCGACAGAGTGATTTTACCTTTCTTACTTTGATCCATTCCTATGCTTGATCTAAATTTAAAAGAAAGAAAAACGCTACATTCTGTGACAATTGTGGCGAGAGGCTACAAAATCAAATCTGTTGGAAGCTGCTAAAAGTCATAAAATGGGTTAGCTCAAAGCTTCTAAGCCCACGATAGCCATTTTGTAACTAAAACACTATGTAACGATAATAATATACAGTATAACTCCAACAGTAAGTTCATAAGAATAAATAGCCACTTTGCAATACATTTAATTTTATTGAAATTCCATGTTACATACTCAGGCATATCCTCTATACCAGCGTTTCCCAACCGGTGTGCCGCGGAAAACTGGTGTGCCGTGAATGGGTCGCTGGTGTGCCGCGAGTAAATCGAAACAAAATTATTAATTCTATAGCAATTAAATTGCAAGACATAGGGAAAAATGTATATTTGTATTTCACATAACTATGAACGTCTACTATGAATCTACAATTTTAAGTTTCATACCGCGTTACTTTTCTGTACGTTTTTAATATTGAAGAAAGTATTTGGTATCATTATGACCATTATTCCTTCTTTATTGTTGCCAACTATTTCGTAACTTGAAATTTTAAAATATTCAATCCTTTTGACAAAACAAACATGTATACGTATTACCTACATTTGTGTTTTAAAAGTAAAAGAGATTTGTTTGTTCGTTCGTTATTTTCCTTCTTAGTGAAAGGTTGGATCCAGTTTTCGAAAAAGAAAGTGTATTTTTAAAAACTTGAATCCAATATTTCATTGCAATTGTTTTCTATTTTTAAATTAGAATGAAAAATAAACATAATGATTTACCACGGTGGAAAACCAGTGATCGAGCTTTCTACACTGTGAGGAGATCAGTAATCACAGAAAAAGACCATGGTATTTTATATTTACATATAATGAAATCTATTAGTGTGCCGCGAGAATTAAGTTACACCCGTAGTGTGCCGCAAGTTGAAAAAGGTTGGGAAACGCTGCTCTATACGATATTAGGAAGGATCTTTTTAACTTGTCAAATTTGTAATTTTTTATTGAATAACTCATTATCAACATAACGAAACATATCACATGCGATTAAAAGTAAGAGAACAAGCATTCACATTACCAAGAATAATGCATTTTAGATAATTTTCAGTAGTTTGCATATTGCTTTCTAAATGTCATTTCAGAGTAATTTAGGAAATATCCGATATTCAGACGGTTCACTCTACTGTATCGTTTAAAATCCATGACATTCCCTATCTTCCATGCAACCTGTACAGCAGCAAAGCATTGTTGGTTGCCTACGATAAAGGCTACTTTTACTTCAGTACCCTTTACTTTCGTGTGATTTACTTTACTTCTTTATTAGTGTTGATTTAATTTACAGATTGCCTTTTGGAATTCCAAATCTTGCAGGGTTCTTGTTACGCTACCCAATCCTTTCGCATCCAAAAAGTTCAGTGAAAAGCATTGTTTAACATCTTTTTCAATCAAAAGATCCAATATATCTTCAACAAAAATTTTCTTATACGTCTTATATCTGGAAAATTACATATAGTTTAGTCAAACGCAAACTATAACTTAACTCAGTATGATGTGCTTATTCCATAGAAAATACGAAAACTTGATTTAGGAGCCGTTCAAAAATGTTGTGGCCCCTGATCCAAAATCTAATTATTGGCCAAGATTGCAATCTTTTGATGCGTTTTGTTTTGATCATTCCTAAAATTCTTGTTAATTATTGTGGATATTTTAATGCAGTTTAATGCTGCGTGTAAAATATTTTCAGTGCATAATTTTGTAATTTGAAGCAGATGAAGTGTCAATAGTGAGTTATAGGATATTGTTTCATCAGCGACACTACTTGTTTGTTCGTTTGAAGTTTATCGACACTATACAGCACCGAGGCTATATGAGACATGGACTTTCAGTTTAAGTTGTAATTCGAACAACTTTAATGCTTCCCACTGGAAATCAAACACGGAATTTTGTGGACCAAAGGCGCACGCACTAGCCACTATACCAGCGGGGAGGTTTAGCTACATTACTGTTTATCAGGAACGTACTCATTGATTTTTCTTTCTTTTTCTTTTTCTTTTTTCTTTTTTCTTTTTTTTTTTTTTTTTGTTTGCTTGAATCATGTAAGTTTCAGCAATCGTATAAAAAAATGCAATAATTGACTTTCAGAATGCATTGTAGTCATTTCATGTAATTATTTAGCCTATTTCATTGTTAAGTGTTGTTAATTTCTGTACATTTATTATTGTAAGTATAGTGATGTCTTCAAGTTACCCTGAGCAGAGAAAACATTAAGATATTTTATTCTTTAAAGTATATTACAACGTTATGACTGGCCTTCAAAACACTTGAACTGTGATGCAACTTGAGTAAATTGCTGTCCGCGTGTCTCTGAAAATATATTCTTCGCGTGCTAACATTTGTTATCTACATGCCTATTTAAATTTTAGATAATTATATTGTTCATCTACCCGAGAGAAATGTATACAAATTAAGTAAAAAAAAACTGTATTTCAAAATAAGAAAAGAAAAAAAAAACGATTCAAGCAGACAAGTTATTTGAATTTTCTTGTTAAGCACTGATATATCATTTTGAGCGAAATGGCGTACTATGACAAGACATTACAACATATAGAAAATTAAATTCAAAGAGTGAAAATTACAATTGGATCAGGAATTGAATTAGTCTAATGCTTGCTATGCCGGTGCGTTAACCACTACGCTATCCACTTTATCCCCATACTAGTAACATATTTTTTTATTCTTCAGTGTCCAGCCAGTGGAGGATTAATGCATAGGCACAGTAGGAATGTGCCTAGGGGTGTCCAACAAAAATATATTTAATAAAAAATCAATTATCGAGAACATTGGTCTTCGTGTATTATACTACTACTACTACTACTACTACTACTACTACAACTACTACTACTACTACTACTACTACTACTACTACTACTACTACTACTAATAATAATAATAATAATAATAATAATAATAATAATAATAATAATAATAATAATATAATTGATAGGCTTATTTTAGAATGAAGTACTAATCTAATACTGCACTTGCACTCTATTCTTAGAAAAAAGCAGTGCAGTTTTGATGGTAATAAGCGCCCCGATTTCATTTGCTGAAGCGCAAAGCGTCCACTTGTGTATGCACATCGTATTCGCTTCCTCTTTATTCCCTAGCAGATTAAAAAAAAAAAAAAAAAAAAAAAAAAAACTAAACAGGAGGCTCTATCAACTTGAGGTGTGCGTAGGTGTGTGTTTGAGGAGGAAACACCTAACGTCAGAGTGCCTATGGACGCCAGAAAACTTAACCTACCACTGTTTGATGGGAAGCCGGTGACTTGTGTTCGATTACTAGTCCGTACACTGCACTGAGATAATAATGATACCTACATTCTGTAAATCTAAAATAAAATTATGACGTAATTATGACTAGATAAAATTAATTCTAACCCTATTTTAGCACATCATTTTACATGAGTAATAGGAAAAATATAGTAGTAAAATATGGTACAGAATAAGTACAATAACTGAGAAACTCTCTCTCCTTTTCTTCTCCTCTATAAATAATACACTTATCGACTTACTAGGTTTATATGTTTGTGGTCAAGAAAAGTTTATATGTTTGTCTCCAATCCTTTCGACAATAAGAACTCAAAAACCACAAGTGCTAGAAACTTGCCATTTTCGCTGGTCGATTCTAAATTTTAAATAGATTGTCCAGTTCTAATGGAATATTTTAAAAACATGGCCTTTATTTCTTTATTACATTTTTAGGGGTACACTGCTAGTGTTGAAATTTTTTTTTAAAAAAGTAAAGCATCATATTCTAGGAGTTATACATTGCAACACAACACATTTGTATACAGGGGTTGCATATCTCTCAGTGGTTTATTTAATGGCCAAATGATAATGAAAAACGAAGGATAACCATTTCTTAAGTCTAAGATGAATCTTTATTGTTTGGAGTGTTTTGCCCAATGAACATCATATATCATTGACATTATAATTAATTGTGTATGAATGTATTTGCTTATTACATATTGCATGCAAGAAGAAAGAAAACACTGGTCATACATGAATTAGAAACTCCAACCGGAAGTAGGCTCAAATCTTGCAAACGGTGCGAGATATTGAAAATAATCTCCCTTTTATGGTACCCCTTGCCGATTTTTATCAAGACGTCTTTCACTTGTGTCTGTAAAAGGACATGTACAGATGTTGTGAGGAATGACGAGGAGATTCATGCTCATATATGAATGATGTGCTGTGTAGACAGCGAAGGTTCAGCTTTTTTTTCTTTGAAATATTATAAAATAAAAGTTCAATATTATAACTTTCTACAGCAAAATACTTATATAATTCACGAAATAGCATTATCTCTAAAATTATTCAAATTTAAATATCGGCAAGATAAATATCTTAAAGTGCCGGTAATTCAGGTTACATTTGATAAGGCAAGTTGATATGAGCAACTAAGTGTATCCATATTTGAGATTTTTTTTCTTTTTTTAGTGCTTTCAACTAGGACAACATTCCATTATTATATAGGCTGGTACGCTTTGTGCTGAAGTTATTGGAGAACTGACAGTCAGTATACTATAAACATATGTAAGCCCTAAGTAGCGCCATTGATTGAATGAGATAAATCAAATTTGTTTAAAAATATTTTGAGACATAAATCAAGTTTCTCTCTTAAAATATTCTCGTTTTGATATATCAACCTAAGCCCACTAAAGCTGTGTTAATAGTAATTTTTGAATTGCTTATAACCAAATTTGATTCATCTTCAGTCAACTAAATTGCAGACAACTAGACAATGTTATTGCTCTTTGAGTAAAACAATCAGCGTTTTCTCAAATATTGCGGCTTGTTGAGAAACTGATTTTCAAAACTTGAAGTAAGTCATAGGTTGCCTAATATGATAACAAAGATGTAGGAAATTGCTAATTTTTCGTTTAGGTTTTCAGGATTAATATGTGAAAATATATGGACGATGAAACAAATGAAGGCATGACAAGTTGAGTAAATCAATAAAAAAAAAAAAATGAAATTCTCAGTTTGCCGTTGTGCATTATACACTATATATAGGAAACGAATGATAAGAAAAGCAAAATGATGATGAAATGAAAAAGTGGGAGAACTCCGAGAAAACTTACAGACACGATATTGACCACCACAAACTTATGATCTGCATTTGTTTTTTTTTTTTTTGGTTTTAGTTTAACGTCCCACGCTTATGCCTGCTAGGCTAAAGGAGACGTGGAACTACTGATTATAGTGGAACCCGAACCACCTTGGTCATTCAACTGTACCCGGGAATCGAACCCGAGACCACGTGAACCGAAGTCAAGCGTGCGAGCCCCTAAACCAAGCGGGATTCTGGTCTGCATTTCAACCAGGAATCCTTCACACCAGGGGGTGAAGCTTCGTAAGTCAATAATATGTATCTCATTTAATCATATGATCTCCAAAACAATTGAAAAATATATTCTTTATGATGATTTTACAACGAATCCATTATTTCTTTAAACGGATGATACAATAATGACTGAAAGTCTTTAGTTTTCTATAAATCTAGTTCCAAAAATAGAGAATGTATATATTGCCTTCATTGTATGTTAAAATTAAATGTAATATTGATCAGGTCAGTTATATATAATTTCTCCCTTCTTTTGCTTTCCACAGCTTAAGTACAAGCGCCGTGTCTACAAGATGTTAAACTTAGATGAGAAACAGCTGAAGGCACTCCACACCCGTGCTAATCTCCGGCGCCTTGTGGACTATGTTACCAATGGCCATGTGGAGAAAATCACCAAAATGTGCTCCAAGGGGCTTGACCCAAACTTCCACTGTGCGGAAACAGGAGGTAAGTATCAGATTTACCTAGTAGTATTGGACGGGTGGTGTTCGAGATTGTTGGTGTTGATGAGACAACATGTATGTATTAGAGGGGATCCAAGGGAAGGGGGCTATAGTCTCTCCCTTAAGATCTCTTTTGGCACTTGATCAATGGATCAAATTCTGGATCTCGCCTTCGTGTATATATATATATATATATATATATATATATATATATATATATATATATATATATATATATATATATATATAGTGGCGGATCCAGGATATGATCAAGGGAGGGGCTAAGCCATAGTTTGCCACTTTATCCAGTGTAAAGTAGGATTGAAGCCCATTTTATCCAGTGTATACCTGAGCGTCATGGGGGGCTATAGCCCTTATAGCCCCCTTGGATCCGTGCCTGTATATACATACACTATGTGATCAAAAGTATCCGGACACCTGGCTGAAAATGACTTACAAGTTCGTGGCGGCCTCCATCGGTACTGCTAGAATTCAATATGGTGTTGGCCCACCCTTAGCCTTGATGACAGCTTCCACACTCGTAGGCATACTTTCAATCAAGTGCTGGAAGGTTTCTTGGGGAATGGCTGCCCATTCACGGAGTGCTGAACTGAGGAGAGGTATCGATGTAGGTCGGTGAGGCCTGGCACGAAGTCGGCGTTCCAAAACATCTTAAACATGTTTATGGGATTCAAGTCAGGACTCTGTGCAGGCCAGTCCATTACAGGGATGTTATGATCGTGTAACCACTCCACCACAGGCCGTGCAGTATGAACAGGTGCTCGACCGTGTTGAAAGATGCAGTCGCCATCTCCGAATTGCTCTTCAACAGTGGGAAGTAAGAAGGTGCTTAAAACATCAATGTAGGCCTGCGCTGTAAGAGTGCCACGCAAAACAACAAGGGGTGCAAGCCCTCTCCAAGAAAAACACGACCACACCATAACACCAACACCTCCGAATTTTACTGTTGACACTACACACGCTGACAGATGACGTTTACCGGGCATTCGCCATATCCAAACCCTGCCATCGGATCGCCACATTGTCTACCGTGATTCGTCACTCCACACAACGTTTTCCCACTGTTCAATCGTCCAATGTTTACGCTCCTTACACCAAGCGAGACGTCGTTTGGCATTTACCTGCGTGATGTGTGGCTTATGAGCAGCCGCTCGACCATGAAATCCAAGTTTTCTCACTTCACGCCTAACTTGGAGTGGATCCTATTGCAGTTTGGAATTCCTGTGTGATGATCTGGATAGATGTCTGTCCATTACACTTTATGACCCTATTCAACTGTCGGCGGTCTCTGTCAGTCAACAGACGAGGTCCGTCTGTACGCTTTTGTGCTGCACGTGTCCCTTCACGTTTCCACTTCACTATCACATCAGACACAGTGAACCTAGGGATGTTTAGGAGTGTGGAAATCTCGCGTACAGACTTCTGACACAAGTGACGCCCAATCACCTGACCACGTTCGAAGTCCGTGACTTCCGCGGAGCGCCCCATTCTGCTTTCTCACGATGTCTAATGACTACGGAGGTCGCTGATAATGAGTACCTGGCAGTAGGTGGCAGCACAATGCACCTAATATGAAAAAGGTATGTTTTGGGAGAGAGAGAGAGAGAGAGAGAGAGAGAGAGAGAGAGAAAGAGAAAGAGATAATCAGTGAAATCTCTCTAAGATCCTAAAGTCTTCAATTATAATCGATCATCTAGATGAGTTGTCTTCTTGAAGGGTTCAGTAATTTAACAAGGATTCTCAAATCAGGGATTAAAGTTCAAATAAAGGAATGGGGTTCTATAAAATTACAGTTTTGCATCCGGAATCCGAACGCTCCAGAACTTGTAAACGGAACGAAAAATTCGAACAAATTACCATATTGACCTGAATATAAGCGCTGATTTTTATTCAAATTTTCAATTGTAACAAATAGAAGCGTGTTGTATTCCCGACCTTATGAAAGTTGACCTTTTGTCATTGCTGTCAAAAATGCGCTGATTTCTTATTTTGAAGTAATGTAATAATTGCGTTGTAAAAACTGGTCGCAGTGTAGACACCATAATGTTATTCAACAAAGCATTGTCCAAACTGTCGGTATGCTTGATAACGTACTCTTTTGATTTTAAGATTGTGTTTGTTTGAACTGAATCTATTGTCGTCAATTTGAATGATCATGCAAAGAAGAAAACATCGTCAAGTCTAAGATAGAATAAAATATGTACGCTCCTATTATATCTCCCTGAAGCTGCCAGTAAACGATTACGGTATTTTCATTTCTCCCTCCAGCTTACATTCTGACATCACTTTTTTTCTTTTTCTTTTCAGCTCCTTCAAATTTTAGGGTTCAGCTTATATTTGGGCTCTACGTCCAGAATCCGAACGTCCAACACGCTTTTTTCTTTTCCGTGTGTGTTTGTGCTTACGTTTCCTCACCGCTCGTGCCACCTATACGCTTTCAGTTCGTTGTCGGAATCTGCAAGCACTTAGTTTGATTTTTGCTTTTACTTTTATGCTTTTATGTCTATGCATAGCTAATATTAAAAATGCCTTTAAAAATTTTGTCTAAAAATCCAATGTAATTATTGTTAAAATCATTTTAAAATTTCTATTTCGTGTGGTCCGGGAACGGATTAATGCAGTTTGTTACCGTTATTTTGAAGACAAAATTCGTGGTCCATCCAGTTACTCCAGCAGCTTAGACCATTAACATTACTAGGATGCTATTTGCTAACATCACAAATATCTTATCCAGGACCGAATTTACTACTAGGTCTGGGGCTAGGTGTGCAACATTCTTAGGGGCCACATTGGACGAAAACTTAATAAGCAAGACGAAAATAAATTGCAAAATGTCAATAATAATAATAATAATAACATGATTAAAGTAAACGCCCTCCAAGTAATAATTTCTTTAATAACGAGTTCTGCTGACTTTAATGCAATAAGTTTTTCTTTTCTTTTCTTCTTTTTTTCCTGTACTGTATTAAAATTTGTTACATCGAGTTGGGGGACGACAAATAGCTTTTGGCCTAGAGACGCAAAACATTAAATCCGGCCCTGGTCTTACTTGACGAAAAATAAGTATCTAGGAAAGTACAGAGGGTAAAAAATGATGCAAAAGTGTTTTTTGATAAAAATTGGTGGTTGCGGTCGGGGGAAGATGCATTGCCTTTGTGAAATTATTCGGGGAAAGATGCATTGCCTTTGTGGAACTATGTAAAATAATTCCGTTTCACTAAAAGTCGGTCGTGATGAAAGGTCGGCTTAAAGAAATAGTCCTTCAGAGGGTTTCTCTCTCTCTCTCTTTCTCTCGAGATTTATTTACATGTACATCTTTGGTGTTAATAGGTCTCTATTATCATTAAACAATTAGGTTGATTTAATTTAGAATCACAGCCGCGAGCCCTGATCTAGAAAGCCAACAATGTTAATGATGAGAATATGTTGATCATCGTCAAGTATAAATAAATTTATTCATTATTTTATGATTAGTTTAGAGATGTATGCGGACATGCACATATGGATTTGGATTTTTGTACAGAGTGATTCTTTTAAAACTCACGGATTTCATTTGGGTCTAGAATTTCTAACTGAGGTCCAATTTTCATGCGATTTGTGGCAAATGATCAAGTAAGGATGGGAGATTTATGGGATTATGTTTACTGGTTTAAATTCATCCGTGGTAATATCGGCCACGTCTCAAGAAAAACAGTAAATATTCTCCAGTGTACCTTGCAATGAGAATGAGGGTTTGGATTTTTGAAGCGAAATTGCAGAATACAAATTAAGTGTTAGTGGTAACACCCAAAAATCCCATGTTGAATAGCTACAGCCGATTTTTTGTGACAAACAACGGATAGATTTCTTGGACGACCTAGGGAGTCGATAAATGACATTTTCCACAAGAGCTGCCTACAGGGTCCGATGCTTCCCTGTCTCACTCAGAAGCGATCCTATTTCTTCCAGTTTATTCACTAGCGACCATAGGTATATTATGTTGCTATCTGGGGCAGAACGTGAGGCAAATTTGTTTCTAAATGACCTTCGCGAAGCAACAACAGATTCCTTTTACCAAACACTTTTAATGATAAACTCGTGTTGCTTCAAAGAGTATTCTCACTGTGTCCTGATTATACTCACACATTAGCACAGAATTGTACAGCGCAATTCCCAATACAACGGCTCAGTTTCCTATTTCTTATTCTTATTGACCTTGGCGAGGTTTCTGTGTACAAAGAAAACTCAAATCTTCACACCGCATCGCACTTGATTCCAATTGTAAGGTGCACTGGCGAATATTTGCAGTTTTTCTTGAGGCGTGGCCGATATTACCCCGGATGAATTTAAATCAGTAAACATGGTCCCATAAATCTCCCATCCTTTCTTGATTACTTGCCATAAACCGCATGAAAATCGGACTTCTGTTAGAAATTCTAGACGCAAATGAAATCCGTGAGTTTAAAAAAAATCACTCTGTATAACAAATTTTGTTAACTAGCTCGTCACTCTTCAGTCTTACCTAAACATAGGAATATGCTATCTCCTTTAGAGTTCCTCGTGGCTATGCAGTAATTGTACGTGTCTTTGGCGCGAGAGACCCGAGTTCGATTCATGTTGGGAGCTCATGCGGTTTGAATCCTATATTAAGCTGTAGGTCTGCGTCTCATATAGCCTCGCTGCTGAAAGGAATGCTAAATTGCAATCCAAACAACCAACAATATGTCCTTTGTGATTATATGATTAGCGTACGCGGCATGGCATGGTGAACCCGAGTTCGGTTCGCAGTGGAAGCTCATGTTGTTCAGGTCTTTGATCCAAATACAGCCTCAGTGCTAAAATGGACTTCAGACTCCAAAACAACCAACGAACTAACAATGTAGAAATAAATAAAAGATTTCTCGTTATGTAAATTATGTGAGGTAACTTGTTTCCTTAGAACTTGTCATTATTATAGCGTGTTTTGTCTATGTAATTTTAAAAGTGTGCTCTGTGTTCTGTACCCTGAAGCTTAAGTTTTTGGTTCGACTTTTCTTAGAGAAAAATTCCTTGTCTTTCACGCAAGAAAAAACTTAACGGACCATTGGTTTGGAGGATATACAAAAGACAGTTCCCCTGCTTTTCGCTCGAGAGACGTATTATTGCGTATTCCCCTGAGTAACGAAGATTGCGTGACGGGTCTTCGCTAATAAAATGCTCATTTAATGATGTGATTGTCAATTTCCCTTTCGTTCCCTCAGCACCTATTCATTCCATCAAATACCAACACTAGTCTAGATCCCCTTCTAGAGAGCATTTCCTACCTCATTCATAAGAGAAAATGAGATAGTGCTTGTGTTTTCGCTAGTTTAAAAGATGATAGCTTCTGTGTGTTACAGTACTCATGAGTACGAATCAAATTATTAAAAAAAAAAAAAAAAAAAAAAAACCGAAGCAGTATGCAATATTGTGCATATTTGTTTATCAGAATTGTATTCTAATCGAAGTTTTCCATAGATTTTTCTTGATCATTAGGCGAGCGTCGAAATAATACCTTAATATAGGCTCTACTTGATTTTTGTCATCACTCTTCCTCTGAAACATGTAGCTACTTTTATATTGCATTTCTAAAACTTGCGGTATGGAAACTCCTTGAAACCATAATAATCCAAACTTCCTGGGGTTATGCAAGGGCACCGATCCTGGGGGGCGAGGGGGCCGGGCCCCCCAAAGCTCATGTGGGTTCTCTCATTGTATTTGTAAATTTACAATATTTGGCATAATTTGAATGCAATTTGTCTTAATATCCTCATGTTTTCTGCATCTGAATGCCCCCCACCCCACCCCAAATTTACAGAGAAATCTGCGCCCTTGGGGTTATGGCCCATTAAGTGTTATGGCTAGTTATTTAGCTCTTTGCTCGGTGATGGTTGTCAACATATTGGCTCATTTCACAGCAATTCTGGCTTTCTAGACGAGAGTTCGTTGCATCCTAATTCATGTATTTCCACAATTTTTCTCACGATGGGTTGGGTTAACTACTGTAGCATTACCGGAAATTGAAGCCGGGACCATGTGCATTAAAGCCGCAACGCTTGACCACAAAGGATTAGATATGTACATTAATACAATATAAACTATATATAAAATACTTTTGTTAATTTGCCTATTGAATAAAATAAAACTTAAAAAAAATAGACATGGATAGTAAATCCAAGAACCTCTCGGGGTTTCATGATATCATTGGCACATTCTATTCAATATCGTTCTTTTCACCACAAAGATTACGTACATATAGGATTTTTGTCCAGAAACAAACAGGAGGGAAAGAAGACGACTGAATGGTTTATGCAGTAAGCAGATAAATTGTAAAGGATAGCATTTCATCCTTTTGTCTTAAATAGAGAAGTCGTCAGCGTAATGCAAATCTGCAATACCCAGGAAGTATGTGATGACGTTTTACTTATCAAAGGTCGAAAAAAAGCTCATTCTGTGCTTGTATTGACAACTGCACTCAGCGAAGATGAAGAGATGTGTGCAGTAAATTGACATTGCAATAAAGCAAAGTCCACCTACGTCCTGCTGCTTTTTAGCTGTCTTTACACAGACATTGATTTGTTGTTCATTGTCAAGATGTCGCTATTAAGTCTTTTGAACATGAACAGCATTTACATCGCGGCAAGTACAATGACATGTTACTAACAAATAAGAATGGCTTTCATAATCTTTCTTGTGTCAAGAATTGCTTAAGTTATCTTTACAAATGGAATGTAGCGCATAATGTGGACATTAGAGTAATAGACAACACATTTAAAGAGCATAAGACTACTTTATCCAAATCATAATGACTAGAAGACTCAATTAACATTCGCAACAGGCCCGCAACCGACCACAGAGGTTTGGGGGGGGGCATGGATATGTTAGAGTGGGGCCAAGTGATTAAAAATTCTCTTACACATATCTAAATTGTGTTTTTTGTGTTGAGGTCTGGAGGGGCCACGAAAAGTTTAGGGGGACCAGGCACCCCTCTGGTTGTGGGCCTGATTCACAAGCTGGTTTACTTTTTTTTATATATATATATATAAAAAAAAAGTCTCCTTGTAGATCATTTGTATAGGATCCAGGTAGCTAACAAAGTAAAGAGTATTTATTTGATGCTTTCATTTTATTCATTAAAAAAAAAAAAATACGTAATATTACTGTACAATCAAAATATAATAGTAAGCGAATTAAATTAGGAAATTAACGCAGCCCAACGCTATAAACAGGTAGATACATCTGTATGATTAAGTTAAACGTTAAGGCATTTTTCTTTTACCGTTTTGGAATGTTATTTAGCAAAATTATGATTGTCTACCTATTTTTTCAATATTTTCAAGGTTCAAGTACTAAAACACAAGTTGATTAATTTTGACATTTTTTGCAGAAGTGGAAATAAACAGGTCAATCAGTAACTTGAGGCTTCGGATGACTTAGACTTTTTCTTCTTCTGAAGTTAAGGTTTATTTAGTAACACCCAAACCACTTAATAATTTTACAGCAGATAACGTACGTATAGTGTGCACTTTGTGTGCACGAGAAGGGTGAAAGAATATCTTTTGCTAGGAAGACAAATTCGGTAAAGAACAGTTTCTCGCCGCAGTGTTACCAAGTTTTTTTTTTCTTTTGAAGGAATATTCATATCATGATCAATTTGTGTAATTAAATATGTAAGCACTTTATTCGTAGCTTGCGAATAACCAGACAGAAATCAAAAAGTTTACAAAGAGAACCAAAGGATAACGTTGGTTTGGAAATTGAACTTGCAATAAAATGTTACAGTGAACCTTTAAAATAGCTTTCACGATGAAGAGATTCATGAACACGTAGCCTTCTGTCGTTCATCCGTGAATGCAGATGATTGATGATAATGAATATATAATTAACTGTGAGATTCTTGTATATTGCACAGTATTATTTAAGTTATTTCCTAAACTCTTAATAAGCTCTCAAACGAGGTTGAGAGCCAAAGAAATATCGTGTGACTCACATTTGTAGTCTTTGCAAGGCGTGAAGGACGTGTTGTTTGTCTAAATTAATTTTAATTAATTACACCGTTGTAATTAGTAATTTATGGGTTCTTCGTTGGATGTCTTTCATCATAGAAACCTTGCAGGAAAACATACCAGGAGTTTATGTTGAATCCAAGTTTGTTTGAGATTTCATCATAGTTTCGAACGGCGGCGTATGCAGAAATTCGTCAAGGAGGAGGTTCAAGCTCCCAAGTTCTTTTAATTTCAGGTATTTGCATACGTATCTTAATATGGTAAATATTTATTAATAGGTTCTATGTTGCTCCAGAGATTAAAATCCCGAATCCCTCCTTCCGTGGTGGGGCTCAGTGGTAGAGCGCTTACCTCTGGTCAAAGGTGCCCACTTTTGACTAACCTTGGGGCCGCGGTGGCTCAATGGTAGAGCGTTCACCTCTGGTGCATGGGGTCTCGGGTTCAAACCCTGCTCCCGCCAAGTGAACTTTGTGGTGGACAAACACCGTGTACGTGGGTTTTCTCGGGGTTCTCCCACTTTCTTCATTCCACCATTTCATTCATTTCTCATAATCACCATCTCCTTTAGCCTAACAGGCATAACCGTGGGACGTAAAACTCAAAGATTTCATTTCATTTTTTTTGACTAACCTTACTCAAACTCACGCTCACAATTTCTTTTCAACCTCACGCTCACTCGACCTCACATTCATCATCTCGACATCACGCTTACTCGACCTCAAGCTCACTTCGTGAGGGTGAGGTCGAGTGAGCGTGAGTGCCTACGTCATGAGTTCGGGCACCTTTGCCTCTGGTGCGTGGAGACCCTGGTTCGATCCCGGCCAAGTAAGTCTGTAGTGGACAACATCGTGTTCATGGGTTTTCTCGGGTTACTCTCGTTTTCTCCCACTTTCTTATTCCACCAGTTTTTCCATCATCATCCGTCTCCCTTAGCCTAAAGAGCATAATCGTGGGGCGTTAAACTGAAATACTTTACGTATTTTTCCATGTCTCCGGGCAGTAACACGTCTTCTGCCGCCTCTAGTAAACAAAACCTGCACACTTAAAGACGAAGGATGGAGGTCTTCTACTCGGCAGTTGCTTTTCTGAAATGACAGAAAATGTGGACATTAGAACAAAACGGCACATAATTTTGGTGTGCACCTCGTATTACCGTTTTTTTCTATGGTCATCAACTTGAAACCGGAAACTTGATTTCATCCACTTCCAGTTTAAATAGATAGTTAACGAAAATAGAATCTATTCTTCGGATGCTGAATCTATTCTAAAAAACTGCTTCTGTCGGCAGACTTACACAGTCGTTCTACATGTATAAGACTTCTCATACTTATGGATAGTTTGGAAATTTAAAAGCGTTAACGAAAGAAAGTCATGAAACTTTCTCTCAAATAGTTAAAGAAGTATAAATTAGAGAAATTACATATAAAAATATAAATATACTCACACTAAGAGCTTCACATACAGCATTTAGAAATACTCACTTCTTACAATTCTCTATTAGAACAATAATATGATAGTGCGTTCTTGAATTTTGGAAGATGCGACGGGTGAATGACCGTTGTTTACATATAGGCAAATTTGGGAATGCATCTTTCTAAAATGTAATTTAATAATTGTGGGTAACTCATTTATTTAGAAATTACTGTAAATTATATGTTAATTGGAACAATTTGCACGTATTGTTTCACTCGAAATGCCAATTAAGGCGGAGTTTATAGAGACACACATAAACATGCAGTCATAAAACAGCATTATATCTTAACATGTTTAGTATTGTTGTTTTTTCATATAACTCCCAGCGTATGAGAAAATAACACTTTAAAAAAATAACAGATATAGTAATCGTACGGCATGCAGAAATCTTTAATCCGCACTTCCCCTCTACTCTCCTTCACATATAGAACAGAAAGTGAGTTTAAAACAAAGAAGAAGAAGTATATTGTAATATACGGCATTGGATATGGGAAAATGCACACAGGAATTTTCTGTTCAATGTAATGATCACGCAATAGATTTGTTTCCAAACTTCCGTGTCTTTTCATGTTTGTAATGTGAGCATTTGTAACGCTTAGTGTCTTACAAAGAAAGGAGTGCAAATTTGTTCGTCAAGTTGATGAATGAATGAATGTATAATATTTAGTTTTAATACACTTTATTTATTTATTTATTTCAAAACAGCATTAATCGACCGAAGAGGTTCTTAAATCACACGTAGATACGGACCTAAGTTTAGTGTCACAGACAGATGATTACCTCTTTTTCTTCTAACAAGAAGGTAGTTCGTAAATGATTTCGCTTCATCTGGAGCATAGTTATCTTCTCGAATTAGCGCTCGGTGGCTCAGTGGTAGAGCGCTTACCTTTGGCACGTGGGGTCCTTGATTTGTTCCCCAGCCAAGTAAGTTTGTGGTGGACATCATAATATCTGTGAGTTTCCTCGGGGCACTCCCGTTTTCTTCCACACTCTTATTCCACGGATTCTTCTATCATCATTCATTTGCTTTAATAATTCATCTCCCTTACTCTAAATGGCATAATCATGGGACATTAAACTGAAATATTTAATTTCTTTTTCTCGACTGCTTTTTAAAAAGTTTATATAAAGAAGTACCTTTCCATTTCCTTAAAAGATTAACAGGTAAATAAAACACTCATAAGTTATGACATTTTCCGAAATGGCTAGAACCTTTCTATTTGAAGTATGCTCTGCTGGCGCTACGGTCGATGTGTGTTTTCCCGTACCTCCCTCGAAAGAGGAGGGACAAGTTGCTTTGGCCGAGATCCTTGAGTAGTTGGATCTGGACAGGGTTGTAACATTGAAACATTCCGAATTATTTCACGGTATTCGCTGTACATTGTCTTGTTAGCCATTTTAAGCAACCTACGATCTTCACTCGCCAAGACCAAACGACTGAATGACAAATTGGCAACACAGCCGAGGCAATTTACTTCTTTCCTCAAAGCAAAGGGAAGGTTTCGTCCATAAGAGGGCAGTGGGAGTGGGGTTGAAGTATTTTTCACATGTTTTTCGAGGGCACACTTGAAATACAAAGGCTCTAGATATGTGGAAAAGCCTGGCACATGCCGACCTGCGACATCTAGACGTAAGGGATAGATGCTCTGAAACCGATACGAAGTTGAAGCAACGCAGGATGGACATTCTATGTGGGCTTTACCCGTCTACGTTACTCGTGCTGCTATTACTGACGATAGAACTATTTAGCGCAGCAGAGGTTAGTCCGAACATTTATACAGGTTCCCTATGGTGTGGCTCAGACCTTCCAACATTACCTGTGGTAAAACATCTCATTCCTGTTCAAGCACTTTCGGAGGTTGACAATACACTGAGCTGGTGAAGTTAAGAGTTTACCACACTGCGCTAAGAGGTCTTAAACATGCTCAATAAGATAGAAGTCTTGATGTAATAATTTCACACGTACAGCATCTTGTTCCCGAAATGGCTAGATATGTGCAAAAGCGTGGCATATGCAGGTCTACGATATCTAGATATAAGAGAGATTCTCTGAAACCGATACGAAGTTGAAGCAACAAGGATGAACATTCTATAATAATCTCTATTCGGCTGCATT
This sequence comes from Thermobia domestica, assembly GCF_964235325.1. NCBI lineage: Eukaryota > Metazoa > Arthropoda > Insecta > Zygentoma > Lepismatidae > Thermobia > Thermobia domestica. The sequence continues at coordinate 128,551,985 of NC_137456.1, read as the reverse complement.
ACACGTGCTACTATTAGTGATACTAGAACCATTTAATGCAGCAGAGGTTAGCTCGAACATCGAGTGAGCCCGATCAGGTTGAGCATCAACGTCGATCAGATGGATCATAATTTAAAATACGAATTCGTATTGCATTATATAAAATTCAAAAGCAAAACAGAATTATATACATTTATCATTGCAAAATATTAAATAAACTTATAGAACAGGAGGTTTGCTATTAATGAGAAAAGGCACTGCTATATTTTTTTGGAAAATGAGTTTAGTTTAAATTCGCTAAAATGAATAAATGCTGTAGTTCTTTGAGATTCTGGTAATAATCATAATGTGCTCACAGTGTAGAAAAAAATGATAGTTTTTTTCGTTACAGAATGTCAAAATGTGGTTGTGGGTCTATGCATTTTAACAGTCCATTTAAAAAAGCATATTTGCTTTGTGCCCACTGGGAATTTAAAATTCAAAATCTCTACATCTACAGCACGTATTAATTTTAGCAAGTTTGACCTAACTCCTAAGAAAGGTGTAGAGAAATTTAGAGCTGTGATTTGTTATTCTCCTTAAACTAACTGGTTTGGGTTTCTTCATAATAATCTGTGGTAACTTATTATAAAATTTAATATTTATGTTAATATCTGGGTTTTACCGTGCACACGTTTTACAGTAGAAGAAAGTTATCTATTAAACATTTCGTGTAATAATGAAACTCTTAACATTACACTGTGATCATTTTACTTTCATATGTATATTAAAGTTAAAATTCCAAAGAATAAACACTAACGTTATTTTAAAATCACAGAGAGTGAATAAATTCACACACATTGGAAGTAGATTGACTATTATGAATGTCTATAAATTATTCTCCTCTATCGATCCAATGATTGAAATGGATCATTTACGTGAAATATGAACATATCCATAACAGAAGGAAAAAAAGTTAATGGCTAAACTACTTTATAATACATTGAGCTATTCACTGGCACACTTTTTTTCTTTTGTTTTTCTAACATGTGATTAAATGAATAGAACTTTGACATGAATTACGTACGTTCATTCATATGGAGAAAGAAAGAGAAAAAAAAATGTTCCTGCAACAGACACATTCTGCTTACCAGCTGTATATTTATCTAATAATTCATTAACTTTGATAATTTGCAAACAAGTTACCAGAAGCCATTTTGTATTGGTAATTAATATATATATATATATATATATATATATATATATATATATATATATATAAACTAATTTACATCCTATATTTAAAATTATCGATACTATAAATAAATTTAGAATGGAATTCTGAAGGGTATATAACGTAAAAAAGGATACAATATACCTTTAACTCAGTGAACATTTTATTACAATCAAGATATTATGTTACCCAAAAACAATCACTAATTAAATGTTCATACCAATTAAAATACTAAATTATTAACTAGTGTAGAGATATTTTTATATACAACTTGTCATATTGAACAATTAAAGAGGCATTGTGTGTCTGGAAATTGATCCTACCCGAATGATTGGTCATTTTTACAAACTTTTGAAAACTGAACAATTGAGTGATGACAATGAAAACCTCAATAAAACCGAGTCAGATTAAATTATAACTGAGAGCCTTGACACCTTATGTGTTTCTCTGGAACCGATCTGATTTCAAAAACATTAAACTCTCTATTTCATATTTTCAATTGTACAAAACCACACCATCACTGTACAGGGTGAACCTGAAAGATGTGCACAAACTCCGGGAGGTGATTGGTGGCATCAAAAGAAGACAAAAAGACCTCTTACATGTTGTTGAATTCCACGTCATGTACAACTGACAGGGGTGCCAACTTGGAATTGGTAATCTAAGTGATTTTAGCTCTGTTTTTGTAGTACTTTATCAAATTGAACTTTTATTACGTTTATGCTTGAACTTTAGTTTTTAGTATGAAAGGTCAATAGAATTTTAAAATTTCAATATAAAGAACAATACATTAGTAATTAGAAGGGATTGAATTAAAACCCTGATCCTCGTATAATTTTTAAAATGATTTTAAAATGCATTTCATTGAGGTGCTCTGTTATTCATTGACCAGCCAGAACATTATGCAGTAGTAACATATGTGTGTTCAAAAAAGAAAAAATCTGCATTTTAGCCATAATAGAGAAAAGAAATAAATAGTATTATTGCTTAATTTGTCACTCAGAGTGGAATCACATACTGTTTGAAGAAAAATTTAAGGAACAACCAGATTTGGAAAACCAAGAACGGAATGTCTGAATAATATCAGGAGTGGTGATGGGGGAGGATGATATAAACATTTCAAATAAGTTGAGTTTAACGTCCCTTTCAGCAGCGAGGCTATATGAGACGGGACCTACTGATTAACGTGGAATTTGAACCCATGAGCTCCCACGGGTAATCGAACCCTGGTCTCCTACAACATTTCAAATAAGTAGCATTAAATAGATAGAATATTGGATTCTTCCATATAACTGGACAAACCTTTGATTAGGGAGAAATGTCTTTCTACATAACAACTAGTCAAACAATCCAATTTTTCTAATGATATAAACTGTTCGTTTGAAAGGAATTATCATTTCATCGGTAACTATGTGGCAAACAAAATATGACTCCTTAAAACTTAATAACCGTAAATAACAATTAACTATTGTGCACGCAGGGAAATATGTCATAGAAAACCATCACCTGGATATAACCGAATAGTTGTAGATTTCTATACGTAGTTACTAGCATTCCGAACTTATTGTTTAGAAACAAATCTATGCCATACAATTACCAAAGTATGAAATAAGTTGGTTTCCTCATGTTATTATTTACTCACTAGTTTTAATGCATAATTATAATCTACCCAATTTCTATAGAATTTTGGTGTAGCTGCTGCTTAAAATGCATTGAGAATCTTCTTCCTCTTACTTAACCTTCGGGTAAAAGTGAATAACTGGTATGTCACACGCAGACAGACGCATGTTAATGCGTATGTAAAGAAAGAAATCTAAAAAAGAAGATAATTTTGACTAAAGAAGAAACGGTACATGCAACAGAATAGTCGGCAGATGTCACTATTTAAAAAAGTCAACGTTAAAAGTCTTGGCCGCGAGTATGAAGCCGGAGGTAAGTTCGAGTTGAAAGTTGCGTCACCATCACTTACTCTGTTGTGTTGTGTGGCTGAAAAGATTGCGGAAGAAGGTGGTAGGGCATTGACTGTCGCTTCTTTAATTGCCTCCGCGTGTCTAAACATACCATCTCATGGATTCAAGTTTTCCGTCATTCACGCGTTTGTCACGAAAGCAAAAGTAATTTTTTTTCGTTCTCTCTTTATTTTTCCAGTGAAGCAAAGACTATTTTTATGAGTATATTTGTGTAAACACAAACAGTTTACCTTTTTCTGCAATCATTTTCTCGGTCATCTCTTCGCTGTAGGGGTAGGCGAAGCCAGAAGAAATTGTTAAACTAGCAACGAAAGAACACGAAAATCTTTGTTTCGTTTTACCGGTGTGGTTAACAAGTACCTCTTAACGAACATTAGCCACTTATTTTGGTTTCGCAAAACAAACACAATCACTATACCTAAAACGCTCCCAGACGTTCCGATTTAGCTGGAACAGTCTCGGCTTTACATAATCTGTCCCTTCCAAAATTGTTTAAAGCTCCAAATGTCCAGAGACTCGGTATCGATTCCCCGTGCGAGCGCTCATGATGTTCAGATTCCACGTTAAGCTGTAATTCCACGTCTCACATAGCCTCGACGCTGAAAGAAACGCTAACTTCAAATCAATCAATCACCCAAATGTTCTGACTTTTCTGCAAAACATAAGTTAATATCATTCGTGCGATATTTAAAAAAAATACTGCTTTTATTAGTCATCGAGTCAACTAATAGGAATATCTACTCTTTTATTAGTCATCGACAATCAACTAAGGAATAATCTGCTTTTTTATTAGTCATCGATACTCAACTGACAGGAATAATCTGCTCTTTTATTAGTCATTGATATTCAACTGACAGAAATAATCTATTATTTTATAAGTCATTGATAGTCAACTGATAGAAATATAATATAATCATTTATTAGTCATCGATACTCAACTGACAGGAATAATCTACTCTTTTATTAGTCATCGATACTCATCTAACAGGAATAATCTATTGTCTATCACTCACTTTTGATGACTGTTGACCTGTTATTAAATTAATTCTGATATTTCAGGAGAAAACAACTGCATGAATACTGTATAACTATACTGCAATTTTTCACAGTATGTTCCAGTTTTTTAAGTCTGAAAATCTGGAAGCCCTAAATATAGCTGAAATGACGCTAGATTTACAAAACAATAAATTTTCCTATTATTATATTTTGAACATATGGAACGTAATAGATTGAACTAATATTGCTCTGATTTTCACTAAGGAGGGGTAAAGTTTCAGAATATTTTAGGAAGAAATGAACTGACACCGGCGTCCTGTATAATATTTAAAATTCTCTAGTACCTCTACACAGCATAGTTAGATTGTATTATGTGTCCAATAGCTCTCCCAATTAGTTAATTTGGAATACTGATAGATGAATAAATCATGCCATACATATAGATAATTTATAACAGTTTCTTTTTGTATGTAATAAAATACTGCAGTAATTAATGCCAATTAGACGCGATCAATGCTTTTACAATAGGATCAAACCTCTTTTGTACATTTTTTAAAGAGTGCAGTTCTTCCTTCTGCTATCAATAAAGTAATTTGTTGATTACTCAGTATTGTCTCAAGTTGAATATTGTATCATGGTCTCACCACCAGTCGAACTTAGATCTACGACATCTACAAGATTGGTTTATTACTGAGGGAAATTATATG